>NC_134712.1:118448307-119698307 GCF_049634645.1 Pelodiscus sinensis | reverse complement strand
AGGTTCACACCTCTGTTCCAATAAATATTTCTGTTCATACAAACTATAACCATCCAGCAGCAGAAGTTGAGAGAAACGTATCCCAAAATAGCCAATAAGCTGGTGGGGACTCATTTGGTGTGTGAGATACACAACTTCACATCCCTGGTCTGAATCGTGCATAGCAAGGGCATGGCCTGAGTCTCCTGCATCCCAGGAAAGCGTCCTAACTGCCAGGCTTTTTTGGGGGTGAACCCTTTGTGGCTTTGACCAATCATTGCATCCTGAAAAGTGGTTGGAGGAACTGAAACCTTTCCCTATCAAAGCTTAGTCAAATCTAACATGTTTCCATCAAAAAAAATTATGTTTTTTGACATATTAGCATTTTCCAATAAAGAACCTGTTTTGTCCAAAATTACCCAATCTGTGATAGTCTGTGCTCATTCAGTTGGTTAATGACGAATGAAACAGACCAAAGGGTGCATCTGTACTGCACCTGTAGCTTGAAATAAGCTATCAATTTGAGCTACGCAAGTTGCTTCTTATTTCAAGTGTATTTCAAAATAGCTTATTTTGTAATTTGGCACTGTCTACATAGCGCCAAATGTTGAAATAAATCACTATCCTGAAATGTCCCTTAACCCTCATGAAATGAGGGTTACTGAGACAATGGAATAGCTTGCCCATTATTCCGAAAGATATTTTGAAATTATGGGTGCACTGTCAAGACGTGGAATAGCTATTTCAGGATACCAGAAGTATCCTGAAATAGCACCACAGTGTAGACGTACCCAAACAGAGTCATTAATAGAAGAAACTGTTAACAAATGGAGAAAATTTGAATTACAGGCTGTGCATTATTAGGGAAAATTGACTTGGATGCTTTTTTTTTTTTTTTACTCGCTAGCATAGGATAATGCTTGTCTTCAACTATGTCTCCAAATTATGCCACTGCTGCTTTTATTCAGCGATACCCTTAAAGCACAATAGCCTTCCAACAGAAGAAAAATAACTCAGATATACTGATTGAGCTGTGATTAGAAAACACCTTCCAGATCAGTGATGTGTGAGGCTCATCAGGATTCCATATCTGGGTCGAGAGACCTTTTCTTTATCATTGTCCATGTAAAGGGTTGACAGATATAATGGGTTTCTGTCCACATGGTTTTTTTCCTACTGATACTACAAAAGTGACATGCATGTGAAGTGAGGTGCATGCTGATTGCACACAACATTGACTGTGAGAGCTGTATACGCCCTCTGTATCCCTTCAAGAGCTGCTACAGGTCAACTGGCCCATCCTGTAATTCTAGGTACACAAGTGCAGTTAGCAAAAACGTTTTTTTCTCAAAAGAACCACATCTAGACTACTTTCTTTTTCGAAAGAACCTCTTTCAAAAAAGTGATCGGAAGAAGATATGCAAATTCACGCTGAATTTGCGTATCTTCTTTCAAAAGTGAAAGCAAGTCTAGATGTGCCCTTAATACTTCTGTCCTCCTGCTGTTCTTCACCTCAGGGTGCCATTTCAAGACTGCAAGGGGGGAAGCAGTTGTGCATACCGAGACACGGATTGCTTTTCTTCCCATTCCCCTGACTATTAGGGAGCAAGGGGAAAGTACTTGGATTCTGTGATTTGCTCCTCTGTCCCCTCCCTTCACCTACCAGGAGTGAGAGGCATGCACGGAATCCAAGTACTTTCCTCTTGCTACCTGATAGTCAGGGGAATGGAAGGAAAAGCAAGCCACATCCTGATACGCATGGCTGCTATACACCTTGTTCCCCCAAAATGGCACCCTTGCTTCCTCTCCCCATCAAGTGTTGCTAAGGACAATGCAAAAAAAAAAATTAATTGGGAAACATAGGAGTTTTCTGGCAGTATTGGAAAGCTATAAACAGGGCTTGATGAACAGTGGTGAAAACCGCTTGCCGGCCCCGTATTGCGCATGCGCAAGAGCCACAATGCGCATGCGTGCGCCGTGAATGAACGGGGCATGCGGCTGAAATCTACTCACCACGGTTGAGTAGATTGTATTGTTTGTTGATCCCTGGCTATAAATATAAGGAGAAAAATAAGAACACACTTTTTAATTTGATTAAAATGCTCTCAGGCAATCTATGCGGAGGATAAAGATTGTCCCTCCAAAATGGAGTAATTGAGGCATCTCATTACCCTAAAACAGAGCCTGTGTGTAGTTAAGTCATGTTTATGTGGTCAAATGTTAAATATGGATGTCATTCTGTGATTGAACAAAGGAGAGCTTATTCACAACAGCTACAGCATTCACCATCCAAAGCCTCCTGCAGAAAGAATCTTGGGAAATGGAGGGAAAGTGCAGGAAATAAGAATGCTACATAAAGATTTTGCAACTGTTACATAGACCTCCACGTATTGTTACACGGACCTCCACGTACACTCACCTTCCCTGTTAGCAATAACTTTGAAGCTATTATAGAATTAGTTGAATAAATGCTAATTAGTTGTTACTGCAGATGATTTGTAAACCCAGCTTGTTTAAAGGAAGTAGAGTAGCCCATAGCTGAGTGTTGACCTGACTAGATGAAAGTTGCAGTGGCAGAGAATCTGGGTGGGACTAAACCTAGGATTATGGCTGTCTTCTCTGGATGATTTCCTATAATAGCACATTTGGAAATTTATATTGTAGGTGTCAAGAACCCTGAGATAGGGATGACTGTGGGAAAAATGCTTGGAAAATTATTTGGAAGAACAGACTAGAAACTAAGAGGGTTAGTCTGTATTTGAGATGGTAGTGTTTTGTGTAAAGGAAGTAAACTCCACGTTCTTGGTTGGGGTTTAAATGTTCATGGGTCCTTATTGTGACTTAGGGAAAACAGTGCCTACTTCATAGATGCTGTGAGTAGGGGATAGGTAGATTCTTCAAGGCCTTTCTTTAAAAATATGTGAGAGGCCTCAGGCAATGTAAGCTTGTGTGGCCATTAGACTGGAATCACATTTATGACAGATATGGCAATTTCCTGCAATATCCATGGGAGATTTTCTGACTTTAAATTCAATAATCTTCAGAGGGCTGTTATATTAAATGAAAAGTGTACGTATTATTGTGGGATGTGATTGTATGTAACTTCACTAGATGGTGAGGGAGGTGTGAGACCTGTGAATTCGAAGTAGTCCATTGAACAATGTGCCAGACAAGAATAGACTCTTACAACATGAAATGTTAAGTGGTTTTCCTGGGAAATAGCTAGGGGGAGATGAAAGTAAATTCCTCATATCTGATTATGCAAAAACCCTGTTCTGCCAGAGGAGAGAGCCATTGTCTGCCACACATCCGAACTTGAGTTGGGAAGCTGGGGGGTGGGGATCTCTGGTCAGCTTTTTAGCATATATTTGGTTCCTTTATTGTTTTAATGTTTTCTCATAATGCTTTCACCTCAAGACAAAATGTGCTTGCTTATAAGGAGTTGTTTGGTATCATGAAATTTCTTCCAATCATTTAGGTTAATGGAGGGATGATAGGAATTACTATAGAGAACTTTCTGGGTGTCTGGCTGAGTCTTGCCCACATGCTCAGGGTTTAGCTGATAGCCATATTTGGGGTCGGGAAGGATTTTTCCTCCAGGGTAGATTGGCAGAGGCCCTGGAGATTTTTCACCTTCCTCTGTAGCATGGGGTACAGATCACAGCTGGAGGATTCTCTGCATCTTGGGGTCTTCAAAGTATTTGAAGGCTTCAATATCTGAGATATAGGTGAGAGGATTATTCTAAGAGGTCACAGAGGAGATCACAGAGGTGAGATATAAGTACAGTCGACCAGATTTCTGACAACATCCACTCAGCCATCTAGGGGAAGATTATTCTCCTTTTCTACCACGCAGAGCCTATGCAAAGGACTTCCTTCTTAATTAATATTTCTACACACTAATATTTTGATGGGCTTTCTTTGCTTCTTTTAAATAAGCAAATTCCTCCAATATGTGCCTTCAGGCACCATGGCGCTCCTGAGCAGCTTCTCCTCTTGAAAATCTGACTTCCCTTTGAAAATATCTCAGGTTTTGTTGTGATGGCTTACCATACTAGCATTTCTTTATTTCCCTGCACCTTACCACTTGTTAATTTGTGTTCAGCGCTATTGTCATTTACCTTCTCCTTACCTTTGCATTCTGTTCTGTTTTATTGTTTGTTCTCTTCCCAGATTTATTTGTTCTTTCATCATCCTTACTCTCTTCCTTTTTCTTATGGAAATCAAAACAATAAGTTCTCTCCTTTCAACAGTCACTTGCTTAACAATCTCTTATTGAACACACTTTTCTTTTAGACAGCTCTGTTGATATGTTTTGTCTAGGTGACTCCCGGTATAAAGAACCTTTCCTGATCTTTCTCTCTCTCTCTCTTTTTATGTAGTTACAGTACTCCTCCGGGTTACCCCAGTCTTTTTTTCTTTCAGAAGTTCTACACAACATGTTGTGGCTGTGCAGTTTCTGTTCTTTTC
Source organism: Pelodiscus sinensis (assembly GCF_049634645.1). NCBI lineage: Eukaryota > Metazoa > Chordata > Testudines > Trionychidae > Pelodiscus > Pelodiscus sinensis. Next base: position 119,693,858 of record NC_134712.1, on the reverse strand, counting down.
ATTTCTGTATTTAAATTCCCTATCTTTTTCTGAATAGTCTTTTGTTCCATTTGAACAACGAATTCCTTTGCTTCCTAGTAATCTTACATGATCTACTATTTATCACTCTCACAAATCCAATTAACTTTTCCCTTGCAAATTTTTCTCTAACTCTTTATAGTTGGATTTTCCATGTCTGATATTACTGCATGTAGGTAGCCAGATTTTAAAAGGGTAGCTGTATAGTTGTATGTCTAAGTTGTCCATGAAAATTACTCTTGTTACAAAAAAGCAGTGTTGTTAGGGCATACAAATAGCAAAGCCTGAATTTTGTTCATAGTTTACTCAGTTTACTATTATTACACTTATTATGCACAGTTGTATGGAAGCGCTACAGACAGGATGTTCCTAATGTTCAGTGGCTTTTATTTGCTGGAATCTCTGTAAGGTGCTATACATCACTGTAGCAAGTTAGAGCAACCTTTAGGAGCAGGAGACTCCAAATGTGGCTGCAAAGGTGGTTTAAATTCCCTTTTAAATGTCACGGACTAGTTGTTATTATTCAAGGGTAGGATTTTTAAAAGAGTGTAAGTACCTTAAAAGCATAAATACCACTGACTTTCAATGAAATCTGTAATCCTAAGTCACTCTTGAAAATATCATCCAAGACCACCAGCGCAGACAAAGAAATTCTCTGTTTATTTTTCTGATCTTTTTATTTATCTGTCTTTTCTGGATTTCTTCAGCTTCCCCTTGGGTATAATATCTCAATATATTATGACTAGCATCAACAGGTACTGTTTTTACAAATAGTCTTGGTGATAACCAAGGTCCCAAGGGAGCCAGTTAAGGTCACTCAATTAGGGTGAACTGCAAGAAATAAATATTTCAGACCTTCTCCCAAATACACACTTAGGGTATGTCTACGCTACAGAGTTTTTTCGGAAAAACGGCCATTTTTCCAGAAAAACTTCAATTATGTCCACACTGTAATTGCTTTCTTTCAAAAAATATTGAAAGAACAGAGGGGTTTTTCTGACATTGGTAAACCTCTTTCTACGATGAAGAAGCTTTTTTCCAAAAGAGCTCCTTCGGAAAAAGTCATGTATGGACAGGGAGTTCTTTCAAGAGTAGAGGAATGAGAAAAAAACAGGTGCTCTGGTGGCCACTCTATCCATAGTACCACACTTTAAATATGAGATAGCGCCCATTCAGTATGGATGCTATTTTTCCAAAAAGCAGATCGCTTTTTTGATGTGCTTTGGCAGTGTGGACGCTCTCTTTTGGAAGTTTGGAAGAAGATCTCTTCCTGAAAAGCTTCTTCCAAAAGAAGCCTGCAGTCTAGATGTAGCCTCAGGGTACATCTATATAGCAGGGCTAAAGTCTAATTAATCTGTGCAACTTCAGCTATGTCAATTGCATCACTTGAGTTGAAATAGCTTAATTGACTGTCTACCACAGCAGGAAGTCGAAGGAAGAACGCTCTTCTTTTGACTTCCCTTACTCTTCATAAGTTGTAGTAAAAAGTCTTCCAGCTCAACATTATTTCAAAATAAAAGCCCTCCAATATAACGCTGTTGTGTAGACCAATCCTTGTAGCCAACCCTTATTAAATAAACTAAAATGTATTAAAAAATAATAGCGAGAGTATTGGTTAAAATCAATAAACATACAGAAAGGATTTCAGTTCTTAAGATTCAGTTACATGGAGTTGTTGAACTTGCAAATGAATCTTTTCAGATCAATCCAGAGTTATTAAGTCAATGTCCATTGTAGGAATACCAAGACTTCCTGGGATCTCGTCCTTTATGGCTCAGCTTTCCCATGAGCATCCAAGAAGATCAGAGATGAAATAATGTCCTGTCCAAAAGAACTTCATACCTTTTCAGCCTTTTGGCCTCAGAGAGTACCACAGGTTTTTGACATAACTTTCTATCTCCCAAGCATCATGGCAGTTAGCACAAGATAATTTGTCCATTAAACAGTTCACATACAGTTTACCACAACCTTCAAAAAGACATATAAACAACAGTACTACTAATCATAAATGTTTGTTTTCCCTTCTGATCTTGAATCAAAGCTATAGTAACAGACAAGGATTGTTTGCCCACATCACAAGACCAGAGCAAACCCTCACCATTCCATAGTTTTAGCTGTGCAAGTTTGAATTTTAAAGCTCTACTCTAATCTCATGTAGAGAGATGTCCCATTCTTAGGATGATTTGGGGCTCTATGGATGTGCTCCCCCCCCAAAGTGGGGTCCCACAACGGTCATCTCAAATGTCAGATGGATAGGATGGTCCCCCATATTGAGGTTATCTGAGTCCACAGGGCCTAGGGTGGCATGGAGCATTACTTGGGGAGGGCCTGATGAGGGATCATCATCTCCCTTCCCCCTTCCCCCCCACACACTCACCACAGTTATGCAACCCACAGCTGGGAGATGACAGTGGAGTGGAGTGGAGTGGAGTGGAGTGCTAGCCCAGGCCCTGCACTCCCCTAGGGACATCTTCCTAACAAGTTCATGTTCTACATTTTAATCAGATGACAAATATTTCAATCCGACATTGTCACAATCTTCCATGTTCTTTTTATGTTGCATGCAAGCAAATGTTCAGTCATAGGAAGATAGGTTGTACTTGCCTCTGTGTAGGAGAGCTGTGCATGCAGCAGGAAAGTTGGTCTCTGACTGGAGTCTGTTCTGGACACAGTTAACCGGGCATTGGTGTTGGCCAGGTGGTCTTGAAAGAAGAGATTGTCTGCACTGCTGCTAATGGCCACCTCAGTTCCAGGATTAGAGTATAAATGTAAATAATAGGACTTCTTCTATTTCTTTTATCATGTTTACAGTGAATATATTTGTAATCAAAATAATAATATAAAGCAAGTACTTTGTATTCTGTGCTATAATTGAACTCAATATTTAAAGTATAGAAAAGCATCCAAAATAGTCAATACATTTCAATCGGTATTCTGTTGTTTAACAGTGTAATTAATTGCAATTAATTTTTGAGTTAATTGCATAAATTAACTCCGTAAATAAAATAAATTATGTTTGGAACATACCAGTGACTTCCCTTTTACTATGATGCTGATCTACCAGCTTCCAATATCAGCAGGGGCACGGTGTGTGACTATATCTACATATAGATACAGTCATGGCACCATCTTCAGCGTAGCTATATAATTAATTATCTTTTTTTTTCCATATTAGTTGACTATATGATTTAACTTTTACCTTTAATGTCCTATCTTTAACAACTGATTTTTCTTTCACAGAGACATCATGCTATGGTTTGTATTGATATCAGTGCATATTAGAACTAAAGAGACACCTGTATTAAAGAACCATTGGGGCAAGAGAGAAGGGGCAAGCAGTGTCTTAAGGGTGGTGGATTTTAAAAAGGTGGTTCAGAATTAATCACAAGTTTAAAAAAAATGATGAAGTGGAGGTTTAATCACACTGTCCAACCATAGTAGAGTATCATTTATTTAAATACTAGCAAATATACTTGGCTTTGTTTAGGTCTTTAATTGAAGTAATTTTTAAGGAAAAATAAACAAACAATATATATGCTTTATTTCAATTATTGTATATTTCACAAATGAAGGAAAAGGAATGCTGGAATGAGAGTTTGGGCGTGAGGTGGGGCAAGGGGCAGGTGGCTTAGGCCAGAGGATTTGTTGGTGTGGCAGGGCTGAAGGCAGGAGGGGGAGGGCTCAGGGCAGGGTGAGTGAAATGGGGTCTCATGGCAGGGGAATGGGGTACAGAAGTCAAAGCAGGTGAGAGGTGCAGGACTCAGGGCAGGGGGCTCATGACAGGGGGCTGGGAAGTGGCGGGCGTTAACTGGGGTGCCCGTGGTGATGAGGGTTGCACTTGTCCTGTGATGACTCCTACTGTCAGGCTGGGACAGTGCACTCCTGCAAGTCCTCCCGCCCCCCAGTTACCCTTCCCCCACAGGATGTTGCGGGGGGAGAGGCCCCCTCCTGCACTGCTCTCCTGCTTGCTGGCTGTCGGGGTGAAGGGAGCCAGCCTCCGAGAGCTGATCACTGCCCTTCAGCACCTCTCCCTCTAGCTTTCAGGCTGTCCTGGTGAGGGGGACAAGATTATGGGGGCTGTCCCCATGGTCTGTTGGCTGTTGAGGTGGGGGAGAGGTTCTGGGGGCTGCACCTGGCTTTCATCAGCCTCCCCTGAAGCCTGCAGGCTGTGTGCATAGTAGTGCGAGGCTCTGTGGACTGCTCTCCTCCAGTGCGCCCCTGCAGCCTATCTGGTGTGGGGGAACCAGACTCTGGAGGCTGTCCCCTCCTCCAGCAGTTGCCCTCATCCCACAGCGTGCAGGCTGTCTGCGGAGGGGCCAGGCTCCGGGGCCTGTTGCCCCCTTCAGTGGCCACCCACAGCCTTCATGCTATCTGGTGGGTGAGTGAGGCTCCAGGGGCTGCCTCCCCTTCAGTGCCCCTTCCTGCAGGCTCTGTGGGGATAAGATTCTGGGGGCTGTCTCCAGCCTGCAGGCCCCCCTCCCCCTTGTGGCCTGTAGGCTGTTGAAGTGGAAGCAAGGCTCAGGGAGCTATGGATGAGTTTAGGATGAGTTCTTGAACAAACAGATGGACAAACACACACATGTGTATATATATAGAGATAGATAGATAGATAGATTTAAATTATTGCATAGAATACAATGTGTACAGTGCACACTATGTTTTTATTACAAATATCAGCACTTTAAAATGATATGGTATTTTTCAGTTCAACTCATACAAGTACTGTTGTATACTATCTTTATTATGAAAGTGCATTACAGGGTACGGAATTACAGGCATGACCCTACAGATTGTTTGTATTTTATTTGTCTTAGTGGTCGGCTGAACAAGAAGTAAGACTAAGTGGACTTGTGGACTCTCAAGTTTTACATTGTTTTAGCTTTAAATGCAGTTATGCAGCAAAAACAAATCTACATTGTATAATTGTTTAGGGATGCCCAGAAAGTAAATCTACTTTCTGTATTTTGTATGACAAACAAGGACATTTTTAATAACTTTGTGCTCACTGCATTTGGTGAACTTGTAGCATTTTTAAAACATACTGAATATGATCAATTATGTTTGTTAAACACAAGGGGAAACTATCTTCCCTGTCCCCTGCAGCAATTGTCTGTCTGATACCTTTTAAGTGTGAGATTTGATTACTTGTAATTATGCAAGCTCAGACATAAGTAATGTTGTGTCATTATAAAGTTACTGAGGGTATGTCTACACTAGAAAGTTAGTTCGAACTAACGGACGTTAGTTCGAACTAACTTTCCTATGCGCTACACTAGCGCTTCGCTAGTTCGAATTTGAATCGAACTAGCGGAGCGCTTAGTTCGAACTAGGTAAACCTCATTTTACGAGGACTAACGCCTAGTTCGAACTAGCTAGTTCGAATTAAGGGCTGTGTAGCCCTTTAGTTCGAACTAGTGGGAGGCTAGCCCTCCCCAGGTTTCCCTGGTGGCCACTCTGGCCAACACCAGGGAAACTCTATGCCCCCCTCCCGGCCCCGGACCCCTTAAAGGGGCACGGGCTGGCTACGGTGCCCGTGCCAGGTGCAAGCCTGCCAGCACCCAGCTAGCAGACCCTGCACCTGGCACGGCACAGAGCCACCCACCCGATGCCCCCCAGCCCACCCCCTCTTGCCGGGACCAGGCTGGCGGCTCCCGGGAGCTTGCCCTGGACCGCAAGAGGCGGGCACCTTCCTGGGCTAGTGCGGACATCGTGGACCTCGTCCACGATATCTGCACTAGGCACAGGAAAGTGGCCAGCTAGGGCAGGAGAGCTGCCAGCCTGGCCACCCAGGACCAGGTGTGCATGAAAATCAAGGGGGTCCACTGAGACCCCCGACACTGAGCCCTGAGCTTACAATGGCCGTCCTGGGTCAGACCAAAGGTCCATCTAGCCCAGTAGCCTGTCTGCCCACAGCGGCCAACCCTAGGGACCCTGGAGGGGATGGACCGAAGACAATGACCAAGCCATTTGTCTCGTGCCATCCCTCTCCAGCCTTCCACAAACTTTGGGCAGGGACACCACTCCTACCCTCTGGCTAATAGGACTCCATGGACCCAACCTCCATGACTTGATCTCACTTCCCTTTAAACTCTGTTCTAGTTGTAGCCTTCACAGCCTCCTGCAGCAAGGAGTTCCACAGGTTAACTATTTGCTTTGTCAAGAAGAACAACTTTCTCTTACTAGTTTCAAGCCTGCTACCCAGTCCTTTCCTTTGGTGTCCTCTAGTCCTTCTTTATGGGAACTCAGGAAGAACTTTTCTGAATGCACCCTCTCCACCCAACCCCTGCTTTTAGAGACCTCTATCCTGTCCCCCCTCCGTCTCCTCTTTTCTAAGCTGAACAGTCCCAGTCTCTGTAGCCTCTCTTCATCTGGGACCTGTTCCCAACCCCTGATCATGTTAGTTGCCCTCCCCTCTCCCAGCCTTTCTCTTCCCCTCTCCCACCTCCTTTTCCCAGTCTCCCCCAGTTTTGTTCAATAAAGACAGAGTCAATGTTGGAAGAAACGTTATCTTTATTTTGTACATCAATAAGAAGGGGGGCTAGGGAAGGGCAAGTGGATGGAGGTGAGGGAGGAATGGGGTACGAGCCCCCGATGGGGAGGACTGGGCTGGCTCTGCGGGCTTCTGGGGGTGGAAGCTCTCCTGCAGCCCCCCAATTACTCCCTCTCCCCAGATGGCAGCCTGCGGCAAGTGCAGCCGGGCTGATGGCCGAGTGGTGTGATGTGCCCAGTGTGGGCACTCAGGGCACTCCAAGCCAGAACTTCTTTGCAAGCGGGGCACCCCTTAGAACTGTGTGTCCGGGGTGGGGGTCGGGACCCTTTAAGCGCAGCCCTCGGCTAGCCTGAGACAGCATCTCCATGCTCTAAGTCCTCCTTTTATGCCCTGCCGGCACTGCTTCCGGCCATCCTTAAGCCCTGTTCAGAGTCCACTCAATGTGGACTTACTAGTTCGAACTAGCAAAACGCTAGTTCGAACTAGTTTTTAGTTCTAGATGCGTTAGTTCGAACTAGCTTAGTTCGAATTAACTAATTCGAACTAAGTTAGTTCGAACTAGCGCTGTAGTGTAGACGTACCCTGAGCTATTCTAAAAGTTAGGCTATGTTACTTGATGAAAAAAATAAGGACAAGGATTTTTATTTCCTAAATTTACAAGAAACTTAGGACTGGCAGCTTAGCTTTGCAATGTGAGACAGTATAAAAGAGAGTGTTCAACCTTTCTTTCTTTTTTGAAAACAACCTTCATTTTAAATATGCAGTATCCCATTTCTTTTCCGAGAACAATCCTATTTTTGGCATTTTGCGATACGTACATCCTGATGTGACTAACCAAGGGTATGTCTACACTACAAAGTTAATTCAAACTAACAGACGTTAGTTCGAATTAACTTTGATAGGCGCTACACTAGCGCTCTGCTAATTCGAACTTAATTTGAACTAGGTAAACCTCATTCTATGAGGACTAACGCCTAGTTCGAATTAGCTAGTTCGAATGAAGGACTGTGTAGCCACTTAATTCGAACTAGTGGGAGGCTAACCCTTCCCAGCTTGCCCTGGTGGCCACTCTGGGCACCACCAGGGAAACTTGTCTGCCCCCCTCCCAGCCCCGGAGCCTTAAAGGGGCACAGGCTGGCTACACAGTTTGTGCCAGTTGCAAGCCTGCCAGCACCCAGCCAGCAGACCCTGCACCTGGCACGGCATGAGCCAGCCACCTGCTGCCACCCAGCCCTCCGCCTCTACCCAGGACCAGCCTGGCGGCTCCCAGGAGCCTGCTCGGGGCCGCAAGAGGCGGGCGCCCACTTGGTCTAGTGCGGAGATCGTGGACCTCATCAAGGTTTGGGGGGAAGCCTCCAATGTCCATGATCTCCGCACTAGCCACAGGAACACAGCTGTCTATGGCCGCATGGCTGACAGCCTGGCTGCCAGAGGCCACCAGAGGACCCAGGAACAGGTCCATTGTAAAATAAAGGACCTACGGCAGTCCTATTCCCGGGCCTGCCTGTCAGGGGCCGACCCGGAGGCCTGCCCCCACTTTCAGGCCCTGGACCGCATCCTGGGGGCTCACGCCGTCCATGCCCCCCGGGTGGTCATCGACCCCGGGGCAGAGGGACCCATCCTGGACACGGAGGAGGAGGAGCCGGAGGACGCCGCGAGCCAGGAGCCTGCTGGGAGCCTGCCCAGGACCCCCGAGGAACCCCACAGACCACATCTCCTGTGTTGTCTGAGGCCAGAGAGGCCTCCACCTGTGAGTACCATCATGCTCCCCTTATGTGTATGGGGGGGGGGGAAGGAGAGGGAGCCCAGGGACTGTGCGCCTGGGCCTTGCCCACCATGGAGCAGCAGCTGGGTGTCATGCAGGGGCCTTGGCCCAGCAGAGGGGGGCAGGGTTTCACCCACCTTGTCCCCAGGGAGAACTGACCGCTGCTCTTGTTTCACCACAGCCGCAGCACCTGGGACTGCAGGGTGCACCACCCTGCCTGCAACAGCCACCTGCGCCCGGGCCAGGAATGAGGAGGACTACCAGCGGCGGCACCTCCGGTTTATGGAGCAGCTGCTCCGCAACCAGGAGCACTGGGTCCGGGAGGACCTTCGGCTGCACCAGCAGAGTGTGGATGTGCTGGAGGAGCAGGGCCGTGGCCTCAGAGGCTACCTCCAGACCCTGGTGGACCGATTCCTGCCTCCTCCTGCTCCGGCTCCTGCGGCTGCCCCAGCTCTTGCACCTCCTCCCACCCCTGCTGCCCCTGCTCCCTCTGCTGCCCCTGCTCCCTCTCCCGCTTCCTCCACACCCCCGTCCTTCCTGCCCAACACTCCACACCCGCTGCCCCCCGAGTCCCCTGCACCCACAGTGTTGTGAGACGGGAGAGCCAGCCGGACCCCCAAGCCTGAGCTTTCCCTTCCCTTCCTCCCCTTCCACCCCCTTCCAGCTCCCTCCTCCCAGGTTTCCCCCTCCCCTCTCGCACCCACACTCCTCCCTCCCCCCACCCCAGTTACGTAAAATAAAGAGAGGTTTTTTTCCAAAACAGGTGTCTTTATTTGACATTAGGAAGGGAGGTTAGGGAGGGGAAAGGGGAAGGGAGGGAGGGTGGAAGAAGGCCCCAGTGGGGCATGCAGGGAGAGTTCAGTCCTCCTCCTCCACCTGGAAGCTCTCCCGCAGGGCTTCCCGGACAGCGGTGGTGCGGGGCTGAGCGTACTGGCCAGCCATGCAGTCAGCCTCAGCCATCCAGGCTGGCAGGAAAGCCTCCCTCCTCCTCTCGCACAAATTGTGCAGCACACAACATGCTGCCACCACGGGAGGGATGTTGTGCTCAGCGAGGTCGAGGCAGATGAGGAGGCACCTAAATCAGGCTTTCAGTCGCCCAAAGGCCCCCTCTATCACGATGCGGGCCCTGGTCAGCCTCGCATTGAAGACCTGGCGGGAGGGGTTGAGGTGCCCCGTGTAGGGCTTCATGAGCCAGGGCTGTAGGGGATAGGCCGCATCCCCCACCAGGCACACGGGCATGTCCACGTCCCTGACCCTGATGTGGCGGTCAGGGAAGAAGGTCCCGGCATGCAGCCTCTGGCACATGGAGGAGTTCCGGGACACCATGGCGTCGTGTGCCTTGCTGGACAACCCCACATTAATGTCCGTGAACTGTCCCCAGTGGTCACACACGGCCTGCAGGAGGACGGAGAAGTACCCCTTTCGGTTGACATACTGGGAGGCCTGGTGTTCTGGGGCACGGATGAGGATGTGCATCCCGTAGATGGCCCCCCCACAGTTGGGGAAGCTGAGGGCGCCGAACCCCCAGATTACGGCGTCTGAGTCGGCGAGGCAGACCACCCTGCAGAGCAGCACCCGGTTGATGGCCTTGACCACCTGCAGAGAGACACAGCAAAGCACGAATCACTGGGGCGCCTGGATGGCTGGGAGTGCTCGTGCCCTGGCAGTGCCCCGTGCCCCACTCCCGGGAGCAACCCCCCCGGGCGGCGTGTAGTACGGCCGCCAGAGACCAGCCCCTCCGGTGCGGGGCACTTTTGTCTCCTCCCCCCCATCACCCCGTTTTCCCTGGGGCGGCCCATCCCCTCCTTGCAGCCCCCCTCGCCCCTGGCCCAGTGGCCGGCGAGTGCCGTACCTGCATGAGCACCGCTCCAACGGTGGATCTCCCCACGCCGAACTGGTTCCCGACGGATCGGTAGCTGTCCGGCGTGGAGAGCTTCCAGAGGGCGATGGCCACACGCTTCTGGAGGGGGATGGCGGGCCTCATGTGAGTGTCCCTTCTGAGCAGAGCAGGGGCGAGCCACTCGCAGAGCTCCAGGAAGGTGTCCCTCTTCTTCCTGAAGTTCTGGGTCCACTGTTGGTCTCCCCAGCAGTCCAGGACTATGCGGTACCACCAGTCGGTGCTGGTGTCCAGACGCCAGATGCGGCGGGGCACGCCGGCACCCGGGCACCGCTGTAGCTGTGCCATGGCCCCCGGGGTGGCCAGGCGGAGAGGAAGGGGGCTGATGTGCACCAGGTGGAACCAGGCAGCCTCCAGCCATTGGTGGCAGGCTTGCAGCAGCAAGTCCATGAATTGCACCACAAAGTGCATGGCGAGCTCTGGCTCCATGTTGTCACCTGCGGCGGCATCCCTGAAGGGAAGCACCGACACAGACGGGCGCAGAGAAAAACTCTTTGCTGTCCCTTGGCGAGGTTGGCAAGCAAGCAGAAAAGCTGAGAACCGGCTGTCCAGGGGGGTCCCTTTAAGCACGAGCCTCAGATAGCCTCAGACAGCAGCCACACAAAGCAACTACTGACCTGATGCCCTGCCAGAACCGGTTTCAGCCGCCCTTAAATGCGCCCCTGCGTCCAATCAGTGTGGACGTGCTGACTGTATGTTTTTCCTTTTTCACTATAGTTAAACCAGATTGACATTAGCTCTTTAAGTGTCAGTGAAAAATAAACTTAGTTGTAGGACAGTGTTTCACAAAAGGTGTTCCATGGAACCCCAGGGTTCTGGAAGTTAAAATAAGGGTTCTGCAAGAAAATTCCACTACAGTAACATTTTATGATTTTTTTTAAAAAATAATAATTAATATTTAAGCATTTATGAATTTTATTGAAAACACTTTTCATTTGTGTTTGTCACAATAAGTATCCCTGGGTACGTCTACACTACCCTCCTAGTTCGAACTAGGAGGGTAATGTAGGCATACCGCACTTGCAAATGAAGCCCGGGATTTGAATTTCCCGGGCTTCATTTGCATAAGCGGGGAGCCGCCGTTTTTAAAACCCCGCTGGTTCGAACCCCGTGCAGCACAGCTACACGGGGCACGAACTAGGTAGTTCGAACTAGGCTTCCTAGTGAAATAAGGAGTAACGGTAGTTCGAACTAGGAAGCCTAGTTCGAACTACCTAGTTCGTGCCCCCTGTAGCCGCGCTGCACGGGGTTCGAACCAGCGGGGTTTTAAAAACGGCAGCTCCCCGCTTATGCAAATGAAGCCCGGGAAATTCAAATCCCGGGCTTCATTTGCAAGTGCGGTATGCCTACATTACCCCGCTAGTTCGAACTAGCAGGGTAGTGTAGACATACCCCCTGTGTAATGCCAGCTTAGCCACATAGAGGGGATGATGATGTCACTACTCAGCGCTGCACACGCAGAAAGTCAGTCAGTGGTATGATCGTCTGTTACACACCACCGTAAATCGTCATAGTCAGGGTCTGTCTACACTACAAAGTTAATTCGAATTAACAGATGTTAGTTCGAATTAACTTTGATAGGAGCTACACATACAAACCGCTAGTTCGAACTTAATTGGAACTAGCAGAGCACTTAATTCGAACTAGGTAAACCTCAATCTACGAGGACTAATGCCTAGTTCGAATTAAGCAGTTTGAATTAAGGGCTGTGTGGCCACTTAATTTGAACTAGTGGGAGGCTAGCCCTCCCCAGCTTTCCCTGGTGGCCACTCTGGACACCACCAGGGAAACTCGTCTGCCCCCCTCCCGGCCCCGGAGCCCTTAAAGGGGCACGGACTGGCTACGGTGCCCGTGCCAGGTGCAAGCCTGCGAGCAACCAGCCAGCAGACCCTGCACCTGGTACAGCACGAACCAGCCACCCGCTACCACCCAGCCCTCCGCCTCTTCCCGCGACCAGCCTGGCAGCTCCTGGGAGCCTGCCCGGGTCTGCAAGAGGCGGGCGCCCACCTGGTCTAGTGCAGACATCATGGACCTCATCCACGACCTCCGCACTAGGCACAAGAAAGTGGCCGTCTAGGGCAGGATAGCTGCCAGCCTGGCCACCAAGGAGCAGGTTGGCATGAAAATCAGGGTGGTCCAGTGAGACCCCCGACCCTGAGCCCTGAGCTTAGAATGGCAGTACTTCGTCAGACCAAAGGTCCATCTAGCCCAGTAGCCTGTCTGCTGACAGTGGCCAACACTAGGGACCCTGGAGGGGATGGACCGAAACAATGACCAAGTCATTTGTCTCATGCCTTCCATCTCCAGCCTTCCACAAACAGAGGCCAGGGATACCATTTCTACCCTCTGGGTGATACCACTCCATGGATCCAACCTCCATGACTTTATCTAACTTCTCTTTAAACTCTGTTCTAGTTGTAGCCTTCACTGCCTCCTGCAGCAAGGAGTTCCACAGGTTGACTCTTTGCTTTGTGAAGAACAACTTTCTGTTATTAGATTGAAGCCTGCTACCCATTCATTTCATTTGGTGTCCTCTAGTCCTTCTATTATGGGAACTAATGAAGAACTTTTCTTTATGCACCCTCTCCACACTACTCATGCTTTTACAGACCTCGATCATATCCCCCCTCAGTCTCCTCTTTTCTAAGCTGAAAAGCCCCAGTCTCTTTAGCCTCTCTTCATATGGGACCTGTTCCCAACCCCGATCATTTTAGTTGCCCTCCCCTCTCCCACCCTCTCTCTTCCCCTCTCCCACCTCCTTTTCCTAGTTTCCCCGAGTTTTGTTCAATAAAGAGAGTTTCTATTTTTGAACACACATGTCCTTTATTTTATACATCAGGAAGGGGGGCTAGGGAGGGGTAAGTGGAAGGAGGTGAGGAAGGAATGGGGTACGAGCCCCCGATGGGGAGGACTGGGGTGGCTCTGTGGGCTTCTCGGGGTGGAAGCTCTCCTGAAGCCCCTTGATTGACCCCCCCCCTCCAGATGGCAGCCTGTGGCGAGTGCAGCCGCGCTTATGGCCGAGTGCTATGATGTGCCAAGTGTGGGTACTCAAAGCACTCCAAGCCAGGACTGCTTTGGAAGCGAGGAACCCCTGAGAACTGTCTGTCCGGGGTGGGGGTCGGGTCCCTTTAAGCACAGCCCTCGGCTAGCCTGAGGCAGCAGCTCCACACTCTAAGTCCTAATCTGATGCCCTGCCGGCACTGCTTCCGGCCATCCTTAACCTCGGTTCAGGGTCTACTCAGTGTGGACATGCTAGTTCGAATTAGCAAAACGCTAATTCGAACTAGTTTTTAAGTCTAGATGCACTAATTTGAATTAGCTTAGTCTGTAGTGTAGACAGACCCTCAGAGCATGGATCACGTGGGTGACTGAATATGAATATACTAGCACCACGTTGGACAAAGTCGAAGCTTCTGCTGTCAAACCAATTGCTTGTATGGGAGTGCGCAGGTAGTGTTCTCGCAAATACTTTACTCCAATATAGTCGCGTGATTTCTTGACTGTTGATCATAAAAACTTGTTTAGCATTTGTTTATTATCCTTACTTATTTGTGGTCGTCTTTTTCAGCTCCATATATAAGACTATTAGGGGTTCCATGAAATTCTTTTGAGTTTAAAAGGGTTCCGTGTCCAAAAAAATTGGGAAACACTGTAATATACCAAACTCAAGCCCATGTCTTAATGAAACCATCTCTTCATTCCTTTCATTTTTATGTAGAATGGAAAAAAACCTGTAAGCTGGACACATTTTAAAATGTTTTGCTCCAGTAAAGAAATACTCTAGATCAAGACCTGTGCCTAAACAAAAATCATCCATCTAAAGAACCTTGAACTTCACAAATCATATCTGAATTTCACAACCTGTCCTACCTCTAATGGATCAAGTAAAAACTCTGGACATGAACATCATGTGCCCCCAAACTTTGACAAGCATCAGGTCTTGATTTGAATTTTACAACTTGGACACATCTGAGTTTCATACTTTATTAAACAAACCAAAAGAGGTAAAACAAAGAAAGTCACAACTGCACGCACCCCATTCCCTATATTATATGGCTTCATAGCTTTTAAATCCCAAAGAAACCATTCTGATTACCCAGTCTGCCCTCCTATATAATATAGGCCATATAGTTTCTGCATTAAGCGTATAACTTCTGTTTTAACTACTGAATATAGTCATATATACAATTCCACCAAAGCTTCCCTAGTAAATTTGAAAAAAGACTTCAGGAGATGTAGTATCTACCACATCCTGTGATAAGTTGTTCCAATGATTGATTAATCTCTCTATTAAAACTTTTGCTTTATTTCCAGTCTGAATTCATCTGACTTCAGCTTCTAACCCTGAGAGCTTTTGTCTGACAGATTATAAAGAGACTTCTACTCTCAGCAGTTTCTTCCTATTCACCGAAACCCAAAGTAGAGACTTGTAAGACATTTCATAGCAGGACTCCCCAGGGCACAGAAAATATATGTCCACGGCACTTGGCCTCAGGACTGCTCTATGTGCACTCTTCATCTGCCTCTCCTGAGACCTAATACATGTTTGATAATAAGAGTAGTCCCTTTATTCTCTTGAGTCAAGTTCTGCCCTACCACTCTATGGACCACTTATGAGCCAGTCATAATCTGGCCCTCACTGGTTTACTTTCTAAAACAATTTCATATTTCTAAATGGAATTAGAGTGTATGGAAGCTATTTTTGCCTCTTATGTGAAATGAATGAAGTCAACAGCAACAGTTTCTATGCCTGAAAGATGCTGTTTCTAACCTTAATCACTGGGGATATTTTTCCTCTTTAAAATTGAAACACGCAATTAAAATGCAAATCAATGCCATAATGATAATATAAAGTATAAGTTAGCTTGAATGGGGCTGCCTAAATAGTGGGTTGGAGGTGTATATAATAAATTATAAATGGTGAGTAGTGCATTCCAATTACAGAAGAATGACAATTCCACTCCTTCTGCAGTAGTTACAATTCATTGTGGAAATACATAGTTCGTCTTCTGGTGCTTTTGTATGATGTTCATAAATGGCTACTCTGAGAGGAGATGACTTGAGCTGAGAGGAAAAGAGAACCCTAAAAGTTTTATAAAAAGCCACATCTCAGACAAAAGAATCAAAATATTTCTAATGGAAAGATGGAGATTTGAATACAGTTCCACCATTGATCTACTTCTTGTTTGTCTGCAAGGATGTTTCAAAATAGGTACACTCATTTAATGACCAACATTTTCAAACTCTGGTGTCTAATAGGGATGTAATAGTGTAGGTGATTAAATGATTAACCGATAGGCAAAAGATTATTGGTTAATGCTATCAACTTCAAGCATTTCCCACCCCACCCCTCTGCCAATACATTTTTTTGAGGGCTGGCCAGCATCCTGGCTTGGTCCCAGCTAGTCCTGGGTCCCAGGAGCTACCCACTGCGGTTTTGCATTCAAAGTAGTTTGGGAATCTGGAAGATAGGCAGCCCAGCTCAGTCTCAGCTGAAGCTGGGTCCTGGAACTTCAGGAGTAGCTCTCATGACCTGGCATGAGCTGAGACTGAGCTGGGTTGCCTGCCTGTCAAGATCATAAAATAGTTTTAATGCAGCGCCACAGTCGGGGGTAGCTCCAAGACCTGGCAGAAGCCAGGTCTGAGTGCTTGAAGTACTAACTCTTATTGATTGAATCATATACTTCACAAAATTTGTGTCGATTAATGAATTAAACACTTCTTAATATCTCTAATATCTACAGTTAGGTCTTTAGATGGGGTCTGTGACGGTAATAGTCATTGTTATGTTGAGTGACAACGTGCCTAAATTTTCAGTGACTAGAAAATTATGGGATCAACATTGCAATCCACAAAGTTAGAGGCTCCCTGCTTAATAAATAGGAGAGGAGAGACTATGTATGTGATCCACAAAAGCCGCATGCTGTACAGCTCCATTCCAGAAGTAGCCAAAGGGAGATGCTGATAAGGGATTTTTGCTGAACCCTGCCCCTCTCTTGGAGGGGGGCACCCATGCCAGCACAGTGAGCTACAAATGGGAATCCACTGTCTTGAATCAGGTGGCTTAAGCACCTAAACTGCTTTTTGAAGGCATGAGTCCAGTGCGTGCCTCACTCCACACAACCACAAGAAAAGGAGGAGGTGGTGATATAACCACCTTGAAAACTTTATTCCAGTGGTTAGAATGTTCCCCTGGGATGTGGGAAACCCAGGTTCAATTTGATTTCCCCTCTATTTTTCTAGAGTCTCAGTAGCCGCTCATTTATTATTTTATCCAGAATGTATAAGCTAAATCGACTCATTGACTAAGTTTTTCATAGTAACAGTTCCCTATGTACCTCAGGGCATATGTTTACTGTTACTTCTTCTAGGCAATCAATACCTATCTCCAAAGCTCTAGAGCTATTTGTATACGGGGGACAACAATGGTTAGGGCACACAAATGGGATGTAGGAGATCTAAGTTTACACTCTGTCCCCCTGTGAGAAGATTTTCCAATGCCTCAGTTTTCTGGAATGAGGTGGAGCCAAAATTCACATAAACCTGAGACTTAGGTACCTAAGTAGCTTTGTAGATCCCATACAGCAATGTTAAGTGTCAGCCGATGGTCAGGACAGTGCGTGTGTGTTATACCTGAGTCTTCAACTGCTGGAATGCAAGGTCCCATCGCATAGGGCAGCCTATTGGGAGGCTGACAGGTGCCCCGAGGAGTTTAACATCCGTGTCTTTAACAGCTAGGATCGGGATCCCTTCGCGGCGGGCAGCCAACAGGCTGACAGATGCCCCACAGTTTACAGAGAGAGCTTATTACACCTCAGACTTTGACTGCTAGGATACATGATCCATTCGCAGCGGGCAGCCTAGGGAAGGCTGAGAGATGCCCCTATGGATCTGTCCTCTGGAAGCGGAACGATCCAAATGCCCAGTTCTGCCTGTATCTGTCCCTTATGACTGGTTGAAGTTCTTTTAAATTGTGCTTGGTTGTGTTACAGCAACTGAAGAAGTCAGGTTAAAGCTTAAACAGTTACAGGTTTATTAAAGAAGCTTATAAATCAATGGTTACAATGGCTATTGCTCTATTTCTTAACTGCTAGCAAATATAGATCTTAAAAATGGTTACAAAGAAAATAAAGATAGAAAATAGAAATAATGGTACCAAGTGACAGCTTAATCTTTAAAGAGCTCTAAATCTATGTGTACACTTAAGACAAAGGACACATCCAGGTACAATTTTTATCCCCTTCTGTGCCTCTCGACTCCAAAGTATCAGACGAGGGCCAGTCCCTCAATTCCTAGGAAAGACGAATACGAGGTGGGCGTCCCCGTGGAACCTCGGGAGGCCAATCACCTAACCCGACCAGCAGATAGATAGTAGATTGACACTTTGGCTGTGTCTAGACTACAGAGTTTTGTCGACAAAAGTGGACTTTGTCGACAAAACTATACCTGGGTCTACACTACCGCTGAGTTCTGTCGACATAATGTCGACAGAACTCAGCAGTTTTGTCGACCCTGGTAAACCTCATTTTACGAGGCATAACACCTTCTGTCGACAGAGTTTCTGTCGACAGAAGTTGTTATTGCATGTAAACTGTCCTTTGCATCTACACTACCATGTCGACAAAGCAGCTTGCTTTGTCGACAGAACTCAATGTAGTCTAGACGCTCTTTGTCGACAGAAGCCTGTAGTCTAGACGTACCCTTAGAGTAAGTGTGCTGCTGGACCCATCTTTATACCCATAGGGGCATGTATCCTTTTTCTTATTTAAGATGCCAAATTGTGTTGGTCCGTCTTTGTGACGCCAGTTCTTACAAGGGAGTTTCAACTTAATTTACACTTGCAGGAGAAATAACTAAATTATGAGTACTGGACATTCTTTACTGGGCAAGAGATTCCTCCCCCCGGACGAGTGTGTGTTCGTATCAATATAGGTTTCAGTCAAGGGCACTCCTCGGCAGCCTCTTGGTCAGCAATTGGCATATCTCTGTTTACAGCCATCCAGGGTCACAGCAGCCAGCATATCTGGGCCTTCTTTCAAGGCTTCAAAGACTATGCTGATCTTACTGCTCTCTCTATGCCCTGTGTGCTCCAGGCAAGCAAAGATGGATGTTATGCGGGCGGGGGGAGGAGGGAGAGATTCCTGTCTGGCTACATTAAGGCATCTTCATATTAAGGATGTTAAGTAGTGTGTTATTGACTAATCGAATAGTCAATTCATTTTTGCATCAACTATTTGATTAGTCGATAGGGCAACAGTGCTGCTCGGAGCCCAGGATCAGCTGGGAGTGGCAAAGTTTGTTGTATAAGAATTGGTTTCAACAATGTAACCAAGCCAATCACAAAATGTGTAATGCAATATATATAATAAATACAATATAATATGTAAATAAATATATAAAGAATGAAGTTTGCAGTTTGCTGTGCAACTTTTGAATGTGTTGGTAAGGTTGAGTATAATCAACTCAGTATAGCTTTGCTGTATGTTAAATAAATAAACCTGACTGACAAAACTGAAGTTGGACTGAGTTCTTGGGAACCAAGCAGAAAAGGTCTCTGGGGAACCCCAACAATAAGCACTTAATGTCGTTTTATTATAATTACTTATGACTTTTCAGAAATTTTTTCATATGTTATACAGGGGCAAGATGCACACAATAAATAATTTCCACATAATGTTCCCTAGATAAAAGCTTAGAAGCATAGTGGTTTTGAATGCATGTTATCTTTCAGGAAATTGCCCTCCAGACAAACAAACGTGAAATCCAGGCATTCAGAGGGGAATCTACACTTCCACAAGCAACAGTGTTATACCCCAAAACATTAATGTTTTCCCAGTAGATTCATGACAGCGTGTTCTCAGATGCTTTAGGAAATATTGAATACTTGTTCTTTTTCCAGTTTGGTGAAAAAAAACCTGTGTGATCAGTCTGCTCAAGCAGATGTCAGTTAAGAGACTAATTGTGAAACTGCTCATTTTAATTTGTGGGACGAGTCAAAAAAGGAGACCTTCTGAGCAATGCTTGTGAACCAGAGGTACAAGCTGGCTCATTGGGCTGTGGCTGTAGCCCTGGCTGTTATTGAAGTGAAAGCCCAGGCTTGGAAGGAGTTTGGAGAGACCATGGTACATGGCTACCAGATAGCCTCAAAGGTATTTGGGCAACCATGTGTCACCTCGGAGGGACAACAGGATATTGCCCAGATTATCTCACCAAGAGGGTGAAATGCTGATCTCAACTAAATAGGCCATTGAGAAGTGGAAGGAGCACCTGATGGAGACATCCCCCTTCTAGGAGGCAGTGCAGAAAACCTCCAGTGAATTAGATCTATTCCTGATGCTGAAGTCAAATTTGCCCAGAGATTCTGAAAGCACTGGACAGTGTTGTGGATAATGCACCTCTTGAATGTGGCATGGAAGGCGGGTACAGTACTTCTTGATTGGCAAACTGAGGTGGTGGTCCCAAGCTTTAAGAAAGGCTCCCACAAGGTATTCCACATTCCTCAGGCTCTCTGGCAAAGACTACATTGAACCTTTGATTCAGGAGGAACAATATAGATTCTATCCCAGTGATAGAACAGAGGACCAGCTCTCTCTGAGATGCTTGAGGGGTCATGGGAGTTTGCTAATCTGGTCTGCCTTTGTTTTGTAGACCTGGAGAAAGCATATGACCGTGTTGCTTGAGAGGTCTTGTGGGAAATGGTGCAGGAGTTTGGGGTGCCAGTGCTACTTTTTCATGCTACTTTTTCCTTCTGTTATTGAAGTGAGAGTTGCATTTGTATTCTTGACATTAAGTCAAGTTCATTCATTGTGGGCATTCGACTCCACCAAGGATACATTTTGTTCCAACTCCTGTTTGCAATTTTCATGGACATGATATCAAGATGCAGCCAAGCTGAAAGTGCATCTAAGATGGGGTCTTGTTCATCAATGAAATTAAGTAGGAGCATGAGGTCAGTGGGACACCATTTGATTTTCTTAGTTTTATCTGTGAATTTGTCCATATCCTTATAAAGAACACTTGAGAACATATTTAAATTTTGCTGTTTGTCTGCTGTTATTTAATGTTGTAATTATAGCATTGATTTGAATGGAGTTATGCCAGTTCATATCAGCTGGAGTTCTTGCCCATGCTATTTAACACTGCATGATTGTATAAAAACAACGTTGTATTAATTTAAAATAAAGAAGCTATATTCCCCGTTATAGAACAAATTACTTCATAGGGAAACAATCTACCCATTGCACAGTGAATTACACTGTTAGGGATTTGTTATTTTATTAAAATAGTTTCCAATTTTAAAAAGAAAAACAGGTAGGTGGAAAAAAAATAGGAAATTGCCGTAATCAGTTAATTATACTTTATGCCAATTAACATGCTGTACTTGATAGTCAATGAAATGCTGAATGTGACATTCATCTGAAATATGTGCACACAGAAGATATTTCCTTGCTCTATCTTATTGCATGGCATTTTGTTTGTTACCATAGAAAAATATAAGCATATGGGGGAAATCCAAGTAAAGATGCTGTGTAAATTGTAGTGATATACAGGATACAGTATTTATTAGGAATAGATAAAGGCAGGACGTTGATAAAGGCAGGAGATGTAGGTAGGAGATAGAGAATCTGATACTCAGGTTTATAGCAGTCCCAAATGGAGTCAGAGATAGAACAAAAAACATAGCACTTAACACACATTTGCTTGCAGCTGGATATCTACCTGGTATTGTATTCTAGAATGCTTTTTTCTGGAGTGGGGGGAAGGATCCAGTGTAGGACTCAGAACTGAAAGAAAGAGAAAAGTTCATTATGTGGATGAGGGATAGGAAACAGATTCAGCCCTTAGAGTCGCTGCTGGAGTGTGAGGAGGAGACTAGATGTAAGATCTCAAGTTTGTGGTGGAAGTAGGTATTTTGATGGCTATATGCCTCATTTACCCTTAATACATTTTCCAGAAGTTTACCTATATTCATCTTTCCTAAAATAGACTGTCATGTTCACAGGGATTTCATAATGATGTTTCTCTGAGCATACAGGAGCTGCAGACAGGAGAGTTTGAGGGGGACCACAAGAGATTCCGCCGCTGAACAGGCTACTTGGTGAGAGTACTCGCTTTTGATGTGAGTGAGTTTGCTCGACTGTTTGAATTTTGTTTGTTGAATTCTGAATCTGATTTCAGGAGACTGCAGTTTCAGTTTCAGATGCTGTGGCAGTTGGGACTGAGTTCCTGACCTTTTGTTGCCTTGATTGCTCTCTTGATTGCATCTGGTCAGCCTTCCTCTGTGTGACTCACGAGGGGGCAGGCCTGGCTTGGGCAAGCAGGCTTTAAAAGCCAGAGGCAGAGCGCCCAGGTTGCGAAGTGGACAGGAGCTGCAGACAGGGGAGTTTGAGAGGGAGTTTGACAGAGGGAGGCCTACGATGGTCAGGAAGACCCACAACACTTGTGCCAAAACTGCTTCTGTCTCCTCCACTGGCACCTGTAGCCAGACAGAGCACCTGAGCATGGATGCCTCTACCCAGATCCTGGTGTGGTTTTGCAGGGACTGTGGCTTGCAATTCACACTTATTGATATCCAGGCTGAGGAGATCATCCAATGCGAAAGGTGCCTGCTGGTGGAATCTCTCAGCAGGAGGTGGCTAGGTTGAGGAGCACCCACGTCCATGAGAAATTCCTGGACCGTGTTCACGAGGAGACAGATGAGGTAGCTGTCCCAATACACAGGACTGTGGACACACCACTGGTGGAGGAGGAGATGGCTCAGGGTAGACAGTGGCAGCTGGTTACTTCTGGCAGCAGACACTGCTCTACCCCTGCTCTGAACCTTCCTGCTGTGGTACCAGGAGACAGTTATGCTCTTCTTTATACAGGAGATAAGCAATCGCCCCCTACACCGGAGGAGGAGAAGCCCTGTACCCTCAAGGCTGGGAAGTCTGCTGCCACCACTGCGAATAGGAAACGTAGGGTAGTGGTGGTTGGAGACTCTCTTCTGAGGGGGACGGAGGCGCTCATATGTCACCCTGATATTTCATCTTGGGAGGTATTCTGTCTGCCGGGGGCCCGTATCATTACAGAGGCATTGTCGAGGATTATCCAGCCTTCTGACTACTACCCCATGCTACTCATCCATGTGGGCACTAATGATACTGTGAGGTGTGACACTGAGCGGATCAAGAGTGACTACAGGGCTCTGGGAGTACGGGTGAAGGAGTTTGGAGTGCAGGTGGTATTCTTGTCGATTCTTCCTGTCGAAGGTAGGGGCCTGGACAGAGATAGGTGCATCCTGGAGGTGAATGTCTGATTGCGAAGATGGTGTCACCAGGAGGGCTTTGGCTTCCTCGAACATGGGATGCTATTCCAGGAAGGACTGCTAAGCAGGGATGGTGTCCACCTTTTGAGGAGGGGGAAAACCCTATTTGGACACAGAATGGCTAACCTAGTGAGGAGGGCTTTAAACTAGGTTCGACGGGGACAGGTGAGCAAAACCCACAGATAAGTGGAGAACATGGGGACCTGGGAGATGGGTCGGAAATGGGAGGGAGCATGGGCTACAATGGCAGAGAGAAAGGAGGATCAGGGCAAAACTGGGAGGCAAGGTCAAATCAGGATCTTAGATGCCTATATACAAATGCGAGAAGTATGGGAAATAAGCAGGAAGAACTGGAAGCGCTAATAAAGTACAATTACAATTCCCATGGGAAGCAAGACTGAAGGGAAAAACAACTGAGGAGAGTTGGAAGTATTTCAAAGGGACATTGTTAAGGGCCCAAAACAATTCCGCTGTGTAGGAAAGATAGAAAATATGGCAAAAGACCAGCTTGGCTTAACAAGGAGATCTTGCATGATCTCAAAATAAAAAAGGAGTCCTATAAAAAATGGAAACTAGGACAAATAATAAAGGATGAATATAGGCAAGCAACACGGGAATGCAGGGGCAAGATTAGAAAGGCAAAGGCACAAAATGAGATCAAACTAGCTACTGGCATAAAGGGAAACAAGAAGACCTTTTATAAATACATTAGAAGCAAGAGGAAGACCAAGGACAGGGTAGGCCCACTGCTCAGTGAGGAGGGAGAAGCAGTAACAGGAAACTTGGAAATGGTGGAGATGCTCAATGACTTCTTTGTTTCGGTCTTCACCGAGAAGTCTGGAGGTGTGCCTAACGTAGTAAATACAAGCAGAGAGAGGGTAAGTTTAGAAGATAGGATACATAAAGAACAAGTTAAAAATCACTTAGGAAAGTTAGATGTCAGCAAGTCACCAGGTCCTGATGAAATGCATCCCAGGATACTCAAGGAGCTGATAGAGGAGGTATCTGAACCTTTAGCTATGAACTTTGACAAATCATGGAAGACAGGAGAGATTCCAGAAGACTGGAAAAGGGCAAATATTGGACCCATCTATAAAAAGGGGAATAAGAACAATCCAGGAAACTACAGACCGGTCAGTTTAACGTCTGTCCCAGGGAAGATAATGGAGCAGGTAATTAAGGAAATCATATGCAAACACTTGGAAGGTAATAAAGTGATAGGGAATAGCCAGCATGGGTTTGTGAAGAACAAGTCATGCCAAACTAATCTGATAGCTTTCTTTGATAGGATAACGAGCCTTGTGGATAAGGGAGAAGCGGTGGATGTCATATACCTAGATTTTAGTAAGGCATTTGATACGGTCTTGCATGATATTCTTATTAATAAACTAGGCAAATATAACTTAGATAGGGCCACGATAAGATGGGTGCATAATTGGCTGGATAACCATAGTCAGAGTTGTTGTTAACGGTGCTAAATCCTGCCGGAACGGGATAACAAGTGGAGTTCCGCAAGGGTCTGTTTTGGGACCCGTACTGTTCAATATCTTTCTCAATGATGTAGATATTGGGATAGAGAGTACGCTTATTAAGTTTGCAGATGATACCAAACTGGGTGGGGTTGCAACTTCTTTGGAGGATAGGGACATAATTCAAAATGACCTTAGCAAGTTAGAGAAATGGTAGGAGGTAAACAGGATGAAGTTTAATAAAGAGAAATGCAAAGTGCTCCACTTAGGAAGGAACAATCAGTTCCATACATACAAGATGGGAAGCGACTGTCTAGGAAGGAGCATGGCAGAAAGGGATCTAGGGGTCATAGTGGACCACAAGTTGAATATGAGTCAACAATGTGATGCTGTTGCAAAAAAAGCAAATATGATTCTAGGTTGTATCAACAGGTGTGTTGTAAGCAAAACTCGTGAAGTCATTCTGCCGCTCTACTCTGCACTAGTTAGGCCTCAGCTGGAATACTGTGTCCAGTTCTGGGCGCCACATTTCAAGAAAGATGTGGAGAAATTGGAAAGGGTACAGAGAAGAGCGACAAGAATGATTAAAGGTCTAGAGAACATGACCGATGAAGCCAGGCTTCATGAACTGGGCTTGTTTAGTTTGGAAAAAAGAAGATTAAGGGGGGACATGATAGCAGTTTTCAAATATCTAAAAGGGTGTCACAAGGAGGAAGGAGAAAATTTGTTCCTTTTGTTTTCTGAGGACAGGACAAGGCGTAATGGGCATAAAGTGCAGCAAGGGAGGTTTAGATTGGACATTAGGAAAAAATTCCTAACTGTCAGGGTGGTCAAATATTGGAATAAATATTGCCAAGGGAGGTGGTGGAATCTCCCTCTCTGGAGATATTTAAGAACAGGTTAGATAGACATCTTTCAGGGATGGTGTAGACAGAGCTTGGTCCTGCCTTGAGGGAGGACCTCTCGAGGACCTCTCGAGGTCCCTTCCAGTCCTATGATTCTATGATTCTATGGCATTGTTGGCAGAATTATGACAGAAATTTAGTGGGATAATACACATGATTGGAATGTTTCTATAGAAGGGTACAGCTTGCTCAGGAAGGATAGACAGAGAAAAAAGGGAAGAGGTGTTGCCTTATACATTAAAAATGAACACACTTGGAGTGAAGTGGAGATGGACATAGGAATCGGAAGTGTTGAGAGTCTCTGGGTTAGGCTAAAAGGGATTAAAAACAAAGGTGATGTCATGCTAGGAGTCTACTTCAGGCCACCTACCCAGGTGGAAGAAGTGGATGAGGCTGTTTTTAAACAACTAACAAAATCATCCAAAGCCCAAGATTCAGTGGTGATGGGAGACTTCAACTATCCAGAAATATGTTGGGAAAATAACACTGCGGGGCACAGACTATCCAATAAGTTCTTGGACTGCATTGGAGACAACTTTTTATTTCAGAAGGTTGAAAAAGCTACCGGGGGGAAGCTGTTCTAGATTTGATCCTAACAAATAGGGAGGAACTAGTTGAGATTTTGAAAGTGGAAGGCAGCTTGAGTGAAAGTGATAATGAAATCATAGAATTCACAATTCTAAGGAAGGGTAGAAGGGAGAACAGCAAAATAGAGACAATGGATTTCAGGAAGGCGGATTTTGGTAAGCTCAGAGAGCTGATAGGTAAGGTCCCATGGGAACTGAGACTGAGGAGAAAAACAACTGAGAAGAGTTGGCAGTTTTTCAAAGGGACATTGCTAAGGGCCCAAAAGCAAGCTATTCCTATGTGTCGGAACAATAGAAAATATGGCAAAAGACCGCCTTGGCTTAACCACGAGATCTTGAATGATCTAAATATAAAAAAGGAGTCATATACAAAAGGGAAAGTAGGACAAATTACAAAGGATGAATATAGGCAAACAGCACAGGAATGCAGAGGCAATATTAGAAAGGCAAAGGCACAGAATGAGCTCAAACTAGCTATGGGAATAAAGGGAAACAAGAAGACTTTTTATAAATACATTAGAAGCAAGAGGAAGACCAAGGAGAGGGTAGGCCCACTGGTCAGTGAGGAGGGAGAAACAGTAATAGGAAACTTGGAAATGGCAGAGATGCTAAATGACTTCTTTGATTCGGTCTTCACCGAGAAGTCTAAAGGAATGCCTAACAGAGAATGCTAGTGGGAAGGGAATAGTTTTAGAAGGTAAAATAAAAAAAGAACAAGTTAAAAATCACCTAGAAAAGTTAGATGCCTGCAAGTCACCAGGACCTGATGAAATGCATCCTAGAATCCTCAAGGAGCCGATAGAGGAGGTAGCTGAGCCTCTAGCTATCATCTTTGGAAAATCATGGGAGACAGAAGAGATTCCCGAGTACTGGAAAAGGGCAAATATAGTGCCCATCTATAAAAAGGGAAATAAGAACAACCCAGGAAACTACAGACCAGTTAGTTTAACTTCTATGCCAGGGAAGATAATGGAGCAAGTAATTAAGGAAATCATCTGTAAACACTTGGAAAGTGGCAAGGTGATAGGGAACAGCCACCATGGATTTGTAAAGAACAAATCATGTCAAACCAATCTGATAGCTTTCTTTAATAGGATAACAAGTCTTGTAGATAAGGAAGAAGCGGTGGATGTGGTATACCTAGACTTTAGTAAGGCGTTTGATACGGTCTCGCATGATATTATTATCAAACTAGGTAAATACAACTTAGATGGGGCTACTATAAGGTGGGTGCATAACTGGCTGGATAACCATACTTAGAGTAGTTATTAATGGTTCACAATCCTGCTAGAAAGGTATAACAACTGGGGTTCCGCAAAGGTCTGTTTTGGGACCGGCTCTATTCAATATCTTCGTCAACGATTTAGATATTGGTATAGAAAGTACGCTTATTAAGTTTGCAGATGATACCAACCTTAGAGGGGTTGCGACTAATCTGGAGGATAGGGTCATAATTCAAAATGACCTGGACAAATTGGAGAAATGGTCTGAGGTAAATAGCATGACATTTAATAAAGACAAATGCAAAGTGCTCCACTTAGGAAGGAACAATCAGTTTCATACCTACAGAATGGGAAGCGACTGTCTGGGAAGGAGTACAGCAGAAAGGAGTACAGCAAAAAGGGATCTAGAGGTTATAGTGGACCACAAGTTGAATATGAGTCAGCAGTGTGATGCTGTTGCAAAGAAAGCAAACATGATTCTGGGATGCATTAACAGGTGTGGTGTGAGCAAGACACGAGAAGTCATTCTTCCACTCTACTCTGCGCTGGTTAGGCCTCAATTGGAGCATTGTATCCAGTTCTGGGCACTGCATTTCAAGAAAGATGTGGAGAAATTGGAGAGGGTCCAGAGAAGAGCAACGAGAATCATTAAAGGTCTAGAAAACATGACCTATGAGGGAAGACTGAAGGAATTGGGTTTGTTTTTTCGAAAAGAGAAGATTGAGGGGGGACATGATAGCAGTTTTCAGATATCTAAAAGGGTGTCATAAGGAGGAGGGAGAAAACTTGTTCATCTTGGCCTCTGGGGATAGCACAAGAAGCAATGGGCTTAAACTGCAGCAAGGGAGGTTTAGGTTGGACATTAGGAAAAGATTTCTAACTGCCAGGGTAGTCAAACACTGGAATAAATTCCCCAGGGAGGTTGTGGAATCTCCATCTCTGGAGATATTTAAGAGTAGGTTAGATAAATGTCTATCAGGGATGGTCTAGACAGTATTTGGTCCTGCCATGAGGGCAGGGGACTGGACTCGATGACCTCTCGAGGTCCCTTCCAGTCCTAATATTCTATGATTCTATACTTGTAAAGTCAAATGAATATAGTATCTCCATCTCCTAGGCCTTGATTGAAAGTGGAAAAAACTCCAATTGACTTGACTGAGCTTTGGATCAGACCCCGAGAACTTCCACTAATATAACTGTTCCAAACACAGAATCATGTTGAGCGAGTAGTCCATAATGAATAACATGTATAGTTATTTTATCCTATTTCTGTTCAAAAATTATCTGCAAGCAGGTTACAATTATCTTGTATTTATTTGACCACAATTATTTGCTGAATAATCATTGGACTGTAGCTTGTTCTTTGTGGGTATTTGAAATTATAGTGTGTTGACTAGTTTTTGGATATCGGTCTCTTGGCATTGTTTCTATTATTGATTGCATTAACATAATTAATAGAATCAGTACTTTAGAGCTAGTACTTTGAATTACAGATTTTAAACAATTTCGCTTTCCATTAATCTTTTGTAACTGCTTAAAACTTGTTCACATGATGTTCCTGCCTGCATATTCCTTCATTAAAATACGTGAAAGATTTGCAGACAATCTAAATCAATTCAATCTGTATTTTTCCCTGATGAGGGAATATGGGGGGGGGGGGGGAGGCGGAGGACAGCTCTCAACTTACACAGAGAAGACAAACACAGACTAGATCCATCAGGAATGCTCTGTTAGTGGAAATGGTAAAATAATCATAACTGATAATTAGAATCAACAAGACACTGAAGTACAAAAGTCCCTTTTCATAGTTAATGGGCAAGCTTATCAACACAAACACTACTATGTGTTCTCAATACTTAAGACTTTTTATAGAAAGGGTTAGTTCTTTGATATCCTTCTCTGCTCAGTTTTTGGAGATGCACTGAAATAAGAGTAAATATTTGAGATGGTGTGATCTATGATGCCTTCAATATAGGCCAATGCCTAAATGCCATGATTGTCCCTTTTTCATTTTCAGGTTTCCCTGTCTTTTCTCGTGCCAGTTAAAGCAGAAAAAATAGCAAGAAAAAGATTTACAGGAAGTGTTATAAGGAAACCTGTTTTAATTTGGGGCCCCATTTTACAGATTCAAGTCGTTCCCTAAGTGTCAAAGTTTGAATATGCTCCTCGAGATGAGCCATTCTATGACTGTGACATAGAAAAAAATCTTCTAATTTTATTAATGATTTTGGATACTTCAGTTTGTGGGTGTCAACTTGAGACACCTTTATAGAAACCTGACTTTCAGAAATAAGTTGCCCAGCACTTTCTGAAAAATAGGTCTCTCTAAAGTAACATAAAATGGGAACCCAAGCCACCCTGCTGGACCCTCAGGCAAGGAGCAGCCCCAGGGCTCAGAGTGGCTGGCTACTCCATCTGCCTCCCTGAGCTTGGGGGAAGAGGGGGGCGGGGAAGAGGGAAGATTCATGTAGGCTATTTCTGGCAAATGGAAGCTGAGAGATTGTGCTGGGGGTGGGGGCAGTGCACCTTTCCCCTCGCACAGCACAGAGAGGCTCACAGAGCAGCTAGCTGGTCTGAGCCCTGGGGATGCAGCTGGCAGGGAGCTTGCGTGAAGGTCCCCCTGGGCTGCTGGCCAGGAGCTGCCTAGGTAAGTGCCTTCCAGCCAGAGCCTGCCTCAGGCACCCCACCCCTTCCTGCACCAGATCACCTCTCAAACCTCCTGCACCCCCTCTCCCTCAGATCACAACTCCCTCTCTAATTGTGCACCTCCTCTTAAATCCTTCCCCCAGGCCAGAATCCTCTCCTGCACTCCAGTCCTCTGCCCAGGTCACCACCCAACCTCTCTGCATCCCTCTTTCATAGGTCACCATCCAAATCCTGTCCCAGTCCACAACCTCCCTCCTTCACCCAAACTCCCTCTCACACCCTCCCCTGCATCCCAGTCTCCTATCCACAACTCCCTTCTGCAACCAACCTCTGCCTACCCCTGACCTAAAGCCTGAACTTGAGGGATGGTAGAGACTACTGTAATGAAGGATTCTGAAGGAATTCTTGGTGACTCTGAAAGAAGAACTCTTTCTGAAGACTCACAGAACTCACTGCTGAATTTTCATTTGTCTGGGATAGCGTTCAGCTAACTGATGTGGAAGGGGTGGATACATGGCCTCGCCGTCATGCTACACTCTTACCCCTTTGGGGAAGACTATTTCTTTAATACCTCTATTATGCCCAGACCACGTATATGACTACAAGGAAGAGGGAAATCTAATTGAACCAGTGGTGGACATCCTGTGGCCATTTTTCCCTTACCTGTATTACAAAAGTGATGTGCACTTAAAGCAAGGGTTTGTGAAATGAGGTGCATGCTGGCTGCACACAACATTGTGGGAGCCGTGCACTCCCTCTGCATCCAATCAAAGTGCTGCTATTGTTCAGCTGGTACCCCCTACAAATTCTAGATACAAAAGTGTACTTTGGCAAACTATCCTATCCTGGGATACCATCTTGGTTATGACAGTTTTGCAGTCCATTGAGGTAAAGGAGGCCACTCATGCAGCCCACTCACTAGCCGAGGTTGCCCTTCACTGGTTTAGACCCTCTTCCCACCTTCCTCACCACCAAACTGCATATCTTGCATATCACCAAAAACTTGTCCTGAGTCTTTACAGATTGTAAGGTTTGCTCATACCTAGTTTCATCATACCAGAAGTTGTCACCCTGTAACTCAGAAGAGCTCTACATCTGAACCTCTCAAACCCTCTGATATTTTAATATTTATGGGAGCACATTTTCCTATCTCTGTTAAATTCTATAGTGAGAACAAATTGATCAAATTAAGATGAATGATCCAATATTTTATACAAATCTGAAATGACTGATTTGTATTAAATGGTTTATGGGACAATGTAAATAACATCAAATACTCAATTTAAATGAAGTTGTTTGTTTGAAAATCACCACAGTTTAAAGACACTGGCTACGTCTACACTGGCCCCTTCTTCGGAAGGGGCATGCTAATTTTGAAAGTGGGAATAGGGAAATCCGCGGGGGATTTAAATATCCCCCGCGGGATTTAAATAAACATGTCCGCAGCTTTTTTTCAGGCTTGGGGAATAAGTAGGAATAAGAGATCCTCCGGAATAGGGCTTTATTCCGGAGGATCGGGCCAGTCTAGACACTTTTTTCCGGCTTTTCCCCAAGCCAGAAAAAAAGCGGCGGACATGTTTATTTAAATCCCGCGGGGGATATTTAAATCCCCCGCGGATTTCCCTATTCCCTCTTTCAAAATTAGCATGCCCCTTCCGAAGAAGGGGCCAGTGTAGACGTAGCCATAATGTTTACCACCTCTGATAATCAGGCTGCGTTATCAAGAAACTTCAAACTAAAATGGCTCTGAAGGGAAGTTTGCAGTCAGAGTTATTTAGCCCACAGAGAGCCTAAAAGAAGGTGAGGCAAGTTGTTCTTCACTGTTTTGGGCAGCAGCTTGATTTGTCATTATTTTGTAGTATTGTGTATTGTTGTTCTATGAATAAAAGTAGTGTTATGCTGTAAAATTCCAATAGAAATATTTGATGCATTTCAAATGTCTGTCATGAAAATAACATTAAGCATATGCTTAAATATCACTGAAGTTATCCTTATAGTAATGTTTTGCAACTGGTTAGAATTTGCGGAATGGTGCAAAGCCACTGAAATGCCCAGGAGAATCTGTCTTGCAACTCTAAACATACCTGGATAGAACATTGCACCTTTTTGTTTAAGAATGTCTGAAGAATAGAGGCATATCCCTAGCTGATGTAAATCAGTATAGTACCATTGATTTGGGAACTCAAAACCTTATTGAAAGTAAAACACAACAGATGTCCAAGAAGTGATCCAATAGAGTGGGGGCCACAACAAACAGACTGTGACTCCCTAATTTGAGGCCACATAGCCCCAGCAATAACGTGGGCTGCCCAGGGACAGAAACTAACTACTATACCAATTTATTTCCCTCAGTAGTAGATGGTCTTTCTAGAAGACTTGCTCTAGTTCAAAAAGAATTTATGGTGCAGTCTTGATCCAGAAATTACTGGATGAGCTTTTGCAATCTATGTCATGCAGGATAGTCAGACTAGATGATTATAATGACCCCTTCTGGCTTTAAAATGCTATAAAATCTCCACGCCTCACTCCTTTTAAAAGCTGTTTCCTCAGGGGTTATTCTTCTGCCAAGCAGTCACAAAAGTAAATCAACTGAAAACACTAAGCAATAACTCCCAGAGGTTTTAGCAGCCCATGATGGGGGGAAGATAATTTTTTTTTATTATTAGGTGTAAGACATCTTCACTTTATGTATACAACCCCTCAGAGCAGCCATGTAATCAACTGGCATATGTTAATCGTTTACAAGTTGCAGCAACTTTATCTTGTTACCAAGCATTTTTATATCAGTACGACTGCATATTGCGACAGAACAGGGTTTCTCTGAAGTTTTTCTGATGCATTCTATTGTCACCCCCTCTGCCATTCTCCCCTCCCCATCCGTAACTCCTTTGCTCTCCTCTATTTCCTCCAATGTTTAAATTATAGCAATATTCTGAATTCTGTCTGATACCATTATCTACATAATTATTATCCTTTTATACAGTTCTATAAGGATCTTAGCAGATCACCATGTTACCAAAGATGACATTTTCAATTATGTACTAAATTATCATTAGCTGATCCCTTCTATAAGTGGTTAAAGGTCCATATTGTATAATTTAAAATATCAGTTTATGTTGTAAAATGCAGCATAAATCATTAAGTCACAACTCAGATCAGTTTTAAATTCAAGTTTCCTGCTGGTCTTTCAAAACGTCAGTGGATGATTTCTTACATTAAAATCAGGGGCCTGATTTTTCCACTTAAACCAGATTTTACTAGTACAACTGCGCTGGCAATGAGAATAAGGGTATGTCTACACTAGCCTCCTAGTTCGAACTAGGGTGGCTAATGTAGGCATTCGAACTTGCAAATGAAGCCCGGGATTTAAATATCTCGGGCTTAATTTGCATGTTCCCGGGCGGACGCCATTTTTAAATCCTCTTAGTTTGAACTGACTGCCCGCAGCTACACGCGGCAATCAGAAGTTAACCCGAACTAAATCCTTAGTTCGGATTAACTGTTACACCTCATTGCAGAAGGAGTAACCGTTAATCCGAACTAAGAACTTAGTTCGGATTAACTTCTGATCCCACACCTCAAACAGTGAGGGTTGTTGTCGACGTGAGCAGCCCCGCCTTCCACGCCAGGCGAGCCGCCATGTATTTGCTCACCCCCCTCTCCTTCCAGCCATCTTGCAATCTCTGAGCAAGCAGCACAATGGGTTCAGTCTGCCTCCCACCAGGTGTATTGGGTCATGAAGAGTTCTGCGGGCCCCAAGAACACCGGTGCCCCATCACAATCATATAGAAAAAATCCCATTGAATGCAATAATATTTCTTTGACATTTTTAAACCAGCCAGTAGAATTCTACAGTATGGATATATTTCTCTCAGAGTCAGATTCCAACATGCTCTATTAGCATGAAATAACCTCTATTTTTACAAGCTGAGCATCTGGCACAGAATATTTGTTGAAAAAACTCTGCAGGAATGATTGCATCCTCTGTTACATGCTAAGTGTTTTAAAGTAATCCTACGTGATTTCTACAGTACTTCATTAATTTCACCCCTTGCATTCTACAAGACTCCTCCAATAGGAACAACATGTTATACAAGTGTAATAGAACTAGAGAAGACTCACTAAAAACATATTTATTGTTTGTCAAATCCTGTATGAAACGGTTAATGGTCAGAGAAATATCCATAAAAAGAACCCAGGAAGTTTATGTTCTATCCTTGAGAACTGGTAGGCTTGGGTATTTTTAGATAGCCTAGAGTATTTTGCTTCTATAACAAACTGTCTTATCTAATTTGAAAGAGAAGCTGAAAGTACACTACAATCTCCAAAATAAGGACTAGTCTTTTGCAACCAGCTAGATGATTCCATTTTCCTCTTTGCCTAAGCCTGCTCCTCCATCTTTTTTTTTTCTGTGAGGGATGGTGGCTTTCAACTCTAACGTAAAACTGCTGTCACAAGTGATGCTCCAGAACCTAGCCCCTTGGGACCATAGCTCATTGAGGCAGCCTGCAGAGCATACTGAGCATAGAGCAAAATAAAACTGCACTTCAAGCATATTGTGCTAGATTTTGTATCTTTGGACATTTATAAAACTTTCTTCCTGTTTTAGATTATTTTGGAGATCTATGTGAACCTATAATCTGTGCAGATCTCTCACCAAAATATTGCTCCAACTGGGTCACACAAAGGTGATGTGTTTCAGCTCTAGAAGGGCACGAAGTGCACACCCCTAGCCAGGGCTCAGTCAAGCTTGCTTACCACAGATGCTCACTTCCTTTCATGATTATTTATCAAACCACAGGGAAATGATCCAGCCAGGTACAAGTTTTTAAAGTAGGAAATAACTTACAGTGACTAGAGGGAACAGTTAACATCGATCTGAACGTCAGAGAGGTTTTTGGGGGTCAGATGCCAAATGTGAAACTGAGATTACCACTTTTCAAAAAATAATACCACTAAGGGAAGCACAAAGAAGAGGGACTGAGGAACATGTCCACACCACCATTCTTATCCTGCAGCAGATGCCCAGCATCTGAGCACTGAGGACAGCTGCCATTTCAGGACATTGCAACCCAGAGCACGAGGTTGCAGCATCACTCAGTTTCAGGTCCTTTTCAAACAAAGCTCAGAGAGTAACTCCCCTCTTTGCCTCCCCCCACTTGTGCTCCTGTTACGGATTCAGACATAATTTGATAACTACATGTAGACAAAGAATAATGCAAACCTCTGTGCGTTACAGAAGAAGGAAATTATTCAGGGCCCCTGTGATGGGATGGACTAGGCTCTAAAGCCCCCTGATGAAGGCTTGTGGCCTTGCTACACCCTGCCTCAGGAAAAGACCAGTAGAGAAGCCCTCCAAGCTCCCTGGAACAGAGGTGTGAGAGGCAGCTAATCAGGGCCCAGCAAGCAAGTATAAAGAAAGCTGCTGGGACAGAGCCAGGAAGTTTCTCTTTGGACGGGAGGAATGAAGAGTAGGTTACTGAGAGAGCTGCAGTACCATGGACAGCTCATTGCAGACCAACCTGAGGCCCAGGCTTGGCTGCTGAACACCAGGGCTTGGCTGGTGGGAAGAGAATCCAGGATAGGGTGCTGCTGGGACTTTGAGACAAAGCTCTAAGGGAAGGGCAAGGCTGGTGCAGGGACACTATGACTTTAATTAATGGGACATAGCAGACAACTGCTTTCTATAGTGACCGTGGGCTGGGATCCAGAGTAGTGGGCAAGCCCGGGTTCCTCCCAACCCCACAATAGCTACTGGAGAGAGAAAGAAGCCCCATCCTCAGGAGGGAGCTCTGGGACATCATCAGTGTTCTCTCTAAGGTGCACAGCAGCAAAGCTTCACAGGTGATTAATCAGCCCTGCCCCGTAAGAGGCTCAGGACTCCTGACTGACTGGGCAGGGCTGATTGATCACCTGTGAATCTGTGTTGCCAAACTGTTTAGAGAGAACACTGGACACCACCTTGTCCCACAGCTGGAAGACGTAGCAAAAGCATGCAGGCACACACCCTTGGCCAAAAGGGGGCACTCATGAGACTAGAGTTAACCTGTTGCAGCCCTAATGATTAGACAGTGTACAATCACAGAATGCTGACAGTCCTTGTCCTGATTAACAGTCTAAATACACAAGACAGATCAATGGTTGTAATAAAAAAAAAAGGCACAGAGAACCATCTACAGATGACTGGAAAACAGAATTTCTAATCTGCAGAAAATCTCAAGTTTCAAAAAGCCCAAATTGTATTTGAAAAAAATCCAATACTCAGTTTTTAATGGGCCCTGAAATTTGAAGTATTCACTTAGGAAAACTTCCCCTGTCCAGACAACAGGAACATATAAGTGGTTCCAAAATAAAACATGGTCTCTGGAACCGACTGCTTTCCTGTATCTCACAGGTTACAAATGTCCCTCTTCGTGAGCTGCCCACCTGCCAGGATGGATAGCTCCCTGGCTAGTAGCTGAGGGAGCCAGGCAGCCTAACACCTCATTAGGCAGGCACCCAGGAAGCTGAGGTACCAGGGAGCTGGGAAGACTTCAGTAGTCTAAATTAGGTTTCAAAATATTTGTACTTTCTTATTTTCTCTTGATAGAATTTGTTAGATTTTGACTCTTTCATAAAAGTAAAAGGAATTTTCATGTCCAAATTTAAAGTATCTTACTATCATGAGATATAAATTAACACAGATTCTGTAATCATTGCATTCATACTGCTACCGAAGGGCCAAAAGACAACTTCATTTCTTGAACTCTTCAAGGTCCCCAAACAAACCAGATGGGGTATTGATCAAACTGGAATTGGATTTGAATCACACACATAACAGACTTTTTTTTCTTTGTTGAGCTTTAGCAATATCAAAACACTGCTGATTTGCAAACTGAAATCCATTCCATTATTGCTCATCTCCACTCAATAGCCTCATTGACCTCATTGGAAGTGTTAAACTTACAATGCCTGCAGAATTAGGCTAGTGAGGAAAGACTGATCAAATTGACCTCTGCTAGGTGAGTTAGTGAAGCAGAGAGCAGAACTGCTTGTTTATCTAGTTGTTTCAGGGCTTGGATAAAGAAGAGGTAGAAGATTTTGTTTTGAGCTTTTGGTATCCATTAGAAGACTAATAAAAACCCTAAGTGATATGGCTCAATGTTGTTTCTAATGTATTCTCTAAAACTGATCAAACTGCAGCTACTTGGAATCGATAGACTTGCCTTCAAAAAACATGACGTCTTTGGAGAATCAAACATGGCTACAGATATTCCTTTTCATTGGCTTGATTGCTCTAATCATATCTCTCTGTTAATGTGCAGCAAAGGATTTCTTTTTACTTTAAGTTCTTTCACCATGGACTTTATTCCAAGCTCAGATACAGCGGGACATATTGTCATGCATAGAAGATCTATAAGTCTTGCGTGTCTATTTGGCCCTTTTCTGTTCCATTACTATATATGGGTTTGTAAGTAGAGGCAAGTTAGATCTAATCATAACTTACTTCATTTGTCATTTAAACAATTAATATGGCTGTTACTATCCTATTTCCTGATCCCCTTCTGTCTAAAGACACAGTAGAGGAGGAAAGGTATCTGAAAAAATAATCAGTTTTCTTCTTTTCACGGTTGCATTATATGCAATGGACATGTTGCATGGTATCAAGAGTCATGGAGATGGGACATGGACATCCCTTAAAATCCACATGATGGTCAGAGACCCACAAGGCATTCTGAAAAGCACATAAGACCCCACAAATGTCAAACCATCTGCTCCTTTTACAGAGACAACAGCATGCAAATTAAATGTGCTGCTAAAATTATACATGCTCTATCTCCAAAACTTCTTCTGGCCTGGGAGGAAACATGATATGTAAAGCAGCTGTTTGACTCCTCACTCCATCCACAATACCTCCATGTATTGCATAAAAACTCAGCTGTGAATTGATATAGAGGGAATTAGTGTAACTATGGTATACACACATGAGGAATTCCTTTTCATGAGGAAGAATGGCTCTTGCACGAAAGGGGGTTTTTGCGCAAAAAGGAGCCAGCTACACAGCGCTTTTTTGCACAAAAACCTCTTGCACAAAAGGGATCCAAGGAGGAAATGCAAATGAGTGTGACATATGCAAATGAGTGCCCATTTGCATTTCCTCTCGTGGAAGAGGATTGTAGTATGATAGCCTATGATATACCCATGGTTCTGTGGCTGACCACCATATCTGCAGAGCCCCCCTCACCTCTTTCCAGTATGACTAGTTCCTATCTGTTCCCTTTGCTTCCAAGTAACAAAGAATATCATTGCTCTGTGAACCTCATCTTGAGAGGAAATGGATAAGAAGCATTTGCAGAAAAGATAGCTGAATGAAACTGGCCTCAACTTGGATTTAAAATAAGCACAGGTAAGCAAGCTAAGAAAGGTTCTAAATGAAAAACAAGAGATGTTCTGTAAGCTGCTATTCTTCTCCTAGCCCCAATGCTGCATGCTACTATTCAGACAGAGGTTTTTGGAGCTGTCTTAGTAGGACAAGCATTGGCCTTAAAGGTAATATATGCCTAAAGCGAGACGATTTCATCATAAAAGGCCCAAATCTTTATATAGTCAAATTATTCCTTTTCTATTGTTTTTTCCCACAGTGGCATGATCAAATATGTAGTTTTGGCACAATAGGCTTCAATAGTTCCCTCAGGACTTTTACAGCATTGAGATTTATCAGATGCTTATGAAATCTGTGGATTCTTTGCTCTCTTGAGCAAAATAGCTACAGCATTCTAAACACAATACCCCATCCATTGGAGTATGACATTGTAAGATGTAGGCAGAGCAGAGTGAATCTTTTCTGGCACAGCTTTTTAATAAAAAATGAGGTTTGCTCAAAATAATTTTTTGGTTTACATAAAATTGGGCATTTAAGATTTCGGGTTGGAAACTGGGCAGAGGGCACAATTCTTGTCCATATCTAGAGATAGCATTTGCTATAGTTGTTCTGGTATTTTCATTGAGATTGTCAACATCTCTGAGATGGTACTTACATCATATGATTTACTGTAAGTCTCAAAATATTCTAAACAATCTTTCTTGAAAGCTATAAAATTGCCAACACTCATTAGAACCTATGTGAGGCCATTATATAAAATATATGATGGCCTATAGTATAATGTGAGAAACTAGTTTTGAACTTATTGACTATTATTAACACAGCTGAGGTGGGTTTTGAGCTATGTTCCTTAAAAACAATGGGGAATCAAGAAGACAGCGTAAAGCAAACATGTTTCTCAATAAGTTTCTGGAATGCTCCAAAAGATGGAAGAAGAAGGGAACAGAAGAGAGGCCAGATTAGGCAAAACACAGGAAGTATATTTGCATTACAATATCTATTACGGCCAGATTTTATCATTACAGGTTAGAACTCCCTGGTTTGGTGCCCTCAGGAACAGACTGGTCCTGGTTAAGGGATTTTGCCAGACCGGGGAGGTCATTTCTAGCCTCCCTTTCCCCCACCCTGGTCCAGCCACCAGCCTCCTGGCCAGCTCCAGCCCTGCAGCTTTCTGGGATTAACCCAGGAAGCTGAGCAGCAAATAATGCCCCCTCAGCAGCCCCAGAACCTACATGGGGCATAGCAAAAGTATCTTCTGCACCAGAGACATTTTTCCTCTGGGGCAGCTTGGGGTCTGAAGAGGGGAGATGTGGTTGCAGCTGGCTCAGGACTCTTCCAGGCAGGTGGAGAGAGGTTTAGGGCTTCAGCTAACCCAAGGCTCCTCTGGCTGAGAGGGGGAGTGCTTGGGCCATCTCTGGCTAGGGCTGGTGGGATCCCAGAGCTCTGGCCAAGAGGGAAAGGAAGAAGAGTATAGGTAGGAAGTAAAGAGTGAGGTCTACTGCCCCCCATGCTTACATGCCTTACTTTGTACACAATTTTACAAAACCATGATAAAGTGATGAACAAAATGGTATAGACTGTCACAGGATTTTCAATATCTTTAAGTGCTTATAGTGCTCTCCTCATTGTAGCATCTGAGCATTTCACCTTTCTAATGAATTTACCTTCCCTACAGCCTTGTATGGTAGCAAAGCGCTATTATCCCTATATTAGGGATGGTGGTAGAGTGACTCCCATTGGGTCACACGGAAAAAAATTGTGATTGAGCAGGCAATTGATCCCTGGTCTCCTTTAACAAAGGCTAACACCCTAACCATAGAGTTACCAGTCCTTTGTGAGCATGCTCTCAGGTAGGCAGTGTAGTCTCAAATCCTGCTCCCCTTTGTTCGGTGAAAACATAATGGCTACGTCTACATTGGCCCCTTTTCCGGAAGGGGCATGTTAATTTCAGAGGTCGTAATAGGGAAATCCGCGGGGGATTTAAATATCCCCTGCGGCATTTAAATACAAATGTCCGCCGCTTTTTTCCGGCTTTTAGAAAAGCCAGAAAAGAGCGTCTACACTGGCCCCGATCCTCCGGAAAAAAAGCCCTTTTCCGGAGGATCCTTTTCCGGAGGAACTTTGAAGTAGGAATAAGATCCTCCAGAAAAGGGCGCTTTTTCCGGAGGATCGGGGCCAGTGTAGACGCTTTTTCCGGCTTTTCTAAAAGCCGGAAAAAA
This sequence comes from Pelodiscus sinensis, assembly GCF_049634645.1. NCBI lineage: Eukaryota > Metazoa > Chordata > Testudines > Trionychidae > Pelodiscus > Pelodiscus sinensis. The sequence continues at coordinate 119,653,970 of NC_134712.1, read as the reverse complement.
GCGGCGTACATTTTTATTTAAATGCCGCGGGGGATATTTAAATCCCCCGCGGATTTCCCTATTACGATCTCAAAAATTACCATGCCCCTTCCGAAAAGGGGCCAGTGTAGACGTAGCCTTTGTGCCTACAAAACTCCATGGAAAATTTGGTCTTGACATTTATCTCAGTCACCCATAGACAATTTTACTCCTAAGAAACCCAGTCTTACTCTATGCTGTCAATTATGAATTAGAAAAATTAAAATCTTGCAGCGTATGGGCCTTACACTGTGTTTCAAGGACAGATAGTACACTTGAAGCCCAAGCAGCAGATAATGTCCAGAAAGGAATCAAGTGTATTAAGACTCCCAGCAGAACATGAGCTAGAATTTATAAAAGAAAAATGTTGCCAACCCTTTCATCAATTCTTTTTTCCTGGCCTGCTCATTCTTTTCTTTAATTTTTTTTTAGATGAAATCTTTATGGCTAGTCCAATGTGGGTATAAACAAGGTAAACCTGCAATATCAGACTTTGTGAGTCTTAACTCTCTCTGAATTTTAGAATGTTGCAAATTAACTAGTTACTCACAGCTGTCCTCTCTTTGGCCTAATTATAACTGAACTCTCCAGTTTGAGTTCACTTTTTCCCAGCATGTTATCATTGATGGTCTTTAAATCTTGGCAAGAAAGCCAGCTGCAGCCCTAAAATGGTTATTTTGCAAGAAGCTGCTATTGGAAGCTTTTCTTCCTTTCATCTGGTAAGTATTATAACTGTTTTCATGTTTTCTTCTGACTTCTTGTCTCATTCCTAAATATTTGGTGCATTCTCACAGTATCTTTGATTGAGGTGTTGAGCAACCCTTTAACAACAGTGAAAATAGCTTGATTACAGGCAAGTATCCAGGGATGGAATTATGGTGTAGACTGTAGTTCTGGTAGTCCAGCAATCTTTGCTTTACTACAGGTTTTACCAAAGACTTTGTATATGGTCTTCTGTAAATGCGTACTCTTGCATCTCACTTCCTCCACATGTAAAGTGGGTTACAAACATCTATCTGTCTCATAGGAGTCTTTGTAAGGCTTACATGACTTGATGATTATGTATTTATAAGAGATGGGTTATTAGTCTAGATAAACTAAGGCTTAGAGGAGAAAGAGGCATAGACACATGAAGTGCACACTCATTAATGTATAAGAGATCCTGGTAAAGAAGCCATTATGGAAGTGGGATATATTGTTATATGGTCCTTTAGACTTTAATCTCTATATATAACTCTAAATATAACTGGCAGAATTCTCTTGTGGTATAAGCGCTGGATCTGTGCAGGAATGCATTCAAATATCTTGTTTTAAGAACTTCACTATGAGCATGCCATATAAATTAACTTTCAGAGCAAAATAGTGTTTCCATTTTTAGCAATATCATGGTGAGTTGTAAAATGCTCATCCTCTTCCTATTGATAATTATAGAAGCTTTATTTATGTTTCATCTGAATTACTGAAGTCTCTGTGGGAAAGTATAAGATAACTGTTTCCAAAAAGGATGAAAATAGATTAGAATAGGCTGTTTGATGCATTTTGTGTTTCAGTAATTATAAAAACTGCCTTGATTCAGATTTCACTATCTGCTAATATGTCCTGTTTAATTAAAGTATGCAGTTAATTACTAATTAGGTCATGTGCACCTGATCTCCCAGATACTTAAGACTTTTCTAGTGGGAAGAAATTGTATTGTCAACAATCTGTTCCCTGGCATTTTGTTAGTTTTTTGTGTGCTGCTGATCACAAACAGCTCATCACCTATGGTAAATTGCAGACACTGGGAAGTTGTTTGGGGTAGGAGTTCAAAATCTGTGACCAGTATTTCAAAAGATAGGCATTTTATCAGTCCCTGGGCCAGGCTAAAACATGGCAAACTAACACAACTATAGATACTAGCCTTCCCCCTGACAAGGAGTTTTAGTAATATTGGCTGACTCAATTGAGCTGATGTGAGTAAATGTGAACAGTATTATGGCCACCATTTGTTCCTGCTACTCCTACTTTGGCTACTGTAATCAAAACAGAAAAAAAAATTCTAAAAAACATTAAGGAATCATTTATCAGGCTATCATCCTTTTGCATCTGTCTACCTTGAAGAAACTGACAGAAGCTTCTATGGACTTATAAACTTCCTGAAGAACTCTCTTCTATTTATAAGAGTTCAATCAACATCAGGTTTAAGAACAACAGTATTATAAAAAAAATTTACATGAGAAGCCCCACTTAACCCAACAGAACTAATCATCTGAGTAAATATTGCTGAATTTGCAGGAAACACTCCTGTATTTCCAGAAATACATGAACAGTATTTAATCCATACTGGAACACAATTAAAATAACATCACTTCAGTAAAAACAGGCAGCATATAGGTCAAATACAATTCTGTTTGAGGGATCAGTTCCTCATCTGGTATAAATCAGCTGAGCTCCATTAACTTCAATAGTTATATGGATTTCCATCAGTTGAGGATCTGGCTCTCATTTTGTACCATTAATTTTTCTTGATTAGCTTTCATTTACTGTCAGAAGTGTTTTTAAAAAGTATTCAGGTAGATGTATTATGTATTGTATAGTATAAATATATTTGCACCTTGTCCCTTCTTCCATATTAGGCCTCAGTAAAGCAACTTGTATCCATTGGCAGATCTTTGTGTCCTCACAGAGCCCCACTGACAACAATAAAGAACCCAAAGTGTCTAAGGGTTCACTTCTATGCATAATGGAGTGGGCTAAGTTAATAGCAAATATGCTCTGAACTTCAGTAAGACCCAAACATGAGTCTCCTGTGCCAGATTTTTTGCTGCTATAACTCTACTGAAGCCAACAGAATGACACCAGCAGAGAATTTGTCCCACCAAAAGAATTGGGCTTATCAGAGAATTTTAGCCCACAATATGTTAATTCTTAAGTAAACCTCTCACTTCATATTGCTTTATGCAGTCTCTTTAACATCTCTCTAGTTTAACACCAAGGGCATGTCCCTTTGTAACTGAGGGAACTCAGCGATGTTCAAAGAAAGCCACCCACGGATGAATTCAAAGTGCCTGGTGTGCAAGAATCTTGGAATAGTTAAATGGAACCCTGGAACAAAATGAGAACCTTAAAAAGGTGAAGACACGCAAACAAAGTGTGGTTAGTTTATGATGGTGGTGGTGTCTGATTAAAATAGTTAGCTATCATGAATCTAAAAAAACAAAAAGATCTGGCTTTGTAAATAAGCACAGCATACATTGTCACTATGCACATGCCAGAGCATGTTATCCATACCAACCCTCAAATTCCCTGCTTTCTAATCCCAAGGCACTTCCTAGCAAAGATGAGCACGAATGAAAACTAGAATCATGTTACCCAGTTTATAAAGTCATTGGGTATCTTGAGGGCAAAGATGAGTTCCTTTAGCGTCTAATATAATCATCCCTAACTCTCACAAGTGGGTTTTGTTAGTCTCACTGGAGTCTTATATTTTTCTGTGCTTTTCATACCCTTGTGATATAAAATGGAAACCACTATAGGCTCTTCCAAGCCTCTGAGCAATGCCATCCCTGAACTTGGGAAAAATTCGGGGATCTCATAAAGCTTGGTGTCTCATATCCTGACAGTAATTCAGAATGCTTCATGCAGTTGTATGTGCTCAGATGAGGATGTTGTTACCTAAATTACTGTTTCGTCAAAACAGACTTTCAATGACTTGATTTAGTCGCCCTAGATATCAATCTAAAAAGCTTAGTGTCTTCTACCCACATAAGGAGAAAGATGGTGGTGCTTTTACCTCTGCTTCTATTGAAATATACTGATTGAACACAAGGCTAATAATGCAGTCAGTTGTACTTCTAGCTTTTAAAGTGTCCTCCTACTATGGTGGGAAGAGACGGAAGGAGGGAGAAAAAAATATTTGTTAACAGCTTCATAAATTCACTCTCTTCTCTTTAGAAAAATATAAGTTCACAATGAATATACGAAGTGGAGGTCAGATAATTTAGCTTTGATAATGAGCTTGTTTTTAATGCTAATTAGCCAAAACATGTACATTGTTTTTAAAAATTAAAGTCTTAATCACTTCAGTTTAAAGTTTCTTTTTCTCTTAAAATAAAGATTAAAAAGAAAATATGCAGCCTCTTAATATTTATCTGACAGGAACCAAACAAAAGCTGATAAAGAATGAAATCTTAACATAAAAAGAAAATTTAATGAGATCTCATGAACAATTAAAAAGACCATTTGGATTCTTTTAAATCTATTGGAAAAAGAAAAACAAGGAAGGTTTAGCTATAATTACATACTGAAAGGAGTAGAAAGGGGAATGTTAAATGCTTCTCTCTGTTCTTCCTGAAACAATAAATGATGCTACAGGATGCTTATTAACATGCATTTTGGTGTGACCTGGTTTACCACTGCACTTAGGCAGGTGTTTAAAATAGGTGTTCAGTCTTTTTTTCCTCTTTCTGAAAACCAAGTAGATGGTGCAGAAGATTCACAGTTAGCTTATCTGTGCTCTCTCTTTAAGATGTTGATGGACCCTTTGCAGGGAATTGCTGTAAAGGATCTGGTTCAAATCTGTTCCATAATTGCCCACCCTACACTAGTTTTGCCCTTCGACAGTTAAGAGAATAACAGATAATGATATCAAGCCACTCTAGTTCTAGAGTCCTGATGTGCTGAAGGGCTCAGCCATGCGCTTAAAAGGGAGGTGAGTATTTCTATTACAGAATGAGGACATCCTTTTCTCTAACTTTTCTCTCTCATGAGACATTTCTTGGGGAAATATTGAGGCCAGTCCTATGCAGTGTTGACCTTCTTCCATTGAGGTCAATTGGCATGGACTTCGACAGGTCAGGACCTTGGTATATTATGCCTGTTGCATGTAAATTTAATGTTCCTTGCACCTGGTCCATTTTTTTTAAACTGGTGTACACTTGCCTGGTACTCCTTTGACCTTTTCTGTTTTAGCAACATTTTGGTTTGTATCACATGCTTTTCACCCACATGTTCCCCCTCAGAATTCATTGCTGTCTACTCTGCTATTTATCTATAATTCAAAAGAAGGATTGTGACATGACATACTATTGAACTGTCATTAGTAGTTTGGTGCAAGTTTTGGGATCAGGGTGGCGGAGGAGTGTAATCCAGTTTTCATGACAAGAGGCTGCAAAGAAAACATTTTGGAGCTGTGGACTTCATAAAAAATACTTGTTCAGTCTGACAGGCACCATGTAATTGTTATACTGTGCAAATAACTAGAGAAGGAATAAGGGCAACCTTCAAAGCATGCAAGGTGTTGAACTCTGTGATTTTTAAATGTCTGTATAGTTGATGATTTACTTTGTGTGTATGAGAAAATTCTAGTAACACAGTTAGCAATTATATTGCACTCAAAGAATGCAGGCACAAACACCTCCTAAAGGACTGGATCAATCTAACAAATTGTTTTGGGAGTTATCTTGTTATTGGTTTTATGTACTGCCACCACTGCTCAATTTTGTGTGTGTGTGTGTTAACTCTTTGGAGCTGAGTGGATATGCCAGATTTATTTCATTATTATATAACGAAGGATTGCTTTTTAGGTCAAGTAATTAAACTGTTTCTTTAAGTTTTCACAGTTCAGTAGCTCTTTTATGGGAAATCAGAAATGCAGGAAATTGATTTACACCTGTATATGTGCATTCCAAAAAAATAAAACTGTTAGATATTTAGATCTCTTAAACAATCAGCTGTTAAACAGTAAGCTAGTCTTTTACTTATGTGGTTGACTTAAGCCCCACTATAGAATACATTTAAATATGCATTTCTAATAAAAGGCATTCAGCACCTTGATATCTAAACACCAAGCAACATATGATGGTAGCATTAGGCATAACTAAAAAGAACTCGGTTCTCTTCATTTTTACAGGGAATGAAGGATGGCCTTGTGGATAGGTATTGGACTGGGACTTGGGTATTTGGATTCAGTTCCCAACTAAACCACACACTTCCTGTTTGACCTAAAACAAGTCATTTCTTTACTTCACTGTTGGGTGCTGAGGCTAAACACATTGCTTGTAAAGTAGTCAGTACCACTGGGCACAATATAAATACACAGGAAAGATTGCTGTCCTCTTCTCCCACTGTTCTGATATTTCTTTGCATATATTGAACAATTGCTCTTCGTAACTTTAACTTTAACTACCAGAGATGATCTGGAGCTGCAACATTGGATGCAGAATTCTGATTTTGAACACCTCAGAATTCAGCTTTGTAGATTCAAGAAACTACGACCAAAAGGGGGCCACTATAGTCAGTTAGTCTGATCCTTATTTATACATAGGCCATAGAACTGTTCAGACGTACCTGTAGAATGTACACAGTGCTGGGCTTGCTTAGACCGGAAACTGTTTTGAACATGGTTTGTGCTTTGTGAGCTGGCAAAAAAATGAATTGAACAGACCATTGTAATAGATCTTGCCAGTAATGTTTATATTCAGATCTGGGTTCAGATTTTGAACATTTTCCCCAGGTTTAGTGGTGATCAGATCTAGAGTTTTGACTGGATACATGTTCCAGAGTTACATTCTTGTTTCAGACTCTCAAGCATGAGCTACTGGCTCCCTACTCCCACATTTGATTCAACCAAATGCGGCCTCCCTCTCTGCTTTTGGGGTATTAGTGAATAGATTGCAATTTATTCTCTTTTCATGTATTATTTGGATAAAACTATTCAAAGACTTGGTAGCATTTTTTTAATTGTTGATTGGCCACATATACCTTTCTGTATTTACTATATTTGCAGAGAAGTTTGTGGTAAGGTAATGTGGTAAGGTAACTTACATATTATTTTTGTTCCCTGATTCAATGAGGGCATGCATATTTCCCAAACAAATACTCATGGAGAAAAATGCAAATGGTTTGTATATAATCTTGCAGGAAGCTTTCAAATTTTGATTGGTTCACTTAGGTGTTTGTGAAAAATTTGATCTTTGATCTTGCAGTTCTCGCTGAGTCAACGTACTCGTTAGTTTCACAGGAGTTTTGCAAGAATAAAGGATTGGGCCCTGAGTCTCATTTTCATGTCACTTCACATGTGCACGGATCTTGGAAACAAGGGAGGGCAATCTCAGACAGCACTGTGACCGAATGCCTAGAGCAATGAATGAGAAGTTGGGAGACTGTTCTACTCCAAAGAGATTTAAGACATTTTAAAATCATTTGGAAACTTGCTATTTATTAATTAGAACAGCTTAATCTAATTTTATTTTCTCACTGCTTCATGGCATATAGTTATTGGGTTCCTCCTCTTCTCCCCCTTTCTGGAGAATTAATAGCACGGCTAAACGGAAAGCTCTCCAAGCCAGATATATAGTTAGTACATATTATGCATTTCATTAATAATGTATAACGAGCAAACTTGCTCCTTGTTCAACCTACTCAGTCTGTCTCCACTGGGTATATATGTTGAAATCATTGAAATTCATGTAACAAGTAAGCTTTCCTCTCCCCTGATGCATATACTCTTAAATGTGTGTCCTTTGTTGCTTTGTTATAATTCTTGAAGGAGGTTTCCTGCTGCTACATCAATGTCACCTTTTGCAAGTGACAGGAAGATTAAGTAAAATGCTGTACATATAATTATAGCCAGGCTATTGGCAGCAAGTGACACAGTGCAGATGACATGGCTAATTTTGCAGTCAAGACATAATGTACGTGGCAAGAGTTACCCGTACTTTCTAAAAGTCGTACCGTCTCCAGAGTAGTGACGGGTAGTACGAATCTCTTTGATTTATGGAGTGACAACCTGGATTCCAAGACAAACTCAGTACAGCCCGGAAACACACCTTATGAGAATATCATTAGAGAGTAAGAAACTGCTCACTGACATTGATCTCAACTGACACCTAATCAGAACATTGCTTGGATAGTGTTGCCTTTTTATTTATTATTTTAAAAAAATTAGCATGTGTTTTGTGTCTGATCCTCTGCTGTGAATTATTGGCAGCACTAAGAAAAATATATAAATGTACTATATTTCATGGTTGGGGGGCAGGAGAGTTCTGACAGCTTTTATGTGCTTATTCCTGAGAAGTTGATCACTTTCTTGTTATGCACATGTTGAATGATTCCACCTCAATTTGTCCTTGGCTCCCACAAAGAAGTAATATCACAGCAGCATAGCTAAAATACAAACAAAAAAAGAATCTGATGAAATTTTCTGTTATGAGTTCTTTGCTTCTACAAGTGTAATTTTTTAAATTGAGCTAGCAATAAAACTAATGATGCAGCTTCCTTTTTTAATCTCTCAGCATTACTGTCCACTAAAAGTGCCTGTAAAGAATAAGCAAGGTTTGAATGAGTTTCCCCTGTCATCTAGACTAGGAGACAGCTGGCTGTCTTTGCATAGACACACCTATTCTGCCTCAGTACATAACATAATGGAAGTGCTTTGTCAAAATTATCCTTTTTTTGGCTGGTCACAAATCACTTTAATATTAAGATGCAGGGCTAATGAAATGTTATCCCTACTGTACAAGAAATATGCTTAGTATGCCCTGATTCAAGGGGTCACCCTACACTGACCTTCACTTACTAAGCAGAAGGTAGGGATGACAAATTCCATTGGAGATAAGTGAGCAGGGACGTGGTATAGATTTTGCCTAAAGTCCTAGGTAATGTTTGATTTGCTTATTGCCAGTGTTCCATGACAGAGCTGATTAGTTTTGGTTAAGAGTCCTTGTTTCTGACTCCTTAAAAACCTCCCCACAGCTACTCGGGAACAAATCCACACAGAAACACCTTCTGACCCCCGACCATGATTGTTCTATCTGCTTCCCAAGATCCACAAACCTGGACACCCCGGACGTCCCATCATCTCTGGTATTGGCACGCTCACTACTGGTCTATCCAGCTATGTAGAATCTCTTCTCAAACCCTTCGCAACCAACACCCCCAGCTATCTCCGAGACACTACTGACTTCCTAAGGAAACTACAAAACATCGATAACCTCCCCAATAACACCATCCTTGCCTCCATGGATGTAGAAGCTCTATACACCAACATCCCACATGAAGACGGATTACAAGCAATTAGAAACACTATCCCAGAGGACACCACTGCCAACCTGATAGCAGACCTATGTAACTTTGTTCTCACCCACAATTATTTCCAGTTTGAGAACAACTTATACCTCCATATCAGCGGCACAGCCATGGATACACGCATGGCCCCACAGTATGCTAACATCTTTATGGCTGACCTAGAACAACGTTTCCTCAACTCCTGTCCCCTCTTACCCCTTCTCTACTTACGCTACATCGATGACATCTTTATGATCTGGACACATGGCCAAGAAACACTGGAGATATTCCACAGAGATTTCAACAACCTACACCCCACCATCAACCTCAGCCTGGACCATTCTACACGAGAGGTCCACTTCCTGGACACCACAGTACAAATCAACAATGGAAAATTAGACACCACTCTCTACAGAAAACCCACTGACCCATACAGTTACCTACATGCTTCCAGCTCCCATCCAGAACACACCGTACGATCTATCGTCTATATCCAAGCCTTTCGATACAACCGCATCTGCTCTAATCCCACTGACAGAGACCAGAAGCTTCAGGATCTCCACCAAACATTTATAAATCTCAACTACCCACCCGGAGAAATAAAAAAGCAAATTGAAAGAGCCAAACGAATACCTAGAAACCATCTACTTCAAGAAAGACCCAAGAAAACCAACAATAGAACACCACATGTCAGCACCTACAACCCCCAACTTAAATCTGTCCAACACATTACCAATAAACTACACCCTATACTGGAACAGGATACCATACTCCAAGAGGCTCTGGGAGAAAGACCCATAGTCTCCTATAGACAACCACCTAACCTCAAGATGATTCTTACCAACAACCACAGGACATACCACACTAATACCAACCCTGGTACCTTCCCTTGCAACAAACCCCGTTGCCAGCTTTGTCCACATATTCATTCTGCTGATACCATTATTGAACCTAACCAAGTGAGTTATAAGATCAAGAACACATATTCCTGCGCATCCAGAAATATAATCTATGCTATCATGTGCCGAAAGTGTCCGTCTGCTATGTACATTGGAAAAACGTCTCAGACACTTCGCCAAAGGATTAATGCCCACAAAACAGATATCAGACAAGATCACAAAGAAACTATTTCTTGCCATTTCAACCAGAAAGGACACTGTCTCAACGACTTAACCACCTGCGTTCTTCTACAAAGACCTTTTAAATCTGCACTTGAAAGGGAATCCTCTGAACTGTCATTCATGTTAAAATTCGACACTCTCCGGGGGGGGCGGATTGAACAAAGACCCCAACTATCTTTCCCATTACCAGGATAGCTTCCCCAATTATCACCTCTAATACCATTAGCTCACAGACATCTAACTTTCCCCACCTCTAATATCATTAATTCACAGACACTTACCTTCCTTCCTTCGCGCCCCTCCCCCCCCCGCATCTCCCTTCTGTTCTGAAATGTGATTTGTCCTTTTCATATGTGTTCATTTTTTTTAATTGTATCCTTTGGTATATATGGTTGTGACTATTTTCTTCCACTATTTGATCTGAGGAAGTGGGTCTGGCCCACGAAAGCTCATCATCTAATAAACCATCTTGTTAGTATTTAAAGTGCTACATAGTCCTGCATTTTGTTTCTGACTGGCTGACCTCACTGCTGAGCAGGTCTAAGGGCAAAGCCTGTCTGTGGAGACAGTGCTGCAGCAAAAGGCAACCCAGAAACTGTACTGGCTGTGAGGTTCTCCATTGCCTCCTGAAATCACAAAGACCTGGGTTAAGGAAAGAAAAAAAGCACTATTTGTTACAATAGAACTTCAGGTCATCACCCTAGAAAGAATATGTGGTTGGATAAAGATTTAGAATTATTATGACATTACAAGCACCATGGCAGCAAAATGTGATTGCTTGAGACTGTTCATAGTCTTGGTTGAGGGGTAGGTGTTTGGGTGTCATAACCATCTTGTTCACTGACACACTGCCCAGGATTCAACAGCTGGTCTAGTGGTCTGTACACAGAGGTAAGCACCAGAAATTCCTAAATCTAAGTCATGGCTCTATTAACAAGGTGTAATAATACTGCCTTGTGAAAAAGCCTTTCAAAAGAAAAGCACCACATGAATGCTGAATATTTTGCTGTGGGGCAGACAGTCTCAGGAAGGCAGGCAAGGTCATTATAACAAGTGTTTTGTATAGACATGGGTTCCATCCACTAAGTGTGGATCCGGCTTATGATTTTAAAAGCATGTACAAACCCAAAGTATCAAGGTGTTTTGGATTTGGAGTTTTAAAACACATGAGAAATCTGAAGTAAGCAAGAAATGTCTGAAGCGGGGTCTCAAATTCCAGGTCCTCAGGCCTGTCCTGGCTATTGCGATTGCACAATCTGGCCTGGGTTGCCCAATGGGCTGTGTGGGGAATCTGTGCATTTCCCCCCCCCCACACCCTACCTCTTTTGCCATCACCTTGCCCTCTCCCCCCATGACACTTCAAACACGTGGCTTTGAGGATCACCGGTGGCCTGGTGGTACGCAGCAGCAAGACAGATCCTTACCCTTACCTTTACCCTGGCTCTAGCTCTAGACAGGCTTCCCCATGGCGGTAGTAGCCGGGTGGCCAGAGCACCAATTTCCCAGGCCAATGTCCTGGCCAGCAGGCTATAGACAGGGTCTTGTAAAAACAAAGTGTTTTCCATCAGAAAACCTTTTTGTCAATTTTTCTGGCCAGCTCTACTGTTCACGCACATCCCTAACAAACTAAAGAAGGGGATGAGAGGAGGTATTGCTACCTAGCAACCAGCAGCTTCAGGCAAGAGAATCTTACAGAGCATCCCTGAAGCACGGCAGGTGGACTAAATGGGATTTGAGATACAGGTGTATGTGCCTGGTGTCTCCTCACTTCCTCTCTGCCTCAAGCAGGTCACATTAGTTAGACTCTATTAAAGACAACTCTGCTTTTATGAGGAAAACATAGATGAATGTGACATACTTTCTTGTCTTCCACGATGCAAAAAAGCACTGAAGAAGCAGAGGATCCTCCCACCCCCAGATCTTGACTCCACTCATGGGAGTTGGCAGATAGTGAAAAGCAAGGCACTGTGCTTGCTCAGGAACCACTGGAAGCACCTCTCAAAAAAATTTAAAACATTTTGTGCAGAGTTAGGAAGCAGCTTTTCTATTCAGCATTCTTCATTTGGGACCTGCTGGAGTCCAAGAAGGTTTTGTGGGAATTAATGCAGATGGGCTAATCCTGAATAGTTCCCCTCTGAACAATTTGCTTACCACAATAGTGGCAGGATTGATTGGTGCGGATCATTGCATAAACCATACAGAGCAGCCAATAGCCGTGTGATTCCTGAGACAGCCATGCTACAGGGAGAGGGATTTACCAATCTGTGGGGTTTTAAGGATGTTATCCCATTACTCCCACCAAGACTTTAAACTGACCCTTTTACAGCAGAGGATTTATTGTACACTTGAGCTAAATTCTGTCCAGAGTTACACCCATTTCACCCCACAGAGATCAGGGGTTTTGTGTGATTGATTATGAAGGACAGATTTTGGCCTTAGAAAGTCACACTCCCGGAGGGTTTCTGAGCAAATTCTCTTCCCATGGGTTTTCCCATTGGAGGAAATAATTAAACCTGAAAGGCTAAGACTAATTAGGAGAGCTACTGCAGCGAAGGGAGTATTTTTAAAGCTTATTCACATGAAAGACGTGACTAGCAGAAATACATCAAAAATAAGAATGCTAAAGAATGCTAGAGGAAGAACCATCAATGCACAAGCAGCAGGTGAGTAATATTCAATGGAAAATGGATTGAATAAGCTAAAAGTTTCAATAGATTAGCAAAGAAATAGAGGACAAGCAATTGCTGCAGTGACTATAGGTATGTGAAATTTGGCGGTGGGATAGTCAGGATTTTGCTTAAATATATTTTTGTTGCCATCATATTTTCATCTTTGAGAATCACATGAATCCAAAATTTCATAGAATTATGATAGCATTGTCAAACTGGAAGGAACCTCGGGAGGTCATCTAGTCCAGTCCCCTGCGTTCATGGCAGAGCTAAATATAATTTACATAATTCCTGACAAGTGTTTGTCTAACTTCCTCTTAAAAATCTCCAATAACAGAGATTCCACAACTTCTCTGGGCACTTTTTCAGTGCTTAACTGTTCTAATAGGAAGTTTTTTTTCCCCCAAATGTCAAACCTAAACTGCCCTTGCTGCAATTAAAATGCATTTGTATTTCAGTATTGATTAATTTGGAAAAAAAAGTTCCTAGCAAGGGCATTTCCCTTTAGCTACTGTTTAGGAAACAATCTTAGTCTTGTCCCCATTCCCTCAAAAAAAGGAAAACTTTTCAGCCAACAACTGGACTATGTAATGGTCCAAGTTGTCATATATGAAAGTAATTTTCAGCACTCCACTCTGCTCTGCTACCTTACATGGTAGCATTGTTGATATTGCCATAAGCTCCATTTTCCCACCATAAAAGGTGACCAAGGCAATTGTGTCACTTATGCTGACAGCCTGTTAGACTTAAAATCTGATAATTTGGGGAGGGATGAACAGCAGCATGCTCCCAGGCTTCAGTCCCACCTTTTGGAGAGGAATTTTCCTGCAAGATCATATTTAATGCTGGATAGGGGAGAGCTTGGCCATAGAGCAGTAGAATCATAATCATAGAACCATAGAGCTGGAAGAGATCTCAGAAGATCATCAAGTCCAGCCTCATGCCCTAGGCAGGGCCAATCCCAACTAAATCAACCCAGCCCGGGCGTTGTCAAGCTGAGACGTAAAAATCTGTACAGATGGAGACTCCACTACTTCCATCGGTAACCCATTCCAGTGCTTTACCACTCTCCTAGTAAAATAGTTTTTCCTAATATCCAACCTGGACCTCTCCCACCACAACTTGAGACCATTGTTCCTTGTTCTGCCATCTGTCACTATTGAGAACAGCCTTTCTCCATCCTCTTTGGAACCTCCCTTCAGGAAGTTGAAGGCTGCTATCAAATCTCCCCTCACTCTTCTCTTCTGCAGACTAAACAGACCCAACTCCCTCAGCCTCTCCTCATAAGTCATATGCTCCAGCCCCCTAATCATTTTGGTTGCCCTCTGCTGCACCCTCTCCAATGCGTCCACATCCTTTCTATAGTGAGGGGCCCAGAACTGGACACAATACTCCTGATGTGGCCTCACAAAAGCCAAATAAAGGGGAATAATCACATCTCTGGATCCTGCTGGCAATGCTCCTCCTAATGCAACCTAATATGCCATCAGCCTTCTTGGCTACAAGGGCACACTGTTGACTCATATCCAGCTTCTCATCCACTGTAATCCCCAGGTTCTTTTCTGCAGAACTACTACTTGGCTGGTTGGTCCCCAGTTTGTAACAATGCTTGGGATTCTTCTGTCCCAAGTGCAGGACTCTGCACTTGTCCTTGTTGAACCTTATCAGATTTTTTGTGGCCCAATCCTCCAATTTGTGTAAGTCACTCTGGACCCTACCTCTTCCCTCAAGTGTATCTACCTCTCCCCCTAGCTTAGTGTCATCTGCAAACTTGCTGAGGGTGCAATCTCATCCCCTCATCCAGGTCATTAATAAAAGATTTGAACAAAACTGGTCCTAGAAGCAAACCTTGGGGTACTCCCCTAGAAACCAACCGCCATCCTGACATCGAGCCATTGATCACTACCCGCTGGGCCCGGCCTTCTAGCCATCTTTCTATCCATCTTACCGTCCATTTATCCAATCCACATTCCCTTAACTTGCTGGCAAGAATATTTAGCCTTGCTAAAGTCAAGGTATATCACGTCCACTGACTCTCCCATATCCATAGAACCAGTTACCTCATCATAGAAGCTAATCAGATTGGTCAGGCATGACTTGCCCTTTGTGAATCCATGCTGACTATTCATGATCACTTTCCCCTCTTCCAAGTGCCTCAAAATGGATTCCTTAAGAATCCCTTCCATGATTTTTCCAGGGACCGAGGTAAGACTGACCAGCCTATACTTACCTGGATCGTTCTTCTTCACTTTTTTGAAGATGGGCACCACATTTGCCTTTTTCCAATCATCTAGGATCTCTCCCTATCTCTACAACTTTTCAAAGATAATGGCCAAAGGCTCCTCAATGACATTTGCCAACTCCCTCAGTACCCTCGGATGCATTAAGTCCGGACCCATGGATTTGTGTACGTTTAGCTTTTCTAAATAGTTCCTAACCTGTTGTTTACCCACCAAGGGCTGTCCATCTTCATCCCATCTTGCATCACTTAGCGCATTAGTCTGGGAGCTGACCTTGTCCGTGAAGACAGAGACAAAGAAAGCATTGAATACTTCAGCTTTCCTCACATCATCTGTCACTAGGTTACCTCCTTCATCCAGTAGGGGCCCCACATCCTCTCTGATCACCACCTTCTTGCTAACATGCCTGTCAAAACCTTTCTTGTTATCTTTCACATCCTTTGCCAGTCACAATTCCAATTGAGCTTTTGCCTTCCTGATTACCCCTTCTCCCCCGCGGCATTCTCAAGCTATATATTTATACCCCTCCCTGGTCATTAGTCCAAGTTTCCACTTTTTGTAAGCACATGCTGTCCTCCCATGCCTAGCTCTATTTCTTGTTCCCTTCTGTTCATAAAGGGTTAAAAAAAGGATTTCAGGCAACGCCTTTTCTATGTGAATATTTTTGCACTGGTGCTATCACTCCATTTTTCCATCTCTTTCTCTCCTCCCCTCCCCCATTTGCTTGCCACATGTAGCTTCACTAAAAAATTTTAAACACCTACAAACATTTTGGTGGCTCTGGGAGAAATTCCATTTGTATACTAAAATCTGAAAAAAAATAAAACTTCAGTCTCACCTAGCTTCCCATAATTTTTTCTACATTTTTGTATACCTTAGCCAAGAACAATAAAATGTGTCTAAGGGTGCATCTACACAGCACCCTAAATTTGATATAAGATTGGGTCTCTTATTTCAACTGTATTTCGAAATGGCATATTGCAAAATTTCATGCATCTACAGAGCACCACATTTTGAAGTAACGTGCTATTTCAAGACATCCCTCAACCCTCATGGAATGAGGGTTACAGGCATGCCGAAATAGCATGTGTGCTATTTCAAGAGTGATCTCAAAATAGCGGGCATGTTCAAAAGACACAGGGTAGCTATTTCGAAAGACTTCTGGTATCCCAAAATAACCCTGCTGTGTAGACATACTCTAAGATATCTAAATAATAACTGAACTAAATATATTTGGACTATTAACATGTTGTTGCATTTTTGTCATATTAAGCTAATACTTTAGCTAACATATTGTGTTAGCAATTTATGTTCTAGCATCCTTCTATAATTTAAGGGCCATCCTCAGATTATTTTGACATTTCTAAAGAAAATTTGAGCCACTTAATTATTAAAATGAGTTTTAAGGTAAATTTGTTTCAGAAATAAAAGTTAAAATATCTCTTCTTTGATGTTTTGTTAAATAGAATAGCACATTGAAATTTTAATTCTATTCTTTGCCATTCATTTTTATTTTGTGTATGTCTATTTGATTTTTTTTTTCCTGGACTAATGTACTAGGCAGAGAACAAAAGAAACATCAACATCTAGAGAGATATCTCTAGAGACACCACTCTACTCAGTTTTTGCTCAGTTCATAGTCAGGTATTCATTTCAATGAGGTTTGGAGGAATATAATTCTTAGGATGCAGCTTGATGGCCCAGTTTTTCATACCCATCTCTCAATGGGT
Organism: Pelodiscus sinensis; assembly: GCF_049634645.1. Lineage (NCBI taxonomy): Eukaryota > Metazoa > Chordata > Testudines > Trionychidae > Pelodiscus > Pelodiscus sinensis. The sequence goes on along the minus strand of NC_134712.1, from coordinate 119,637,147 downwards.
GAAAAGGTCTATGTACTGCTTAAATCCTCAAATTAGTTAAAATAGTGCAAGACTTGTGTGAGTGCTCTTTACACAGGCATGAATTTCACTCACTACAAATAAGAATTCTATCTTTAAAGTTGCTTTATTTGTTCCTCTAATTAGACAAAATTTAGTCTACAAACCAGTATATTCAAGTAGCAGTTGTTCTGTCCTATTTATATGGCAATATGACCAAGCCTGTGTGAAGACTCTACTGGCATAGGTACTGTACAAACATATTATGTATAATAACCCCACCCCAAAGATCTTGCATACTAAAATACAAAGACCTGAAAATGGATGATACAATCATATGAGATTTTGATAAAGGGAGAACTTCCTGGAACTCCCATTGGCTGGAAACAGAGAACCACGGCCACTGGAAGCCTGCAGACACTCAAGTAAACAAACCGTCTGGTGACCTGCTGATGACTAACCCTGGTGAATTTTGTGTAGCCAGCCTACTGGAGGTTCCCTACCCCTGCTCTAGTGGCTGGGCTATGTGCTGACAACCTATTATTGCTGTCAGATATTTAATTCACTCAAGTACCAGAGGACATGGCTCTAATCTAAGGGTTCCAACCTTCTGGTGGCCCACAAGGAAATCCATAGAGTACGGTATGATAAAATTCTGTGGGAAGGGTCATGTTTTTATTATTATTTTTTAAACACTATAAAATGTCTATTAAATAACTACAGGAAAAGACCATTCCATTTCCAAAATCAAGCATTCTGAAAAATCAGACACTTGGCACCTTATTTTGGACTGCTAAAATTACTGTGCCCTTCTGATATTAACATCTGTGTCTCATTCCCCATACATAAATTGAGGATAATACTGTGTGCTTTCTTGGGGAGCCCAAGACTGAAACTCAGCTGATCTCTCTCCCTCCAGTTAGAGAGAGAATTGCTGGTACTGAAGTGGGCCCTCAATAGTCTCAGGGCAACATTAGCCCTCACTACGTTTTCAAGTTAGCAATATATGCATCCCAGTCCCGGAGCTCCTTTGTGAATGAGTTTGGAATGTGTTTGAAGAAGAGGCATCTCGGTACCATAAATCAAGGCCCCAAACAAAAGACATGAAGATTGATAGGTTACATGAAATAATTTGCTCAAAGCACCTTTGGGTTATGTATATTTATGTCCATAAGGCCATTTCATAAAGCATGGGGGGAAGGGGTTTGTCACAGGAGGAAGGAGGGGAATGTGAAAGCTCCTATTGAGCTACACCACCGGAGACTATCCTTGGCGCTGTGTGCCCTCAGAGGGTGGCAAAGGCTCTTTCCCATCCAAATTTAATGGGACAAGAGTGGAGTCTTTCCTCCAAATACAGTCCACCTTTCGTTCTTCTAGGGTCTGCTCAGCATTTATCCACTCTTCATGGTCCACCTTTAAATCTGGTGATCTTTCTCCACTTGGTTCGGTGGAGTGGAGAAAAGTGCCATAGAAAAGTCTAAGCTCCTCTTCACAAGATACGAAAGGCCAAGTCACAGATGGTCCCCATTTGTGGTGGTCTAGGTGAAGAAATACAATGAAACAAAGAACACAAGGCCTGTAATTTGATTTTATGTAAATATTGAAGAACTTTCAAAAAATCTTCAACTTGTATACTTGTATTTGGTAATCTAAAGCTTCTTTATTACTGTCAAATACAGAGCAGTTGCAGGGGAAAATAAAGAAGTTGCTACCTGCAGTTGGAAGGGATATGTAGATACTGCATGTGGCAAGGAGTCCTGTGTGTTGCCTTCAGTTCCCTGTTCTTTTTCCCCTAAGAAGTTTAAAAAGGAAATTTGTGCAGTTGAGAGAGGAAAAGCTACCAGGAGAACAACTGAAGTACAGAGCTGAAATTCTACTCCACTACAAGTTACAGCCTGATGGGAGTTTCGCACGCAGAACTGAAAGCAGAATCTGACCACTGTTGTGGTCTCCATTTCTGAAACTCCTGTTGAGGAACTTCATAATGTATGTCAAGTCATTATAAACCCAGTACCACCTTCTCATGGTGAATTTTCCAAAACTTGAGAGTTGCTATTGGAAACTTCAAAACCAGAGCTTCAAAAGTAGCATGATCAAAGAAAGGGTTTTACTTTATCTATTTAAAAATATAATAAATAAATAGAGTAGTTGAAATCCATGCTGTTGCTGATGGCTATATTTGACCTACCAGATTACTTTCTTATAAATACAAGAGCAAAGAATTCAAACTCTTCACAGGGAAGAAAGGAGAGAAGACTGATTATATGTGTGCAGAGCAATATGCTGATTGACACAAAAGATGTCAGGACTTAGACATGAATTTATATGACCACTCTAGAAAGCAAAAAAAAAGGGGGGGAGAGGAAGGGTTAAACTAGTACTCATGAAATTTCTCTGCACAATAACATAAGAGGATTTGATTCTCATGCACCAGGAGGGGATGCTGTGAAGGAAATGTGTTTAAAGAGAGGGTTCAGTGCACTATGAACAATCTCTGGGTAACAGTGAAACAGGAGTTTGGAAACTGGGATGAGACTGGCCCAAAGTAGAGCTGTCCATCACAGAAGAATTTCCTTCCCCCTGCTCACTCCTACCCCAAAGATATTAAACATGAATTTACAGAGATGGTTTTTGTTTCAATGTAGCTATACATATATGTCCAATAGCATACTAATGCTTCCTCAGGCCTGCTCAGCAGCTGTTTTCCATCCACAAATTACATCACATTTCCTTTAGAATCATCACTGAATGGATAGCTAGCTACAGCAGGTTTTTCTTTTTCCTTCTTTTGTACCGCTCATGCACAACTGTACAGCAGACAGTTATACAGGGGTAACCTGCTGTCGTTCTATGCGACAACAACAAAACCTTTAGCTTACTTTAATATTTGATTGAAAAAAAGTTGGGATTCATTTTGCTGCAGCTGATGGTGTCTGTGAGAGAGCAGTAATTTTAGAGCAATGCAGCTTTTTGATGTGCCATGCATTTCTTTACTCTTAATGAATGCAACATTTTAAGACAGCTGATGGCTTTGCAGCGGTTGGGGGCAGCGAGGAATCAACTATCATCAAGAAGTGGTAATTTACTGACTCCAGAACAAAAACAAAATAAAAAACCCACTACACAAATTCTTACTAGTTATTGGCAGCTCGTTATTTGAACTAGATTATCAAGCTTTACTTTGTCTTTTGGCTAGAGACAGTGGTGTGGGTTTTTTTGTTTGTTTGGGGGTTTTTTTGAGTGTGTTACCGTGTTGTTTATAAATTCATCTCCTGCAGTTTCCAGGATTCTATTAATATAACGGATCATGTTAAGATATTACAAAAGAAAAGCCATACAATAGACCTCATAAATGTATTTATGCCCATGCCCAATGGTACAAGCAATTCAGTTGTCATTAAGTCCTTTGTAGCCATTGCTATATTATGTCAAGATCATCCGATGTGTCATGGCAATATTCCTAGCAAGAAATGGAAATTAGACATATGTAGGCTAGAAATAAGACACATTTTAAAATAAGCGAATGTAATGAATCCTTGGAGCAATTTACGTAGGAATGTATATATCCATCCTGTCAAGACTTAATATCAAGATTGAAGTGTGTCTAAAATATATGCTCTATATCGGGGTGGAACCTTTTTTGGATTGGGGACCTCTGATCCACAGGGAGGAAAAAAAAAGTTGGAGGCTGCAAAAAAAGTGAAAAGCAGGGGGAAAAAACACCCCAAAATCCACACCAACCCTGATGTGGCCCCTGACTAAGAAGCAGAAAGAAACTCTCCACATTCCCTTCACACATCAGAGCCTAGAAGAGCCCTGACTAAAAGATTTTGTGGATCACCTTTGTTTCTGGGATGGGGCCAGAAATGAGGGGTTCAGTGTTTGGGAGGAGACTGTCTAAAAGCAGCCTTGGAGTGTGGAGTCTGGGCAGGAAGGAGGGTGCAGGACCATGCTAGGGGAAGGAGGGCTGGGAAGAAGGTAGGGTGCAGGAGCAGAGAGGGGGTGCGGGTGCTCTATATCAATCATAAATTAGGTGCTTGCTGTACTAATTACCATGTAGAAATCCATGGCCTATGTTTTGTACTAGGGTCACACTAGATGATCATAATGGCCATTTTCTGATCTTAAAATCTATACAACTCAGCTTTTTTTTGGGGGGGGGGGGTCCAAACACAGAATCCTATCTTATGAGCAGTTAGTGAGTTTCCTTATGGCTGTAGGACATACATGTTATATGCTATGACATGCTTGAATGGCCCAGACATTCCTTCCAGTAAAAAATAATGGTAATACAGTGCTTAGGCAAACATAAGTAAAAAACAAATTGGACAACATGCTCCTGTAAAATAGCAAAGAAACACAGCTAATCCCCTGGTAAAGTCCAGTGCCATCTGTATTATATTGTGAATAAATCAAATAGATCCAAATGGCTCAGCAGACAGAGAATACATAAAAAAGGGAAGTTGCTACTACAGTATGGAGCATTTGTGCAAATGTTCTGTCTCTTCTAGAAGGAAAGTAGCATGATGATTTTTATATGTGGTAGTGCAATTGCATTTGGAAGTTTTATTATGATAAAACCTGAAATCTATTTGCATTTTAAAGGGAGCTTTTAAACAGGTCATTGTGAAAGAAGACAAACACAGTCTTGGTTTTAATATTAAGAAGTGAGATAGATGGAGGGGGAAAGAGAATGGTAAAGAGAGTGGTGTTGTTCTCCCTTGAATATTGGTCAAGAATATTTAGACTTTTAAGGTTTTGAGCTGATATTTACTGAAAGTAGTGTTTTGGGCTCAGATTATTTTGCTATTTTTTAAAAACATTGAATATCTTGAATGCAGCATTTTGATTGAATGATGCATGGAATTCTAACATTCCTCTTCATCGCAGTGGTCATTATTTGAAGGATGTTTTGATTAAAAAGTTAAGATTCTCATTTTTAGAGCATCAAAAGACTAATGCCTTCAAGAGGCTAAATGTAAGAAATAGTTATTTTTTTAAAGGCCCAATGAGCTCATAAAGGAAATAAATACGGATTGAAAATGAATATTCCCTCAATATTAGGAAGGAACATAACTGTGTCATAGAAACAAAGCTGTATATGGAAATTATGCTTTCTGATAGGTCAATGTTCAAATAACTCAGACATAAATTAAGCTTGGAGTATATATAAAAGTACCGGTAGATATAATCAGGATACACACTTGCAAAAGTTACATGGTAAACTCTATATATTCTTTTCTACATTTTCATAGTCAGAGGAAAGTTACACATAGGTGTGCGTTCTTAGAATTATTCAGTCAACTTGCCTTTCTTTCTGTTTCATGATCCATCTACAAGCAGATTCCAATACATTCAAGTTTTTTTCATAAAAATACTTCCAAGCATAAATTTGGGGATTTCTTATGGTTTGCATACTTCTCAAATTGGGTATATTAGAAGTAAATATATAAAGCCAGAGCCTAAAATGGTCAGACCTTCTGAATCAATGGAGCTATTCCAATTCATCCAAGTGTGGAGTTGGCTTATGAATCTCAGTCCATACTAACATTTATCTGAAATATACTACATGTCTACATTAATCCCATTTTAAGGTTGTGAAGCCAAGTTTGACTGGCAGGTTTTCACTAAAGGAACCGTTATTCAATAATGCATTTTAATCTCATCTTTCAGCGTGTGGCCCTATGTTTACTGCATGCAAAATTATTGATTTCCTGATCAGCTTGTCTAAGATACTACAGTGAAGAGTGCTTCACAAACATTAATTATCCCTATCAGATGAGACAATAATTGTTGTTACATTGTTTTCACTAAAGACCAACCCAGGGTTACACACGTTGTTTTTATTAAATGCTGCTGTTAAATGGAAAAGGGATTGTACCTGATCCACACATACATGCATACACTATGATTCTATGATATGAGAACACTAGAATTGGAAGGGACCTCGAGAGGTCATCGAAGTCCAGTCCCTGGCCCTCATGGCAGGACTCAGTACCATCTAGACCATCCCTGATAGATATCTATCTAACCTTCTCTTAAATATCTCCAGAGATGGAGATTCCACAACCTCCCTAGGCAACTTATTCCAGTGCTTACAACCAAACAAACCCTGTCTTGCTTTTTCTTAAAGTTACCGGTCTGTTGGGCACATTAACTCATTGGCCAAGAAAGTTAAATGTGAATGGGAGGAGGGAGGGTGGGCGTGTCTCGGTCTGGACCAATGCTCTAATCTTGACAAGATGAGATCCGGAGATTCATGCAAGGCATCCCATCTTTTATAGGAGTTTTTTCCCATTCAAATCTATACATTTTGCTGCATCAGTTCTTAATCAATCACCATCCATTCTGTTTAACATCTGTTTATCTGGGAGTTATTCTTTACTCTGACATTGGTATGTTGGTGGTTCCTTCTCGGTGTTATTTCGATGCTGTCTTGTTTGTAAAAGGGTGCTTGCTTTTAACGCTCCAAGGTCATCCGTAATGTCCTGCATCTGCTTTAATCTGCTAGATCTGTTTGGTATATGGCTCACTCTTGTGTTTAAAAATTAGACATGTGGAATAGGGAATATTTTATAATTTTTAAATGTCAATGGAAAGCCATCAAGGGTAATTCTTCTCCTAGGAGGTCTCAATTGCTGGGCAATCATATGCAAATAGCCTTTTGTCTTTAACAGTGGTGACTCCCCATGCAATAAGGGAATTCTTTAAAAAGAATAGGAGGGTAGGAGTCTTTTGTCTTTGGCTGGCTGGACACACCCAAGGAGGGTGAACCAGAGATCCCAGGGAAAGGGAGATGACCCCTGTTTGAAGGTTCAGCTGGAACAGAAAAAGTTTTAGGGTGAATTTGTGATAACTTGGGCTGAGGATTTTAATGTTAATATTAGCTAAGTGTTTTTTGTTACTTTTGATTTGTAATCTACTTTGCTTTGCCTGTTCTCACTTATTACCATTTAAATCCTACTGCTCGTACTTAATAAAATCACTTTTATTTACTATCAAGCCCAGTGTAAATAATTATTACTGGGGGAGCAATCAGTGTGTACAGTCTCCCTTTCATTGCTAGAGAAGGCTTACCCAAATAACTCATTGTAGATTTTGATACAATTTGGGGAGTGATATCCCAGGAAGCTGGGCCCAAAACTGCACTCTTCTTGGTTCTGAAGAGGTTCAGTGTCCGTACTGCTTCTCGGGTGGGGGTGGGGCAGTGATCTCAGTTTGGTGCATTGGTTGGGGAAGACCAGCAGAGCTGGTCCAGCAGAACCAGATGGTAAGGAGCCCCATAGAGTATGGAGTCGAGGCACCCCCAAAAGGTCGTCTGTGACCTCACCCCATCACCCCTCCCAAATCCCCTTGTCTTCCAGACATCATCTCTTCCTAAATCCAAGTCTTAGCTTCTCTTATTCCATTCCTCATCCCCAGCCTTCCAGATTGTAGAAATTGCCAAATACAGCTCCCCTCTCTCCCCCCGCCCCCCCCCCCCCCCCCCCCCCACACACACTTCAACAGTTTCAAAAATCTCGTAGAATTTCTTCTCATGCCTACAAGTGCTAGGTACTAAGGTACTAGACCTTTCATGTCAACTACTGCATATCTTTCTTTTTGGTTTCCTTGCTCTCCACTTCACGCCTTCATTCCATCAAAAACACTACCAATCACTTAATTATCCTTGCTGTATTTCCTAAATAAAGTCAATAAGTGCTGATCCACTTTAGATATGAAAGGGGCCCAGTATAAAGCAAGAAGTAGAAACTGTCTTGTAGGAATGTTTTCTCATGAATTAGTCATCAGGCATACATTTGTTCAATGTATTTGTCTGCCTTATTTAAATTTTAAACTCTGAGTCAGAATTACATCTTCATCCTGTATTTCAAACACAGAGAGAACATAGGTATTTTAGCACTCAATATTGCATTCTTATATTTTCTAATTAACAACTGGTTAATGAAAGTCTGTATTCAGCATACACTTCCACCTGACCACATCAGGAGTTAAATATTGCTCTCTTCAGATCAATAGAAGAGAAACAATAAAGTAGTGATGCCTTGAACTGTGACCAGGAGAATGCAAATTTGAGATTCATCAACATTTTTTAAAAGATTAGTGTGGAACAACTTGATAAATAGCAGTGAATAAACTAGATAACTGAAGAGGGTGATATTTCCTTCTCTTGTGCTATTGTTTGTACTTTCCAGGTTTGACAGTTCAAAGCACTTTCCTGTAACCTTTCTGCTTACAAGAACTGTTCTAAAATTTATCATGCATTAAAGCTGTGTGAATAAGGATAACAGTAGAATACATGTCATACCTCAAGACCAACAATGAGTTGCAGTGGAAGAGATGAGTGAATGGATCTGTGGGAACTCAAAACCATCAGTGTGTAGGTTCTGTGCTTTCAGGCCAATTTTTTTTTTCCAGTTGACCTTGGCTCTCTGATATTCTGGATGAAAATGTGGACAGATGGGTCATGTTCACAGAAAGCTCTCATCTGAAAGACAGGTGGATTTGGAAAGAATGTGTGGAGAGAAAATGAACCAGAGGCTCTGAGGCAAGAGTCCTTGAGGCCTAAGATGAAGAACCTTAACTTGAATTTCTTGCTCCATTTTACTATATACATAATACTTTCACATTTAACATTTCAGTCCTGTCCATATTCTCCCTATAGACTTCTGGAACTCGATTCTCAGTTACTTCATTCAGAGCATAAAGTGAGGACAGAGGGAGAATATCTTTCTGTGACTGTTGCCTTTGACGTGTTCTGTGAGTGTGCTGGAGCTGACCCAAATCTATTCTAAACTAGAGCAGATTTTGGGCTGCTGTCACTTGTATTCTCCTCCCCAAAGCCTCATAAAGTAGTGGCCAATAGCATAGTGCTCTCTAATCTCATGCCTGACAAGGCCCCTATGGAAGGATAGTAGAGCCTTCCCCCTGTTTTACACTTTAATATCCCTTCTTGTGACCAGCATGGTGTAAAAGAGCCTTATAACTGAGGATTAGGTCTTTAATGCCCACAAAAAATAGCACATACTTTAATTGGTGCTGAACGAACATTTAGTGCTTCACAGTTGGTTTAGAAAAGTATTCACATCTGGATGGTTGTCCAAGCTAACTCATCTTTTAAAAGTGCCCTTCCCTCTCCCAACTCCAATAATCTTCCGTCTAAAAATTCCCATCAGTAAGAAAATGGAAAGATATCAAGCTCAATAAGAATGTTTATTTGTGCTTCAATAGAGTAGAGGGAAGAGGAGGATACTTACCTTATTGAAACTAATTTTCTCATCCCTAAATTCTTATTATGTGCATAAGTAGTTACACAAAATACATCAGTGCATTTAGGAAAAGAAAAGGTGAACAGTGCTTTATCAAAGAGGAATTTTTTAATGACCTCTTCTAGTCTTTCATGGTTGCTGCTATCTTAAAGCCATCTTACAGTATTTTCAGCAATATATAAACAGTTTCTTTTCTGAAAATGGTATATTTTTTCTCTTTTGCTCTTAAATCAAACTTGCTGATGAAGGAAGATGCAAATATTTTGCTTTCAGAACAGATCGGAAGTCAGTCTTTATACAAAAGCAAGACTCTCAGCAATCTACACAAAGCTGTAAAAAGCTTTCTTCAATTAAATACCTAAAATGGTCAGACAAAGCTTGCCTTCACTTGCATCTGTGCAAACCCTGCTATATTCAGTAAGAGGGACAATTTGGCCCTTCCAAATTTAAGTGAGAGGGGTTTATACAAGGAGAAAGGAAGGAAGGATAAATTGATTTCATTCTCATGTATGCTTATTTTCCATCTGTGTAACTTCAATGCGCTGACAAGATTTCTGTCTGAGCCAGTGAGATCAAATTCTTGACCACTAACAGTAGATGGATCCTGAAACCTCTACATTTCCTACCTGTTCATTGATGTTCAGGCCCAGTGTTGGTTCATCATGCTTAGCCAAAGTTCCAGATCTAGAAGCTACTTCACATTTGAAATTCCTTCATTGTTTGGGATGCGTTGGATCACAGAAATCCCCCGGTGTGCTGATCAAACCACTGATGCACGCTCTCCTGCTCTGCTGGGCCAGAAACTCTAGTCTCCCTCAGCGAAGGCATAGAGTTGAGGCTACCACACCCCTGCAGATAAACAAAGATATTGAACCAGCTCAGCCCTGGAAAGACTTAACTTTAAGGTCACTGATAGCAACCAGGAAACCAGCCTCCAAAAGGGGAAAAAACCTCAGATAAATCACTCTTTCTCTGTGTAAACTTTTTACACAGAGAAAGCTCAAAAGCTCTTTATTAATGAGAAATGTACAGTGGTTGCCCCTTCATACCGTGCTCTTCCCCCCCCCCCCCCCCATTAGTCATTGTTTACTCTGGGCTTGATGATAAACAAATGTTTTATTAAGTATACAAACTAATTGAAAACAAATAGATCAAAGTAAATTACTAAATCAAAATAAACAAAACATACCACATAATCCTAATCTATTAAGGAATGTGTTACATGCAAATTCTTACCTTGAACAATTCTTCTCAAGACAGAGTTGATTTTTCTTACTTGAGTCCAGCAACTTTGCCTTCACTCCTATGCTACCGTTCCTTGTTTTCAGGTTTCTTCATATGTATCCTTTTAGGATGGGTAAAACCATTTTTAAGGCTTTCCATTCCTTAAATACGTAGACTTTCTCCCAGTATGGGGACCTTTTGTTTAGTCTCCCTACCACTATGGAAAAGTACTAGACTCAAGAAGGACTCTACTACCAGGTGGCATGGTCACATGTCTTTCTAGGAGTTTGGGATTAGAGGAAAATAAAACCATTAGTTTGAGTTGTGAGCCTTTAAATTCCTAAAGTATCATTAATGGCCCTTTAGAATTAAAACCAGATTCACACTTCATATTTCTAACTTGTCAAACAAGAATGATATGTACACAAAAATAGGATTGTAACTTTAAAAATGTCTTCAAATTATGCTTATTAATTTTTATTAAACATGAAGACACAGTGTTTAGATATCCGGCTTTGGTTCATGCTCATCTCTACAGATGGAGCAAACATGATTTCCTTAATATTTGATTATTGGATCTGGAGACATGTTGAGCATCTACAGCTCTGAAGTCAGAGTGTTGCAAGACTACATGAGTGAAAACTCAAAAGGAACAATTCATTGTTGCCCTGTACCTTTCATGGTCACTTAAACCAATAGAAAATGCTAGATCAGAAAGGTGCTACTTTATGCTCATTTTGTACTGGTCTAAATGGTATGCAAATGAAAGTGCAGGGCAGTGGTGAATCAGGCCCAACACGAGCAGTAGCAAAGCATCAGGCAAGAAGAAGCAAAAGAAACCCATAAGAGTTCTGTCTTTGAAACTGTGCAAACATTTAATGTGTATGCAATATTTTTAAATGGTAATTTTCTCTTCACTGTTATTACAGTCCTTGAAAATGAATGACAATCTACCACCTTCAAAATTGTTCTCTAAATAATAATTGCATATTTGTATGAATCCTTAATATGCTGAATGGTATAATTGCTAAAACCCAATAGAAAAATTATCTAACATATTCCTGAACAAATATAATGACTGCTGTTTGGAAAAAGAGTATCCCACTAATGGTACTAATTGCATACCTATTACAGCCTTGCCTGCCAAGACAATGAGGAAAATTGTATATGGGCTACTCTTAAGTAATATATTGTCTAACAATATGCTTTCCTGTCCATCATATTTTTTGCTCAAAAGTAGAGTGCAAATTAGTCACACTCTTTTATCTAAAATGTTTTTCAATCACTGGAAGTTTTTAAGTATTCTGTGAGCAAGCTTTTTTATTTTCTGTAGTGCCATATGTTTCTTGTTATTTGTCTTGTGAATATTTTTACTTCTATGTAAATATTTTTGAAAATATCAACTTAAAAACAAAATAAAAATACTGTTCTATCACATATGTAATTTAGTTTAATTTTTTTCACTTTATTTAATATAGCCATTGCTATCTGAAAGTGATTTATTGTCCACCAGAGGCTTCCCCTTCAGATGGTGTATAAAATGTGCACAAGGTCTATCATAAATTGTCAAGATTAATTTCATTAAAATTAATCCACCGGCAGAATGTTTACAAATGCAATAAATTTTTGAATGGATTAGTGACGGTACGTTTTAAGCATGTTATGTTGTCATAACCTCAATAATAATAGAGAACACATTTTATTGGAAAAATAGTGTTACAGGTTTTGTTGAACTAAACAATTGAACTATTGAACTAAACAATTCACGCCTACATTTTCAAACCATAGCTGTTAGCCATACATATCCCAAACTCTTAGCGGGTCTTTGATGTACTGCCGCATATATTTGGCTTTGGCATAAAGGTTCTGTAACCACGATTAGGTGATCAGATATGGAGTGGTTGGGAGGTGAGTGCATAGGGAAATAGATAGATTAAGGCGTCATTGCCCAACAACTAGTACACAGTGATTTCTTTGACGGCCAGCCTGGAGGTAGGATCAGGGCCTCATTTTTTTACAGCTTCCAGTAACAGCAGATGATGATGTTAAATTTTGCCAAATATCACCTTTCAATTGTCACCTTATTTCAGTGGTTCACAACTGAGAATACCAGATTTAGGACAGACTCCTGAGAAATAGGACAGATTCACCCCATACTTTTGGTTATCCTACCATTAGACACTTCAAAACAGTAACAAAAGTAAACTCTCTCACTAAACTGATTAAGAAGAAAAAAATGCATTATTCCAGTACTTATTTCACCACCCAGACACTGGGACTTTATGAAAAGTGGTAATTGAAAACCAATTTAATAGACGAGGTCAATATATAACTCAGATCTTACCTAATAATCTTGCTGTTGTCAATCTGTTTAGCAATTAAAATATAAGACTATTTATAAGACTAAATAAGAGGGTTAAATTGGGTAAAGAAACCATATATGTACAAGTTATCAGAGTAGAAGCAGTGATGAAGTAAAATGCCAATTTTTAAATGTCTCTGGAAATTACCCAAACAGCTTGTGAGTCATTGGTCCTTGTTTACTGTTTTTTAGTAAAAATCCAATCCAGAGAAGACAAAATGGAAATGTTTGCAGGGTCTTTTATACCTTCTCCCATGCGGATGGAAATTTACTGTCCAAAGGGAGTATCTCTTCCCTTCCCCCCCCCCCCCCAAAAGGAGTGATTATGGAAAAATACAGGCACAAAATGGAGTTCAGGGTCACATAATCTTACATGGCTTGCTGACACCCAGGCTACAGCTACACTGCTGCTTTTTTCGGAAGAAGATATGCAAATCACAGTTGCATTTGCACTTGCACATCCTTCAATTCTTTTTGCAGAAGAGATTTTGCCAATATTTGGCCCCATGTAAACGGGGCCAAATCGGGGGAAAAACCCCACTTTCGCAAGACCCCTTGTTCCTCATAAATTGAGGTTTACAGGGTCTTGCAAAAGAGGGATCTTTTCCCAATATGTGGCCCATCTACATGGGGCCAAATATTGGCAAAACCTCTTCCGCAAAAAGAATTGGAAGAAGATATGTAAATATGAGCACGATTTGCATATCATCTTTGGAAAAAAAATGGCAGTATAGCCATTGCCACAGAGGCAAGCCACTTCCACTTGGAGGCTAAGATGTCTGCAGGAAGAGCCAACTGGTCACAGAGAGTTTCTTCTGTGGCCATTGTGAGAGTCAATTTCTTTAAGTCATCCCCACACACACAAGTCTGGCTTCAATGTAAATTTTATTTGGTGGATGTTGTCCCAGGAACAGAGATTTGAAATGCAATATAGTCAATATTCATGACACTAGATACAATAGATACAAAGATGATATATGCGTATAAACAGGATAATCCTATTTGATTGTAACTTTTCCATCAGTAGTGTACCTGACACTTTGCAGTGGTCTAGCATTGCTACATATGGTCATATTTCAATCATACAGAATCACAAATAGTTTCTGCTATACTGTGATGCACATTTTAGAGTAGAAAATTTATACTAAAATTTTTACTATAACTTGTATGTAAACATTAACTTATTTTAATTACATTTATGGTGAGATGACTGTCTATGAAGGCATTATTTAACCTCTCTCCACCCTTGCTTCTTTCAGAAGCACCAATATGGCTATTACAGTTTATTTTTAATTTTTGTATAGCCACTATACTGTCAGTTGTTTTCCAGTGGAGAGTGGTGCTGATCTTGTGTAATATAGCAATCAAAGAGCTCTCAAGAATATATTTATAAAATATTGTGTGGGAAGTGGTTTTAAAAAAATGTTTTTGCTCACTTTAAAAATTTACAAGAGTTTATATGTGCCACTAAACTTGAAAGGAATTGAAATTATGTATGTTTTATTAAAATTAAAACAGTTGATGCACCAAAACTGCATTTCTGATGTTCCTGAAATTGCAGGCAAATAGCTTTTTAAGGCGACAAGAATTTAGCATTCCTTTTCCTTGTTGGTTCTGTTCAGACACAATTGCGTAATAGAGGGTTCTTTGCACTCTGATAATGGCAGCTGCTGTGTAAGAATTACCGACAAGGAGAACTAGATGATGAAATAGGAATGAGAGAATATAGCAATGAAATCTATGAGCTATATATCCATGTGCCATGAAAGGAGTAGAATTGCTGGGGCCAATACAGGCCCATGGCTTTTGTGGCAAACAGACAATAGCCTGGGCACAGAATTGTTCTTGATGGTATGGTAGAGTCAAATCAGGTATCTGTCAGTACAGAGGCCACGGAACAACTGTTAAATCATTGACTAACATGGATTAAAAAATTAAAGGAGATCCGCATTTGGGAAATGCCACTATGTTAAATAATATTTATAATTATATTAGAAATCAGGATCTAATTCTGTCTTCAGTTACTAATTTCCATGTTGATATGTGTAACCATGGGTACAATTTGGACAATACTGTTAACTACCCTAAATCTAAGACTAGTGCAATTTTTTAAGAGTAAAAATTTAATTTATTGTGCATTTCACCTGTATGATTCTTACCACATAACTCATACTTCTCTGACTTGAAACAGTTCATAGCACCATTTTAACTCTAGTGACTTCAGTGCAGTTATTTCTGATTTATAATTGGGCAGGTGAAAGGAGTAAAAGGTTCAGTGTTTTATAAAAAAATGGTACCTAACAGTTTTCTGCACTCAGCAGATTTCTGATTAAACATTCTTTTATCCATACCACATAAGTTCTGGGGTTCATTTTATGCATTAGTATAGGCCCTGGAATATATTGGGAGTCTCATATCAATTTTCCTTATAAGGTATTTTTTTCACTTTCTTCCTCCAGCTGATCTGTTTGGAACACGGCCCAAATGTTTCACTATCATTTATTATATTTTATAATATCACACATATATACTAACAAACAGAACAAGAACAAACCACTCCAAGATGACATCATTAAAAAACAGAAGGCTCATATGTACACACCATAATAATAGTCTAAATGTTCTGTAACATATCTTTCTTAATTGCATGTGAACAAGCCTAGAAATGAATGTGTACGGACGTATGCATTGATGCTTTATGGATTTAATTCCATTGCTTCTATTTAAAAACTGTTCTATTTTGGGCATGTATGTGCATAGAATCATATGATTAGATGCCATCTAGTCCAACTTCCTGCCAAAAGGCAAACTTTGTTATGCTTAAACCATCCAAGACAGATGAATATTCAGCCTGCTTTTGAAAATCTCCAGTGAAGAAGATTCCACAATCTTTCTAGGCAGTCTGCCCTACACAATTACAGCTTTGTGGGTGTGGTGCTATCACCTGACTGCCATTCTATTGTGGTGAGTGACTTCAAACCTTAGAAATCTTAATTTTTCACAACATTTCATGGGGTTGCCTTTTTTTTGGTCTGGTAAATTATTGGTTGCTTGGTTTCCCTAGTTAAATTTCTGCAAAGGCTCATATTGATTTCAGTAGACTGTAGGTCAGGCAGTCCTAAGTTTTGTAAACTAAGTCTACTTTTTAGGATCGCAGTTCTAAGCACTGTATGTAAAATTGCCTGACTGGGATGTTGCCAGATGTAAGGATGTAACAGTGTAGCCAGTTAATCAATTAACTGATACATGGATACTTATCGGTTAACACTACATGCAACATCCCCTCCCCCTGTGGCTCTGCATTTAAAGTATTTTGGGAGCTATATTACAGCAGCTACAGCATTGAAAGGATTTTGAAAGCCAGTAGGCAAGATATACTTTAAATACAGAGCCACAGTGGTGGTGGTTGCTGAGACTTAGTGCAAATTGGGATTGAGCCTGCCTGCTTGCTGGCTCTCAAAATCTTTTCAATCCAGAGCCGCAGCGAGGGTAGCTGTTTGACCCAGTATGCACTGGGACTGAACCAGCATGCCTGCCCGCCAGCCTCCAAAATTCTTTCAGTGCAGAGCCACAGCAGGGGTAGTTGCTGGGACTTGATGCAAGCCGGGACTGAGCCAGCATGACAGTGTGCTGGCTCCCAAGCTCCTTTAAATATAGGGCTGCTTATTAGTTAATCGTGTAATGAACAAAATTGTTGCCAGCTACAGGATTACCGAATTACACACTGCCTAACATCCGTAGCCAGATACTGAAGAAAAAAAACCCAGTTGTTTAGAGCAATGATCCCTGTAAGCTGAGCACTTGGCGGCCACTCATGAGAGTTGAATGCTGCACAGCAGATTAGCAGAGCACCCTCAGCTGGCATCATGTGTTGCACATCCTCACATGCCTTGAAAATTTAACAGAGGGAACACTGATGCAGAGGATCTTTTTTCCTTTATTATTATAGAAAAACCTCTGAGTTTTGCTTTGTCTTGTTTCAGTCAGGTAGTCAAATGGTTGTATAACTTGGAAATACTCATAGGCTGCGTCTAGATTGGCATGATTTTCCGGAAATGCTTTTAACAGAAAAGTTTTCCGTTAAAAGCATTTTCAGAACAGAGCATCTAGATTGGCACGGGCACTTTTCCACAAAAGCACTTTTTGCGGAAAAGCATCCGTGCCAATCTAGACGTGCTTTTCTGCAAAAAAGCCCCGATCGCCATTTTCATGATCGGGGCTTTTTTGCGGAAAACAAATCTGAACTGTCTACACTGGCCCTTTTGCACAAAAGCTTTGCACAAAAGGGACTTTTGCTTGAACGGAGCAGAATAGTATTTCCGCAAGAAGCACTGATTTCTTACAGTAGGAAGTCAGTGCTTTTGCGGAAATTCAAGCGGCCAGTGTAGACAGCTGGCAAGTTTTTCCGGAAAAGTGGCTGATTTTCTGGAAAAACTGGCCAGTCTAGACACAGCCATATTGATTTCAGTAGTACTTAAGCATGTGTGTAACTTTAAGCACGAGAGATACCAGTGATTTCGTGTTTAGGGAGTTTGACCACTGATATAAAATGGCATAGGAGTAAAAGAATCTCAAGTAAAAACTAATATGTTTCTTGGTCTATATCGGGGATGGGGTGTCAGCCGATGGTCAGGGCAGTGTGTGTGTTACCGAGAAAAGGTTTAACGTCTGTGTCTTTACCGCTAGGACCGGGGTCCCATTGCTGAGGGCAGTGAACAGACTGACAGACGCCTCGAGTTTCTAGGGAGAGCTTATTACATCTCAGATTTCAGCTGCTAGGATACAGGATCCCTTCGTAGCGGGCAGTCTAGGGAAGACTGAGAGATGCCCCAATGGATCTGTCACCTGGGAGTGACACGATCCAAAATGCCCAAGCTCTTCCTATACCTGTCCCTTATGACTGGCTGAAGTTCTTTTAAATTGTGCTTGGTTCTGTTACAGCAACTGAAGGAGTCAGGTTAAAGCTTGAACAGTTACAGGTTTATTAAAGAAGCTTATAAATCATATGGTTACAATGGCTATTGCTCTATTTCTTAACTGCTAGCAAATATAGATCTTAAAAATGGTTACAAAGAAAATAGATAGAAAATAGAAATAATGGTACCAAGTAACAGCTTAATCTTTAAAGAGCTCTAAGTCTATGTGTAAACTTAAGACAAAGGACCACATCCTGGTACAATTTTTACCCCCTTCTGTGCCTCTCGATTCAAGCGGGTCAAGCCAGGGCCGGTCCCTCAATTCCTAGGAAAGACGAATACAAGGTGGGTGTCCCCGTGGAATCTTGGGAGATCAATCACCTAACCCGACCAGCAGGTAGATGGTAGATCGACACTCAAAGTGATTGTGCTGCTGGACCCATCTTTATACCCATGGGGTCACATATTTCTCTTTCATATCTGTGATGCCAAATGGTGCTGGTCTGTCTTTTGTGATGCCAGTTCTTACAAGGGAGTTGTGAACTTAATTTACACTTGTAAGAGAGAGAACTAAATTGGAAGTACCGGGCATTCTTTTCTCAGTGGGAGATTCCTCTCCCAGGGACGACTGTGTGTGAGCGTATCAACATAGGTGCCAGCCAGGGCAGTTCTCGCAGCCTCGAGGTCAGCTTATTGCCTTAATCACTCTCTTCTCATATCGATGTTTTCTGCTTATTCCGTGTCAGAGGAGCCCGCATAGACTCTGCTGATTTTATTGCTCCTTCTCTGCCCTGTATACAGGCACCTCAGAGGGGCAAGCAAGATTGATGTGGTGGAGGAGGGCGGGGGCTGTCTGGCTACATGGGGAACTGCTTTTGGATTGGGGGCTGCTGACCCACAGAAAAATCAGTCAGGCAGTGGACAATGGGGGCTGGAATGCCAGTGTGGGCTTCCCAATGCTGGGTGGGGAAGAGACTTAAGCCCCAGGGACTGGATCCAGGCAAGCCGGGGACTGCATCTGGCCCCTAGTCTTAAGTTTCCCACCCCTGGTCTATATTCAGAGTCCATTACTTTATCAATGGAAAAGAAGGAATTATGTAACAATTTTTTTAAATTGATGCACCAAACTATTGAGAAATCAAACTTGAAACAGGAACATGTTTAAGAGTTTTGAATTACAAGTAAAATATTTCATACTGCTCTCTGTTATATTATTAGCTAGCCTTGTTTCATGCAACATTAACTTACAAATGCCTTTCTAAGGAGAACTGCTTACATTTGTTTTCCTTTAGATCAGCAGCAATAATAAGCCATGCATAAAGTTTATTAAGCCTGCTAATTTTCTATCATTTTTAGGAGCCACATATTTTAGCTATCTGCAAGATGACTTGTGCACCCTCACGCTAAAACACATAAATGAAAAACAAACTGAAGTGCCTGTGCAACTTGCCAAATTGATTGTGGATATGCTTGATAGCTACAAGATATAAAAATGGATAATAATGACTAAAGCAAAATTTTCTCAAGCTTTACAGTAGATCTTAAACCTCTAAATTGCTTTAGTTCCCAAACTCGAGAGGCAGCAGAAAATATGTGGTCCCATTGACGTACAGAAATTAAAGCCCAGAGAGAGAAGGATTGTCTCTCTGCAGCTTGTTTCCAGCATGCTACATCTCTGGTGACTCTTCAGTGTCACCTGTAAGGTAAAAATAAGTGTTTTGGGAGCATGGCTGCAGGATTGGGGATGCTTCAAAGGAGAAACATTCAAAGTTGAAGAATGGAAAATCTGTCTGAGCTGCAGATGGTTCTGGCCTGCTGCCACTGCCCCCAGGAAGGGTCCCAGCCACTGGTCCTCCTGCCAACAAACTCCCAGCCTAGGTTACCTGGCCAGGAACTTTCAGGGTCCTGAGGGACCATGGATGTTACAAGACCAGAGAGCCCCAGTTTAGAGAGGTGCAACCTGTACAAATGCATTCTCTAATTTTTTTTCAGACCTCAGAAAAGCTCAGTGTAACAGACAGCTGTTTCTTCTTCTCAACAGGAGTTGGTCCAATAAAAAATATTACCCCACCCTCTTTATCTCTGTAATATCCTGGGACTAACATCACTATAACATTTTATGTAGAATTGTGTCCTTTAAGTTTTCAGAAATCATGTTGCTATATCTCTGTTCTATACTCAAGCAAGGGCAAACAGTGAGCATTTATTCACCAAAGCAGTACCATTGACCCTAGTAAAGAAAATTATACATGGCAGGTACTTTTTTTTTTTTTTTTTTGATAGACTGTATTTGAGCATTGTGGAGGTATACAAGATGAAGACAGCACAAAAAGCCTCTCCTTTGTATACACCTCCCCACCCCAGTTAGGAACAATCATGGTTCCTCCTAGCACTTTTTGTGGGTACAAACTGCACAAAAAAGACAGGTGTGACAAATTCTTAACAGAATTGATGTTCATTGATTTGCTATTATAGTTTGAGAGTGACAGCCTGATTAACCAAAGTACAAAGGTGCCCAGAGGTCATGGCAACTGTAGTAGAAGTCATTCTGAAAACTTCTGGCCTTTTTGGCCTGACGTTGATTATGACCAAAAAACTTTAACCTTCTAACTTTCGTGCAAAATCTGAAGCCATGACCAATGGCGCAGATTACCTGGGCTAGGAATCATGCTGAATTTGCTAATTCACAATATAGCACTTGGCCTTGCTCTCAATATCTTTGAGGATCCCCAGGCCAGCAAACATAGCTCTGGGCTTTTGCCTTCATCTGTACAATGCCAAATGATCTTTGTGAAGAGCTTCCAAAACCAGAGATTGAAGTGATGTTTGAATGATTGGTTGCATTCTCCATAAGATGCTACTGTGATTCACAGAGACATCATGTTGATGTGACATGAATTGTCTAAATTGGGGATTCTTTTGATTCAGAACTGTAGTATCATCCCCTTGACCAAAAAAAGCATATAACCCTTAGTGGTTTCTCTGTTGATATCTGTGTTAGCAATAGGCAACTATCCATCAGACTGAGAGTGAATAATTCATCTGAAGTTTCTTTAATGCCTGAAACACAGATGGGTATGGAACTTCCAAATTCAGAAGATAGTACTGAGAGCTTTTTGATCTACTTTGTCCATAGTTCTTCTAAGAAGTAGTGAGCATTCATGATGCAAAGGTAATTTGTTCTCCATTACAAAAACATGGGAAAAACTGTATTTGCACCATATGATGAAGCATCCCAAGGCAATTGCAATGGTAGCAAGGCACTAAAATACATAAGAACTTTAGCTGATATGAATAGTTTCTTTGTTTCCTTAAATGCAAAATCACGTTTTGTTTTGGTTTTTTTGGTCCACTTCCATGTTTCTTTCCCTCTAATAGTTCATGTAAGGGTGTCCATACTATTGCCAGATTAGGCACAAATTTATTATAGTCATTGAGCAGTTCTAAGAATGAATGTTCATGATAAGCTGCCTTTTGGGGGGGAGGGCAGATTTCCTTAAACCTGTGGTGTCAAATACATGCCCAAGATACTCACCTGAATGTTTGAAAATTTCACATTTGTCTTGGAAACTCTCAATCCCTGGCCTTCCAAATGTTGCATGATGGAATCCAAGTTTTGAAAATTATCTTCTTGATCCTTTCTGGTAACAAATAGCATCCACAAAGCATTTAACATTATTCATTCTTTCAGGATTTTATCTGTGACTGTCTAGAACAGGGCAAGTGCCTATGTAATACCAAAAGGCAAATTGTTGTAACAAAAGCTTTTGAGTGTTGGCTGATTCAACATCTCATAAACATCTCACAATCTCCATTTGTAGGTATCCATTGAGAAAATTCAATCTATACTCAAACAGTGTCCCACACTAAGTAGCAAATAAAATTTAGTAAGAGGCAATGGATAGTGGTGTGAGCATAAAACTGGGTTTAGTGTGATCCTGAAATTTTTATTTTCAGACTGAATTATGCTTCTTGATCACTGGTATCAGTGGGTGTTTCCCCCCTCACTGTGAGAAACGTGACAGGACTCAGAAGTTGATTTGAACTATATACTGAACATCAAACTAAGGCTTCAGAGCAAATGGAACAGCTCTGGGCTTGCAGTAATTTAACTGGCTATTGGAGTTAATTACCAATGAGCTTCATGGACTCGTACCTCTGGCCAAATTCTTTTTCAAAAACTTTGGAGCATCTTGGTATTTCTTGAAGATTTTGAGGAGCTTTTGTGATTGTCTTGATTTCTGTTTGAGTCACCTTGAAATTCTCAAGCTAAGATTTGACATACATGTGGTTACTTTCCTTCAGTGACATACAATGGTGAAATGATCATTCATCTAGCTGAGCTTTCACCTGGAGTATTCCTTTTGAAACTTATAAGTTTCAAAACCAGAGGTTTTTTTTTTTTTCCTCAAGAGAAACCTGTACTAAAGTTTGGTAAGAAGTAAATGCAGAAATTAGTAAAATAGCAGCTCCCATACCAAACTCCATTGATCAAGGGTGTAACTCAGATGCCATCACTGACTCCAGCTTCTAATAATGAGCAGTTTTTGTTCTGTCACTAGAGCCCTTGTTTTCTTGGGTATTCAGTTATTCTGTGTTGCTGCTTGCTGGATGGTGTGTCATGTCACAGTGACGTATCCTTTTTGTAGTGCATTTGCTACAAAACTTCTTTGAATTTCTGAGGTGTACTGGTAAAAAGCACTAATCTGGCAATTCTAGCAATCCTCTCCAATGCGTGTAATTTGTGATAATTGAGCATGCCAGAAATTTCTTAATGTTCCCATGGTCCTCTGTCTTGCAGATTCCCGAGATGAACTCGGATCATACTCAATTTCAGAAAATCCTCTCTGGTTTCCACTGCAATTGTTACTTTAGCTGCCTCCTTGAATGCAAACACTGATGCAGCCAGTGATTCTGAACTTGGTCATGGAATAGTCCAGTGACTAACCACACAGGGCATCACTCAGTGTTTGTCCAAAGGACGATGCTCTGAGAACTTCCTTAAACCAACAACCAACTGTCTTGACTCTCCACATCATAGATACCATTCTGCTATCATTAATAGAGTAAGAGAAACCTTCCTGCATTGTGGGATTAATTGCTCCATACATGGCAGTTCCAGGCACAGTTGGAATATGACACTTTACCACGTATGTCTTCAGACTTGTCACTATCAGCAAGGTTGTAAATCATTGTCCATCTGGAATGGTGTTGCAAGTTAAAAATTGTGTAAAAACTTTTGAGGTGCACAACCCATAATTCACAGTTTTCACTGAACTCACCAATACTGCCCACAACAGATGCAGTTTCTCTGTTCTCCTGTTGGACTTCACACCACTTGGACACCTTCTGTTTCCAAGGGAAATTCTTCCACTCCCTCCCCCCCTTCTATTTTGCACTATCTATGGGTGTGTCTAGACTACATGCCTCCTTCGACGGAGGCATGTAGATTAGCCAGATCGGAAGAGGGAAATGAAGCCGCGATTAAAATAATCGCGGCTTCATTTAAATTTAAATGGCTGCCCTGATCTGCCGATCAGCTGTTTGTCGGCAGATCGGGGGAGTCTGGACGCGATGCCCCGACAAAGAAGCCTTTCTTCATCGACACAGGTAAACCTGGTTTCACGAGGCTTACCTGTGTCGATGAAGAAAGGCTTCTTTGTCGGGGCATCGCGTCCAGACTCCCCCGATCTGCCGACAAACAGCTGATCGGCAGATCGGGGCAGCCATTTAAATTTAAATGAAGCCGCGATTATTTTAATCGCGGCTTCATTTCCCTCTTCCGATCTGGCTAATCTACATGCCTCCGTCGAAGGAGGCATGTAGTCTAGACACACCCTTAGTCTGATTGCCCTCTTTGTCAGCTGCACGTTCCTTTGGCTATACTTGGAATTGGGCTGTTTAGACAGCATTGAGGGTTTATAAACTGTGCCTGCTTGTGTGAGGTCTGTCGAGATGTATTTCCACTTTGTTGCTTCTTTATTTGAATAGTTGAGGCAGTAATTTTAGAACTAGTATCTTCTTTATTTGCTGTCCCCTCCCTAGCTGGCTTGTTCATGGTGTATTGGGAGCAAAAGCATCACGCTATGACTCTGTGCCTATAGGTGAAATTAATCCTTTTTTATAGTATTGTTTACATTTTCTTCTCCTTGGTCACTCATGGGATTTAAATTTCTCATCACCAAACGGTATATTTCTGGAGCTGTCAGAGAAGGATACAGATTAGTGCAGCGGGATCTGATAAAAACACAAATGTCTGCTGTGGTGGGTATATTTTTCTGGTTGCAAAGCTGAAAGTGAGCTGTTGCACTGGGGAGGGAGGAGAGTTCATAACCCTCTGAAAATTTAAAGGGACAGGACATGACAGTGGAGGCAAGAGGGCTTTTATTGCAGACATAGGCCAACATTTTCAAAAACAACCATTGACTTTTTCAGTCTCAGTTGCACCCATTCCGAACTGTCCATTTTTAAGAACAACTTTTTGTAGCCGATTTGCTATATCACTACTTTGAAGGTGTGAGGTTTACAGATGAAAACCACTCTAATACTGAACAATATTGTAATTATTTTAGTTTAACAGAAATAATGTTTTGTACTAATGACTGCTTGACATAGCAGAACTTAGCTTCTTTTTCATAGGTTCACAGAGTTCAATGTCATATGGCACCACCAGATGATCTAGTCTGATTTTCTATCTGTGGCCATTAACTATGCTTTATTTCTAATTTGAATGTATGTGTCTTCAGCTTTCATCTGTTGATTCCTCTTTCTATACTAATTTAAAGATCTATTATTACACTGTATTTTCCCTAGTTTTCAGACCAAGTCTACATGAAGGATAAGTTGAAATTAAGATACGCAACTTGAGCTATATTAATTGCCTAGCTGGAGTCAACATACAGTAAACTTCTGATAATCTTTCACCTTTAGGACCCAGGGGGTGCCGGATTATCGGATATGCCAGAGTACCGGAAGGGGGGCTATGAGGGGTCTGAGGCGCGGGGGAGGGGGGGAGGGTAGGCAGGGAACTGCACAGTGTGGGAGAGGGTGGCGCTGCGGGACCAACCCGGTGGCAGCACCCCAGCTGCTCTGCCCCCGGCTTCCGCAAGTCAACTGCTGGTCAGTTTCAGCAGCAGCTATCTTGGGGAAGCCGGGGCAGAGCAGCTCCAATTGTCTGGCTGGCCAGAGCACTTCCAGGTTCCAGTTGGTGCTGGACTATCAGGAGTGCCGAACCACTGGATGCCAGACAGTTGGAGTTTTACTGTATTTTTATTTTAATTTTGATACTGTCCACACAGCAGGAGTTCAATGGGAGAAACACTCCCATTGACTTTCATTACCGGGAGTACTGGTGCCAACAGGGCACCCTCAGCATTTGATTTAGTGGGTCTTACTAGACCCACTAAATCAAATGCCAGAAGATGGACTTCCAGCACGTCAATCCATATGTAACTATAGACACGGCCACAGCTGTATTTTTGATAAACTAAAACAAATGAGTTCTTTGAGTGTCTCTCTGTAACAAATTTTTCTCTAGCCTTCAAATATTTTGTGGCTCTTTTCTGCCTCATAGCTATCTGTTTAGAAACACAAATGACCTAATTTTTTTAATGGCTTAAATTGGTATATTCAATTTTGGGAAAACCAAGGGGATAATCTTAGTTCTATTGACTTATGTGGGAAGAGGATGGGCCTTTATAATCAAATGAATATATCAATATATATATATATATATATATATGAAAGAACAGTAGGTAGGGGTGTGAGGGCAACAGTAGCCTCAAATGTGGGCAGAGAGGAAACTAAACTTTTTAACATTAGATATTTAACATTATTGTTTTGTTTTACTTTAGCAGGGGCTTAACAGATGTCAGCATTTGGCACTTTATTATAGGTGCCCATCTATTCTTTCTCAAATACTTGTGGCACAGAAATGCAGGTAGGGTACAGAGACAGCAGCATATGTGTGATTGATTAGATAATGGAAATGTAATCAAAACGTAAGGGAGGAACTGTCAAAAGACATATTTCTCCCCACCTTCCTAATTTAGGTTTGGGTTGTTTTGTTTTTCAGTGTGACAGAATTACATGACAGATTTCAGGACCACAAGAAAAAGCTTCCAGACAAAGGATAAATATTTGTATTATGTTACTGTTATAAAATCATTTTTCTATAGTGCCATGCATTCACTTTGCAGCCCTGCAAACCCTTACTTTCACGTGTTTTCCT
This sequence comes from Pelodiscus sinensis, assembly GCF_049634645.1. Classification (NCBI taxonomy): domain Eukaryota; kingdom Metazoa; phylum Chordata; order Testudines; family Trionychidae; genus Pelodiscus; species Pelodiscus sinensis. The sequence goes on along the minus strand of NC_134712.1, from coordinate 119,611,149 downwards.
TAGGACTACATCTGGGTGGCTTCAAAACTGGACTCACACATTAAGATGTGCTCTACACCATGATTTCAAAATGGCTGTCCTCTATTCTAGGTCGTTACCTAAAACCAGAATCCCATTGTCCTGCGTCTTGTGTTGTCATTTTCACTAGTGTAAAGTGAATGTATATTTCCTGGATCAGAACAGTAGCCAAAGGCTAAGGCCCTCATTAAAGAACAATGCCTCAGACTGTCACAATGAGATAAGATGTTTACACAGGTGGACTTGTGATTTTGGTTATTTGTTTTATACCTCCATTAGAAGTTTTTACCCTGCATTTCTGGGGTCCTTAATGCCAATAAGTTTTATTTTTCTTCATTTAATTAAATAATTTTTCTGGGGTGGACCTGGGGATAAGGAGTTCAGTATTCAGGCTGCCCTGGGGAGAGGGGTCAACTCCAGCCTTCTCTCACCACAGCAGGTTGGGGCCAGGTGAGAAATGCCCGTTCATGGCTGCTGATGCTGCCGTGTGCACAGACAGGGGAGAGGGGTTCATGTTCTCAACTGTGAGGGATAGACAGACACTGACAAACTCCCTGAAATATATAATGGATAACTAGCTAAATGATAAGAATACTTACATTCTTAAAGACCTTTACAGGCATGCCCAAATGTCTATAATCTAACTGTAGATCCCAAATCCAATTGGCTATTGACTCTCATGTTCATTTCACTATTTGGAGTTCTGTGGATCCTTCCATTGGTTTGGAAAGAGAACATTGGTAGAATATTTTCTAGTTGGCATCCTGAAATAGTCCTCTTCTTAAAGAGAACCTAACACCTATACTGTTTAAGAAATATATTGACACCAATAAACTACGTGCTATGTGTCAGCTTATGTCATGAGCAGGAGGAATGCTGACCAGCACCCGGTGACTAAGGGGTTAACTCGGGTATCTAGCAAAGGTGTCAGCCAGGGGGCTGGGAGACCCAATTGAGAAAGAGGCTTGAAATTTGAATTGGATATAGATTCCCTGCCTGCTTTCTTTGTGGGAGAGTTAACACCAGGAGTTGAGAGAGACAGAATGATTTAAACCCAGGCAGGACTACCATGCTCCCTTCCCCCCCCCACCCCTGGAATTCAGGGCATGGGAGCGGACTGAACCAAAAGAAAATTAGAAGTGAGTACCAGGAAAATGTGAGTCTAGTCACGTTCAGGGTAATTTTTCTTTATTTTATGGTTTGGTTTGAACTGCTCTTTGTGTGATTCTATGGCTCCCTTCCCCCTTTACCATCTAAGCATTGTGCCAGAGGTTCTTTTTTTCCCCTCTGTTTTTTAAATTTGTTTTCCTTAGTTGCTCTGTAACATCTAGCAACCAACTATGCTTTATCAAGTTTCTTTTGTAATAAAAATCCCTTATTTTAAGGGGATGATTTGATTCTTGTGTCCTGGAAGGTCTGTTTGTTTATATCTGCATGCCTCTGACTGCATGCCTCTTTGTTTTTCTCTTTTTATTTTTCTTCAAACTCTTTTGGAACAAAAGAGCTTGAGGTACCCTGGGGGTAGTTTTAAATGTTCACCCCTGGCTTTTTAGAGATCAAAAAGCACTTGATGGTGGCAGCAAATTCCCCAAAATCTGTGTATTAGGTTTCTGTGGGGAAGTTTTTGTAACCTGTGCCTGTAGAGAAAAGGTTTTAAAGCTCTCTTGCAGGTCCCCACCTTCTGCATTCGTAGTGTCAGAGTGGGGAACAGCCTTGACACCTTATTAATACCAGTCTGGCAAAATAGAAATACAGGTTTGAACCTCTGTGGTCTGGGACTCTCTGGTCTGGCAATAGCTCTGGTCCAACAGGACTACAGATGTTGCTTGACCAAAGAGCCTCAGCCACAGAGATTGCCAGAGGCTAAGAGCTCAGCCAGCAGGCAGCCTGGAGGGCCAGTGGTCTTGGGGGCAGGAAGCCCAGCGAGCAGCTGGAGCAGGACTGGATGGGAGCCCTGCCAGCCAAGAGTGGAGCTCCACCAGTGGGGACAGGGAACCCCTGCTGTCTGGGGGTGTGAATCCGCTTCCAGCTTGGAGCATAGAACTCCTGCAGCCGGAGACACAGAGTCCCCACCAGCCAGGGACAGGGAAGCCTCTGCTGGCTGGGGATGCAGAGCTGCTGGGGGCCAAAACAATGCAGCAGCCAGGAGCGAAGCCCCGCCACCAGCTGTGGACAGCACATTGGCTGGCCGGTGGCCAGGAGGTGAGCCCTGGGAGAGCCCCACGCCTGACCTCCCCTGCTCTGGCAGTCTCCCTCCTTCAGGACCACTCAGGTCCTGAGGGTGCTGGACCAGGAAGGCCAAATCTGTACTAGGTATTTAATAGCACTTACTAAAAGAGAAACCCTGTAAGATGTTAATGTAATTGGAGTGATTGTAAAACATTAAAAACAATGCCATATCTATAGTTCCTATTTATAGATTAATCAGCCAATACAGTAATGGTGTTCATTGGTTAAAGTGGTAAATTCGGTAAGATGTGCTAAAAACCCTGCTTAAAATTAAAATGCTCTGGGTCTGTTGTTCATTTTGAAATGTATTGTATTCATAAGGAAGTTGTTATGAAAATAACATTGTATCATGATTAAATATTACCATCATGGAGTATTAGCGTTTAATGAATGAAGATAATAACGGCAAATGAAAGGATGAAGAAAAGCCAGATGGAGATGATGTTAAGCATCTGAATCATAAATTGCATCACCCTCTAGTATTCTGTGAATGAATGAATGAATGAATGAATGAATAAGACAGTGTTTGTTTGTATGTTACTTTGCCATGCAGGAAAAACAATGAAAATGCATTTTAGAAAAATCTGCAAACTCCCGAAGTTTGAAGGGTCTGAAGACTCCTGGTATCTCAATGCAGTGACACTCTGCAAATGCAGATAAATAGTGCTGCCAGCATCTGCAATGACTTCCCCTTGGAATAAGCCTACAAGAATTAAGAATTGTAGCTGTTTGGAAGAGTGATGTCTTCCAAGATGGAATGCTACACGACTTAAATCCAGTGTTGCCCTATTTCAGTGGGCAGCTCCATGAAATAGTATCATAAACTAGTACAGAAAGCATCATGGAAGAAAGATAAGAGGGGGGGAAGGACTGATTGAGTCGCAAAGTGCATAGCAGAGTTTTGCAGATGTTTTACCCAGATAATTATTTAATACATTGATCTTTATAACATGTCTCTGGGATGAGCAGTTATCCTCATTTTATTGACGAGATTTAGACTAAGGACCTGATGTACAAAGGCATTGTAAAATGTGAATCAAAGGATCATAGATGCATAAGATTAGAAAGGGTTATCTAGTCTATCCCTCTGCCAAGATGCAGGATTTAGTGTCTAACCCACTCAAAACATGATTGTTTCAGCCTTTTTCTTGGAGCCTCCAGTGAAGGACCTTTTGTGACATCAGTGGGCTGTTTGTTTCATTGTCCTACTGTTCTCACAGCTAGGAAGCAGTGCATTGTGAGCAGAGATGGTTAGAAGTTTTCTGACTTTTTTTTTTTTTGTCAGAAAGCGTCTGTTGATCAGAGCTGAAGCAATTTGAAAAAAGGTGAGATTCACTGATTTGCCTGCTTTGAAAAAGTTCGGACTTTAATTTTTTTTAAATGGTCAAAATGTTTTTTATGTAAAACACCTTCCTTCCGAAATTATAGTAATTTATACTGCAAACAAGGGTCAAAACAATCTGGCTTGAAACTACTAAAATAAAGTTTTGATTGACCCTATAAAAAACACTTATTTTTGTTTTAGGGGAAAAAGTAGATTTTGTCCCATCTCAGGAAGAGAAAAATATCTGAGATCTTAACCTGTGATGGAATGGGAAAGCTGTGTCTGGCCTAATTCTACTCCTGGGAATTACAAAAGCATGTGAGTAGTTAGGTGTCCTAGTTTGGGTTCATTTCCATTGCCTGTTGATACCTGTAGGTGGCTACACACCTGTGTAACTCTAGCCCTTAGAAATGTGTCCAAAGTCACATGAAGTCTGTGGCAGAGCAGGATATTGAATCCTGTTGTCTGAAGTCCCAGACTAGCACACTAACTCCTGGACCATCCTTCCTTTCTCAGCCTAAACATGGATAGTAGGTGAAGAATGATCAGAGTCTGTTTATTAAGAAGAAAAGTTTATATTCCTCCCCTGCCCAGAAGAGTTTCCTACACACAGTCTGGATGGTCATGCTTTGTATATTAGAAATGTGTTAAGATGGACCGAGGAGCTAATTTCATTTCAAACAATATTGTTAAATGTCAATTTATACTTGGCTCTGCCTCCCACTCTAGTCAATTAGCATCTTATCTTTTAGAATGTCATAAAGCCATGGAAAATAAAAGTCATTATTGATACCCGAAGTGTTTTTCCTGCTACCACATTATTTCCACTCATAACCAGAAAGAAAGAGAAGCTGAACACATGATACCAGATCTTCTGCTGACAGGGATATATCTCCCCTGAAGTTAATGGAGCTATACTATCACAACAGCTGAAATGGGGCTTATGGGGAATTTGTTCTCACAGAGCTATTTTTTTAGAGCTCCATAGGAAAAAAAATTGAATTAGAACATTTCAGGTAAAAGTCTTAGAGAAAATAACTTTAACTCTTTGATTATATAATCTCCCTGTGATAGTGATCATTCTATTCATATTAACTGCAAAAATGTTATTTAAATTTATTACTTTTCTGTATCGGGATCCCAAATGCTTGCCTTGTCTCAGTCATACATTTTTACACATCCATCTCCACTGTGATGTTGCAGATCAGTTTCCTTGTTTTCAACTATGTACTCCTTTCTACAACATCCTATTGGTTTGCCACAGATAGAAAATGATGACTTTAAGTGGGAGATAAGCAGCAAGAACAAATGAGCTCCTAAGGGGGGAAAAAATCCTATTTCTTTGTAAATCACTTGGAAGTATACAACTAGGAAAGCTAAATCAGGATTCCTGTTATCTAAGCAGAATGAGAATGTCTGTCAAAATTCACATGGGTCTTACACTTCCCTTAAGGTCCTTAGTACATAAAGCAGCACAACTTGTCTAGTGGATTAGGTCTTTGCCAACATCAGGAAACCTATTGTAAGTTTTTACGTTTTTCCCTTAAAGCTTAGGCACACGAAAATGTTGCAAAACATTTTTGATTAATTAAACCAATGAACCAAAAGATATACATTTTTAATGGGAGAATTAGATATATTTTAATGCCCATGCACCATGCTGAAAATTTACTTAATAGCATCTATGTATAGCATGCTTTTGTCTCCTCTGACAGAGTTGTTTGCCACCTACTGCTTATTCAGAGGGTGTCTTCATGGTTAATAGTGGCATAACTAACAACTAAAAGTCTTCCTTGCTGCAAGAAAATTTGAGTGCTTTAGGTTTTATTAAATGTTTGAGAATTAACATAAATGTTTTGGAAATCAAATTTAACTACTTCAAAGCTAACATGAGCTACCCTTCATGACTAGAGTTCAGGGATAAAGGCTGGGAAGAGATCTTCCTCAGCCAGAAGAAAATTCCATGATTTTATAACTAATACTTAGTACTTACATATATTCATCACTGTTAAAAATCTCAACATTCACTTGTGTAGGAGTGTGCAGTAACAGTGGCTATATTCCCAGAACCAGAGTAGACAACATTTCAGTAGTACAGTTGTTACAGAGAGGCAGATGTTACATTTTAATGGCATCTACAATGGTTTATGTGTCTTCAAAAGCAGCATGCAAGGATGGCACATAGTTATGTAATCCTGAGAAATGGTCGAATGTTATAGGGCTTTACCCTACATCCTCCCAACCAGTGAAATAATTGGGACTCTGACACATTTCCTACCCAATTCCTCATCCTTAATTCCTGCTGGGGAATAATCCTCACCAACTATTAACTAGCAGCAGATTACTTCTCCAAACATGTACTGCTTATAGCTGCTAGCACACTGGGTTGTGAGTGTGGTGTGTTGTAAACTGTGTGAAAATAGAATAAACTATTTCTTAGATTCTCTGGGATTTTCCTAGTCGTGCTTACAGTCTAGTGGACTCCATAGGGAAGTGCGTCTTCAGTGTTCAGAAACCAGTCTAGAATCAGATGGGTTACGTTATCTCTCTGTTTTAGGGGGCAGCCTACTTTTCTCTCTGTTATTGGGTTTTTCTATGTTGTTGTTCTGAAATCAAAAGTAGTAGTGTTAGATTGTAACCTTCCAACAAAAAGTGTGTTTTTAATCTAACATTTCTGTGTGTAAGCAATCTGCATAACTGGACCAGCTAAGACTCTGACTTCTCCCTCATCTGTATCCATCCTCTCTTCACCCATAATGGAGCTACCCTTTCCTTTCCCTCCAATTTCAGGTCCCAACATCTAGAGAAGCCCCACAATGCAGTGGTGGCACCCAACTCCTTGTTAGACCCCTGAGGGGCCATATACAGTTCAGTCCTAGTCAATTTATAAATGTGGTTTTGCTTTGGATTATTATTTATCTCTTGGGTCTCTGCATGTTAGTCACATAGATTAATTTACATATACTAGTATGCTGCATCTTCTCTAGTCTGTGGGACTGCTGGAACCCTGATCACCACTGAAGATACCAATATTATCAACACTTAATTCTAGCAATTGGGGGCTGCAGTTGCCCCCACAGATCACTGGGCTGGGAAGGTTTTTTTTTTTTTGTTGTTGTTGGTTTTTTTTTCAAATGGTAATTCTGAGTTTCAGGTTTAATTTGGCATGGGCTACAATGTGACTCCGTGGCACTCTTCTTTTTCATAGCAGAGATCAAAGTCTACTGTGTAGTCAGGCATCTCTGACTGAATACAACTTATCATTTTGCTGCTATTGCCATTCTGCCATTTCATCTTTCATTTTGCTCAATCTTTTTTGTAAAGGAGCTTCATTCTCACCGTTCTAAACAACCGCCTTAAGATGATTCAGCTGAGCAAGGCAACTCTGACTAGAAAACTGTCAGAGAGGAGTAGATTTGGAGAGCAAAATGTCTAGATTATCAATGTCTTCTAAATACAGCAGGAAATAACTTTGACTGTTGAGAGATTAAAAAAACTTAATTTCCTTTAATCACATGATTAAAAAAATAAATGTGATCCATCATACACTTGACTATAGAGTACCATTTTTATAAATAGTTTGCATGTTTTTCTCATTTTTAGATCTGTTGATTTCAATTACAACACACAATACAAATTATACTGAGCTCACTTTTTAATTAGAAAAATTTGCCTGTAAAAATAAGACTGTTTTTCAAATGGTAGTGCAATCTCTTTATTATGAATGTTGAACTTACAAATATGTACAAAAGCAGCTGCATTCCAAAATAAAACATTGTAATACAACTTTATGCTCTACAAGCCCATGCACTCTGACTCCTTGTTCAGCCAATCGCTCAGACAAACACATTCATGTCTGCACAAGATAATGCTGCCTGCTTCTTGTTTACATCACCACCTGAAAGTGAGTATGGGCATTCACATGGCACTGTTGTGACTGGCATTGAAAGATATTTATATGCTACAAGTTCTAAAGATTCATATCTCCCTTCATGTTGCAACCACCATTTCAGAAGACATGCATTTATGCTAATAACCAGGGCCATCTTACTAGTACTGGTGTCTTACACAGCCTAGTACCAGCACCCGGAGTGGCCACGTCATGGGGGGAGGTGATTGGGAGCAGAAGCTGTGGGGGGCAGAGGATACCATTTGCCTTTTTAGGTCAAAGGGAAGCATTTCAAACATTTGCAGTAAAATCTCTCCTCCCTGGTACTGAATTAACCAGAAAGCTCCATTAACTGCCATTTCTGATATTTCCCAATACAAACCTTCAATCTAGTAACTGAGGCTGGTAAACTGCACAGAATGCTATTCAACTGCACCTTTTTCACTCCTCTTTAATGCAAAAGAGGCAGAAAACAAGTAAAGTTGAAATCAGAGATTTATTCAAAAAGTAACTGCCGGGATTTGTCATAGGGTCATTACAGAATCAGCCTGGTGTCCTACAATGTCTACATCTACAACAACTGATGTTGATAATAACGATGCTAAGGAACAGAAAGATCCTGAAATGCATTCTGAATCATCAAAGACAAGTTAAATTATGTTTGATATTGTTTTCATGGTGTGTATTTTTAGTAATCTTAATGTACACCATGCAGTGCCCACAGTGATATGCAGTGTGATAAGATAATCTACTACTGTATTGAAAACTTTACCTGTATACATCTAAGTACTTCAAAAAAAAAATCACACTGCGTGTTGTCCTACTGCACGATTGGTGAGTGCCTGTATAGTATTGTATATTTTATTAATGTTGTTGTATTCTAATTCTTTAAAAATGGATATTCCATTGGTAAAGTATAACTGTTAACCAGAATATTCGATTAACCAAACATACCAGACAACAGCATTTTATGTGTTATATCAAAGATCCAACTTAATTTTGTGCAGTTTGACAGATTTGATACTGTCATTGCAGATTTCAATGGGTGACTACTCATGGAACAACACACTATGCCGTGTGAAAGATGGCCATGGAGAAAAAAAGAAAAAAATCTTGGTAAGATGCCACTAAGGGCAATTGCAGCACTCCTTGATGATTTAAACAATCAGATTATACTCAGAATGTATGTCTGAGATATAATGAATAAGGATATGGCAGAAGATTTGCTATTCAGACTGATTCAGAGCCCCCTAGAACATTGGAATAATTTACCTACAAATAGCTATAAAGTTTAATAAAACTTAGTTTTTAAATAATGCATTTTTTTGGTTTATATCTAACTGGCTAATGGTGAATGTTCCTCTAATTTAAAGGGCATGAGGATCTGATAATGAATGTTTACAATATCATGTGGCTTTTTTTAAAATTTAACTGTCCTTGGAAAAGATGTCATGATGACACTATTATTCATATGAGATGGATCTTACCAAATGTTGCAAAAATTGTTTGTGTGAAATCCATTCGTTTAGCTTCCAAATAAAAATCATTTATTTAAAATCAGGTGAGCGAGGGCTTTTATATTTTTTTCTTATCATGACATTTAATTTTTAATTATATAAGCCCTTTATAGGGGTCAATTGTGGAAGAACTCTGTACGTGTGGAGTATAGGGGTGTGAGGCCTGCATTTCCCCTCCTTCCCTACTACTGATGAGCCAGAAGTAAGCCTCTAGGAATATACGCCATTGTAGTAATAACGAATTGTAGATAAGAGCGGGAGCATAACATTCTTGTTTACCTAAATGTACTGATCATGTAAACAAAGTCCAAGGACAAGCAGTACAGCTGAGTCATACTGTAACAAGCAATGAGTAACCCCTGGAAATTTCCTAACTGCCACAAACAAGATAGAGACACAATATTTAAAGCTGCACCAGAGCACAGTAATTTGGACCTCACCAATGGGCTTTGGTTACTGGCGCCTCAGAAGCTGAGACAATCTCCCACTTCATCTGCAGCTGAAATGGGTTCCCTGGATAGCAGAAGGGATGTAAGAAATGCTGCATTTCCTCTCATGTTCTTTTAGTTAAGGGGCACAGATGATAGCTATCAGGAAATAAACTGTTTGGCTGCGTCTAGACTGGCAAGATTTTGCGCAAAAGCGGCAAGAGCACTGACGTTCTAATGTAAGAAATTCAGTGCTTCTTGTGCAAATACTTTGACACTCCCGCTCAGGGATAAGCCCTCTTGCACAAGAATACGTGTGCAAGAGGGCCAGTGTAAACAGGCACCTTAATTTTTTGCGCAAGAAAGCCCGATGGCTAAAATGGCCATCGGAGCTTTCTTGTGCAAAAGCGCGTCTATACTGGGCACAGATGCTTTTGTGCAAAAGCATTTTTTTGCGCAAAAGCATCCATGTCAATCTAGATGCTCTTTTGCGGAAATACTTTTAACGGAAAAACGTTTGTATGACAGATATCTGTGTAGAGTTTTTTGTACTTTGAGAACCCAGTGTCAGACCTGAGGCTCACTCTTGCTGGCAACACCCTTGAGTGAGAGTGTGTGTGTGTGTGTGTGTGTGTGTGTGTGTGTGTGTGTGTGTGTGTGTGTGTGTGTGGTCAGAGAGCTGACAATGAACTGTATAGTAGTTCAAATAGAAACTACAGCAATTTTTAATTTTCTTTAACTGGACTATACAGATTGGGACTGGCAAGAGTGAATGTATAAAACTATATTTTAAATTAACACTGTTTTGAAAAAAGTTTGATTCTTTGTATTCTAACACTTGAACCAAGTGACAGTCCAGAGAATTACTAGACATAAATTAAAACAGATGGACTTATGTTTATATGCTTAAGGACATAATTTCAGTCACCTGACAATTTCAGATTCCAAGTTATTCTATTTAATTTCAAATAAATATTTTTTTCTGTTTCTTAAGATCTGCTAATCTCAGCAGACCTATATAAGAAGATGATTTAAAAACATCATGGTGTATTTGTTTTTTGAGTATATTGACAATCAGCTTACGAAATAGATATAAAATGCTTTTCTGTTTTGTTTTTTAAAGAATGCAAAATGTGAATATTCAATTTTCAAAGTGAGGAAGCTGGACCAGTATGTTAGAGGAGTGATTTTTTTTCTTTGCAGTCAAATACATTGACATGGTCTTTGAAAACAAAATATCAAATTTTCAGTGGTCGGTCTGCCTTTCTATTAGAAAAAGAATACCACCATTCCTGTGGTGGAAAGAACACCTCAGCAGTCCAGCACCCTGGCATTTAATTTCAAAAAGGGGAATTACACAAAAATGAGGAGGTTTGTTAAACAGAAATTAAAAGGCACAGTGACTAGAGCCAAATCCCTGAAAGCTGCATGGAAACTTTTTAAAGACACCATAATAGAGGCCCAACTTAAATGTATACCCCAAATTAAAAAACATAGCAAGAGACCTAAAAAAGAGTCACCGTGGCTTAACCACCATGTAAAAGAAGCAGTGAGGGACAAAAAGGTATCTTTTAAGAAGTGGAAGTCCAATCCTAGTGAGATAAATAGAAAGGAACATAAACACTGTCAAATCAAGTGTAAACATGTAATAAGAAAAGCAAAAAAAGATTTTGAGGAACAGCTAGCCAAAAACTCAAAAAGAAATAACAAAATGTTTTTTAAGTACATTAGAAGCAGGAAGCCTGCTAAAAAGCCTGTGGGTCCCCTAGATGATCGAGCTATAAAAGGAGCAATCAAGGACGATAAAGCCATTGCGGAGAAACTAAATGATTTCTTTGCTTCAGTCTTCACGGCTGAGGATGTTGGAGAGATTCCTGAATCTGCACTGTCCTTTGTGGGTGATGAATCTGAGGAACTGTCCCGAATTGAAGTGTCATTAGAGGAGGTTTTGGAACAAATAGAAAAACTTAATGTTAACAAATCTCCGGGACCGGATGGCATTCATCCAAGGGTTCTAAAAGAACTTAAATGGGAAATTGCTGAGCTATTATCTGTGGTTTGTAACCGATCCTTTAAATCGGCTTCCATACCTAATGACTGGAAGGTAGCCAACGTGACACCTATATTTAAAAAGGGCTCTAGAGGCGATCCTGGCAATTACAGACCGGTAAGTCTAACTTCAGTACCGGGCAAATTAGTCGAAACAATAGTAAAGAATAAAATTGTGAATCATGTAGAAGAACATAATTTGTTGGACAAAAGTCAACATGGTTTCTGTAAAGGGAAATCCTGTCTTACTAATCTATTAGAGTTCTTTGAAGGGGTTAACAAACATGCGGACAAGGGGGGGTCCAGTAGATATAGTATACTTGGATTTTCAGAAAGCCTTTGACAAGGTCCCTCACCAAAGGCTCTTGTGTAAATTACATGGCCATGGGATAAGAGGGATGGTCCTTTCTTGGATTGAGAACTGGCTAAAAGACAGGAAACAAAGGGTAGGAATAAATGGTAAATTTTCAGATTGGAGAGGGGTAACTAGTGGTGTACCCCAAGGGTCAGTCCTGGGACCAATCCTTTTCAACTTATTCATAAATGATCTGGAGAAAGGGGTAAGCAGTGAGGTAGTAAAGTTTGCAGATGATACCAAACTGTTTAGGATAGTCAAGACAGAAGCAGACTGTGAGGGACTCCAAGAAGATCTCACCAAACTGAGTGATTGGGCAACAAAATGGCAAATGAAATTTAATGTGGATAAGTGTAAAGTAATGCACATCGGGAAAAATAACCCCAACTATACGTACAGTATGATGGGGGCTAATTTGGCTACGACAAATCAGGAAAGAGATCTTGGAGTTATCGTGGACAGTTCTCTGAAAACTTCCACACAGTGTGCAGCGGCGGTCAAAAAGGCAAATAGGATGCTAGGAATTATTAGGAAAGGGATAGAAAATAAGACCCAGAACATCTTACTGCCCCTGTATAAAACTATGGTACGCCCACATCTTGAATACTGTGTATAGATGTGGTCTCCTCACCTCAAAAAAGATACTTTGGCCTTGGAAAGGGTTCAGAAAAGGGCAACTAAAATGATTAGGGGTTTGGAACGGGTCCCATATGAGGAGAGGCTAAAGAGACTGGGACTTTTCAGTTTAGAAAAGAGGAGGCTGAGGGGGGATATGATAGAGGTCTATAAAATCATGAGTGGTGTGGAGAGGGCTGATAAAGAAAAGTTATTTATTAGTTACCATAATAGAAGAACTAGAGGACACCAGATGAAATTAATGGGTAGCAGGTTTAAAACTAATAAAAGGAAGTTCTTCTTCACACAGCATGTTGTCAACCTGTGGAACTCCTTGCCAGAGGAGGCGGTGAAGGCTAGGACTACAATAGAGTTTAAAGAGAAGCTGGATAAATTCATGGAGGTTAGGTCCATAAAAGGCTATTAGCCAGGGGATAAAATGGTGTCCTTGGCCTCTGTTTGTCAGAGGCTGGAGAGGGATGGCAGGAGACAAATCGCTTGATCATTGTCTTCGGTCCACCCTCTCTGGGGTACCTGGTGCTGGTCACTGTCGGCAGACAGGATACTGGGCTAGATGGACCTTTGGTCTGACCCAGTACGGCCGTTCTTATGTTCTTATGTTATGTTCTAAGAACAATTTGAATATGGATACTGCTGAATCAGATCAAATCCATCTGAATGTGGCTAACACACACACCTGGCTTAGTATCGAATTTGCAACCTGATTCCAATATTGAAAGACAACAAAATAGTTTGTAAACCACAATGGAAAATAGAATTGTTATAGCCATACCTTCTGTCCTACTGGCATGTATTTTCAAATGCCAATATGAACCATGAGAAAAAGAACAAAGAAAAACCCTTTAAATTACAAAAGAATCCTCCTGAATAAAGTCACTTTCTGAAATTAGATATGTACTTGTAAAATATTTGATACGTGTTTATTAACTATATTATGTATATTTAAATATATTAAACATATTTCAATAATTTTGTGTAAAATAGATGAATTGGCATTAAATGGTTACATAGGCTGTATACAGTGTGGCAAGATGTTCAGATACTACATGGATTGGCATGGCATAAGGACCTAAATCAGGGTTTCCAAATATGGGTCGCCATTGCATTTCAAAGGGGTCACCAAGTGTCTCCCCAGGTGGCTCTGCCTCTCCTCTGCCCCCCATTTTTGAATTGCCTTGGGTCACCAAGTCTTCCCGAATTGTCAAAATGGGTCCCCACCTGGAAAAGTTTGGGAACCGCTGACCTAAATAGACAGTTAGATGCAGATATTTGGAAGCCTATTTGCCAGTTGCCATTAGTAAGGATGACAGTGGTATTTGGAGATAAGGAAATAGGAAGGAAGATCAGTGTAGATGGGATCAAACTACAGAAAGTAGAGAAGTTCACGTATCTGGGGATCAACATGACGTATGATCTAGATTGTAAGAAGGAAACAGCAAGTAGAATAGTGAAAGTCAGTTTGAAGGTGATGGATAAGATCTGGGAAAGTAAAGCAATTAGCTTAGGCATGGAGCTGAGAGTCTTAAAAACGTGTATTTAGCAACATGTTCTATGAATGTGAGACATGGGCAGGACTCGCCGAACCACGGCAAGCCCTGCTCACCAGCTGCACTGTCCGGCGATCTGCACATGTGCAGATCACCTGAACCCAGCTCTTCCGGGTTAAAATCTACTCGCCCCGAGCGAGTAGATTGTATTGTTTGTCGAGCCCTGGACATGGGTGATAACGAAAGATTCGAAGGGAAGGATATTGGCGTTTGAGAGGAATTGTTATAGAAAGATCCTGAGAATAGGATGGATGCAGGAGGTCACCAATGAGGAATTATATAGGAAGATACAGCCAAAAGAGAACCTACTGCAGAAGGTTATACACGGAAATTACAGCTATTTGGGCATATCTGCAGAATGAATGATGAGTAAAAAGTTAAGACCCTAGTATTCGGCATAATGAATAGTCAAATAGGAAAGGCAGACCCCACAGAGAATGGGTAGATGATATATACATTGGTGCGGAGCTAGTCTACAGAAACTAAGCCACTCTGCACTTGACAGGGAAAGATGGAAGGGAATAGTGAGGGAGACATTGGACACCAACAGGCGTTGAGCCCATGTTTATTGATGATGATGAGTAAGGTTTGCTGGCTATCTTAATCATTCTTTCAAAAATAGGATAACACCTTTTAAATAAGATGAATAATTGAGTTGTTAGGTCATTTCATTTAATGATAAACATATGCTTAACTTTAATTACCTGAGTAGTCCAATAGTATTTGAATCCAATGGAACTACTCAAATGCTTGAAGTTAAGCATGTATGATAGACTTTGTGGAATCAAGATATTCAATTGTTGCAGCTTCAATGGATTTGCATTGATGTAAGCATGATTGAATTCAGGTCCACTGCATTCAAAAAAAACTAAGTCCCTCTTCTGGTTTAAAGTAGTATACAGATGGGACCTTGCTGGTCCAGCACCCTCAGGACCTGACTAGTCCTGAATGAAGGGATTTTATGGACCAGGGAAGGTCCCTCCCCTCCTGGCCATGCTGCCATGGGGGGTAGGGCTCCCCTCCTGCCCCCACTGTTGCCTCAACCCACCCCCTGCCCTGCCTCTCCCTAGGCTCTTCCTAACCCTGCTACTGCCAGGGCTAGAGTGCCATGGCCAGCACTGCATTCCTGGGGCAGAGCTCCGCAGCTGCCTGGCTCTGTGGCTGGGGCTGGAGCTCTGTAGCCAGGGCAGAGGAATGGGGTCAAGCACCGTGGACTGGGCTAGAGCTCCCTGGCTGCCACTGGGGCTGTAGTTCCCCCAGCTGCTGGAGCCAGAATGTGTCTGGACCTCTGTGGTCAGGGATAGAGCCAGAGCTCCCTGGCTCAAGCCAGAAGTCCACAGCCACAGCCAGGGAGCTCCACTGGGGCCAGACCACCTCGGCCATGCCGTCCGTCCTCCCCTCATCCACACGCGTTCTGGGCTCCTGGCTGAGTTGCCAGTGCCCCTTACAGTGCTCCTGCCTCCCTCCCTCTCCCCCCACCAGACCTCCCTCTTCCTGGGCTCTGTGGTCTAGGAACATCTATGATCCATGCTGGACTATGGATGTTGCCGGACCAGGGAGTTCCTGGTTAAGGGAAGTACAACCTGTAATTTCATTTAGACCAATGGTGCTATACTGATTTGCCCCAGACAAAGGTCTGATTCATTCTTTAGGCATATAAATAGTCCCATTAATCACATGACAGGCTCTCATTGCTCCTGGGAAGAAAAAAATAAAAATTCTGCACACACTATATTAAATTCTACAAAATTCTGCAAGTTTTATTTGCCAAAATGAAACTGGCATGATTACGTAGTGTTAATTGCTAAGAGATATTTTGAAAACAATTAAAAATATTAAGTAAGTCTGCAACAGTACTGATGTACAAAAGAATTCCCTCAGGAGAAGAGAGTTAAAGAAACCCCTATGACAGCATAATTCCTGTTTCTCTGCCCCTCCCTCCTTAGAACCCAGCTGGAGGCGCCAGACACCCACATACTCTTGTTCCCAGAGCTCAGTTGTGGCTCCCCTTTGCCTAGATACCTATCCTCCTTAACCCAAAGAGCCCAGGATTCAGAAGGAGAAACAGCCTAATGGTTGGTCCCAAGCTTGCATGGAGTTTCCTGCACATTTCTGTCTCCTTCCCTCAGGGCTGAGAACTGCAGCTACCAGGAACTCTCCAGCTCCTCTTCTCCTTTCCCAAGCAGTGTCTTTCATATGTGAGCTGGGCTTTTCCAGTTCCAATTGCCCCTAGTGTCAGCCAACAGCATGGCAGCCCATTTCATGGGAGTCAGGGGAGGGAAGAAAACTCTGCATATACAACATTAATTTCTTCAAAATTATGCATTGAGCAACAGTGCAGAATTCCCTTAGCAGTGTTAAGTCCAGGCTTTTTGAGAGAGTACTCAGTGTAGACAGAAAAAATAATCTTTTGTTCTGTTTTTGTACTCGGCTTTACTTTCTGGTTCTTATGCTTGAGGAAAAAGCAGTAATATTTGTATTTCCAGCAGAATGTGGCGATGCTTAAATCTCATCCATCCAAATATTTTATTGGAATTCAAAACAAGAATTGGAAAAGCATTTGTTTTCAAAGTTAACTCAGCTAACATGAAATTTTCTTCCAAAATACATTTTTGATACAATTATGGTTTCTCATTAGCTTACAACTGACTTTATAAAACCAAATACATTTTATTTGCGATGCTGAATGGAAAAATATGAAAGAAAAAGTGAAGAGCATGCAGACAAAAATGTGTGATTATAAACAGATGCTTTCTTAATTTTTTTTACTATACTCTGGTGGGATTTTCTTAGTACTCTATGGAAAGTCAGAAATTATATCGTATACTTACATATTAGAGCTTCAAAGAGCTTTCAGAATCACATGACACATCTAAAAGTTGGCCCAGTTTATAACAACCCTAAATATTTATAGTCACTTTTAATCTAATGGGTTAGCACTGTTTTATTTGAATTGTCGAGTTCCCTGAGCTTGGCAGTACTATAACTAATTGAGCTTGCAGAGAAAATGCACTGACCCATACGTAAGATCCTTATCTGAGATTTAAAGCTGTCACCGTGCAGCTAAATTTTGCTGATTTACTTAAGAAATTTGCACCACAAGAAAATATGAAACATTTCAATAGGTACCTTTTATCACTGTTCTCATTTATTCTTTCTTAGTATGGAAGTGAAGTAACTGATCAATGCACTGTTGCCCATTTGACTTTCTATAATGGCTTTTGAAATCCTTATTTAAAAAGCAACACTTTATTTCAATTTCTAGTCCTAACAAGCATTTAAAATGTGAGTCTTTCCCCTTAAACTCTACTTTAAAGATGCAATGTCGGAACTGAAATATGCATTTTTATTTTATTCACAGTGATGGTATCTTACCCCATTTCTAATAACAAACTAAACATTATGGCTACGTCTACACTGGCCCCTTTTCCGAAAGGGGCATGTTAATTTCACAGGTCGTAATAGGGAAATCCGCGGGGGATTTAAATATCCCCCGCGGCATTTAAATAAAAATGTCCGCCGCTTTTTTCCGGCTTTTAGAAAAGCTGGAAAAGAGCGTCTACACTGGCCCTGATCCTCTGGAAAAAAGCCTTTTCCGGAGGATCTCTTATTCCTACTTCAAAAGGGCTTTTTTCCGGAGGATCGGGGCCAGTGTAGACGCTCTTTTCCGGCTTTTCTAAAAGCCGGAAAAAAGCGGCGGACATTTTTATTTAAATGCCGCGGGGGATATTTAAATCCCCCGCGGATTTCCCTATTACGACCTGTGAAATTAACATGCCCCTTTCAGAAAAGGGGCCAGTGTAGACGTAGCCTATATGTACACTTCTGTATATGCAACTCCTCTGATTTCAGCCTGATTCTAATTTTGTGGTTCTTCAACTACAACAGTTAATAGCAGTTTTCACATTAGTGGACTTACAACTACCTCAGGCCCCAGTCCTGTGAGCCCACACATTTTTTTGCAGGATTAGGGTCTTGGGGTTTTCTGGTCTTGGGATTTCCTGCCAAAGATGTTACTGCGCAGCAGGACAGGGAGTGAAAGTAAAGTGTTCTAGCTTGCCATGCAATAATGCCTCATGTGGACACTGCTACATCACAGTCAAAGTGCCAGAGTGTGTTTCAGCTGCTACAAGGGTTTTGCTACTTGTTATGTGTAGCAAGTCAGAATGCACGCCAAGTCTTTTTAGAGTATTTTTATACTGCAATTAGAAACCTGTGACTGGCCTGTGTCAACTGACTTGAACTTGCTTGGGTCAGGCTAAGAAACTGTTTAATTGTGATATAGATGTTCTGCAGCTCTTTTATCTCACAGGATCCAGCCCAAGCCCAAATGTCTACCCTTCAATTAAACAACCCATTAGCCTGAGTTTCTTAGCCCATGCCAGCTACTGGTTTTTTAATTTGCAATGCAGATATATCCTCATAAGTGCTGGAACTGCATTCCATGATTTCAATCATACACAGGGTTCACAGTTTGACTCAGTGGCTCTCAGCAACCCCCATTACACAGTGCCCCTGGATCATAATTTGGAGCTAGGATAGTACTGTAATTGTAGCAATCATGCTAACTCTTTGAAGTTACTGTAGAACATTCTGGAAAAAAGTGATAAGGACTATTCAATTGTTTTCAGGCATGATGGCTGAAAAAGAATTGGGCTGAAAAAGAGAAGACATTTCTATCTGCATTTTCCTGCGGAGCTAATAACTGTGGGTTCAAGCCCCGCCCACCTTGACAGTGTCCCCATAACCAACATCAGTTGCCCCAGAAATGGAGCTAGCTGGCTCCCCCAGTAAGAAGGCAGGATCAGGGAGTGAAGGAGGTGGGGTGGGTTCTGGAGTGAGAGAGGGCATTTGCCTGGGAATGAACATTTAAGAGAATGAGCATTTAAGGGAAGCCTGTAGGTCTGTCAGCATTTCTGAGCCATCTTGCTATGGAACTGCAGCAAAAGTCATTTTGCTTACATCAAATCTATAAACTACTTAAATGAGTTGGAAGATAAGAGATTGTCTAGATAGGTGGCACAAGAAAATAAAACTTTACATATAATTGCTAGAGATAAAGAGGAACTAACTGAAAAGATCCAGGTAGGGATCATTGAATTGAGGAAGTAATTGAGTGGTTGCGCAGGTGGTGTCAGAGAGAGGGCTTTGGTTTCTTTGACCATGGGACTCTGTTCCAGGCACAAGGATTGTTAGGAAGAGATGGGATCCACCTAACCAAGAGAGGAAAGAGCATTCTCATGGGCTGGCTTGCAAACCTAGGGAGGAGGGCTTTAAACTAGGTTTGTTGGGGGATGGTGACCAAAGCCCTGAGGTAAGTGAGGAAGTCGGACACCGGGAAGAATCACAAGGAGGAGCAAGCAACAAAGGAGGACCCCTGATTCTGATGGAGAAGGCAGGGCAATCAACTGGTTATCTAAGGTGTTTGTACACCAATGTCAGAAGCCTGGGAAACAAACAGGAAGAATTAGAAGCCCTGGCCCAGTCAAAGAACTATTATTTGACTGGAATAACGGAGACTTGGTGGGATGACTTGCATGACTGGAGCACTGTCATGGAAGGGTATAAACTGTTCAGGAAGAACAGGCGGGGGAGAAAAGGAGAAGGAATTGCATTGTACGAAAGAGACCAGTACGATTGCTCGGAGCGCTAGTACTTATAGGGAGAAAACACTGTTGAGAGTCTATGGGTTAAGTTTAGAGGTGGAAGTAACAGGGTGATGTTGTGGTTGGTGTCTGCTACAGACCGCCAGATCAGGTGGATGAGGTAGACGAAGCTTTCTTTGGACAACTGAGAGAAGCTTCCAGATCACAGGCCCTGGTTCTCATGGGTGACTTTAATCACCCTGACATCTGTTGAGAGACCAATAAAGCAGTACACAGACAATCCAGGAAGTTTTTTGGAGAATGTTGAGGATAACTTCTTGGTACAAGTGCTGAAGGAACTGACCAAGGGCAATGTACAGCTTGACCTGCTGCTCACAAACAAGGAGGAACTAGTAGGGGAAGTAAAAAGGGGTGACAACCAGGGAAGCAGTGATCATGAGATGGTACATTTCAGGATCCTGACCAATAGGAAGAAAGGAGAGTTGCAAAATACACAACCTGGACTTCAGAAGAACAGACTTTGACTCCCTTAGAGAACTGATGGGCAGGATTCCCCGGAAAGGAGTCCAGGAGAGATGGCAGTATTTTAAAGAAGCCTTATTAAAGGCACAGGAAGAAACCATCCTGATGTGCAGCAAGAAAAGCAAATATGATAGGCGACCAGATTGGCTTACTGGGAACATCCATGGTGAGTTTAAACACAGAAAGGAAGTTTACAAGAAATGGAAACTTGGACAGATGATTAGGGAGGAGTATAAATATATTGCTCAAGAATGCAGGGGAGTTATCAGGAAGGCAAAAGCGCAATTGGAACTGCAACTGGCAAAGGATGTGAAGGATAACAAGAAAGGTTTCTACAGGTATGTTAGCAATAAGAGGGTGATCAGAGAGGGTGTGAGACCCATACTGGATGAGGGAGGTAACCTAGTGACAGATGTGGGGAAAGCTGAAGTACTCAATGCTTTCTTTGCCTCTGTCTTCACGGACAAGGTCAGCTCCCAGACAAATGCACTAGGCAACACAGTGTGGGAAGGAGGTGGACAGCCCTTGTGGGGAAAGAACAAGTTAGGAATTATTTAGAAAAGCTAAGCATACACAAATCCATGGGACCAGATTTAATGCATCTGAGGGTACTGAGGGAGTTGGCAAATGTAATTGCGGAGCCTTTGGCTGTTCTCTTTGAAAACTCATGGAGATCAGGAGAGATCCCGGATGATTGGAAAAAGGCAAATGCAGTGCCCATCTTTAAAAAAGGGAAGGAGGACGATCCAGGGAACTACAGACCAGTCAGCGTTACCTCAGTCCCGGGAAAAATCATGGAGGGAATCCTCAAGGAATCAATTTTGAAGCACTTGGAATAGGAGAAAGTGATCAGGAATAGTTAACATGGGCAAGTCATGCCTGACCAATCTGATTAGCTTCTATGATGAGGTAACTGGCTCAGTGGATGTGATATACTTTGACTTTAGCAAAGCTTTTGATATGGTCTCTCACAATATTTTTGCCAGCAAATTAAGGGAGTAGGGATTGGATAAATGGATTGTAAGGTGGATAGAAAGCTGGCTAGACTGTTGGGCCCAATGGGTAGTGATCAACAACTCGATGTGACATTGACCTTCAGTTTCTAGCAGAGTGGCCCAAGAATCTGTTCTTGGACCGGTTTTGTTCAACATCTTTAATGACCTGGATGAGGGGATTGCACCCTCAGCAAGTTTGCAGATGACACTAAGCTAGGGGGGAGAGGTAGATATGCTGGAGGGCAGGGATAGGGTCCAGAGTGACCTGGACAGATTAGAGGATTGGGCCAAAAGATACCTGATGAGGTTCAACAAGGACAAGTGTAGTGTCCTGCACTTGGGACGGAAGAATCCCAACCATTGTTACAGGCTGGGGACCAAATGGCTAAGTAGCGGTTCTGCAGAAAAGGACCTGGGGTTTACAGTGGATGAGAAGCTGGATGTGAGTCAACAGTGTGCCCTTGTAGCCAGGAAGGCTAATGGCATATTAGGGTGCATTAGGAGGAGCATTGCCAGCAGATCTAGAGAAGTGATTATTCCCCTTTATTCGGCTCTGGTGAGGCCACACATGGAATATTGTGTACAGTTCTTGGCCCCCCACTATAGAAAGGATGTGGACAAATTGGACGAAGGGTCCAGCGGAGTGCAAACAAAATGATTAGGGGGCTGGAGTGCATGACCTATGAGGGATTTGGGTTTGTTTAGTCTGCAGAAGAGACGAGTGAGGGGGGATTTATTAGTAGCCTTCAAATTCCTGAAGGGAGGTTCCAAAAAGGATGGAGAGAGGCTGTTCTCAGTAGTGATGGATGGCAGAACAAGGAGCAATGGTCTCAAGTTACAGTGGGAGAGGTCTAGGTTAGATATTAGGAAAAACTATTTAACTAGGAGGGTAGTGAAGCACTGGAATGGGTTACCTAGGAAGGTGGTGGAATCTCCATCCCTAGAGGTGTTTAAGTCTCGGCTTGGCAAAGTCCTGGCTCGGTTGACTTAGTTGGGATTGGTCCTGCCTTGGGCAGGGGGCTGGACTTGATGACCTCCTGAGGTCTCTTCCAGCTCTATGGTTCTATGAAACAAAGCGGAGACAGCTCAGAAATAGTGTGTTAAAATACTAAGAGTACAGTTTAATGGAAAGTGCAAAAGAAATTGAAAGCAAAAACCTTGTGGAAAATCTGTCACCTCCCACCCCAGAAAACCAGAACTAATTTTAAAGAAATATTTTACTATAACAAGACACACTAGACACTCTACCAAAAGAACTGGTGACAGTTGTATTTGAAAGAGGTACACTGAGGCACAGATCATAAAAGCTGTGATCAGGGCAGTTTGCCCATGACTTAGAGGAAAAACTAATTTGAAACTGCCAAATCTGAGCAGTATCCTACTGAGAAAAAGGCATAACGGAACTTTACCTCCCAAGAGCCGTGCAAGAGACAGAACAGACCTCAGGATTTTCTAGTCTGAGCACTTTATTTGAAAAAGAGTTTGTCTGGCTCACAAAAATCTCTCTCACCTAAGATATCAACCAGTGCCAGTACAAAACATGTTTCTCCATTCAGTCCTGACAGGCCCACAGGCAGACAACATTCAGACTGTAATATGAGACCTCGTTTGAAAGATAAACAGGTTGCTTATTGAGAAGCTGCGCACTACTGTAAGTGATAAGGTAGAGGATGACAGAAGTTGAGGAATGGAGCATGTGCGAAGGCAGTACAAATAAACAATTAGGATACCTGCTTATCAGTGTCTAAATCCAGTTGATGGAATAGCAAATGTATCATGGCTTTATTTCCAAATTTGTCACAGCCATGCCAAGTGTCTGTTCCTGTGCCATGTCCTATCAAAGATTGATGTGATAATGACGGCAGGAAAGGGGGCAACAGACTTGCTGGGCCCCTGGGGAAGATGTGGGGGGAATGTATCTGTGGTTCCAGAAGGGTATGTCTACACTACAGAGTTTTGTCGGAAATACAGTAGTGTTTCCGACAAAACTTGAACGTCCACACTGCAATTGCGTTCTTCCACACAAAAATTGAAAGAACAGAGGGTTTTTTCTGGCATTGGTAATCCTCATTCTATAAGGAAGAAAGCCTTTTTCTGAAAGAGCTCTTTCGCACAAAGGCGTGTGTGAACACGGAAGAGGGTGTTCTTTCACAAGAAGAGGAAAAAGCACGGGTGCCCTGGTGACCACACCATCCATAGCAATTACAGCTTACATGTGAGAGAGCATCCATTCAGTCTGGAGGATCTCTTGAAAAAGCAGATCACTTTTTCAATACACTTTTTCAATGTGGACGCTCTCTTTCGGAAGAAGTTTTTTTGGAAGATCTCTTCTGAAAAAAGCTTCTTCCGAAACAAGCCTGTAATCTAGATGTAGCCGAAGAGGCGCTGGGCCCTCTACTCCCGCCTAACCCTGATAATTTATAACTGTTATTTCACAATATACTCATATTTTTGTGGATTTAAGGTGTTCAGAGCTGGCTATACAGCTACAGTGGAACTAATATGACTATAGAAACTTAATGTGAAATAAACTGAAGAAAGATGTAAAAGCTTCCACCCTCGGTATCAGAACTTGTGACAGAAGAGATGCCCAAAGCTTCACTTCAAAATAACTTTAGCTTTTTACAATGAAGGTGTAGCCATGTTGGTCCCATGATATTAGTGAGACACTTTTCTCTCATTGGACCAATACAAATAAAATGAGTTGGTCCAATAAAAGCTATTTTATTGTCTACCTTATCTGCTTGTTAATGTAAGCAGAATCTGAATGAGATCTCCACTGACATCTAGTGATGAGCTGTGGAAGAGGATTTCAAGAGCTGATGTCCTTTGCATGGCTAGATGCTCAGCATGATGGGTTTACTTGTTCCAAATGATAACTTTTGGCTGGTGTTGGATACCATGTCTCCTTGTTATAGGGGCAGAAATAATAAAGCATTATCTGTGATGTGTGAATTGAGGGCAACAGAGCTGTGCCTGGCATACTCTAGTGGAGGGACTCGCTCTCAACAGGACAGCATTCATTTGACAGGGGACATGGCTTCCAAAGCCAACTTATTTGAGAGGTTGGGGACAAGTATTTGTACCAGGTGGTGCAGGCCAGGCTGTGGACATCATGTGATCTTTCCATGATATAACAGCAGAGCTAAGTTAGACTCATCTGAGAATCTTGTTTCATGCTACAGACCAGAAATCACTGATGTCCAGGTCTCAATATTAGATCTACTTTGGAACAGAGTTTCTGATGCAAGAAGATTGCCTAGCATGTACCAGCTTCCCCACCTGCAACTGAAAACACTGAGAACTGGTTTAAGTGGGGGGAGAGGGGCCTGAAAACATCTGGGTGGAGCACCATGGCAAGCAGAGAGATTGGCAAGGAGCAGTGCAGCCAACAGGGTGATTGGTAAGGAGCAGCAAGCCCAGCAGCAGAACATGCAAGGTGCATCCTTACCTCCTGCCCTATGAAGGCTGGGAGGTGAATTCAGCAGTTGAACTTCTGATCTCTAGGGTTGCACTGACCAACAACAGCAATTGTGAGTGGAGTACAAAGAAGGGACAGGCATGTTAAAGGGACTTTCGGGCTGTTCATCTAAGAACCTGAGCAAAAAGGACACTGCCCAGCTTATTTGGGTTGGATCTTCTGGGCTCATGGTTTATGTTTATGAAGTCTCCTTGTGGCATTTTCCCAAATCCACACTGAATTACTTTTATTGACGTTTTTTGCTACACTCTGACTCCTGTGTTTGCAAGAGGGGAAGTACTGTCTGTGAGAGGCACCTAGGAGGTGACATGTAATTGTCCCAGGTCACCAAGTGTGGGCTTGAGCCAGTTTTGGTGTCCAGTTGTTGAAAATGTAGATACTGAACCTGGTCCTTGTTGTTGCCAGCTCAGTCCAGCAGAAGGGTTACGTTAGCTTAAGGAATTTGTGAATGACTTAAGTCAAATAGATGGACTGAATGTTATATTTTGTTTGTTAAAATATTGGGATGGCAATATATGTACCAGGAGGGTGTGTAAAAGTATGAGGGGTAGTGGTATTATTCTGCAGCTTTAAAAACGAGTAATCCTATAGCAGCTTATAGGCTAATAAATATATATTGAGCTTTCATGGGCAAAACTCACTTCTTCATATGTGCAGAGGGGGTGTGTTGTTCATAAGGGCATGTTTGGGTTAGATGTTCTTTTGTCGTATATCATAAGGATAAAAGGCCCCCAGAGAGAGTCAAAGGGACTTGTATATACTTTACAATAGAGCTTGTGCAAGCTGCATTTTTTAAGATTAAGTTTAATAAAACTCAGTATTAAAAGAGTGTCTGGTCTTGTCATGTAAGCTTATGATTAGTTTGTACACCTTCAGACTCTTCTATTCATAGTAAGAAATGAAGCAAGAAGGCAATAAGGTTACCAACTTTCCCAGATTGGCCTGAGTTTCCAGGAACTACAGATTAACTTTTAATGAAAGTTTGCCATGGGATGGAACTGCCGGGAATATGTCCAAAGGGTACGTCTAGACTACAAGGCTCCATCGACGGAGCCAAGTAGATTTGTTTGTTCGGCAAAGGGAAATGAAGCCGCGAATTAAATAATCGCGGCTTCATTTAAATTTAAATGGCTGCCCCGCTCTGCTGATCAGCTGTATGTCGGCAGATCGGGGCAGTCTGCACGCTCCCCTGTCAATATGAAAGCCCTTTATTGGCCTCCCCGGTAAACCTCATCCTACGAGGCATAACGGGGAGGTCGATAAAGGGCTTTCAGGTCGGCACGGGAGCGTCCAGACTAGCACGCTGAGACGACAAACAGCTGATCAGCTGTTTGACGGCTCAGCGTGGTAGCCATTTACATTTAAATGAAGCCGCGATTATTTAAATCGCAGCTTCATTTTCCTCTGCCGATCAGCCTAATCTACATGGCTCCAAAATGGGCAACCCAAGCAGGCAGAGTTGTAGGAAAGAGATCTATCTCAAGCATGCTGAGTGAACAGTGTTAATTCCTAAAACTATTCAGTTTGAGAGCTAGCAAGTTGGCCTTTGCTTCCATTCTTGAACCTCTTGGTGTCACATTGAAATAGGTCCCTCTCAAAAACTGACCCATGTTCCATGGTGTAATTAGTCACAATACAGGTTGAACCTCCCTGGTTCAGGACCCTGGGAATCTGACTGATCCTGAACCATGGAATTTGCCAAACCAAGGAAGGTCAATACTGGCCTGTCTACTGCTGTGGGGCTCTGCTCTGGTGGCAGCAGAATGGGTGGCATTGGCAGAATAAGATGGGTAGGGCATTCAGGGAAAGAGGCATGATGGCTGCAGAGCCCCATGATCAGGGGCCAGGAGTGGAGCCTCATGACCACCGGGGCTGTGTTCTTGGCCCCCACTGCCATCCACAGGGCTGTGCTCCTGGCCTCTGGGCTCAGTACCTACTCTGCCTTTTCCACTAAGCACCCCCTATTGCCCCCTTTTCCTTCTACCTCCCTGAGCTCAAGTGCCTCAAATGATCTATTTACAACACTTTGGGAGGGTGGGGCACAAATTAGTGAGCATGGAGACCCAGCTTTTCTTCTTGAGTTCTCCAGCCCCAGAGCACCTGTAGGGATGCTGGACCAGGGATGTTGCTGGACAATGGAAGTCCAGTTTATAGAGATACAACCTGTATACAAAGAATAGCTCAACCATGTGGTATAATTATCCTTCAATTCATTTGTCAGGGCCTGTAAATACAAAGCTGAGTTTCAGAGTTCTAGCCCATTGTTTCAGTGGGAGATGTTCAGAGAAAGTATGAAATCCTAGGTGAACACAGACTTTGTTGAATAATTCATAATAAAGCTGGAAAAATGTATACAATTTCAAGAGAAAATTAGCAGGGAGTGTAACTAGGAGTCATAAAAATTCAAGTGAGGATAAGTGGAATTCTAGGATTTTAAAGTTTTCAGGGCTGGTGGGAATAGCAGGAAGCAGTGGCAAGGAATCGTGGGAAGGAGAGCTAAAGGAACTTTGAAGAGAGAGAGAGAGAGAGAGAGACTGTGTGGTAGTTCTTTGGGTTGGGGTTAAAGAGCCTTAGAAGAGGCCTAAAGAAGCAGTTTCAATCATTAAGTAAAGTTACATTACAGACTGACTGGCCAGAAAGTCATATGTAGGTTATTTCTGATGGGGGAAACCAAGGGATGGTAGGACAGAAGAAAGAAGTATGCTTGAATGAAGAGAAGCAAGGAGAGAGTGTGACCACACCTGTTGCTTACTTTGTCATCTAGAACCTGACCTGAAAGTGGACTGGAGAAGACTTGAGCTCTGATGTACCACCAGCTGGAGTTTAATTTACCAACAGGGAGATAAATGAAGACACACTTCCATTTTCATGGTATTAAGGTAAGGCACTGTAACAATGTAGCACTGAAGGTGGGGATAGAAGGGTAACATTATTTTTGTATGAGATCCCATAATATTCCCATTTAAATCAGTGATCACAGTAATAAAGTACATGTTCCTCTCCCCCCCCCCCCCCCAGCTTTGCCTGCCCATTGCATCACATATGACTTATGAGAAGCAAGGAGAGAGTGTGACCACACCTGTTGCTTACTTTGTCATCTAGAACCTGACCTGAAAGTGGACTGGAGAAGACTTGAGCTCTGATGTACCACCAGCTGGAGTTTAATTTACCAACAGGGAGATAAATGAAGACACACTTCCATTTTCATGGTATTAAGGTAAGGCACTGTAACAATGTAGGCCTGAAGGTGGGGATAGAAGGGTAACATTATTTTTGTATGAGATCCCATAATATTCCCATTTAAATCAGTGATCACAGTAATAAAGTACATGTTCCTCCCCCCCCCCCCCCCCCCAGCTTTGCCTGCCCATTGCATCACATATGACTTATGAAACAGACCTTTAGGCCTTTTACTAAAGTACAAAATTATGCACAAATTTTATATAGGCCAAATGACTTGTTTTTTAAAAAAAGGAATAGAACATTGTCAATATAATAGAAAAATGCCTGAATCCCAAAACACGCATTGATAACTGGGGGAAAATTGTTTTGGTAGTTGTACAGAATGTCACAACTGCTGTAACGAGATTGGTGAAAAAGACATTATTTCTAGGGAGAAAGAGGTTTAATGCATGTAGACATTTTTATACGGAAAATAAAAACCTGTCAACAAATACATAGCAACAAAATAGATTATATATATTCTTTATCCATCTAGTATATGTAATTACATCTCGTCTATGTAATTTCAATTATAAAACCTCATAGGTTTTTCTCAAAAAAATTGCATTATGTAGATAATAGCTAGCTAGCTCTCCTCTTTTTCCTTCTGCAGAATCTATCCACCCCAGAGTCTCACATATCAAGAAGGTATCACCTTTGTGGGGCACTAGAATGAATGGACTAACTCATTATGTTGCCAAGATATACATGGTACTGCTGAAAAGTATATAATAACTTTGAAAACCATTAATGAGAAGTTTATGGTAGTCATAGACTCAGACATTTCTAGGTCACCAAGATGTCTGCTGTCAAGAGTTCCCAAGCCTCTAGATGATGCTGTAAAGAAAGATTCGCTCACTGTACCTGCACACAGAGAAAGTGAGTACTTTAGCCTATTTCTTTGCTAGCTTGGTTTCGTATCTGTTTTGTAAAAGCTGCTGGAAAGCATCAGAGATTTAGCTGCCAGGTCTGAACTGCAGGGGTGGAATTGGCAGTAGTAAAAGCAAAAAGATTCAGCAAATAAAAGATAATATAGATTGTCTCCTGGTGTGCCTGTTTTCAAATTACTGTGTTTAAATGAACTTCTTGTTCTGCAAACTGTCTTTAATCTCTTGCTTGCTGGCCTCCAGTGACCTTTGCCTGATTTACTTTCCTTTTTTATTCTCCTGGCATTGCAAACTTTTATCTGCTGTCTAGTGACTTAAATATGGGTAAATACAGTGCATTCTTTTTATCCTCTTGGAAGCTTGAATTTTTGATTTTCTAGCCATTTGGATAATAATGCAGAATGAGTTGCTATGCTCTGTTTCATATAGCATTGTGCATGATTTTGGTTTAGAGAATACAAAGGTTTGTCTAATATTTCTTCTATACTTTTTTTCTTCCACTGCTTCTGACAATGAAAAGACTTTATTTTAAAATAATTCAAAAGGTAACATTGAAAAGTTGGTGTTAATTTTCCTTTAACTCTCCACCCCCTCATCCACATATTATGACTTTGTCTGCAGAATTTAAAATAAAATGTAACTAACTTCTCCTTTCTAATGTATGTAATTTGAATTATTTTTAAGTACTTTTATCTAAATATGGGTGTTTGTCAATATTTGTCCATAGGACTATCATGCATTTGTAACAACTTTCATTAGAGGGGTTACCGGTTCAGTGTAGGTTGTTTTCTTTAATTCATTCCTGGAATTTGAGGGTAACATACAAGGCCTGATCTAAAACCCGTGGAAGTCAATGAGACTCTAGATAAGATCCGTGTTTTTCTCATCTGTATCCACAGCTCGCTGAGCCAAAATACAAATTGGGAGAACGGCAGAAATAGTATGCTGAGCTCTTAAGAGGGACCTTCATGTTCAAGCAACATCATCTTCTCCCTGGTGGTCAGTGTTGCATTGATCAAATTGAGAAAAAGTGTGTCCAAAACTTCTCAGCCAGAGGAAAGGCCCTTTCCAGGCAAAAGGAGAAAAGTAAAAAGGGGAGTCCCATTTAAGCCGCACCCTTTTCCCCGCCTAAAAAAGGAAATTTTTCTAGTGTGTGAAATGGCAAATCTAAAACTTTTACTCTTCAGTAACTTTGTGCAAAGTGCCAGGAGTTGTACTGACAATGCACAGGAGAAGGATATCTAGGTAAGGCAGAGCTCCTGAAGTTCTTCTACACTAAAACATCAATTTTTTTTAATTGGCAGTTAACATGGAGACAGCAGCCGGGGGACCATAGTCAAGAAGAATGGTAGGAAGTAGTAGGAAGAAAATCTGCTAGTTCCTTGAGTAAAATAATCAAAGGTTGAGAGCTCCTGTTACAAGGACAATTAAAAGTAGGTCAGAAGAAAATACAAAATAAAACTTGCAAGTTATAAGACAAGTAGCATCATTTAGAGGTTAGAGCAAAGGACTGGAATGCAACCGACCTAGATTTTGTTCTCTGCTTTATTAACATGCTCTTGCCTCCATCTCACTTACTTACATTGGCTCCCATTATTGTGCTGTATGAGTATCTCACCATTTTCAGTATGTTTATCCTCAACGCTCCTGGGAGCTATTATCTTTGTAATAGAAATGGGGATTGAAAACACAGATGTGATTTGCCTAAGGTACAAGGGAAGTGAACCAGAGTGTCTTCAGAATCTGACTCGCCTTCTTTCCTCTCCTTCCCCACCTTAGTTAAGTAGGTTATGCCCCCTTCCAGTAGATATTTACATAACATTCATCCCATTTATGTCTGAGCTATTCAGTTTAACATTGTGCTGGTCATACAGTTCAGTATGTACTTAAGTTTTTGCAGGATAAGGATGTAAACTTTCTGACTCTTCCCTCCCTCCCCCATCAGTAATTTGATCACAATAAACTATCATGGCTATCTGACAGAAACATTGTAAGACTGTATACCTTGTACAGTAAAACTGCAATTGTCCGGCATCTAGTGGTCCAGCACTCCTGATAGTCCGGCACCAACTGGACCCCGGAAGTGCCCCGGCCAGCCATACAATTCAAGCTGCTCTGCCCTGGCTTCCCCAAGTCCACCGCTTGTCAGTTTCAGCAGCGGTGGACTTGGGGAAGCCCTGAGGTAGAGCACTCCAGCTGCTCTGCCCTCAGCTTCCCCAAGTCCGCTGCTTCTGAAACTGACCAGCGGCTGACTTGGGGAAGCCGGGGGCAAAGCAACTGGGGTGCTGCAGGGTTGGTCCCACAGCGCCTCCCTCTCCCACGCTGCGTAGTTCCTCGTCGACCCCCCCACTCCCACCCCAGATCCCTCATAGCCCCCCTTCCAGTACTCCAGCATATCTGTTAATCCGGCACCCCCTGGGTCCTAAAGGTGCCAGATTATCGGAAATTTACTGTAATAGGTTAAGAATGTTGTAAGGTGTGCTAAGTTAGTTGTGTGATTATTTTATTATAAGTGAATGCCACCTGCTTTTTCTGTACATCCTAGCAGATTTTAAATGGAGCAGAAGAGGGGGGGAAGAAGAAATGTTGAAGAGCATATTTTCACCTTCTCATACTCCGCTTGCTTCTGCTTGGAAAGGGAAAAAAATGAAAAGCATTAAATGAAAGGGATTGAGTGAATCACAGAACTGAGGGAAAGGAGATGTATGAAATAAAATGTGCTTCCTATAAGAGACAGCAAGTAAAAATAAAGATGAAAAAACAGGTGTGGATATCAGAACTGCTGAAATAGGCAAGGTTGCTCATATTTAAATTAGAAGGTGCCCACATATTGATTTTTTTCCCCTTCTGGAAACAAGCAATCTGTGCTCTGAGTAAAACTGATGCCATAGAAACAAGGAAGAAAAGCGAACAACAGAGTAAAAATAAAGTGGGAAATAGTATGTTCGGCAAGTCCCACAGTTTAACTTGAATTCTGCCTTCTATGGGTCTTAAGTTGCCCTTTTTTGTCTTATTTTCTCACTCCTTGGACAAGCTATTACTTTGTGCCTGACTTTTTAAAATCATTCATTTCATAAAGAAGGAGCTTATTGCTCTTTCAGGGTATGTCTACACTACCCCGCTAGTTCGAACTAGCGGGATAATGTAGGCATACCGCACTTGCAAATGAAGCCCGGGATTTGAATTTCCCGGGCTTCATTTGCATAAGCCGGGCGCCGCCATTTTTAAATCCCTGCTGGTTCGAACCCCGTGCCGCGTGGCTACACGCGGCACAAACTAGGTAGTTTGAACTAGGAAGCCTAGTTCAAACTACCGTTACTCCTTGTGGAATGAGGAGTAACGGTAGTTCGAACTAGGAAGCCTAGTTCGAACTACCTAGTTCGTGCCGCGTGTAGCCGCGCGGCACAGGGTTCGAACCAGCCGGGATTTAAAAATGGCGGCGCCCGGCTTATGCAAATGAAGCCCGGGAAATTCAAATCCCGGGCTTCATTTGCAAGTGCGGTATGCCTACATTACCACCCTAGTTCGAAATAGGAGGGTAGTGTAGACATACCCTCACTTTTGAATTTCTTCTAAAATAAACTTGATACCAAACTCCCTGACTGGAATATCTGACACAGGTAAGGAAACAGATTTCATTTCAGGGAGCTGTTTATATGTTAGGAATATACTACTTGGAGTGGCAGATGCTCCTAGCCTGATTTTCAGTGGTTCTGAGCACCTGGATCTCTCTGAATTTAACAGAAGTTGAAAGGGCTCAGCACCTCTGATAAGCCACTGGCAGCTCCTCTCCTTTAGGCATATGCCTACACTACATGCTAGGGAGGGGTGGGGGAACCTTTTTGGGTGGGCGGCCGCTGATCCATAGAAAAATTGTCATGGGCTGCACACAAGTGAAGCAAAAAAACCAGAACCAATCCTCACTGTCATGGCTCCCAACTGAGAAGCAGGAAGCCACTCCTCACATTCCCCTTGCACACCAGAGCCTCGTTGAAGCCATGCTAGTAGATTTTTTTTGTGCTCCAACTCCCTCCAGTACTGGGGGAGGGGCGGGGAGCCCTGAGCCTCAGGAGCTGGATCCAGGTAAGTCAGGAGCCACATCCAGCCCCCGGGCCTTAGGTTCTCCACCACTGTGGGGTGCAACATCCATGCTCATGTATTCATACACACACTAGCTCTCATTGAGCGAACACAAATATAAATAGCAGTGTAGTACAGGTGGTAGCTGGGGCAACATACCTTAATCATGCTGATCACCCAACCCCCTGAAACCAGTGGGTATGTAGTTAGTGTGGTAAGGCAGTGCCACTGTCTGTACTACCATAGCAATTTATATCTGAACAATATCAATGAGCACAAGTATGTGAACATCATGAGCAAGGGAATTGTATACCTAGCCTGTAATGTAGCCATAGCCTGGAACATATGAACAGCCATACTGAGTCAGACCAAAGGCCAATCTATCCCATAAGTCTGATCTCCAGAATACCATAGATCATAATTAATTCATTGATTGTTATTTGAGCTGGAGTAAATCTTTTAGAAGAAAAATCCAATCCTGATTTAAGAATTGCTAGTAAGGGGGAATCCAATGCAATCTTTAGTAGGTTGTTCCAGTGGTGATTTAACTGTCACTGTTAAAAGATTATGCCTTATTTATAGAGCTGTAAATTAACGCACATTAATGCCTGCAATTAACGCAAGGAAGAATTAACACGTTAAAAAAATTAATGCATGTTAATTGCAGGCATCTTGCATGTGCAGCGCTGTGCAATGTGGTAGCATTTCAAAGGGGCAGTGCCGCACAACTGACTCCTGACTCCCTGTGATGCTACCCCTTTGAAATGCTGCAGCAGCATTTCAAAGGGGCAGTGTTATTCAGCTGACCCCGGGCTCGCCATGGTGTATCCAAGGGGCAGCACAACATGGAGCCTGGGGTCAGCTGGAGTCCCCAGCTGATCCTGGGCTCCATGCAGGCTGCCCCTTTGAAATGCTGCAGTGTCCCGTTTCAAAGGAGCAGCGCCACACAGAGCCTGGGATCAACACTATACACTTTGTATTCTGTGTTGTAATTGAAATCAATATATTTGAAGATGTAGAAAACATCTAAAATATTTAAGTAGATAGTGTTCTTATTATTGTTTAACAGCGCAATTAATCGTGATTAATTTTTTAATTGTATGATTAAGCATGATTAATTTTTTAATTGTTTGACAACCCTACTTATTTACAGTTTGAATTTGTTGACCTTATGTAACTGAATTGAGCTTGAGAACTCGTGCATGAGCATTGTGCTCATGGGAGCATTGTGCATGAGCCTCTACCATGCAAGCTAAAAGGCAGTGGCGTTAGCTAAAGCTGTAGTACAGACTCATTATTCCTTCTGCAAGGACTTGTTTACACTAGGAAATTATTTTGAAATAGTTATTTTGGGAGTTATTTCAAAATAAGTTATTTCAAAAGAGTGTGTCAACAATACAGAGAAGCCTCAGAATTAATCTGAGTCAGGCTCCCTTAATGTGGGTGGGCTACTTCAACTTAGAGCCCCAGAAAGCACTGGAGAGTAATTACTTTGAATGTTTCTGGAGAGTAGTTATTTCAAAATGGCAGCACTGGAGCATCCATACTACCACTATTTCAAAATAACTATTTCAAAATAAGTGTTATTCCTTGTGGAAAACAGGAGTTATTTTGAAATAACCAGACCCTTATTTCCAAATAATGGGCTTGGTAGTGTGAACGCTCTGCTTGTTATTTCGAAATAAGAGGAGTTACTTCAAAATAACTCCCTAGTGTAGACCAGGGCTAAGTGGTCTCAGTGACACTAGATGGGACAGTACCCAGACCCCGGGCTCCATGCTGTGATGCCAATTTGAAATGCTGCGTGCACCCCAGGGTTCCCTATATTCTTTGTTCCTAAACGTGTAATGTTACATTTTTCTGTATTAAAATGCACAGCTTTCTTGCATCCAGCATTTCCAAGCATTGTAGATTGCTCTGTGTCAGTGTCCTGTCCTCTTCATTATTTACTCCTATCAGAGCTCTTTTTATGTTCTCATCCTGGTTGCTGATAAAAATGTTAGGTAGTGTAAGATCAAAAAACTGATTCCTGTGGGACCCCACAGGTAACATACCTGCTCAGTGATTCCTCATTTACAGTTACATTTTTATGCCTATCAGTCTGTGTTTAATCAATTTGTCACATTAATTTTGTATTCACTTTTTGTAATCAAAATGTTGTGTGGCACCAAGTCAAATGTCTTCTAGAAGTCTATTATATCAACATTATTGCCATCAACACCATCAAACAGAGTTGTAATTCCACTTTAAAAGATATCTAGTTAGAAAATATCTATTTTCCATAAGCCCATTTTGATAGGTATTATAACTAATGCCATACTTTAATTCTCTATTAGTCAAGACTTATATCATCTACTCATTATCACTCTATTTTCCCTGGGATCAACATCAGGATAACAGCCCTGTTATTGTCTAGGAAGTCCTGTATACTTCTTATATATTGGCACAACATTAACTTTATTTCAGTGTCCTGGAACTCCACATTGTTTCATTAAACCATTTAAACTCAACATTAACAGTCCCTCTGAACTCCTTGGCTGGCTCTTTAAAAACTCTTGGATTCAGGCTACTCAGACCTGCTTCTTTAAAAGATCTTTAATAGCTGCTGTTTAACATCTCTCTGAGCTACTGTTGGACTGGAAAATATTTCATCTTACTCCTATGATATATCTGCTTTTTCCCAACACATAAAAGACTTATTTATTAAACACCTTCTTCCTTTTCTGCGCTTAATCTCCAATCCTACCATTTCCATCTGGCAATATACCATTCCCATTATTGGGATTCTTTTTGTTCCAAATATGCTTAACAAAAAACTCTTCTTTATTGTACTTAACTCTGTTATATTGAGATTCACAGTGGAATATATCTGGAAAAAACTTAATTTTATGTCGAATATCAAGGTACGAAAGCCTTTGTTCCACTCTGCCTAGGCTTTGAGCGTATCTAAGGTTGGAAAAAGACAAATTTGACCGTACACAAGACTAAGGAAGTACAGTGGAAGCTACCATAATGAGAGATTCAGCCATTCGCATTAATGCCCATTGTGTGATTCTCTATATGTGAAGCTTTTATCAATCCCCCAGCAGAATAAATGTATTTGTAGAAAGCTGACTTCTTCTCTTCCTGCTCCCTGGAATTTATTTATTCTGATAATGGGACAAATGTAGTATGTGCACTCTGAGGGACAGATCTTTGTGTCCTATTTTGCATACACCCGGGCTTAAGAAAATTCCCACATACTGAGGATACTCTTTTATCTCACTGTTAGGTTGTGTTCTTCTCATTTCAAATGATTTCAAAGCCCTGGACACACCATGGGTTCCCCAAACTGCTCAGCTTGCATAAATGAAAAGGACTACAAGCATACTACAATGTTTGGGACAATTTTGAGATAAGCAAAAAAACTGCGGAATTCTTTCTGCTGTATATTTGTGTCCCTTTCAGATGTTTCTCTGTAGATTACACCACCCACTGGGCAGTTTGGCTGTCTACCATCTTCCCTGTTGTCCTGCACTAAGTCATGTTTTTCTGAATGATAAGAAGATTGAGCCTAATATATTTAACACCTGGATTCTTTCTTCTTCAAGTGCTCAAATTCATCCTTCAAAGTTATGTATATTTGAGTTATTTTCTCTGCTCTGATTATTATTGACAGGGGTGCAGGAGGAAGGGCCTGCAAATGTATGTGGATGTGATTGTCTGCATCCCATTTACCACAAGTAACTCCCAGGCTGTGTCTAGACTGGCAAGTTTTTCCGCAAAAGCAGTTGGTTTTTCCACAAAATCTGGAAACTTGCCAGCTGTCTACACTGGCCGCTTGAATTTCCACAAGAACACTGACTTCCTACTGTAAGAAATCAGTGCTCTTTGCGGAAATACTATGCTGCTCCCGTTTGGGCAAAAGCCCTCTTGTGCAAATGATTTGCGCAAAAGGGCCAGTGTAGATAGCTCAGATTTGTTTTCCGCAAAAAAGCTCCGATGGCTAAAATGGCGATCGGGGCTTTTTTGCGGAAAAGCGCGTCTAGATTGGCATCTAGACTGTTCCGAAAATGCTTTTAATGGAAAACTTTTCCTTTAAAAGCATTTCTGGAAAATCATGCCAGTCTAGACGTAGCCCCATAGTATAGTGAAGAGAACACAGAGTTAGAAAGTGGGTTACATGTCCTTTCTCCTACCTACCTGAAGTGTGACCTTCAAGTCACTTTCCCTCTCTGCACTCAATTTTATAGCTGATTTTTGAGCACGTATCCCACAGCTTCACTTGAACTGTTCTCAGGCTTAACTGTTTTGCTGGATCAGTGCCTAAAAAGTTGAGCCCTTTTCAAAATGAAGTTCCCTGCATGTGTTTCCCTTTCCAACTTTTACTTACCTTGTCTGCTTAGATTGCCAGATCTTTTGGGACAGGAACCATTTCTCCGTTTGTGCATGTGTGTGCATGCACACATCTAACACAATGGGGTCTTGATCTCATTTAGGATTTTTACTGGATTTCAGTGGATGTTTTGCAAGGATTTCATTTCAGACCCTTCTTTTAGATGAAAATGGTGTTGAATTCCTTCCAGCTCCTTTAATTATTCTTTCATGCTAATTATTATTATTTCCCTCTTAATTTCACACACTC
The DNA here is from genome assembly GCF_049634645.1 of Pelodiscus sinensis. Classification (NCBI taxonomy): domain Eukaryota; kingdom Metazoa; phylum Chordata; order Testudines; family Trionychidae; genus Pelodiscus; species Pelodiscus sinensis. The sequence goes on along the minus strand of NC_134712.1, from coordinate 119,573,740 downwards.
TCTTCCTCTGATTGGGCTTTATAGACGCATACTTTTTTTTAATTCTATCACCAGGATACTTTTTTTTAATTCTGTCACCTTAGACTACAATTTTGAGCGTTGTATGTGATATATTGGGCTATTGTTGATTTTGGTTCTTAATTTTCAATTCCAGCAAGAAAATGTTCTCAAGTGAAAATCAGTATTTTTTTCCAAGCCCTTATATTTGACTACTAGTAAAGAGAGTGGTATGAAGTCACAAAAGCAAATGTCAGTGGTCTATATTGGTCCAAGGTTAGAATTTTATAGTGTCTGTGTTGCTACAGTGTAGCAGTATTTAACAGATGGAGACGGCCTTGAATAAAAAAAATTTCTGAGCCAGATACTGTCTAGATTTGGGGAATATTTGATCTGAATCCAAATGAAGGACCCGAAATAACAGTATTATGTTTCTATACCCATATTGGTCAATGATAGTCTAAGAACATTACATAAAAATCAGGAAAAAGTGACACAATCAAATCAGTGTGCTGTATTGTGGCCATTTTGGGGGGAATACAAGTTTTTCTTTAATCCAAAGATTCAGCCATTTTCAAGGTCTTTGTAAGTCCTGGAAGGAGAAGCGTTTCACAAATCTTCAGAGACAGTGATAAAGCATGAAGTTACTGTTGCCACTTTTTCTCATCCCAGGTATCAAGAGTTCCAATTTCTGATTAAGTAGGACAAGATGGTACACTGGAATTCCAAAAGCCTTGGAAGATACTTTGGGACCTAATCTATTAAATACTTTAAAATATGGATATATGCAACATATTTGGGGTGGATGATTCAAACTTTGGTGTGGCTCATTCCTATACTTGGTACCCATCATTTGTTTTCCTCCTTCATAACTTCCAAATCAAAATTATTTTTTTTAAATTCAAATGATTTTTCTAACGGCCAGTCCTGCAAATTAGCGTATCTGAACCTTGTGATAGTTCAGGTTCTGCAAAAGTCACAAAGTCAAGGGATTGCAAAACTGGGTTATGTTTTTGCATCTCCTGGACTTGTCCTCTAATTTGAACTGATGTTCTAAATTGTTCTATGTATTACGCTTGAGATGCCCCTCATCCTAAAAGCTAAACTAGCGCAAGTAATTGCTCTATATAATATAGTATTTCATTTGGTTTGGAATTCTGTGTTCTCTCTCTCTCTCTCTCTCTTTTAATTAGTGTACATCTGGAATAATCCAATGACTTCAATGTCACTTTGCTAGATTTACACCCCTAACTTTGTCCCTTTTTTTAGATCTTCTCTCACTTGTTCATTCTGTTTACATAGTCTCAACTTTTGTGCTCCTAGTATACCCCAATGATGTTCACATTTTAGCTGATCTTTTGAATCCTCATTATTGAATAAGATTAAAATTAAGCAAAATATTGGCATGTTTAGCCATAATGCCAGTTCATATTTTCTCATACAGGAATTGGTTCATTTGCTAAATTTTGCATTAGAAACTGTATTTAAAAGTACATAGATTTTGACTGTCAGTAGATTTGAAATTTGAGGATGGAATACATCATTATGATCATGTAGTCTGACTTCATTCATGTTGTAGGCCTCAGAACTTCACTCGCACATTTCTGAAATAGACCCACAAACTCTGGCCAAGTAATTGAAGTCCTCAAATTTTGACTTAAGTATTTTAAATTTCATACAGTCCACCATTTTCTGTAGTTCAAACCAAAACCACAAACAGGAATCCAGATTAGATTTCACTAGTGCCTCGTACTTTAGTATAATACTTCCCTGTCTCTACTGGAAATACGTCTCCTAGGATTGCATTAGGCTTTTTCATGGTCACATTGCACTGGTGGCTCAGATTCATCATATGATCGTCCAGAGCACCCAGGACTTCCTCTTTGTCCTCTATTGCTTCTAACTGGTAAATCCCCAGTTTATAGAAAAAAATTCTCATGGTTAGTCCCTAAGTGTAAGACTACATCATTAATTTCATCCCATGCTACAACTCTAGTTGTCAATGTTCTTCAAATCGCTTTGTATAATTTTCTGGGCCACCTCTTCATTGGCAATATCTCCCAATCCACAAATATTTGGCATCCACGAATTTTATTAGCACACTGCCACATTTTGTACCCAGATTATTGAGAACAAGACTGGTCCAAAGACTAATCCTTAAGAACTCTACTAGGGCATGTCTACATTAGGAAATTATTTTGAAATAAGTTATTTTGAAATAACTCCTGAAATAACAATTTTGAAATCGTGCTATTTCTCATGACAAGCAAGAGCTGTTATTTTGAAATAACAAGCCCGTTATTTCAATATAACGGGCCTGGTAGTGTGGATGCTCCTCTTGTTATTTTGAAATAAGGGGATTATTTCAAAATACCTAGCTAGTGTAGACCAGGACCTAGTAACCTCTTTCCAACCATACAGTTCATCTTTCATCACATCCTCTTATAGTCTTCCCTGTAATCAGAATGTGTTTCAATTCTCATATTAATTTCCATCGTCTCCAATTTTAATAATTTCCCCTGTGAAAATGTATTAAATGCTTTACTAAAATTGGGGTAGATTAGATTTACTATATTTCCTTTGTCTAGGTAATCTCCTATCTTCTCAAAAAACAAAATCAGGTTGTTCTGAAATGATTTACCTTTTGAAAACCATGCTGTATTTATCCCAATTATTGTTTACCTCTGTCTTAAATTGTCTCTCTTGAAATTTGTTCCAAGATCTTGCATGCATTTGAGATCAAACTAATACTATATATAGGTCTCTCTCTCTCTCTCTCTCTCAATATAAGTACTCTTTATGGGTATGTCTGCATTCTCATTAAATACCGAGGACTGATCTATTCCAGGAGTCGGACTAGGGGCAGTTTAATCACAGTGTGAAAATTCAGATTGTACCCTCTTTTACCCATCCAATCTCTTGTACCTTTCCTACTCTCAGGGTCTTAGAGACAGGGCTCGAGCATGAGACCAAATGTCTACACTGCACTGGAAAAACTATGAGAGCCTAAGGGTACATCTACACTGCAGAGGAAGATGTACATTGCTGCTGTTGATTTTCCAGGGTTCGAATTAGTCGTTTAGTGAAGTCAGCTAATTCGAAGTGAAAGGGGCACTCCAGTCGATGTCAGGAACCCTGCTTCCATGAGGAGTAAGGGAAAGTAGAAGGGCAAGTGTACTTCCTTCAATTTCCTTCAGTGTAGACAGCACTAAAAATCGAGTTAAGCTACTTCAAATTCAGCTATGCAATTAACGTAGCTGAAGTTGCATGGCTTAATTCTATTTTGTCCTGTAGTGTAGACAGACTCTAAATGAGTTAGCATGGAGCAGCAGAGGATTTTTAATTGCTTTATTCTGTATATCAGTAGTTCCTAAACCCCCATTACCTATTCTGCATCTTCTTTCCCTGGGAATTATGGATGGGGGACCGAACAGGGACCAACGCTGAGAATGGGGCTGGGAACAGGGAGAGTGGGGCTGACCCATGTTCCCTCACGACCATGTAAGGGCCTCCTTGGGCTCTGCTGCAGCCCTCTGAATATTATTTCTGCATCCACTGGGGAGCTGCACCCCACAGTTTGGGAATCACTATGGTACATTTTATATAGACAATTCTCTGGTCATCTGTTATGACCCCAAAGTTTATGGATTCATTAAAATCTTTGTGTCAACTGTTTGAGTCTTGCTTACATCATGCATGTGGTCATTTCTACTTCTATTGCCTTATGCACATTCACCATCCTGCCACTACCACCAAGCTCCTCACTCTTCTTATTAAAAACGAAGGGAAATTATTTGTTCAGTTGTTGGGCAATACCCAGATTATCTTTAATCTCTACCCCACCCTCGGAGTTTAGTGGTCCCACTTTTTCTTTCTTTTTTTTTTCTTTTTATGTTTATGGCCAAATAATCTTTTACTGTTGGTTTTAATTTCCTTTTGCAAGGGCTAACTCTGCTCAGCTCTTGGCTATTTTCACCATATCCCTACATTTCAATCTGCAAAATATATCTTCTCTTAAGAACCTGTTTAATATGCTCAGTCATCCAGCATAGTTTGCAACCATTCCTTCCACTTTTTCCCCCTCGCTTGGAGAACAGGTTCCAAATAGTTTCTGCAACTTTGACTTAAAGTAATTCCAAGCTTCCTCTACATATGGATCCTTGTTTTCAGTCCTGTCAACTTTGCTGAATAAATCCCTTAATTTCTTAACGTTTGCCCTTTTGAAATCAAGGGCTGTAGTTGAAGACGTATTTTTGTTTTAATTTAAATTGAACTAATTAATGATCACTTGAACAAAGGTTGTCCTTGACTTACCAATATTAGCCATAAAATGGAGTCCTTTTCTTGTTGGTTCAGTGAATATTTGCTAAAGGAATTTGCTATCATGCCCAGGAATATGTAATTTATATCTAGGAAATTAGTCTTCCATACTCAAAAAATCCCCATAATATTTATTTAATTAAAAAAAATTAAGAGTCTCTTTCATTTCCACTTCGGATATGGAGGTCTGTCGCAGATGACAAGCACAATTCCAGTGGAGCTTGTACCATTTTTTTCCAAGGTGATTTTGACCCAAACAGATTGTTTTAGCCATTCCACGCACCCAGGTAAACTCACTCTATTCACATGGCCCTAGCTGCAAAGAGCCTCTGCCTCCTTACTTCCTCCACATAACCCATCACCTGTTACAGAGGCCGTCACCTGCTCACTCCTCTAATTTCAGCATTCATCTTTCCTTACATCATTTCATAGAGACTATATCAGTGTTTATATCCAGTAGAGAAATTGGCTGAAGTCCTGTCAGTCAAATTTGTGTACCCAACCTGATCCAGGCTCCTGGGTTGATTCCATCTCTGTATTCAGTACTCATCAGATACAGATCTCTTTGGAGAAATTTTACAAGGGCAAATTTTTCACATCCCTGATTCGTTTTACATAGTTTTTTAAAATAATAACCACCTCTTTAAAAACCAGACTCTTAAACCCAATTCATGCTTGCATAAATAGCCATGACAACAGTTGAGCTAATGCATCTGCACCAGCTGCAGAGAACAGATCAGCCTCTTTTCATACTTATAAGCCTAAAATGCATTTAACCCACTTTTAACTTGGTCACCAGCTGTTTATACTCATACTTGTAATATAATTATAACAACAGACAATGGTTATTTTAGCTAGTCTAAGGGAAATCAAAGCAGCTTGTAGGCAGGCATACAGAAGCTTAGCTTTCACCCAAGAAATCTTTTGTGATATTGTCAAGTACACTGCCAACAAGCTACAGGTGCACACCACATGAGTAGGTGAACATATAATTGGGAGGGGTGTGATGGTTGTTCTGAGCCAATAATAAGTTTATCCCAGTATGCATTTTTGCATCTGTTATAAACTGACACGTTTTTACTGAGGTTTAAGAGAACTAGGGCAGGTGAGAATATCATTCCCTCTTAAAGACTATGAGAGGGAGAAAAGACCTCTGCTGTCTCAGAAGGACAGCAGAATTGGATGAGTACCAGTGACTAAAAAGTCTTGCTCTCTCTTATATTAAAATGAATTATGTTTGTATTTGATAAATGCACCAAACACCCACACAAAGTTTGAAGGATAATTGGCAGAGCAAGTCACCTTTCAGGAGCGGGTCAACCCTTAAACTCTTGTATAGCATCTATTTTAACTCAAGTTATGCAGTCATTTAACTACTTCTATATTTCTCAGTCAGTTGTTGAACTCACATGTTTAATATCTTTAATGCATTGAGAGTACATTTTGAATGTAATACAATCGAATTTACTCCAACAATCCAATTTTGTTCAACAATACTTGTATAGTGACTCCTCCATTAAGTGAAAGAGAGGCAGGACTCGTCTGTGTTACTTCTTTTGTTTGGACAATCTGTTCTAACATGAAAGATGGCTATTTTGAGCTGGAGAGCCAGTTATCTTGCACACATTTTTATGGGTTTTTTTTAATAAATATCTGTTGGGTATAGTAATCTCTTCTGATATTAGAAAAAAAGCACACATACACCGTGATTTGTTCTTTTTGTATGGGAAAAAAATTAAATTAAAAAAATGTTGTCCAAATTATCCTTGAAACAAAGCTACCACTGCATTAAACAGGGCTTCATAGATATATATGATGAAAGAATTTGGCACTATATATAATTATAGCTGGGTGTCATTAAGGAATGGGTTTTCAAAGTGTTTGTATGCACCTATTTTGAAATTTCTAGAATATTGCTCTCGTAAAATTAGATTTTTCCCTTCTCTTTCTGCAGAAAGATTATTTAATATTTTTAAAAGTTTGAGTGAAAAGAGTTTGATTTTTGAGGGGAAAATCTGTGCTTTTTCTTTCAAAAAGATTTTAATAGCATTATGACTGAGAAAATCAAGTTATGGGCATGGATGCCCAGGTGTTAAATCCTAAAAGCTGTGAGGTCTCCTAAGTTCTCATAGAAGTCAGTGGTAGTGAGCACCTAGTAAGAACCTGCAAGGAGGTTTACAGGATCTGTCGAAAAAGGCTTTCTTTCTTGACAGATCCCCCGTTAGACTGCGTTTTTTTGCTGACAAAGTGCTGAGTCGGCAAAACGTGGTGGCCATTTTTATGCAAATTAGTCACGGGATATTTAAATCCCTGTCTCATTTGCAATGTTGACCTGCCTAATCTGCATCCCTCTGTCAACAGAGGGATGCAGTCTAGACATACCCTTATAGTGTGCCCATGGCAGAAGTAAAATCTAAACACACACCGATGAGATGCACATGTTCTCAACTTGGCCCATTTATTTTCTCAGGAAAATTGCCTCTAATCTACAGACTTAGTTGTGGATTCTGTACTAATTTTTGACAATGCTCTGGAGCTTGCAGATTAAAACAAAGGGTTATGAGAGTAAAGCATTAACATTAACCTCTCATTTTACAGTGAGGGTGACCATGCCACAATTATTTTGAACAACAATTTCCAGTATTCAGTCCTTCCAAACTTTCAGCTGAAACTTTCAGCTTTCTGACTGAAATTTTCTCTGTCTGAGCATTAATTTGTTTCTAAAGTAGGAACAAAAAGAGTTCAACTATTTAGTTTGAGGAGAATGGGGGGGCGGGAGTACATTTTTATCAAAATTAAACAGTTAAACAGCCTTAATTTTTAAAAAGTCAGTTGAAATGGCTGTACTTTGAAAAATGAAATTTTTCCAGGAGATCATCCTGTTGAGGGGAATAGGAAGGAAATTGGTTTCAATTTGGCTAGTTTGAGTGATCTAAAATTGAGATATAAGCATGTGCAATTGATTTTCCTCTCTCCTGCCCTAACTTAAGTGTACATCCAAGAAAGGTTTCTCTGTATGTATGTGCACAGCAAAGTTAAGTTGTAGTAATTGCCTAGCATACAAGGCTGGAACTGACCCTATATCTCTCTGCCACTTGAGAGACTGGCAGAACTCTCTTGCCTTGCCTCTGTGGATCTTGTAAGGCTCTGACAATGGCTTCTGTGTGATTTACAAGGTGCTCCTTCCTCTGCCCCTAACCTCAAGAGTCACAATTATGGTCTGGCAGACTGAATATTGATGAGTACACTGGAAACATATTGAATTCAATTATGCTCCAAACAGGAATTTGTAAAATGCATAGAGGCCCACAAAGGTTCTTGCAGATCATATAAGAAAAAGTGTAGGGTTGCCAGGTGTCCGGTTTTGAACCAGACAGTCCGGTATTTGAGCTTTCTGTCTGGGAAACAAATTGAGAAAATACCGGACATATAACATAAAATCATGAGTAGAATGAGCACCTATGTATAATGCGCACCCTGACTTTGGAATCTTAGTGTAATGAAAAAATCTGACCTCCTATGTATAATGCACCCCGGGGTTTGAAGCCATCGAGCTTAGCAGCCCCACAACTTCTGCAAATAGGTGGCTGTCCCACAGTCAGGAGCTGACCCGCCAGCACCAGGTCCAGCCTCGCCCGCTTCCTGGAGGCAGCCCGGGGCTGCAGGAGGGAGGGACACGCTGCTCCCACCTGCAGGCTTGCCTGGGAAGCTGATGGTGGAATTTGAAACCTGCTCCCCGCCTTCCCAAACAGCTGCCTGCACACCGTGCCAGTACCAAGCCTAACCTTGCCCACTTCCAGGTGGCCGCCTCCGGCTGCAGGAGAGCAGGAGGCAGGGACATGCTGCTCCAACCTGCAGGCTTGCCCGGGAGGATCGGACTGCACAGCCTCTTCCCTTCCTGATGCTCGCTGAGCTCGTGCCTGCCACAGGGGCCCCCGGCTGCAGCCTGAAGGAGCACCAGGAAGGCAGTGAGCCAGGGCGCTGCAGCCTGGTGGTTCCGCCGGCTCCTCACCTTGTCTGGGAGCCTGGTGGGGCATCGACCCCCGCGCCTTGCTGCAGCAGGAAAGTTTCTGGGCTCTGCCTAAAGGAGCACTGGGCAGGCAGCAAGCCAGGGTGCTGCCAAAATAAAACATTAAAAAATAACAGCTATGTATAATGTACACCCTGACTTTGACCCCAAAAAAGTCAGAAAAAGTATGTATTATACTTGCGATTTTACGGTAAATGTCCAGTATTTTCTAATTAAGTTTTATTATTATCATGAGTATCAGTATGTAATTGCGTACTGCTTGGCTTGTAGACATGCTGCGTGAGCATGTCTACCAGCTAGGCAGTATGCAACTAGGCAGTAGAGAGGAGGGAGGCAGGGCAGGATAGAATTTCCGGGACCAGACTCACCCATGTGTCCCACCAGGACCATGCATGGGATAGGCAGCACCCCAGGATCTGTGTGCACCTGGGCCAGCCCCGCTTCCTGCTGGCCAGTTCTCCCCTGCTCCCCCCAACCACCTCCTGGCCAATCCTGCTCCCAGGTGGCTTGTTCTCCCCAGCCAGCCCCATTCCTCCCAACCCTGTCCCAGCCAGCCCTGCTTCCTGCCAGCCGGTTTCCCCCCCCCCCCCCCTCTCCTTACCACCTTCTGGCCAGCACCACCCTCTCTCCCCCAATCTGAGATCAAGTGTGTCTGGTATTTTTTTAAAACCATCTGGTAACCCTAGAAAAGTGTGACCCTCTATTTCAGTAGTTACAAAATAGTATGCAATCATGTAAGTAAAGGTGCTATCATAATGCACGCCCCTAGGAAGTCAGTGTTAAAATTTGAATGCCAATTCCAGTTTAGTCCTTTGTGCATGTTCTTTTCTATCATCTTCTTTTTCTTCAAAGAACAAAAAATGGAAGTTCATAGAAAGTATGCCACAAATTCCTGTCATGTGTTCTAAGAGTCAGTTCGATTATATAAAACAACAGTCCATCAAAGGACCAGTTTGACATTTTATTTCATAAGGACTTCATAATGAAGACTCTGTTTAAGAATATGTAAATAGTTTGCCCATGATTTGATCTAGTGCCATTTCCTCCCAGATCAAACTAATCTGAACTCAGGTATGCTCTGTGTTGTGCAAAATGAGGAAAGTGGCATAGTTTTCAACTGTATGGACCTGATGTTCTGCTGCAGTCAGGTGTTTTTGTTTTTTGTTTTGCTTGCTTGCCGTGTGTGTGTGTGTGTCTTTTGTATGGAACATCACATCTTGCTTATTCCTATTATAGAGACATGCAAGTTTCTCTTATAGTTCAGTTTTCAATAGTCCTTGTAGCATGATCCCTATTTTGATTCTGCTGCTAGGAAAAGAACTACCTGCTTGATATATCATTCCCAATCTGTAAAATGAATAGTCACAGTCTTTTTCTTTTTTAATTCCTGGTCGCAAAAGCCCCACCAATTGCAGTTTGGTGTTACTGCTCAGGCTGCAGTGAGGTAAATTGGGGAACTTGAGTTATATCACACTGATCTCTGAGCTGTTGATAATTTGACTCCCCTATCAGAGCTAAGCTTTCCCTTTATAATAACGGTGGAATTAGTGTTCCTACTCCACCATTAAACAAATTTCCTCAATAGGAAAACTCCATTATCTACTGTGGTAACTCTCTCCACAAGTGTCCTCACTTCAGTTCTGGACACATTACTGAGTGTCCTCCCAAGCTAGAATAGCACCAGATTTGTGGGCAGGATGAGAAATGCAAGAAAGAGGAAGAGAATCTTGGGCCTTGTAGCAGGATCAAATAGGTTTGCAAATGTACTGCAATCTGTTTGAACTACCTCTGATGATTCATAGGCATGGCTTTAGACCATGGTAAAACTTTTCTGGACAAAATAGGTTGGGTCTGTAGGAGTGTTCAGAAATAAAGGATGTCATTCTCCATTCTTAGTTGTTTCCCTACAGATTCTCCATGCCCCACCACTGGAAGAGCTTCACTTTTAAAACAGCTCAGTGTAGACATTGCTAATTTACTTGTATTTGATCCCTTTGCTACAATGGGCACAGGTGACAACAGTTCCCACTTCCGCAAATCAGGGAAAAGAAGTTGTCATGACAGGCCAGTTGGAACTTAAGTTACCAAAAAGTAAAACTAGTTAGAGATTGGAAAATGTTGATTCCTCAAACCTGAAATGTTACCTAAAAATAGCCTCTTGATGAATTGGAGGTAGGGTTCCATATGTTGGTATTTCCAAAATGATTTTTTTCCAGACTTTTCAGTTTGTGAAGAATTTCAAAAATCATTCTACTGAATTCAGATCTGGAACTGTACAAATTTCTCATCAACTGGAAATGCTGAATTTTGTCCCCCTCTATTCAAAAGTCATTTCCTCAGACTGCCCCTTCAGCTCTTAGAACGCTTACCTCTATCTAGCAAGAAAGCTATATTTTAGGTAGGTCTGAAGATTAACTTTAGTGTATACGGCTTTTGATCAGTTAGGATTGCTGATGTGACCTGAATATTTCCATTCTTTCCCCCTGGTGCTGGAGTTTCCTGAAGTCTATCAGTAGTATATATAACTATTAAGGTGAAAAGTGTTTGGAAATCAGACCTATAATCAGAGGTGAAAGTAAGCGGGTGTGCCCTGGTGTGTAGCTTCAGCAAGAGCTGGATGAGCTGTGCCAAAGCCAGCAGGGAGCTATGTAGAGAACTGGCAGGGGCCCAGGTTGCAATAAGACAGTACCTGTAAGAAATTTTAAGTTACTTTCACCACTGTCTATAATATATTAGATATAGAATAAACATATGAAAGGTGAAAACTCCCATTGTTAAAGTGAATTTAGGCTCTTACGTCTGTACCGTTCTGAAAATGGGATTTAGGCTCATAAATTACTTAAAAGGCTTTTGAATTGTAAGTTTTACCTCTTGAGCCTTTGGCTACATCTATACTACAAGCCTCTTAAAAGAGAGAGTTTAGACTACAAGCAGATTTTTCGAAAAAGCGAGCCGCTTTTTCAAAAGAGAGTCTAGACATTCTCTCTTGAAAAAGCAGTTTGCATTTAATAGTGCTTTTTTCAAAAGAGTACTTTTGAAAAAAGGCGTTATTCCTCGTAAAATTAGGTTTACCTCAATCAAAAAAATCGCTGCGTTCTTTCAATTTACTTTCAAAAGAATGCAGCTGAAGTCTAGACACAGGTGAAGTTTTTTCGAAAAATCACTACTTTTTTTAAAAAAAATAACCTGGAGTCAAGACATACCTTTTGTCTTTTTCTCAACGTTTTGAGTCTATATACTTGCCAGCAATAAGTTCATATGCATGCTGAATTTCCTATGTAAAGTTGATGGGAGTTTTAAGTGCACAGCATTCCAACATTTGCAAATGTAGTAAGATATATGAACCAGGCTGTTGGTGTTCTGGTAGACGATCGCTAATGATCAGGAGGAAAACAGACTTTTTAAGGGATATCTAGAAGAATTGTTAAAACAACATAATGAAATCAATGTCATTCACTGTTATCCACTTCATCTTCCAGAGTTGATTATATGGCTAATCATTTTATCACTGGCTATATTTTGAAATTTCAAGGAAAGGTTGGACCTTCCCGGTCTGGCAGTGAACCCAAAGGTGATGTTTTTACATACCAAGGGATGTCCTTTATGGACCCCCTGCCACCAGCCCCACCAGCCGGCTCTCCATCTATCACCAGCCCTGCTGCCTTGCCACAGCAGCCCACGGTGCCGCCATGGGGCTTCCAGCTTTGCCACAGTAAACCTCTGCCCTGCTGCTGGTGCTTCCAGCCCCGCCAGCCCTGCCGCAGCGGCATCAGCCCCATCTACCCACAGTCCTGCCACCGGTACTCCCGCTCCACTCCCCCCTAGCAGACTGCTGCTCAACCGCTGTTCCCAACCCTGCCAGCCCTACCAGGGCAGCTCCCAACCCTCCCTGCTCTGCTGTAGCAGCCTGCAGTCCTGCTGCTGGGGCTCCTGGCCCCACCGCAGCAGCCCACTGCCCCGTGGGAGCCCACTGGCATTCCAGCCACCCTGCTACTAGCTCAGTTAGACTCCCACAACAGAGCTCCCAGCCATTGGCCTCCCTGCAGCCAGCCTGGCTTCATTCCCAGCCCCTGCAGGGCTCCTGCCTCAGGCCCTCCACCAGGTCTCTCTGGTCTAGCAAAATCCATGGTTGGACCAGGGAGTCCCGGTAGAGAGAGGTTCAACTGTATTTGTATGAAATTTCTAAGAGCTACACTTTATGCTCCATTTCACACACCTTGTTTCTTGATATTCTGCTGTTTCATCCTTCCAGTTACAGAAGAAGTTTTAAATGTTCCACAATGCTCTGTCCAAAAACAAAACCTAGAGAAACTGGGCCTGTAATAATTCCATTCATCTGAAGAAGTGGGTTGTGCCCACAAAAACTCATGATACCATCTATGTGTTTTGTTTAGTCTCTAAAAGGGTATGTCTACACAGCAAAGTTATTTCGAAATACCAGCTGTTATTTCAAAATAACTTTCCTAGCGTCTACACAGCCAAACCGCTATTTCGAAATTAATTTGAAATATAGGAGCGCTTATTTCAAATTTGGTAAACCTCATTCTATGAGGAATAATGCCAAATTCAAAATAGCTATTTCGAAATAAGCGCTGTGTAGCCACTTATATCAAAACAGGGGGCCTCCAACCTTCCCAGGGTGCCCTGGTGGCTACTCCAGCCTCAACCAAGAACACTCCTCTCTCTTCTCCCTTCTACCCTCTCCCCCCACCCCTCCGGAGCCCTTAAAAGGGTTGACTCTGGCCACAGTGCCTGTGCCAACTCCAAGTCTGCCAGCCCAGAGCCAGCAGTCACTGCACCTGACCCAGTGGCCCCAAAACATGAGCCAGCAAACCACCGGCAGACAGCCCTCCATTGCTCCCCAGAAGCAGTCTGCCAGCTCCCAGGAGCCTGCCAGGATCCGGAGAAGGCAGGCACCTTCCTAGTCCAGGGTGGAGATCATGGACCTTATTCAGGTTTGGGGGGGATGCCCCCAAAGTCCATGATCTCCGCACTAGATGGAGGAACGTGGCTGTCTATGGCAGGATAGCTGCCAGCCTGGCCACCAAAGGCCCAATGCGAACCCAGGAGCAGGTTTGCATGACAGTCAAGTTGGTCCGGCGAGACCCTGAGCTTCCCCTCCCCCTTCTTCCCTTTGCTTTCCCCTTCCAGATCCCTCCTCCCAGGTTTCCCTCTCCCACCCTCTCTTCTCCCCTCTCCTGCCTCCTTTCCCCAGTCTCACCAGAATTTCACCCCCCCCCCCATCCAGTTTTGTTAAATAAAGAGAGTTTGTGTTCATGAAAATATTTGACATCAGGAAGGGGGGCTAGGGAGGGGTAAGAGGAAGGACATGAGGGAGGAATGAGGCACAAGCCCCCAGTGGGGCAACCAGGGAGGCTTTTAGTGCTCCTCAGGGTGGAAGCTCTCCTGCAGGGCCTCCTGGATGCTGACAGCCCCCTGATGGACCTACCAGATGGCAGCCTGCAGAAAGTGCAACCAGGCTCACAGCAACACGTCTATGAGAAGCACCAGAGTGCCCAGGGGCAGCTTTGGCTCCTTGTTGCAGAGTGCTGTGGTGTCCCAAGTGAGGGCAGCCAGACTAAGCAGATACAAAATGCTTTGCTGTCCCTCATCAAGGTAGGCAAGCAAGCAGGAAAACCTGAGAACCGGCTGCCTGGGGAGGTCCTATTAAGCACAGTAACTCCTGACCTGATGGCCTGCCGCACCTGCTTCCGGCCGACCTTAAGTGCGATTCAGCGTCCCCACAATGTGGACGTGCTATTTCAAAATAGCAAAACGCTATTTTGAAATGCATTTTGTGTGTAGACGCATTATTTCGAAATACCTTATTTTGAATTAACTTTTTTGAAATACGATATTTCAAAATAATGCTGTAGTGTAGACAAACCCTAAGGTGCTGCAGGACCTTTCGTTGTGTTTTAAGTAAAACCTAGAACGTTTGCTGAGAATCAAATGCAGGATTTCAGCATTGTGTACTGTATCCAATGAAGTGTATGATTCATGTTTTACAAGGTATCAGAGTCCTGCTGTATTAACAGTGTATGCTAGAAAAGGTCTTAGTAAAACAAAATGAGGTCAGACCCCAAAGGCTCCTAATTTTTGCTTTGCAATGTATCAGTAATAATGTGGTAATAATAACTGCACATACAATAAAGTGGAATGTGTAAGCTTCAAAATGTTTATCACTGCTTCAAGTCAATCTTCTCACCTACTCTTTGCAAGACATTGTGACCTTAAACAAAATCTCATTGTTTTGTCCTTTTGGCTCACTTGGGAGCATGCTTGTCTCCGACCTAACTTCCTCATACCCAGTGGTGACACTGACATGTAATATTGCACAGTTAGAGTTACTCTCCTTTTGGATGAAGCGTGTAATTAATATATATTTTGTCTACCCCAGAGGATATTAAAGATCCAGCAACGCTTATGTAGAACTGTAAGTAGTAATCTTGAAATGAACATTTTGATAAAAGTGCCGCCTTAATTTGGCGATGAACTATGGTTTAAGTCTCCTTGATATCTGGCTTGAACTTTCACTAGTTAAGTGCTGGTTCTACATTTTTTTATGAAGGTAAGGTGGAGTGGAATTACAGATGCCTTTGCTAGCATGAGCAAAGAAGTAAACTAGTTTTCTGGTTTCCTGCATGGTGGTCAGATAGTTCAGCACAACCGTATCACAGAAGCATTGATTACATTTATGTCAAGAGATACGTAATAAGCGAGTTGGTAGCTGCTAAGAAAGGATGTCATTATCATTTGAGTTTTCTTCTATGTAGGCTGCTTGATCTGCTATTGATCCAATATTATGCATGGTACCATATGCAGTCCTTTCCCATGGAGACTGATATTTCTCGCATCTTCTTCATTTCCTGCCCCCTTCAATAAGACTCATTGTGAAGAGAAAATATAAACACAGTTTAGAAAATCCAGTGAACAGCCAACAAAAGAATCATTTGAACAAATGGATTTGTAAAACTTGATTGTTCTATGACTGTCCATGGCAGGACTACAGTTTGAATTAAACATAAGGTAACTTCTTTCACTGAATCAATAAGTGCAAATAACATAGCTCGCAACCATGTTTTATGTCACAGACAAAAATGGTTCTTAACAGCTCTCTGAAGGCTATGCTTCAGCCACCTGCTGTTAAAGTTGTTTGCATTTTCTTAGAAAATTTGTTCTTCTACAACATTAAAACAGACAAGCATGCAGTCAGCACACTTGGGGCTAGAATTTGTAGATGTTTGAAAGGCACATTTCTTAATGAACACTATAACTTTCTGCAAACTTCCTCGTAGCAAACATAAATGGCAGGGGGAAGTGTGGAGAGAGTCTATTGCAGCTCTTTTTTTCTTTTCATTTTTTTAATTAGGGAAGCTGGTTTGTGGGAAAAGATAGTTCCTATTGTCGTTGTGAAAGGTCAGTTTGGTGATTAAACCATGTTACTCCTTTTATCACTTCCATAATAACGGATTCCATTGCAAAATACTCTTCTTTTATTCTTGTTTGGTATGCATACTCTGCTATTTGGGTAGCTATAGGGATCTCCTAACATGTATTTTACAGCAATTGTTTCCTTTCCACAAATACACTGTGCATATTGTAATATGTGTTGATTTTTGCAGCTGCTATTTGATTGTATATATTTTTTAGCTGCAACAGGCAAGTGATTGCGATGGAGACACAGTCCACAGCTGTTGACACCAGCATTTCATTTCCCAGTTGATGACTTGTAATGGGGAAAAGATTCCTTGAAAAAAAATTGACTTCTGCATGTCTTTGACTTCCAATCTTTACATCCCCTAAAGCAGGGGTTCTCAAACGTTGTGATACAGTGACCCACAGTTTGAGAAATGTGGCCCTAAGGCAAAACCTCAAGGCATATTCATTCCTTGTTTCCTGTTCACACCTTCCTTCTTTCACCAAATTCTGCCATGCAAACAAAAGCCTCTGTAACTCTTTCTTCTTCCATCCACTGCAACTACCTTTCTACAAACCCAACAAAGATGTGTGTCTACATCCCAGATCCTTCACTGTCTTTCAGTTCTTAGCCTCTAAAGAGCAGAATATACTTATTACCACCTATGGGATTTGAAAAATGCCTGAGACTCACAGAACTCGAAATGCTCTGCCCCTTTCAGGTTCCTCCCTCCCGAGTCCTTATATATTCCAGCCCCATTCCAATCTTTCACTTCTCCCCCTCCCCACATTGAATCCTACACCAAAGAAAAATGGTGGGCAAATAAAGGATGAATTGACTTTCAATTATTTTGTTTTAAAATGTATTTATTTTTCCATTTGAAGCATACACACACAGTGCAGGTCCTTAGTTGGTATAAATCAACATACTTCATACATGCCAATTTATACCAGATGAGGATCCCGGGTGTTAATATTTTGTAACTGTTTAGTAAGTTTGTATCTTACAAAACTTTTGCAGCTTACATTTAAGTGGCTGTATGAACAGCAGGCAAACTGCATATATTAAAATGTTGTTGTTAAATCTACACCATTTTTGGAGAAGAGCTTAAGGGAAAGAAAACATCTAAAACTAAGTCCAAATGGACTATTTAGAACTCAACCAAAAAAACCAAAAGCCAAACAAACTGAGCATTTTTAATTATTGTTAGAAAGAATTTGAATCTGGACTGACAGCTTGTATTGATCTGATTTCAAATGGCCAGGATGTTATACCCAGATAAAAGACCCAAGGGAAAAGTATCACATTGTGTTAAATTATCAGTTAAGCATTTATGCACTTAATTTCTTTTCCTAATAAAAGGATTTTACACCCCAAAATAGAAAGGAAACATCAACTGCATTCTAACTCATGTTGCCTTGTTAAACAATAAAGGCAATAAAACTATGCTTTAGTTCTTGCAGAACTTTCCTTGATAATGAAACTTTGTCAGGTGCATTTTTATAGATGACTTTAACAGTGTAATGGACATTCATTAATCCTCTACTATTGATTCTACATGTTTGTAGACTATGTAGTGATTGTGCACATGCATGTGATCACAAAAACAAATGCAATTTAATATAAAATAAAGCTGGCAAACTTATTGAGTTAGGAAAAGTTAGGGTGGGAGATGACCAGTGTCCAAATGTACAAGCTTAATTCAGTCACTCTAGCAGTAAGGCAAGCCAAGAGCTTCCACTATGTGCAGTGGTGCCAAGTGTGACAGATATGGCAATAGCCTACAATGTTTTGGGGAGCTCTTACTTCATTAAGTTTGTGTACATTTATGGGTCACGGGTTGTATGTAATTGAACAATAATCCAGCCCCTCCAGAAACTAAGTTCCATGGGGAGTCATTAGTAGAAACCTGTATGGATACAAATCTCTACACACGGATGTGGATGTCTACAGATAGAAATCATTATCTGCTGGTCCACGGGGTTCTAGTCCCAGGACATGCTGCAGTCAAAGGAGGGGAGCACAGTGCCACCACTCTCAGGAGCCAGTGCTCCATGCCAGCAGCTCCTCCTGGCCATGTGACTGTATCACCCTCAGCAGGGCTGTATAACCCCAAACAGGAAACAGAAGTGGCAGGGGATGATAGCAGAGCAGCCTCATAGCTGCTTGCACAGTGCAGTGACTCCTGAGAGTAGAGTACTATGGCTCAGAAGATATCAATTTCTATCCATGGATATCTGCATCCATGGGTAGGACATTCGTATCTGTGCATGGCTATAGAGGTTAGGCAAATTCATTCAAACGGTAACACTCCTAGGGTATGTCTACCCTACAGCATTATTTCAAAATATCTAATTTTGAAATAATGCATCTACACACACAGTGCATGCTGAATCATATTTAGGGCCAGCCGGAATTGGTTCTGGCAGGGCATCAGGTCAGAAGTTACCATGTGGCCAGAGCAGCCAGCAGGGCACCCTGGGAAGGGCTGAAGGCCCCCTATTTCGAAATAAGAATCTACACAGCACTTATTTCAAAATAGAAATTTTGAAATTGAATCATAGAATACTAGGACTGGAAGGGACCTCGAGAGGTCATCGAGTCCAGTCCCCTGCCCTCATGGCAGGACCAAATACTGTCTGGACCATCCCTGATAGACATTTATCTAACCTACTCTTAAATATCTCAGAGATGGAGATTCCACAGCCTCCCTGGGAAATTTATTCCAGTGTTTGACTACCCTGACAGTTAGGAACTTTTTCCTAATGTCCAACCTAAACCTCCCTTGCTGCAGTTTAAGCCCATTGCTGCTTGTGCTGTTCTCAGAGTCCAAAATGAACAAGTTTTCTCCCTCCTCCTTATGACACCCTTTTAGATACCTGAAAACAGCTATCATGTCCCCCCTCAATCTTCTCTTTTCTAAACTGAACAAACCCAATTCTTTCAGCCTTCCTTCATAGGTCATGTTCTCTAGACCTTTAATCATTCTTGCTGCTCTTCTCTGGACTCTCTTCAATTTCTCCACATCTTTCTTGAAATGTAGTGCCCAGAACTGGGCACAATACTCCAACTGAGGCCTAACCAGTGCAGAGTAGAGTGGAAGAATGACTTCTTGTGTCTTCCTCACAACACACCTGTTAATGCATCCCAGAATCATGTTTTTTTTTTTTTTTTTTTTTTTTTTTTTGCAACAGCATCCACGGCTGACTCATTCAGCTTGTGGTCCACTATAACCCCGAGATCCCTTTCTGCCATACTCCTTCCTAGACGGTCCCTTCCCATTCTGTATGTGTGAAACTGATTATTCCTTCCTAAGTGGAGCACTTTGCATTTGTCTTTATTAAACTTCATCCTGTTTACCTCAGACCATTTCTCCAATTTGTCCAGATTGTTTTGAATTACGACCCTATCCTCCAGAGCAGTCACAACCCCTCCCAGGTTGGTATCATCTGCAAACTTAATAAGTGTACGTACTTTCTATGCCAATAATTAAATCGATGATGAATTGACGCTATTCCTCATGGAATGAGATTTACCAATTTCGAAATAAGCCCTCCACTATTTTGAATTAATTTCGAAATAGCAGTTGGCTTGTGTAGATGCTAGGAAAGTTATTTCGAAATAACGGCTGTTATTTTGAAATAACTTTGCTGTGTAGACATACCCCCAGAGAGGTACCACCACTTGGAGAGTCTTACGTATGTTATTTCAAACTGCATTCTGCAGGACTTAGAATAAATAGTTTGACTCAGAGCCTTCTTTTGAGTTAGCAAACAGGATAGGACCCCCTGTCCAAGGAAGGAGACCCAACTCTTGTCTAAGGAGTACAAGGGCTTACTGTGGGCCCATAAGACTGATGGCTGACTTCTGGTAAGCTTTTAGCATGTGTATAGGAACTGTTATTATTTAAATATATTGTTTCTATAATGCTTTTACTTTAAGAATAAATGTGCTTGCTTAGAAGGAGCTGGGTGATAATGGCAGGCAATGCACTAGTATAATAGGGCTAAGCCATAAGGCCATAGATAAGTCATCCAGGAGACTAGAGAGGCCCTAGAGTAACTGTCCAATCAGGGGCTTCTTCCTAAAAAAGAAGCTGCAGGACCAGAGGCAGAGTTGCAGCCCATACTTGAAGGGAGAAGGTCAAGAGGGCTGTCTGGCAGAACCAGGGACAGCTCAGAGTAAGGAGCTGTTCAGGACACTGTCTCCAGGAGGAAAAGCCCTGGAGGTGCCACTCTCCTATTGAGTGGAGAAAGAGACTGAAGGGAACGTGGAACGAGGTGTACCAGTAGTTCGGAATAGGAATCCTAGTCCGAACTACCTAGTTCGAGCCCCGTGTAGCCGCGCTACACGGGGTTCGAACCAGCGGGGATTTAAAAATGGCGGCTCCCCGCTTATGCAAATGAAGCCCGGGAAATTCAAATCCCGGGCTTCATTTGCAAGTGCGGTATGCCCTCATTACCCCACTAGTTCGAACTAGTGGGGTAGTGTAGACATACCCTGTCTCTCTCCCCTCCTCCTACTGACTTCCCCTCCCTCTTTCTCAGCTCTCCTCCATTTCCTGCCTCTCTCTTCATCTCTCTTTCTCTTCTCCTCCACATCCTGCCTCTCATTTTCTCTTCTCCTCGTCCTCCTGCCTCACACTCTCTCTTTCTCTTCTCCTCCTCCTGGGAGCACGGAGCCCAAACAGCTGCTGCGGGGGAGCAAGCGGAGCAAGTGGCTGTTTGGGCTCCCCCGCAGCAGTCCAGCTGAGTGGCACAGAAGTCAGCCGAGTGCCACGGCAGGAGGCAAAGGGGGACAGGGTGGTGACATGCAGTGGCTTTAGGCTCCGCCCCGTGGCCATGAATGTCAACGCCCCGCCCCCCTTCGCCTCCTGCCATGATGCTCGACTGACTTCTGTGCCGCTCAGCCGGGCCGCCACGCAGGAGCAAGCAGTGCAAGTGACCATTTGGGCCCCGCGGTCCCCAGGTAGCACGGCAGGAGGCAACAGTCCCCCCTAGAGGGAACAGCCAGCGTTTCAGCATTAGAGTCACAGACATTGGGCTACTATATATATGATGATATGCTACAAATTATATCTCTAGCAGTCCCCAAACCAACTGTTCATAAAAGCCTCCATGGAAATACTATGTCCATTAACTTTATATCTGAAAAATAAAAAGAACCCTGCAGTTAGTTACGAAACTAAAAATTACCCTGGCTGACAATGTTTCCTGGTGCTTGGTGCTTTTACTGTGCTATTTGCAATGATGTAGAGGGAATGTGAAACCACAAAGCTGCTGGAAATTAAAAATAACTCAATAAGTAGATAATATGAAATTACCAATGTTCTAAATAAACATAGATATATTCAAAAGGCTCTGGCTAGTCTGTTATATTGATTCATAAAAAAATACTTTATACAAAATAAACCTTAAAAGTCATGCTGGATCTTACACAAGGGATTATTAAAGTCTACTTGGCCCATTACAGCAGCCTGGTTCTGTTTATCAAGAAACTATAGTGATGCAATAATAGTTAATTTTTGAATGGATGGTAATACTAGCTTAACATTAGTGCACATATATGCAGCATAGTACTTTCAAATGTCTACTAGGACACTTATATATGTATCCTAAAATAAATAGAGCTCATCATATTCTCATTGACTTCACTGGGGCTACGTCTACACTGGCCCCTCTTCCGGAAGGGGCATGTAAATTTCACTAGTCGTCGTAGGGAAATCCGCGGGGGATTTAAATATCCCCCGCGGCATTTAAATAAAAATGTCCGCCGCTTTTTTCCGGCTTTTAAAAAAGCCGGAAAAGAGCGTCTAGACTGGCCCCGATCCTCCGGAAAAAGTGCCCTTTTCCGGAGGCTCTTATTCTTATTTGAAGTAAGAATAAGAGCCTCCGGAAAAGGGCACTTTTTCCGGAGGATCGGGGCCAGTCGAGATGCTCTTTTCCGGCTTTTTTAAAAGCCGGAAAAAAGCGGCGGACATTTTTATTTAAATGCCGCGGGGGATATTTAAATCCCCCGCGGATTTCCCTACGACGACTAGTGAAATTTACATGCCCCTTCCGGAAGAGGGGCCAGTGTAGACGTAGCCCCAGAGTTTGCCTTTGATGGCAATTGAGCAAACTTAGGCCAATATGTGTAACATGGCCATTCCTAAATCAAGTCAACACAGACTTGAGACCTCACCATGCCATCATGTGCTCCACATGAGAGAGAATGGTAATAAGATATTGCGTATAAATTACAGAAATTAGGGATGGGCTCAAAGTAAATCTCCGTAAGCAAACACCCTGAACTTTGAAGTTCAGATCCAGAGCTAAACAATTATAATCCAAAAAACTCTGAAATATGAGGAAATTAGGATCTGAGTTTAGCTATTGAACTAAACAATTCCAATATGTCTTGGGAAGTAGGGCATATTGACAAAAGTTAATTTCCTTGTGACTTTTCCACTGGCAAAATCTGGGACAACACATGGCAGATTTGAAATGGGGCAAGATTGCTTTCATTTGTACAACTTTGAAAGTCACTGTTGTAATATGACAAGAAAGAACTGAATGGGAAATCTAGATCATGGTTTTGTCTTCCAGCAGAAGAAAAACGAGTAATTTTGAATCAGGGATTCAATTGCTTATCTAACTATAATATTGTTGGGTAAAGGAGACTGGAGAAATTAATATCTTAAATAGCCTTCGGGTTGTTTATTTCTTGCTTTCGTGGTATATCTATGACTAAATGCACCCCTACATGCATGGGTAATCTTTATACAAAGTGTATCTTGTGAGGAATCAATTGAAAACTAATGACTCACTAGTCAACAATGGTGAAATATATGTAGAATCATTGTGTAAAGTCATGATATCCCGCCAGTATGAAGATAAAGATACATGTTCACACTCTTGTAGCACCAATTAGATAGATCTAGTCGGGAGGGGATGACAGAACTGCCAGGCCCGTGGGCAAGGTGGGGAGGTCTGGCTCCGTGCTCCCAAAGGGCCAGGGCTGGGGCAGTCAGCCCTTAGCACCACTCTGACCATGCTATGCTCCCCCAGCCAGCCCTCAGAACCTCGTGGAGTGTGCTGCATGAGGCTCCAGTGGTTACTTAAAAGGCCAAAGGCTCTGGTTGCCACCACTGCCCCATTAGCGGCAGCTGGAACCAGGGCTCCTTTGAATTGCCGGGCCCCAGAGCAGTTGTCCCTGTTACTCCCCACCCCCACTGGTGGGAATAAATTTGTTCAAGCAGAGCTGTCTTAAACAAAGGGATGTGTGTTTACCTCAGTTTGCCTATAAACAATAAACAGAGCCCTCAGAGTGAGAGGGGGAAGAAAAAAAGTCAAAAACATCTTAGCTTCAGCATAGATTGGAAGAAGACAAATAGCATGAAGCCTCTTTCCTCCACCACACTCAATGTCTCCTTGACTTTAACTAGAGGTCATGCTCAAGAAAATGCTATTCCTGAGCTATAGAAGTGAATGGCAGAAACACCCAAATTCTCTCCCTGACCACCGCTCTGTTCACCTACGAGTATAGAAGAATCAGTCACTGGACCTTGAAAGCCAGACCTTGACTTGAAACTTGGTCAGCAAAGCTACTGAAAACTCGTGGCAAGAATTTCACCTTGAATCAAGTTTAATTTATTTAGTACTAGGAACCATTTTATCTTGTAACTATTTCTCACATTAATGCCTTAGTACTTGTGCTCACTAAACACCTCTCTTATGTAGTCAAATAAACTTGTCTTAATCTTCAATTAAAACTAATCTAGTGTTGTGAATTGTTGAGGTAACTCAATTTAAGGTAGCAGTCTGTTGTATCTTGATCCCCTTAGAGGGATAATGAACTTAGTATATCTGGACTGTCTATGAAAGGCAGGATCATGTAGATCACAAGTTCCTGTGGGAAAATCTGGAAGTGAGAGTTTGCTGGGACCACTGTGCATATAATAATTAAGGTTGCTGGGAGCCAGATTGTGACTGGTGTTTGCCTAACAAGTTGCTAAAATCAGAATTGCTGGACAATTGCTGTGGCTAGACAAAAACACTCATGGTGTGAACACCATGCTGTCTGTGAGGAGACTGTTTGGAGCTGCAGTAGCAAAGAATTGTGTGGCAACCCATGTTGCAAGGCAGATGGTAACACAGCCTCTCTCTGACCTAGATTGCACCCTGGAATGTGATATACTCTCTTTCTTCTCTCCTCAAGCCACACTTTGAGGGAATCAAAGGCATTTTCTTGCAAGAACACATCTTAGCTGTAAAATGTAGGGTATATCTACACTTTTGGAGATAGGGGCATGATTCCCAGCTCATGTAGGCATGCTCAAATGAGCTTTTACTAAGCTAGTATGCTAAAAACAGCAGTGTAGTTGTGGTAGCAAGAGTTAGCTCTCCTTAGTACAATCATGCCAGGCCACATGGGTATATACTTGGGTTAGCTAACCTGTACCACTGCTACTGCTGCCCATGGTTCTGCAGGTGTTCTGCTCTA
Source organism: Pelodiscus sinensis (assembly GCF_049634645.1). Classification (NCBI taxonomy): domain Eukaryota; kingdom Metazoa; phylum Chordata; order Testudines; family Trionychidae; genus Pelodiscus; species Pelodiscus sinensis. The sequence goes on along the minus strand of NC_134712.1, from coordinate 119,549,489 downwards.
TTTAGCGTGCTAGCTCAATGAAAGGCATCACAAGCATCTTTGTGGAAACTGGGAACCACATCCTTTGTTCCAAGTGTAGCTATAGCCTTAGGCTCTCTGATCAGGGAGCAGAAGAGCAGTTAGTTGATTCAGATGGTTGATTGCTGACACTAGTTAGTGAAAATAGAACATTCAGATACATTAGCATAATAAATTGTTCATAAACAATCTATCAGCCAAAATGTCTTCCCACCAAGTACCCATGGAGCAACAGTTGAATAACCAATATGTCCACAGAAATTGTCGACTTTCTATGGCCAATTGACAGTCTAAATTAAAAGGCTAAATTAGAATAACTTGTGTGCAGTAAATTCACTCTGTTCTAGATACTGCCTTCATATCTAAATGTTTCTCTTTATTATTATTATTTTATTATAATTGTTGTTATTTATCATTTATTATTATTTGTTGGTCACTGTTTGGTATATCTGTGCAGACTTCTCTCCCAACCATAGGCTACTAGTTTGGTGCTGACTTTCAATCCAATCTCCAATATAATGTAGGAAGGGGAAAAGATACAAAAGCAAGCTAATGGCTACAGTTAGTGGTTAGTTTGAAGGGCCTCAGGCAGTGTGCAGCTCTTGCATAGGGTACATGATCTAGGTGGTCTAGTCTCTTTCATACACAGGCAGTTGTGCTGAATCATATAGACTTAGTGCCACCCCCACACAATAATCTTTGACTCAATTTTTAGCATGCTTAACACCTCTCATACATCTACTTTGCTCTACTTAAATCCATACAAGCCTAATCAGAACATCTCTCTCAAGAAATCAATTCAAAGTATCAAGCTCAATAATACTTTAATAACAATGATGGCTGCATGATGGGTATGATAATCTGCTAAATGGAGAGGCTACTGGTTATTTAGTGAAATTAAGAATGTCTGTCTCAATCTCATCCCAGTTCTGTTGCTTCTCTGGTAACAGCTCTCCCTGTCCCAGAAGTAGGAACTAATGTTCCATATCAAAGTAATGTCCACCTGCTTCAGTATCCCATGTCTGACAGAGGCCAGTGCCATATATTTCAGAGGACAAAATAAGAAACTCAGCAGCAGACAAGTAGGGAGTAACTTAGCCATGGGGAATTTTCCTTCTACAGTAAAACTCCGATGGTCCGGCATCTGACGGTCCGGCACTCCTGATAGTCCAGCATCATCAGGAACCCGGAAGTGCTCCGGGGAGCCGGACCATTGGAGCTGCTCTGCCCCCAGCTTCCCCGATTCAGCCGCTGCTAAAACTGACCAGTGCTGAATCCGGGAAGCAGGGGGCAGAACAGCTGGAGTGCTGCCGGGTAGGTCCAGTAGTGCTGCCCCTCGGGACTGCGGGACCAACCCAGTAGCACCCCAGCTGTCCCGGATTCAGCCACTGCTGAAATTGACCAGCGGCTGACTCCAGGAAGCCCGAGACAGGGCTGGTCTGCCCCAGCTTCCTGGAATCAGCCGCTGGGCAGTTTCAGCAGCAGCTGACTTGGGTACACCTGGGACAGAGCAGCTGGGGTGCTGCTGGGTTGGTCCCCACAGTGCCGAGGTTTGGCGCTACCAGACCAACCCAGCAGCGCCCCAGCTGCTCTGTCCCAGGCGTCCCAATTCAGCCGCTGCTGATACTGACTAGGGCTGACTCCAGGAAGCCCGGGGCAGAACAGCTCTGCCTCTGGCTTTCTGGAGTCAGCTGCTGATCAGTATCAGCAGCGGCTGACTTGGGGACACCTGGGGCAGAGCAGCTGGGGTGCTGCTGGGTTGGTCCAGTAGCACCGAGGAGCGGCGCTGCGGGACCAACCTGTCAGCACCACAGCTGCTCTGCCCCAGGCATCCCCAAGAGCAGCTGGGGTGCTGACGGGTTGGTCTCGCGGTGCCAAGGGTCGGCGCTACCGGACCAACCCAGCAGCACCCCAGCTGCTCTGCTGCAGGCGCCACCGATTCAGCCGCTGCTGAAACTGACCAGCAGCGGCTGAAATGGGGACTCCTGGGGCAGAGCCGGACTATCAGAAGGGAGGGCTATGAGGGGGTCTGGGGTAGCAACCCCCCACCCCACCCCACCCCACCCCAGACCCCTCATAGCCCCCCCTTCTGATAGTCCGGCATATCTGATAATCCGGCACCCCCTGGGTCCTAAAGGTGCCGGATTATCGGAAGTTGACTGTATTTCTTTACAGTTAGTGGTTAGATTATGTCCTGACATCTAAGTGTTTATACCTCCTTATATTTGTTATCTTGTCTATTGTAATGGTGCATTTTCTCATTTTCCACACATAGGATTGTTTGCATAGGGAAAAAGCCTTGAGTATCTAGTGCACAGTAGCTAACACTCACTACCTATTCTGTAGTAACTCCCCATGTGGACATTCTTTGTGAGCACTATGAATGTCTTTATGCATTTTGCTTAATAGAGCATACTAAGCTGAAGTGCACAAAGGTACAGTTAGGAAGAGGAGCCATAAAGGGAGTTAGTGCAGAGTAGCTAGTAAACTAGCTTTTTCTATACTAACTTCCTGGTGTGTGAGAGCCCTAAATGTCTAAATTTTTTAAAAAACAATCTTACTAACTCCTGGCCTCAGTGCCACTTTGTGGCAATGAGTTTCACAGGCTGACTACACATTCTTTTGGGTGGGGAAGAGGAGGGTGTTTTCCTTGATCATTTTAAAGTGTGTTACATTTCAAAATTTTCTGTTGTCATTCAGTGCTACTGGACACCACATTCTTTTATGAGAGAGAGTTTACCTGATGTAACTTCCATGCTCTACTATGTTCCCCTTAGAGCATAGCTACATAGCAAAGAAAAACCCACAACTGGCCTACGCCAGGCATCTTGGGCACATAGGGCTCAGGCTGTGAGGTTGTTTCATTACTGTGTAGACTTCTGGGGTCATGCTGGAGTCTGAGCTCTGGCACGTTTTTACTCCAGTGGGTCTTGGAGCCTGGGTTGTGCCTGAGCCTAGAAATTCACACTACAGTGATACAGCTAATTCATTTTAAAGTAAATGGCAGGATGAAAAAAAACTAGGCCTGCTATTAGGGCAAACGTTTTTTTAAAAATAAGGTAATTAGTCGGGGAAATGGATTGGATTAAAACTCAAGATTTGAAAGAGGAGATGGTTTGGGATTAATATAACTCAGAGTTGCAGAAACTATCTGAAGCCTGCATCTCAAGCAACAATTTTTGTCGTAAATAAAGGATGTACTGGTTGGAAGAGAGAGAGGCAGAGAAAGACCTGTATGTATTGGTTGATCACAGGCTATGAGGTAGCAATGTGATGTGGCTGTGATAAAGGTCAATGTAGTCCTAGGATGCATCAGACAAGATATTTCCAGTGGAGAGTTGGCAGTATTAATACTGAGCACTGGTGAGACTTCATCCAGAATGATTGGATGCAGTTCTAGCCTCCCAAGCTTAAGGAAGATGAATTCACACTGGAGCAGGTGCAGAGAAGAGCTACTTCATGAAAAAAGATTGAACAAGCTTGGCTTACTTAGCCTTATGAAAAGAAGACTGAGGGAAGATATGAGTGTTCTATATATAGATATAAGAAAGATAAATATCAGTGAGGGAGAGACCTTAAGCATCAATGTGGACGCACAAAAAACAAAGAATATAAACTGGCCATCAATAAGGTTAGGCTTGAAATTATATGATGGCTTCTAACCATGCGACAGCTGAAGTTCGGAAACAGCCTTCCAAGGCGAGTAGTGGAAGCAAAAAAAACCTAACTGCCTTCAAGACTGAGGGAGATACATTTGTGGAGGGGGTAGCTGATGAAACCGCCTACAAAGGCATGTGCTGATCTGCAACTGTTAGCAACAAATATCTCCAGTTGAGGGGCATTAGATGGAGAGGACTCTGAATTACTGCAGAGAATTCTTTCCCAGGTGTCTGCCTAATGTAGCTTGCCCAAAGGCTCATGGTCTCCCTGATTGCTATATTTGGGGATGGGATGGAATTTTTGACGTGTCAGATTAGTCCTGGAGATTTTTCACCTTTCTCTGCACATAGGGTGCACGTCACCTGGAGGCTTGAACTACTCTGTAACTTGAAGTGTTTATTCATGATTTGAGGACTTCAGTGGCTCAGCCAGAAGTTATGGGTCTGTAACAGGAATGGATGGGTGAGATTCTGTAGCCTCCAATGTTGGGATGTAATCAAGTAGTCGAGTTGACTACTTGCATTTCCCTCCGCTTGCTCAGTCCTTGCTCATGCCAGGTCCGGGCTCTACCCTTACTGCAGCTCTGTACTATAAATGTAGTAGGAGCCGGGCTGCCTGCCTGCCTGCACAGCTCTCACTACATTTAAACTGCAGAGCCATAGCAGGGGTAGCTCCCAGACCTAGCACAAGCTAGGACAGAGCGCCTTCCTTTATCGACTAATTGTGTAGTCGATAAAAATGCTATCGACAATACGATTAATGAAATACCTACTTCTTAACGTTTCTACTCCAATGTGCAGATGGTCACACTACAGTATCATGATAGTACCTCCTGGCATGAAAGTCTGAGTCCTGTGAGCATGAGTCATCTGGCACAGCTAGCTTCAGGTTTTCTTGACATCCTCATATTCAACTTACTGCTTAACTATCTCAAACTTTTATACTCACCTCACAAAGAAGTCTTTTAAGGACTTTACTGCCTATTTTTGGATTTTCTCTGTTTTTGTAATATTTTTTCACAATGGTTAACCAGAATTGTGCACTCTATTCAGGGTGAAGTGGACCCTTAGTATATGATATTCCTTTGTCTTTATTCCAATCTTATTCCTTACATATATTAATATTTTATTTTTATATTTGATCATCAGTGTTCACTGACAAGAGGTTTTTATTGAGCTATTCCAGAATGGTTAGTTTTAGAGCCCAGCAATATGTATGAGTTGATTAAATGATGCTTTATATTATGTTACTTTGTATTTCATCTGTTATCATGCTGTCCACTTGCCCAGCTATGTTCTGTCCCTCTGGAGTACCTCTCCATTCTCTCTAGTGTTAACTGTCCTAAATAATTGTGTACCCTCTGTCTGTTTAGCCATTTCAAAATTCATTTTCAGATCATTCACAGATATTCTTAATACCACCTAGTGATGTATGGAACCTTAGGGCACCTGCCAGCAACCTTTTGAGCAATGCTGAAAATTGACCATTTTTTTCTTTCTCTTTTTGTCTTCTGCCTCTGACAGTTTCTAATCTATGACAGAACCTTAGCTCCCACCCTGTAGCTCCCACAATAACTGTATGAGATATGGAAAAGGTAATAATTACTGTTGCAATTCCCACTCTTGGGCTAGAAGTTTGCTCCTCCTGTATCAGCTAAATTTATTGAGATGCCACCTTTGGTTTCTTGCAGCTATTCTTGGCACTTCCATTGAGCAAACAGCAGATTCAGTCCTTCTCCCAGTGCAGGCAGTTCCTCTGAACTCTAGGGCTACATCTATACTTCAGCTCTATTTCAGGATACTGGAAGTATCCCAGAATAGCTATTCCACGTCTTTTGAGCATGTCTGTTATTTTGAAATATAATGGTCTTGTTATTCCGACATCCCTGTAAACCTCATTCCATAAGGGTTAAGGGATGTTTCGGAATAGCACTTTATTTCAAAATTTGGCCCTGTATACCTCAATATAAGCTATGCAATTTGCATAGTGCAAATTGTGTAGTTTATTTCAAGGTAAGGGTGCAGTGTAGACACACTGTATGTGACTATTGAGTGACATGATAGGAAAACAGCCCCCAAAACAGCACTGCAATGACAGTTAATAATCAGTAAATCCTTTTCATTGGGAGAAAAGGCCATCTACCATGGCACTCTGAATTCTACTCTACACAACCTGTTATCTTAAGTTGCCTGATTGCCTAAAGTATTTGGACTGATACACTGAAGTACTAGTAACAGCCAGACAAATGAGGGGATTTCATAACTCTCAACTTAGTAACTTTAGGCAGGTCTGCCAATGGAGGAGAGGGGAAGGGAGGGCAAAGGAGGCAGTTGGCCCAGGATCCAGTAATTCAAAGGGCAGCTCTTAGGGCTGCCTGGGGAGGCAAGGAACTACTGCACTAAATAGAGAAATTGTGAAACACAGGTAAATATTAAAGTTAGCGGTTTGTAGAATAAAGTGTAAATCAGCTCACATGCTCAAAACAGCTCAAATTCTAAAACTTTGTCGCATTATGTTCTAGGATTCAACAGTATATTTGATGAGGAAGTTTTAGACTTATTCAGCTTAGCAAGGGAGAAAGCACTCTGCGGAGGACAAAGTCTAATTCTTGAGCTGTAATTGTTTCATAGCATATAGTTAATTAAAACTTAGCATTGCTTGAATTGTAATGAGTACTTAGCACTTGGTACTTGTAGCTACTCAGACACACTCAGGATCAAGCCCACACTGTTTTCCAGCTTCACACTTTTACATATAATCAGTTTTGCTTTAAAATTCTTAGTCACTAGCGCAATGAGAGAACTCTTTGCATTGGAATTCAAAAAGCCCACAAAAGGTGACATGTCTAAGGCTTTGTAAGCTGTATTTTTACAAACCTAAATTTGGGACCTAAGTTGACCTGACATGTCTTTTTAAGGAACTTGCCCAAGGTCACACAGTATCCACACAGTGTCAACCAGAATTAGACCTTGGGAGCTTCTAGGTGTTCAGTCCACTAGACCAAGCTGCCTCTCATGCTGCCATTGTAACTCTGTGGGCCAGATCAGACTGATATTTTTCTAGATGGGACTAATTTCTAAAAACATGTTAGAAACACCACTGCACTGAAGAGTGAAATATCGTTTTGCTCTAACGGAGGGCATGTCCTTCGGTTTTAAATTAAAAAAAATACTTTAGACAGGTATTGCACATAAAATAAAGTAACAAGACACATAAGCTTCCAGGATTCTCACTGCCTTGTCTAATCTCACCACGTAAATAACACACACGAAATTACTTTCGATTGTGAGCTCATTGGGGGTAGAGTTCGCAATCTGGGTTGGACATATTCCTGGAGGTTTCAACACATGACAATATTTAAAGATTAATCTTTAATTCCTGGAGACTTCAAGACAATGCTGGAGGGTTGGCCGTCCTCTGAGGTGGAGGGGGATTGGGTTGTCATTTATGTTTGTACAGCACCTATTGCATTGAGGGAAGTACTGGCAAAGATTTCAGGAGTTTGGACCAGACACAAGAGGTTGGACCAGAGACACAAAAGGACTTAAATGCCTAGCTTCCATTTTTGATGTCCATGTCCCAAATTTAGATACCAAAGAGATCCTCAAAAATTGCTATTGAGTTGCTGCCTATCTCTGGAGGTACCAAAAGTCCTTCAGTGCCTAAAGTTTCTCCATAAATATTCCCTAAGTGCCTACATTTCTGTATCTGCACAATAACTCCCTGAGTGTCAGTCTTATGCCTAAGCCCCAGTGCAGTCTTCAAAACAAGTGCCAGGTAGGTTTTCTCTCACTTACCTTGCCTCTGGGGCCTGATCCTATAGGCATGCTTTGAAAACACCTAACTTCACACACAGTGAAGGGGTGGGAGGTGGGGGGGAAGGAAGGAGGATTCCCTTAATATTCAGGCCAGTGTTTAGGTTACTTACCCTGGATACAACACCCCTGTTCAATCTTCTCCCTCTGCCTGATGATGAGAATGGATTTGGCCTCAGGTGAATGTTGTCTCCACTGGACTATAGATTCATTCTCAAGTTCTCTGTCTCCCCATGCCTGTTACATTATTGCATCACAGAGGAACAGCTTCTACAGGAGAGATGGTGTTTAAGTCTCGGCTTGACAAGGCCCTGGCCGGGTTGATTTAGTTGGGATTGGTCCTGCCTAGAGCAGGGGGCTGGACCTGATGACCTTCTAAGGTCTCTTCCAGCTCTATGGTTCTATGATTCTATGATTGAGAGAGACTCGCATCAGACTATCCCAGAGCCCAGTGATTAGGACACTCATATGAGAAATGGCACCATTACCACTTCAGGCAGAAGGAGAACTAGGCTGCATATTCTCACATCCTTGGTAAATTACTTAGTTGCTGGAGGAAGCAGTCCTCTCCTCCACTGTTTCGGATGGAGGTCGGTTGTGCCTTGCCACCTTTCTTGCCAGTAATGGTTTGGGTATCAGTCTCCAGGAAAGGGTTCCCAGCTGTGGATTGCAAACAGAGATCAGCATCTCACTCCAGTCCATGGAAGTCTGCTTCCATGCCTACTTCACTGAGAGCAGGGGTTGAGATGTGCCTCTCTTCGCAACATTTTCTGTTAGCTCCTTATCTAGCATATTAGCTTTTGTGGATCCAATTCTTATGTGCTTCTTGCCTCCCTCCCACCCAAGCATTGCATGGGGAGTTTGGACATGTAACCCAGAGTTTGTGGATTTCATTGAGCAGGTAGGCATCTAAAAGTAACCCTTACAATGCTTAAGTCCCACTATAGATTCAGGCCTTTGTCTCTTTCTTGTGTGTCATATGTTTTCCAAGAAACTCACCTCTCTGGGGTCTTTTAAAGTGTTTTAACCTCCCATGCAGTTTGCAAATTACTGAGCATACAGTGCTAGCAACTCCTGCCCTGATGTTGCAGAAATGTATAATCCTCCTTTATATTTTTTTACAGTAAGGAACAGTAGCAGCAGGAGAACTTCTTATCCTAATGTAATAACAGTAATGCTCTGCACTGCTGTTCACCAAGCCTGATAGCATGAGATGTGGAGTTCATCCCACACCATCTAAGGTCTAAGCCACACCTTCTCAGGTCAATTTTGTGGGGGTTTAGAGGATGCACCACACCTTCCAGGAGGCACTATGCAATCTTGCAGCATCAGGCCCATGAAACTGATCATTGAAATCCGCAATGCTCATGTTAGCAAATGGTCTCTGTAGCCTTTCCCTAACTCTGAATGAACTACTGAACTCAAAACATTTAAATATCATTTCCTGCATTTGGAATAGCATCCAATGCTAGCTAAAACTACTATGATAATAACTGAGGGCTTGATTTTTCAATAAGCTTCATGTGCCTCTGTGCCCATATGGAGCTCCACTATAGTGAGGCTTGACACGGGCACATGGATCACACACACAGCTTCTGGCAGGATGTTAGCCTCAGTGTTTTACATAGATTTTGCTCTGTTACTATGTACTTACTATAGTAAGGTCAACTCAAAGTCTCAAAGGTGCAAGCCACTTCATTAGCATAAAGCATAGGCTAGAAGAAACATTCAACCATAAGAGGGATCTATTCTTTGCTTATAGGCACTGCTTAATTTTGAAGAAGGCCAAAGGTTCATGGAAGGATATGGGTCAGGACATTCTTAGTTATGAGTATTGTATTACAATAAAGGTTCAGTCTTCCTCAGCTTTCACATATCCTGACATCTCGGTCCTTACTCAGGTAACTGTGATTTTGAATTTGTAGCATTTGCCCCAGTTCTGCAAACACTTATATAGAAGCTTGTCTTGAAGCATATGAACAGACCCTTTGGCTTCAGTGAGACAAAATTACATGTGGCATGTTTATTAAGCATGCCTATAAAGATGCTTAAAGGATTATGGCCATAACTCTTTGTTATATTACCCGTATGAATAAATAGTCATTTTATCTCAGTAGCGTTGAAGCACTGAAAGATGTGGCAAAGAGTGTTAAGCTATTGTGGTCCTGAAGAATGGGGAGAAATTATAGCTGTTTCATTTTTTCCACAGAAAATCCAAACACCTCTGTTACACTGGGGCCCTTCAACAGTAATGCCTTTAACATCACATACTTGCAACAAGCTCCACAAAACTAACAACATCTCAGCTAAGGCAACCATGCAATTTATTTTATGGTAATTGTTCAGTGATTATTATAGCTCAACTGCTCTTGCCACTTTAAAAAAATGATGCCTGATCTGACCAATGTTGTGTTTCTGATGCCAATGCCAGTTCAAGGGCTGATGTATGTGAATTTCTATTGGGACAAGTAATCTTGTAAAAATACCATTGTCATTAAATTATTATTTTTAACTCAACAACTGGGTCATCTTTCAAAGCCAACATTTGTTGTACATGTGGCAGTTGCTTCCTCTCTGATTTTAAGGATGACCTCTCATCCCTGCTCCATGCCCCTTACTGTTCATTTGGTTGCGTCTCCAAACTAACTGAGAATCCTTCAGCAAGAGAGGGGTTACACACAGTTCTAGCCTTGCTTGTTAAGAGCAAAGAAAAGGGCTTTAAGGAGCATTCGCACCTCATTGCTGCTTTCAGCTGGAGTTGTGCCAAACTACTCGCCATTACTCTGAGCAGTGGAGCACACAGAGTAGCCATCAATCTTGGAAGAGCATGGCTATTCAGCTACCTTCAGAGGCTGGTGCCAGCTTTAGAACAAAATGGTGTATTAAAGCTCTGGCCAAATTTCTCTGTCTTCCTTTTATTGCTGCTTCCCCTCTCCCCTTTTCTGCTAATTACAGTGTCAGCACCCTAAGAGTGACAGTAGGGGGAACGAGGGAAACCCTACATGTTCTGTACAGTGATGGTATTTTTTTGACTCTTGCATCCAAATGCCGTTTGCAAGCATAGTAGAATTCATTCTTGCTGGTGTGATTTATCGTCTGTGATTATTTGAATGCTGTTTCAGTCTTTGCAAACAAATGCTTAACTATGTTCAGTCTTAAACAACATATAAATTCAAAGTAGGATGGTGGTGGTCACCAGAAAATGTGTCTCAAGCCAAGTAACATTTAGTATCTAGCTGTCAGTTGTAGACTGCCTGGGGGGTTTTGAATATTAACATAGAAGGAAATCATTACAAAAGGATAATGCAATATACACAGTAGTGTGTTACTTAATACAAAGCTATCCTCTTGCAGTTTGAGTCCCTTGATAATTATTATTCTTGGTAGTGGGTGAATGTTTGGCTTATCCATTATATCATAATTATGATCTTTTTCACATTTATTTCACAACACAAGGAAGCATTAATAAGAATAAATCTGAGAATGTTATTGTTTAGAATACATCAGAGGGTCAACATTTTTGTTGTTCAAGACTCCTTTGCCCCACTTTGGCAATGTGAAGGGGCTGTAAAGCCATCTCAGCTATCTACCACAGAGAATCCTTAGGGCAAATAGTGCCTTGGTACCACCATATAGCCCTTGGTAAAGATGGCAAGAGTGGAGCAAAGAGGATATGGTTATCTTGGACATGTTGTAGACAAATTTTCAATAGATTAGGATAAAATCAGCATATGTGATCTACAGTGAGAAGATTGTGAACGCAGCAACACTTGTTCTTCCCATAACTGGAATATGTTAGTTGTAACAGAGCTGGAAAAACACTGGAAATGGATTTCAGAATGACTGCATCATGGGACATTGTCAGATTCAAAACCAAATACTCAAATTTGTACTTTAAATGTTTGTGACAGGGTGTTTTAGACTCTTGGCCTTCCCCTGCTGGAGGCCTCATGGCCCTTCTACAGCTCTCCTCATGAAAGGAGTACCAAAGGCGAGCTCTCTAGGCTAGACTACAGAGGCTGCACAGAAGCAGCCAATCAGAGCCAAGCAGACTGAGGTAAAAAAGGAGCTGTGTGGATCTTAGCTGTTCAGTTCCTGGCTGGGACCAAAGGAGAAGAGAGCAGAATGTTGCTATGCTCACCCACAGGAGATCAACTGGCTGCATTCGCTTAAGATGACCAGAGAGGATTGAACACATTAACTTTATAGTAAGGGGTGAAGATAAAAGTGCCAGGTGGGAAGCAGCCCACCAAAATTCCTATAACTAACTAGTATGTGTCTACTGATTATAGGTCCCTTCATTAGTGAGATGGTGACAAGGCTTGTTAAACTGAATTTTAAGTGCCAAAAAGCGGGGCTGAAGACTCAGGTGAGTGCAAACAGACTTTAAAAAGAAACAATCTCTTTGGTACCCTGGAATATAAGAACATAAGAACGGCCATATTGGGTCAGACCAAAGATCCATCTAGTCCAGTATCCTTGTCTTCCAACAGTGGCCAATGTGAGATGCCTCAGAGACAGTGAACAGAAACAAATAGTCAAGTGATCCCTCTCCTGTCATCCATTTCCACCCTCTGACAAACAGAGGCTAGGGGCACCATTCCTACTCATCCTGGCTAATAGCCATTGATGGACCTAACCTCCATGAATTTATCTAGTTCTTTTTTGAACCCTGTTAAAGTCCTGGTCTTCACAACATCCTCTGGCAAGGAGTTCTACAGGTTGACTGTGTGCTGAGTGCAGAAAAACTTCCTTTTGTTAGTTTTAAACCTGCTACATACTAAGTTTATTTGGTGACCCTCTCATTCTTACATTATGGGAACAAGTAAATAACTTTTCCTTATTCACTTTTTACACACCAGTTATGATTTTATAGACCTCTATCATATCCCCCCTTAGTTTCCTCTTTTCTAGGCTGAAAAATCCCAGTCTTTTTTATTTTTCTTCATATTGGACCCATTCCAAACCCCTAATCATTTTTGTTGCCCTTTTCTGAACCTTTTTCAAATGCCAATATCTCTTTTTTGAGATGAGGTGACCACATCTGTTCACAGTATTCAAGATGTGGGTATACCATGAATTTATATAGAGGTAATAAGATATTCTCTGTCTTATGTTTTATCCCTTTTTCAATGATTCCTAACATCTGTTTGCTTCTTTTAATTCCACTGTACACTGAGTGGATGTTTTCAGAGAAATATCCACAATGACCCCAAGAGCTGTATTGAGTGGTTATAGCTAAATTGGTCACCATCATTTTGTATGTATAGTTGGGGTTATTTTTTCCAACGTGAATTACAGGCAGTCCCCGACTTACGCGGATCCGACTTATGTCGGATCCGCACTTACGAACGGGGCTTTTCTCGCCCCGGAGCTCACGGGCGGCGGGTCACCACCCTTGTCCTCTGGGGCGAGAAAAGCTTCTCCCGGTCTCCCTAGTCTTCTGGGAGGGTCCAGCAAAGCCGCTGGACCCCCCCCAGCAGACCAGGGACACCCGAGCAAAGCCGCTGCCTGGGCAGCTTTGCTCGGGTGTCCCTGGTCTGCTGGGGGGGTCCAGCGGCTTTGCTGGACCCCCCCAGCAGACCAGGGAGACAGGAGCAAAGCCACACAGGCAGCATCCCGCCGCCTGTGTGGCTTTGCTCGGGGGCAAAGGAGCAAAGCCACACGGGCAGCGGGGTCCCTCCACCAGTGTGGCTTTGCTCGGGTCTCCCTGGTCTGCTGGAGGGGGAGGGGCCGCAGCTAGTGCGCTCCCCCCCGCCCCCCAGCAGACCAGGCTTTTTTTGGCTTTTTTTGTGGGATGCCTCGGGTAGAGCAGCTGGGGTGCTGCCGGGTTGGTCCTGTGGGAACCTACCAGGCAGCGCCCCAGCTGTTCTGTCCCAGTCTCCAGATTCAGCAGCTGTTGAAACTGATCAGGCTGATTCCAGGAAGCTGGGGGCAGAGCAACTCTGCCTCCGGCTTCCTTTAGTCAGCCCCTGCTCAGTTTCAGTGACAGCAGCTGAATCTGGAGCCAGTTCCGACTTACATACAAATTCAACTTAAGAACAAACCTACAGTCCCTATCTTGTACGTAACCCGGGGACTGCCTGTACTTTACATTTATCAACATTAAATTACATTTGCCATTTTGATGCCTAATCGCATAGTCTGGTGAGATTGTTTTGAAGCTCTTCACAATCTGCTTTGGTCTTAACTATCTTGAGCAGTTTGGTATCATCTGCAAATTTTGCACCTCACTGTTTACCCTTTCTCCAGATCATTTATTAATAGGTTGAATAGGTTTGGTCCCAATACGAACCCTTGGGGAACCCCACTAGTTATCTCTCCACACTGAAAACTTACCATTTATTCCCTGTTTTTTAACCAGTCATCCATCCATGAGAGGAACTTCCCTCTTATCCCATGACAATTTACTTTACTTAAGAGCCTTTGTTGAGGGACCTAGTCGAAGGCTTTTTGGAAATCTAAGTATACTATATGGTATATATGCTGTATTCCCCTTGTCCACATGTTTGTTGCCCCCCTAGTACATTTGTAAAGCATGATTTCCCTTTGCAAAAACCATGTCGACTTTTCCCCAACAAATTATGTTAATCCTTTGTTAATCTATGTGTCTGACAACTTCTTCACCATAGTTTCAGCTAATTTGCCCAGTACTGACATTAGACTTATCGGTCTTTAATTTCCAGGATCAGCTTTAGAGCCCTTTTAAAACATTGGCATCACATTAGCTATCTTCCAGTCATTAAGTACTGAAGCTGATTTAAAGGATAGAATACAAACCACAGTTAATAGTTCCACTTGTTATTGTTAAATTTATCAGTTTGTTCCAAAACCTCCTCTAATGACACTTTAATCTGGGACAGTTCCTCAGATTTGTCACCTAAAAAAAAGTCTCAGGTTTGGGAATCTCCCTAACATCCTCAGCCATGGAGACTGAAGCAAAGCATTCATTTAGTTTCTCCGCAATGACTTTATCGTCTTTTGAGTGCTTCTTTAGCATCTCAGTCATCCAGAGTCCCCATTGGTTGTTTAGCCGGCTTCCTGCTTCTGATTTATTTAAAAAACATTTTGCTATTTTTTTTTGAGTTTTTGGCTAGCTGTTCTTCAAACTCCTTTTTGGTTTTTCCTTATATTTTTACACTTAATTTGACAATGTTTATGCTTTGTTCTATTTTCCTTACTAGGATTTGACTTCAGCTTTTTAAACAATGCTTTTTTATCTCTCACTGTTTCTTTTACTTGGTTGTTGAGTCACAGTGGCACTTTTTTGGTTCTCTTACTGTGTTTTTAATTTGGGGTATACATTTAAGTTGGACCCCTATTGTGGTGTCTCTGAAAAGTTTCCATGAAGCTTGCAGTGATTTTACTTTTGCAACCGTACATTTTAACGTCTGTTTAACTAATCTCCTCATTTTTGTGTAGTTCCCCTTTCTGAAATTAAATGCCAAAGTGTTGGGCTGCTAAGGTGTTTTTTCCACCAGAGGGAAGTTAAATTTTATTACATTATGGTCACTATTTCCAAATGGTCCAGTTATATTGATCTCTTGGACCAGATCCTGTGCTCCCGTTAGGATAAAAACAAGGATTGCCTCTCTCCTGGTGGATTCCAGAACCAGCTGCTCCGAGAAGCAGTCATTTAAGGTATCAAGAAATTGTATCTCTTCATCCCGAGGTGACATGTACCCAGTCATTATGGGGATAGTTGAAATCCCCCACTATTATTGAGTTTATTTTGCTAGCCTCTCTAATCTCCCTTAGCATTTCACAGTGACTATCAATGTCCTGTTCAGATGGTCAGTAATATATCCCTACTGCTGTATTCTTATTATTAGAGCACTGGATTACAACCCATAGAGAGTCTATGAAACATTTTGGTTTATTTAAGATTTTTACATCATTTGATTCTGTATTTCTTTCACGTATAGTGCCACTCACCCACTAGCACAACCTATTCTGTCCTTCCAATAAATTTTTGTATCCTTTAATACGAGGCAATCTAGTTCACCCATCTTATTATTTAGACTTTTAGTGTCTGTGTATAAGCACTTTAAATATGTCTCACTACTAAGGCGTTGCATCCCCTGCTTGCTATGCTCATCGACCTGCCCTGTCTCTGGCCACTTTCGCAGCCAGAGAGCCTGTTAATCTTGCACTGAACCCATCTGCACTCTCCATGGCCCCAAGTCACTTGCACCCTTCTCCACTCCCACCAACCACACCCCTGGATGGGCCCCTCTATCCGAATGGTCTCGGTCCATTCTGCCTGCTTGTGCCCTTCAATTGCCAGCCAGCCTCCCCCCGACCTTCCCACCTACCAATAAAATAGTTTGTTCGTGTGCAGAGTTCGGAGCCTCTCCTGGCAGCTAGCACAGGGCTATAGAGAAGCGGCCTGTCAGGAAGGGCTATGGTCTGTAGGCTAGTGGAACTCACGTGTAAATGAAAAACAAACACAATCAGTAAAACAGGGCCCTCCTCCAAACAAATCACCTTTGTTCCATGGGATCTTGTGCACCTGGCTTGCTGGCGAGGGGCAGGGGCTGGGTTATGAGTTAGCAACCAGATAGGGAGAGCATTCCCCACTCTCAGCACCTCTGTACTGCCCATCTCTGCAGGGCAGCAGCACTCCAGATGTCCCCTTCCAGCTGGCAAGTGAGTCTGGGACATCCTCCAAGCTGACAGTGTAATGGAGACACATGGTATTTAAAAGGGTGTCACAAGGAGGAGAGAGAAAACATGTTCTCCTTAGCCTCTAAGGCAGTGGTCTGCAACCTTTTTACACCTAAGATCACTTTTTAAATGACAGACCAAGCCAAGATCTGAAGCCCTGCCTCTTTCTTGAAGCCCCGCCCCTTTCTATTCTCCTCCACTCCATCACTTGCTATCCCCAATCCTTATACTGCTGCTTTTTTTCCCCCAATTCTTCTGTAGGAAGAGGTTTTTCCAACACTTGGCCTGTCTAGACTGGACCAAATGTCAGAAAACCCCTTCTTTTGGAAGCCCCCTTATTCTTCATGGAAAGAGGAATATAGGGATGACCAAAAGAGCATGTTTGCTTTTCCACTAAAAAAAGTGGAAGAACAAACGCATCCCTGGATATCTCCAGAATCCTGAAAAACTCCTGCAGTCTAGCTGTACCCTAGTTGGGTTGAGACAGGATGTGTAGGCTCTGGGATGGGAATGAGGGATTTGGGTGTGGAAAGGGGTGAGGTGCAAGCTCTGGGAGGAAATCTGGATGCAGAAGGAGGTGGAGAAGGGGACACTGGCTTGGGGAGGGGGCTCCAGGCTGGGCAGTATTGGGGTACTAAGCAAGCCACAGGCTTGTGGATGTGAGGGTGCAGGAATTTGGGTTGGGGTCTGTGAGGGGCTCAGGGCAGGGGGTTCCAGTGTATGATAAGCTCAGATCTAGGGTCTGGGGGAAGGGGGAGTGCAGGAGTGGCTGTGGCCAGATGGGGGCTTGGCCCCAATTGGGGGTTTGTTGGCCAGGCTTCATTTTTAAATAAAATACTACGTCAGACACAAAAAGTTTCTGCATTGTCTTTATTTATGAGAATGGCAGGGAACCTGTCTTGAGTCAGGGGTCACTGACCCACAGAAAAGTCAGTTGGGAGCAGGGGACATGATACTGGGGAAGGGTGCTAGTGGGTGCTGGGGCAGGGAACAGGGTGCCGGTGGGGGCAGGGTTCTGCAGCTAGGGTCAGGGGCGAGGGAACAGGGTGCCGGGACGGCAGGGGACAGGTTTCTGCAGCAGGGGAGAGGGTGCCAGTGGGGACAGAGTTCTGTGGCTGAGGGCAGGGGAGAGGAAAAAGGGTGCCAGGAGGACAGGTTTCTGCAGCAGGGAGCAGGGGGCCAGCAGGAGGCAGGGGGCCAGCGGGGGACAGGTTTCTGCAGCAGGGGGCTGGGGGTGACAGGTTTCTGCAGGGGGGGGGACAGTTCTGTGGCTGGAGGAAAGGGAGAGGGAACAGAGGGGCAGGAGGGCGGGGGAGAAGGTTCTGCAATGGGGGACAAGTTTTTCCGCGGCAGGGGGCAGGAACAGGGTTCGGGGGCGGGGTGCTAGTGGGGTCAGGAAGTCCCCTACACCAGCCTCAGAGGGAAGCCTCCGTCGCATGCTCCCTCTGGAACCAACCCCTCCCCTCCCGCTGAGCAGGGAATCTCATGTACACGACCCTGCAGGCCCCCCGCCCCCCCACCAGGCAGTGAAGCCTCCATTGCACGCTCCCTCAAGGGCAGTCCTCTCCCCCCCCACGGAGGAAGGAAGCCCTGTCGCACGCCTTCACTGGGCCTGACTCCCCCTCCCGCGGAGCAGGGAAGCCCGTACATGCATCCCCTCGGGGCCAATCCCCTCTCCCCCGCGGAGCAGGGAAGCCCGCGCATGTGCTCCCTCCAGGCCTGACTTCCCCCTCCTGCAAAGAAAGAAAAGCCTCTGAGGATAGCTCAGTGGTTTGAGCATTGGCCTGCTAAACCCAGGGTTGTGAGTTCAATCCTTGTGGAGGCCATTTAGGGATTTGGGGCAAAAATTTGTCAGGGATGGTACTTGGTCCTGCTGTGAAGGCAGGGGACTGGACTCAATGACCTTTCAAGGTCCCTTCCAGTGCTAGGAGATAGGCAATCTCCATTATTAAAGTTCCCCAAATGCCAGGGAGCTGGGCCAAGGGGCCAAGGAAACTGGTAGCACATTTCTGCAACACCTGGAAGTGATGCACAGCTGTAGGACTTCCATCCATCCTGCAGGGAAGCTGCCACTACCTCCACTGTTGCTCAAGGTAGGTAGGGGGCTTCGTGGAGGTGGAGTGAAATGTGGGGCCCAGAAGGCCATGCAATTGACTGGAGGAGGCCTTGCGATCAACCAGTTGATCACGATCGACTGGTTGGTGACCATGGCTCTAAGGATAGGGCAAGAAGCACTGGGTTTAAACTGAAGCAGGGAGGTTTAGGTTGGACATTAGGAAAAACTTCCTAACAGTCAGGGTGGTTAAACACTGGAATGAGTTGTTTAGGGAGGTTGTCGAATCTCCATCTCTGGAGATATTTAAGAGCAGGTTAAGCAGGTTAAGTAGACATCAGGGATGATCTTGATAGTACTGGGTCCTGCCATGAGGGCAGGGGACTGGACTCGATGACCTCCAGAGGTACCTTCCAGTTCTAGTGTCCTATGATTGTATGGGACAGCCCCCAGCCTTATCCACCTGCACTCTATGGAGAACCAGATTTGGGTCATGCAGGAAGAGAGCCAGGAAGAGAGCCTGATGGGGTAATCCGGGCTAATCTGGGTCACTAGTCCTTACCCTGGACCTCCATGGCTCTCAGACCACCCCCCTACTTCCAGTCCTACCTCCACCTCCTACCTCCACCTCCATTCTCCACTCCTACACTCCCATCTCCCTGCCTCCAATCCTACACCCACCATCCTCCGTAATCCCTCTCCCTCCCCACCATACTGTCCATCCCTACCTCCATTACTCCACCCTACTCCATCCCCATGCTTCCCTAACCCCTCCCACTCTGCACCCCCACAATGCCCATCCCGCTGCCTGCACTTCTATATCCCCCTCACATTCCCCCTTACCACACCACCCATTTCCACACACACTCTATCCCCCTTTCTCCCTCCCCATGCACTCCCTAACCCCACCAACAAATGGGCAACCTAACCAGCAGACCTTATGAGGAAATTTCGGGCAGGGGGCTGCCCACGGTGCTGAGATAGCAGGATCTGGACAGCTGCCTGGAGAGAAGGGGCAACAAAGGTGGCATTGCTGGGGTGCTGTGAAGTGTGAAGAGGGGGTGTCTGTGGACAGAGAAAATGAAGAGGAGGCAGAGAAAGAGGCTGGAGGGAGGAACAGAGAGTTCCTTTGGGATGCCAGGTTGAGAAGGGGGTGGAATGGGATTCTGCGAGGGGTCTGGAGAGGGGCTGAGGACATGAAGGATGGGAAGAGGGCTGGGGGGCCATGCAGTGGGGGGGTCTCTGGGCACCACAATGCAGAGGCAGCTCCCCCCCCAGCTACCCTACCCCCACTTATCCGAGTTGGCAGCCAGGTTCCACTGGGGTAGCTTGGTGCTGGGCTCAGAACACAGCCACTCAGTGCGGTGGAGGGGATGGGGCTGCGGGCAGCCAGTGATGCAGGGTGCATAGCTCGCCTCTGTTCCCGGCATGAGAGGGCCGTGCCACGGGCCTTGTACCAGCTGAAGCAGCCCCATGGGCTGGGAGACTGTGACTCTCCACTTGGGAGAAGCACAGCCTTGCAGCCCCTGTCTCCGTACAGTGAGCCAAAGCTCAGTCCACCTCACGCATGCTGTCAAGCACTACAGGCAGCCGCCAGCATGGGACATGGTGCAGTGGTTGCTTCCTCCAAGCAGGGGCCCCCAGTGTCAGTCCAGTGTGCAGCCAACACCTCCCTTTGACCACCAGGCCCTGCACTGCTCCCTCTGTTGGCCTGCTCCCGCACAGTGCCTGAGGTGCATTCCTGTGGCAGGCTGTGCTGGAGCAGTGCCCAGCTCTGGATAGAGTTGCTCTCTGCCCTGGACACTGTTCAGGGACTGGCAAAGCTGACTAGCAGCCCAGCCTGGGCAGATTCCACTTCCTGAAAGGCCATGTCCAGAGCTGAGCAGGCAGGACCCTTGGGAGGCAGAATCTGCCCAGGCCGGGCTGCCAGGCAGCTTTGCTGGTCCCTGAACAGAGTCCAGAGAAGGGAGGCAATGCAAGGACAGAGCCTGTGGACACAGAGTGACATGATGGCTTGACTCTGTCATTCCACAAGAATTTTTTTTATATAGAGAGAGAGATTTATCTGCTGCCGCTTCCTGATGTTAGACTCTTTCATGTGATTGTTTGTCATCTTATCTTACCCATACTTTATCGTCTTCCATCTTCATCTCCTGACTAGAACAAAGAGAATCTCTATTAATAGACCCTCCCCTTAGAGATGTTTGTGTCTGATCCACGTGCTCCTCCACATGCGTCGGCTTTCCCCCAGCCCTTAGTTTAAAATACTTTATGACCATTTAATGTGAAATGCCAGCAGCCTGGTTCCATTTTGGTTTAGGTGGAGCCCATCCTTCCTGTGCAGGCTCCCCATATCCCAACACTTTCCCCAGTTCCTAATAAATATAAACCCCTCCTTTCTACACTATCATCTCATCCCCCACATTGAGACTTTGAAGCTGCCTGCTTACCTGGTCATGTGCGTAGAACCGGAAGCATTTCAGAGAACGCTATAATTGTGGGCCTGGATTTCAGTCTCTTTCCTAGCAGCCTAAATTTGGCTTCCAGAACCTCTCTCCTACTCTACCCTTCTCTGTGTCATTGGTACCTGCATTTACCATGACCACTGCTCCTTCTACCTCTTATTTTACTAGAAGGGTGGTAAGCCACTGGAACAGGTTAATTTGGGAGGTGGTGGAATCTCCATCCCTACAGGTTTTTAAGTCCTGGCTTGACAAAGCCCTGTCTTAGATGATTTAGTTGGTGTTGGTCCTGCTTTGGGCAGGGGGCTGGACTTGATGACCTCCTGAGGTCTTTTCCAGCCCTAGGGTTCTGATTCCCCCAGCACTACACACAAGTCTATCTAGATGTCTCAAGAGATCCACAACTTTCACACCAGGCAATCAAGTCACCATACGGTTCTCCCAGTCATCACAATCCCAGCTGTCTGTTTCTAATAATCGAATCCTCCATTATTAACATCTGCCTTTTCTTAATGACTGGAGTTGCCTCCACTGGAGAGGTATCCTCAGTGTGAGAGGATACCACAACATCATCTGGAAGAAGGGTCCCAACTATGGGATGGTTTCCCTCTGCTCCAGTTGAAAGTTTTCCTTCCCTAAGTCTTTCACCCTCCTTAACAGCATAGGGGCTGTCTGACCAGAGGTGGGGGACAGTTCTACTGTGTCCTGGAAAGACTCATCTAAGTACCTCTCTATCTCACTTAGCTCCTCCAGTTCAGCCACCCTGGCCTCCAAAGCCCATATGCGGTCTCTGAGGGCCAGGAGCTCCTTGCATCAAATGCACACACATGCCACCTGTCCATAGGGCAGGTAATCATATGTGCTACATTGGGTGCAATAAACAGGATATCCCCCTCTCTGCTGCTGGGCTTCTGCCTGCATTCTCTCCTACAGATAATTAGATTATTGATTGAGTTTTTATTTACATCTGGAAGTTTTGGTTATAGTTTATTTTAAAAGTTTTAAAGAATGCTAAGTGTACCTACCCCCCTTCCAACTCCCCCACAATACTCCCTGTTAGCTGCTCCTGTTCACAAAGGTGTCTGGCTGCTTACTAATGAGTTTTATATAGGGCTTCATTTTGATTGTGAGACCCAGTGAAGACCTGCCAACCTGCAAGGAGTGCCAAGAGTTGGAAAAGGCCTGCAGTACAGAGTGCCCCCTCTCATAGTGTTACAAATGGCATGATACAGTATTGAAAATAAAAGAATGTTTAAAATCTAGCTCTGATCATTTATGCTCTACTCAGGGCCAACCATTTCACGCTTAAGTAATGAAAACAGATGAGTCAGTTTATTTGAGTTTTATAGTCAGTTCACTGTGTGGTTCTCAGACATCAGCACAATGCTTCTAATGTCTGGGTTGTAAACCCCACAGGAGAACATGTCCTCTTTGTTTAACAAACCACAGGATCAACTGGAAACTTGTAAGAGAAATAACTCAATTCTATAGATTTTGGGTTTTATAAATTATTTTCAGAGTGTAAATCTGGGGTTGCATGTGATCTGGAAAGCACCTATGTTAACTGCTCACCCTTCCATTTCATCAGCATCAAATTACAACATATCCCCCTTCCCCGCCCTATCCCCTCCCCAAACTTCCCCACCTCCAACACATGCACAATTTTGCTTAGTGAAAGAGATGTTCTTGCAGTTGGTACTAATTCTCATCAATATTTCTGACTGGTCCTTTGGTGAAAGCAGTTGCATAGTAGCTTGGAACAAAAGTTATTTCAAATCAGAAAATATGCCATTTGGAACAAACTAAATAGACAAGGGTGTGTTAAGTTTTAATCAGGCTGCATTTTGATTAGTATGAGACAATTCATAACATTTGCTTTGTTTGTGAGCACCTGTTTGGAAAAGTGTTACTACATTTTGAAATACTCTTAGTAGACATTGATTACATGCAAATCCTAATGTAGTGATAGAACTATACCCTTCTGACAACAATTTATCACACTTGGTGTCATTAATTTTATCACCTAACATTGTAAAATGCTGCTTTGTATTTCTGCAGTTTGTATTTAAAGTATAAACCAAATTACAGATAAAAGAATGTTATTAACATAGATAAATTATAGAGAGCACGTATCCTGTGAGCACTTGTCGGTCCCCACATTTTCACGAAACCTAGTTCTTAAGTAGGTGACTTAGTGGTAGCTAGCAGTAGTATAATAGTTCAACATTATTTTATAGGAAAGGTTTCCTCCAGGAAATAATATTGAGGTTGAGTTTGCCTAGTCATTCCCTTGTTTTCTAGTCTCACTGCCCTCAGGCCTTAAAGTCTCTGTTTTGACTGTGTGCTGATAGAGAAAAATTGTTTAGAATCTCTGTGGTATTTTTTAGGGGATGGAAGCTGTCAAAAGGATTTGCAATAAGGGTGTGAACAAAAAAGTTAAGGGCCCTAGTTACCTTTCCTTCAGGGTATCTCACAATATTACAATGTGAGGGAATCAGTAGTGTACTTCATGGCAATACAAGAAAACATTTTATGGCATGACAAAATCATGTTTGTGTGGCTCTTTCTTGACACAGTAAAGCACCTGTACATCTGGATCTTCTCCCAAAACCCAAGGTTGGCAGGGGGAGGGTTGAGATTTTCGCTTTGCTAGTTTCAGGCATTTTAAAAATATCAGTGCGTTTAGAAGCATACTCAGAGGGCATTGATGTAGTGTAGTAATACAAAGTCTTATCTATAAACTGTTCAATGTGGGCTCCAAACGTATGACAGTAACCAATGTAAGCAAGTGATCTGCAGCATATACATGCTTACATAGTAACGCTTGTTAAAAATAAACAGACAAAAATTTAATAAAATTTCCTAAAGAATTCTGTCGATCCAGAGGGGGAAAATATCTGATCCCATGTTTATGTACTAGACAGTTAAAAGTTGATAATTAAAACACACCTGCTAACCAGAAACCAACACATTTTGAGTTTTGAGGACAGATGAGAGAGACTAGCCTGCCTCCCTTCCCCTCTCTCACACACACACACACACACACACGATTAAGGCACTGCCTCAGTTAAGGCACTGCCTCGGTCAGAGAGGGACTCAAACCTGCATCTCTCATTTCCTAGGTGATGGAAAATGATCCCTCACTCTCAGAGGCCCTTTCTTGCTTACAGACAACCCCCCAACCTGAAACAAATTCTTTCCAATAACCATGCTACACAACCACATCATAAATGACCAGGAACCCATCCCTGCAATCAGCTGCGGTGCCAACTCTACCCACATATCTATACAAGCAAATTCATTTCTGGAGCCAACAACATAAGCTACTATATCAGATGATCATACAACTGCACATCCAGCAATTTGATCTATGCTATCAAATACCAGTAATGCCCCACTGCTATATATATTGGACAAACTGGACAGTCCCTACGGGAAAGAATCAGTGGACAGAGATCAGATATATGTAAAGGGAACATACAGAAACCTGTTGGGGAACACTTCAATCTAAATAAGCACTCTTTGAAAGATCTCCAGGTGGCTGGCTGTCTTATCACAAACCAATTCTGCAAGTCAAATACACAGAGAAGTGTTGAAATTACGATTCATCCACAAGTTCAATTCTCATGCTAATGACCTCAATCAAGGGATGGCTGGGACATTATCAACCTAACATTCAATGAAGGTGCAAACAGCTCTTTGTCTGTGTAGATTCTAGCTATTGCTATCCTTTGATCCTTATCTGCTTCTTTTCAACTATCCAATCTTCAGGTGTTTATAGATGTCAGTTCTGCCCACTTGTTTTTCCTTTGATATTTTCATATCCTCTGCTCTTCGTCTCCCTCCCCCCATCTCCCTTCTCCCCTATTTATTTTGGGGCTGCACATCCTAAACTCAAAACTCCGGTCATCTGAAGAAGTGGGCTGTGCCCATGAAAGTTCATGATACCATCTACATATTTTGTTAGTATATAAAGTGCTACCAGACCATTTGTTGTTTTTTTGTAATTTGGCCTAACCCTGTTGCTTGTTGTGGGAGGGGTTTGGGGTCTTTTTCTCCCTCACATTTACATTTTGAACAAAGCTTCTGTCCTGGACCTGTGAAATAGTTCCCAGTGACAGTTTAAGCATTTTATCCAGCTCTACTCTTAACTGAGTGGCAATGAAGGAGTTAGAATGATGTTTGGATTTAGATCTTTTTACATTTTTGCTGTAGCAGATGCAGCTTCTTAGACTGGCAGAGACAAACTCAGACTGGCACACAAATAATGTCTCTAAAGCCAGCTCATTTAAAAGAGAGAGAGTGCCATTCATCCATCTTGAAAAGCTCTTCTTTAGTGTACTCTGTATGCCTCGAAATATACTGCAGACAAGCCAATCCTCTTCTGTGAGGAAACAAAACAAGTCTGTGGTATGACTGCCATTGCAAGATCCAGTGACATGAATGTACAAGAAAGAGGATGCTTTCTTAAGGAGTCTAGAGAGTAGGGAAACAGTAGGCAAATATACTACTAAGGTCTTGTCTACCCTGAGAAATGGAGCTAAAATCCCCTACCATTTTGCTACCATTGGCTCAGCTCCGCTGACAGTATTGAGAGAGCTAGTGTACATAGACAAAGTGCCATGGACAACCACCATGTTGTGTTAGACTTTGCTGAACAATATTCAACGGCATTATACTTGAAACACCTGTGTCCCCTGGTGTCCTGCCTACATTACTGGTAGCAATGGTAAGTAATTTCAGCTACTAACTACTAGGATAGACAGCCTATAAAGAAATCTATTTCAATGCTTGTTTTTCTTCTTCTAATTCTTCTCTAGTTCTTTAATGAGAGACAGTCTGCTGCAAAATACTCAGAACTTAGATTTCTACAAAGCCAAGTTAAGTGTGTGTCATTTGCATGCAAGATTTCTACTTTCAATTAACTCTTAAACAATCTGATTATTACTTGGGTCTTTTACTGATAAATGGCATTCATTCATTGGAATGTGCGAATTAGTTCATTTGCATTCAACACTCCTAATGGAGAAAGGGGACTGAGTGAAACCTATTTTAGTCCAGCTGGACACATGCATCATGCATTTGATTACAGCTCTGTAAGATTACAGTGCTGTGATCAGGAAGCAGGTTAGCCATTGCTACTGCTAAGCACAGGGGAATATCCTCCTTCAAGAAAGTTTTTCCTGACTTCCATAAACAAAATAATATGCTTTGTTTCTCATCTTCTAGGAAGGATTTCACTTTTCACATTCGTTTCATCAAGCTAAGCTTTTGCTGTTATGTTCCTAATTAAGTTAACAAGTGAAATGTGCAGCCTAATTTGGCAACAAAATATTCTATTGTGCTACAGACTCTTCAATACTAAAAGTAGCATCCTATAATGATTAAGTTTTTCAAGCCTTTGAGCTTAGATCAAAAGCGAATGACACCTTTGAAGGCATTTCTAATGCATGCATTAAAAACATGAAAACAATAATAGTTTCCTTTGCTTCTCAATAGATTGCTTGCTGGAAACTTAACACCTCTTCTTTGGTTTACTTTAGTTTAGTTTGCTAAGACTTACACACATAATTATATCTTTCGTCTTCCATGTATATTGGAATAAGAGTACAGAATGATCTTACACAGAGTACAATAAGTAAAAATGACATTATGTGGAGAGAGAGTTTCACAGATTTCTTAAAACAAACTCTTTCCAAACCAAAATGTTAAGATTTATTCAGAGTCTAATTGTGTAATAGGTCATCTTAAAATAATTAGAATGTTGTAATTAATACACATGTTTAGAAACATGGAAATTCAAAGTTCATTTATTAATGAAGGGAAAACACAGCAATTGTTAGGAATTCAGGTAGTACCAACTTTAATTCTGCCATTTTTTTTTAAATTCTATCTATCACAAATCCTATTGGTTACCACATAAATTGTCACAATAATATGGTATTTTACACTACAAAGATCAAACCTACACACCGTCTATATCAATTACAAGGGAGTGTAAAGCATGAGTTTCTTTGTAGCATGCACCGTATCGGTAAAACGGGAATAACATTTTTGTGTTTAGTATGGTCACCCCATCTCAGAATAGATTTAAACCATCCCAACCTGCATCTGATGACTTCTCAGATGCTTATTAGTGACATGGTGAACTTATTTATTTCTTGGCTCTTTATTAGAAAATAGGAAGTATTTTGTATAAAATCCTAATTTATAGGATAGGGGACACGTTCTTTATTCCCACATCAAATGAAACAAGTTGAACCTAAGCTGTATTGTCAGTATTTCAGGGTTTGTTTGGTTTTTATTTTCAGGATTAACGTGGAAGTATTTCCAGAAAAGGCATTTGTTATAAAGTTGCCAAATGCCATTGCCTCCTCCTTTGGTTATAGTCAAAAGAAAGTGTTCTTCAAATGGGAAGACAAAGGAAAATGGAAGAACATAGTTTCACTCTTCTTAAGTGCAGGCCCATACACTCTGGAACACAGAGGTACTATTTATTGAGGCTGGAGGCAAATTTCATATAATATTTGGGTGAAGTTTGCTGCAAAAGGAAGTTGTTGCCCCTCTTCCCCACCCCCATCCTTGTTCCATTGCCTTCTGTAGCTACACCCCCTGCCATGGAGCTGTCCCTGGCCAAATGGCTCTGGACTGTGAGTCTCTTGATCAGCTGCACAGAGTAGGCCAGGGCTGGTATCAGGGAGTCCTTCCCATGTATCTGGTCTCCACTCAGGTTGAGTGTGGGCACAAGGAGCCTCTCTTGTGCACACCTGAGATAGCATGTTAACGTGGTGTCTCTTTACAATGAGCTCTCAGAAGCCTGAACACTTATTTAGTACAGCATCAGCCTCCACTCTGCTCCACTCCTGAAGTAGAAACACCAGCACGGTCTCCCACACACATTCCCCTCACCATACATGTACGTACGTACACACACACATACACTTGTGATGTTGTTGTTGTTACATTAAGGATTACAATGTCTTATTTTTTGACTGGTGTGTGTACTTCATAATTTTATTTCGCTCTTCTGCTTATATTTAATTTTTTGAGTAGTGAGTTCTAAAATGCTTATCCTGTCCTGGCTGGAGTAAGTATCATCATGGGTGTTTACCATATTGTGGCAAGTTATTCATTATTTAAAGTGGTACAATTAAATAATAGTTTTCTTTTAAAATGTGAATTTAGCTTGTTCTTAACTAAGCAGTGACAGTGTAAAACAAATAGCTAACAAAAAGAACATTACACACTCTGCAAATGAAGGTCAGTTATGTTCATATTGTATTTTTAATTATATCTGTAAAATAACTTAAAATTCATTGAAAATAAATTATAGAAATGATGGAGTCAAATATGAGTGAATCACATACATCATCATGATTGGTAAATATAGGTGGCAAATTAATTAGAAAAATAAACTCTCATTCTTAGGAGAGAATAATCATGAATGTTAAAATTAAATATATGTCTAGTGGAGTGAAAAGCAATTGGCTAAAATACAGTAGATAATAGTAGTAACACAGAGTGCCTCTGTTAGAAAAAGTAAACATATTTTAAGCAGATTGTATTTATTTTTATTTTTATTTACTAAAAATAGTATACAAAGTATTAAACTTGTGTTTCTAATGTCTATGTTAAGGCTCCAAAAGTGATATTTTAAATTTTAGGATTGGGAATATCTTGCTGAATTATCACCAGATTGTTCTAAATTTACATATAAATTTGCAATGTGGCTTTTTGTTGGTATTTGCCTAAATTGTTATGTAGGAAGTTAGAGACAGAACTCCTTCTACATATTTTCTAAATTATTATCTTTAAACAAAAACCCAAACCCTAGTGTTTTCAGAAGTCTAAGTAGTTCCAGGGATCATGGTTAAAGTTGCCTCTTCCACCCAAATCTAAAATAGCACCACTGCTGGAAAACAGATTCTCGCAAGCTAATGGGCATAATATGTTAAGAACCTCTTGTTAGAATTCATCACTCTCATCAGTGGAATTTCCCAGTTATGTAATGTGCTCCTAACAGTTGATTCCGATCATGGGTATGTGATACTTCGGAGGAGGCTAAGAGATAACTGGAATTAGGGAGGTGATTCATAATTCTCTACAGGTAGAATGAAGAATTACATGATCATCCATTTTTAATTTTTTATAAAAGTTTCAGTCCTTCGTGGTTGTGCAAAAAATCCTGCAAATACCCAGCAAATGCACCTGAAGGTTTCAGAAATCAGAAGGCAGGTATGAAAAGAATCCCACTTTGATTATTTCTGTTTATCTCAGGATTTTAAAGCGAATACCATAATTTTTTGTGGTCCTGGCTAGTGATTTTTGAACACTTTCATTCTATAGAAATCAAATGCAAAATAATCAGTAAAGATCCACAATGCTAATTAGAGATCAGTGATACTATGTTAAAGATTGAGGGTAAGTAAACTTATTAAAGGTAAGAGATGAATTCACCTGGCTTTAAGTGATGAGCAAGCTGAAGAGATCTCCAGTTTTGTCTGGTTCAAACAAATTCCTTCATATGACATCACGTTCCAAATGACAACATTAAATAAATTTCATTGGCTGACCTTCGCTTTGGGGACATAGTGAGGTTTGCTAGGTATTGTTGAAAGCAGTGGTAATATTGTGCAAATAAATCTTTCTGGGCACTGATGCACCTTGTTTTCTGATAATGGCATCTAATAGTCTAGTGTCCTATGGACTGCTGTCCTTTATGTTGGGTTTATTAGATATCTGTGGGTGTCCTATGAGATACAGGTCAGCCTACATCATCTGCTGGTTCCTTCTGGACTTAAACTCCATGACTTTTTTTTTCTTTTTGTAACCCCTCCTGTTGGCTAGCCCAGTGGGAGGTTATTCAGCATAGGGGAAGCTTGTGACTTCTTACACCACTGTGGGGGGAGGGCTAGGCCTGAGGCTGCTTGGTGTGCTCTGCGTTGTGTATGTGTGAGTGGACCTCAGACAAGACCCACTCCGACAAATCACCAGGAACAGGCTTTATTCTGTAAAAAACATAGAAGAGGAAAACAGTTCAGCAGCCTCTTCTCTCAGCATGCAGCCTGTGTGCTGCTTCTAGCACAGTCCTTGCTGAGACCCTGCTAGGGGAAGAGGGCACATCCTGGCAGGAACCAGGAAGTTCTCCCAACATGCCGCAGTTTGTAGTCCACAACTTGTAGTTCCCAGGGCTGCTGCTGAAACACACTGGACCTTGGGTTACATTTTCATAAGTGTCAGATGCACCACTGTGCAGGGTTGGGTAGAAGAATTATTTCTGTGTCTTGGCCTTCTCTGGGATAAAATGAGACTTGGTGTAATCAGATAAAGCTTCATTAAAGTCAATGATCTAGCCAAGTTCACAGCTGCTTTGCTTACTGGTGCACCGAAAGCAGAGCGAGCCAACTGGTGAATCTGGTCCATTCCTTTTAAATGGCTTAATCTTCATTTTAATGGTGAATAAACCCTGGTTTGGCTTGGTAATTTTTACAGTAAGTTTCAGCTTTGTAGTAATTGGTATAATGATTAGTGAATATGAATATCAAAAGATTCTGTTTCTTATCCAAGCTTTGATCCTCTTTTGATTTCTAGGTGTAAATTCAGTGTGACAGAATTAATAGCTTTCCCTAAGTCCAACTAGAAGCATAGATCCAAACAGAGGCCTAAGTCTAAATGGAATATATGTCCTCTCTTAGTTTCCTTTATTGGAATATTTTGTTTAAATCTAGGCCCCAGTGCTGCAAGAAACTCCATGTAAAGGGATTTGTGCAAGCAGATGGCAGGACTTGGGTCCATGATGATTTTAAGACCTCAGTGAAGGATACGGATGTTAGTGGCAATAACGCACAAGCACCCAGAAAAATGGGGGGGGGGGGAGAATGGAGGGTCAGGACAAATGTTCCCTAATCTTTTCTATATGCAGAATAAATTTAGATGTGCATAAAGGCATGTGCAAATGGAAAGGAAAAACACAAAACTAGGTGTGGACCCTCTGCTAATCCGCTGAGGGGGGGCATTTGATTTTCTCCTGAGTGTCTGTACAACTTCACAGCTTACAGAGAATACTAGTCAGGACCCCATAGCACCTAGGGCTGGTGTTGGACTTGCTGGGACATGGGCCTGAAGCTCAAGCCCCTCTGTTCCAGGCCTGAATCCAAAGCCTTAGGGCTCCAGCCCTGGAGGCCCTGGTCTGGGGCTGAAACAGATGGGCTTCAGCTTTGACCCTCTGCCTAGGGCAGGGAACTTGGGCTTTGCTCCACTTCAGCCTTCCCCTGAGGTGACAGGGCCCTAGTGGGCTCAGGCTTCAATTCCCCCTCATGGGGTACTGTAGACCTCTTTTTTTTTTTTTTTTTTTGTCAGAAGGGGGCCATAGTGCAATGAAGTTTGAGAATAACTGGAACAGAGGCTTGGAGGTTTAAAAATCATAGTTCCTCCTGTGATCGTATGCATCTGTTTGAATATAACAGGTGGCTACAAAGTTACTTATATTTTTGACCTGTGTTCTGCTCTTCATCTGTGATAGATGCAGATATGTAAAGACATGTTGGATTGGTTTCAAGTCAAGGTGCTTTTTATTGTTGACCTTAAAAACGTTCATGAGATGATCCTGACTTTGTCTGACAAATGACTAAATTACTTATTTATATTGATATGTGTGCATTTGTGCATATGCATCAGAAATAAGGGGAAAGTGGAAAATTCTTGCTCAGGATACTTTTGGGGACAAGTAGAATAAAATCAAGGATAGCTTAAAAGATCAGTTGCTGATATCCTACAAAAAATAAATTTACCTGGTCACTGTGAAATCGTAATTTGATGTATCATAGTGTCAGGGACTTCTAACCCAGATGGCTTCAGTTCGTTGTCTGACCGCAAAGAGACAGGCAACACCAGCAAGGTCTAATCACAAAGCTCTTTATTGAAGAGTGCACACGACAATAGAGAGCAGCCCGTCTCTACCAAGAACCAGCCCCCGATTTCTATAACAAGTGGGGTTATATAGACAGTTCCGTCGCGTCATAGACTATTTACTTAAGCAACCCACCCCCCTTTGTTAGTTAGAAACTTCTAGCATGGGTGCATACCTTGCCAACTATACAAGGTGGCCTGATACATTAGCAACTTTTTTATTAAGACAGAAAGCAAGTACCAGACAATGAGGAGACAGGGAGTTTTCTTATCAGTTTCTTAAGCAAGCAGTTCAGCTCAGCAAGTACAAAAATGCAGCTGTTCGCTTATCTCATGCCCTTGCTCAACTCATGGCTCAAATTTTGTTCAGGGACTACCCAGAACCCTTTGCTGGACTCTTTTCCGTCTGTCTTAGCATAACCGCCCCAGGCCCAATTTTCTGTGGGCTAACAATAACATTGCATAGGATCCCTGGCTGTTTATAGTATCCATAAATTTTGCAGAGGGTTTCATTAGTTACTAAAATGCCCATATTAAATTTTGCAATTTGTTAGCTATATTTTGACTAGTGGATTCATGTTCTGCATATTTACAGAATCTTATATTTGATATGAATAGTGACCTACCTAATTATAATGTGCACAGGATCAATAAAAGCCCATTAAAGTCTTTATGCATTTGTATTAAGAAGGAATACATTATTGACTATGCATTATATTAGACTTCCTAGGTAGATATGTTATCAGGTCTATTTTCATAAACCTTTCCCTTATCCTCTGTATACTGTGCATTACTTGGTTCTGACTTAGCACTGAGTGCATGTAACAACACTGAAAGGTGCCTCTCAGAGAAATACACTTTCTCATGTAGTTGCAAAAGCATATTTCAATTTGCTTTACTATAAATTACCCATTTTATATTAGTCCCAGCTAAAATGAGTATATTAAAGATGTCACTATCAGTCTTCAACTCTGATAGTGAATGACAAACCTCAAGGAGTCAGTTTGGTTACAAAGGGTTCTCAAAGAT
Organism: Pelodiscus sinensis; assembly: GCF_049634645.1. Lineage (NCBI taxonomy): Eukaryota > Metazoa > Chordata > Testudines > Trionychidae > Pelodiscus > Pelodiscus sinensis. The sequence continues at coordinate 119,516,877 of NC_134712.1, read as the reverse complement.
AGCGTGCTTATCTGAAATACCAAAATGTCTGGTCTAAAAACTAGTTCAAAAATACAAATGTCATTCTTAATTTTTTTTAACATTTATTTTAGAATGTTCCAAGTGGATCCAGCTTTGTTTGTAGTTTAAAAAATGTGAATTATTTTGGTAATCATTTTTCCAATTTATTTTATAAATCAACACTGAAACAGTTATCACATTTTTTTCATTCACTGAAAAAATCTTGGGTTTTTTATAGAAAGAAACCTAAGGTATGGGCAATACTAACTTTTTAAATGAAAAACTTCAGTTTTGAAAAAAATCAGGAATTCTGGGAAACTGTTCAGCAGCAATATGTAAATTGTATTAGAAAAGGGAGTTTAGCTTCTATAGAAGTATAAAAGCCTGAGATTATGTCTTTATTTTGTTTTTATGTAACTTGTATGTGTTTGCTTCTCTGTTCTACTTCATCTTAGGATCTAGGATTTTTCTATGAAGTGCACTTTGTTTATTTTTACCTCAAGCAGGTCTCAGTGCAAGCTGTGTGGAGTGTGTGTGATAAAGTGAACTGATAATGGGGGAAAATTTCATCCCTTCAAAGCTGATAAACCTGGGGGCAGGAAGAGTACAATTGTCTAGTAGTTAAACATTCAGGAAGATGGATTTGAGGGGACTTAACCTCAGCACTGTCTTATGATTCTATCCTGAAAGAAACAACAAGGCTGTTGGAAGCCAGGGTGAGATCTTATGCTTATGGATTATCTACCGGAATCAGAGTGCTGAACTCTAATGGCATAGCATTGACATCCCACATTACTAGGCAAGTGGGGACAGAACCCCCTATTGGTGTGAGCAATTCCCAAAATGTTACAGTAAGAAAGGATTGAGATTACACCCCATATTCTTCATAGAGATAAGTTTGATTATAGCATATCTAAGATGTATTTTATACAAGATGGAAAAATAGTGATTTACTGAAAATGATTATCCTATTTGTATGCCTGTATCATTTCTGTGTCTGAAGTTAGGAATATTGATTATGTATCAATTAGAAGTGTGTTTATACCCAGGCAATGCTCACCAGACAGAATGCAATCAGTCTAGATGGCTCGCTGTGAGGAAGAGCCATTAGCGAGAATAGCTTTCAAATGTTTATCATCCACGGAGATAAACAACTTTGGAGACACAGAATTCTGGGGATACTGCAGATAAACTGAGTTATGGCTGCAGGGTCATGTGACCAAGTCACATGATACTAGACTCCATGATAAAATTGGTACTTTCCCACTAGCTGGAATGGGAATCAATGGAAAATAAGAGTCTCGTACATAAAACATATTTAAGCCAGGGGAGTAAAATCACTGAGGATCTCTTTGGCTTCCCCACTCAAAGACACCTGGAAAGAAGGCCTGAACTGTGCGGAGAAAACTTGACCCCGGGCTGAAACTGTGTCTAGCCTGTGAATGAAATATCTGAAGATTTAAACTGCAGGCCAGTACATCAAGCTTTTAAGAATCTCTGCAATGTGCCTGAAACATCATTGAGGGTAAGAATTTGCTTCTTGCATAATTTCTTTAGTACCTTAAGCTTAGATTGCATGTGTAATTTATTTGCTAAGTAATCTGCTTTGATCTCTTTGCTGTCATTTATAAATCACTTAAATCCTATCTTTTGTAGTTAATAAACTTGCTTTTATTTTCTTTGGAACCAGTTTGTGAAATTCATAACTGGGAGACAAAAAGCTGTGCATATCTTCCTCCACCTTGAGGGAGGGGATGAATTTCAATGTGCTTCTGCTGTATAGCTCTCTTTATATTATATCCAAATATAATGTTGGATTTAGACTCAGGGGTGGGTGGGAGGAAAGAGTGCTGGACAATTCCTTAACTGAGCTTTCCTATGCAGAGTTGATCTCAACATCTATGTAGAACTGCAGCCTTGTCTGTTCCCACAAGTGTATGTGCTTGAAATGGGCTTGAGAGCCTGTCACAGCAGCTTAGTGTAAAGCAGGGGTGGGCAAAATACATCCCGCTAGCTGGATCTGGCCTGCGGCCCTGCAAGAGCCTTGGACAGGCTCCCGGTCTTCCCCACATCAGCTGTGGGGGCTATGTGCCTCTCTGAGCGCTGCTGCAAGTGGGGGAGGAGGGAAGGCTTCATGTCTCATCCTAGCACAATCTCTCTACTCCTATTGACCAGAAACCTGCCAATGGGAGCTGCCTGTTTGCAGATCAGGGCAGCATGTGAAATATCCTTCCCCCATTCCCTGGGATTCACAATGATCTGAGTAGCACATAGCCCCTGCAGCTGGCTGCACTAAGTGGCATGGAAGGCAGGGAGTCTGCCTGAGGGACCTGTTGGGCTGCTGACCAGGAGCTGCCAACTAAGCACCTCCTGACCAGAACTTGTCTCTGGCAGCCTTATCCTTCCTGTCCTCAACCCTCTGCCATACCTCATGCACCCCATCCCACATAATTTGAAACCTTCTGCACATCCATCCTGCCAGACCTTGCACCCCTATCCACTGCCCCAGGTCACAACTTCCTTCTGCCCTAAGTCACAAATAAACCTCTGCACCTTTTACTGCACTTCTGCCCCAGGTCATAACTCTCCTCCTTCACCCAAACTCCCAGAACCCACACTCCCTCCTACACCTTATTCCCTTACCCCAAGCTCCCTTTTGTACCCAGCCTTCATCCCAGACCTCACGTCTCCATTAATATTATGGAAGAGTGCAGCCCTTGACCACTTACCAAATTCTTGGAGTGGACCCTCATTAAAAATTATTGCCCCCCTTCCCCCCCCCCCCAGTGTAAAGGGAACCCAGGCTGGTGGGTCAGGTGATATCAGTGGTACTGCAGTTCCAAATGCAGCCCAAATCGGGGGAGGATTGCTGGCAATGAACTTTTTATCCGCACTACGTGGACTATGGATTTAGGGTGTAAAGGGTATAGTCAAAGTTACAGGTTCTTAATTCAGGTGGCTATATAAAGAATTTTATTAATTTGAGATTGGTTGTGCACACATAGGAACATGAGGAGTTTATTTAAAATCTAAATACATCTAATCATAAACATAATTATTCAGAAACAGATGCATATGACAAAGCACAACCTGGAATGTGCATACTTATAGTCATTGGCTGATAGAAGAAAAAACAATCCCTTACCCCCCCCCCCCCCCCCGCCCCAATATTGACATAGTTTACAAAGGTATCATAGAACACTAGAACTGGAAGGGCCCTCAAGAGATCATCAAGTCCAGTCCCCTGCCCTCATGACAGGACCATGGAGTTGGGTAAAACAACAAAGGTAGTAGAAAAATCAGAGATCACTACAACAGAGCTTGTTCACACTCAGATTTCTGTCATTTTGTCCTCCCTCATGTCCCAGTTATGGGTTAGCCTGACTATATTTTTATACCATTTTCTTTCCATCCCCCACACATCTAGGACCATATTGGATTTAGGTCTGATCTTCCTTCCCGTGTGTGTCATTCCAGGGGAACCACAATTACGGTTCTGATTGCTCACAAAAGTGATTTGTGTTCTACATTTCTCAGTGGATTTTAGCTATGGAATTGTGTTTCTTCCACAGATACATATATCCCCAAATCACCTAAAAATCCATTATTTTATGTTTCTGTGGTGTATGTGTTTATCTCAGGCAATTTATTGCAACTTCTTATAGCCTCAGATCAAGCACTTGTACTCAGCTTTTTACCACACTTTTCTTAGGCCTCAGCTTGTTGCTGAGTCTAAAAGTCCATATCATAGGTACTCTTGCTTTCATTTCAACTATCCTATATAGAATATAAAGTGAACAGGATCAGGTCCTATTTTGCAACTTCAAAATATTTTGAGAATTAGGGTATGTTATAAATGCACTTCACTGAAATCTTTAAAAAACAAACAAACCCTGCAAAGTGCCAGACTTTTTTCTTTGCACCACACAACATATTATATATAACTGCTAGAACACATTGACATGTATGACCCTTCTTATCCCACAAAATTCATACCTGAATCACTTCATATGACCTTAGAAACATACATTGTCTGCTGTGAGGAAAACAGCAATTCCACTTGGTTAGAGATATGGCCCACAGGATGATTCATTAATTTAACTTTGTAGCAAATACCTGAAAGTCACATTAGGTTTATGGCTACAATAAAGTGTCCCACCTAACAAAGAATGTGAGCACTTCACAGTATCTATCTAAAAGTGAAGTGATAATTGCGCTGTTTTATGAGGTAGTAATCCAAGTTCCAGTTCAAGGCTGAAGACTGAGTAGTATATCTTGACATAGAAATGGGATTATTGCGGAGTACTGCACCATGACAATACTACTGCCACTATTTAGTTCCTCTCATCTTAAGTACTGAAATATTTGTCAAACTATCAAACTGCATTTAATAAGGCAAAGAAAACTCTGGATTCATTTTTAAAAGATAACAGAAGAAGGAGGCTCACAACCAATGTAGAATATCTAAATGAAGAGAGTGTATCCAAATGGGCAGCATTAAAAAAGTGTAAAATGCAATGCAGTGATAATATTGGGGAGAGTTCTTTTCTTTTTGAGGATTTCTGTTGGGTTCTGTAAGAGAAGTAACTAAAAGCAAACTGAGTTGCTCAGCGGTGTGGAAGATTCTCTATACGCCCTACACATGGTGGATAAGTTCCAAGCTAATTGCAAATCAGCAAGATTTAGGTATAGACTACAGGAAGAAATGCTGGACCTATGATAACTTGGATCTCATGGTTTAGAGTGACTCCCCTTGGCTACAAAAGATTAAATGGAGCCAATGGGAGCCGCAAGGCTTCGTGGCCGTGGTGCCAGTAAATAAACAAATTGGGGCAGCCAGTTAATGTGTTTCTCCAAGTGATTTCATAGAACACTTTCAGAAACACTGGTTTAGAGACCCAGTGCAAAGTGGCAATAGTTGTTGTTATAATCACTGCTGAAGTGCTGTACTAAAACCTCACTCACTGTTTGCCTGTCATGTTGTTGGAAAAGGTTTTGGTCAGGTTTTCTGCAAGTGTACATGTGTAACAAGTTCTGGTATTTTTATTTCAGCAGCTGCAGCAAAGCAATTCCCAATAACTTGGTCATTCTTAAGCTTCTATTTTTGTTTTGAAGCTTCTGAAAGGTGCTATGTAAAATCAATAAACAACAATAAGGTAGTTCATTTTTTTAAAAATATGTATGTTTTTGGCTTATGCAGAGATTGTTAAAATATACAGTTCTTGAGAATGAAAATGATAAATGGCATCCTCTGAGAAGTCGGGGCTACACAGGAGATATTGAAGGGGAAAAATATCTTTCTGTTATTATAATGCCTTTCTTTGGGCTCGATCAGAAAAGATAAAATGGCACTCACTAATTTGTAGACAAAATATACTGCAGATGAGCAATCATTTACCTACAAAAATAAAACCAATTGAGAAATATTCCTAGTTACTATTAGAAGAAATGATCATATACCTCACACTGGAATGTTTTTATGGCTGCTATTTGTCAGTCAAGGTACAGACATTTCTTTGCTCTATTTCATTGCCCCCCAGTAGGAACCAAATGGTAGCATAATAGAGGAGATTGTCCATGTCATGCTACCTATGAAATATTTTATGCTGAACCTAAATACTCAGTTCTCTTTGACTGATGGTCCCTATATGTATTCCATACATGGATGCACATGCACCTGAGTCCAGAAGTGAAGCGTTTATTAGTAGTGTCCATTGGCATGCATGTATCCAGCACTTCACAGCTGCAAGGCAGAGTGTTCTAACAGCTAGGGACATAATCTGCCCAGTGTATATGTTGTATGTTCAGTTGCACACTGCTCCCTCTCTTGACACTGAGTCATCTTACAATATACTTGTATAATGGCTAAGGTATGCACTATGTCTTGCTAGTATTCTTTAGCGCACTTTCTTGACTCCAGTATGGCTCTAGCATAGAAGGACAGAATTAACTAAATAGTTCTACAATCAATAGAAATGTCCCCCTGTGTAGCTTAAGAATAAATATAATTGTGTGTGTGCGCGCATATGTAATACTGCTCACAGCTAGCTGTGCGTCAGAGCCTCGTGTATTATCGGGCGTAACAAAGAGTCTCCTTGAGCTCTAAGGTCTGGATCTCTGGAGCAGGAGAGCATACATTGACCTAGTGTTGAATACGTCATTGGATGAGAGTTGAACACCTTAAAATCCAAGTGTAATATCAGAAATGCAAAAAGTTATTATTAATCTCTCTTGTCTTTGGATAAAATGTAAAACACACATTTTCAGTGCTCTCATTTGTGTCGATTACTCATCTTAATGAAACTAATTCATTTTCACACAGTCATTTTTCAGCCAGTATATCTTTTCATGTTGTGCACAAAAAGACCCGGTCTACAAATATGCTGCTCAGAAAACATGCCTCTTTATTTTCCTGGTAGCTGCAGTCTTATTAGAAAGCCACGTGTCCTTTCCAACATCCTTTGTGATCCATTATGCTCTGGCAAGTCAAGGTCAATCTTGCCAGTCGCATCGTGTTCTCTAACATGGGTGCAATAAACAGGCAAATTCTCCCTGTTGTCTCGACATCTTTTTTTTGGTACATTTGTTGTCTCTGCCTTTAGTTCAGAAGAGCTCAGGGTTAAGAGAGCTCCAAATTAACTGATTGTCTACAATCTTAAAGTCTAAATATAATGATTTAAAACAAGAGAAAGAAAAATTGCAGTTTCAGTCCTATCACCTCTCCATTAATGAGCACAGAAATCACCACCCCAGGTTCTATAAACCTCATTAGCTGTGTCAGCAAGAACCAGGGCTATATTAAAGGCCTAAAACTGAAACAATAATTGAGAAGGCTCAATGCCAATTACTTTTCATCTCCAAACAATTGCTTACAATTCATTCCTGACACATATAGAAAGGTTATCAGGACTTATTGTCTTACAAATAATGATTATTTAGATTTTCTGTTTGTTCCTAGCAGCCTGCTGTGGTAGGGATGGAAAACCGTATATGATGCAAGGCAAACAGGGCATACATCTCTTTGAAGGCCATTGGAATTGAAGTCATACAAGGACTGTACATTTTTTTTTTTAATCAGGGGTAATATTCATAATAGTTTTTGTGCCTTCCATTTTCTTTCTTATTACTTACAGATAATGCAATGGAAATGTAATCATTTTTAATTATTTACTTTATCCTCATCCTTTATCTCCTTTCCTTTTATAAAAGGTGAGTTTGTTTCATTCTGTTCCCTTTGTTGAAATATTATAAAGCCATCAAATAGCAGCATGTTCCTTCCAGAGCTAATATTCATTATAGCAGCTAGCCCCCCTTACTTTAGGATCCTAATATGGTTCGTTCCTCCCATAAAGGTTAATGCCATGCATTTTTAACTATAAGAAGTCAATGCTCTTCTGTGACATGGCATGACTTTGGTGTTATGCCATAGCAGAAATAAAGATTCTGAGGTGTATCATTTCAATTATATGAACGCATTGTACCCGTCATTCTCTTCCGAGCTCTGATGTTTCAAAGAAGATGCCAAATTAATTCTCATAAATATTCCTCAGTTTATGAATGCTGAAAGGTGTCTTCTCTTTTGATGTTCAAAGCACTGTTAATAGGAAAACGAGGTACAATCTCAAGTTAAAAATCATATATTGTTTTAAAAAATGTCCTTATCTTACTAACACCTTAAAGAAGTTTTAACAATCTAATTCACTTTTTACTCTCTATGATGTTTTACAGCCCTTTTTCCATTTCACTTGTTTTGGACCATGAAAATAGATTAGTTGGCTCCATTTCACTTTCAGTTCCCATGTACTAACAGTGTTTGAATTATAAATACTGCAGGAAATTATACAGCATATTTGCTTTTTAAAATCCCTATTGAAATTTTAAATGTTGACTGGAACATTTCTATTTCTCTTACACCTTTTTAAATCTTGTTTGTACAAAACTTAATTTGGGGAGGAAATTGATCCAATGATTTTTTTAAACAATACTGTCTCAGCTCCACAGCCAAGGTTCAAAGATTCACAGTACGGGTCTGCTGCCAAACAAAGAAAACAACAAAAAATACCCTGTTTCATTCGCTTGCCATTTTATGCAATGTGTTCTGCTTTTTCTCTGTTCTCTCTAATTCAGTGCCATTGTGGGTGACCTTTTCTTCTTTTCTCCAAGTTCTCTGGAAACATGCCGCAGGCCAAATATTGGGATATGGTGAAAATAGAAATATAGGAGGCATTCTCATGTTGATCAAGCAAATTATTCCTATTCACAAAGGAAATGTTTATAACCTTGTCCAAAATGTGGACATATTTGTAAATGATTCTTGGCAGGGATGGGCAAAGTGCAACAATAGAGCTGTTTACTCTAGAGTTCTATTTCTTAGCTCATTAAAGCCTCTTGTGCCCTACTGAATTTACCCTGCCAAGGAAGTTATCTTGGTACTTTTTATGTTGGGAAAACATTCTAGACAGTCTAACTAGAAACTGAAACCCCGGCATCATTTCACCCAGTAAAGTCTGAGGGAAATACAAATTTGTTCCAAAGGTTTGATTTTTTTGACCCGGTAAAAAGTGGCTCTAGGCAAGGTCATGTAACAATCAAATGATCATGGTTGCTATATGAGAGAATCAGAAAGAAGCTATAATAGGAGGCATGGGATCAGTCATAACTAACAAAATAAAAGCTTTTGGATAACAATAGTAGCAGAAGAGAAAAAACGTTACCCCAAATTAATGAAGGTACAGAGTGATAAGTTATGTCAGTCACATAGGGATTGTCTTCACTGTGGTGTGGATCCACACAGCAGTGATCGATCCACCAGCGATTGATTTAGCAAGCCTAATAAACTAAATACAGGCAGTCCCCGGGTTACATGGATCCGACTTACATCGGATCCCTACTTACAAACGGGGTGAGGCAACCCCGCACTAGCTGCTTCCCCCCAGCAGACCAGGGAGACGCGAAGCTAGCGCCCCCTCCCCCCCCCCCAGCAGACCAGGGAGACGCGGAGCGGCTTTTCTCAGCAGACACCTCAGCTTGAGAATAAAGGACTGAGGGAAGTGAGGTGTGGGAGAATAAAACTGAGCTCTGGAGAAATGTTTGGCTAGAGTTTCCCCTACAATATGTACCAGTTCCGACTTACATACAAATTCAACTTAAGAACAAACCTACAGACCCTATCTTGTACGTAACCCGGGGACTGCCTGTAGAGTGCTGATTGCTCTCTTGCTGACTCAGGGTGCTTTTTCTGTCAACCTCTCTGTGTGGACCTCACAGCAAGTAGATCTAAGCAACATTAATTTGAATTATGCTTCTAACATAACTCAAATTGCATAGCTTAGATCGACCTGTACTTGTAGTGTAGACCTGCCCATGGAAATACCTGGGAAGATCTCCAGAGTTTGAAGACAGTAGATACCGGGTAAATGGGAATTTTCAGAGGGGCCAGGATTTTACCCTAGATGAGTAACTGTATCCTGTACTATAAATGTTTTAGTCGCATTGCCAAAGAACAGATATAGTTGATATCTATGTAGTTGTGTCACAGCTTTAATCAAAGTAGCTGATAATATAAGTGGGAATAACAGAAATTTAATGTCTCTCTCTTGTGACAAATCCCACCAAAGTGAGTGATCATTTATGATTTTGACTTAAAATCAGAAACTAGAATGGGATATTGAAGTCATTTTGGGGGGGAGAGAGGGAGGGTTCTTGGTGACAATGGCAGAGGTAACTGGTGTGCTTCAAATCAACTGTTGATATTTTTCATATGATTAACAAGGATTTTAAGGTTCATGAGTAATGACTGAAGCACATATCCCTGCCTGGCACTATAAAAAGAATTTTATTTTTAATCCTGTGAAGAGAGCTGCGAATTGCTTTGGTAGCTTTGACAAAATAACAGCTGTGGTGACTGACGGTGCTCCAGCTGTGTGTGGGGGAGTCAACAACTTTATCGGTTTGCTTAAAAAGAAATATGAAGTGAACTTTGTACCTTTTTATTGAATGAGACACCGGAAAGCCTTATGTAGGAAGGTGCTAGAAGCGACAAATGCCAGGGACGTTATTAAAGAGATTAACTCTGTTAAAACAGCAAATCCAGCTCTCAACAACCATACATTTGTCTCTTACTCACAAGTTGCTCAGAGGAGAATCTGGGAATTTCTTTTTTCCTGCAAAGGTACTCTGGTGAAGAGGAGACATTCTGAGGAATGAATAGTTTTGTCCTCAGAGAAAACAACATTAACTTTCATGCTGAAGCCTTTTAGAATCAATAACCTACTTTTGAACCCTATCAGCAAAAATTGTTGAATATTATTTTTTTCTGAATTGACATTTATTTTTAATGTAACTCTTATCTGAGGTGAGGGTCTGGGGGGGAAGTTAGTGGCAAATTGACAGGTATGGGAAAATAAAATGAGCAGAAGACAATCTCTTCTCGTTAGCTACACAGCATGCTCATGCTACAGCACTCATGTGAATTGTGGGAGTTTTTTTCCCCTCCTGCTGTTGCAGGGAGTAGCTTTCTGCTAAGTATAGAGGGGGGCAGGGGAATTTTAAGCACTGGAACAGACTTCCAGGAAGGGCTAGCAAATGCTGATCATTGGACGATTTTAAGAATAGGTTGGACAAACACCTGTCACAATTGTCTAAGATATCAATTAACTCTCCTGGGATCCTTTCCAGTCCTATATTTTTGTGATTCTGTATATTAACCCGTTCTTGAGATATACCAAACCAAGCTACTGGTAGCTACTCTTCTTTATTTTAAAAAAATATTGCCTTCAAGGACTAAAGCATCTAGCCCTAAAAGAATAAAATGAAGGAGTTGAGGTATGACTAAAACATTGGAATAGTTCTATCATTTGGATTACACTAAGAATTCTAAATTCCAGACAGTTCAAAATCAATCTGTAGGTTAATGATAATAATTTGTATAGTATTAGAAATAGAGACAAGCTGGGAAAATTCATCCTTGGATTTTGACACCTAACCCACTTCACACAATTGGGGAGGCTTTGAATTTGGGTTCTGGCTTTGTTCCATATCCAACAGCTTCTGTATTTACATAGGAAAACACCATTGTATTACACCAGGTATATTTGTGTAAATTGGTGACTTCTTAATTTTACATATGCAAAGTTATAAACAAAATTGATTATTTTCCAGCCTTGCCTAAACAAGGGTCAGTTAACACATTTTCCTTAGTATGCAATGCAGCATGCTGACTGAAGTAAAACTTGTGAGCTTTAATAAGAAAATCACACCAGTCAGCCCTCTGATCATCTCAGGGAATGATTTCTGAAGTTTCAAAGCAGCGTGACATTCTATCTTTTTGCAATGACCCCATTCAGAGCATTTCAGCTCTGAAGCAACAACTTAGTCTGCATTTAGCTTTGTGTGAACTGCGCAAAATGGCATCTTCCCGAATAGAAAATATTCTGTATTTTAAAGAAGCCTGGGATTTTGGAATGTATTATTGTTTGTTGAGTACAAGCAATGTAGCTAGCATTATAGAACGGGGTGTCTTCCTTGAGGAGCTTATTACTGAAGTGCTATATTTTGTCCTTTAACTAGAGTTGTAATCTGCCTCTGTGTGTGCATGTGTGCGCACTTGCAAACACACTCATAGCACCCGCCTCTGGAATTGGATTCCTTAAGTGAGTGGAACACCTGTGGTAGAATTGGAACAAATTCCAGACAGAATTTAAGAGAAGCTTTAGCCTTCATTTATGACACTGCAGCAACCATCAAATAAGACCAGCCTCATATTATCAGCTGACTCATAGGGAGGACTGTAGATGGCTAGAATTGCTGTATACCCCAATCATCCCCCTGCAACCAGAGTTCAAACATGATTCCAGCAGCCTCTGTATTAAATGCATAAATTGAATATGGGTACACTTCCTGTACATCCATTCCTCCTCTCACTATGCACTCAGTCAGAACCAGGGGATACTGACTCTGAAGAGGCTAACAATAGGAAACAATCACAACCTCTAAAGTGCTTTGTGGCCTTAAAATAGATTTGACACATAGCTGAGCAGTAGGTATTGGTTTTATAAATTAAATAATAGAACATCTTTGGGTGACAGAGTGACACTGACAAGTTTCATGAAAGAAGTGAGTTTTGATGAAGGATTTGGAAAAAAAGATGGGTCGGATGTAATTTTGAGGCATAAAGGTAGAAGAAAGGCATGTAGATGGGCAGATAAAAATGCAGAAGGAGCACATAAGAGTGAGGAATGGACAGAGCAAACTGAGCTGTGTGGAAGTCCCAGAGACTCCGGCTGAACAAAAATTATGTATGACTTAGAACATAAGGACACTAAGAATAAACTTCATTTGGAAGAGGAGAGGAAGCCAGAGGAGGGATTTGATGAGCTGAGAAGACCTTTCCCTGCCATAGTTTTGATTAAATCAAACAGAGTGAATGTGAGGGGCATTAGAGAGAAGAAAATTGTAGTCTAGTCAGGAAATGATCAGAAGATGGAGAAAGCTTTTAGCCATAGGTAATACTATAGAGGTTTGCACACACACACACACACACACACACACAAAACACCACACACACGCCAAAACTTGATTTGGCAACATCTTGGGCATAGTGAGGGGCAAAAAAGAAAATTGTAACAAGTGTGGTTAATGGTAACTATCTCTCAAACGGTCCCCTAGGACTGGGGACATTTGCTTTAAAAATGTTCATATTTGCAAGTACCTACCTAGATGATAATGCTTTCTGCAGGTTAAAACTCATTAAAGCAAAGTACAAAGAATAAAGAGATTTGGTTGATAAAAATCACCTATATCTTTTTCTCAACAACAGGTGCCACTGTAAATGTAGATAGCACATTAAAGTAAAAGCTATTGAAGTAATCTAATCACTGTAGTTCTTTGTAGTTTACATTTGAAATAGGTTTCTATTTTATTTTTGTTATATTTTGTTCCTGTTAATATTCTGGAACCATAATTGTCCTTTTAATAAATTATATGAGGCAACATGTGAGGGGAGCCAATATTTTTCATATTAATTGAATTTTATGTCAACATCCTTGGTCCATTTGGGTTCAGTCATATTTGGTTGCAGACAAGAATATTATTAGAAAAATAATCATTTGGCTTTTTCAATATTCGTCATCTCCTGAGCTAAAGAAATTCCCTTCACTTTGTAGAAATGTTGGTATAAATTAGACTCAGAGCTGTCCTTACTCATACACAGATTACATAGTGCACAAGACACATGAAAATTTGGGGCAACACTGGATCTTAACATCCACCTTCCTGCCTCTTCCTATTCTTGATCTGTGGCTCTGCTTCCTCTGAAGAGGATCCAGTTCACTTAAAAGTGCAAAAGCCTGCCAGACCTATTAGTGAACATGAAACCTGTGGAAGACCCATTTAACACATTTGCCAACCCCAAATATATACTGTCAGTTTCTGAATTGACTGTGCTAGTCTACAGAACCTTAGTTTAACATTTGTTTTAAAAATATTTCATTAGTTTGTTGCTGAAGATGATAAAATCACATCTCTAAAAAAAAGTCATCCCCCTCCACTGCCATCTGGCATAGGTGCTCCTGTTTAATAGTATTGCATAGGGCCCCATAAATACTAATGATGGTCCTCATTAGCCTACACAAGAAATTATACCTTTCTTGAGAAATGCTTGTGCAAATTTTAACTAAGCCTAGACAAATTAAGATCAGAATTGTAAGGCTCCAATCCTTTGACTTCAGCAGAACTGCCCTTGTTTTTAATGGGGACTATTGACATCATTAAAGTTAAGCATGTGTATAAGTCTTTACAACAGAGCTACTCAACACGCAGCCCATGGGCCGTATGCGGACCACGGCCCATTTGTTTGCAGCCCACAGTGCAGTTTGGGTTTATGCAGGGCTCAACACAGGTGGGATCCTTTGAACATGGCCTCCACAACGGCAAAGCGTCTCCCAGGAGGGGTGAGCATTGAAAGACGCAAGCAGATGGGCTCGCTGGAACAGACGGGTATGGGGTGTTGGCATTTTTACTTCCCATGGAGGAGGTGCCAGGAGCACCGGGGCATTGTGGGAAGTGCTGGCTACTTAGTCTTATGGGCAGAGCCTGAGAGGTGCTGACTGGTTCATGCTGGACACGTTTGGGTCTGGCACCGCGGCTTAATCTTTGTATTCATGCCCTTCAGTGTGAAAGAAGCTATTTTCATATATCTTTGCATGAATATGCAACCACACTTAAGTTGCAGCCCTCGGCATGTGCTGAGAGTATCATTGTGGCCCCCAGGGTTTCCAAAGTTGTGTAGCTCTGCTTTACAAGATCACATATACTCTGTCTGATCATATTATTGGTGCTAGAATTTCCTTCCTCTGCTACCTCCTCAGCGCAAGCTGGTCCAGCTCCCATGTGCCCAGTCTCTGTACCATACGGGAGAGCACTTCCCCTGTCTTTAAAGTAGTCACTGCTTTCCTTATAGGCACTGTGTATAAAGAGAGAACCATTTTCATCCCAACACCAAACTAGCTTCTGCTTCCATTGATTCCCTCTCCCACTTCCCAAAGTGTCTCTTAACTCTTGACGCTCTCTTTAGGGAATAAATATTCTCATCTTCCATCAAAATGTATGTCTTTTCCCCACAAACCAGAAGCAAATTAAAAAGTACTTTTTTTTTTACTGTGACAGTTATTGCAGTAAAACTCCCCACCTGCTCCCACGCTGTGTAAATCCCTGCTGTGACACTGATTGTGAGAGACACTACTGCTGAAATGTAGCATCATAGTACCGTTATAACTGTCACTAATTTATGCAAGTTGTGGCATATTTGAAAGCAGCGCTGTGTGTGTGTGTGTGTGTGTGTTATACACACATGATTTTAGGGGTGTTTGTGTTAAGTACTTTGAAAGAAATTAAGTCCTGTTTTTATTTGTTGCTAATTATTCTGTTTCACACAGACATCCACCCATGTCCTCAGTAGGACAGCAAGATCTGCAGGTTCCTCTCTTAGATCCAAGGAGCTTACAATGAGCAACAGTTAATGCCATGCTTATCAAGGAGGTATCTCTGGTATAAGAATTGCTCTGATAGAGATTGCTCAGTCATTCTTCTGTCCAGAAAAAGCTCAGAGAGGCAGGATTAACCTTTTCTCAGGGCATATGTTATATATACTGGCATCTTGGTTAGGTTTGCTTTTGTTTGTTTTGTGAGGTGAGTAGCGTGTTACTCTCCAGTGATTGTTGCATGGAGATGATAAAATCTCTCTTAATATTGCTGGGTCTGAGTTATTTCCTTGCATTCAGGTGAAAGAAAGAAGTTGATTAAATGGTTTTGTAGCTGAAGGCCTAGAGTTCTAAGCCCAGATCCCAAAGTGTGTGTGGGTCTGAAAAAGAGTCCTCTGTAGAAACTATTTATTCTCTGCACCATGTGTATTCACTGAAATTGCTGATCATAGCATTCCTTGCAGTCCTCAGTAAGACATCAAGGGTAAAATGTTCTCTAGGTTGCTACTACCAACAGTTACACATGGCTCAAGTTAAAATTTTGCTTTATCTTTGAAGTGTGGATCTGCAATGTAGTCGGTTGACTACTTGGATATTATTTGAAATCTGCTTTTTTTAAATTGTGCTTAAATACACTCCTTAAGGACTATTATTATTATATTTCCAAAGTAGTCTGCAATAAGATACAAAGGTACCTCTATAGCCACCACTTCCACAACAGTATTCCTTTGTTTACAGCGATGTTGAAAGAATTTTTAATATCCAAGATTTTTTAATGTCATTTGAGTTTTGTCTACTTACACTGTGGTTGAAGTTGCCTAGTTTGCTATGATTTTCAGAAGTAACTACTGATTTTTGTCTGTCTTAATTTTTGGGTACCCATCTTCATAGAATCGTAGAGCTGAAAGAGACCTCAGGAGGTCATCAAGTCCAGCCCCCTGCCCAAGGGAGGACCAATCCCAACTACATCAACCCAGCCAGGGCCCTGTCAAGCTGAGACTTAAAAACCTCCAGGAATGGAGATTCCACCTCCCCCCTAGGGAACACATTCCAGTACTTCACCACCTTCTTAGAAAAAAAGTTTTTCCTAATATGCAACCTAGACCTTCCCCCATTGGAACTTGAGACCATTGCTACTTGTTCTGCCATCTGTCACTACTGTGGCAAGTATATTGTGGGAAACAGTATCTAAAGCTTTGCTAAAGTCAAGGTATATCACATCCACTGACTTTCCCATATCCACAGAGCCAGTTACCTCATCATAGAAGCTAATCAGATTGGTCAGGCATGACTTGCCCTTCATGAATCCGTGTTGACTATTCCTGATCACTTTCCCGTCTTCCCAGTTCCTCAAAATGGATTCCTTGAGGATCCCCTCCATAATTTTTCTGGGGACTGAGGTAAGACTGACTGGTCTATAGTTCCCTGGATTGTCCTCTTTCCCTTTTTTAAAGATGGGTACATTTTCTTTTTCCAATCATCCGGGATCTCTCCTGATCTCCACAAGTTTTCAAATAATGCCCAAAGGCTCTGCAATGACATTTTCCAACTCCCTCAGTACCCTCTGATGCATTGAATCCAGACCCATGGATTTGTTTGTCTAGCTTTTCTAAATAGTTCCTAACTTGTTCTTTCCCTACCAAGGGCTGACCACGTCCTTCCCATACTGCACTGTCTAGTGCATTTGTCTGGGAGCTGACCTGGTCTGTGAAGACAGAGGCAAAGAACGCATTGAGTACTTCAGCTTTTCCTACATCATCTGTCACTGTTACCTCTCTGATCCAGTAAGAGCCCCACACCCTTTCTGATCACCCTCTGTAGAAACCTTTCTTGTTACCCTTAACATTCCTTACTAGCTGCTATTCCAATTGAACTTTCATCTTCCTGATAATTCCCTTGCATTCTCAAGCAATATATTTATACTCCTCCCTAGTCATCTGTCCAATTTTCCACTTCTTGTAAGCTCACCAAGCTCACCCAGTAAGCTAATCTGGTTGCCTACCATATTTGCTTTTCTTGCTGTATATCGAGATGGTTTCTTCCTGTGCCTTCAATAAGGCTTCTTTAAAATATTGCTAGCTCTCCTGGACTCCTTTCCCCTTCATGTAAGCATCCCAGGGAATCCTGCCCATCAGTTCTCATGATCACTGCTTCTGAGGTTTTCACCCACCTCTACTTCCCCTATTAGTTCCTCCCTGTTTGTGAGCAGCAGGTCAAGCTGTGTATGGCCCCTGGTCAGTTCCTTCAGCACTTGTCACAAAAAGTTATCCTCAATATTCTCCAAAAACTTCCTGGATTGTCTGTGTATCTTAAATCATCTTAAAGAAGACTGTTTTTTTCAAACGTGCTAAATACCCACCCTCTTAAACTTTCACTCTTCGATAATATTTCAAGTCAGCTACCCAAAAAGGAGACATCTCACATTACTAATCACTTTTGAAATTAAGACCTTAATTTTAGTAACTCAAAATCCAAAGATTCACCCGCAAAAATGGAATAATTTAGGGCAGGATGATTTTTGGATTTACAACACCTAATCTGATCAGCATTTGACCTGCACACCCTTTCCTTGAGGACTACTGTAGACTTTTCCTGTAGAATAAGTACTGTGATACTATCTGAGCTGGACAGATTATGCAAAACTTTTTTCTAATTATCCTTTCCAACATTTTAATTAATTACGTCTGCCACTTCCACTTGCAACAAATGTTTGAATGATCAAGTTTACTGGCACACATTTTCATAAGAAATGTATTTGAGTATTTGGGCTGGAAGTGCTTGCACACTGATTTAATCAAGGAGCACAAACAGTAGCCTGTGGTTTTTCCTGTCACATCACCCCAGCGTGTTCTCCTTCATCTCCATCCTAGACTTATTCTAATTCCCCACCCACCCTAACTACACATGGTTTTCCACTTCTGTTACACTGCAGGTAGGCTGAGAGCTCTGTTCAAGTACAGCATTTTTATATCCCACACATCTCTGAAAGAAACTCATGATGGAGAGAAGTACAGCATCAGAGAACAGACTTGAGTCTGCTTTAAACCTCTGATGTCCATGATAAGAGCCTGTTTGAAATGTGTTTTAAACTAGTTTAAGACAGCAAGTATAATTAAACAAATCTATCATTTTTACAGTTTTAATATGTCCTATTAGATTCCATCATTTTGTACTGAGTGCTGAAGAAGGCACAGTGAATGGAGTTCTTAAAAGCTGGTAGGAAGATGTTAATAGACAGAACCTTTACAGTGTACCTTTCTAGTATAATGAAAGGAATAGTTAGGAGAGCTGTTTTTGTCACTGATACATTAAGCTAATGATATAACATAGTTGTACAGAAAAAGCTGCAGCAAAATTCACTTTTAAGATAAGTTACAGCATTACCCTATTATATCACATTTAAAAAAAAATCCTACTAATTTGGGACCTTTTTTCCTGTATTTATATAAGAACATAAGAATTGCTATGTCACATCAGACTAATGGTCTTTCTGGTCCAATGTCCTGTTTCTGACAATAACCAGGACGAGAGACTTCAAAGGCAGGTACAGGTTGGACCTACCTGGTCTGGCACCCTCAGGACCTAACCCTTCCTAGATGAGGAATTTTGCCAAATTAGGGAGTCATTTATGTCCCTTCTACCACTGTCTCCCCCCTCCCCCCCTGCTCTGGCCTCCTCGTCGGCTCCCCCTACCCTGCCAGCTCACAGCACTCCTAGCTGCCAGCCCTCCACCAAGACTCATGGTCCTGGGACATCCATGATCCTCATGGACCACAGATGTTGCTGGGCCAGAAAGTCCCAGTTCCACCTGTACAAGAATTCCTGCAATAGGAAAATATGGAATAGCCTGCACTCAGAGGATATTTTTTTAACCCTTCCTCCACTCCAGATACAGATTGATGTATGCCCTGAAGCATGAGAGTTCACATTTACAATCACTCTAAACTTTAAAAAAAAAAAAATGCCATCATGAAAATCTACTTCATTAACTGGAAGTCTGTCTGAGTCAAAACCTGAGAAGCAGCCCTGAAACCCTTCTCAGCTGGAGATATGTTTATCAGTGCAAGATAATTGTGAAGGTGGCTCTTAAGCCTCTACTGCAGCTGCTGGTCTCTTCAGTGCTCCCCCCATGGAAGCTTAGGAGTTCCTTGTTGGAATATCTGCTGCATCGTCTGGGGGTTGTGAAACAGCTGCTGCCTGTGGCTTATTCGCATGGAAGATGAAAATGCTGTACTGTCAAATGTGCTGCTGTGAATGGTGGATAGAAATAGAAATGTATATGTATTTCACTTGGACATTTTCTTCTCCCTACCTCCCTCTCGAATTGGGCCACACAGGGTCTTGCCTGTATTATGCTTCACTTTTTGGTGTTTTAGATTGGAGAGCAGATTTACAGAGTAAAACTTAAATCAGGTCAATTCAGATTATTGGGATTTTGGTCCCCAGGATGCCATTCACATTCTTCATTTAAAACAAAAAAAAATCAATCTTCACACAAAGCACTTGATGCTAGCTGGTGTTTTTGCTTCACCCACCATTGTTATAGCGTGCAAAGAATTAATAAGGCACAACTCATAAATTAATGCCCGTATAGATTAGGTTTTTTTTCTTCACTAAGTAGGGAGCACATAATCCCTGATAATTATTGTTCAAGTTACTTTAAAAATGCAACTTTGATATTATTTTCCTGTTAATCTGTGACGAACCAAAAATATAACAATTTCACCATGACTAACCCATGAAATTTGTCATTTTTGTCTCTGACTTATCCCACACTATAGTCATCATGAATATTACTATACTTAGCTTGGATGCATGGAGGAGGAGGAGGAGGAGAAGTGTTTTTAATGGGGGATGCGTATGCTGTTGGATGTGGATGCATAGGCTGTTATTTTGAAGGAGACACATCTGAATTTGGGTTCCTGCACTGTGGGCCCATGAAGTCGTTCTATTTTTCCAGTGCTTTCTATTTAAATGTAAGTTGTTTTAATAAAGGTGCTGGAGAATGAAGTGCTATTAATCCATAGGACATGTATTGGTACAGCATAAGTAGAAAGACAGCAAAGAGTGCAGTTAGCTTGCATGGCTAATCAGGCAGCACCTCTAGGATGTGCAAATATGCAAATAACATCAGTTCAGCTCAATAAATATAGTCCAGGCTGGAATACAAATCTATCTACATATGGGATGAGTTGAGGATTTTTGTCACAAATATCCTACATTAACAAACATTTCTCAGAGCCTAAGAAAATACAAGTGGAGGATTGCTTTGAACTGATGATATTGAGATCAGAGGCTCTGAAAACCATCTCAGCACATGAGAATGTCCTTCAAAGTTCTTCTTTCTTGAGCCATCATGTTCATAATTAACCAGAGACTGGTGTCAAACTGGAAGCTCAGATTGAACTCCCTATCTGCTTAAATATAAGAGGTAGATGGTTGAAGAGTTTTACTTATCTTGTGAATCCAAATCCTGCAATTAAAGTTTTAGTTTGGGATCCAAAATCAGAATTAAAATACGCAATTTACTCTGGACACAGCCCAACAAAGCAGCCCTGCAGACCATTCATAATTTTATAGAACATTCTATATACCGTATCCTTGGTCATCTCTTTTGTAAATTGAACCGCTCCCGTCTTTTTAATCTCTCCTCATATGAAAGTTGTTCTATACCACTAATAATTTTTGTTGTCTTTCTCTTTATTTTTTTCTGTTCTGAGATCTTTTCTGAGATGACGCAACCATAACTACATCCAGTGTTCAAAGTGTGGCTACACTATACATTTATAGAATGACATTATGCCATTTTATGTCTCATTGTATGTCCATTTCCTAATGGTTCATAACATTCTGCTAGCTTTTTTGATTGCAGCTTGTCGCATATAAGCCTAACCTTGCCTGCAAACTGATATACTCTCTCTAAACTTTTTTACTGTTTTTATTCTATGTTAACAGTAATGCAAGGACCTACAGGGATCTATCCTTTAAGAAGTTAGCTTTGATGGTAGAGTAGATTGATCATAAGTAAGACATAGTAGATGTAATATTTTTTTAAATATGATATTATAGATACTAGAATGTACTGGATCTAGCTCTGGATGGGATAGGTCTTACCACAAAGCCATTACGTTGACACCACTAAACCCATATGCTGACATAGAATGCAGCATGCAGACATTCTGCCTATGTCTACACAGTGGAGCTATTTTGGCATACTGGAATTATCCTGAAATAGCTATTCCATGTTTATTGAAGCAGCCTGTTATTTTAAAATAGATTTCAAAATAACGGGTGGCTTATTCTGATGTTCCTGTAACTCTCGTTCCATGAGGGGCAAGGGGTGTTTCAGAATAGCCCTTTATTTAGAAATTAACTCAAAATAAACTATGAAATTTGGATTTCTAAACTGGCCAATCTAACCAGAAAGTTTGTCACAGATTATCAGGAAAATAATATCAAAGTTGCATTTTTAAAATAACTTGAACAAATGATTATCAAAGATTATGTGCTCCCTACTCAGTGAAAAATAAAAACATAATATATATGAGAATTAATTTGAGTTGTGCCTCATTAACTCCTTGCACACCATGACAATAGTGGATGAAAAAAAAACACCAGCTAGCATCAAATTTCAAGGTAAAGATGCTGTGTAGACACACCTTCTTTGTCCTCAAAATAGAATTATTGTACATGGTATCTGATACCAATCTCAAAGGTGACAGCATTATGACATGATTATCTTAGTTTAATATTAACAGGCCCTAAAATACCCTGACTTACAGGGGCAAACATTCTGCTTTCCCAGGAAAGTAGGAACGGTGGGTGACATTCTGTATTTCTTCAACTTTTAGTCAAAAATACCCATATACACAAGGACACAACATGACAACTCATGCATATTCAAAGAGGTATCCTAATTTAACTCTCCAATCAAAAATGAGCACTCACAAATATCTTAGAGTACTGAAATCTAGCTTTGAAGGTTGGATTCAAGTTGATGTCAGAAGACCTAAAAACTCACATGACCAATAGTGTGAAGCACGTTTGCGATTGTCATTTTCTTGCTTTCTTTACTTTGTTTCTAAACTTTCATTAAAGGACTATCTAAGTCTTCAGTTTCCTATACTATCATAATCTCTCATCTCTCACTGAGACTCCTCCTCCACCAACAGAGTAAGGTTTGTCTTCCAACTCCCCAAGGTTGCCAAGAGGGCATGAGAATAGTCTTATAATAGGTAATTACAATTGTATACTTAGGCTATACAGCTGCTCCCAGAGTTGCGAACGGTCAATTTATGACCGTTCGCATTTACAATCAAAATTCCCATTGAGCAGTCATAAAGGCGGTCCCCGAGTTACAAATGCAATCTGTGCTTACGAACAGCGCGGTCGCAATGTAACTCAATGGAATCTGAGTTACGAACATTTCGAGTTACAGCCAAGTGTTTGGTCCATAACTCATTTGTAACTCGAGGAGAGGCTGTATTCATATTATCACTTGAGGTGACTGAATCAATTTATGTAGTTGTTACCTTAAGTCTTTTACTGTGTATACTTTTAATACCTATTGCAATAAAAGTTGGTTTAAGTTTGTACCAGACACAGTGTGGGCATGGATGTTGTGGTTCCCAAAATTCCTCTACAGATGTGGAATTCAGTAGTTTTAATATTTGTGACCGGGGTGGGAGACAAACCTAGTAAACTGGTTAGATTGGTGAGTTTAAAAATCCAAATTACATTCCCAAAACTCCTCGGTTAACAAACTGCATATTGAGGAGATATTTTCAGAAGACTATCCATATTGACACCAAGATTTGTCTTGAATGGAAACAATTTATTTAGGGCCCATCATTTTGTGTGTATGATTGAAATTATTTTAGTTGCATCCTCTCTGATGTACTGGTATATAGACAAATGTAAAACTTTATTTTTTCTATTTTCATTGTCCTTTCTGTGAGAATAATACACACTTTTGGCAATGCTATGAGGCCTCTTAAACTTGACATAGCTCAGGGCCTCAACATGTTTTAATCTGGCTTTGACTATGATGACTATGTTAATGAAGCTAACCGACAATTCTGTGATACCATATACTATTGAGAACTCAATGAAGACTTACACTACAATTTACCCATTAATGTAAGAATTTCAAATTCTTCCTCCAAAAACTCCAAGAAACTCTACTAACTCATCCCCTCCACAAACCCACCTTTCTATATAATTCACAAGATATACAAACAAGGGAACACAGACAGACCCATCAGATCTGGCCAGAGCACTCTTACTGAGGGACTATCAAGACTCATAGAAACCAGCTTCAAACAACTCACCACAACAAGGGCTTCTACAAACGACTTCCTCCAGTAATGCCAAACATTAACATTCTCCCTCAGAATACCATCCTGGCTAACATGGATGTCATGCTGTTAGTTCCCTATATACCTATATCCCTCACAAGCATAGTTGCCTTCATGAAATATTTACACTACTATAGGCAGCCCTCTGATACCTTCCTCAAACACATCGTCAAATTTCTCCATTTCATCTTCACCCATAACAATTTTACATCCAGTAACAAACATTTTGTCCAAACCATGAGAATAGCCATGGATGATAGTATGACTTCCTATATGCCAATTTCTTTATGGGACACTTTGAAGAACAATTTATGCACAAACATACCACAAGACCAATAAGACACATAAGACACACTGATATTTTCATCCTTTGCATGACAACTTAGATTTCTACCACAACTTCATCCACCTTCATTCAGTTCTCTCTGGAATATTCTCACATCAGCACCAATTTGCTGGACATAAGAAAAGTTTCACCAATGGAATCCTGCAGACAACTATAGCAAGAAAACCCCAGATTACCACACCTACCTTCATAGATCTAGTAATCACCCAAACACATCAAAAAATCTTTCAGGAACTCAGACATTACAAAATATGTTCTAAGTAGAAACTCTAGGATATATATCTTTACACACTGAAAATTGTCTTAAAAAAAAAAAAAAAAAAAAAAAAAGACACCTCACCAGAGAAGTAGATCATATCATGGAACAGGTCACTCAAATATTCCAAGAAAATTTACTTCAATTCTCTCAAATGACACATCCGTAGCTGTTACCTAAACCCATACAGAGTATTGTCAAACTACTAAAACCAATGCTTGATGGGGACTCTATTCTGAACGATATCTTTCCTGAACCTTCTCTTCCAGTCTTCAAAAAATTCCCCCAACCTCTCCAAGCTCATTAGAAGTAAGCTCCCCACAAAACAACTCAACACAGTGTCAGACCCTGGCAGAACAGATGAAAAAAAATGAAGACATCGCCACTTCTACAATAATCAACAACCCCCCTCAACACATCTTTCAGGATCCATAGATTCTACACATACCTATCACAATATGTGGCATACATCAAACAGTGCATTAAATGCCCCAGTGACAACTATGTCAGTGAAACCAAATAATCACTATGTTTTTTCATCAACTCACACAGGAAAATCATAAAAACAACAAAGCCAATCATCTGTGGGTGGCTTTTTTCCCCCACAAAGTGATCATTCTAAATCTGATCTATTAGACCTAATGTTAAAAGGAAACCTGTGAAGCACTTTTACAAGATGAGTCTAGGAGTTTAAATTTGTAACTTTGCTAGACACTGAAAATCATGGTCGTAATCACTGTAGATATGATTTATTACAAAAATCTGTAACCCGCAAATCCTATTTTTTTGTCTTATGACTGCAGACCTATTAATTGACCATTTCCCCTTGAAGGGTCCCATAGCATATGTACTAATTACTTATGATGAACTATTTTTGATCTTGTATTTAGCTGGTACTCTTAGTATCTTTCTAAACCTGAAGAAGAGCTCTGTGTTGCTCAAAAGCTTGACACTCTCTCTCCAACAGAAGTTGGTCCAATACAAGATTTTTACAGTAGAAGCTTATAATAATAATATGGAGTTATACCATCTCCTAGAACTGGAAGGGACCTTGCAAGGTCATCGAGTCCAGTCCCCTGCCCTCATAGCAGGACCAAGTACCATCCCTGACAGATTTGCCCTAGATCCCTAAATGGCCTCTTCAAGGATTGAGCTTACAACCCTGGGTTTAGCAAGCCAATGCTCAAACCACCAACCTCAGTGTTATAGATACCTCAGGAAGGGAGGTTGTTTATAACTCTGAAATGTTCCATAACTCCACATCTGAAACAAGACATTACAGACTTCAACCATGTGACGTTGTGGTTGCACCTGTAGAGGAGGGGACCAGGGCTACTAGCAAGGGTGAACTCAGAACTTTTGACCCTTGGAGAAGGGCAGGGTTCAGGACTTAATAGCTCCAGGGAGTGCTTGGGCTAAAGCTCCACAGCTACATTAATGGTTTCTGCCTCCCAGGGGTATCAGGGCTCTCCATTACTTCACTCCCAGTTTTAGCCAGGGGAAGACACATTGCGGAGTAGCACAGGGGGTGAAACCAGATCTACCCTTGTAGCATAAGCGCTGACCCTCCTAGTCCTTGATTGGCTGCTTCCTCCACTGCTGCTATAGACTTTTTGGAGGACATTTCTCTTGCCTTTTGGGGTGGTATGTGGCAGGGCCGCAGAACTTCCAACCGGCGGTCTCAGGGCCTGGTCCACCCCATTACAGGGGCTCACAATTCTGCAAGGGAAACTTGGAAAGTATAAAATGTTCCACATCTTTACAGGATAGCCAATGGCTGAAGTGCGTCTATTATAGATCTACCGTACTGCATAGTGCAAAGCACTAGGAGTGCATACTGTATCCACAATGGCAGTAAGAGAAGCAGTGAATGTACAAAATTGTCTTCTTGGTCTCCAGATTCTTTCCCCATTGGGTCAATTAAGCACTAAGTCAACTTGTTGGATTTGCTGAGAGGAAATAATATTTATCCTTGTTTTTCCTATGGATGAAAGTAATTAAGGGCATGTCTACACAGCAGGGCTAACCTCAAAATAAGCTACACAACTTGAGCTATGCTAATTGTGAAGCTTAAGTCAAAAGAGCTTATTTTGACATTTAGCACTGTCTATACAGTAGTTATTTCGAAATAGAGCGCTTTCTCCCCGACTTCCCTTACTCCTCATGAAATGAGGTATAGAGAAGTCAGATAAGAAGCCCATTATTTTGAATTTATTAATTTGAATAATGGAATTGCTGCGTAGACACACACTACGTTATTTTGGAATAACTAACGTTATTCCGGAATAATGCTGCTGTGTAGACATATCTTTACATCTGGCACTAGTGTTCATCAGATATTTCTGAAGAATCTTTGGAACCAGGCTCAGAGCATTTGTTTGCTTTCCTTTATAATGTAGAGACTAATGTGTGGTAATTAATAGGACGGGCTTAACATTTCATTTATTGACAGAGCATTTTCATTGGCTAACGAACATTATAAAGAACCGCATTAATCTCCTCTGTATAAACCTCACAGATCAATTGAAACTTGTTGTTAGCAATTTAAACTACTACCTTCTTCCAACATTATATATTATGCAGTTCCTGCAATGTCTCTTACAGTGGAAATAAAATTACTCCAAGTACTAGTTATCATGATGTAGGTTAACACATCTGTGCTTCCAAGCTTATGGTACTCCAGGGTATGTTTATCTCAGCTGTGATTTATGGCTCTCAACTCCTGGGGGGCATGAAGCTTCTCATAATGGCTGTACTTCCAAAAGCTTTGCTTTTTAAGAGGGTTGTTAGAATGGGAGATGATTGAATTTGATCAAAATTAGCCCTTTCCCACACTATTCCCCACAACCATTCAACAATTTGGAGTGTTACATTCCTTGAAGACACACTATTTTGCAAGAATGATGGCAATCATTATATAAGGGAACATCAAAGGCTCAATTTCCATGCCCCAATTTTAGAGACTTATTCTGTGCATGTGTATTGAAATCTAATGTACTCCAGTTATATATCATTATTTATCATTTTATCTTGGTGGAAGGGCCAAGAACTTTGTGTAGCAGTCATCAGTTAAGGAGCCAGTGAAATTCACTTAGAGGTGGGGAACTGGTGGAATCTTTCTGAAACCAGCCATACAAGGTTCTAACATACAAGGTCCCCTTGGTATCTGGAAATCTCCAACGTAAGCAGTGGCTATCTCAAACTCATGCTAAGGAGTTTCCTGGTCCGTTTCCCTGTGCAATTGTATTTTTACTGTGTTGTTCACTGGCTCTAATCGTCGAGCTTTGACTTCCCCTCTTGCTCCCATTTAAGGAAGGAAAACCTTTGCACCCAGATGTGTGAGACTGGAATGGGGCATAACATAGCAAAGCTTATGAGGCCTATCTGGGGCATTCATGGGCTTCTGCAGATATAGCTATTGTTGAGTTTGACCTTTAAACAGGGGCTAGTACCCTTTATATTAGAAATTCCTCTTTTCCCCTTTTCATTTAAAATAAATTATGCTGAAAATCCTCTATTCTGTTATTGCAAAATTGCTTCTAAATCATGTTTGGAGAATATAGGGGTAAATTGTGCTGTTAGGATTTGGTAATTTTACATACACACACACACACACACACACACACACACACACACAGTTCTTTCATGCCCTTCCGCAAGCTGATGTGATAATGCGCTACCCAAAAGTATTAGATTTTAATATACAAGCTCCTAAAACTGGAGCGTATCCATTAAGCCTTTGATGTTAGGCCTACAAAGCTGATTCAGGGCAGAACAAAGTGAGTCTAACTTAGTAGAACAGAAATTGCCTGGATGAGAAGCATGCCTGAATAAGAGAGCATTTAGTACAAAAAGGACTGATCTGTTTCAGGCTTTCACTTCAGTAACCATATAAAAGGTTTGTCATAAACTGGTCAGAACTGCACTCTTAACCCAGACCAAACCTGGTAGCCAGTGAGACAAGAAGAGAGTAGATTTGCTGACAATGAGGACAAAATTATCCCATAAGAATTTGATAGCTATGACATGTTGAGGGCATAGAAAAAGCAAGGCTACACAAGACTTGAAATGTGTGTTTTTGCTATATGTGTAGTGCCTGGGAGGGAGATCTGTGACAACACTCTGATTTGCTGTATACACTGTCAAGTTTAGATGCCAGACAAATGAGTAGGGGGGACAGGTGGGTCTCTGTGTTTCCTGCATGTCCATCAGAGCCTTCTAAAACTAAAATGGAGCCTTTATAATTTTACACACTGAATTAACTGAATTGAGGAGGTGCTGTGGGGGGTTTTGTTTCTTGGCATATTGTTCTATCAATCCATTCAGCAGGGTGCACAGTGACGTACATGTTATGCTGTATGAAAACAGATTCTTCTTCCCTGTTGCCCCCATCCTTCACCCACCACAAAAAGACTGAAAAATTTTCTACAGAATACAAGTAGCAGCAAAGCATCTCTACTTTCCTCCTCAGATATACCGCTAGAGATGCACCCGCTAATACAGGTTGAATGTCTCTTGTCCAGCAACATCCGTGGTCTAGCATGATTTTAGTTAGTCCACTTCTCATGGGTGTGGCCAGATTTTCTGCAGTCCCACAAAGTTTGTTTACAGCCACTAGTCCTGGCTCTCAGTGTTCTGTGCTGTTATTTAGCTCCAATTTACCCCAAAAGTCGTCTTAGAGCCCTGTCAGCAGTGGAAGTGTTGGTAATGCTGCTAGACAGTATTATACAATGGAAGTTACAGCTATTCGGGCATATCTACAGAATGAACGATGAGCAAAAATTTAAGACCCTGGTATTTGGCATAATGGATGGTCCGAATAGGAGAGGCAGACCCAGAGAATGGGTAGATGATACAGTAGATTGGTGCAGAGCTAGTCTACAGAAACTAAGCCACTCTGCACTGGGCAGAGAAAGATGGAAGAAAATAGTGAGGGAGGCATCAGATACCAACGGGGGCTGAGCCCATGGTTGTTGATGATGATGGTGGTGGTGGTTCAGCAAATTCAGCAAATCCTCTGTTCTGGCACTGGTCAGACCCCAAGGGTGCTGAATTAGAGAGGTTCAACCTGTGCTATGGCTGTTCACCACACTGGGGACTAAACTACCTCCTCAGGACAAAATCAGAGTGATTGGAGGTTTAAATTCCACTGAATTTGGATGGGAAGAAGGTGACCTTCTCTCCCTAGGCTTCAGAGATCTAGCAGAGTTGCTTCACAGCTGCTACTATAGTATTGGATCTATGCCTCTGCACCCCATGTGAGGTGGATCTGTCTCGTCTCTCATTCTCTGACCCTTCCCTGGCCCCACTAATACCCCTGCATGCAGGAGTATTAACTTGAAAGTAGCCTCCATAAATGGCAGCTCCATAATGCAAAGAGATGTTTCCACCCCCACAGATCTTGTCCCATCTGTAATCTTTCACAGAGCAACAATAGGGCTGTGTCTACATTGGCACCCTTTTCCGTAAAAGGGATGCTAATGAGACACTTCGGAATTGCAAATGTCGCGGCATTTGCATGAACATGGCTGCTGCTTTTTTCCGGCCCGGAGTTTCGCCGGAGAAAAGCGCCAGTCTAGACGGGATCTTGCGGAAAATAAACCCTTTTCCAGAAGATCCCTTATTCCTACTTTCAAGTTTATTTCTGCGAGATCCCGTCTAGACTGGCGCTTTTCTCCGGCAAAACCCCGAGCCAGAAAAAAGCAGCAGCCATATTTAAATCCCCCGCAGCATTTGCAATTCCGAAGTGTCTAATTAGCATCCCTTTTACGGAAAAGGGTGCCAATATAGACACAGCCTAGTTGTTTTGCTGCATGCAGGGCTGTATGCACCCATGGAGAGAGGTGGTAATTCGTGTATGTGTTGCTAATAAATCTCTACACACTGGGCACATACAATGATGCACCTTTTATTGCAACAGAACTGCAGCTGTTATCAACTATTCTATGTCCATTAATAGTGAAAGTTTGTAAGGCTGTGAAAGGTACTCAGAGTTTTATTTGATATACTCCACACACTAGTCATACTGAACATGTTTGAAAATTGATAAGCTTGTATTTGCAGGTGAATTATACTCTCTTTTCTTTCTAAGAAAATTACAGCTTACTAAATCTTTGATATCTGAAAGTGAATCTGAAAAGGGGATACTTGTTGAATTCTACATTATTACTGTGTGCCTCTAAGATATTGGCAAAATTGAAACACACCAATTAAATTCAGCAGACAAAATAATATGCACATTAATCCACAGTATCCAAAATGTTATTTATTGCAAGATTTCATCAAATACATGTAATTTTAATGACTGACACATTACAAAGACACATTTAGAGAAAAACTATGTAAGAAACTAAAAAACTGTGATCTGATGGGGAAATGTGTTTTAATTTGAAAATCATATAACTCTTATGGGTAGAAGCATATAAATCAAGGATTTTAATGTTCACAACATTTTATCAGGCATTCTAATCCCTTGCAATATCCCTTCTATTATCCAATAAGCATGTATAATAAAGTCAATTTTCAGGCTGTTACTATAAGAATAATGATATAAGTTTACTTCTCTACCTTCCATTACTTGAAAAGTTTTGCCTTATTTTTTGACATTGGTAAGAATAGGAACATATAAAAGAAACCATCTGCTATGCCTCTGGACTCATCTGTATAGCACATTGCCTGCAGCTTAGCTACAGTTCTTAAAGTCACTACAAAAATCCAATTCAATTTCTCTTCCTCCCTAGCTAAGTGAATTGAGTGGATGGAACAAGTCCTCCGTCTGTCTGACTTGAATGTGGACATTGAACAAACAGCTTGCATGAGAAATATCACTACCACCTGATCAATTTCCATTTTTTCCTACTACAGGCAGTCCCCGGGTTACGTACAAGATAGGGACTGTAGGTTTGTTCTTAAATTGAATCTGTATGTAAGTCGGAACTGGCGTCCAGATTCAGCTGCTGCTGAAACTGATCAGTTTCAACAACGGCTGAATCTGGATGCCAGTTCTGACTTACATACAGATTCAACTTAAGAACCCCAGGCGTCCCCAAGTCAGCTGCTGCTGAAACTGATCAGCGGCTGATTCCAGGAAGCCGGGGGCAGAGCAACTCTGCCTCGGGCTTCCTGTAGTCAGCCGCTGGTCAGTTTCAGCAGCGGCTGACTTGGGGATGCCTGCAGCTGGGGTGCTGCTGGGTTGGTCCAGTAGCGCCAAGGAGCGGCGCTGCGGGACTAACCCAGCAGCGCCCCAGCTGCTCTACCCCAGGCATTGTGGGCAGAAAAGCCTGGTCTGCTGGGGGGGAGGGGGCACTAGCTGCACCCCCCCCCCCCCAGCAGACCAGGGAGACGGGGAGCAAAGCCGCGGAGGACGCCCGCAGCGGGACAGCCCAGGCGCGCCGCGGCTGTCCCGCTGTGGGCAGCCTCCGAGGCTTTGCTCCCCATCTCCCTGGTCTGCTGGTCAGACCAGGGAGACAGGGAGCAGCTTTTCTCTCCCCAGAGGACGCGGGCGGCAGGACTGAGGCTCATCTGGGCGTCCCGCCGCTCCCGTCCTCCGGGGCGAGAAAAGCCCTGTTCGTAACTGTGGATCCGACATAACTTGGCGTAACTCAGGGGACTGCCTGTACTCTCCAATACATTGTGCTTGCCAAACTAGGTCCTGAGTGTTTGGAGTGCCTTTACCTAACAACTCTTTTGTTAAGTATGCTTATAGAAAGCCATAGGTAGGCTGCTAGGTGTGGCTAGTATTCAGATAGGAGGTAAATGGAATGAGAATGAAGTGA
This sequence comes from Pelodiscus sinensis, assembly GCF_049634645.1. Classification (NCBI taxonomy): domain Eukaryota; kingdom Metazoa; phylum Chordata; order Testudines; family Trionychidae; genus Pelodiscus; species Pelodiscus sinensis. Next base: position 119,485,165 of record NC_134712.1, on the reverse strand, counting down.
GAAGATACGTTGTTTCTTTTTTGTTACTCAACAGAAACCTGTTTTGCAAGTTAAGGAATCAGGTTAACTGATTCCCATTGGGAAGTTGACCTTTAGAACTGCATATTTAATGAACTTCTCAATTGTCCGGTGGATCTTAAAAAAAAAGCCATAAATGTGTATGTTTCATGTCAAATATTTTGGCAAATTGAACACACTTTTCAAAAAACTGCTTGAGGATGAACAATGTTTTGTGTGAGTTGACACAAAATATTTTGTTTCAATTTTGAACATTTTTAACGTGTTTTACTTTGGCTTTTTATAAAATTGAGGGAAACTTCAAAATAGTTTCAAATAAAAATCAGTGTTCTGTTCCACCTTTTTCAAAATGAATCATTTTTTAAGAGTATTTTCTGGAGTAATGTGTATGTGTGAGGAGTGTGGGTGTATGCTTTTTTGGTATTGGCTGTTTTGTCTGTTTTCTCTGAAACAATTCAGTAAAACTTACATGTATTTATGAAAGGTTTTGGTGTGCTAAATCCACATTCTTCTTAATGAAAATTTCTCCCAGCTCTAACGGTTGGTCACATCTAGCCTCAAGCCTGAGTTGACTAAAAATTCCAGGAGAGAAAAAGAGCTTAAGGACTTCATTTCTGGTGCAGAAAAGTCCCTGGTAAGGGGGAAAGTTGAAGCATTTAAAACAAATTGCCAGGCTTCCAAAAGTTATAGATTTTATTTCCAAACAAAATTAGTTGTGTAATGATAGATCTGTCATCTGTCTTTTAGACATCACTGTTCCACTCTCTTCACAAAGCAGAGTGGAATTACCAAGGAAAATATATGATGTTGGAATGAGTAACTTCATGGAAACTGACTCTTAAATAAAGAGGTGACAGGAAAAGAACAAGTTAAAAATTATGTAGAAAAGTTAGAGGTCTTCAAGTCACCAGTACCCGATAAAATGCATCCTAGAATATGCAAGCAGCTGATTGAGGAGATATCTGATTGCCTATCATCTTTGAAAAGTCATGGAAATTGGGAGAGACACCAGAAGACTGGAAAAGGGCAAATATAGTGCTGATTCCCCGCTCTGGCACGATGAATGCAGAAGTGGGGGCCTGCAAAAGTACCCCAAAACCTTATCCTCCCAGGCTTTGATATAAAACTTCCCCAACATCCTAAAAACCTAGATTTTGGGGATAAAAATCTGCAGCCACCATCGAGTGCTTTTGAACCCACAAAACAGGGGTGGACACTTGAAACCAACCTCAAGCTCTTTTCTCCAAAGAGCTTGAAAAAGAAAAGAGAAAATACAAACTGCAGTCTGTGGCTGCTATCCCCTAGTAAGAGGCATGCAGATCCCACAGACTGATTTTCCAGGACACAAAACTCAACCAATACCAGGTTAATAAAAAAGAACTTTTATTATTACAACTACTCCTGTTACAAGCATAGTTGGATTGGCTAGATGGTAAGAGCCACCAATTAATAAGCTCATGGGGAATTTTCCCCGGCAACAAAACTTCATTACAAAAGAGAGGAAAACCCGTTTCTAGCTGCACAGACATCAGATTCCCATTCCCAAACAATAAAACCTAGTGGATTTATTTAGACTTTTTCCTACTTACCAATGGTCTTTTCTTGGAGAGGGACATGTTGTCTGTCCCCCTCAATAGCTGGAGAGTCAACTGCCCAGAGACAAAGGAGGGAAAAAACAAAAATTCCTTTGTCCCAGTTTGAAATTCCTACCTGCATTTCTATTGGCAGACTGCTGTCTGGCTAGGTACAGTTAACCTCTTAGTCCCCACGCTGCTGGCCATCCTCATGACTATCACTCCATCTATGAAAAGGGAAATAAGAACAACCCAGGAAACTTCACACCGGTCAGTTTAACTTCTGTGCCAGGGATGATAATGGAGCAAGTAATTAAGGAATTTATCTGCAAACATCTGGAAGATAATAAGGTGATAGGTAACATCCAGCATGGATTTGTAAAGAACAAATCATGTCAAACCAATCTGATAGCTATCTTTGATTGGATAACAAGCCTTGTGAATAAGGAAGAAGTGATGAATGTGATATACCTAGACTTCAGTAAGGCATTTGATACAATCTTGCATGACCTTCTTATCAATAAACTAGAGAAATACAGCCTAGGTGGGGCTACTATAAGGTAAGTGCATAACTGGCTGGATAACCATTCTCACAGCATAGTTATTAACATTTCACAGTCATGTTGGAAAGTTATAACCAGTGGGATTCCACAGAAGTCAGTTTTGGGGATCAGTTTTGGTCAATATCTTCATCAATGATTTTAGATATTCATATAGAGAGTATGCTTATTAATTTTGCAGATGATACCAAGCTGGGAAGGGTTGAAACTGCTTTGGAGAGTAGGGTCATAATTCAAAATTATCTGGACAAACTGTAGGAATGGTCTGAGGTAAATAGGATGAAGTTTAATACAGACAAATGCAAAGTACTCCACTTAGGAAGGAGCAATCCGTTTCACACATACAGAATAGGAAGTGACTGTCTAGGAAGGAGTACGGCAGAAAGGGATCTATTTATTTATTTAAATGTTTTACCCCCCCCCCCCCTTTCTATTTAAAATATTCAAGGAGGCTTACAAAAACAAACAAAAAAATACAAATATATATAAAAATTTAAAATATGAGAATTTAAAATATGAGACCCCAGAGGGACATAACTAGCTAAAAACATATAGAGAGGAGGAACACACACATACAGACTCAAACATTAATAAAGCACAAGTAAAATGGGTGGCTTTAGCCTGACGCCGGAACAACGCTAGCATTGGCGCCATGCAAATATCCCAAGGAAAAGAATTCCACAGCCTGGGAGCAAAAGCTGAGAATGCCCTGTTCCATGTAGATGTTAATCTTATCTCCAGAAGTGGGGGAACACAAAGGAAAGCCTCCCCAGCTGACCTCAATCCCCGGAGAGATTCATATGGGAGAAGACGGTCCTTCAGATACCCTGGACCCAACTCATTTAAGGCTTTATAGCTCATAACTAAAACCTTAAATTGTACCCGGAAACATACCGGAAGGCAGTGCAGCTGCGGATGCACTGGCATAATGTGTTCCATATAACTAGTGTTAATTAAAACTCGAGCAGCCACATTCTGGACCAGTTGAAGTTTCTGAAGGCTCTTTAGAGGCAGCCCTACATAAAGTGCATTACAATAATCCAGTGGGGATGTAACAAGGGCATGGATCACTGTGACCAAGTCATGCTTGTTCAATAAGGGTCGCAGATGGTGGATCAAACGAAGTTGCCCAAAGGTACTCCTGGCCACCGAAGAAATCTAATTTTCAAACATTAAAAAAGGGTCCAGGAGGACTCCCAAGCTGTGTACCTGTTCTTTCAGGGGGAGAGTAACCCTGTCTAGAACAGGTGCCATGCCACATTCACAAACAGATGGCCTCCTGATCCACAGGACCTCAGTCTTATTTGGGATCAACTTAAGCTTATTTGACTTCATCCAGACCATCACTGCCTCCAGACACCAATTTAGATCAGTCACTGCCACACCTGGTTCTAATGTCACAGGGAAATAGAGCTGGGTGTCATCTGCGTATTGATGGCACCGTCCTCCAAAACTCCTTATGACCTCTCCCAGCAGCTTCATGTAGATATTAAACATCATAGGGGACAAGATGGAACCTTGCGGGACCCCATAGCACAATCGCCATGGGGTCAAATAGCAGCCCCCAGGCTCCACCTTCTGAAAGTGTCCCGACAGGTAGGACCGGAACCATTGCAAAATAGTGCCTCCAATACACAACTCTGCCAGGCATCCCAGAAGGATATCATGGTCAATGGTATCAAAAGCCGCTGAGAGGTCTAAGAGAATCAACAGGGATGCACTCCCCTTGTCTATCTCCCGGTGTAAATCATCTACCATGGCGACCAAGGCTGTTTCAGTTCCAAAACCAGGCCTAAAGCCAGACTGAAATGGATCTAAGTAGTCTGTTTCTTCCAAGAAAGCTTGGAGTTGCAGTGCCACCATCCACTCAAGTACCTTGCCCAAGAAGGGAATATTAGCAATTGGGCGATAGCTATTTAAGTCATGTGGGTCCAGGGAAGTCTTCTTGAGTAACGGTTTTATCACTGCCTCTTTCAAGGCAGCAGGAACCATACCAGATCTAAAAGATTCATTAATAATCCCCTGGACCCAGCCAGTCATCTTTTCGTGGCTAGATTTAATAAGCCATGAAGGTCAGGGGTCAAGTGAGCACGTGGTTGGTCACACTTCTCCAAGCACCTTGTCCACATCCTCAGTCTGCAATAGTTGAAATTGATCCCGAGGAAAAAAGACTGGGTGGTGCACTCAGCACATTCTGTGCCCCACTTACACAGCAACCAGAGTCCAAATCCAACTGGATGCAGGTGATCTTATTTGCAAAATGCTTTGCAAACAGATCACAGTGGGGGGCCAAAGGCTCCTCTGTTTCGTCATGAGTGCCAGACTGCAACAGGCCCCGCACCACTAGGGGTCATAGTGGACCACAAGCTAAATATGAGTCAACAGAGTGACACTGTTGCAAAGAAAGTAAACATGATTCTGGGTTGCATTAATAGGAATGTTGTGAGCAAGACACAAGAAGTCATTTTTCTGCTCTACTCTGTGCTGATTAGGCTTCAGTTGGAGTATTGTGTCCAGTTCTGGGCACCACATTTCAAGAAAGATGTGGAGAAATTGGGGAAGGTCGAGAGAAAAGCAACAAACTGATTAAAGGCCTAGAAATCATGACATTTGAGGGGAGACTGAAAGAACTGGGCTTGTTTACTTTAGAAAAGAGAAGACTCAGGAGACATGATAGCAGTTTTCAAGTACCTAAAAGGGTGTTCCAAGGAGGAGGGAAAAACATTGTTTTCCCTGGTCTCTGATGATAGGATAAGAAGCAATAGGCTTAAACTGCAGCATGGGAGGTATAGGCTGAACATAAGGAAAAACTTCCTAACTGTCAGGGTAGTTACACTTCCTTGGGAGGTTGTGAAATCTCCATTATTCAAGATATTTAAGAGCATGTTAGATAAACCTCTATCGGGGATAATCTAGATGATAATCTTGGTCCTGCTGAGAGAGCAGAGAACTGGACTTGATGATCTCTCGAGGTGCTCCAGTTCTAATATTCTGCGAAATATAATTGAAGGCAAAATCAGACTCACTAAGTGTTAGTACACCTCAAATGCTAATGTGTTTGTCAAATTGTTTTCCTTATGTGAAGGGAAAATACACCCTTTGACTTCATACTGTTAACTTTGGGTCAGATTCTCAGGTAGTAGAAGTTGGCATAAATCCATTAACTTCAGTGCTACTAGGCTGTTTTACAGCAGTTGAGTTTTCCTAGGAATCACCCTTTCTTGAGGTGGATGCAGTGTTAGGTCCCATCACATGGGCTTTTCAAGTTGTCATACAAATAAAAGTGAGAGCAAGAGCTTGGAGTAAATCCTGTACAGCTCTCTATAGGGAGAAAGGTATTTCCTGTGTGTGTAAGATATCTATTAACTTTTCAAAGACAGTCTATAAGTACTTACAAGATGATCAAAAAACTGATGTTGAATTCTTCATTCCAGAAGACAAATTTCAAACATCCAACCCATGGGCTGCAGACCGTTTGTCCGGGTTAGCTACTCTTGGGCTGTCAGTTTATCTGAATGTCCACAAACATGGCTCCTCCCTACTCCCATAAGCCACTGTTCACCATTTCTGGCCAATGGGAGCCATGGTGGCCTGGCCTTCGCTATTTCCTGCAGCTCTTATTGGCTGAGAACAGTGAACCACATAGCATCTGGAAGCCGCAAGTGGTGGTGCCTATGGCCTCTCAGATAAACAAACCATCTGGCAGCCTGCTAGTGGCTAACCCTGACAAACCACACATGGCCAGCATGCTTGTAGATTCCCCCATCCCTGGTTTATATAAAGATGCAATGGCTGGAAGTTGAAGCTTCACAAATTCAGACTCTAAATAAAGCACTGATGTTTAACAATGAGAGAAATGAACAACTGAACAATTTACCAGCGGTTGTGCTTGATTCTCTATCACTGGCAACTTTTAAATCAAGACTGAATGATTTTATAAAAGATCTGCTTTAATTGAAACAAATTAATTGCAGGGAAGCCGGATAGGCTGTGTTATGCAGGTGGTCAGACAACATGATCACAATGGTACCTTTTCAGTTTATAATCAATAAATCTCTGACAAGGTGCAGAATGGAGAAAACTATGCTGAAAGATGGCAAATATGCAAGGTATTTGTATTTCATATTCACCCAGGGGAAATCCAGATTAATAACAATCTATTAAGAAAGCTTGGCCTCAGAAATGCTTGTGTTTGGTAAAAGAACAAGGCTGAGCCTAGCTTGCATGGGAAGAGGGCCATGTGATAAAACAAACACTCTGGGAAAGCAAAACAAAGCAGTCATTTATTTCTAGTTTGGGTCATTTAGCAGCAAGGCATAGCAATAAGAAACACTTTTCACACCACATCTCCTCATGAGATTGTCCACCGGGCGAGGAAATAAGTTCCCGTTGTGCCAAAAGTAATAACATCTGTCAGCTATCCAAACACTCCTCCCCAAAAGCTTGCTCAGTTGCATTTTTTGGAAAGTCTTTTAGCAGCTGAAAAAAATGAGAAAAGACAAATTAATTTTATAAAAAAATCTTTTCATGGGAATATCCACACAGACTTTGACACACTATCCTTTGTATTAGTTCAAACCTTTTTACCAAGAAAAGAAGCCTGTAGTTTGCAGCCAGGAATTTACAAATGTGAATGCTAACGGCAAGCTATCAGAATAATCTGCTCTGAATTGGTGGCTGCCACTGCTGCTGATGGAACTGCTGCTTTGAGAGTTATTGAAAATATGATTCTATATTTATGTTCTTCTTTCCCAGATGCCCCCTGTGTTTTGGTAGGGCCTGATAATCCAAGAAGTACAAATCATCTGGGCTCAGAACCTCAACAATTCCTGTCATAGTTAGGATTTACTATTGCATCTTATATGGTAACATTTGTCTAAAGGTAAACATTTTAAATATGACCTTATGGATTTTACAGTCTCCTTCCTCAGTTGTAATGACTACACCACAGTCCGTTGGCTACATTTTGAACAGTAATGGATTGCCACAGCAAATTCCTTGACAAACTCCCAAGAGGAAGGACTTCTGTTACTTCTTGGTATAGCTCGTGCATTGCAAAAGAATAGAATCATACAAACACAGAAATGGAAGAGTCCTCAATAAATCATCTAATCCAATCCGCTCAAGGCAAGACTAACAAGTTAATAGGCTATTTCTGAGAGGCATTTGTCTAACCCAGTGATGGGCAACCTAGGCAAGTGAATGGGCCACAGGAGTGGCCCTCTTCATCTCAATGGACTGCAAGATTGTTATAATCAAGCTGGTTTCCTGGGATAGGGTAGTTTTGCTAACTGCGCTTGCATACTTAGAATTTTCATGGCATGCCAATTGCACAGTAGCAGCATTTTGACTGGATGCAGAGGGATCACGTGGCCCTCACATTCAATGTTGTGTGCATCAGCACACACCTCAGTTCACGTGCCCTTGCTTTACATGGGTGTTACTTTAGTAACACCAGTATGGAAAACAAACCTTATGCGGATGGAAACTAGTAGAATCCGGTAACGTGTGACCTGCATGCTGCAGGTTGCCCACCACTGGTCTAACCTGTTCTTGAAAATCTCCAGTGATGGAGGTTCCACAACCTCCCTAAGCAATTTGTTCTAGTGCTTAACTACCATGACGACAAGTTATTCCTAAAGTCTAACCAAAACCACCCTGGCTACAATTTAAGCTCATTGCTTCTCATCCTATCCTCAGAGGTTAACGAGAACTCTATGCCCATAAAAAAGTGAATATGGATCATGCTGAAGTGGTCAATAATCCCTAAACGTTCATTCCTGGCAACACTTACTGCTGTGCATAGGACTCAGTACAGTGAATAGCCACATGAATTTGAGTGAAACTGCTACTGACACAAGCTCTATAGGCAGTTGTACAATGGGTACTTTTAAATGTTTGCTACATTTATTCTTTTGCTGACCAATTTTTGCAGCAATCTCTGCAAGCACTGATCTTTTTGGTTGTCTGCTGTTCCCCCTCTTTCTGCTTACTCTAGACTAATCAGTAAAGGGGTCTTTTTCTTCTATTTTGATCAGTAAATGGTGATTGTGTGCCCCTTGCTTCCAAGAAAGATCCCTTAAAGCTGGAACTACAGCTAGTGTAAGATAGCTTCCTGTATGTGGTAACAGCACTAGACAAGGATTATGATGGCAAGTAGCTTGCTGCCAGGAAACAACCATGTTTGTCCATTACTACTTCCACCTTATATAAATACACTCAAAGAACCTGTAGAATTCTGATCAGCTCTGTGTTAAAAAACAAAATATAAATCCCACAGACAACAATACAACCCTTTTCTGCTTGTAGAGCCAATAATTCAGGAATGACTGATGGCTGCCCTTTTTGGGTGGTAAGGGAATGCCCAATACCGAAAGGCTTTCCTTTAATTTTGTCAATGGATGCAGAAATTCTCTCTTATATTTCTCATTGTCAATGGGCGAGCCCCACGTTGGGGGTGCCACCCGTGCTCGGGGTAAACTTCAGCCCTCCCTGACCTAGTTCTCCCAAAGTACAATGCCCCTGACTTAGGGGAAATACAGCCCTCTGGCCTAGTCTCAATGTACAATGCCCCTGGTTTAGGGGAAGTACGGCCCTTCGGCCTAGTCCCACAGTGCAATGCCCCTGCAGTCTCTGCGGGTGGCGTGCGGGGGAGCCAGGGGGAGCCGGGCCCTCCCACTCCACCGGGTCCCAGCCCAGGTCCTGATGGCAGCGGAGGTTTTCACTGCCTGGTTGGCGGGGTTGCCCATCGGAACACGCCGACCTCCCGTCGGTCCTTCCTCCGCCCTGCCTGGGCCACCTCCGACCTCTCCCGGCGCCGGGTCGGGCCCTCTGCCGGTTACTCCTGGGCTGCTCCTGGAGCGGCTTGGATGGTGAGCGAGACTCCTGCGGGGGTTGGTCGGACTCCTGAGGTGGCAGCCATAGCGGACTGGGTTCAGGGGTGGGTTGGGCTGCTTCGGAACTCCTCTCTGAACCTCTGCCCCTCCTGTCTGCCTGCTTGTCCAGATATTTAGCCCCAACCTGCAGCCTGAGCATGCTCCGCAGGGCTGCGGGGGTGGGGCCCCTTCAGCCACCTGGGCCAGATGGACTCCTTGGGCTTCAGTGCGGAACGGTGCCGCTCTGTTACACTCATGCTAAACTCTCAAGAGGAGGGTGTAGAAACTGTGTTGCACGAAAGGCACCTTGTGCTGTGTTAGGTCTGGAGAGATACTTGCTCTCCTCCTTCTCACTTTGCTGCTTCCTTGACACTAATTTCCTGTTCAGCACTGTCCCTTACTATGCCTCCTTGTGTTTGCGGTTTTACTGCAGCTACTACTGTACATTTGCATTCTGTCCATTGGAGCAATCCCATGTTGATCCTGAGGATCTTGCCCAAGCCTTAAGAGAACTGAATGCACTTTGCAATGTGTCTGGGAAAGTCAGTAATATTCACTTACAATGAATGGTCCTTTATTGTATGTGCTAGCTACTTATGCTAAACAATCTGTCTCACTTTGTATTTTGTTGTGATGCCAGGAGTACTTTTTCTACATTTGAGGAAGAGCTCTGTGTGCCTCAAAATTTCTCTCTCCCACCAACAGAACATGTTCTCTCTAATAATGTTAATTTCCATGTGAATGCTGATACAATATCAGGAAGTATGGTGAACTGCCCTCTCTACCTGTTCCGTGGCAAGGTGTTCACTTATAGAATCTCAATCTTTTGGACACAACACATCCTGCATGTGGGCGAGGGGGTTAGACTTAGATGATCCTTACGGCTTTTTCCAACTCTGTGGGTTTTTGAATCTTGTCTGTGTGACTGAGCTGTGTGTTCATGATGCCAGCTATAAAGCTGATGTTTACATTGCTTTTCTGCTTAAATGAATGATTGTTACTGTTACTTTAGATTTGTAGTATTACACTATAAATTTTGATGGTTCTAGTGGCAATTTTCACTACTTATTAGTGTCAGAGCTCGACTTGATGAGTTCATTAACTGGATTTAGTGCTGCTTGTTGCTGATGGCAAGCAAAATATTCAAGTCCAAGTTGACGCCTTCCTACACAGGTAGTAAACTGGAGATGTTGAGCATTTGATTTGCTTATTGCTACTCGCATTCCTGTGACATTGAGTGTGTTAATGATTATTATATAGTATATATAGCATGCATGTGTGCGTATTTTTACTGGTTATCTCCTCTGTTTGATTTGCTTAGGTCTGTGACGGTGTCCAAAGCCTGAGTTTTGATACTCAGCAAGTGCTGATACTCTTAGAAAAAGCCTAGAGGTGATTTGGGATGCCTTGTTGTACCAACAGTATTTCAGTGCTCTGTGAAATGGAGATAGCGCAATAGCCATGAAATCTCTTCCTGAACATCCAGCTTTCACAGCAGTGTTGTAAGGGTGCCATGGAGCCCAGAGGGCAATGAGGACATTAATACAAGCAGTTCTAGAAAGGGGGATGTTAGGGCTGAAGCCGGATTCTTGTTGTTCATGGGCTCGGTGACAGCTGAGCACTCATGGCTAATGTTGTGGGGTGCTTTAGAATAGGTGCGCTTTGCTTCACCTGCACTCATTTCAGCATTGTGTGATAGAAACTGTCCTTTCTCCTAACACTTTCAGCCATGCAGGCCAAGCCTGATGCTGTAACCCCCTTCCTCGCTGGGCTATTTATGCTATCTCTGTGCGGGAAGGTGACACACTACACACAGCAGGTGTTACTTTTTCCCTGTCTATAGCACTATCAGGATTCTGTGGGCAAAAAGGCCTCACACTACACAGTTCTAAGTAGGTGGATGTGGTTAAAGACTTTTATGTGTACACTGAGCATTTTTATAACATTTCCCACCATCTCACCAACTGCACATCTCCAATAGTGGGAACTCTAGTATTGACTGAGTGTTGGAATTTTTACCTCCATCTTCTCTAGTTCTGCTCAGAGTTGTTTAACAAACATTGTGTTAAGCACCCCAGCAGCCACCAGCACATTGATTATGCAGCGATACTCAGACTGAGGTCCATGAGCCCCAACTGTCTCTTTAGGGTGTCACCTAGTGCTCTTTGCAGCACATGACATTAAAACACTATGGGTATGTCTAAACTAGCCCCCTAGTTGGAACTAGGGAGGCTAATGTAGGCATTTGAAGTTGCAAATGAAGCCCGGGATTTAAATATCCCGGGCTTCATTTGCATGTTCCCGTCCGGTCGCCATTTTGAAATTCCACTAGTCTGGACTAACTGCTCGCAGCTACACCCGGCAGTGGAACAGCAATTCGAACTAAGTCCCTAGTTCAAATTAACTGTTACACCTCATTCCATTCCGTTTCACTGCTGCGTGTAGCCGTGAGCAGTTAGTCCGGACTAGTAGCATTTAAAAATGGCGACTGGACAGGAACATGCAAATAAAGCCCAGGATATTTAAATCCCAGACTTAATTTGCAACTTCGAATGCCTACATTAGCCTCCCTAGTTCGAACTAGGGGGCTAGTGTAGATATACTCTATGGCATTTTAATTACCCAATCAGGATGCTTTGACTATGTTATTAACCAACAGTAGTTGAGAAAAATATGTGGCCAGTCATTTTGCTATGAGAAATATCTATAGAATATATAGAGATAGTAAATAAAACAATTAATTCACACTACAGTGGCTCACTTGGATAATATTGATGATTGATTTTGCCCCGAATCATTGAGGTCTGAGTACAACTGTGCTAGAGCTTCACCCATTGCTATTGATGGCAGAGTTGTACTAGCAACGGTGTCAGGGGGCACTCTTGAGAGAGTTCAGCTCCATTTGTGCACAGGCTTTGAAGAAGGTATTCTGCCTTTTCAAATGCAGATTTTGCTCTTCCTATAGTGCTGTGTTCTCTGAGCCAGGAATGCAAAACCCGACTTTGAACATATATTCCTAAGGCAGTTAATGAGTCCTTTGTGCTGTGTTCCCTGTGCATGCTTAGTGTGGAGCTGGAAAGGAGGGTGAGTGCCAGGAGGTGCAATTTGACAGGACAAGAGTCTGAGGCCTTTTTATATGTAGACCTGCTGTTTACCAGGATGAGTAGGGTACACAGTACTTCCTGGCCTGACATCCTTCTTTATTTGGGTTAGTGAGAGAGCTGTGTAGCAGTAGCTTGGCCCTTTCTCTTTTTCTCTGTGTAAACTATGGAACAGCTTTACAAGCCATTTATGTATCACTTTTCCCTATTGACTACCCATGCCGCCTCCTAAACCAGTGCATTGCTGCCAGTGCTTAATTTGTAATGAAAGCGATGCCAGGACTTAAGCAATTAGGTGCTGAGGCTCAAGCCCTGGCACAAATTAAGCACAGAGTGCTGCCATCATCACCATTTTCTCCAAGTAATTTGAAAATTACAATTATCCTCAATATATTTAGTGCCACGTAAGCTTGAGTGGGTCCATATTGGATGTGGAAAATACTAAGGCTAGAGCTGATTGAGGAATGAAAACAAAATTTCTCAGAGAAATGAACAGTTTTCATTTTTAAATGGTGAAAATGGGTGCACTCCTCATATCTGGCAAATGTTTATGTCTTTGGAAAAATCAATTTTTTATCAAAAACATGATTGAAAATTGTTTTGTATATTGAAAACTTAGTTTTTGTAAATTAAAATTTAACATAACTTTAATATTAGAAAGCATGATTTATTGTTTTATTTATTTAAAAACAGACATTTTAATTAAAATCTTTCCAGTCACAAAATATCCATCAGCTTTCTCCAAGTCAAAAAGATGTGTAATTTTCAACAAAGCATTAATATAGCTGTCTGCTGATCCAAAATGCGTATTTACCTGTTATAGCTGATGGCAGGACAAATTCAGGGAAATATAAGCACAGTTCGTACCTGGCATCTCCATAAACGTGTCAGCAGCTGTGTGCTGAACAGAAAAGAAAATAGAGACATTAATTGCATCCTTTAACATGACCAAGACACACACTTAGTGGATTACAGTAATCAAGTAGTACACTTGTCTTTGTCATGCTTAGGGATGGTGGGAGTCTGTGTTTACCAATACTCTTGTGTAGGCCATCACTGCATCCAGGATGCTTTTTCTCAAACAATTTGTCATCCATTGTCTCGACTGAAGTTAGTGTTCCATCATCCGTGCTGGGGTTTGAGTCATGTATATGGAAACACAGTGACAAGCTTTAAAGATATAGGCAGAAAGCACGGCCCAACTGAATTGAATTCACCCATATTTCTTAGTATAACTATGGATCCAGCCCTGTGTCTGCTAATCATTCTCCTAATGCAAGTCTAATACCTAGATGTGCTTGAGTCAGTTAACAGACAGGGTTTCTTCAGCAACAGAAACACATTTTGCTGTGTGTCTCCTTCCCTACTGTTGTTCCATCTGCAAAGGTGACATGATGAAATGTTTCTACTAACTTTAACCATTTCTAGCCTGATATTCTCATTTTAAGATCCAGATAATGGCTGGAAGCCAAAGAAAAAGATTGCATTTGTCAAGCTCTTCAAGCAACAACTTTATAAAAACAGTGCCAAATGGTGGTGGGTGAATCTAGGGTTGGGGAAGGCAAGTCCCTAACCCCGCTGCTGCCACCCAGGGCCCTGTGGGAGTCAATCACCCACCCACTGTAGGGGCAGCCCACCTCTGTCCGAGCAGGTGGCACATGGTCCTAGTGGGAGTGGGGGGCGGCATGGGCGGTGCATGACCCTAACCCTAGCTGGTCCCCAGGGGAGCACGGGGGAGAGGGAAAGCAGGTGACACATGGCCCCAGCCTGCCCTGGCCAGAGCACAGGAGAGAAGAGGAGCAGTGCATGGCCCCAGCCTTCTCCAGAGCATGGAAAGGGTGGCCCCTGGCTCTGGATGGCACACAACAGGCACATAGTCTCCCTAGCCCCAGGAGGACTGCCAGCACAGCCCCAGTCTCAGTGGGGCTGAAACCCAGGCAGCTCCAGGAGGCTTGGGAGACGCGCTGAAGGAGGGTAGGGGCTAGGGGCAGAGTGTGGGCAGGGCAGGACCGGCAATTAGGGAAGGCCTCGTCTACCTGCCACTCATGCAGAGCTAATGTATTTGATTATTTATCTGGCCTTCCCATAATGCCATCCCAGGTTTCGAGGAAGGTGGGTTTTGCTTTATTTTGTTTTTGTTTCACTAGCTTATGGTGATGCAAAACATTTCTTTGGATGTGCACACACATCCAAGGAGCTGTCAGCTCATTATCCTCCTACATTACCTTCAGAATTTCATCAGCTATTTCTCTGCCTTGAAAACCTACAAAGAAATTAACACATTAAGCACAAGCCTTCTGTTTTTCTGTAATAGTTCATATGTTTAAAGTATGGCTGGTGGGTGCTTCTAGAGAAACCAGAGATGTAATCCTAGTCCTACTGAAATCATGGCAAATCTCCCACTGCTTTTAATGGATCGGTATTTATCCGAGGTGTCAGACTGGCACTCAGGTGTCCAGGGACCTGGGAAAAAATCTGAAACTGAAGACCCTCAGTGGTACTTATTTTTGGAAGGATGGAGGGCATGGCTTGGAGGGAAGTTCAAGAGTGAGCTCATCCCACACTCCCGCTGGAATGTGGCAGGCTGGCAGCTTCTATCTTGCAGGCCTGGTGCTCCAAATATTGCAACCTGGTGTGTGGGATCTCAGCACCATTCAGGCTTGGCCCAGTCGTAACTCCATCGATTTAGCCTGGCAGCCCCTCCCTCACAACAGAGGGTCTGCCAGGCCAATCCTCAGAGGAGCAGCAATCCCAGGCACCAGGTTCCAATGTCTCCAAAAAGAGTCCCAAGGCAAACAGATCCTGTTGGAAAGCACACACCTTTCTAACCCAGGTGGTCCTCCCAGGTGTATTTACAAGGAGATCATTTCAAAGCTCCTTTGCCTCTGGACTGCACTACCCAGCACAATGGTCAGAGTAGGTAGATATAACTGCTGGACCTGATGATATTCATGCTCCATTCAGAGAGCCAGCATAGCAGTATCTCCGATGTTGTTCCCATCTTTCCATATTGTCCACAGATAGTAATGAGGATTACTAGCCTAAGATCAATCAGCACATCTCTGACAGAGCTGAGAATAGGATCTACACCTACCCACACCTTGCCTGTACTTGCTCTCCTTACAAAGTTTTTTCAATTATTTTGTATCTCTACATTTACTTAAAGATGCAGGGCCAGCTCCTCAGATGGCATACACTGACATAGCTCTGGTCACAGCCTTTCAGGCAGCCCATCCCCCACCCCAGGGGCTGCGATGGCTGGTGCGAGGCCAGGGATGTGTCCCAGTCATGCCACGAACAGAGGCAGCTCCCATACCCTGGGGCACCACGACTTGCTCCAGGGCCACTTGCTTGCACCTCTGTTGTTGGTGGTGCTTATGAGCTGCAAGATCAGGAGAAGTGCCAGGCGCAGGGTGAGGCTCCCATGTCCCTGGGTGCCTGCCATGCCATCCTCCACCATGCCCTGAGTGGCTGCATCCTGAGCCCAGCACTGAGCCACCTCGGTGAGACCCAAGCCCAGACTGGCTCCCTCCCTCCCAGCCATGCGTGAGGCTGTAGCGGCGAGAGGTGCTTCTGCAAGGCGGGTGGAGGCAGCACCCAGCACCCATTTGCGTTGCTCTGCAGCCTTGTCCTCCCTCCTCCCCGCACAGTTGGAGCACCAGTGCTGGCTTTCTGCTGTGTGGGGGAGGGGAGATGGAGAGAAAGTCCTGAGCCTTGCTGTACAGGGAAGAAGTGCTCCCACTCCCAGGCTGGGGGAACAGCAGAGCACCAGTGCACTGTCTGGAGTGCCCATTGGCTAATGGGAGCAGCAGGAGGCTGAGCTTGGGAATAGTGCAGTGCCTGAAGACAAGCAAGTGCCCCACATCCCCTCATTCCCAGAACCTGACCCCCAGTCTCCTCACTCAACCCCCCTCCCTCTGCGAGACCCCACTCCTCCAGCCGCTCCTGCCCCTTCCCTCCTGGCCAGACATCTGATCCTGCCCAATCCCCCCACCCACCTCCACTCACCCCTCCACCAAGACCCCGCACCCCTAACCCCCTCACTCATCCCCCACCAAGAGCTTGAGTCTAATTCTCATCTCCAGCCTGCTCACCCACTCCCTCCAGTGAGACCCCGCACCCCCAGCCCACTCCTGCCCCCTCCCTCCCAGACAGACACTCTGCCCCGGTACCCTTCCCTGCTCCTGCACCTTCCCCCCTGGCCAAACACCCTGCCTCCAGCCTGTTTCTGCCCCCTTCCACCTGGCCAGACACCCTACTCCCAGCCTGCTCCTGCACCCTACCTCCCACCCAGACCTTGCACCCTAAGGCCCTCCTGCACCCTATCTCCTGCCCAGATCCTGTACCCAATTCCTATCCCACTCACTGGCCTCCCTGTCCCACACACTGAACCCCTCATTTGTGGCCCCACCACAGAGCCTGGGGACCCACAAAATCCACTAACCCTGCAACCCCAAAAGAGATAATCTGGGCTGAGCCTTGAACCTCAGTTCTCCCCCACCTCCATGGGGCTGGAGCACAAGGGGAGTGAAGTATTTCAGTTAGGGGACACATCAATGAGGGTTGGTGGTTTTGGGAGGGGCTTCTTTTCCTTCTTTCTTGTATGGTTCCCAAATGATTTTTCTGTGGGTCAGTGGCCCCCAGCCCAAAAAAGTTTCCTTACCCCTGCCATAAATAAAGACAATTTTGCAACCTTTTTGTGCTGGACATAATATTTTACTTTGTTTAAAATGAAGCCTGGCTAACAAGGCCCCAAATGGGGCCCAGCCCCCATCTGGCCGCAGAATGGACTGGTGGAGGCCCTCCTGCTGCTGCAGCACTGGCAGGAGGAGAGGCCAAGATTTGGCTGCCAAGGTAAGAGGGGCATGGGTGAGTGAAGGGAGCAGGAGGCACAACCGCCTAGTAATTATTTCTTTGTTTAAGTTTGAATGAAGGGGATGCATACAAATATTACAGCGCTGTGCCAAGACAGCATTATCACAGATTTTCTTAGTTAATCTCCCATCTGTAAAAAAAGCTTTGTTTGGATTATCTACAGGTCACATATTCCTCTGTGAATTTGTTTTCTGGATAATGGGAATACACGAAAGTCAATTAATTTGCAAACAGACACAGCCACTGCTGGATGAATGGATTCTCTCTTGGCACTTGAGATGTAGCTCTGTTGGTATCTAAAATATTGGCACACACTGAAGTTCTTAGATTGCTTGCCAGACATCTTCCTATAATATTGTAAGAAAATATGGGATAATTTTGCAGTTTTACTGACAGGTTGGAAACTAATTCCCTCCAGTTTGGAGCTTAGCTAGTTCGAGGAAAAGGTGGTACAGGGTGGCAGGGAACTTACTGTAACATGATTCTTTTAATACAGCTGCAGACAGTAGTCATGTGTTGCCTGTACTGTGCCCACCTACTGCTGTTATAATTTCAAAACACTGTTTCTTATATGTTAATTGGTTTGCTCATGAAAATATACATCAAAACGCTAATGACTTAATCATCTCTATTCAATACCATTGGCTGTAGTATGTTTTCTACCCAGAGGCAAGCTGGAAAACACCCACCCCTCATAGCCTGTGGCCATGCTACTCATAAAACTGTTATAAACATTCTGCTGCCCTAGGCAACTGAATGTTGCCACATAATTCACAGTTCACCCAGCTGATACGTGGATCAAAACCAGAATGAACAAAAAATGACTCAAGGGGCTCAGAAGTTCAAAGGGCTGTTCTTTTGTCTTTTACACCAACATGACATTCAGAGTTGAAGTGTTAAGTAGACAAAACAACAGCCCGGTTACAAAAGCGGGAGTAATGAAAAATACCCAATTGGAAAACCTCCATGAGAAATAGAAGGATAAAGCACGGCCAGAGAAGTAGCTATATAAAAATGACACCATCCGCCACATCATCTCCTTGTATGGCTTTTAGGTATAGCTTCTCATTTTATGGACACACAAGTTATCATCATTTTTACTACGGTTAGTGCTGCAGAGTCAGTACATCTGTCGCAAAACAAAATGGATTATATTCAGCCTCCTACATCAGTAACAGAATGGTCTGCTCCAAGATAAAGCCCCCATCCTATGGGGGGCTCTGTCCCAGCAGACCCCCACCCCATCCCAGCACAAAGTTTCATGGACTTCAGTGTGGCTGCAGGTGGGAGGAGCAGGCTTTGGAATTGCAGTCTAGTCAGAATCTTTGTTAGCCATGATCCCTTTGTTTGAAAACCCATGGCTGACCTGTGGGACTGTTTCATTGTTGAGTCAACTCTGGGGCCATGTGAAATGGGAAAGCCTCAGACCTTAGACTCCAGTCTTAGCCTGAAAGTCTGCACAGCAATGAAACAGCCCTAACGCCTAAGTCCCATGAGCTCAAGTCTGCTGGCAGAGGCCACCTGTGGGGTTTTCTTCATGGTGTAGGGCTACCCTAAGTCTAATGATGTGCCAGTGCAGTCACCCTGATGTGACTTGACAAAAAATGAAGTTGCTCTCAGTGGTGAAATGGGGATAAAGTGGGTCTCGATGGCCCAGAGGCAAGGGGAAAGTTTATAAATATTCGATTTGCTCAAAATCAGAATAGTTTTGCAAAGTTCGGTCTTTCTCTCTCTCCTTACCCCAGGATTGGCAGCATTGCTACAGCTTGAGTTCCTCTGCAAAGGAAAGGGACAGGGATTTGACAGGAGAGAAGGATGGGTTTCTGTCTACTTGTAATTAACCCATAAGGTTGCACTCTTACTTCTTTCTTGCTTTCCAGAACGTTGAGTCTAATTCTCATCTCCAGGTTGCTGGCATGGACAAAAGTAAATGAAGTAATCCCTCTGTAAACAAGTGCAAGAGATCAGAATCAGAACTTTTGTCTCTAAGAAATACCTTTCCTCTAATTTAATGTGAGGGATGTTTTAGTGGATTCCTCTGGTGCAAGCAGCTCTGGAAACTGAGAAGATGCCCTTTGGAATCTCTCTTTTCTAGGGTACTGAGTACACCCCTGCTTAAACTGAGGATGTGACCAATTTGCAATTCATGTGCATTTCCCGCCTACACATTCACCTTCCCACATGCTGAGTATCACTGTATTAAATGGGGGAGAATGATTAGGCTGAAAAGTTCTCTCCATGCACATCATATTCCCTGCCATGAGTTTAATTTAAGCAAAGAAAAAAAATAAAAATAAATGAACAATGCAACCTCACCAGGATCGCCCTAATGATATCTGACAACCTGCCAAAAGGCAAGGAAGAGGACAACAGAATATAAAACTGCACAATAAATAGTGCTGATCTGCCAAATTCTGCTCAGTCTATCTGAGAAAAGGTTCTGATTAGTACAAAAATGATGCTGTTGCGCATTCCATGTGTAGTCTCCAGAGAGATGATGGGATTTGCACATGATGAGAAATAGACTAAGGTTATCTAGCCCAGAGAAGGGTTAGAAGAGCTTGACTGAGGTGTCCAAAATTATGAAGGCTAATGTGAAACCTCATCATTCCTGCCTTTTTCATCTGTCCCCTAACATCAGAAAAAGAAGCTTTCTATTAAATTACAGAGAAGTAATTTGGGAGAACCAATACAATTAAATGGTATTTTTATGTAACATGTATCAGTCTTGGAATTCATTGCCAGAGAAGATCATCACATCAGATATTGTCAATGGAGGCTAAGAAGGGGTGGGTAGCTTAATGAACATTGGTCACATCTGGCAAAGCATGCTAGAATAGTGCCACAGGTAATTCAGTTTATAAGGTGTCTGCTGAGAGGAGGGGACAGGTTAGAATTTCCCTTCTTTCTTTCCTGGTCATCCTACCTTGTAAAAAAGCTCTAACTGGCACAGTACTCAGTAACCTGTTGTCAACATGGACTTCCCAGCCAAGTGCTCTGCCTTGACTCCCCATTGAATATAGATTTTACAGACTCTGTCCTGACATTCAAAGGATTGCTTATAGTAATAGGAGAGATGATCTCCCACAATAGGGAGGTTACCTTCCACTGGAAAGGTGAAACAGACAGCAAGGGGTTTGTGAGAGCCAGTGACACAGCTTTCACTGGAGGGGGGCTTAAAATGTGGAATGCCCTCTCACAAGTGATATGAAACAAAATACAGGACTAACAAGATGGTTTATTAGATGATGAGCTTTCATGGGCCAGACCCACTTACTCAGATCAAATAGTGGAAGAAAATAGTCACAACCATATATACCAAAGGATACAATTAAAAAAAAGAACACATATGAAAAGGACAAATCACATTTCAGAACAGAAGGGGGATACGGGGTGGGGGGGGGAGGAAGGTAAATGTCTGTCAGCTAATGATATTAGAGGTGAGGAAAGGTAAATGTCTGTGAGCTAATGGTATTAGAGGTGATAATTGGGGAAGCTATCTTTGTAATGGGTAAGGTAGTTGGTGTCTTTGTTGAGCCCGACACGTAGAGTGTCGAATCTTAGCATGAATGACAGTTCAGAGGATTCCCTTTGAATATGAGAGAGAGAGAGAGAGAGAAAAAGAGAGACAGGATTACTTGCTTTCAGAACTGAATGCAAGCCTGTGTCTTAGCTATCCTTCACGAAGTTCCCTCTATCTCAGGCACACAATAACCTCTGTTTAAAAAGAACTTGAAACTTTAGACAAGCCAATCTATTTCTCCTACAGAGAAGAAAAAGAGGCTATGTTTTTTTAATACTTGGAAAATGTTGAGATTACAGAGTAGCCAGCATATCAAAATTTAGACAAATAGGTTACTGAGTACAGTGATAATTGGTATGTGTATGAGACTGGAAGAATAGCTGTGGGGGAGAGGTGCCCATGAGGGGAGAGTACTGCTTTCGGGGGAGCGAAAGGAGAGATTGGAATAAGAAAGAAGAATCATAGTAGGGAAGTGAGAAAGTAGAGAGGGAAAGGGAAAATGGAGGAAGTAGAATTGAAACAAAGCAGGGAAATCAAAAGTGGGAACACAGAAAGAAAAAAGGAGCAAAGAGGAAAAGACAATATACAATACTGAACATAATATAATCATGAAGTAAATTGAGTAAGAAGATGAAAGAAAAAAAGATACTTTTTAAATTTGAATAGAAATCTGAATGGCAGTGTTAGTTAGAATATGTACATAATATTTGCTTATATAAATACATGTAAAAAAAGAAGGGGAGGGGAATGAGATAAATGAAACACAGGGAGAGGAGTGCAGGGATTTTTCCTGTTTCATGAAAATATCCTTGCAGTCAAGTGGATTTTTTCTAAGATACAAATCTTCTTCCAAAGATTATAGTGAACACAGTAGTGTAGAATAGATACTTTGAGGTGGTTATTCTTCTTTTCCTGTATTGCCTTTCAGTTCTCACGCCAGTCATGGGGAGAATTACATGACTTGAGTCATTTCTAAATTTAAAGTTTGTAGTGTGGTGAAAAGCAGTGGAGACTGGAGGCTTTGAGAAGCTGCTAGCAATCTTCCTCTGCAGCTGCCCATATCTTCAGAATTCAAGTTAGTTCGTTGCTGGCAGTGTATTCATCATTACTACCTAATTTCTGTTTCTTTATTTACAAAATACTCAATACAGCTGTATGAGGCAGTCCAAGCTTTTCTATACATTCTACAGCATCTGGAGTTACTGTTTGGTTTATATAAGTTTCCCTCTACACACACAACATCCCATTTTGCTATAAAATAATATAAAAGCCACAGAATTAGGAAATACCCATTTTTTGGCTACTAATATATAATTATGAAAACTGAAAAATTAACTCTCGGGGCAAAACACACTGTGGAGTCCTATCTCCAGTGATGATTTTTTTTTGTTTGAGAACTCAAGTGAACATGCATCTCTAGAGGAACAGAAAGATCTTAGAAAGCTTGAAAAACTGAAAAATGTAGAAAAGCTTCAGAGGGGTAGCCGTTAGTCAGTCTGTAACTGGAAAACTTAAAAAACAATGAATAGTCTAGCAACATCTTAAAGACTAATAAAACATGTAAATGGCATCATGAGCTTTGTGGGTACAAACCACTTCTTCAGATGAATGGAGTATTAAAAGTCCAGATCCAAAATAAGCAGGGGATGTGGGGGAAGAAGGAAGGGGAAAAAATAGTGAATTAGAGTGTCCATGTTACAAGAGGAAGGTGCAAATTGTTCTTAAGCACCCATAGTTTGGTTGCTTAAGCCATTAGGATGTGGAAGGTAGTGTGCTAGCCAGTTAATGTCTTTATTCATACCTTTGTGACAGGTCCCAAACTTGTAAATGAAATTAAGTTCCAACTTTTCCCTGTTATTTGGTTTGTGAAATTGGCCTGAAACAGCATGGTAACATTGAGATCCATTAATGAGTGCCCGGGCGGGTTAAAATGTTCTTCAACGGGTTTCTGTGTGTTGCCTTTTCTGATATCTGATTTGTGTCCATTAATTCTTTCCCTTAGAGACTGTCCAGTTTGGCCAATATACCTGGCAGAGGGTCATTGCTGACATTTACTGGCATAGATCACATTAGTGGATGTGCAGTTAAATGAGCCCCTGATGTCGTGGCTGATGTGGTTGGGTCCAGTGATGAAATCACTGTGGAGATGTGTGGACAGAGTTGGCACTGGGGCTGATTGCAGGGGTGGGTTTCTGGATGATTATGATGGAGGTGTGTTGCGTGGTTACTGGAAAGAATTTGTTTGAGGTTAAGGGGTTGTCTGTGGGTGAGGATTGGCCTTTACCCCAAGGGCTGTGAGAATGAGGGGTCATTTTCCAGGATAGGTTGTATATTGTTGATAATGCATTGGAGGGGTTTAAGTTGTGGGTTATAGATAAGTGGAAATCTGTTGTTTTCTCTTCTTGGCCTGTCTTGAAGTAGTAGATTATCTGGATATATTGACTGTCTCCTTAGACCCTATGCTGCCAGCACTCCTAGCTATCTTCAAGACACCACCAACTTCCTGAGGAACCTGCAGAACATCAATAATCTTCTTGAAAACACCATCCTAGCCACAATGGACATAGAAGCTCTTTACACCAACATTCCACATGAAGACAGGTTACAGGCTATCAGAAACACCATCCCTGAAGACACCACTATACACCTGGTTACAGAGCTCTGCGACTTTGTCCTCACTCACAACTACTTCCGATTCGGAGACAATTTGTATCTTCAAGTCAGCGGGACAGCCATGGGCACCCTCATGATCCTACAATATGCCAATATCTTTATGGCTGACCTTGAACAATGTTTCCTCAGATCTCGCCCCCTAGCACCTTTTCTCTATTTATGCTACATTGATGACATCTTTATCATATTGACCCACGGAAAAGAGACCCTTGAAGAATTTCACAGGGATTTCAACAACTTCCACCCCAACATCAACCTCAGCCTGGATCAGTCCACATGAGAGATTCGCTTCCTTGACACTACAATACAATTACATGACGGACACATTTCCACCACCTTATACCAGAAACCTACCAACTGCTACACTTACCTACATGCCTTTAGCTTCCATCCCAGACACGTTTCTCAATCTATTGTTTACAACCAAGCCCTAAGATACAGCTGGATTTGCTCCAATCCCACAAATAGAGACAAACACCTACAGGATCTATATTGAACATTCTTACAACTAAAATACCCACCTGGAGAAGTGAAAAAACAGATTGACAAAGCCAGGAGAGTACCCAAATATGAACTACTAAGAATATTAGGGATCCAGGTAGAGGACCCCAGAGTGCAGGGGCACTGACCTAGAACAGTCGGAGGAAGAAAGGGCACCAGGGCCAGGAAGGGATATGAAGCTAAAGCAGCAGGAGATCTGCACCAGAGGCTTGGACGCTGACCAGCAGAGGTCATTCTGAAGCAGGAATGCTGATTCCTGGAGTGACCAGCGGGATGTGCCATAGGGTGAGTGCTTGCCCCATGATACCCACCTAATAGAAGTTTTTTTTTTCACACAGGTTAACTTGGCACCAATGTATGTTTACAACTCAGTGAAATTTCAGAACTTGAATTTGAATTTTTTTCCCCCGCATAATGACACACATTTTTCATATCTCTGATATTTCAAATGTTTGCAAAAATGTGGATGTAAAGTGGAGAATCTTCATAAGATTTTCTAGTAGATACAATTTTTCCTACAACTGAAATGAAAAATAAGCCTATTTGGGCTGAAAGTGGTCTCATTTTACCATGCATATTTCACAATAAAGTATCCAGTTTCAATTTGTGGTAAAATAAGAAAACATTCATGTTTTTAACTTTGCTGTAAAAATGTCATACTTGCAATAAAGGTCATGCTTCTGACTGAATTCCTGGCCCTGTGCTAGAACTATTACTGACTATTTGTACTGCAGTGCAGCCTAGGAACTCCAGTTGTTGACCAAGGCCCAGTTCTGCTAGATACGGTATAAACACAGGATCTATGTGGGCATACCGCTGCCTCTGCCTCAGCCCTGTTCAGATCAGTGGACTCTGCTGAGGTGCAGCAGGTCACCTGTACATGTTAAATTGCAAGATCAGAGGCATAATCTTGCCTTTAAACATCTTATGCTTGAATTTTCAATTATGATTAATAGATGTTCCATATATTTCTTGATTTTAGTTTCTCATTCTATCCATTCCCTTCCACCATGGTGAAGTTCAAGCCCTGTCTTCTAAGCACAATACGATTTGATAATATACCATGGGTGAATTAAGCTCTTGTCTATCCCTTTTGAATAAAGCTCTCTTTACAAGAACATTCTCTGTGAAATGTATAAATGAAAATTCTGGGTGAAATAATGATTCCATTGTAGTCCATGGCAAAAATCTCACTGAATTTTATGGGGCTAGATTTTCATTCTACTCTCACAGATATAACAGCTTGCTCCTTGATTCTTGCAAACCTGAAAAATATAGATCATATTTTGAAAAGTCAGTTCTCTATACTTTATGTGGACTTCAGGAATCTAGTAAAATTCATTTTGGGAAAAATAAATATCCTAATCTATCCTGGTATTATTCCATTATGAAAACAAGTAGTCTATCATCCTAGTCCAGGTTTCAGAAAAGATTCAGAATCTTTATAGTAGAAAATTGATCTTTGGAGCTATATCTCTGGTCCTGCTGTTGACAAATGGTAAAATGGGGAATGTTGTTATATCAGAAATCTAATCCACATCTGCCTGCTCCTGAAACCTTTATGTATCAGGCTATTTCCTGTCCATCTCATACAGACATAATTTCTTAACTCACAGACCTGATTTCATATCTAAAGTTCTCCTTTATGTTTAGATCTGATTGCATGGCTTATTCATAAACACTTGACTTTTTAGAAGTCAAATTTAACTGATTTGATAAATCACTCTAGCATACACACAAATATAGAAATCTATGTTTAACTGATTTGATAAATCACATACACACACAAAACACCTTAATTTAAAGAATAATAAGGCTGCAGAGTTGAGCATTCAAAAGTTAGGCATTTTGATTATTCCTTCATTGAAAATTTCCCCCCTTGTGGATGCATTGCGATATGGTCTTTAATTCTACGGACACATACTATTTTTTCCATTGGAATCCTGCCTCATCAGTGCCTGTGATGGACTTAGGAGTGTGTAGTGAAGGAAGCTACTATCCGCAGTACCCAGTCTCATTTGTTCTAGATGTTGGAAGGAGACTAGTGAAGGAGGCAGGGGATTGCAGAAAGGAAAGGAATGGTCTCATAGTTAAGACAGTTGAATACTGCCTGGAGAACTGGATTCTCTCCCTGCTTCTGCACCAGAATTGCTACGCGCTGTTGGGCAAACCACTTAAAGAGATCGTTTCACAGGTGATTGCTAATGTTGCTCATCATTTCTGGTTGTCTGGTTTGGTAATGGGGGGGTCTTAATTTTGCAAGTGTCGAGCCCTCACACTTTCAACTGTAATCAGCTGTGCTTTTAACATATAAAGTATTATATAATGCAAAGTACTATAAAAAATCAGCTCCCAAATGTTTCATATTGAGCACTCAAAATTAGTGGATACATTTGACCATAATCTCATTTTGCCTCCATTTCCCATCTGTAAAATTGGGATAATAGCCTTTCATAGCAGGGGTTGTCATTACAATAAATTAATGAATAATTGCTAAGTTTTTTAGGTACTATAAAGATGAGCACCATAGAAACAGCCAGTAAGGAAATTAGTAATTCTAATTTCAGAGCAGTGTTTGAATAGTGTAAAGTAAATGACGGGGCACCACACATAGAACAAGGAGAATAAAAGAAAATATTGAATAGCTGCTCACTAAATGAAGAAAAGAAGAAATGGGTAGCAGGGACTTCCTGATTCATCTAGCCAGATCAATTGGCAAAAAGGAGACAGAACAAAAGATGGGAGCCATGCAGTTTAATATGGTGCTATGTTACTATAGAGAGCATGGAAACTGTCAAATTATAGATGAGGAATGGCATAGAATTATTACCACTAACTTTGCACAGCACCAAAACTGCTTTGTCAACCATTTCTAGAGACCCCTTATTGCTTAGGACTCTGTCTCTCACCTTTTCGTTCTATTGAATCTTTCTGCTGCCTGTTCATTCTATGGCCACGGACATTCTATCAGATCGGTTTTTGAATAATGGAGATCCACCATTGTTCTTGAAAGCTCTGGATTTCATTCTTGTTAATCAAATTCTTGTATGTTTCTTTTCAGGGGTGTCATTGTTGGTATTATTTAGACTTTTGGGATGGTCCTTGATCTTCTGACTTGTTTAATACCTGATGCTTCTTTGGGGGATTATTTTCCATCTCTATACCATGTATTAACCTATTTCTCTGTTACAAATAAGACAACCTGAGTAACCCAGACTCTGGCCCAGTGTCTCTCGGGAGAGACCTTGCAGAGGTCATAAATAAAAATTAAATTTGAATATCAACACAATCCACATGTTTCTTTTTCTGAGCCAAAGTAATTGATGATATATTGTCACCTTCTTAGAAAGTATCAGCTAAGGATCTTAAAGTATTTACAAGAGTTCCCTATTTAGTTCTCTAAATTAAGGATTAGAGAGATCATTTCACTCACCACTGAAATTTGGCTGTTTCCCAGGGGAAAATAATCAGAAAATAGTTATCTGCTATATATTTGAGAGAGATTTGTGTGTGTGTGTGTCTGTCTGTCTGTCCATCCATCTGTGAGTACATTTGTTCAAGAACTCTTCCTAAACAGAAAAAGTTTGGACCATCAAATTCAGTATTCAGCTTCCTTTTATCATAACTTAGAGCAAGGTTAGAGTTTGGGTGTGCCAGAACAATGGGATATGCCTGGACGGAGATGGTTTCCTATCAAACAGAAAGAGAGGGATGTGATAGCAGGGGTAGTTATACCCTGAATGACCACTGGGGGGTAGCAAATATCCCAGCCCTGGGAAGCAGCTACTGGCTGGCAGCATGACCCCTGTTACCCCAGAGATCTGCCACCGTGACATCTGCTGCCCCAGCCACTCCCAGTGAGCAGTGAGCTGCACAAGCCCTCCTGTCCCAGGCCAGCCCCAAGGATAAGCCAGTGGCGGCCTCCATCCTCTACCCTGAACCCCCCCACCCCCTTCCCTAAGTCTCCTCCACTCCTCCTAATCCCCTGCCCTGACTCTTGCATCCCTCCACTCTTCCAGCTCCCTACCCTGATGGATCCAAGCAATGGTGGGCTAGTCTTCTAGTATTGCATAACTGTAGTTTAGATCCACAAGTGAAAAAGATTATGATGTCCTGTTGAAGTTAAAATTTTCAGTACTGCATTGTATGCCAGGTTCTTCTCTGCAGCAGAGCACAGTAGAGTTTTACTTTAGATTGATGATTCTCAACCCATGGCCCAATCAGCACACAGATGCTGCCCATGTGACATCCTCAGGGCCATAATGGTAGTTTAATCTATAGTGTGGGTGTCACCCACATAACATTGGGAGAGCTGCAGATGTGGCCCACAATGGTAAATAAGTTGAGAACCATTGCATTAGGTTGTTGAATCCAAGTGATATATCTGAGAAAGAGGAGTTGAAATTTTTAAGAGACTTTCATCCTTAGGCTGCTAGTTCTAATCCAAGATCAGGTTGGTAGTGACTAAAAACAGTAGTTACTATCTGATGGCTGTTTAATGGTGAGTGAAATGGTTTTGGTCTCAGTGCACACCTCACAAAACTACAACCCAGCTGGAGCTACCTGACGTCATTACTAAATTCTCAGCCACAATCTCTAAATCTAGGTAAGCATAGAAAATGAGCTGTCCTTTTCATACCAGAAGCATATATCCAGGTTAGGGATTAATCATATTGGCAAGGCAGTGTGAAGCAACTTTTACTGCCATTGCAACTTACATAGCCATATAGTACTTAGTGTACATTTTCCCCTGCATATAAGATGTATTTAGCAGCAGTCAAGTGGCTAAGTTTGGCAGTTTGGGTCCTATTTCCCACTGATAACCACAATATTCTGATAGCTGCCTCTTTTAAAAATTAGAGCCCTGATCTTTCCTACATCAGTATTAATCAGGAGCAATGCTGCTGATGTTACTGGAATTACATCGGCATAAAATTGGTGTTAGAGCAGAACCAAGAGAGGTTGTGACTTTTTAAATTCCCGGAAAATATATTCTATTGGAGCACATTGAAAAGGTCTACAAATATTCTTAACAATACTGGAAGAATACAAGATTTCCCCTCTAAAAGCTGGTTTAAATATTGGATTTATTGTCTCTATGACCTGCAAGTTTGTTTATTGTAATTGTTTGCTTGGCTCCCTGCTAAATTGATCATCTGATTCTAATTTATACAATATGCAGCTGCTATAGTAGGTTTCTGGGAAACCGCAGAGATGACTGTTGGTAACATCCCATGTTTGTTTTAAGATCCTTCTAAGCACTGATATGGTCCCCACTGCAATAGTATCTGAGCATCTCATATTTATTAGTTATCCCCATAACCATACCTCTATGAAGAAACTGCTGTTCTCCCCATTTTGCAGAGAGAAATGAGGGCATTCACCATACAGGAAGTTGCTGGGCATAGCAGGGAATTGAGCGCATGTCTCTGTTTAGCACTATCCATTTTTTTCTGGTGCTTGTTTATGTTCTTGGGGGTTCTATTGGTGGTAGTTGTTTGGAAATCATGTGTCAGTTCTTAGTCTGAAGTATGGTAGCTTCTTTGCTGTAGTGAAGAGCAAGATTTTGGAAAATTCACTGAATATTCTTGACTAAGACTTTGAACCACTAGAGTTGACTTACTCTAAATTCCATTCCAGGTATTATGGAAGAGTCGCTGCATTCTAGAATTGTACTTTAGGGGAAGTGGTACTGGTTAGTCCTGTGTAGATATCAGCTACAGTAAGTTATATTTAACAAAGATGCTGATGGTTCGTATTAGTGCTGATGTCTAATTATACTAATTTAAGGTTCTTAGTAATCATTGACAAAGCTTATAGGTGGGATTTTCCCCTCATTCTCTTAATAAAGCTCCAACTCCTCAGCTATTTACTAAGACACATTTGCATCCCTAACCCAGACAGCTATTGTCTTCCTCTGTCAATTACTTTGTGCACTATACTTGCTAAGCATGAATGCTCTAATTTTACAGCTCGGCCTGTAGCCAGTAACACAGTCAAGTGGAACCAACTAGACCATTGGCCTCATTTTCAGAGGTGATGAGCAACAGACTCTTACACTGACTTCAACTCATGGTACGAGTGCTGGGAATTTCTGAAAATCAGACTCACTTTTAAGAAATCATGACAAAGACCTTGAAGCTGCAATGCTGTTGCTGGAATACAAATAGAAACTATACTTTTTCTCTCTCCAAAGCACATGAGAGAGAGAATGAGTTTTATCTCATCTATTCTTTCCTATGCTTGTTTGCTTGTTTTTTAAGCCTATTCACTGAATGCCCAGCATGGGAATTGTGCATACACTTATCGCAGTCAGAAAGGTGAAATGTGCTTATTCCACTGGTTTCTTAGTTAGTATTGCAAACTGTCTTGTCTAGCATTTATAAAGAATTTTGAGATACAGGTTCATTGATATTCTTTATGCTTTACAGATGTAAAGCTGTATGATCTAGTAGTCTTTTTTTCCACTTTGTAGTCATAAGTTATTATTCCCATATACAAAATGTATCTGAATATATTTCCAAAATTTTTATTTTTTATAATCTTGATCCATTGAAATCAGTGGGAGTTTTGTCATTGATATCAATTGGAGGACTAGACTCTGGTTCAAACCCTAAATGGCAGAAACTGAAGTTGCTCCATGGAAATAAAAAGAAATATAACATTCCAGGATGCAATCCAGACCAGTGAAGGGTATCTCACTACAGTAGACTTCCGATAATTCGGAACCTATGGGACCTAGATGGTGCCGGATTATCAGATATGCTGGACTATCAGGAGATACTATAAACTGGTTATATATATACTGTATACATTATATACTGTATATAAAGTGTTCTTAACCCTTTTTATTGTGCATACTGTATACAGTATACTGTAATGTTTTAGGTTTTTTAAGCCTTTTTTTACCCTTTTTGCTCAGTTCAGCTGCTCCCGCTGTTACCTTGTGACTCATTTTTTTATGAAGCTCACTCACTAGGTTCTTGAAAGGGAATCCTCTGAACTGTCATTTATGTTAAAATTCGACACTTGCCAACAAGGACTTAACAAGACTTTGAACTTTCTCACCCATTACCAAGACAGTTTCCCCAATTATCACCTGTAATACCATTAACTCACAAACATCCCACTCTCCCTACCTTTAATATCAGCAATTCACAGACACTTACCTTCCTTCCTCCCCTTCCCCCCCCCCCCCCCCGCATCCCCCTTCTGTTCTGCAATGTGATTTGTCCTTTTCATATTTGTTCATTTTTTTAATTGTATCCTTTGGTATATATGGTTGTGACTACTTTCTTCCACTATTTGATCTGAGGAAGTGGGTCTGGCCCACGAAAGCTCATCATCTAATAAACCATCTTGTTAGTCTTTAAAGTGCTACATTGTCCTGCATTTTGCTTCACTAGGTTCTTGCCATTTTGATGCCGGACTATCAGGAGTGCCAGACTATTGGAGTTTTACTGTACTTGCCCTAGCACTTGGAGAACCTCAGAAAGATTTGCTGTTGTAGCCCCTAACCTAGAGTCTGCATGCAGGTCACACCTGAATTTTCTGTGTGTGGCCAGAGGTCTGGTTCAGCAGTCATGGTTACTACTTGAGGGTGATCCTAACACATGCTCAATCCTAGATTTTCCCTAAGGAATCTGTGTTTGCACTGTCTAGCCCTCTCCTGGACAGTCCAGCTGTAAGGTGCCCTCTAAGTGCCCACATCTTCAGTCCAGTGTGTCTATGGGCTTTAAATTTTCCCAGATCTAGTATTGGTCTGTATCCCCAAAGTTCCTGGTAACAATGGCTTCATCCTTTTAGTTCCAGCTCTCCAACTGCAGAACAATGCAGCTCTCCTTCCAGGGAGTTTACCGCTTTCTGACAATAGGCTGGTTCCCAGTGCTCAATGCGGAGGATGGGACCTTGGCCTACCTACTACTCTAAGTCCCAGGCTGGTTTCCTAAGTATAGCAACTACGTACCACCATGTCCTTTTAATTTCACTTCTTTCAGTTTCCAGGGCCCCTTCCCCACAGCTCCAGGGTTTGCCAAAGCTTCATTCTTGCTTCCCGGCTCATCTAAGTTCAGCCCTAGCAGACAGTTCCTTGCTCCCCTGGTCCTGCCTGCTTTAAGCTGTCCATCGTGCTGCGGTTCCATTTGGCCAGCAAAGAACACCCTCTGCACTCTTCTAGCTCCAGCAAGGAGCTGATTGCTTCTCTAGCTCCTTTTATGTGTGTCTGTTGAGCCCTGATTGGCCACTCCTTTCTCCTCCCTACCCCCACAGCTACACTAGGTTGTTTGTTCAACTCCTGTAGAGCTCTTTTCCTCTGATAGGTGTGACAGGATACTGGGGGCCTTCAGAAACAGTCCTCTGGGCTTAGTCCACCCCATCACAGGAATCAACATACAACAGTGAATTTACCCAAACAATTCATACCACAGAATTAGTTTTAATTAAAGAATAAAACAAATGTATGTAATTACCAAGATTTTGAGTGAGTGCAGACATAAGGCATTAAAGACAGAAATGGTTAAAATAGGAAAAATATATAACACTTTCTAAACTGAACACACCAGAAATGTGTTAAGGTGCAGTCCCTTACCATATTTTTTTCAAATTCTTGCTGACCAAAATCTCAGGCCAGAATTTTCTTCCAAAATCTAATAGCTGTTTCTTTTGTAGTCCAGGCTCCCTTTGGACTATCAGTTTTTCTCAGTTGCCTGTCTAAGAAATGTTTTTCCAACAGGAAGATTGTAACATGGTGCTGAAAGAAATTCCATGTTTCTTCTGCTCATTTCTGTTTGCTGAAATGCAGATTTCCCTTGTCTCCTCTCTTCTTTGTCTCACTGTCTGAGGATCCTTTATACAAATTATATGCAGGCTAAGGTAAACACACATTCTTTTGTTGAAGACATGCTTTTCCAGGTCTGTCTAATCAGAGTGATCTGGGCTTGGACATGTGCTACCAGCATCATAGGGAATTCATAACTTTACCTACAGAGGTAAATACCTACACATATTTCATTGTATTTTTGACCAGTAATTTAATAGTGTTCAAATGATATCTCACCTGGTATATTTTGTATAAAGATCATTACCATGGTGTCTAGGATATAAATAGAGAGGTACGCTTGGTTACAACAGCTCTTCTGTTTTTTAACCATCTTAGGATCACATCCAGATGGGTTTCCTTGATGGCCTTAATAACTTCATAACCTTACCTTTCAAAATGTAATGAGTCCATTTCCAGAGAACAATGCTACTTTGATTAAGCCATTAAAATAAAATACCACATATTGGATATGTGATTACCATGGCGGCTTTATTAAGAATACATTTTATTAAATATGATACTGAATTAAAATGAACTCCATAGCACTTGGAAGACAGTATGCATCATTGGAAGCTTCCAAAGTTTTTTGCAGACACTAAATAATTCTCATTATGCCCTTCTAGATAATGTCATAACTATATAAAAATGGGCAAACTTAGTCACAAGACTACACATATACGTATATTCTATTTAAGATGATTTATCCATGTTTTATTAATCAGTACCATAATTACAACACTTGAATCTTGCACACCTGTGACTTTAGTAGTAGTTCACATTCAGTAATATCATATCTAACTTACACTTTTTATAATAATAAATTGCAGTCTACAGGCAGTCCCCGGGTTACGTACAAGATAGGGACTGTAGGTTTGTTCTTAAGTTGAATTTGTATGTAAGTCGGAACTGGTACATATTGTAGGGGAAACTCTAGCCAAACATTTCTCCAGAGCTCAGTTTTATTCTCCCACACTTCACTTCCCTCAGTCCTTTATTCTCAAGCTGAGGTGTCTGCTGAGAAAAGCCGCTCCGCGTCTCCCTGGTCTGCTGGGGGGGGGGGGGAGGGCTCTAGCTTCGCGTCTCCCTCGTCTGCTGGGGTGAAACAGCTAGTGCGGGATTGCCTCACCCCGTTTGTAAGTAGGGATCCGATGTAAGTCGGATCCATGTAACCCGGGGACTGCCTGTATTTTTAAAGAGAAACTGCAGAAATTAGAGCTCAACAGATTAATATGTAACCTACTGTGTGTTACAAGTTCTCCCTCTGTGCCCTGTTTGCAGAGGAGTCTATCACATAACTACGTAAAGAGACTTTGCTGTATAGCCCAAGCTGTAGCAGTTTATGCCTTTAAATTTTGGAGATTAACAATTCAATCCCTGGAATGTCAGGCCTTACAAATGCCCTCATCTTCAGCTATAGTGCCTATGAATACTTCAGTTCAGGCCTGCAAATTTGGTAACAATAGCAAATGAACTTGGTAGCTCTGAATAGTTCCTGAATATTTCTACACCCCATCAATGGTCCAATCTAGCATGTATTGAGTCCAAGGTTTCTGAATCAGGCTCATAACAATCCCAATGTGCTGCCAATTAATTCATTTTTAAGATTTTATTCAAGAGCATCATGGATCTGGAATAACCATGTCACATTAAAGTGAAACAGTACAGCTGCATAGGTATGCACAAATTCTGCCTACACTTGGCTTGATCCAGCAAGGAGTTTCCATGGGATTTGGGGTACTCAGTTTACTGTGAGATCAAGCTTTTAACCTGCCTCTCGCCACAGCAACTAATCCTCTACTTCAGTGTTTCTCAAACAGGAG
Organism: Pelodiscus sinensis; assembly: GCF_049634645.1. NCBI lineage: Eukaryota > Metazoa > Chordata > Testudines > Trionychidae > Pelodiscus > Pelodiscus sinensis. The sequence goes on along the minus strand of NC_134712.1, from coordinate 119,450,827 downwards.
TGGGTGTCCCCTGAGGAAGGGGTACACAGATGGTTTCCAAGGGGTACATCAACTCACCTAGATATTGCCTAGTGTTACAACAGGCAACAAAAAAGCACTAGTGAAGTCAGTATAAACTAAAATTTCCTACAGGCAATGACTTCTTTATGCTGCTGTATATATTACACACTGTCATGTAAGTACAATATTTATATTCCAATTGATTTCTTTTATAATTGTATGGTAAAATGAGAGAGGCAGCAATTTTTCAGTAATAGTGTGCTGTGACACTTTTGTATTTTTATGTCAGTTGTTGTAAGCAAGTAGTTTTTAAGTGAGAGGTAACTTGGAGGTATGCAAGGCAAATCAGACTCCTGAAAGGAGCATGGTAGTCAGGAAAATTTGAGAGTCACTGCTCTACTTAGCTGCATAACTAGCTCATGCAGATTCTAAAATGCAAGAGGAGATACTGTGAAACACTGACTTTATCTCAGATGGAATGTTGCTACAGAGATAACAAGGGAATCTGAAGGAAAGATGTATGACAGTTTATAACAATAAATATATAAAATTAATCACTTAATAGAAAAAGGTAACTTCCCTCCTCCCCCATGCGCGCGCACACACAGAATATGCATGATAGCTACAGTCTGTTCTAACCTCTCTCTGTGAGGAGTGATCTAATAACTCACTTTTAGCTGTATCACTCATGAGCTATTGCTCTGCTTATTCGTGGAGATGAATGTAAATGTCACCACAGCACTTGGTTATACAGTAGCGTATTCTGCAATGCTGCGTATGTCTATGAACAAGCTGAGTTATTAAATTCATTTTTAAAAAGCTTCACATAGATTACCACCTTAGATGTATTTTTTGTTTCTTCTTAATATACTTGGATTTGTAGTACCATGAGTGTTAATCATTAATTTATAAGTGCTTATACTCATCTTCACTATTCTAGTGGTGCAAATGAGGAAAAAAAAGTTAAGTATAGATTGCCATTCTTTGAGAGAAGTAAAAATGTATTTTAGAAAGATGGACTATAAATCCCAGTTGTTCTTCTATGGCACAACCATGGCAGAGTGCTCTTTCCTGCAAAAATGAAACTGTTAGATCATTAAACATCGATGATAGTATAATACCAATATTACAGCACAATATAGTATAGTACTAATTCCCACAAAATTGGTTGTTACAAAATGTGAAGACTGGTTTGCAAGAGTTTAGTATATTCAGAGTTTCACTTGGATTATTAAATGAAGAGTGAGCTGATTTTAAAAAAATACCCTGTATATATTATGCATGTGTAGTTGCTCCAACTGTGGCTATATATAAATGCAGGAGACACAGATATAAAAACATGTTGCACTTGATAAAATATAACAACCACCATATAATGGTTCCTGTGTATACAGAATTAGAAAGGACAATTATCCACTATATTTAAAATATTTTTTTATTGGAATGTAAAACTAACAATTATACTCCAATCAGTCACACTGGTATGGAGCTGGTGGAGAAAGGTCATTTTTCTTGTGGAACATGCCAAGTTTTCACATACAATCCTAACACGTTTCATTTTCAGCACAAAAGTTTTCAGGTTATAGTTTTTCAGTGAACATTCAGTTTTCCTCAGAAGGAAATACCTTTTTTTGCTTTTATAAAAAATCAAATGTAAATCTAGTTCAGTCAAAAACAGTTCAAATGAATAATTTTTTACCTTCCCTACTCAGCAGTTAGAGTACATCTAGACTACATGCCTCTGCTGACAGAGGCATGTAGATTAGGCTACCCAGCATAGGATGGCCGCTTCATTTAAATTTAAATGGCTGCTGCACTGAGCCGATTAGCTGTTTGTCAGCTCAGCACGGTAGTCTGGATGCTCCGCAGTTGACATCAAAGGCATTTGTCGACCTCCCAGGTATGCCTCCTGGGATGAGGTTTTCCTGGGAGGTCAACAAATGCCTTTGATGTCGACCGCGGAGTGTCCAGACTACCATGCTGAGCCAACAAACAGCTGATCGGCTCAGCGCGGCAGCCATTTAAATTTAAATGAAGGGGTGATTATTTAAATCTCCGCTTCATTTTCCTATGCCAGGTAGGTTAATCTACATGCCTCTGTCGCCAGAGGCATGTAGTCTAGATGTACCTTTATTGAGCTAACTTTGAAGGTAACATATCTTTATTTATCAATCATGTTCATTCCAGTTGCTTTTGGACCAACCAAGATTGAGACCACATTGTGCTACGTACTGTACAAATATAGAGTAGTAGACAGTCTCTGTCCTGAAGAGTTTACAGTCAAAAAGGAGACAGGATAGGAGAGAAGGGGAAAACTCACAAGCTGAGTGATCAATGTGATAGAGGCCAATGTCATGTTAGTTCCAGGATTTTTTGAGGTTTTTTGAGGGGAGAGGAAGTTAGGTAGGAAGGGGGTAAACTTAATGGAAAGAAGAGTGAAGGCAGAAAGGACACTGAAGCAAAGGAGGTGAAGGGGACATGGTAAGGGAGAAGAGCATTCGAAGGGCAGATATGAACTGAGGGGCAAAAGCAAATAGTAATACCTCTAATAATACCTCTAGAACTGGGAAGATTTTTTTAAGAACACCCACTTTATGTTCTTCCCTTAGGAGGTAATGTTCTGTAAAGTCTTTAGAAGATGTCACAATATCCATAAAAATGGAAACAAAATTAACAACCATAAATGTTTAATATTGAAGCATTATAATACAGTAAATGCAATAAAGACTGCAAAATGTCCATAGATATTTTATGCACAGACTTGTGTTGCACAATATGATCTCTAGCATATGGGTACTGTTAATCTGCGTGATCCTGCACCTGTTGAAGTCCATAGCAAATCTTCCACAGTCTATAAATAAAGTTTTTATGTTCTAATAGTATTTCTCTAACTAGTCACAAGTAAAAGGAAATGTTAATGAAATGTTAATGAAAATGAAAAGCTTTTCATTTCAAAATAATTCCCAATCAACTAAGTCTACTCTGGGAACTTCATCCCAAATGCAGCTTTTATTTTTTTAAGATGGGCTCTCTGAGGAGCTAGGCAGGAGGTCATTGCATTGTCCAAGGTACAAATGTCTACCTAGTAAATTAAGTTTGGAACAAGCCAACAAATCACGATTTCCTGCAGTTTTTAATTACTTGTATTAATTGATATTACACTTAAGGCAGCTAAATGTTAAATCAACTAATATTTAAAAATACATAAATTAATAAATTATCTAGCCTTGTGCCAGTAACATCAGGAACAGTGACTTGATGTGTCTGTTCATGCCAGAAAACAAAGTCGTTCTTTTTGTCCTGTCTTTCCATTCCATTGCAAGTGATCATCCTTTAGGGGTCTTCCTGTATAGTCCGTACTGTGCTGCACATGTCCACAAAGCATGACTGTTTTATGACATGGAGGATACTGCTATGCATGGTGCTTCCTTCTTACCACCTTTGTGTGTCTCACAGCTTTGGAGGTAACTTTGGAGGTAACACTGTTATTGAATGAAATGTTTTGACATCATTTTATCTTCTAGCACACCAAAATTTAATTTAGATAGTAGTAGATCATTTTTGTTAAATTAATTAGGTTTCAATCCTTTACTGCTCACATATGTGGGATAGCTCTTCTCTTTGTGAATAAGTCTCTGATTCTCACCAGACACATCCAACCATAGCATGATGTACCAAGTTCTCAATGTATCAGTCAAACGATTCATGCATTTTCAGTGCATATAGTCTTTCTGATGCCACATTCACATTTCATATGAATGAAAAAATTCTTTAAAGATTAAAACTGCAGTTGCAAACTAGCCATAAGAAAGAAGAAATATCTAAAATGCACACTGGCTTTCGATACACAGATGAGAGATTATTTAAACTTGCCTCCTGGCATCTAAGACAACTCAATTACTAATAAGAATATAGTTTTAAAAAACACAGTATTGATTTATAAACAGCAGTACAGGTTTGCCAGGGCAGGGTGGAAATGCAGAAGGAAAGTTAGATGCAGAATAATTACTGGTAGCAAATGTTATATATTGTAATTAGAACACTAGCCACTGCATAATATAGCATATGGGGGCAGTGTGCTTTACTGGATAAAATACTAGACTAGGTGGGAGGAGACCTGCATTCTATTTTTAGTTCTGCCTCTGCCCTGTTGCGTGACTATCGCCAAGGCATTTCCCTTCTCTGTGCTTGTTTCCTATCCCACCATTTCTCTCTCTTACCTATTCACATGTGCACAAAGTGCAAACTCTTTGTGGCAGGGTCTGTCTATGTGTTTGTACAGCATCTAGCGCAATGAGGCACAAAAGTTGGGTTTGGACCTCTAAGTGATATTGTAGTGTGAACATTAATATTAAAGCAATATCTTTATTTCAGCATGTTTCAACCAATACCAAAGACTGTATCCAGAGAATTAGTCTAATGCCAGACAAGTATTGTAGTCAATTCTGGTCATTGTGTTGGATAGTTCTCAACCTGTGTGAAAAGTGATGCATAAAATTGATGATAAAAAAGATGATAGCCACTACATCTGCATCTGCACAGACCTTGTAGAAGCCTGAGGTTCCCATTAGAATCATATAGGCATCTTATACTCAGGAGGTTCAAGTAAGAACTATTCTCATAGGCTGCGTCTACACTACAGTGCTACTTTGGTATCCCAAAATAGCTATTCAGAGTCTTTTGAGCACGCACGTTAATTCAAAATAAAATGGGCTTGCTATTCCAACATCCCTATAAACCTTATTCCACTAGAAGTAAGGGACATTTCAGAATAGTGATTTATTTTGAAACAAGTGCCATGTAGAAAGTGCCAAATTTCAAAATAAGCTATTGCGAAATAACATTGAAATAAGATGCACAATTTACGTAGCTCAAATTGTGTATCTTATTTCGACCTACAGTGAAGTGTAGATTCACCCTTAGGGTACGTCTCGAATACAAGCCTCTTTCGAAAGAGACCGTCTAGACTACAAGCAGATTTTTCAAAAAAGTGAGCTGCTTTTTCAAAAGAGAGTCTAGACGCTCTCTTTCGAAAATGCACAGTTTGCATTCAATAGTGCCTTTTTTTCAGAAGAGTACTTTCGAAAAAAGGCGTTATTCCTCGTACAATGAGGTTTACTGTGATCAAAAAAACTGTTGCGTTCTTTCGATTTACTTTAAAAAAAACGTGACTGCAGTCTACATACAAGTGAAGTATTTGTGAAAAAAGGCTATTTTTTCAAAAAAACCCTGTAGTCTAGACATACCCTTTGAGGGAAAAAAAACCTTTCCTCTTTGTCTGACGCAGTTAAGAAAACGTTGGTAATACTGTACTGTAGAAGCCTAATCCGAACTAGCTAGTCCGTGCCGCGTGTAACCGCGCAGCACGGGGTTCGAACTAGCCGGCATTTAAAAATGGCGCCGTCCGGCTTCATGCAAATGAAGCCCGGGAAATTCAAATCCCGGGCTTCATTTGCAATTGCAGATGACTACATTACCCCCGCTAGTTCGAACTAGCGGGGTAGTGTAGACATACCCTAAGAGAGGCTCCCTGTGAAGAAATAACACAGATGTCCCACCTCAAAATTTGCTTCCTGGAGCTTCTCTCTCTTACATGACAGATATGAAGAACTACTCAATTCTTCCTCCTGCTTCCTGAAACTCTCAAAATATGGTTTTCTGATTGCTTCTAAAGTACTTCTGACTGGCTAGGGAGGAAGTTGTCCAACTTTCTCTGGCATCGGATTCTTTCAGTCAGGAAGAAACCATGCTGTGCCATGATCATCATATTAACTCTGAAGTTACAACAGCTCACTCTCCTGCTGATGGACATAGCAATGACAGCAATGGATTTTTCAGAGTTAATTACAGTTTTCTCCATCAACATCTAGCTAGCTCCCAGTATAGCTCACCTCCGAGCAGTTCTTTCTTTCTCCTTTTCTTTCTTCACGGTATCTACGGAATACACTTAGGGTACATCTAGACTGGTGGGTTTTTCCAGGATACCTCTAGTATCCCAGAAAAACTCTGCCGCATGCAGGGAATGTGCTTTTTTTGTAGAAGAGCAAACGTACCCTTTTGGGGAGCCCTGTATACCTCATTCTAGGAGGAATAAGGACTCCACCGAAAGAGGAGGCTTTTCCATCATTTGGCCCTGTCTAGACTGGGCCTAATGACAGAAAAATCTCTTCCGGAAAAGCAATCAGAAAAAGCTACGCAAAATGTGGAGCTCAATTTGCATAGCTTTTTCAGATAAGAGTGTAGTCTAGACCTAGCCTTAATGATGAGGAGATTATTCTTATATTATTTAGGAGAGCTAGTCAACAATTTTCCATTAAATGTGGTTTCTGCAAAAACAAAACTTTCTACATGGAAAATTTTGAATTTGCCACAATGTTGTGCGGAAAATCTAAATTAAATGTTTTATTTTGAGATGATCCAATCCAAATTGGAATATTTTGTTGAACCAAATCAAAACAATTAATGGAGCCTCTGTTTAGCATTGAAAGTTGGTTTCATTCCTGGTTTAATGGCAGCAAAGCACCATTGGAGATTTGTGATCATGGTGCATTGAAGGAGATGTCTGGGATCTACAGAGGAAAATGGCACCCAAACTACAAGTCCAATGGATTGCTGAATCAACTTATGTGGATACATCACAAGCTCAAACCAAATATTTTGAAATTTCCAAATCAAGGGATTTGCGGAACTTGTCATTCCATGAAAATATTTTGCTAGTTCAACTTTTCATCCCAATTTGGAATGCAAATTAATGTCTTTATGTATTTGTATTTCAGTAAAAATGAAAGGTCCTGAAATTGAGGTTAAATTGAATTAAGCACTGTTCAAATACACAGTAAGGTATTTCCTCAAATTACTACCTAATACTGTACTAGAAGCAAAGGATGAGAAAAATAGCATAATAACATAAGAAAGGCCATTCTGGGGCAGGCCAAAGGTCCATCTCACCCAGTATCCTGTCCTCCAACAGTGCCCAATGCCTGATGTCCCAAAGGGAGTGAACAGAACAGGGAATCAAGTGGTCCCACTCCTGTAATCCATTTTTAGCCTTTGACAAACAGAGGCTAGGAACACCATTCCTAACCTATCCTAGCTAATAGCCATTGATGGACCTAATCTCCATGAATTTATCTCATTCTTTTTTGAACTCTGTGAAAGTCCTGGTCTTCACAAAATCATCTGGAAAGGAGTTCCAAATGTTGACTGTGTGCTGCATAAAGAAAAAACTTTTCTTTTGTCTTAAACCTGCTACCTATTAATTTCATTTGGTGACCCTTAGCTCTTGTTATGGGAACAAGTACATAACTTCCTTATTCGCTTTCTCCATAACTGTCATGATTTTATAGACTTCTTTCACCCCTCCCCATCTCCTCTTTTCTAAGATGAAAAGTCACAGTCTTTTTTATCTCTCTTCATATGGGACCCATTCCAAACCCCTAATAATTTCTGTTGCCCTTTTCTGAACCTTTTGTAATCTCAATGTATCTTTTTTGTGATGAAGTGACCCCACCTGTAAGCAGTATTCAAGATGTGAGCATATCATAGTTTTATATAAAAGCAATAAGATATTCTCTGTCTTATTCTCTATCCCTTTTTTAATGATTCCTAACACTCTGTTTGCTGTTTTTGACTGTCATTGCATGTTGAGTAGATATTTTCAGAGAACTATCCCCAATGACTCCAAGAGCTCTTTTTTGAGCTCTCTTTTCCAATGTGCTTTACTTTACATTTATCAACATTAAATTTATTTTGCCGTTTTGTTGCCCAATCACTTAGTTTGGTGATATCCTTTTGAAGCGCTTCACAGTCAGCTTTGGTTTTAGCTATCTTGAGCAGCTTAGATTAAGGATTAAGTGGTTTTCCTAAGAGCACAGAGAAGATGAGTATCAGCATTAAAGATAGAACGTAAGTCTTCTGAATCTCTTTAGACCAATACCAGTATAATCATTGCTGTGGGGGAAGGAGCCATAAAATGAATTATGAAGTCGCTCCTCACTCAGCTGTGGGGCTGGAATCAATATTCCAGGGTCTTTGTTAGATTATATTATACTTTAATAATTTTGAAAGAAGATTCATGCTGAATTATGCACAGGCATTTCTTTTACTTTTACTTTTTAATTTATTCAGTAGTACTATAAACATAATCTTGTCACATCCATGTTTGCCTCAGTAGGTGGTGTCACAGCCCTTTGAATGTTTATGACAAGTTGACAGGTGAATAATTTATTTCTGTGCTTTATTATTACGTCTTTTCATTTATGAAATATACTTTTCAAAGTTGTTTCTGTATTTCTTCAACACACAATAAGTTTTCATTTCTGAGTTGACAATTGTATCTACATTGGAAGATGATCTTCTAAAATTTAAAACAGACCATATTGACTGTATGGCCTTTTCTATAGATATGGGTGTTCTTCCTCGGCAATAATTTCAGAAGACAAATTTTCATTGACCTCTTCAGTGGATTTATTCAGCTATGCTACATAAGTAACTTGTTTTTCTTGACTTCAAGGTTGCTCAAGTGCATTTCTCATTGGCCCAGTCACTACACATCAAGTGGATCACCAGTTTAATCAATAATAACATATGCAGCATCCTCGGTTCACATGTCTTATCCACAAATCATGCTATTCAGATTCAGGCTTTTTTCTTCCACAGTCTAATTTTCAGTTCCAACATATGACTAATCACTGTGTGTCTAATATCTAAGTGTTGGACTCAGATGTACAACCTTAACTTGTGTGTCATTCAAAATGAGCTTAGCAGACTGGAGAATTCAGTCCCAGAAATTTAATCAGGTCACTGCCAGAATATTTGGCAGTAATGAGTAATGCAGTACAAAAGCCAATCACAAAAGGGAGTGTCACCTACAAATGACCTTTCTGAAGAACTTTCCACTGTCCAAGTTGCTAGTAAAATAGTTACAGAAATTACATCAAATTGTACAGTAAAGCTGCAAGCAAGGTTCAGTAGACTGGAAGAAAGAACTGGACAGAAAACTAATCTGTTGAGCACATATAATGACCTGACCGATATAATGGCAGGGAAGAAATGTGACAGAAGATGTCAAAGGTAAGGGATAATATTAAGCAGCAATACAATAACAGCAAATTGAAACGGCATATTATTTTTTCATGAGCAAACTGGAGAACTTTGAAAATGGCATCAGGTGTGAAAAGCAAAAAGTGACCATGTTTCTGAAATTAAATGTTGCTTTCTTGTTTCTGGTTGTTTTCGTGCTGAATGAATACAAGTGGTTCCTTTCCCCATCTAAGAATTACACCGAATTTTGAGGAACAGTAGGTGGTTCTTCTAGAGATGTCCCTGTGGGTGTTCCACAGCACATCGGTGCACCACTACTAAGCCTTCAGTTCCAAGCTTCAGAGCAGTGTCCCTGGAGCCACACATGCGTATAACTCTGGCCGCACTCTCCTAGCATGTAGGCATCATGCATGTGTGAGTTCTCCTTCCCCCCTTCCTACTCTACTGCCTCCAGCCAATATTCCCCACTTCATTCCATGATTTAGATAAGTATACCCTTTTACCCCATTCTTACCTAGTTTTAGTCAGTTTTTTCATGCAAGTTTTATTCCCTATAGTTAGTTTTAACAGGTTTTAAGTGCCACTCTTCCTGTCGGACGAACACGCTCAATGTTTCCCCTGTCTTGGTGAGGCACATGTTTCACAGAAATACCCTCACTGTGCTAAGCTGAAAGTGAGAGTGTGGCATGATAGACTGATGCCTCAAGCTGATTCCACTTGAGAAATCGCTAAGACCAGCCTCAGATCCAGGTCAGCAGCCCAATAAATCACAGGTAAGAAAAGAGGAAAAAATCCTCAAAAAACCATGCCTCCTCGCTTCCTCAGGAGTCCCCAGCACCTAAATGATTTTCCACGATGAATACAGTGCCGAGAACAACTCCAGCACCACATCTAAGTACTTAAAACACACCGGATGTGTCTGGCACCACCATGAAAAACAGCCATGCCAAATCCTGCTCAAAGGTCTTGGGCTTCAAGTTGCCTGCCTCGACTGCCATGGCACCTACAAGCACCAACACTGCTTTGCTTTGCTGGCACTGAAGCTGGCCCCAATGCTGAGTACACCTTCTGACACTGCTGCAGGCACCACCACGGCATTGACTGCATCATCTTGGTTCCCCTTTCTGCTCAAAATGTCACGCACGCTACCAATTCCCTTGCCCTGCAACCCAGATCTCCTCTATCAGCTCAGAAGTTGGACCAGCCATCCCAGTCTCCACATGCTGAACCTGAACATTTGGCTCCTCGGTGGTTTTTTGCACAAGAGCTAGAGTGCACTGACGATATCCAGTGTGTCCTGCTGCACAATAGAGCTCAAAGCACTAGTAAAACATACCTTCAGAAGTGGAATAGGTTCTCGGTACAGTGCTCACATCGCCATGCTAACCCATCCACATCTCTATTACCTCTGATTTTGGACTATTTATTGTACCTTAAACAAACTGGTCTTACGCTGAGTTCCATCAAGGTACATCTTGCTGTTATAGCTACTTTTCATCTTAAAATAGATAATACCTCAAAATTTGCATATCCTCTTATTAAGAAGTTCATCAAAGGCCTGCAAGCACTTTATCCAGAAGTGGTTCCACCAGTGCAATCTTGGGACCTTCACCTGGTTTTAAATATACTCACCAAAACCCCATTTGAGCCAATGGCCACATGCTCACTTTGGCACCTTTCTATGAAAATAGCCTTTCTCATAAACATTATATCAGCCAAACAGGTAGGAGAAATTTCAGCACTCATGGCACACCCCCTTACACCACTTTTTTCAAACACAAGGTGACCTTATACACCCATCCCAAGTTTTTACCCAAGATATAGAATAATAGAATCATAGAGCTGGAAGAGACCTTAGGAGGTCATCAAGTCCAGCCCCCTGCCCAAGGCAGGACCAATCCCAACTACATCAACCCAGCCAGGGCTTTGTCAATCCAAGACTTAAAAACCTCTAAGGATTCCACCACCTCCCTAGGTAACCCATTCCAGTGCTTCACCACTCTCCTAGTAAAATAGTTTTTCTTAATATCCAACCTAGACCTCCCCCATGTAACTTGAGACCATTACTCCTTGTTCTGCCATCCATCACTACTTATTGCCCTCATATAAATCCATGGTACGCCCACATCTTTAAATCTGTGTACAGATGTGGTCTCCTCATCTCAAAAAAAATATACTGGAATTAGAAAAGGTCCAGAGAATGGAAACTAAAATATTAGGAGTTGGCACTCATCATCTCCATATGAGGAGAGATTAAAAAGACTGGGACTTGTCAGCTTGGAAAAGAGGAGGCTAAGGGGGGATATGATAGAGGTATATAAAATCATGAGTGGTGTGGAGAAAGTGAATAAGGAAAAGTTAGATATTTGTTCCCATAATATAAGAACTAGGGGCCACCAAATGAAATAACGGGCAGCCTGTTTAAAACAAATAAAAGGAAATTCTTCTTCACATAGCGCATAGTCAGTCTGTGGAACTCCTTGCCTGAGGAGGTTATGAAGGCTAGTACTATAACAGGGTTTAAAAGAGAACTAGATAAATTCATGGAAGTTAACTCCATAAATGGCTATTAGCCAGTATGGGTAAGCAATGGTGTCCCTAGTCTCCGTTTTGTGGAAGCAGGCTCTTTGCTGGCCAGGCCTCTCGCACGTATTGCCATCCAAGCAAAAGGTCAACTTCCCCTTGATGAAAACCCTTACACTATGTAACTTAAAGATCAGCGACGAACAGGAACCAAAACCAGACCTGAAAAGTTCATGTAAAGTTCGTGCTGGTTGTGCTGACTGTGCCATGCCCGATAAGGCCGAAAAGGAAAAACAGGAAACCATCTCATCCCCTTACTCCTGTCACTTAACAGACAAGGTCTGCTAGCCTATCACAAAAAGTGCGCAAAAGCTCTCTCTATAAAACAGCTTCCCCTCCTGTATCAAATTGAGGAATCCTGAATAAACATTGGATGGCGGAATATGAGCCAGGTCCGAGGACTGATCACCCGAGGGCCACCTCCTGCTCACTGAACCAAACGAGTTCCTGTAGAGCGTAACGTATACCAAACATAACGAATACCAAATATGTTGTTGTTGTAGTTTGTGTGTCTGTTAAATGTAAGTATTGTTATCTGAAATTGTTTAGAGGTATTGTTAAGTAGTAGTGTTAAAAGTTTTAGATAAATGATTAATCTTATAAGTAAGACTGATGTAAATGTAACTGTTAATAATCCCTAGTCCCTTGTTAACAACTATTGGGATTTAGAGAAACCTCAAAGAATTTTCTTCACTGTATTGCATTTTGCTTATTGGACATTCTAATAATTATTTAGTGCCTACGTATGTAAGAAATTGATAAAATCATAATTTATACGTAGAAGCCCTTTAATAAAAGTTTAAAAGATATTTAGTAATAGTTTGCCTGTTTCTGCGCCTCCCTGGGACTAGCCACATTTCTGAACCTTTTACTTTAAACCACACGTTTGTCAGAGGGTGGAGATGGATGGCAGGAGAGAGATTGCTTGATCATTTCCTATTCGATTCACTCCCTCTGGGACACCTGGCATTGACCACTGTCATCAGATAGGGTACTGGGCAAAAGGGACTTTTGATCTGACCCAGTATAACCATTCTTATGTTTTTATATTCTCTCCTCAGGAAGTTGAAGGCTGCTATCAAATCCCCCCTCACTCTTCTCTTCTGCAGACTAAACAAACCCAAATCTCTCAATCTCTCCTCATAGGTCATGCGCTCCAGCTCCCTAATCATTTTGGTCACCCTCCGCTGGACCCTCTCCAATGCATCCACATCCCTTCTATAGTGGGGTCCCCAGAACTGGACACAATACTCCAGGTGTGGCCTCACCAGAGCCGAATAAAGGGGAATAATCACTTCTCTGGATCTGCTGGCAATACTCCTCCTAATGCACCCTAATATGCCATTAGCCTTCTTGGCTACAAGGGCACACTCTTGACTCATATCCAGCTTCTCATCCACTGTAAGCCTCAGGTCCTTTTCTGCAGAACTACTACTTAGCCATTCAGTCCCCAGCCTGTAACAATGCTTGGGATTCTTCCATCCCAAGTGCAGGACTCTACACTTGTCCTTGTTGAACTTCATCAGATTTCTTTTGGCCCAATCCTCTAATCTGTCCTGGTGACTCTGGACCCTATCCCTGCCCTCCGGTGTATCTACCTCTCTCCCTATCTTAGTGTCATCTGCGAACTTGCTGAGGGTGCAATCCATCCCCTCATCCAGGTCATTAATAAAGATGTTGAACAAAACTGGTCCTAGAACAGATTCTGGGGCACTCCACTAGAAACTGATCGCCAACCTGACATCGAGCAGTTGATCACTACCCATTTGGCCTGACAGTCTAGCCAGCTTTCTATCCATCTTACAGTCCATTTATCCAATCCATATTCCCTTAACTTGCTGGCAAGAATATTGTAGGAGACCATTTCAAAAGCTTTGCTAAAATCAAGGTATATCACCTCCACTGACTTTCCCATGTCCACAGAGCCAGTTATGTCATCATAGAAGCTAATCAGATTGGTCAGGCATGACTTGCCCTTTGTGAATCCGTGTTGACTATTCCTGATCACTTTCCCCTCTTCCAAGTGCTTCAAAATGGATTCCTTGAGAATCCCCTCCATGATATTTCTGGGGACTGAAGTAAGGTTGACTGATCTGTAGTTCCCTGGATTTTCCTATGTTTAGCTTTTCTAAATAGTTCCTAACTTGTTCTTTCCCCACCAAGGGCTGCCCACCTCCTTCCCACACTGCCTTTCCTAGTGCATTTTTCCAATTGCACTTTTGCCTTCCTGATAACTCCTCTACATTCTTGAGCAATATATTTATACTCCTCCCTAGTCAACTGTCCAAGCTTCCACTTCTTGTAAGCTTCGGATATGATCATCCTTCATCTGAATCAGACCATACACCTCCCTACCTTCTTCCCCAAGCCCTATGCTAACTCATTTGAATCAAACATGCATGCACTCAACTTGCACCGGGTACTTTTTTCTATTTATAATATACAAGATCATTCAGGTCCTCTCCTAGATTGTTTGTCTCCATAACAAATCACAATAAATGACAAGACATATCAGCTCAGCAGTTCTCCCACAGGATTTTGGACTGTATAAGACTTTGCTCTTCCTTATCAGGTGTTAATCCCCCTGACCACAGAAAAGCACACTCAACTAAAGCTATGTCTACCTCCCTAGCATTTCTATGAAAGAGCCTTATAGCAGACATTTGCAAAGCTGCTACCTGCTCACCAGAACATACCTTTGCAAAGCGCTATACACTTACTCAAGGACCTTTCTCTAGCCTCAAATTCCCCAAAGTTGTTCTGTCTACTGCATTCATGCTAGACCTCAAGTCCCTGCCTCCTTAAAGAGATACAGTTTTGAAGTCACTTGATGTGGAGCACCGATGGGGACATCTCTCTTGAAGAAGAGGAGGTTACTCACCTGTGCAGTAACTGACATTCTTCAAGATGAGTGTCCCCATGGGTGCTTCACTACCCTTCCTTCCTCCCCTCTACTTCAGAATTCTGGCCTCCTTCAGATAATACAGTTCGGGGGAAGAGAAGGAACAGAAGGGGGGAAATCATGCATGCGTAATGCCTGCACACTAGAAGCGCACAGCTAGAGGCACATGCACGGCCCCAGGGACACTGCTCTGAAGACTCTGGATTGAAGGCTCGGCGATGACGCACCGACTTGATATGGAGCACAGATGAGTTGCCTCCTCATCTGTATTCTAGAAGAACATCACAAGATTGTCAAAAGTGAATAGTGATTTTCGGTGACTCAGTCTCTGAGTCTTCAACTTGAGACACCTTAAAAAGGCACGTGCCCTTGAAAAATTACACTGTTAAAATGTCTCAATAGGAATTTCTTTGTTTGCTTCAACTTCTTTGTGTATGTGTGTGTGTGTGTGTGCGCGCGTGCGAACGCTTAGAAATTAGAATAAAAAGTGTTTACAATGGAGTCAAATAAACATTGCGAATTCCCACACACCTCAGATTATAGGCCCTAAAAAGGATACTGATGGACTTAGTAGATTTTTCAGTAGTGCTCCATAGATTGCGCTGTTGAATTCCTAAAGCTGTGTATTTGCCAACATTTTTCAGCTGATAATGCTGTGTAAACTAATAACTGAAAACTGTGCTATATAATTGTACAAGTACCAGGAAGGGGGGTGAAAGGAGACTGAAAACTGTTCTAAAAAGTTTAATTTCTTATTTTGGTCTGAAAGAGCTCAAATTTGTTTGGCCTTCAGGGAATGCTACAAGGCCTTTGTTTACTTTGAGTCTGTCTCTGAAGGGAACATTTGAGTGTTTGGGAGTAGAGCTTGGTTTGCCTGGCGGAGTTTCATAGTTTGTTAGCTAATGGTGTTGTGTGGCTGATAAGCAGTGATGTGGCATTATGTATTCTTGTAAATGTCTCTGGAGGTTATCAAAGGCATTCTATTATAAACATTTTATTTATAAAATCCTATATACAAAAAAGTGTTAGAAGAGTAAAAACTACACAAGGATGAAAGACCTAAGAGAGACTGTCCCAATAAGTCATTTGAGACTTAAGCAGCATAGAATCCAACATTGTCTGCAATTACAGGAAGAGAAAGAAACAAATTAATAGATATTGAATTCCTGAATTTTCCCTGAAGGTAAATCATTGATTATTGCTCTTTGTTGTTTACTGACAGCGACATTGTGTAGATGCTATCAGAAGGCTACTTGTACTCGCCTCCTCTTGCATCTGTCTTTTGCAAGTAGGATTAGCCATATTTATATGCAAGTTATATAGTTATTAATTTACATGCATAGTAGACACAAAGTTTAAGCCTCTGAATTTTCAAAGATGAATGTAGTTATAAAATATGTGATGTTGGAAGTTACTGTAAAAACAGGGAAGGTTTTTTTATTTGTATTTTTTTCTCATTGCCAAATCCTAGAAGAGACCTGGCACAGGTAATTCTACCTTAGTGTAGCTAGCTAAGGACAAAAACCTATACCTCACACTTGGGGTGGACCTTGAGTAACTGTAATGAGGTATAATCTACAGTGCCCTGTCTCTAATACAATCTTATAGTGAGTTATTTCTCCGGCTTTTTTGTTTGTTTCTGGTGGTGGTGATGGGGGTGGGTTTTTTGTTTGTTTTTTGTAGTGAAGGCATTAGCCTTGGCCATTGCTTTGAAAACTACTGTTTCATCTCAGAAACAGAATAAAACACAAAGATGAAATATGATTTGTTTAGTGTCAATTCTTGAGATGAAATTCAATCTCAACCTGATAGTATTTTTGAAAAACAGAGATGACTCTGATCCACATTAGCCAGATCTCAACCTGAGGCTTCTCAAAACCAGGGTGTTTCGATGCAGGATGTTGGGTTAGTACTATCTGTGTTGTAAAGACTTCATTTTTGCCCATCAAAAGTATGCACCTCTGCTCCTATATTTTATGCTATTGTGTATTTTTCTTGCGATGTAAGCTCCAAGATAAAATATCTTAGTATCACAAAACATATACCTGACTTAGGGATAGATTCCGATATCACTGCTCACATCTGGTAGTACTTCACTATGCAGTAGATCCATTGAAGAATATAGAAGTTGGTCCAGTAAGGTTCATTGTGATTATGGGTGTCAGAATTTGACCTGGAGGGGGCAGGAAGGAAATTTGTGTCTCTTCAAAATACGTCACCATTACCTGCACTTATGTTCTGGCAGAACTCGTATGAAGCAGTGTCCTGAAAGCCAATTCATTAACTAGGCAATTAAGACTGAAAGTATAGGTTCTATAGATCTGATGCCATCAGGTGCAGTTCGATTCCTTATATTGCTCTTAACTGGTTTTAACTATCTGTGGACTTCAACAACTGACTCAATGTGTTGCAGGAAGGACATTTTTTTTTCATATTGCTGTATTGTAGTTAATGTGCAATGCTTCTTCTCTTCCATCAGTATGCTACAATGATTTCTTGCAATGATTTAGTTGGGAACAAAATGTGTTCAAGCCTTTCCTCTGTTTTGTTTTTTTTAATGTAAGGAATAATAAAATTTCACTCGTACGTCATCTGTGTTTATAAATTATATGTATAGAAGTTTGTGTGTAAGTATGTCTGTGTGAATAAATACTGATACTTCATTTTTTGAAAGAATGTTCTATAAAGGGCTCCTCAGGTATTTGGATTTCTGTTATTTTATAAAAGAAAATATCTATAATTCCCATGCCATGAAGGATTTTTAACTTAATTTTCTTTTTTTAAATATAATTTCTATATTGACTCTAAGAAAAGGAAACTAGTAAGAGGACATAAAAGCAATGTTTGGACTCAATTATAATATTTAATACAATAAAAGCTAAACTGGAATACCAGTTGTTGCTGGCTTCTTCTGTATAGGTAAATACACTTTTTCCCCTCAGAGTCAAAGCCGCAGTCTGTTCCAGGAGAGCATATAGCGGCAGTGTGTGAGTCATCTGTCATTGTAACTAAGGTGGGGGATTTATGTGTAAAATTAGAATACCTGGCACAAAGCTCAGTCCTGAAAAGCATTACCATACAATGTGTCAAATAGTGTAAAGTCTCCTTCAATTCATTTGCATGGAATAAGCATGAGACTAGCCTACAGGTAAGTATATCTCTGCCAGCCTGGAATAGATCTAGGATATAGTCCTATTGCTCTTAGTCACTATTCCAGATGACCACTGATACTGATGTTGTTCGTAATCTCTGCTGAGCAGCAGCACTACTGTATGTCAGAATCACTATAAATAAAAAAAAAAATTGCCAAGTAGTGATGTTCCAAGTGAATTTTTACCCACCATATAACTTCATTCAACAATGCACACAAATCTGTTGTATTCATCAGATCATACAATAGTCTAGTTCATTTGCAAAATATTACATGAAAATATCATTGCTACTCTCTCACATAATAATAAATAATAATAATAATGGAACTCTGATTTACTAGCAATTCCTGCTAAGACTCTGGAAGACATTTTTACCTAGATTGAAGATTCTCATCCTATGAAGTAGCTCAGGAATGCGCCGGGGAGATGTGCCTGTGGTTTTTTGGGTTTTTTTAACCTGAAGTGTTGTGCTGCCAGAATGCTCCAATTATCCACAATGGCTCTGAGGCTCCTATCTGGAGGCTGCACTAATTAACACTCATGCACTAACTTCACTACTTCATGCAGCATTTGCATGGCCTTTCCCTGTGTACAGTTGTGCAGAGAGTTGGATCCTTCAGGACATGGGACCAGGTTTGCCCCCTAAATCACCTGCAGGAAAGGTATGGGGAAAAGCAGTCTGCTCAGGGCCAGGCTACACAGGGGGGCCAGTGCCCTGCCTAGAGTTAGGTGTCATGTGCCATTACCTGGGACAGGCACAAGTGGCAATAGGAACAGGTCCTGGGACCACAGCTTGTCACATAACCTCCACCCAGCAGCTAATGGCAGCGTATGGGGATCCATGGAGTGGCAGAAGCAGGGGTGGCAAGTAGGCACCAGCAACCTTCATTTGATTCTGGATAAAAATTCTAGACCATGTTTCAGTAGATGGAAATGCTGTTGCGGGCTAGGGAGACATGGGAGTATGGCTACACCCAAGCTGTGCTCATCTCCTTCACCCATGAGTGACTTCTCTTGGCCCAAAGAGCTGCCAGTTGGCAACCTAGTGGTACAGGGCACTTACCTCCACCACCCTAGCCAGGAAACGTATCTCGCTGGAGAGGGGGAGCTGAGCTGGGCTGCCAGGCCCCTGGCCAGCTGATTGCTCTTTATGGAAGGAAGGACTGGATCCTTCAACCAGTGGATGAGGGGGGGAGCTGGGGATGCGTTGGCTGGTAAGGGGGCCAAGGCTACTGCCTGTAGACTAACCATCTGTCCAGTATTGCAGCCGAGAGCTAGGGGGATAGGCTTGAAAGCCATGTGGCAGCTCCATCACCAGCCAGGGCTGAGAGAGCAGCCTCTGCCCACCACATGGCCCCGCCAGTGGGCTGCAGCATCCCACTCACTGTAGCCGGAACCAAGCTGGTGAGGCTGCCTCACTGGGGACAGCCTCACAGCACGCTGGCTCCATCCAGAATAAATGGGGGCATGGCAGCCGCCTGCTACCATCACCACCGCTCACTTTCCAGTGCAACAGGGCTGACTGGGAGACTGGTGAACAGACACTGTGCTTGTGTCCAAAAAAAGTCTTAGGCATATGAAATGCCTTTATCTCCTCCTTCTCTTCTTTGCAGCTAGGCCATCCATCCATCCATGCAACGTTGGCTTTGGTGATGCTAAATTTAAAATTTACCTCCCCCAGAGGCGCAGACACACTGGGTGCTCCAGGGCTAGAAAAAAGAGTAGGTGCAGAGCACCCACCAGTACCAAGCTACCCCCTCTGTTCCTGTGCTTCTAGCACACTAGCTGCCACACTGACCTACACTTTCCCCACCCACCCAGTGATTCTAGAGTGTCACAAACAGCTGATTCATAGTGTTCAGCAAGATCTGGGAGGGGTGAGAGTGGGGATGAGGTGAGGAGGCAGAGTTGGGACAGTTAGGTCTTCTTCCTTGAAAAGTTCTCAATCTGTCTTTTTATGTGTCTTCTATGGCACATCTAAAACACGCTTCAGCACTTGAGAAGCTATATTTTCCACAGCCGCCATCCTTACTTTCCATATCATATGATATTTCATTTTGGATTCAGGAGCACCATAGATTAACCCTGCATAGAAGGAATTCCTGAAGTAGCATTATTTATGATGGGATGGACACTTTGGTCTCATAACTTAAATCTGTAGTCCCAGCTTGTTATATTCGAAATATTCTCTTTCTTTTTTTAGAAGTGTGCAGGTTCAGAAGACATCTGCCTCTGTTTAATGAAAAACATGTCCATAATCAACACTTGAATGGTATTGAAGCCAATAGGCTTCAAAATGTTCCAAATGTGCTTGGCAGTTATTTTGTGTGCAGCAGCCAGTTGGAGAGATCACCTGACCAGAACATTTCAGAGAACATTTAACGCTTCATGGTTAGTCCCTGTACATGTGGGGCGCCAGCCCTACCCAGTCAGATGTGGGCTTAGCTGCCTCCACTCGTGTTCCCCCCCCCCCCCCGGGGTAGGTCCTTGGTACCTTTTGTTGATTCTCCCCCATCGTCGGACGATTAGTTCGACCATTATTGCCGGGACGTGGGAGTAGGGGGGTCCGGGCCCGACCTCTCTCATGGGCCCCAACCCAGGGCCCTAAGGACAGGTTCGCTGGAATCTGCCCAGCCAGCAGGGCTAATACCTGCAACTCACCGGCTCACTGGCTCCAAGCCCCACCCTGGGCTACTTCCTACCCTACAGTCTTTCCCTGGTCCTACTGCTGTCCCAGTGGGACCGGCTCCCGCCGTGTGACTCCCTTCCTGGGTGTTTCCCCTCCCGGGCATCCTCCTTCCCCTGGGCGTGCTCCCTCCTGCCTCCCTCTGGCTGGCTCCCCTCCGGGTTTTAAAAGCCGCGCCGGCGTCCTCCCGGCGTAACGTCACCCACCGCGCACGTCACGGCCGACGTGTAGCTCCACCCGGCCTCGGCACGCTGACTGGCACTCCGCTCTGGCCCCTCCCCCACCTCTCAGCTGAGAGGCGGCGGCGGTATAGGGGCTGCACGCCACCCGCACTTCCCGGGCCACCCCCAGGAGCACGAGCGTGACTGCGGGGTCAGCGCGGGGTGGGTCTGCCTCCGCAGGATGGAGGCCGCCCTCCCCATCACAGTCCCATAAACAACATTCATAGAATCATAGAATAATAGGACTGGAAGGGACCTCAAGAGGTCATCGAGTCCAGCCCCTCACCCTCAAGGCAGGACCAAGCTCCACCTACACCATCCCTGACAGATGTCTATCTAACCTGTTCTTAAATATCTCCAGAGAGGGAGATTCCACCACCTCCCTTGGCAATTTATTCCAATATTTGACCACCCTGACAGTTAGGAATTTTTTCCTAATGTCCAATCTAAACTTCCCCTGCTGCACTTTAAGCCCATTACTCCTTGTCCTGTCCTCAGAAACCAAGAGGAACAAATTTTCTCCTTCCTCCTTGTGACACCTTTTTAGATATTTGAAAACCGCTATCATGTCCCCCCTTAATCTTCTTTTTTCCAAACTAAACAAGCCCAGTTCATGAAGCGTGGCTTCATAGGTCATGTTCTCTAGACCTTTAATCATTCTTGTCGCTCTTCTCTGTACCCTTTCCAATTTCTCCACATCTTTCTTGAAATGTGGCGCCCAGAACTGGACACAGTACTCCAGCTGAGGCCTAACTAGTGCAGAGTAGAGCAGCAGAATGACTTCACGAGTTTTGCTTACAACACACCTGTTGATACAACCTAGAATCATATTTGCTTTTTTTGCAACAGCATCACACTGTTGACTCATATTCAACTTGTGGTCCACTATGACCCCTAGATCCCTTTCTGCCATGCTCCTTCCTAGACAGTCGCTTCCCATCTTGTATTTATGGAACTGATTGTTCCTTCCTAAGTGGAGCACTTTGCATTTCTCTTTATTAAACCTCATCCTGTTTACCTCTGACCATTTCTCTAACTTGCTAAGGTCATTTTGAATTATGTCCCTATCCTCCAAAGAAGTCGCAACCTCACCCAGTTTGGTATCATCTGCAAACTTAATAAGCGTACTCTCTATCCCAATATCTACATCATTGATGAAGATATTGAACAGTACGGGTCCCAAAACAGACCCTTGAGGAACTCCACTTGTTATCCCTTTCCAGCAGGATTTAGAACCGTTAACAACTCCTCTCTGACTACGGTTATCCAGCCAATTATGCACCCACCTTATCGTGGCCCTATCTAAGTTATATTTGCCTAGTTTATCAATAAGAATATCATGCGAGACCATATCAAAGTCTAGGTATATGACATCCACCGCTTCTCCCTTATCCACAAGGCTCGTTATCTTATCAAAGAAAGCTATCAGATTAGTTTGGCATGACTTGTTCTTCACAAACCCATGCTGGCTATTCCCTATCACTTTATTACCTTCCAAGTGTTTGCATATGATTTCCTTAATTACCGGCTCCATTATCTTCCCTGGGACAGACGTTAAACTGACCGGTCTATAGTTTCCTGGGTTGTTCTTATTCCCCTTTTTATAGATGGGCACAATATTTGCCCTTTTCCAGTCTTCTGGAATCTCCCCTGTCTGCCATGATTTTTCAAAGATCATAGCTAAAGGCTCAGATACCTCCTCTATCAGCTCCTTGAGTATCCTGGGATGCATTTCATCAGGACCTGGTGACTTGCTGACATCTAACTTTCCTAAGTGATTTTTAACTTGTTCTTTGTGTATCCTATCTTCTAAACTTACCCTCTCTCTGCTTGTATTCACTACGTTAGGCACACCTCCAGACTTCTCGGTGAAGACCGAAACAAAGAAGTCATTGAGCATCTCCGCCATTTCCAAGTTTCCTGTTACTGCTTCTCCCTCCTCACTAAGCAGTGGGCCTACCCTGTCCTTGGTCTTCCTCTTGCTTTTAATGTATTTATAAAAGGTCTTCTTGTTTCCCTTTATGCCTGTAGCTAGTTTGATCTCATTTTGTGCCTTTGCCTTTCTAATCTTGCCCCTGCATTCCCGTGTTGCTTGCCTATATTCATCCTTTGTTAGTTGTCCTAGTTTCCATTTTTTATATGACTCCTTTTTTATTTTGAGATCATGCAAGATCTCCTTGTTAAGCCAAGCTGGTCTTTTGCCATATTTTCTATCTTTCCTACACAGCGGAATTGTTTGCTTTTGGGCCCTTAACAACGTCCCTTTGAAATACTTCCAACTCTCCTCAGTTGTTTTTCCCTTCAGTCTTGCTTCCCATGGGACCTTACCTACAAGTTCTCTGAGCTTATCAAAATCTGCCTTCCTGAAATCCATTACCTCAATTGTGCTGGTCTCCCTTCTACTTTTCCTTAAGATCATGAACTCTATTATTTCGTGATCACTGTCCCCTATACTGTCTTCCACTTTCAAGTTCTCAACTAGTTCCTCCCTATTTGTTAAAACCAAATCCAGAACAGCTTCTCTTCTGGTAGCTTTTTCAACCTTCTGAAACAGAAAGTTGTCTCCAATGCAGTCCAGAAACTTATTGGCTAGCCTGTGCCTCGCTGTGTTAGTTTCCCAACATATGTCTGGATAGTTGAAGTCCCCCATCACCACCAAATCTTGGGCTTTGGATAGTTTTGTTAATTGTTTAAAAAAGGCCTCATCCACATTACAAGTGGCTATATGCCATTTGTGGTCATTGAAGGTAGGTAGGGAATAGGAAGATAGAGTAGCCAATTAACAAGATAGAACCAATATCCAGTGAACTATTTACATTTTAGATGACTAGGATTGCCCAGAATGTAATTATTAATAATAATAAATTAGCATTATATAATACTTTTTCATACAAGGTTATCAAAATGTCACTTACATAAGTATATAATTTGTACTGGTTTATTATTAGATCTGTTTTAAGAATATTTTCCCATCTCAAATAAGAGAAAGTTGAAATCTCCAGAATATTCATGAGAGGAAAAAAAATTCTTTTGTTTTCAGGTCATTCAAAACATTTTGTTTCAATAATTTCAAAATCTTTTGTTTTGATTTCACCCTTCTGTCTGTCAGACTTTTTCTTTAGAAAATGTAAAAACATTTTTATTTGGAAATTCATGGAACATTATCCTGATTCATAATTTTTTTTCAATTTTGATACATTATTTTATGCATGGATGATAGTACCTAGGACACCAAGTCATATGCCAGGAAGGACTGCATTGTGATTTGTGCTGTACAAACACAAGAAGAGTGTCCCTGCTTCCAACCACTTAGTCATTCCTATGTAAACAGTGGGCAGCTCACCAGTCATCTACAATCTCTGGTAAGCTGTTTTAAATGTGCTATCTATATCAGCAAACTTCTTCTTAGGTATACCAAACCAAAGAAGCCTAAATATTTTCCGTTCTTTTCTTGCTGCAGAGTCTAATATTTGCTGAATTTTATAAACTATCTGATGATAAATCCAATATTAGATAATACCTAAAATGTCATGTTACACTGTATATGCCACCCACTAACTGAGGGGATTAGGAAGTAATTTCACATATGAACACTGTCTTGTAGCTTCTTCTGATGCACCTGTCACTAGCCACTGTCTGAGACAAGGTACTAGATGAGATGGACCATCAATTTGATCTGATCCAGTAAGTTCTTTACAAAGATATGGTTATGTCTTAACAGTGTTTTCTTAACTATTACTACATTAACTACATTCAGTGGTGCACAATTGTACTATATCTTCCCATACATCCAGTCTAGCAAATAATTGTGTGAACCATTCAAGCTGCAGTCAAAAGGTGACGTTGACAGTTTACCTTCAGGTACACTTGGTGTAATTCCCAGTATGCATGTGCTTTCATCTGAGCTTGCACTCTAAAAATAGTGTGGCTGCAAAAAAAGATGAACAGCAGGAGCAGAGGCATAGACTAGCTGCCCTGAGTGCAAATCCAGCAGGTAGAAACACAAGGACGCTATCTTGTGCTGCCACTATGCATACTACCTCAGCTGGCTATATTACTCTTTTAAACACAGTAGATTGGGTAGGAGCTAGTGTGAGAGTGTCAGTATTAGCTGGGGAGCGCACTTCTCCCGCCAAGTGTAAATATAGGCTTAATGGGTATTTACAAGAGCACTTACTATATAAATATGGTGTTTAGTACTTATTGACATTGAAATGGTACTTAGTGTCCTTAGTCAATTGGAGAATTCCTGAAAAGACACTGCATAAAACCAGTTTAATCCTCATTCATCATGAGGGACTGAAAGTAGTATAAACAAAGATGAACAAAGGGCTGTAAAGTGAGTAAAGACAAGGAACTTTTTGTGTCCAGGTTTTATATACCATAATGATAGAAAGAGTTCACCAAAGAAATCCTTGACACCAATTATTTTGCTTCTTTCTCTCGTAATGCACTCAGGGAATAGTCATTGAACATAATGATTTGCAGGGCTCTTCCTAGTCCAATATATGCAGTAGGACAAAGCTATTTAAAATTGAGATACACCTAATGATGCTACTCAGACCATTTTTTTTAGTCTCATTTTATAAACAAAACTAGGTTCAGCCTTCCAGCTGTGTCAATGCACTGATTCAAAAATCATAAAGTAGAAAAGCTAAGAGATTTTTTCCCTTAATGTGGCCAATAACATTATTGTAAACTTTTCAGCAGCTCTGATTTCAAGTGGCCAGGATTCTTCAGCTAAGTTTAGAGATGGACAGAAAAACTGCATTGGGTTGTATAAAATGGATGTTCAGGCATCTAACTGCCTCAGTCAGGCTCTCAAAATTGTCCATGTAAAACATTAAACCTAAGTTCACCCCGAATCCTAGATAATAAAAAATTGGATGCCCAACAACATTAGCTGTGGAAATTTATCTGTGAATTTAGAGGCTAGACATAGAGCCCTTGAAGAACTTGACCTAAAAGGTTAAAAATTCACTGTGCATGCCCTATGCTACATGCCTAAAACAGGAGAAATACACATGCAGCTACAAGTTATAAACACAATTTTTCTCTTTTTCTTCTTCCGACTTCCTTTTTCCTTCTTCCTCCTTCACTTTAGGCACAATGGGTACTAATATTTCTAAAGTGCTTAAGTAACAGGAGCATAAATCTCATTTACAAAAGTGAATAAGGCATTTAGGAGACAAAAATCTCGTTCACCGTCTGAGGTTTATATCCCTAAATCGCTTTTGAAAAAAGGACTTCTATTTTTGAACCCCATAGCTGCTTTTGAAACATTTATGAAGATTTGCTTATAAAAGTCCCAAACAAATTTTGAATTATAGTGTATTTAGGACATACCAATAACTCCACAGAATCTGATTTTAAAGTATTGCTTCCCCTATAAAGAGGGGAAAGCACCAAAAAAAGTATATTAAGGTTAATGTTTGTTGAGCTTTGTAATTTTCATAAACAACCTTACTTTAAAATCAATATGTAACCAGTTAAGAGATCGTAGGACAGTACTAATAATGTACCATAAACAGCTGAAAGAGTTAGCACTCCAGTGGCAATGTTCAGTATCAGCTGCTATTCCCCTTGTCACCAAAATGCTAACATTCAGTCTGAGGTTTATTTGAGATTGTCTCTAGTGAAAAGTATTAACTAACAAATTTGAGTAACATCCAACAAGGAGGTTATTCCATGATTCATTTTTAAAAAGAATATCCTAATGGAACCTCTCTATGACCATACAAAATGTATTGTTTCCTGAACATATAGGCTGTATCTAGACTGGCATGATTTTGCGGAAATACTTTTAACAGAAAAGTTTTTCTGTTAAAAGCATTTGTGCAAAAGTGCGTCTAGATTGGTCCCGGAGTTATCGTTATAACGATGCGCTTTTGTGCAAAAGCGCGTCTACAATGGCGGGATGCTTTTGCACAAAAGCGGATCCCGGGACCATTTTGCAGAGGGCAAAAGGGCACCAGCCCTTTCCGGGGGTGGGGGCTTGAGCTTCTTTGAGACACGTGCTTAAAGGGATCTCCCTGGACAGCCGTTTCTCTCCTGCTGTGTGCTATAGGGCCTCTTGCAGGGACTGTCAGCCGTAGCAGTTTTGGTGGTTGCCCTCTGACTTTTTGGTCACCACTGCCTTTTGTCACTTAGTGCCTTTGCTTGTTTTTTTTTAATCTCCCTTGTTTTTTCTGCCATGGAGCCAGGGGTGGCCATGTGCCTGCTCTGGCCCCTTCTGGCCATTTTGGAGTGCCTGCAGCTGGTGCTCCAGGATGCTGCCCTCCTGTTCCAGGACCTGGAGGTGCAGGTCACTTTGGACTCCCTCACCACGGAGGCCATGGCGTCCCTGTAGCATCCCCACCCCAGCATGGAGAGGCCACTGTGGAGACTGGACACAAGTACTGACTGGTGGGACCGGCTGGTCCTGGGGCAATGGGACGACCAGCAATGGCTCTGGAACTTCCGCATGCGAAAGCGGATGTTCCTGGAGCTGTGTGCCTGGCTCTCCCCTGCACTCCAGAGAACCACCACCCGGCTGCAGGCACCCATCCCCGTCGACAAGAGGGTCGCCATCGCACTATGGAAGCTGGCCACCCTGGACAGCTACTGATCGGTGGCACAGCAATTCAGGGTGGTCAGATCTACCGTTGGTGTCGTCGTGATGGAGGTAAGTCCCAGGGGGAGGGGAGAGGGTGCTGCACTCCATGCCCAGGGGCAGCCAAGACTCCAGGCTGAGTCACCCAGGGGTTTGGGCCGTCCCTCCCTTGCATAGGCCTGCTGGTGAGGGGGGGCCATGGGGCGAGGGAGACCTGGTGTGTGTGTGTGTGTGTGTGTGTGAGCACAGAGGGCATCACGGGGAGGGGGGGCCTAAGGGAGCGCACACTCACCCTCCCTTATGTGATGTGTTCCCCTGTGTTTTTCTGCACCCTTCTGCAGGTCGTCCACACCATCAACGACGTCCTGCTCCCAAGAGTCATCCACCTGCGCGACGTGGACGCTACGGTGGCCGGCTTTGCTGCCCTCGGGTTCCCCAACTGTGGGGGAGCCCTGGATGTAACCCATATCCCCGTCTGGGCCCTGGAGCAATGAGCAGCCCATTTTATGAACAGGAAGGGGTAGTTCTCTATCGTACTCCAGGCCCTCATGGACCACCGTGGCCACTTCCTAGACGTTTATGTGGGCTGGTCTGGCAGGGCACACGACTCCCGCATACTACGCAACTCTGGCTTGTTTCGCAGGCTGGAGGCGGGCACCTACTTCCCCTGGCAGGAGTTTACTGTCGGGGATGTGCCTATGCCCATATGTGTCATCGGGGACACGGCCTACCCCCTGCTGTCCTGGCTAATGTGGCCCTACACGGGGCGGCTAGACCAGACTGGGCCCGGTTCAACGACCGCCTAAACTGGGCCCACAATCACGTGGAGTGCGCCTTCGGCCGTTTGAAAGCCCACTTCTGGTGTTTGCTCACCCGTCTCGAGATGGGTGAGTGGAATGCCACGGAGGTACTGGCTTCGTGCTGCGTGCTCCACAACCTTGTTGAGCAGAGGGGGGAGGCCTTTCTCCCCGCATGGATGGCAGCCGAGGGCCAGGCCTATGAACAGCCCCACACAGCTGCCATCCACCAGGCGCACCAAGATGAGGTGCGCATCCAGGAGGCCCTGACGGACATGTACGCCCAGGTCCCATAGTAGGGTTGCCTCGGTCTCCCTTTACAACTCCCTCCCATCCCCTACTCTTCCCCTCCCCTTACCTCCCAATAAACACCAAACACAAGTTTTGTTTTGAACAGAAAAGACTTGTATTTTTTTATTTACAAGGGGAAGAGGGGGAGGAGACCTTGAACTGGGAGGGGGAGGAGCTACTCCTGGGAAGGGTGGCCCCTGCGACCCCTCCTGCGGGGGCAGACCTGCACGTGGGGGGCAGGCCGCATCGGGTCAGGCTGCACGGGGAGGTGGGCAGGAGGGGCCGGGGCAGGAGCAGGAGGGGCTGGAGCAGGAGCAGGAGGGGCCATTGCAGGAGAGGGAAAGGGCAGTGCTAGGGGAGGGATGGCGGGTGCATGGGGCAAGGCCATGCCATAATGGATGGCATGGCCAATGTGTGCAGTGAGGGTGGTGATCGAATCCGCCATGCGAACGCACTGAGCCTGGAAGGTGCCCCAGGCCTCCTGGAGCCACTTCAGGTCCGCCTCCACACGCTGAGTGATGGCTGCCTTGACGCGCTCGACAGCCTGCACGTGGCACCGAAGGAGCTGGTCCTGGTGGCGAAGCCACTGCCTAAGTGGTTGGGCGGCTGGGGATGCTGCTGCTGCCGCTGCTGCTGCAGGACTTGAGGGTCCCCGGCTTGTGCTTGGTCCTGCTGCAGGGAAGAGAAGAAAGGATGGGTCAGTCAGGCAGCCCAACCACTGTCCCCACACCTCATGCCCTCCACCCCTGTGCTCAGGTGACACCACAGTAGTGTGGCTTGGGCCCACTCGGTTACCCCCCCTCTCCCCCGTATTGTATGTTTGCATACAGGAACGCACCTGGAGTAGGGTCCTCATCCATGTATTGTAACCACCGGTCTGTGTCCTGGCCCCGCAGAGGGTGGGAGGGCACTTGTGTTGTGTTAACCTGTGGAACTCCCTGCCAGTGGAAGCTGTGAGGCTTTGGGCTAATCACTGGTGTTTGACAGTGAGGGGGAAATCTCGCTCCCCTGGGGTACAGAGCCCCCAGAAGGGTTCGAGGCTGGAGGTCAAATCAAATCAGTGAGGCAGGAGAGAAACCTAGAAGAGAAAACTTTATTATGCATGCATGCAGGCTGGCAGCCATAGCAGTCAGCCCTGAGTTACAGGGCTTTTGGTCCTTTATACAGAATGCTTAGACAGTTCAGTTGTTGATTGTTATTCTTTAACATATCAAAGTCTCAGCAGAAGTACTCTGAGACTTCTGTTCACCCCAGGAGTGCTAGAAGTAAGTTTTACAAAACAAAGGCACATGAGAATGTGGAGTGAGTGGTCTTACAAGGCAACCTGTGACAAAGATAAGAGTTTACGTGATAATTTGTGACAGACTAGGAGTATCCATGAATTTGAGATAGTCATTCGTAAGGGTCTTTGATTAGAGTTAATTTGATTTCACTCCGATACAGGGAGAGAGATCTGGAAAACTTTTAACCCTTACAGCAGTTTTCTTTCAGAGAGTTTTGATTTCTGCACAGTCCCCCCTTTGACACAATTGGAGTTATTTGATTTTCCCCACAACAGGGAGTGAGATGAATCCCCACACAGTGCCTGGGAGCACATCTGGCAGATGTGGTCTGGGCTCTCAGATCCCCATCGCGTGAGATGTCTCCTGAACGGAACCAGGGGTGACTGGGGACAGGGGTCCCATCCTCGCAGCAAAACTCAGGTGGCCCTAGGGCCGGCCCAAGCACTTTCTCACTCCCCCCTCCTGTTAGCCCTCACACACGTAGCCCAGGGACATGTGTGGTCGCAGTGGGGACTTCCCTCGGGGAGCCAGCCAAGGCACCGGGAGCAGGCGAGAGGCTCAGTGGGGGCCACGCTCACAGGACTGTGATGCTGCAATTTTCCCAGGAGCAGCTGGCTGTGCCTCTCAGTCAGGCATGGGACAGTGTGCCGTTCTGCGTGCTGCACCCTTGCGGAGGTGCAGGCTCTGGCCTGAGCCCCTGGGGCCCTTGCCGGTTCCAACTGGCATCCACCCTTTCCCCCTGGTCCTGCCAGATGTGTGCGAGGAGCACGGTCCCAGGCGTGCCCTGCAGCTGCCTGCCACGGCCACATGCCGCTCGGTCACCAGGCTGCACGTGGTTGCATGTGCTGCTAACTGCCTAATGCTACACAGCGTGCAGCTCACGCGGCCTGAGTAACATGCTCTCCCCCTCCCTCTCCGGGCACCTGGCTCCCTTCCCCCCCCCCCCCGCCCTTGTGAGTGCAAAGCGTATCACTCACCGGTTGATCCTTCCCCGGCCTCCGAGGATGGACGAGAGATATCGGGGCTGCTGGAGGGGGACTCCAGGGTGGCAGTGCTGGCCTCGTCCTCCGACGCACTGCTGGTGTCTGCTTCCCCCACCTCGGTGGTCCTGGTGACGGGGGGGGGGGGGGCGCATGCAGGTGTCCACAGGGATGTCCGGTCCCTGTGGTGCTGGCTGGCCCAGGATGGCGTGGAGCAGTTGGTAATGGGGGCAGGTGTCGGCTCCTGCCCCCTGGCCCTCGCTGGCCCGGACATAGCCCAAGCGCAGCTCTTTCACTTTAGCCCGGACTTGCTCCAGGGTCCGGGCTGGATGGCCCTGCTGGCGAGCACCTGGGCCATGAGGGCAAAAATGTCCATGTTCCGGTGCTGGGAGCGGGTCTCATGCAGGGCCTCTTCCTCCTGCCAGAGGTCCAGGAGGGTTTCCAGCTCCCCTGAGGACCAGGATGGGGCTCTTCTTTTTCTGGCTCTGTGGGCCTCCTGTGCTGGGGCTGATCCCCACCTAGAGCTGTCATCATGCTTGGGGGATGTCTGCTGGACGGCAGGGGCCACGTGGCAGATCTCTGGCCAGAGGTCTGAGAAGGGGTCCTGCATTGTGACCTCAGCAGCCTGAGTCTGCTGTAAGGGGGCTCGGGTTACCAGGAAGTCCGGGAGCTGACTGTGGCTACGGAGCCTCCGAGCATCCACTAGAGCTTTTTCCATTCAGCCCGCTTTTGCGCAAAACGTCTTAGTTGCCTGTCTACACTGGCCCTTTTGCGCAAAAACATTTCCGCAAGAGGGCTTTTTCCCCGAACGGGAACGTCAAAGCATTTGTGCAAGATGCACTGATTTCGGACAGTAGAACGTCAGTGCTTTTGTGCAAATTCAAGCAGCCTTTGCAGGACTAGGGCCTTATACTCTAAGGGTACGTCTAAACTACATCAACGGAGCCATGTAGATTAGTGTACTCGAAAAGGGGAAATGAAGCGGCGATTTAAATAATCGCCACTTCATTTACATCAAAATGGCTGCTGTGCTGTGCCGATCAGCTGTTAGGCAGCACAGCGCTGTAGTCTGGACCTCATTCCACAAGGCATAACGGGGTGGTTGACAAGGGCTTCCCTTGTTGACCACAGACAATCCAGACTACCGCATTGTGCCACCAAACAGCTTATCGGCACAGTGCAGCAGCCATTTTGATGTAAATGAAGCGCCTCTTCATTTCCCTATGTCTAGAAACCTAATCTACGTGGCTCCGTCGACAGAGCCATGTAGTCTAGACATATCCTAAGCAAAATAGCTGCTGTATTTTATTTCATATTTATACGGTGTTTAGGATTACGAGGTCAGTGATTGTGATTGGCTTTGGTAGGTCAATGGCTATTAACTAGGATGGTCGGGGGATGATATTATAAGTTAAATTGAGCTCTCAAGTGATCCATTCCCTGTTTTCCACAATTTGAGAACGGGCAACAAGGGATGGATCACATGATGATTATCTGTTCTGTTCATTCCCTTAGGGGCACCTGGCATTGGCTGCTTTCAGAAGATAGGATACTGGGCTAGATGGAACTTTGGATGTGACCCGCTATGGCTGTTCCTGTGTAGAATAAATAATCATCACCACCACAACAGCTAACAAAAATGGTATCTTCAAAAATAATTCATGGAAAGTAAATTGGTTATGAAAGCTGCTTTGCAACCATGTTTTGTTCTGTTTTAATATCTATTGCTGAAGGCCAGCACTAGCAACATGCATTATTTAGTCCCAGTCAAGAACTCAAAATAAGATGACGAATAATTCCATACTGTGTGCGCTTTTTTTTAAATATTACACAGTAAACTGAGTTCTCAAGATTTTTATCTTTCTAATCTTTTTCCAACCTCATCCTATCATCTCTCATTTGTATTGCCTTCTTATCAGTGGAACTATGGAATTAAGTGGCAGTTTTCAAAAACTCTTTTGGGTCAGTTTGAAAGTGCGGTGGCGCATGCGCGCCCCATCTCAGGCGGGAACCTCTTCCTGAGAGAGATGCCACCTGATTGGCCATGAGGTCACTGGCTGTCTCTACAGTCCACAAAATAACCCTAGTCTCCAGGGAACCCCGAGTCAACAAATGACCTTGTTCCCTGGGTCATGTGGCCTAATGGTCCAAGTCAGTAAGGAAACCTTAGTTCAGGGCAGCATGGCCCACAGGCCAGAGTCAATAGGGAGCCCTCAATTCAGGGCCTCACGGCTCACTGGTTAGCATCAAATATTTCTTTGACTTCCTTTCAAACTGACCAGTGTTGAGGCTGGAGATGGTTGGTGTCATGGCTCCTTCCCCACTCTGGCATGATAAATGCAGAAGTGGGGGCCAGCAAGTGTACCCCAAAGCCTTATCTACCAGGCTTTGGTATAAAACTTCCCCCAAAATCTTAAAAAACCTAGATCTTGGGAATAAAACTTCCGCTGCCACCACCCAAATGTTGATAAAGAAATCAGGGGAAAGATCATTTGGGAAATCTCACCCCTAAAATAAAAATCAAGACACACAATTAACCAATTCTAGGTTAATAAAAAGAAAAGAAAGAACGTTTATTATTACAACAATATTCCTGTTGCAAGCATAATGACTAGATAGGAAGGTAACAAAATATACTCATGGAAAAACTCCATGGGCTTAGAACTTAGTTACAAAGAAAAGCCAAAACATCTTTTAAACAGTGCCAGATTTCAGATCCCATACCCAACCCTTAAAACAATAAAGCCTAACAAAACTACCTAAACTTTACCCTACTTACAGAAAATGAAGAATGGTGTCTTGGAGAGGGAGAGACATGCTTGTCCCTCTCTATAGCTGCAGAGAACACACCCAGAGAGACAAAAGGAGAAAGAAAAAACCCAAATTCCTTTGTCCCAGTTTGAAAGTCCCACCTATATTCCTACTGGTCACTCCACCTGGCTAGGTGTAGTTAACCCCTTAATCCCCGGCTGCTGGCTAACCCTCATAATCATGACAGTTGGCATGAGACAAATCGCTTGATCGTTGACTTCGGTCCACCTCCTCCGGAGCACTTGGTGCTGACCACTGTCGGCAGACAGGCTACTGGGCTAGCTCGACCTTTGGTCTGACCCAATATGGCCATTCTTATGTTCTTATGTTCCTATGTCAATAATGTTGGGGTGAATGCCCTGGTAGGGGGAGCCAGGCCCATCCTGCTCCACCGGTCCCAATCCAGGGCCCTGTAAGCAGTAGCATCGTCTGCCACTCCCTTGGTGGGGAATCCAGCCAAAACATGCCAAGTGTACCTGGGTGGGAGAGGCTGCTCCTGCCTGGGTTACTTCCTACTGCTGTGGTCAGATCCACGTCCCATGTGGTCTCTGGGTCTTCGTGTCTCTAGCAACAGCTTCTTCCTGGAATTTCACCGGAGTTTCATTGAGGCTGTCTCCCTTGTCTCCGTTTCCCACCGCCGGGGTAACTGGCTGCAGCAACTCAGGGGCTCTGGCTGGAAGTCCTTCTTCCTCCCTGGCCAACCCAGACTGAGCTGCTCTGCTATCTTTTATACAGCCCCAGCATTTGGAGCATGCCCAGTCTGGGAGAGGGTGCAGGACTTCCTGGACCCACAAGGTTTTAATCCCACCTGTTACAGTGCAGGGTATGTGCTCCCCATCACAGAAAGCAAATTAAAAAAAATTACTGAATCAAAAAGTTGAAACAATTTTTGTTTCAGATAAAATAAAATGTTTAGAAAATACCACTTTTCTTCACTCAGTGCACAGTCAACCTGTGGAACTCCTTGCCAGAGGATGTGGTGAAGGCTAGAACTTTAACAGGATTTTAAAAAGAGCTAGATAGGTGCATGGAAGTGAGGTCCAGCAATGGCTATTAGCCAGGATCAGTAGGAATGGTATCCCTAGGCTCTGTTTCTCTGGAAGTGGGTGACGGGAGGGATCACATGAGGATTACCTGTTGTGATCCCTCCCTCTGGGGCATCTGGTATTGGCCACTGTCGGCAGACAGGATATTGGGCTAGATGGACCTTTGGTCTGACTCAGTATGGCTGTTTTTATGTTCTTATGTACCAAAATGAATGCCTTTTGATTTTTTTTTACTGAATTTGTAAACATTTTTCATCGGTAACATAAGTTTGTGTTAATTTACATAAGAACATAAACATCCATACTGGGTCAGACCAAAGGCAAAACCCATCTGAGCTAAACTGGAAGTCTGCATGGGAAGACTATACAGGCTTAGAATCTTCACTTTTGTTTAAGCGACGAGGAGTCCTGTGGCACCTTATAGACTAACATATTTATTGGAGCATAAGTTTTCGTGAGCAAAGACCCACTTCAATCTTTGTGGTCTTTGCCCATGAAAGCTTATGTCCAATATATCTGTTAGTCAATAAGGTGCCACGGGACTCCTCGTCGCTTTTGCAGATTCAGACTAACATGGCTACCCCTCTGTTACTTGACTTTTGTTTAAGTTACTTCCTTATTTAAGCATTACCATAGTGGTGCCACTGGTGAATGTATGCAAGTAGCAAGTTCTCTTTAGGAGCTTGTAGTCTAGTCAGGACTGGGAAGTGTAACAAATGGCTGCTTGGAGTATCTTTGGAGTGCAGACTCCTTCCAGTTGACAATCAATCAATCTGTCACACAAACGCCTTTCTATGTCCACTTTCTATCTTTTGATAACAGATGCATATCAGCAAAATCATGGGCTGATTAAAAAAAAGGTAGTTAGCAGATAAAGGCATTGTAAAGATATCTGACCATGGAAGAGAGAGACAGGATCTTTAGTTTTATGCTTTGGCTCAGCCACTGATTTTCTGTGCTTTTGGGCAAGTCACCTACCTTCTTGTAATGCATTCTGCTCCTTACACATTATATGCAAAATGAGAGTAGTAAAACTTTACCAACTCAGTTAGTGGCATAAAAATTATTTATCCATATCTGTAAAGCACTTTCAAAATTAAAATCTCTAAAGCTGTGTTAAGTATTATCATCAAACAAGAAGATAGGATCTGATAGAACATGTCAGATGTGATGCAGTTAGCTATCAACCACTTTTAGGTTGCCTAATCTCTCATCTACATTATGTTCCTCCCCTTAGAAATGTAATTTTGCTGCATTTCAGAGTCATCTGACTGTATTTTCACATAATTCCATTGTCCAGCATAAAAACAACTGTATTGAATCAGAAATCCTTGTGGAGTTTCTCTATTGGAGCAGTTTATCCTTTCTCCTACATAAATATACCCTTATTAAATGTCAATAAAATTACTCTTTGCTAAAATCATGGCCATCTATTTTATTTCCTTTCTTCTTGCTAAACTACATTTGGCCTCAAGAAGCCCCAACTTTTGTGCACAAAGACAAACAAAAGGTGTTCCACTGGTTATCTTTATTAAACTGCTGGATCAATATTTCAATCATCTGACTTGTTCCAAGAAGTGAAAGCCTCATAAATCTTTGATGGCATAATTACCTTCTTGCACCACCCATCAGCCCTAAGGTAGACATGATTTAATAGCGTTTGTGCTTCATTGTTAGTAAGTGTGGATGGGAAGAGAATGTATTAAAAAAAATCTCAAATAAAACTTTTGAATTTTGTGCCTGCAGGACTACAAAGGCACTGACATTGCCTGAGATGAATAGCAGAAGACAGTGTAACAAATTAATACAAATGAAGTCATTCCTGAGTGACTCCATCTGCTTTGGAAATGAGGCTTGGACTCTCCGAAATGTGGCCAAGATCCAGTTAATTAGGCCTGACTCCAAATGAAGCCACACAGGTAACTTATAGCTTCATTAATTCTCTTCAGAAAGGCAGGCATCCAAAAACTACTGTTAATAGAGCAACATATGATCCACTGACAATCAGTTTAATATTAAAAATGAACTTTGTTGTTGCTATGCCACATGAGTATTAGGCAAATAATGTATGCAATCCAAAATGCAGTGGACCCAGGCATATTTTATCCTCTTGCATGCCAGTCACTGTATTTGAAGAACATGGCTCATAATTCTGTTACTACAAAGTTTTTCAAAATGCATTAATAATCTAGAAACCATGCAAGACACATAAGGTGTCTGGTAGTGTGTTTTCTCCATAATCAACAGGAGGATTATTAGGTAATAACAAATGTTATTCATCTTCATAATAGCTAAATGACAGCCTGCTTAAAAATAACAAATGACTACTCCTCATTGACTATTACAGGGTGAATATGACCTTCACGTATTTTAAGCAAACAGATCCTTTTTTCAAAGACTTCCCAAGTTCTATAATTGATAATGATGAGATGCTTTGTTTTTGCTAAGAAACAAAAGATCTAGTTTTATATTTTTTTTTAAAGGAGCATTCTATATAGGCCTCTATTAGAAGAGACACTTAAGGGTATTGTACTGATTTTTTTTCATAAATAATCAATTAATGCATAAACAGTTAGTGAGGTGAATAATGAACCCCTGTGAGAGTTCTCTGTTATCTTTATCAGTCTTTCTTTTGTCTAATATTTTTAAAGATTATTCTGCTTGATGTGGTGTCTTGAAAACTAGAATATGGCATTTTAAAGCCCGGCCTATAAATAAGTTTAACCCTGTTCTCAGCCTGGTCTACATTAGGGAATTACTTCAAAATAACTCCCCATATTTTGAAATAACAAGAAGAATGTCCACACTACCAAGGCCATTATTTCAAAATAAGGGCTGGTTATTTTAAAAATAACTCCTGCTATCCTTGGGGAATAAGTTTATTTTGAAATAGTTATTTCCTAGTGTAGACATGCCCTCGGTGAAGGACCTGACCTTGAAAAGACACAAATATGTGCATAATTTTATACACATGAATAGTGAGGTTGACTAAGATGGAGACCTAATAAGCGTTTTTCAAAATGGCATATTCAGACTCATTTTTCTTGAAAGATCTTTGGAACAGTTTTTGTGGCCTTTTAAGAATTTTGACAATGAGAACTGTGTGCTGAGCCACAAGAATGACTTACAGAAATTCTCCTTCGGCACTCCCCTCACAGGAAGAGAAAGCCAGTGAAATGTATCCACTGCTGTATTTGGGTGCAATCTTAATCTTAAATGGACAATTAGCGTAGCATTCCCTAGGGACAAAATAAAGAGCACAGCCACCATCCCTGTTTCTGCGATTTGAAATATAATAAATTATTACAGCTGTCAACTAGTTGCCTTGTTTGACTTATTTACCATACAGCTTGCATCTCCCAATCTTTAAGGCTTTCTAATATAAGTTTTCTTCCAAAGTACTGGGGATATGTCTACACTACAGTGTTCTTTTGAAATATCTTATTTAGAAATAACGCATCTACACACAAAATGCATTTTGAAATAGCTTTCTACTTTTTGCTATTTCGAAATAGCGCGTCCACACTGAGTGGACTCTGAATCTCATTTAAGGCTGGCCAGAACCAGTTCCAGCAGGGCACCAGGTCAGGACTTACTGTGTGGGGCTGCTGCCTGAGCCTATCTGAGGTCTGTGCTTAAAGGGACCCCCCCCTGGACAGCCAGTTCCCAGGTTACCCCGATTGCTTATCTACCTCCATGAGGGACAGCAAAGCATTTTGTCTCTGCATCCTCTGGTTGCCCTCACTCGGGACACCACAGCAGTCTGCAACATGGAGCCAGAGCTGCCCCTGGGCACTCTGGTGCTTCTATTGGATGTGTAGCTGTGAGCCTGGCTGCACTTTCTGCAGGGTGCCATCCAGGAGGTCCATCAGGGGGCTGTCAGTATCCAGGAGTCCCTGTGGGAGAGCTTCCACCCTGAGGTGCACTAAGAGTCTCCCTGGTCTGCCCCGTTGGAGGCTTGTGCCTCATTCCTCCCTCACGTCCTTCCACTTACCCCACCCTAACCCCCCTTCCTGATGTCAAATAAAATACACGTATTTTCATGAGCACACTTTTTATTTAACAAAACGGGGGGGGGGGGGGGATGAAACTCTGATGAGACTGGGGAAAGGAGGTGGGAGAGTGGAAGAGAAAGGGGAGGAGGAAACCTGGGAGGAGGGAGCTGGAAGGGGGATGCAAGGGGAAGAAGGGGGAGGGGAAGCTCAGGGTTGGGGGTCTTGCCGGACCAACTTGATTTTCGTGCAAACCTGCTCCTGGGTTTGCATGTGGCCTTTGGTGGCCAGGCTGGCAGCTATCCTACCATGTATGGCTGCATTCCTCCTTCTAGTGCGGAGATCATGGATGTTGGGGGCATCCCCCCCCAACCTGAATAAGGTCCATGATCTCCACCCTGGACCAGGAAGGCACCTGCCTTCTCCAGGCCCTGGTAGGCTCCTGGGAGCTGGCAGACTGCTCCTGGGGAGCGGTGGAGGGCTGGCTGCCAGTGGCTTGCTGGCACATGTTTGGGGCCACTGGATCAGGGGCAGTGACTGCTAGCTCTGGGCTGGCATGTTTGGAGCTGGCATAGGCACTGTGGCCAGAATCTACCCCTTTAAGGGCTCCAGAGAGGGAAGAGGGAGAGGAATGTTCTTGGTTGAGGCTGGAGTGGCCACCAGGGCTCCCTGGGAAAGCAGGAAGCCCCCTATTTCGAAATAAGTGTCTACACATCACTTATTTCAAATTAGCTATTTCGAATTTGGCTTTATTCCTCGTAGAATGAGGTTTACTAAATTCGAAATAAGTGCTCTGCTATTTCGAATTAATTTCAAAATAGTGGTTTGACTGTAGATGCTAGGAAAGTTATTTCGAAATAAGGGCTGTTATTTCAAAATAACTTTGCTATGTAGACATACCCTAAGTGTGTTGTCTCAAACTGTAAAGTGCCAGAAATCCATAAAAACTGATACAAAAATCCAATTTATCTCTTTATTAACATTTTATAATTGTTTGTAGCAGACTGTTACCAAGTTTTTGGGTGGAAGTCAGGAACATTTTAACTATGCCTCATAAAAGACTATTTCTGTACTGTAGCAAGTGTAATATTCTCCCTGCACAGTCTCACATCAATTGCAGCAAAGCACATTGCTCTGCAGCACCTAAGTTTTTCATTTTGTGTGGAAGTGTTCTCCCTGAGCTAGTGGAACAGTGGGCTGAATCATTCCAACTTGGGTCCAATTTCCTCCAATAGCAAATTTTAGCTGCAAATCAGCATGAGGTCATTTATCATAGATGTGTCTTTATTTAGGCAAAAAATGAAGGCATTGATTGTGTTACATACCAAATTATCTTCATAAATCAGTTAACAGCTGAGCAAATAATGTCATAAACAAAAGTAAATGGTGTTGTGATCAGGTGGGGAAAAGTTGAAGGGTTTTGGGATTCCTTCACTGGGGCTGCATACAGACTCCAATGAAAACTAAATAATATTTAATCATTTTTATTTTTAAAAAATGGATTAATATCTGCCCTCTCTGACAAACATATTTCACATACTGATTACTTCTAAGATGTACAATGAAAGCAGGTTGCCTTTGGTAATGTTTTAGGCACATAGCTTAAGATAACTAGACATGGTAAAGGCAGGTGGGTGATTTGATGTTCACAAAAAACATTGGGTCAAAGGCTAAGTACCATTCAGTGCCAAAGGAACAGAAAAGTAGCAATTATGCCTTCAGCCTTATGAATGTG
Source organism: Pelodiscus sinensis (assembly GCF_049634645.1). Taxonomy (NCBI): domain Eukaryota; kingdom Metazoa; phylum Chordata; order Testudines; family Trionychidae; genus Pelodiscus; species Pelodiscus sinensis. The sequence goes on along the minus strand of NC_134712.1, from coordinate 119,410,714 downwards.
ATATATTAAAGCTACCAGCTTCACCTCCTATAATAACATCTGTTGCCTGTTTGTACCAGATTTGTGAAAATCAGCTTTATATGGAGGAATGAGGTAAAAGGGAAGCATTAGGATTGCAAAATATTTTACTGTTTTATTTTTCCTCCCAGTGTAGCCTTCCCCCAGAAGTATTCACCATCACTGTAGTTCTGGGAACATTCTGTGTTTCTGTCATTTCTTGCCTGAATTGTAATTTTTTTTGTATCTCTCCCTTGTGAGATTATAGGCATTACAGATGTGTTTTTAATGTGAATCCTCTGTCTTCCTCATGACAGGGCTAAATTAAATAACATCAGGAAATAGAGAGCTGAAGCCTATTTTCCCTAACCTTTGTCCAATGAAGAATTTTAGTCACTTGGTAAATAAACTGATATATGGGTGAAATTAACGCTAATGATCTCCCTGTATATTATTTGTTTGGTACAAAATAATAATACGAAGAAAACACACATCGGTCAATAACTAATGTTGGGATCAGGAGCCATTTTTTCCCCACTAGATGCCTGTAGACCTAGAGTCACTCATTCAGTTATAGAAAACCCACACACCAGACCTTGTAAATCACTTGCTTGACCCTGGGTCAATTTTCCTTCTATTATGTGCCACCAAATCTCTGATGTGCTTCAGAATTTTGTCTGGAGTGGCTTGCAGATTGGCTGTGGCAACAGAGAAACTCACTGTCCTTGACATGAATGGCGTAGAAACTGAGCTACCGTCCCACAATCTGGAACTCCAGGCATGCCTGTATAGTGTAGTCACTCACTTTCATATCATTTTCAAGCACAGATTAAATGTCAGAAAATCTGTAATAAAATCTGTGAGTTGAACTACAAGTATTCTGGCCTGATTTAAACTGAAGGGTGAGCATGTAAGATGCTCCTTTGCACTCCATACTACTGGATACTCATCCTGGAGGTACCATAATGAAGGGGAGGACAGGAAGGAGAGCAGCCTCAATAGAGGTAGCACTCTCCATCCTTCAGGGGTGGGCAGGGAGTGGGTAGAGCCAAGACTTTCCTCTCTCCCCCTCCCCCCCGCGCACGTGCCAACCCAAACAGATGAACCTGCATGGCACAGATTATTTCCCACCCTCTCCCTGAAGAAACAGGGTGGGGAATGCCAATTCTCTACGTCTCTGAGTCACAGTTTAGATTCTGGCCTTCTCGTAAGTAGCACAGTTATACATAGCCTTTTATTCAGGGAGTATAGCAAAGTTGAACTGTGGGTAAATATATTTCTTTCTATTCAAATCCCTCCTTCAATGTAATGCATTAATTCCCCATCCTAATGTAGCCCAAGGTCCAGTGTGTTTCAGCAGCAGCCCTGGGAACTACAAGTTGTGGACTACAAACTGCGACATGTTAGGAGAACTTCCTGGTTCCTGCCAGGATGTACCCTCTGCCCCCAGCAGGGTCTCAGCAAGCTATCCCTTTTTTTGATTGTATCCCTTTGGTATATATGGTCATGCCAATTTTCTTCCACAATTTGATCTGAGGAAGTGGGTCTGGCCCACGAAAGCTCATCACCTAATAAACCATCTTGTTAGTCTTTAAAGTGCTACATAGTCCTGTATTTTGCTTCAGCTAGACTAGACTAACACGGCTACATTTCTATTACTATTCAGCAAGGACTGTGCTAGAAGCAGCACACAGGCTACATGCTGAGAGAAGGAGCTGCTGAACTGTTTTCCTCTTCTATGTTTTTTACAGGTAGGACCAGAAAGGGCTATAGAGCACCCTGAGAGGAGTTTAAGTGACACAAAGGGAGAACCTGGACTTGGTTACGTGGGGTTTAGTTACTGTGGGAGTTAGAACATGTTGTAAGGGGGCTGTGTTGTGTGCTGTAACCTCTGTCCCCAGCAGGGTCTCAGCAAGGACTGTGCTAGAAGCAGCACACAGGCTGCATGCTGAGAGTAGGGGCTGCTGAACTGTTTCCTCTTCTATGTTTTTTACAGAATAAAGCCTGTTCCTGGTGATTTGTCGGAGTGGGTCTGGTCTGAGGTGCACTCACACATACACAACACAGAGCACACCAAGCAGCCTCAGGCCTAGCCCTCCCCCCCACAGTGGTGTAAGAAGTCACAAGGCTTCCCTTATGCTGAATAACCTCACATTGGGCTAGCGAACAGGAGGGGTTACACTAACGTTTTTTGCTTATGGTTGCCATGGCCTGTTAAAGAACTACCAAGTTTCTCCTCAGAGGTGACTGCATTTCAGTAAAAAATGAAGCGGTATGTGTTGCAAGCTGAACATCAATTTGCAAAACCTTTTTTAGCATCAGGATGTGAGGAAATGGCACTATATAAATCTATCAATATTGCAGCTCAGCTGTGCACTTTTCAAAAGGCAAATTATGTGTAGAGGTTTGCATTTAGCTGAAATGAAAACATTGACTAATTGTTTATATCAAAAGAGGAGCCAAATCCTAAGAACTGCTGAGCACTTGCAGTGCTAGGAGAGCTCCAGCTGAGGACCTCTCAGGATTCGGCCCAGTCTGTGTATAGTATAAGCAGGGAAATCTCAGTTTCCTTATGTTAACTTCTCGGAAGCATCTGAGATTTTGTATTAGACAAAAGGCTCTTGATCAGATTAGAAGGCAATATCTACTGGGGTTAAATTGCTGTGTAGGAGTTGGCTAGCCAAATACTTTTTGGATCTCACTGACAAACAAGATTTAGATAAAAATATAACAGACTATTGTGAATCTCAGTAAGGTTTGAAGAGTTACATACATATGTATGAACTGTGCTTTAACTATAATAGTCCAACTTTCATCATCCATAACTCTCTTAACAGACTTAGTTCAAAAAAAGCTATAAAGAGAGCAGGGCTAATGATTTCACATCTCTATGGGGCAATTACTATTGGTTTTAGGACGTTTTTATTTAGTTTGATGTCAATGATTCCTGGGTAGGGACAGCCAGGTATGTCTTTTTCTTAAATGCACACCTACAGTAATAATAACCCATGCCAATCATCTCTGGGAGCTATGGATTTTACACATACACATACCTGTCATTATCTCAAATGGAAAGACATATTAAAAAAGGAAAATATATCAAATCTTTGCAAGTTATAAATGCATATGGGATAAATGTGACAGTTTGGATTAATTATATTAACAAAACTCCTAGAATTAATCAACCCAAGATAAGTACCATTTAGAAGAGAGCTGAAGACATAGCAATTTAAAAAACCTGCTTTTTTAAAATGAGAAACTATAACAATAGATTTTTAAATTGTCAAATTAATTTCATTAATGTATCCGTGAAACAGACTTTCAAACAGGCCTCAGTTATGTGAGTGCAGGAGCAAATGATAAAATGTAATGTCTGATTTTGTCGGCACCATTTTTTCTTTGTGTTCACAGATCAGGTGGGTAGACATCTAACTTTTTATTTATGGTTGGCATGTAAAGACCATTTTGGCAGATTTGGCCCATTTGTTAGGTTTCTTATAGACTCAAAGACTTTAAGGACAGACGGGACCCTCATGCTCACACAGTCTGTCCTCTTGCACATTGCTGGCTACAGAACCCCACCCATGCTTGCCTTAATTGACCTCTGACTGAGTTACTGAAATCCTCAAATCATGATTTAAAGAGTTCAAGTTAGAGAATCCATCGGTGGTTTAAACATGCAAGTGAGCCAGGTCCCATGCTGCAGAGAATGTCAGAGACCCTATAGCTTTTTGGTCTATCAGGTTCTGGAGAAAATTCTTTCCCAGCCCCACATGTGGAGATCAGTTGGACCTTGACCACTTTGGCAAGATCCAACAGCCTATCATCCAGGAAAGGAGTCTCTATAGTAACTCTGAGTCTTCCCATTCCAACGTCCCATCACTGACACTGAGGATGTTTGTTAATAGCAGTTGCATATCAGCTACATGCCATCATACCATCTCTTCCATAAACTTAATCAGTCTGAGTCTTGAAGCCAGCTAGCTTTTTTGCCCCCATTGTTCCCTTTGGAAAACTGTTCCAGAATTTCACTTCTCTTAATACTTACTGTATTTTACAAGGCAAATAATGGATGGCAGAGGCTGACCACCTGGCTGGCCAGTATGCACAGCCCTGCATGGCTGCCAGCCGGGAGGCCCTTTGGGGGACTATCTGCATCTGGGAAGCCCTGCGGGAGAGATTCCAGGCAGATGAGGACTGAAGTTCCCCTGGCGTGCCCCACTGGGGCCTGGGGCCTTACATTCCTCCCCCACCCCCTTCCCCTTTCCCCTCCCTAACCTCCCTTCCTGACCTACAATAAAAACACCTGTGTGGCACAAAAAAAAAATAATTTAACATAACTGGGGTAGGGGGAGGGGGAGAATGAGGGCTGGAGAGGGGAGGGAGGAAACCTGGGAGGAGGGAGCTGGAAGGGGGAGGGGAAGCTCAGGATTGGGGGTCTTGCTAGCTCTCCTGGCTCCCGGCACTGCGGGTGCGGGGGCGTCGGGAAGGAGTGGGTGTAGAGGGTGGGGCAGCAAGGACGGGGGGTGCAGAAGAAGCAGGAGGCAGAGCAGGGGTGAGAGGAGGGGTGATAGCTGGGGCGGCCACAGGGGCTGGAGCAGCAGGAGGCAGCAATCGGTCCGCCAGGGCCTGCAGGTGCTAACGGAGGGCACGGCCCTGCTCCCGGAGCTCCCTCAAGCTCTCCCATCTCAGTTTGCACCCACTGCTCCTTGCTGTGGACCTGCCATCCCTGCAACCGCGGGTGCACCTGCTGGCCCGGGTTCAGGTGGATGGTCCAGGCAGGCTGGTGCGCTCTGCACTTCCAGGTGCTGCGGCTGTGGTGAAACAAGAGCAGTGGCCAGTTCTCCCTGGGGACACAGTGGGTGAAACCCAGCCCCCCTCTGCAAGGCGAGGGCAGCAGGTGTCCGCACCATCACATCCTGCTATTCCCGGGAGTGTGAGCTGGCCCAGGAATGCACCCCAGCCCCTGTGCTGCCTATAGTGTGGTGTGGGGGAGGAGGAGGAGGAGAGATGGGCCCTGCCTCTGTGTAGAGGGGGCATCTGGAGGGAGGACAGTGTGCAGTGTCTCTCCCCAGTGTAAGGTCCCTGGGCTCCCCCTTCCCTCCCACCCCGCATAAGGGGACCGTAATGTCACTCACATGTGGAGGCCTCCCCAGCCTCGGATGAGGCTGCTGACGGGCTCTCCGGTTTGTCTCGGGGTTTCTGGGTGCAGGGCAGGCTCCCTGCAGGCTCCTGGCTGCTGTCGTCGTCATCCTCCTCTTCCCCTGTGTCAGGGGCAGGGCCCTCTGCCCCGGGGTCAATGATGACCAGGTGGGCATGGACCATCTGACCCCCCCAGGATGAGGTCCAGGGCCTCGTAGTAGGGGCAGGCCTCCAGGTCAGCCCCTGGTTGGGAGACCCTGGCATAGGCCTGCCGCAGTTCTTTACTTTTTGTCTACACTTGCTCCTGGCTGCGCATGTGGCCTCTAGTGGCCAGGCTGGCAGCCATGTAGCTGTAGATGGCCACATTCCTGCACCTAGTGCGGAGATTGTGGGCATTGGAGGCCTCCCCCCAAATTTCAATCAAGCCCACGATCTCCGCACTTGACCAGGAAGGTGCCCACCTTTTGCGGCCTCTGGCAGGCTCCTGGGAGCCGCCAGCCTGGTCCTGGGGAGCGGTGAAGGGCTGGGTGGCAGCAGGTGGCTGGCTCATGCTGTGCCAGGTACACAGTCTGCTTGCTGTGTGCTGGCAGGCTGGCAACTGGCACAGGCACTGTGGCCAGAGTCTGCCTCCTTAAGGGCTCTGGAGCTAGGGGGAGAGCAGACAAGTTTTCCTGGTTTGGCCCAGAGTGGCCACCAGCGGGAACTGGGAAGGGCTGGAGGCCCCCTAATTTGAAATAAGTGTCTACTCAGCACTTATTTCGAATTAGCTATTTTGAATTAGGTGTAATTCCTCGTAGAATGAGGTTTACCAAATTCAAAATAAGGGCTCCGCTATTTTGAATTTATTTCAAAAGAGCGGTCTGTATGTGTAGACAGCTATTACAGTTAATTCGAAATAACCTCTGTTATTTCGAATTAACTCTGTAGCATAGCCATACCCTGAGTTTTCTAATGAATCTTGAAAAGAAGTTCACATTTTTCTATAGTATCTTTTAGCAGTGGCGTATTGGTAAAAACTTCCTGTGGACATAAAGTGGAAAAAAAATATATCTAGTACAGACAATGGTATCATAGGATAATAACCAAGACTGCTAGTCCATTTTTATGAGAAAAAAGAAAATCTTAGCTGGGCAATCTAAAAGAGAATTTGAAAAGATAGTTTTAGTTGCCATAATTCTTTCTAGATTTCCAGTTAATTTTTCATTTAAAAGAAGAAGAAAGAAAATGGCTATTCAAATAGTTTATATAACCAAAATACAGTAAACTTCCGATAATCCGGCACCTTTAGGACCCAGGGGGTGCCGGATTATCAGCTATGCCGGACTATCAGAAGGGGGGGCTATGAGGGGTTTGGGATGGGATGGGCGGATGCTACCCCAGACCCCCTCATAGCCCTCCCTTCTGATAGTCCAACTCTGCCCCAGGAGTCCCCGATTCAGACGCTGCTGGTCAGTTTCAGCAGCGGCTGAATCGGGGACGCCTGCTGCAGAGCAGCTGGGGTGCTGCTGGGTTGGTCCGGTAGCGCTGACCCTTGGCACCGCGAGACCAACCCATCAGCACCCCAGCTGCTCTTGGGGACGCCTGGGGCAGAGCAGCTGTGGTGCTGACGGGTTGGTCCCGCAGCGTCGCTCCTTGGTGCTACTGGACCAACCCAGCAGCACCCCAGCTGCTCTGCCCCAGGTGTCCCCAAGTCAGATGCTGCTGATACTGATCAGCGGCTGACTCCAGAAAGCCAGAGGCAGAGCTGCTCTGCCCCGGGCTTTCTGGAGTCAGCCCTGGTCAGTTTCAGCAGCGGCTGAATCTGGATGCCTGGGACAGAGCAGCTAGGGCGCTGCTGGGTTGGTCTGGTAGCGCCAAACCTCGGCGCTGCGGGGACCAACCCAGCAGCACCCCAGCTGCTCTGTCCCAGGTGTACCCAAGTCAGCTGCTGCTGAAACTGACCAGCGGCTGATTCCAGGAAGCTGGGGCAGAGCAGCTCTGTCTCGGGCTTCCTGGAGTCAGCCGCTGGTCAATTTCAGCAGTGGATGAATCTGGGACAGCTGGGATGCTGCTGGGTTGGTCCTGCGGTCCCGAGGGGCAGCGCTACTGGACCTACCCGGCAGCACTCCAGCTGTTCTGCCCCCTGCTTCCCGGATTCAGCGCTGGTCAGTTTTAGCAGCGGCTGAATCGGGGAAGCTGGGGACAGAGCAGCTCCAATGGTCCGGCTGCCCGGAGCACTTCCGGGTTCCTGATGATGCCGGACCATCAGGAGTGCCGGACCGTCAGATGCCAGACCATCGGAGTTTTACTGTAATTATTTTAAATACAACCTTGCTAAAGTGAGTTATGTTTTCCACCAAAAAAAAATGAAAAAGTGAAGTAAAACTAAATTTTGGTGGAGTTATTCTGGAAGTACCTTTTCTGTAGCACCTGTATTTACTGTATTGACTATTTAAGGATGCATCTAAACAAATTGCGTATCTTATTTCAAATCTATTTCAAAATAGGCTATTTTGAAATTTGGTGCATCTACACAGTGCCAACTTTTGAAATAATGTGCTATTTCGAGCCATCCTTCATCCCTCATGCAGCAAGGTTTACTGGTATGGCGAAATAGTGCACCTGTTACTTCAAAAAATATTTCAAAATAAGCGGCTTGTGTAGACACAGGGTAGCTATTTTCGGATACCAAAGGTATCCAGAAATAGCCATGTAGTGTAGACATACCCTTAGAGTAATAACAATGAACATCAGATGTATGAAAAATAAAAAAAAAGTTCAGATAAATTGTAAATCAAAAGACAAATCTTAAATATTCTTAATGTCTTCCATCTTAACATTAGAGCAGGGCAAACATTTTCAAGCAGAAACTCTTTGCATAAAAAATGTGATATAGTTAGATGCTATATTTTCCACAGGTACATGTTTGATTCTGATAAATTTCATTTTGAAAAAAATAATTAGAACAAAGTATTTTGACTGTGGAAAAAAATCTATTTTGATTTCAGATTTGGACCTTTCATTTCCACCTTTAAAAACAAAAAATCCAAATCAGATTGAACCATTTTGCTTTTATCAAAACAAAATGTTCCAATCAACCTGGCACATTTTGTAAATTTCATTTTTGTTGAAAATGTCAGTAACTTTTTGTTTTCATTCATATTGGGGATGAATGTACATTTCCAAATCTCAATTTTTTTTCATGAAACAGAAATTCTGGTCCTAGAACAGCTGTATTTAACATGTGACATCAGCTGAAATCTATTGTCCAATGACTTTTTTTAGTTGTGGTGGAAGCTAGAGCCTCTGGAGAAAATGTAAAGATCATAGCCAAACAGAAGAGGGTTGCAAGGTCTCTTGAGCCATTTATGACATTCAAGCTCTGAAGAGATAGATGGATCATCTAGTGAAAGTGTTTCCACTTATATCTGTTTAATTTATAATTAGAGATTTCCCATTGGAGTCATTTCAGTCTGAGTTAGGGATTTATCTTTGATCTGAATGTAAAGGCATAAACTGATTAACCTCATTTTGCTTGACTTTATTTTAAGCCTCAAATACTGAGGGTAGGGTTGATCAGACTACAGCAAAAACATTTGTATACACACTTTAAATAGAGCATGCTACATATTGGCATTATGGTGCAAATAGCTATTCGTGCTCATGCTGTCTTATTTTGTAGATAACTGGATAGACAACTTAGTGGATTGGGATATGGGTAGGATGTATCTCATCTGTAAAGTCAGGGATTCAGATTTACCCTAAACCAATACTAGCCAGCAGTTATTTCTTTATAGTGGCCTATGTTAAATGAATGGTGATTTGGGACTACTTTCTAGTTCACAGATGTCCCATGACACTACCACCAAAAATCCTTACATCATGCATTCTTCATGTAAGTCTTACCAGAGAGGCCAAAGATCAAATGGGCACAGAGATGGAATTGGTGTCACACACTAGAGTTAGTCCATCCAAAATAGAGATGGGAATGATAGCTAGTAAACCATCAGGACCACTGCAGTTTTATTGCCTACACTGTGCATTTTCCTATGTAGCGAGGACAGGCATTTCCAGTGTTTTCTATCAAGAATCGTTTCATACACATTTAAATTCATATTTAAGGGTATGAGAAGGCATGCGGGAAGAGTAAGAGGCATGTTTGCACTATCTAGTTAAAACTGTATCAGCATTTCCATTATAAACCCCAGCAGGCCATAAAAATTTAATCTGGGCTAAAAGTCGGCACATGAGCACCCAGCCCTGGAGTGTATTTCAAACCATATTAAAAATATATCAGTTAGGCCACTTATAAGTCAAAATACTCAAGGCTAAATAAAAATAATGAAAACTCCTTTCATCTAGGTGTGCAATGGAAACAGGAAACGGACTGTCAAATATTCTGTGGTTTAAAAAAATCATTATAAGTGTCTGTGCATCAAATGAGAATGCTTTAACAAGTGCTTCTGATTAAGTCTGAGGATACTTAAAGGGTTCTTCTTGCTTGAACTGTTGGGTATGTGCTATCAGCAAGTCCTGGAAACAGACCGCAGAGAGCTTTAAAAATGTGAGTGATAACCTTCTGAAATCACTGCAGCACTTTATTGCCATGAAGGAAAAATATGGAGATTTTGCTTACGCCCAACTGGAAGATGAGCTGTATAGTTTTGTGTAGCTTTAAGGCATTAAATATGCCTAGTGGGAAAATGGGTTTAAAAAGAATTACATCGGTTTAAGCATGAAAAATAAGTGTACTGCAAATCAGCTATCTTAATTCTCAAGCAGATACAATTAAACTTTATTCTAGTTGTACTTCTCTGATGATTTTTAAGGAACAGCAGATTCTCTTAATTTGTACAGAATATTCCACGGAAGTATGTATAAAATATCAAGCAAGATCATGTTTCTTTTCTGTATATATTTAGAGAATTAAAAACACTACTTTGAGGCAATTGGTTGGATTATCTAATACACTTTCTGCAACTATACATTCTGTGAAACTAGCTGACTGATAAAAGTAACAGTTTCAGTAATATGGGCGATTGGTAAGTGTAAGTATAAAAGTTGAATTTAAAATTTCTAAAGGTCATGGAATCTTGAATAACAATTGATATCCCAAAGATAAGGAGGTTAATTAAATAGCTGTGTTAAATGAAACAATTTTCAGAGTACACAGCATAGTGGTCAGTAAAAAAAATAGGAGATTTCATCTTGCTTTGGCTTCTAACTCTGGCCTTAGCTCTTTTGGAGACATAAAGGCTAACAAGAAAACATTCTATAAATATATTGGAGGCAAAAGGAAGACCAAGGATAGGGCAGGCCCATTGTTTAGTGTAAGAGGGAAAAAGAATAATAGAAAACTAGGAAATTGCAGAGGTGCTTAACGACTTCTTTGTTTCAGTTTCTGTCAAGAAGATGGATGGTGACAGGATGCCTAACATGGTGAATGCTAATGGAAATGGGGTAGGTTTAGACGTTAAAAAAATAACAAGTTTTAGGTCTTCAAGTCATCAGAGCCTGATGAAATGCATCCTAGAATACTCAAGAAGCTGTTAAAGAAGGTATCTGAAACTTTTGCTATCATCATTGAAAAGTCATGGAAGTCTAGAGAGATACCAGAAGACTAGAAAAAGGCAAATATAGTGCCCATCTATAAAAAGGGAAATAAGAACAACCCAGGGAACTACAGACCAGTCACCTTAACTTCTTTGCCAGAGAAGACAATGGAGCAATTAATTAAGGAATTAATCTGCAAACATCTAGAAGATAATAAGGTGATAGGTAACAGCCAGCATGGATTTGTAAAAAACAAATCATGTCAAACCAATGTGATAGCTTTCTTTGATAGGATAGCAAGTCTTGTAGATAGGGGGAAATGGTGGACGTGATATACCTGGACTTCAGTAAGGCTTTTGATATGGTCTTGAAATGAGCTGAACTAGGGAAATGTAACCTAGATGGGGCTATTGTAGGGTGGGTGCATAACTGGCTGGATAACCATTCTCTGAGAGTAGTTATTAATGGTTCACAATCATGCTGGAAGGACATAACAAGTGGGGTTCTACAGAGGTCTGTTTTGGAATTGGTTCTGGTCAATATCTTTATCAACTATTTACATATTGGCAGGGAGAGTACGCCTATTAAGTTTGCAGATGATACCAAGCTGGGTGAGGTTGCACATACTCCACTTAGGAAGGAACAATCAGTTTTATACATACAGAATGGGATTGTCTAGTAAGGAGTACTGCAGAAAGGGTATGACTACACTACAACGTTAATTCGAACTAACTTAGTTCGAATTAGTTAATTCGAACTAAGCTAATTCGAACTAACGGATCCAGACTAAAAAACTAGTTCGAATTAGCGTTTTGCTAATTCAAACTAGCATGTCCACATTAAGTGGACCCTGAACCGGACTTAAGGATGGCTGGAAGCAGTGCCGGCAGGGCATCAGAGGAGGACTTAGAGCATGGAGATGCTGTCTCAGGCTAGCCGAGGGCTGTGCTTAAAGGGTCCCGACCGCCACCCCGGACAGACAGTTCTCAGGGGTGCGCCACTTGCAAAGCAGTCCTGGCTTGGATTGCCCGGACTACCCACACTGGGCACATCACAGCACTCGGCCATCAGACCGGCAGCACTTGCCGCAGGCTGCCATCTGGGGAGAGAGGACAATTGGGGGGCTGCAGGAGAGCTTCCACCCCCAGAAGCCCACAGAGCCAGCCCAGTCCTCCCCATCGGGGGCTCGTACCCCATTCCTCCCTCACCTCCTTCTACTTACCCTTCTCTAGCCCCTCTTCTTGATGTACAAAATAAAGATAACGTGTCTTCCAAAATGGAATCTGTCTTTATTGAACAAAACTGGGGGAGACTGGGAAAAGGAGGCGGGAGAGGGGAAGAAAGAGGGTGGGAGAGGGGAGGGCAACTACAATGATGAGGGGTTGGGAACAGGTCCCATATGAAGAGAGGCTAAAGAGACTGGGACTTTTCAGCTTAGAAAAGAGGAGACGGAGGGGGGACAGGATAGAGGTCTCTAAAATCAGGAGTTGGGAGGAGAGAGTGCATACAGAAAAGTTCTTCATTAGTTCCCATAAAGAAGGACTAGAGGACACCAAAGGAAAGGAATGGGTAGCAGGTTTCAAACTAGTAACAGAAAGTTGTTCTTCACAAAGCAAAGAGTCAACCTGTGGAACTCCTTGCTGCAGGAGGCTGTGAAGGCTACAACTAGAACAGAGTTTAAAGGGAAGTGAGATCAAGTGATGGAGGTTGGGGCCATGGAGTGGTATTAGCCTGGGGGTAGGAGTGGTGTCCCTGCCCAAGGTTTGTGGAAGGCTGGAGAGGGATGGCACGAGACAAATGGCTTGGTCACGGTCTTCGGTCCATCCCTTCCAGGGTCCCTAGGGTTGGCCACTGTCGGCAGACAGGCTACTGGGCTAGATGGACCTTTGGTCTGACCCAGGACGGCCATTGTAAGCTCAGGGCTCAGGGTCGGGGGTCTCAGTGGACCCCCTTGATTCTCTTGCACACCTGCTCCTGGGTGGCCAGGCTGGCAGCTCTCCTGCCCTAGCTGGCCACTTTCCTGTGCCTAGTGCGGAGATCGTGGACAAGGTCCACAATGTCCGCACTAGCCCAGGCGGGTGCCTGCCTCTTTCGGTCCCGGGCAAGCTCCCGGGAGCCGCCAGCCTGGTCCCGGGAAGAGGGGGAGGGCTGGGGGGCATTGGGTGGGTGGCTTGCACCTGGCACGGGCACCGTAGCCAGCCCGTGCCCCTTTAAGGGGTCCGGGGCCAGGAGGGGGGCAGACGAGTTTCCCTGGTGTTGGCCAGAGTGGCCACCAGGGAAACCTGGGGAGGGCTAGCCTCCCACTAGTTCGAATTAAGGGGCTACACAGCCCTTAATTCGAACTAGTAAGTTCGAACTAGGCTTAATCCTCGTGGAATGAGGTTTACCTAGTTCGAACTAAGCGCTCCGTTAGTTCGAATTAAATTCGAACTAGCAGAGCGCTAGTGTAGCGCCTATGAAAGTTAGTTCGAACTAACGTCCGTTAGTTCAAACTAACTCTGTAGTGTAGACATACCCAAAGAGATATAGGGGTCATAGTGGACTACAAGCTAAATGTGAGTCAAGAATGTAACACTGTTGCAAAAAAAGCAAACAGGATTCCGGGATGCATTAACAGGAGTATTGTGAGCATGTCACGAGAAGTATTTCTTCTGCTCTATTCTGCGCTGATTAAGCCTCAATTGGAATATTGTGTCTAGTTTTGTGCACCACATTTCAAGAAAGATGTGGAGAAATAGGAGATGGTCCAGAGAAGAGCAACAAAAATTATTAAAGGTCTCAAATGCATGATCTATGAGGGAAGACTGAAAGAACTGGGCTTCTTTACTTTAGAAAAAAGAAGACTGAGGGACCTACTAGCATGGTATCTAAAAGGATGTTACAAGGATGAGGGAGAAAAATTCTCCTTAGCCTCTGAGGATAGAATAAGAAGCAATGGGCTTAAATTGCAGCAAGGGAGATTTAGGTTGGACATTAGAAAAAACTTCCTCACTGTCAGGGTGGTTAAACACTGGAATAAATTACCTAGGGAGATTGTGGAATCTCCATCACTGGAGATATTTAAGAGCAGGTTGGATAGACATCTATCAGGGATGATCTAGATGGTGCTTGGTCCTGTCATGAGGTCAGGGTACTGGACCTAATGACCTCTCAAGGTGCCTTCCAGTTCTAGTATTGTATGATTCTATGATTCTATGTTAACATAGGCTTGTAGAAAGTTGCAGAGAGGAGCTTAACAAAAAAGCTTGCCATTTTCCTTCAGGATGAGCAGGAGGTCCAGGAAAGGAGATCCCTTTAAATGATTATTTAATCTAAGGACTTCAGAGGCAGCCTTCCAATTATGTCAGAAGGCTTAGGAATATGGGATGTTTTCACAGTTCGCTAAAGGGGTATCCAGAATCACTGTGGCCCCTCAGACCTGATGAAGTGAACTGTCTCCAGAGACTAAACAGCTAAATAGGGGTATGTCTACACAGTGGGGCTATTTTGGGATACCGGAAGTGTCCCGAAATAGCTACCCCGCGTCTTTTGAATGTGCCCGCTATTTCAAGACAGATCTCGAAATAGCAGACACACTATTTTGGCAGCCCTGTAACCATCATTCCACGAGGATTAAGGGATGTCTTGAAATAGCGCTTTAATTAAATATGTGGTTCTGCATAGGTGCACCAGATTTCAAAATACATTATTCTGAAATTCAATCAAAATAAGATATGCAATTTGCATAGCGCAAATTGTGTATCTTATTTCAAGATCAGGGTGCTGTGTAGACACACACTAGGAGATTAGAGGGGAAATAGGGAAAAAATTGAGTTGGCCATCTGGTAAGACAAGGACTTCTAGGAATGCATCTTTAACACCCAAGCTTCCCCTGCTCTTACTCTTTAAGAAACTGTAAAAAGAAATCCTTCTCCTGCAGGGGCTTTGGGGGGGGGGGGAGACGGGGGGAAGGATACATGAAATAGGAAAGAGTCTGAGGAAATAGCTCATATTACTCTACACATCCTGTGGTGCTTATACTTGAGCCAGGGGTGAAAGGAACTTAAATTTCTGTCCTATAGCAACCGGGGTCCCTGCCAGCTCTTTAAATAGCTACCTGCTCGGTTTTGCTACAGCTCACCAGTACTTGCGGGAGCTGTGCACCAGAGCACACCCTCTTACTTTCACCTCTGGGTTTAGCAGCCATCTTGACTAACATACCAGGAACTGAACTGGGTAAGTCGAGAGCTAAAGGCATGAGCTGCTACAGTTTGACCTAAATATACAGGAAACAATACATGGAACAAACCTCGGTGCCAACTCTGCCCACATATATACACCATCACAGTACCTAACCGGATCAGCCATACTGTCACTGGTTCATTCTCCTGCACATCTACTAACGTAATATATACTATCATGTGCCAACAATGCCCCACTGCTATATACATCGGCCAAACTGGACAGTCCCTACATAAAAGAATAAATGGACACAAATCAGATATTAGGAATGGCAATATACAAAAACCTGTAGGGGAACACTTCAATCTTCCTGGACACACAATTGCAGATCTTAAGGTAGCCATCCTGCAGCAAAAAAAACGTCAAGACCAGACTTCAAAGAGAAACTGTTGAGCTACAGTTCATCTGCAAGTTTGACACAATTAACTCAGGATTAAACAAAGACTGTGAATGGCTTGCTAACTACAAAAGCAGCTTCTACTCTCTTGGTATTCACACCTCCAGATCAGCTACTAGAAGTGGACCTCATCCTCCCTGATAGGATTCACCTTGTCATCTCTAGCCTGATTCTGGCCTGCATATTTATACCTGCCTCTGGAAATTTCCACTACATGCATCTGATGAAGTGGGTCTTTGCCCACGAAAGCTTATGCTCCAACACTTCGGTTAGTCTATAAGGTGCCACAGGTCTCCTCGCCGCTTTTGCTAAATATACAAGACTCCCTAGCTGGGGCTTAACAAGCTCATGACCCCTGAGGAAGAAAAACCTGTAATGAATGCTGGCCAGTGGGTTATTCTTCAAAGGGCCACTCTGATTACAGTGAAGCAAAGCCAGGGTTCCCTCACCTACATGGGCAAGAAGGAGCGGGGGATACCATGATCAGAGCCTAGAATGCCAAAATTATTGTGATTTATTTTTAAATATTTGTGGAGACGTGTAACTACTTTTATTGGAGGTCATATAAACACATACATAGAACCCAAATTATATAATCTCTTCTGAGATTGAAAGGAATACAATGTTCAATATAAATCCCTCAGATTTTAAAGATAATGGATAATAATCAGAAATTGAAAGGAGATAGACTATCTTGATTGAGAAGAGACACAGACATTCACAAGAACCAAAGGCCAAGGATGAAAGCCTCAATGAAACAGAAGATAATTCAGAGGACATGTCATTTAAAACATTTCTATTCATACACACACATTCCACATACTCCTCAAGGTCACCATTAAATCAGCTGCTTTGAGTTCTCCAAATGCATCTGTCAGCTGTTTAAAATGCACAGTCTGGTATTTAAAAGTACAGTACCAAACCCTGGGTTCATTGATGAAAAGGTCAGGATGAAGATTTACATGTTCATGAAGTGATCAATGAAAGTTAGTAATGGGGGAAGGATGCAAAGTAAGTGAAATAATTAGATGAAGAAAGGGTGAGTAAGAAATCAATCCTGGTGTATGATATTCAGTCTGACCAAGGAAGGAACTTAATTTTTATTGGCATATGTAAGGTACTATATATACTACTTACATGGGTTACTATACATTGAGGGTGCGTCTAGACTGGCAAGATGCTTTTGCGCAAAAATGCTTTTGCGCAAAAATGCTTTTGCGCAAAAACTTGCCAGCTGTCTACACTGGCCGCTTGAATTTGCGCAAAAGCACTGACTTTGTAATGTACAAAATCAGTGCTTCTTGCGCAAATACTTTCCCACTCCCGCTCGGGAAAAAGCCCTCTTGCGCAAGAATACTCGTGCAAGAGAACCAGTGTAGACAGGGAAGAATTGTTTTGTGCAAAAAAGCCCCGATGGCTAAAACGGCGATCGGGGCTTTCTTGCGCAAAATTGCGTCTAGACTGGCCACAGATGCTTTTGCGCAAAGGCAAAGCTTTTGCGCAAAGGCACTTGCCAATCTAGACGCGCTTTTCCGGAAATACTTTTAACAGAAAAACTTTTCAGTTAAAAGTATTTCTGGAAAATCATGCCAGTCTAGACGCAGCCTGAGAGTCTGAGCCATAACAAAGGCTCTAGCAGTGGTGTTCTCTCTAACACATCATCCCCTAGGTTTTGGCTTGCCAGGGCTGTTGTAGCTCTTATTCTACATTTCTTTTTGTTGCAAAAGGCTGGGTCAGAGTCTGCTCTCAGTTAAGATGATGTAAATCTGAAATTACTGACTTAAATTGAGTTAATTAGTTTAGAGTTATACCCAGTGTTTAATTTGTGCTGGGGCTTGTCAGGGCTGAGTCCCAGCACCTTATGAACATTTTAAAAAAATGTGTAAGCCCCAGCATCTCTTTCATTACTCATTAAGTGCTGGTTACATACTGTAATTCAGAGAAGTGTATGGCCCTTTTTCCCTCCTTGTACTCCTCTCCCTGAAGTAGTATGTAAGAAAAAATGGAAACAGGTGACTGAATTATATGTCTATACTATGTAATGACAGCTCTCTGCAAAGGGTCCCAAGTGTGGACATTAAGGTTCTGATTGTCAGGAATTAGGGCCAGCAACAGAGGCAGTCTCCTAGCAACCTAATGAGCATAGCTGGCCTGTAGCAGACTGCCTAATTAGCTACCACTCTGATTGGTGGGAAGAGTGATCAAACTAGCTCTTAAGCCAAGCACAGCAGCAGTCTGGTGACCATTCAAAATACTTGTTTATAGCTGCTATAGCCTCTGCTTGTTCCCACTTTTGCTCCTGTCTTGTTTTTGCCTGGGCAAGGATTATGCCTTGCCTTGCCTCGCCTCGCGTCACTCCAGGTAAATTGGCTCTGATACTGGTCTAATCTCCGACAATGGACTCTTGTGGCTGACACTTGCTCTAGCCACTATGGTCCATGTTTCAGTAACTAACAACTCTATTGTTGTCTGTTCTATTTAGCTGCTTGTAACATACCCGTCACCTCCTGGCCACTTTTAGAAATACATTAAGTGATGTGACTGGCATCTATCAGACATGTGTCTGTCTTCTTTCCTTCTGCCAGCAAGAGATAAAAAATATATACTTAATTCATATCTTCTGTACTGTGTGCTTATATTTGTGAAGGCCAGATTGAAGAAGCATATCTTTTGTTTTGGAAAAGAAAATGGTAAGGCCTGCATTGGTTCTTAGGTTCTGGAGCTTTTAATCCAAAGGCTGTTGAAGTTATTGAAAGATACTCATTGCCTTGGAATCAGGCCCTTATCATTTTGAATAGTGTGCCAAGAGAGCTCCTTAGGAATTGGAAAATAAAATGTTTCCCTTCCTTCTACTAAATCAATCTAGATTTGCTAGAACTTTGAGAGATCTGGGATGGGTAACAAATCTGAGGAACTGTCTTGAGAGGGGGTTCTGGAACAAAATTGATAAACTAAACAGAAATAAGTCGCCAGGGCCAGATGGTATTCAGCTAAGAGTTCTGTAGGAACTCACATGTGAAATTGTTGAACTACTAACTATAGTTTTTAACTTACCCTTTAAATCAGCTTCTGTACTAAATGACTGGTGTATAGCTAATGTGATGCCCATTTTTTAAAAGGGCTCCAGAGATGAGCCAAACAATTACAAGCTGATAAGCATGTCTTCAGTACTGGACAAATCGTGCCTTTTAAATCTATTAGAATTCTTCTAGGGGGTCAACAGGCATGTGGACAAGGGAGATCCAGTGAACAGTGTACTTAGATTTTTAGAAAGTCATTGAGAACATCCCTCCACAAAGGCTCTTAAGCAAAGTATGCTGTCATGAGATAAGAGAGAAGGTCCTCTCATGGTTTGGCATCAAGTTAAGATAGAAAACAAAGGATAGGTATAAATGGTCAATTTTCAGAATGGAGAGAGGTCAATATTGGTATTCTCCATGGGCATGTAGGGGGGACCAGTCCTATTTAACATATTCATAAATGATCTGGAAAAAGGGATAAACAGTGAGGTGGTGAAATTTTGAGATAATACAAAACCATTCAAGCTACTTAAGTCCCAGGCAAACTGTGAAGACCTACAAAGGGATTTCACAAAACTTTTTGACTGGAAAACATAATCCCAACTATTTATATAAAATTATGGGGGCTAAATTAATGTTTACCACTCGAGAGAGATCCTAGAGTTACTGTGGATAGTTTTCTGAAAACATCCCTCAATATGCTGTTGTAGTCAAAAAGGCAAACAAAATGTTTGGAATTATTACGAGGATAGGGGATATATAATAAAATAGAGAATATTCTATTGCCTCTATATAAATCCACAGTATGCCCACATTTTGAATAGCGAATGCAGATGATGTCACCACATCTCAAAAAAGATATATTGGAATTGGAAAAGGTCCAGAAAAGGTCAACAAAAAATATTAGGGATAGGGAACGACTGTCATATAAGAAGCAGTTAAAAAGACAGACTTTTCAGCTTAGAAAAGAAATGACTATGGGGGGATATGATAGAGATCTGTAAAATCATGATGGGTGTGGAAAAAGTAAATGAGTGTTATTTACTCCTCCTCATAACACAAGTTATAGGAATCACCAAATAAAATTAATAGGGGTCAGGTTTAAAACAAAATGAAGTATTTTTTTCACATGGCCAACCTGTCAAATTCTTAGCCTTCACAATATTCTCTTGCAAAGACTAAAATAGGAATAATATAAGGACTAGATAAATTCATGGAGGATAGATCCATCAATGGCCATTAACTGGAATGAGTAGGGATGGTGTCTGTAGCCTCTACTTGCTAGGAGCTGGGAATGGATGACGGGGGATGGATGACTAATTACCTGTTCTGTTCATTCTCTCTGGGTCAACTAACACTGGCCAATGCCACAAGACAGAATTCTGAGCTAAATAGACCTTTTGTCTGATCCAGGATGGTTGTTCTTGTGTTCTTAAGGGTAATCCAGGCCAAAGCAAGGCATTTGGACAATAGGATATCAGATGAAACTGAGTATAGGCATGCACAAGGCATGTTGGAGGGAACAACTTAGGCAATGCACTTTTTGGGCTCTAAATAAATTAGAACTGAAGATCTGGGAGGAGTTGTGGCCAGCTCTGTGAAAACACCTACTCCTTCATAGAATCATAAAACACTAGAACTGGAAGGGATCTCGAAAGGTCATCAAGTCCAGTCCCCTGCCCTCACAGCAGGATCAAGCGCTGTCTAGACCATCCCTGACAGGTGTCTGTCTAACCTGCTTTTAAATATCTCCAGTGATGGAGATTCTGCAACCCCCTAGGCAATTTATTCCAGTGTTTAACCACCCTGATTATTAGGAACTTTTTCCTAATGTCCAACTTAAATCTCCCTTGCTGCAATCTATCCTCAGAGGCCAAAGAGAACAAATTTTCTCCCTTCTCCTTATGACACCATTTTAGATACTTGAAAACCGCCATCATGTCCCCTCTCAGTCTTCTCTTTTCTAAACTAAACAAGACTAATTCTTTCAGTCTTCCCTCATAGCTCATGTTGGGGGGAGCGGGGCTGACCAGTGGAAATCGGTGGGGGACAGGGGGGAACTGGTCACTGGAATCAGGGCTGGACAGGAGAAATCGGGAGGAGAAGCGGGGGCGGGGGGCAGCGAATTGGCTGGCGGGAAGCGGGACTGACCCAGGCACATGCAGACCCAGGCACACAAGTGAGTCCGGCCCCAGGGATTTCCCTCCCGCTCTCCCTCCCCCCGCCCATACTCTCCCTCGAGTAGTTGCGAACTGCCTGGCTGGTAGACACACTCATGCAGTGTGAGCACATCTACCAGCCAGGCAGTTCTCAGCTACGGACTGATACATCTAATAATAATAAAACTTACCTAATTAGAAAATATCGGACATTTTATATGTCCGGAATTTTCTCAATTTGTTTCCCAGACAGAACCCTCAAATACCAGACTGTCCAGTACAAAACCGGAAACCCTAACCATAGCCAGATACCCTACCCCCAATCTGCTCCTGCTCTTGCCTCCTGGAGTGCCAATGCGGCACTGGGTCCCCCAAGCCCTGGCCCAGGCTGAGCAGACGATGCAACCAGGTGAAACACTGAAAATTTATTCATTTTTAATTCTTTTTTTATATGCATTTATATTTTTGGGCTGCAAAAAACAGTACTGAAAAAAAATGGGTTCCAACTAAAGTAAAAAGTTTGGGAAACCCTGGTCTAGCCAGCTTTCTAGCCATTTTACAGTCCATTTATCCAATCCATATTCCCTTAACTTATTGGCAAGAATATTGTGGGTGACCGTATCAAAAGCTTTGCTAAAGCTGGCAATGGGGGCTTTGGGAGGACCAGAAACAACGTATTTGAATATTCATCATTTGCTTAATGAATATGCAAATATGCAAATAGATGTTACCGATACTCCAAAAGCTCGTGAATAGATTTACTGGTCCCCATGTCAAAAAGTTTGGGAACCCCTGCTCTACAGTATAGCCTTTCCCTGTGCTCACTGTCCTCCAGTGGCCACTGTCAGTATCACATTCCTCCTCTCTGTGCCCCTCTCTTTCCATGTTATAGAAAACAGTCCCATTCCCACACTTTCTGTTTTCTTGCCACATCCAAACCCTGACCTTGCTTTAAGTTTCAGATAAGAAAAAGTTGCACTCCAAATTTGGTGGTCCTTGCTCCTACTGTTTAGGAGGCATTCTTGAAGATACTCACAAAAAGACAACTGTTCCAGACTATCAGTTCCATATTTTATAACCAATAAGAATACTCCTTCCCAATTATATAAGCCTGAAGTGCCATTACCCCTTCCAAAGTAAAGTTTTATCCTGTATGAAATGCTTTTACAGAGTTCTGTTGCAATCACTTGGCTTCCATATGGGTGCAGGAGTTGGACTGCATGCATGCTATTGCATTCCTGTTTATTACTCTTACTTCATTGTCTGCACTCTTTCTCTTAAAGTGAGATCCATTGCTTTTCAGCAGTGCTCAAAGTTTGTCCTACCAGGTGAAAATAATCCAGCATTTCTAAAAGATCTTATTACCTAATAAATTTCACTTTAAATGTTGCTCCTCTGGAAACTTGATGCTCACTACTCTGTATGCTCCATAAATCTAACAAATGGGAATCCTAACGACTTTTCATTTTCTTCTCCTTCTATTAGCATATTAACAGGTAAAAGGCAATCAGTCAGAATAGAAGCTTTCTTTTTGGTAGGTGGGGTAATAGGTCTGGAGGAGGGATGAGGGCACAAAATCAAACAAGATAGATCAGCAGTCACAGTTGGGAGGGGTATCAGGGAGAATTAGCCACTAAAAAGGAGACAGTTGGGGAACTTAGGGTTCGTCTAGACTACGCTGAAGTTTCAAAAGAGGATGTGCAAATTCCACTAGAATGTGCATATCTTCTTCAGATCTCACTTTCAAAAGTGGAGCTTTCAAAGTGAAAGTAGTCAGGACACAGGGGTTTTTTTGGCAATCCCCCCTTTTTCGAAAAGCCGCACAAACCTAATTTTTTGAGAAAGAGTGGCTTTTCGAAAAAAAGGGGGGGCTTGCCAAAAAAATGCATCCCGACTACTTTCACTTTCTAAAGTGAGATCAGAAGAAGATATGCAAATTCCCACAGAATTTGCATATCCTCTTTCAAAACTTCAGCACAATCTAGACAGAGGACAGTGAGGCTATAGAGCTAGAAGGAAAACTTGCAGGGGTCTGAGTAGATAAGTCAATGGTCTTATGTACTAGGACACTCAATCTCAGAGACACGTACATTGCACTTATGACCTTTGGGTACTTTGAAATGGGGAGCTGTAACTTCAGGTCACATATCCCTCAAAAAACCAGATATGTGACAGAGCTATGCCCTTAACCCTTAAGATGCCCTTAAGATTCTGGGTTATTAGGGGTATTCTTCAATTGGAGATGATGGATAAACTGCTTCTCAGAGGAAATTTACAAGCAATGGCTCCTTGACAGGATGCAACAGAAGGAAGACTTTTTGCTAAAGTCACAGAGGACAGCAGCAGAGCTGAGCAAACTCCAGAGGATCCCTTCCTATCCAACTCTAAATAAACTTGAAATCACCATACCCAAGTTAGGTAGTGGAGCTTTGGGGCAGGACTAAAGACAAACCTTTCTGAGGCACCTCAGGATTCTGCGACTATAGTATCCATGTCCACCCAATTTAGGTATAATCACTTTTCACCTTTATTTATACATTTCAGGTAGAATTATTTCACATACCGTGACTGGACATACATTTACCAGACAAAACAGTTGACAGAATTGGTAGATATGCTTTGGAACGTGGTAATTTTGGGTTCCAAGAATTCCTTCCACAATAGCCCTCATCTCCAGGGATCTCCTGGTCTGATCCTTAAGTCCTGTCCTTCAGTTTCTGGTCCATGGTTTCTCCAAGGTCTACATTGATTTAGGTCTTTTGTACATTTCTATATTACAGATTACATAATCTTTAAGCAGTTGCCTTTTCTTTCTCTTCCTTTTTCCTTTATGCCAGTGTGGGTCACAGCAGCAGCCTGGAGAGTAGGGAAGCATCATTCCTGCTTCATTCTGGCATCACTCCTAACCCTCACCCTTTGCCTCTTGGGTGATGAGTCTGAAAGATAGACAGTTGGACTGTAGCACCTCAGTCCTTTGGGGTTTGGTGATGAATACACTATATGTCTGTGTGAGCTTCTATTACCCAACTTTTGCAGGTTGTGTTTGTTTGGGTTTTTGTTTTTTTGTTTTTTTGCTGGTTTTGCCATTCTTGTGACATGGTGGTTTTTGTCACCCTGCCCTGGGTCTTTACAGTAAAAGGCTTCTTGTTTGCATATTGTCTTCTCAAAGCTTCCACCCCAATGGGTTACCATTGTTCTGTCAGCAGTAACATCATTTTAAGCAGATTAGCAAACCATTGTAAAAGAATTGGCAAAACCACACTTATGTCAGCAAGGCCATGGCCTAACTGCTACCTCATCTATACTCACTGTCCGTAATTACAAATCATTAAAAATATAGCTATCAAGTCTCTTACACTTCCCATTAACAACTCTTAAATGTATATTTCAATGTTATAAGTCAGTATGTTATCCCCTTCTGCTCTCTAATCTATTAGAAGGAGGGAGGGCAGGAAGTTATGGGAAACACAGTGAGTCTTTAATGTCAACATTTATCTTCTTTAAACATGGGATTTTTTTTTCAAAATCCATTTGTATTCGAATTATTACAAAGAAACTTCATTAAAAATTTCCCTATGAAGCCATATGGAGGAGTGTTCAAATTCTAGGATCTTGATTTTTATTTTCTCTCAGTGGTTTCCCAACACTACTGACACGAAACTGTGAATGGGGTTTAGCCTGTGGAGAAGTGATGTGCTAAAGAATCAATTGCCTGCTGGAGGATCTTGCGGAAAAAGGGTTTTTTTTGTGCAAAAAGAAAATGTCCACACTGCTTGTTTTTGTGCAAAAACCCCAGCGCAAAAACAGATCGGCAGAAAATATGCAAATGAGATTACGACTCATGCAAATGAGTCCCTCATTAGCATATATTTTGCCGAGAAAACTCGTAGTGTAGACGTAGCCAGGGTGATTAGTAACCAGTAACTTCAGTTCCTTTGTTCTTGTTCTGGAATTCTAACTTGGAAATAAATCCAGCCCTAAGAATAAGAAGGGGGAAGGCGCCAGCAATTTACACTGTCGTTTTTATTTCAGAGATCTGCATGAGATAAAACAGCATGTTGGCTATTAAGATACTCCTCATTTCCCACCAAAACATTGTCCTATCCTCCATGTTCAGCCATAAAAGAGGTTAACAGGGAGCAGTACTTGTGGCCATACGCAGGGAGCAGCAGCATGGCCGAAGAATTAAACCCTGTTGGCAGGGGGCAGGGGAAAGGGGCAATTGCTCTGTGGCCTAAAATGATTCAAAAGGGCCCCGGATTCTTGGCCACTGCTACTGCAGCAGTGGTGGCAGCCAAACCCCAGGGCCCTTTAAATCACTGCCAGAGTGCCACACTCCAGGTAGCTCTGAGACTTTGTGGGGGCTGGAGGCTGCAGTGCTATACACTCCAGATGGCTCTGAGGGCTGGCTTTCCCAGTCCCACCACTTCCAGCAGTGCGGAGCCACCCCCCACCTTGTCCAAAGACCAGGAGAACTCTGTTGGCTTCCCTGAGTCCTACATAATTTTTCCTACCTGCTTTTTCACTTTTCTGACACCTTTCCACACTGCCAAGGATGCCAGCAGCATTTGTCACTCAATATTTCAATGTTTTTTCTTAGAGGGTCTGTCACTTTTCACAGTATTCCAACTTTCATTTGTGTTCCACTGACAGCAATATAAACAGCACCCAATTCAGTGCTGGTGAAAGGTGCCAGATTAATAGCTTTGGAGAGCAAACTCCTTGGCTACGTCTACACTGGCCCCTTTTCCGGAAGGGGCATGTAAATTTCACTAGTCGTCGTAGGGAAATCCGCGGGGGATTTAAATATCCCCCGCGGCATTTAAATAAAAATGTCCGCCGCTTTTTTCCGGCTTTTAAAAAAGCCGGAAAAGAGCGTCTAGACTGGCCCCGATCCTCCGGAAAAAGTGCCCTTTTCCGGAGGGTCTTATTCTTACTTTGAAGTAAGAATAAGACCCTCCGGAAAAGGGCACTTTTTCCGGAGGATCGGGGCCAGTCTAGACGCTCTTTTCCGGCTTTTTTAAAAGCCGGAAAAAAGCGGCGGACATTTTTATTTAAATGCCGCGGGGGATATTTAAATCCCCCGCGGATTTCCCTACGACGACTAGTGAAATTTACATGCCCCTTCCGGAAAAGGGGCCAGTGTAGACGTAGCCCCTTATGTCATTCAAAAACAGGTAAATGGGCTGCAGAATCCTCAGCCAAACTGTGTTTCAGGTC
Source organism: Pelodiscus sinensis (assembly GCF_049634645.1). Classification (NCBI taxonomy): domain Eukaryota; kingdom Metazoa; phylum Chordata; order Testudines; family Trionychidae; genus Pelodiscus; species Pelodiscus sinensis. The sequence continues at coordinate 119,385,026 of NC_134712.1, read as the reverse complement.
AGGTCAAATCGCCTCAAGGAGGGAGGAAGGTGATCCATTCTCCACACTTATTCATGCCTCCATTTCAGAAAACAGTTAAATATGTGCTTAAAGTTAACCTTGTATTTAATTGCTTTCCTGAACAGAGATGTTTCTCTGAACTGGAACCACTGTATTAGCTGTCAGTAAAGATCTTAATGTCATTTGATGTGGTTATTTTTGTCATTATGAGATGCATAATACAGTGCTGACACAAACATTGCTAATACCTGAGTGAGGTCTGTAAATCCCCATTTTAAAGAATAGCTGAATTACCAAGAAGTTAAACAGTTGACTCACCTCAAAATGCAAAGCCAACTTCAGATTGTGAGTCCTTGCTTTGCCATCCCTGCACATCCAACTAGCCCACAGTGGTGTAGTGAGTGGGGGCAGGGAGGGGCAGTTGCCCCCAGGCACCATGCTAGAGGGGCGCCAATTTAGCAGTGGTGCAAAGGATGTCACTAGGAGTCCTAGGATCCCGTGGGTGCCAGCTGGACAGCAGAGGGAAGGACAGTGCTAGGACCCCGCATGTGCCAGCTGCTTCCGCACCTGCAGGAAATTGAAACTGAGCATGCAGTGCCCAGCAGCAGTGGCACACTGGGTGGGGGGAGTTCAGGCTGAGCAAGCGCAGAATGCAGCTGATACACAGGCCCCGTCTGTGACTACAACCCCCACAATCCCCTGCGCCGCCAGTCGGTCCAAGGCGCCACCCATTAGGCCTCAGCATTCAGGTCCTTGCCTGCAGCTCACCCCTTTGAGAAACCACAGCCACCGATTGGCCAGAGGGGATGGCAGTCTGTCTGGGGGCTGAGGAGCACAAATTTTGCCTTTGCCCCTGAGCGCATAACACCCTCGCTATACCTCTGCTAGCCCAGGAATCCTATCTCATTTTTGGTTTGCTTTTCCATAAAGGAATGGACTGTGATGACCAACTCTTTCACAGGCCACAGTTTATAATAGTGTAGTTGCTGTAGTGTACTGAGAAAAACAATTGTAACAAGGATTCTCCAGACTTAATTTTGGAATCAGAAGCATTTTCTCATCCCCATGGCCAAAGCTCACTTCAGCTTCTGTATGCTTCAGTCTTCCACACCTGCAGATACTTGTGGAGCAGAATTGGCAGCAAGCCACATTAGATCCTCCCTTTTCTACTGTGGCTACAATATGTTGTACTAAAGGTATAGAAGCATTTTTTGGTAGGGATTCATTTGAGAAGTTCATGAGACCTGATTCTAATTTATTAGACTTGAAAAATTATTTTGTCACTTTTGCATAATTGCAAACAAGCATAATAACGTAATCTAGTTTAAATTTTTTTTTAAATTTTATACATATTGTCTGAACAAGGATTCATGCACTCACCTAGCAGCTTCCACACTCAGAGTCCTATCTCTCCTCTTAAATTGCTAGCATGCTAATTCATAATCCTTGTTGTGCTGTTTACGGTGCTCTTTTTAGCCTACTTTTTTAAATGCCTCCTCCTGATACTGGGGGACTTAGCTATAATAATTCTGTTCTCAACAAAAGCAGTGTTTAAACTGCAGCCAGCTGTCTGTCGGGGCTTCTATATGCTTTGTATAGAAAATGATCAACATGAGCAGTAAAGTACAGTTGTGCATGTTTCCTTTAAGAATAGCAAAATCTGATTTCAAACACTAGTATTGAAAGTTTATCTGTGACCTCAAAGATACATTAAATGAAAAACGTAACTTAATAGACTTCAATAGTTCACTGAATGGATACAGCCTCCTTTTGGGGAGGTATTGTGGCCTGGCTCACTAGCCTACAACTCAGAACATATGGGCTGCCTCTAGACTGGCAAGTTTTTCCGCAAAAGTGGCCGCTTTTGCGCAAAAACTTGCCAGCTGTTTACACTGGCCGCTTGATTTTGCGCAAAAGCACTGACATTCTACTGTCCGAAATCAGTGCTTCTTGTGCAAATGCTTTGACGTTCCCGTTTGGGAAAAAGCCCTTTTCCGGAAATGTTATTGCTCAAGAGGGCAAGTGTAGACAGCTAAAAACTGTTTTGTGCAAAAAAGCCCCAATGGCGAAAATGGCGATCGGGGATTTCTTGCGCAAAACCGCATCTAGATTGGCATGGACGCTTTTCTGCAAAAAGTGCTTTTGTGGAAAAGCGTCCATGCCAATGTAGATGCTCTTTTCCGCAAATGCTTTTAACGGAAAAACTTTTTCGTTAAAAGCATTTGCGGAAAAATTATGCCAGTCTAGACGTAGCCATGGATTCTATTCCTGGCTTGGCCACTGAGCTCAGGGGGGCCGTGGGCAAGTCACATCACCTCTTTGTGCCTCGGTTTCCCTATTTGTAAAATGGAAACAATGACACTGACCTTCTTGGTAAAGTACTTTTGAGATTTACTGATGAAAAATGTTATATAAGAGGCAGTTATGTAATGCTATTTTATTTTATTTTATTTTCAAAATGGGGTGAAACTTGGATAACCAAGGTGAAAACGTCTTCCTTCACCCTTACTTTTTCAGGAAAGTCTGACCTTTCCTTCTGTATATGGATCTGTGATATATGCATTTGTCAATTCTGGAAAGAAATGCTATAATTCCTTATATCTGAATCAATGCATCAGCTCTCACTGGCACAAAATGCAGCTTCCCAATGTCTAAAGTGTCTTGCCATCTTTAGAAAAAGCTGCAATGCTTCCTTTTCCAGTCATGCTTTTCCATCATAACAAGAATGGCATTCATAGCACCATTTCCTTCTTTCTGTTCCCCACTGTCCTGTAAGTAAGAGACCTACCCCAAACAGATTTCTTTAGCCAGAAAATTGAGAAGAGATGGAGATTCCAAGAAGTCAATTTGGAATTATTGTCACTCTATTTTACTGGGATAACACTCAGATAACCACAAGGATGGCTAGCAATCTAATACTCTAAGGGCTCGTCTACACTGGCCCCTTTTCCGAAAGGGGCATGGTAATTTCAGAGCTCGTAATAGGGAAATCCGCGGGGGATTTAAATATCCCCCGCGGCATTTAAATAAAAATGTCCGCCGCTTTTTTCTGGCTTTTAGAAAAGCCAGAAAAGAGCGTCTACACTGGCCCCGATCCTCCGGAAAAGGGCGCTTTTTCCGGAGGATCGGGAGCCCTTCGGAAAAGGGCGCTTTTTCCGGAGGATCCGGAGGATCGGGGCCAGTGTAGACGCTCTTTTCCGGCTTTTCTAAAAGCCGGAAAAAAGCGGCGGACATTTTTATTTAAATGCCGCGGGGGATATTTAAATCCCCCGCGGATTTCCCTATTACGATCTCTGAAATTACCATGCCCCTTTCGGAAAAGGGGCCAGTGTAGACGTAGCCTAAGGCTCTGTCTAGACTTCGAGATAGGGAGTGATCCCATCGCACACCCATTCATGCACTCACATGCACTGTAGCTTGATGAGAGCTAGCATACTTGTAAGTAGCAGAGGGCAGCTGAACCATGCTGAGTGCAAACCTGCCTGAAAGCCATGGGTATGTACTTGGCTGTTGACTGTGCTACCATGGCTACGCTGCTGTTTATAACTGCACTAGCTGTCATCAGGCTACTACTAGTATGTTTACATGAGCAGGGGAATTGCAATCCTAGCTCAGTGTAGACATATGCTTCCTGTATGTGGTATTTTTAAGCTAACTGAGAAGTTCCATCACCTTTTGGGATAGAATAAATAGGACTTAAATGCCCTGTTTTAGAATGCTGTAAATATAAATATAAATGAGGTGAGAGTGAGACTGTAGGGGTAGCAGTATCTCTGATATCTGAACAAACAAAAGATTCCCTAAGTTAAAAACTGAGAGAAGCTGTTGTAACTTTGGAAAAGCAATAGTCAGAAAATAGAGAAGGATTAGGATATTTGCAGGTCACTGTTAATTACTAAAGCATTTGATTATCATTAACATGAATTGTGACGGAAATAAATGGGACTTTGCTGTATAACCGCAATTGTCTGAGTAAGCTAATACTGGTCTGAAGACCATGCAGCATAAGTTGGAGCCAGTGGACGTACAAAAAGGAAACCTATAATTCTGCTTAGGCCACAATTAGCAAGGATCTTAAGATCATGCATAACTTTTAATGCACTGTTGAATTAATAGTAGCTGGAAATAACATTCCTAATTTTTCTAAAAGCATAGCATGTGTGATGGACTGGCGCTCCAGTTAGCAAGCCGGGGTGTTGGCAGGGGGCCAGAAGAACCAATGTGTATACGGTGCTGAAATCTAAATTGCATAAAATACCTTGCCTTCTTTCTTTGTGTGGGGAAGTTAAGCCAGGAGTTGAGAGACACTGAATGATTTAAACCCAGGCAGGATTGCAATGCCCCCACAGAATTCAGGGCATTGAAGTGGACTGGACCAGGAAAGGATTGTGAGTAAATAAAGGGAAACATGTATTTAGTCATGATTAGGGTATTTTTCTTTATTTTTGTGGTTTGGTTTGAACTGCTCTGTGTGAATCTATGCCTCCCTTCCCCCATTCACCATTTAAGAGTTGCTCCCAGAGATTTTCTCTGTGTTTTAATTTGTTTTACTTAGTTGCTATGTAACACATAGCAATCAAGTATGCCTTATCAAGTATATCTTTTGTTTTGTTAATAAAAATCACTTTTTAAGGTGATTTTGATTCTCATGTCCTAGAAAGTACAGGAGTTCTGTCTGTGTGTGTACATGCAAGTCTCAGACTAAGAGGTCATCTACCAGACACTCCAGTTTTCTTCTCTTTGTTTTCAAGCTCTCTTGTAATAAAGGAGCTTGGGGGGTACCCCTCTAGAAAAAGTCAAAGTGCTTTCTTCCTGGGTTCCAGAAGAAATGTTGTTGTTTTTTTTTCACTTGGGGGTGGCAGCTTTTTGTTTACTTCCCAGAACCAGCGTATCTGTGATTCTTGTTTTTGGGGGGGGTTTATTTGTTTGTTTTTTGTATGCAGAGCCTAAAAACAATGTATTTAAGGTCTTTGTGGCCCCCACCTTCTGCATGCAGAGTGCCAGAGTGGGAAGCAGCCCTGACAGCATGTCATATAATTAGAGAATATTAGAACTGGAAGGGCCCTTGAGGTCATCATATCCAGTCCCCAGCACTCAAGGCTTCACCAAGCACCATCTAGACCATCCTTGAGAGATGTGTGTCTAGCCTGCTTTTAAATATCTCTCATGATGGAGATTCCACAACCTTCCTAGGCAATTTATTCCAATGCTTAACCACCTTGAGAGTTAGTCAGTTTTTTTCCGAATGTCCAGCCTAAATCTCTCTTGCTGCAATTTAAGCCCATTGTTTCTTCTATCATCAAAGGTTAAGGAGAGTAATTTATCTCCCTCCTTCTATAACAACCTTTCAAAAGCTGAAAACTATCATATCCCCTCTCAATCTTCTCTTTTTAGACTAAATAAACCCATTTCTTTCAATCTTCCTTCATAGATCATGTATTCAAGACCTTTAATTATTTTTGTTGCTCTTCTATGGACCTTCTCTAATTTCTCCACATCATTCCTGAAATGTGGTGTCCAAATCTGGACACAGTACTCCATTTGAGGCTTAATCAGTACAGAATAGAGCAGAATTACTTTTCGGGTCTTGCTTACAACATTCCAATTAATACATACCAGAATATTTGCTTTTTTGAAACAGTGTCACACTGTTGACTCTTATTTAGCTTGTGGTCCACTATAACCCCTTGATCCCTTTCTGCAGTACTCCTTCCTAGACAGAGATTTCTCATTTTGTATGTATGAAACAGATTGTTCCGTCCTAAGAGGAGTACTTTTGCATTTGTCCTGATTGAACTTCATCCTATTTACCTCAGACCATTTCTTCAGTTAGCCCAGCTCAGTCGTATGTTATCTCAAAGTCAATTAGAACAATTGTAGAAACAGGAAAAATCATTATATATTAAAGGTATAGGTCACAAAAATAGCATTAAAACATCTCTGTTCTATTTACATGCGTATATATGTCACACTTTCAGGTTACTTTCCTAATTACTCTGAAAATTTCATGGAGTGATTTCATTTTACTCAGTAATGGCATTGCATGAAATTTTATAGTATCCTCACTTTAGAAACTTGGTCTTGATCAATAATATTTATAAGTGTGGTGTATAGCATGAGGGGAAATATAGCACTTCATCAGTGAAGTCAAAGCACTTTTGATGTTTTATGTCCCCTGAAATTTTTTACCTACATTTCACTCCTCATTTACAACTTGCTGAAGTGATTCTGCAAAAATCAATTCACATCATCAGCAAAAAGAAAAGGCTACCAGTGTACACACATTTTTATATATAATCACATGGTACACTATATATAATTAGAGGGCTAGATTTTTGACTGGTCTAAATTAACTTCATTTACTTCAGTGGACTTCATTGACTTTGCTACATCAACTTAAACAAGTTGAGGATCTGGCCAATATTGTATAAATGTGGATTGCTTCTTAGGGCACTTTGTCCACTTATTAATCTAAAGGACTGGGATATCAGTTCTTATGGAAAAATTCTGTAGACTGTAATAGCTATTAAAACATTATGGTTCTATAACTAAGAGAATTAAATAGAATGATAGCCTTTCTTTAGGTATTTAAAACCATCCTATATAAATTCCATAGGAAGGATGTAGTTTTTCTGGTGCTGCTAATTTGCCACGTTGTATTCTTTTATTGTGACATACGAGAACCGCTGTTGTTAATGCTGGTTTATGACTTTTTCTGTTTAATGTCAACCTTTGTAAGTCCTATTGTCAGAGACCTCTCAAATTTGGTGTGCCTCAGGAGGGTGCAAGGTAGGCTTCGTAACCCAAATCTGGAATAATTGAGCAGCATTCCAGACAAGCTAGTCCTGATTTTTTTTAAAATAGCTATTTTCCAAAAGTTTTCTAGGTGTTTTTCTCTTTTCAGATTAGATATCAAACTGTTGATGTAATGTAGGCCAAAATGGCTTGATCAGTCAAGTTTTACAGATGCTAGTCAATGGCACCCACTAAATCTTTGGAGCCCCCAACCGAGAGTGGTATTTAAGAAAATGTGTGTTTTAAATGCACATGTGTTGGTAAGGAGAAATGGTTAGAGGGTTTCCATTTCCTCCATTTTATATGCTTCTAAGTTTTAGCTTCATAATCATCAAAAAGCTACTCATATATCTGTGACATTTTATGTGCCTCAGATGCAGGGTGGAGATAATGATCTGAACTTGGGGTCATATGGCCAAGAGTTTCCTGAGTGACAGACCTACCCCAAAACTGCTGTCTTGTATGTCAAACTGAGAGTTACTAACATCTGAATGAATTACAGGCCTCACTGAGATTGGTGACTGTGAACCAACCCCTTGTTATTAACATAACAAAGGCTGGAGTCTGTCATCATTTGTGAATCATGCATGACAATTTTTATTATGTGTGGAATGTAATCAAAGTATTGGTGTGGTGGTGGGGGGGGGGGGGTGACTAGACACGAGAGAGCTTCCTGAGGGGGGAAGAGACATTAGGGGACAGAAGAATGGGGAAAACAGAGGGAAGACAAGTTTGGGGGTACAGTGAGTCAAATTGTATCAAGTTAGTGAATGGTGCTCACTAAATCTTTGAGGTAACCAAATTGTATTTAAGAACCTGTTCACGTCTTTGCTTGCATGGATGTGCAGTCTAGAAGGGTTACAGTATGCATGAACTAATAAAGGGGAGGCAGAGAATTTCTATTGCGTTATTTTGTGCTCATAGGGAATGTGCCAATACCACGTCCCCAGGTGAAAACCCCACCTCTAGCATTTCTAGTCTGAACTTTTGCACACTTGCACAATAAAAATGTAATTCATGTTGCTTATGGCACACCACTGCTGTTATAATACAACAAGGATTTGTTTAATTTGTGGAAGAGGTACCGTCTAACCAATATTTTTGTTATCATGCGGGGGACAGAGATACAGAAGGGGTTGCAGCTGTGTAGTTGGCAGGAAATGAGGATAGATATTAGGCAAAGGTTGGATTCGTTGTTTCAGAAAATTTATATTTTACTAGTCCCTGCAGGGAAATGAGGCAGCAGATTAGCCATTTCCTGATCTCAAGGCAGATTAATTTGGTGTTTACAAAGACACACAGCCTAGAGATTTGGAATTCATAGCACAGACACCTTGAATGGTGAGGAAAAATAGGTGAGCTGCCTTGACTGTCAATATATGGATTCTGAGGTTGCAGAAGTTTATGGGAGAGCATGGCGTAGACTAGTACATGAGGATTGTTGATTTTGGTGGTGAGAGGTGGCCTTCATTGTCATCACATTTTGCCCACTCTGCCATGTCTGTCTGGTGACTTAGGAGGGTCTGATCTACCCCCATCTGTGGTGAAAAAATTGGTGGGAATTAACTAGATCTTAGTCCTGGTGTATGCTTCATACCACCTATGAAAGCAGATTGAGACCTCCTTTTTTTAGGAAGATTGTTTTTTTTCAAAAAAGGGTTTTTTGAATTAACATCGAATTTTCATATCTCCTTTTGGGAAAAAAAACATAGTCTAGACGTAGACTAGATGTGATGTGATACTTTTCTCTGATTTGACAGAGTGCCTGAGTAATTGCTACACCAACAGTATGAACACTGCTAATAAAAGCTGAAAGAACATTAATTGGGAATATGGAGGGTTCATGGCTGACTGGAAAATGTGTACTGCATGGAATAGAAACACCTCAGTGTTGCTTAAACATGGAGTGCATCTGTTGGACTGGGGACAGAGGAATTTACTCTTTGTGTTTTGGAATAGAGAGGATCTCTATTCCAAAACACAAAGAGTAAATTCCACTGTGGTAGGGTATTCTTTATGGTAGGATCAGTGAGAGAAATCACAGACAGGGTGTCTGTGATTTCTCTCACTGACCCTACCATAAACTCCAACCTCCAGCCACTCTTACACTTTGCCAGGAACACCATTCCTCTTTAACATAGTTGTTCCTCCTTCCAAGCACTACATGTGAGTTGGGTTATTGGGTGGGGAAGCCTGTGGGAGAAGTAAGAACAGTAAATGTTTTGTATACCGAGGAGCAAAGACTACAGGAAAATGGTTGTGTGTGTGTGCATAGTGTGTGGGGTCAGCTAGGAGCATTGGGGGGGGGGGGGAATAAGTAGGAGAATAAACAGTAAATAGGTCATGAACTATGGCTGGAGAGATATGCCAGAGCAGGGCTGGTGGGGCCAAGCTAATGGGTTGGGGAGGAGTTAAAGTTGCGGGACAGAGGCTGGTTAGCTTGGTATGCAAATTGTGGCACATGATGTCTAGAATTGCCTAAAATGACTACTAACTCCTACCAACAACATATCTTTTCCTGGTTTAAAAAAAACCTATGAAATTCAATGACAAAAAGTCCCACATTAATGCAGAGTTAGGGATCTTCGGTGATACATTATTCCTTTCCAAAATGGTGGGTGGAGAAAATGTCAAACTTGTGAATACTAGAAAATGCAGAGTGAAGGCTGTTCGTGCATCCTTAACTCTGCCATATTTTAGTAACCCCTGAATATACTCTGTCACTGCATGTATCTTTACTCTTGAAATCCTCAATTGTTGAAAATGTATAAGGGCTTTGCCATGTATTACAAACCAGTCACTATCATCCACAGGATTCTAGCTAATGCTATTAAAATGCAAAAAAAGGGTGGGGAAAAGTTACTTATGATATCTACCCTCTACCCTTTTAGAGCAGTGTCTTCAGACACACTTATTGTGCTAAGGTTTGGTAGTATAAGATTCAAGAGATTGCAGCCCCTCATGGACTCACACACACGTAGCCAATTGCTCAATAAGACCACTGTGCTTAAACAGTTGAAGAACCTCTTCAGCCTTTTTCAGCTCTCTTACTCACAAGGTACAATTTCAACTTGCACTTTTACTTTGCCATTGTTAAAGCATTAGATTCCTCTCATGTTCCATCTCACTGCAGACATTATCCTTTGTAATAAAGGCCTTATGCCCTTGCACTAACATAATGTACGCTGTTCGCTATAGAAGTGATGCATGCTGCATCCTAAAGTTACACTGGTAGCTCTACCCTGTCCTCAACCACAAGAGGTGAAAATTAGATTTTCTTCTATCACAGTCACAGGTCTGTCAGAAACGTCAATGTGATCTATAAACTTCACAGACACACTGCCAACGAGCAGCGCTAACTTCTGCCTCCACCATTCAGTACAACTACACCTAATGCCAACTGCCCTCGCTTTACCTGCAGGGCAGGCAGATAATTCATGGTTAGACTGCTCTCCTAGCCCAGCTTGCTAATGATAATATCCTTTGTAATAAGATCCCTGGGTCCTGTTATTTATAAATGTGTTTTTCAGTATTTAACTTAATTAGAGACATTTTTAGCAATTTTTTACTGTATGTAGATGCCCAAAACTTGGGGACTTTGGGTGCTATTTTCTTTGACACTGTGGTAGATTTTTTCCAGGTTTTTCACAAAATTCTTTTTTAAGCAAGAGCTACTTTAATTTTTATTATATGTGCAAGCAATGACTTACATGTTAGTACAGTATAAGCTTTGCATGCTTGCTACTGAACCCCTCATTGCCCATGTAGTTCAGTTGTTCCCTAGAGTCCTGTGATATAATATTTCAAACAGTACTATGGTAATGTGCACTAGGAACCTTTAGTGTGCACCAGAAGGGTCTACACAGACTCAGTTAATGTGCACCATATTAGTGCCTTCTCAGAATCATACCCTCAGTATGTCTAGACTCCATGGCTCCGTTGATGGAGCCATGTAGATGAGTTTACTAGTCATAGGAAAATGAAGCGGTGATTTAAATAATCACCACTTCATTTACATCGAAATGGCTGCCGCGCTGTGCCGATCAGCTGTTTGGCGGCACAGCGGGGCAGTCTGGACGTGCCGCAGTTGACAACGGAAGCCTTTGTCTACCACTCCGGTATGCCTCGTGAAACAAAGATCTGGACCGATATTTACAAAACATCTTAAGACCCTTGAATGAAAGGCGATATATGCTCAATTAATAATATGAGGCATTGCTAGTGTTACCTATGTATTCATTATTGTTTGTTAAAATTAGGGAAAGGATAAAGAGTTCTTGAAATTATGGCATGTTGCTCAAAGGTTACTATTTTGAAAAATTGGCCTATTAGATAAGGGTTGCATGTTCTGTGCAGTATAGTATCTCCTAATGTAAAAAAAAAGTGATGTAGGCCTAAACTTTCTAAAGCAACTAGTAATTTTGGGGATATCTCAATTGTTCAGTGACAAACCTAATATGTCTTACCCAGGACCAATGTTTAGAAAATGCTTAGTACCTGCCATCTCAAAGCTAGACCTCTCGAAGCTGACTCAAGTTGGGAACCCAAAAATCATTAGTCACATTTGAAAACACTTACGTGAGTGAGTTTATTTTAACTTTTCTCACTTTCATTTGATTCCCAAATTAAAGAAAATAATTAATTTAGAGTATATTAAGTGGGCTCTTTTGCATGCATATTTTTGAACATATGACTATTATTTAGATATACTAGTCATAGATTTTATATTTTGTAGGTAGTAACATCCTTAAAGAAAAATGAAGGATGGACTTTTTTGTTGATTTTGCTTTCATTCTGTCTATACTGGGAACATCAAGCACACATTTCACTTATAAACAAGCTACTTTTCTACCTTAACAATCAAGTTAGAGTCACCTCAACAGTAATATACTGCCTTAACAATGTTTCATACATCTCTTTATTTTATGTACTGCACTGACATTCTCTTAAAGAGGTTTTCTTTTGAATGACTAAATCATTTAACAGACTGCCATAAAAAAGAATACTTTGGAACTTTTATTTACAAGAGTTTATTGTAAATATTCATTAAAGTGACATTGTTTCAGCTCCAAAGCTCAAGGAAAAAAGAATTAAAAGTGTCTGGTTACTGTACTTTGTAGTGTTGAGGTGTTTATTCTGTTACAGAGGGCACATTCTAGTTGAGATTAACCGACATCTAAGTATGTTGATTTGCAGTATTATTTCATCTGGTGGCCTCTGTGCGCAGAACCTCTTTGAAACCCTTAAGCTTTATCTGTGGTTGTCAGTAAAAACATACTCAGGAGTCAGAATTGGTTTTCTGTCTGTTTTTGTCAATATCTCTCAGGTTCTCAGTGCGTTTCTGGCTACAATAAAACTAAATTCCTCCCTTTTCACCTTACCTTTATCATGAAGAGAATAATAGTGTGACAGGAGATTTGCAAAGTTACTATAGTATATACTATGCCCTTGATCTATAAGAATGGCTTCTTTATGTGTCAGTAGGAGCAGTGACTGCTAAGAGCATGTTATGGAACCACAGTGGTTTAAACTATTACACTGAACAGCAGACATATGAGTCCAATACTATTTACATCAGTGTGAGGCTATGTCTATGCTGGGAAGTTTTGGCAACAAAAGTGCTGTTAACATACAAAAGTTGACAAAAGTGCAAAACAGTCAAGCTGGTTTTTCAGCCTCCCACTGATGACATTTCATGGCCACATTGCTAGCACCCTATTGACAGATCAAAGCAATGTGGGTCAGCATCCCATAGTGCAGCGTTGTGGGAAGGCAGAACTGATCCCTGCACTTCTTGGGATTCCCTCTGAGTTCTCTCTCAGCAGTCTCAGCTGCTGGGAGTAGCATCATGAGTAGCTCTGTGTGCTGAGTAATGTCAAAGCAGCACAACAATCCCTCCAGCCCTCTCCCTGCAGCAGCAGTCTGCCTGCTGCTGTGTTTCTAGTACAGGGCAGAACAGGAGCATTCCAATGATTTGCTCTTTTTGTTTGTTCCCCAAAGAGAGCAGTTCACTCAACTCCCCAGAGCTCTGAAAGGGGAGGGCTGCATGCCTGCATGGGAGCATAACCATCAGGGCAGGATACTGTGGAAAGCCATTCCTCTCTACAAAACAAACATCAGAGTCCACACTGGCTCTTCATCAACAATAAAAGGAGAGGAAAAGACAGAAGTCTCTTGCAGTGCTGTGTTTTTCCTGACAAAAGTCACATTGTGGTGTAAACGCTGTCACAACTTTGTCATCAAAAGGCAGCTTTTGGTGACACAATGTGCCAATGTAGACAAGGCCTGAGTTGCAGATGCTAAGCCTCTCACAGGGCTGTGTGTTTCTCTGAAACAGCAGTGGTTGGGGAAATGTTTTCACCTGAAATACACCCGTTAGGAAGTGAGTGTGGGTCCCAAAGTAGTGACTGTCTGAGGTTTTCTCTGTTGAAAATTTTCTTTTTTCATGCCTGAGATGGGGATGAGGATTAGTCTAAAAAGGTGTCAATGCGATTATGCTGATATATAGACCAAAACAGTCAGAGAAAAGAGATGAAAACTGAAATAATAAAGATGTATTGCTAGCTCGTCGTGGTAATTGAAGTACCTTGTTAAGTTATACTATGACAGATTCAAGTAAAATATGGGCAGACTTTGTCTAGATCACTTTGAACAAATGCATACTGCACAACACTCTTTTATTCAGATGTGAAGGGCATGTTCAGTTCTTTCTTGGTGTAAATTCTTAAATGAAAATGGTGTGTAGTATGTTGCAGTGGACAGCATATAGTAAGTGGTTTCACCTTTTTTGAATGGCAAGAGAGATTGCTCTAGAAAAAAATCAAACACAGCCTCTTCATTCATTCATGGAATTTTTAGATTTTCATCCTGTAGAGTAACAGAGACTTTACCAAACTGCAGTTTGAGATTTACTTCAGCTTAGCTAGTGAGGTTGCAGATGAAATGAAAAATGCTCTGATGCTTACCCAAACTTTATCCAAAAAACTTTGACTTGCAGATGAAGACTCAGGGAGGGAAAGGATCTTATATTTTTTGCAGAAATTACACCTATTCCTGAATTCCTTGTTCACGCAAAACTCCCACTGAAAATTCATAAGTGTTTTCTGAGTAGCAGGGTCAGTGCCATGTATGGCTTAAACCTAATTTATTCTTTGCTAGCACATTTACCTGGAATTGCTTGGGTCCTTAGCTCAAGGGTTGTTGTTTTTTTAATAATAGGAAAATGCACATGCTTTATTTAAATGGTTGTATTTTTCAGAAACATGGTGTAATTTGTATTAGGTTAATTTTCATTTTTGATTGGGGGCCATGGTGGGAGTGAGGCAAAGTCCTCCTTGAGATTCATACCAAAGCTGTTTGCTCTTTCCCTTCCTGACCCTATTAAGGAGTAAGAGCAAAGTGCATAGGTCCTCTGCCCCCTGTGCTCCCCAGCCAGAATGAGAAATGCAGCAAACAGTGCAATTTCCCCTCACACCCTAACAAAGGAGAACAGCCAGCAATGTAATGTGCCTGTTCAAACCTGGGGGAAGAAGGTTTCAATACCTCCTCCTTTGCCTTCCCTAAAGGGCACCTGGAGAGTGGGAGGCTTGGGACTGGAGCAGTCCTGCATGGGGGAGCAGCCCCATCAAGCCCCTTTCACCTGCCTGGTGATTCTGTCTCTCTTGTATATGGATATGACTTAACACTACAGAGGTTTTTTTTGGAAAACGGCCATTTTTCCCAAAATATTTCAATTACATCCACAGTGCAGTCATGTTCTTTCAAAAGAAAATTGAAAGAACAAAGGAGTTTTCCCAGTGCTGGTAATCCTCTTTCTACGAGGAAGCAGCCTTTTTCAAAAAGAGCTCTTTCAGAAAAAGGTGTATGTGGACGGGGAAGAGGGAGTTCTTTCGGAAGAAGAGGAAATAGAAAAAAGCACAGGTGCCCTGGTGGCCACTCCGTCCATAGTAATCACAGTTTAAATGTGAGATAGCGTCCATTCAGTGTGGACGCTATCTTTCAAAAAAGCAGATCACTTTTTCGATGCGCTTTGGCAGTGTGGACACGCTCTTTCAGAAGAAGTTTTTTCGGAAGATCTCTTCTGGAAAAGATTCTTTCGAAAGAAACCTACAGTCTAGACATAGCCTATGATTTTATAAGAAGCAATCCCATTGCAGACACATCCTATTTTCCTGGCACGACCAAACCCTGACCTTGCTTTAAGTTATGATAAGAGGTAGCTGCATACCAGATTTGGTGGCCTGCCTCTGACTATTTAGGAGGAGTTCTTGAACAAACAGACAGACCAACCCTCAAATCTATAGTAGATGCACAAATTCAAGGAGTTAATACCTGTGAGAACTGTAGAACATAGTTTGGCTGGGAATCACAGTACACTGTCCTATTACACCATGCAAAGCCGGGTTGCAGGAGCTAGGAGAGCAATATGAGTTTCAAGAGCTGCACTAGCCGAATGACTCCACTAAAACTCTGAGGATTGAAAACAAAGTTCTCTAAATACCTCACCCTGAATTCCTCCATCTTAGTACACCTGATTACTTTGTCTGTATGCTTGGAGAACGAATTTTGTCTGAGGGTATGTCTACACTGCAGTATAAGCCCAAGGTTAGTGGGACTTGAGTCACCTGTTCTGTGCTAGGGAACCCAGGACTTGGTGTCTAAATTGTATTTTAACTCTGCATTAGGACATTAGTAATACATATTCAAACCCAGGGCTCTGGCTTTCATAGTGCAGCGTACTGACCCAAGTCAGAGTCCCTAGCATGCTTCCTTATCAAAATGTACCTGCTGTAGTCCTAGGATAATGGTGCACTGTGGGAAAGCTTTCTGTATTGTGAAGGATGGGCAAGAAAGTTTGAATAGCCTGCTAATCACACATTTTGGTCTATGTGCCCTGCCACCAGAGCTAGGTGACAAACTTCCTTGTTTATGCTTCCACACTTCTGCCACAGAAAACTGGCAGGGAATCCTTGAGGCACTGGTGGTCATTTTGGTGCATTTTCTGCCTGATGGATTTCCTGATGGAGTTACAGAAATCTAGCACAGCAAACTCTGTCACTGATAGATGCTGCTCAGTATAATTGACATAGCTGTGGATACCTCCTATGAGGACCACTGCTTCAAGGGCACAACCACAAACACAGTTTTGTGACCACATCATCATGTCACTTGGGATAACCATGAAGAGCCCAAAACTTTCCAGTCATGAAAGCCACATTTCTGAGCTGTACCCCACCATCCAATGTAAAGAGGCACATTTGAGGTCGTTCTGGCCAGAAGACTGTTGCTTTATCTGGCTATCCCAGATATTTACCAGTCCATTGCCAAGCAGTTTTGGATTGGAAACGAAGTGTGTGAAATGGTGCCAAAGGCTACTGAGGCAATCAGGTGCGTGGTTTACCCCCAAATGACATGCATTGAAGGTATTCCTGCATAAGTTGCTATCTAAATGAGACTGGAATTTGCTAACTGTGCCAGGGATATTGGAGGGATTCTTGTAAGTATAGTTTTCCCTCCTCAAGGAGTATTTAAACACATAAAAGATAAAGTGTATTACTCTATTATTCTTCAGGCACCAGTGAACTACAGAGGCAAATTTATGTATACCAATGTTGATCATACCAGAGAAGTTCACAATGCCAGAGATTTCTGTCATTAAGGAGTCTCCATTCATGGATAGGCTGGGACATTATTCCCAACAACTGACTTTGAAATCATTGTCAGGTATTGTCCCCACTGTTATTCTCGGGGAACCCTGTGTTTCCCTCTTTTCCCCTGGCTTATGAAACTGTATCCAGTGATTTCAAAGATCCTGTCAAAGAAATTTAATAACACTCTCAGCAGGTGTAGAGTAGCTGTTGGCTGTACTGGTGGTAGATTAAAATTACACTGGAGATATCTACAAAGCTTGCCAGTGTCATCAATGCTGTCTGCATTACTGTGGCTTGCTGTGCTTTTTGCAACCTTTGTGAAGGCAGAGACAAGCTATTTTCCCCCTATTTTCATCACCTATGATGGCACTGGGATGCTGAATCAATACTCTTGGCCAAAAAGTGTAGCTACTATATCAAGATCTGGTTGCACGCAGATGGCAGAAATCAGAATGCTTTGTGTTCTCACATTATGGATTACTTGGCCCAACAAAAGGGGGAAATAATACTTTTATGAATGTGCTTGCAAGAGAAAATGGATTCATTTTTGGGGGCAGGGAGCAGTTCATGGGAGGGCCTGGGCTTGATTGTTATCAAATGCAAGTCTGAATGACTTGATGAATAATGAATTTGGCTGGGGAAGACGAGGTACAGTGGCTGTACAGATGCAATTTATAGAAATGTGAATTTCTTGCCTGGCTAAATAGGAGTACCATTGTTTTACTAAAGCTTAAAAACATGCTCAGGAGCAATTAGCTTTATTATCTCAAATCATGATTGTATGATGTGATGCACTGATAGCAAAAAATTTTCTTGAATCCATAGCATGCTCTGTTTGTAAACATATCTTTGTACCAGTAAATCATTCGCACAGTCTTGGGCAGGCCAGTTGCCATTACAAAACTGTCCATTCTTCCAAAATAGGACAGGAAATAATTAATATCTACACAATCCTCCTATCTCCCTACATATCCCCAGGCCCCATATTCTCCTTTTCCTTGTTTACATGTTTTTCCCTCACTGGGCAGTTGGGGGAGGAGATTTCCATTGAAGAGTGATAGAAGGAAGAAGGCTGTGTGAGGTGTAGTTTCCCTGTCCAGACACTTGTGAGTTCAGATTCATGGGGTGCATGGACATGGAGTTATCCAAGCTGCTGGAGCAAGGGTCTGTTGCAGTGTAATCATGCTATGGTGTTGGGGAGGCAGCAGAAGCTGTTGCTTTTGAAGCCATTATGGACAACTGAAATAGTTCTCTATGAACTCTCTTCTCTTTTCTTAGCTGCTGTTCCTGTTCTAGGAACTGCTTTTCAAGAGCCTGCTCCTTTGCTAAAACCCTGTCCTCCACCATAGAGCCATGACTCAGCCTTTCCACATGCCCGATAGCAGGCTGCTATTCCAGTCTTTTATCCCTCGTCTTTGAGTTTAGCATCTGCTGGTCTGCCCTTTTGTGAACAGCAACATGAACTTCCTCTCAGAAACACTTCCTTTTGGAATGGTCCATAATGGAATGGTGGGCCAAGGATCGATTTCCTGAAGAAAAGCAGGCCCCATAGATTGATGGGTCTGAAACAGGATGGTAAACAGAGGGTTTATTGTCTGAAGTAGCTCTGTGGAGGATCATATAATTAATTATTGTGGAATCTCAGCTTCAGGAAAAGTTTGCAATTGGCAGTAGGAAGGATTGGGTCTAGAGTTATCAACCCTCCAGGATTGTCCTGGAGTCTCCAGGAATCGAAACTTAATCTTTCAGTAAAAATAATGCCATGTGATAAAACTTCCAGGAATACATCCAACCCAAATTGGCTACCTTAATGGGTCAGAATCCAGGAGGGAATTAATATGATGCTGTGCTAGCTCACATATGGCTTATCACAAGCCTGCTGAAATCTGTCATCTACACTGCCCCACGTTCAGCACTGATCTGGGAAATAACTGATACCCCACTTATACTTTGGAGAAATGATTTTGTGAATTGCAGACTGCCTGGACCACCTCTAAATTACATAGACTAGCTTTGGAAATAGAGTACTGTTTCCCAAATGCACATGCTCAGCTGGCTGTGTATAGGTGACACTTCAGACCCAGGAGTGACAAATTTCTTATTACTGAAAGGAAAACAAGAATGACCTTAGCAAACCTCTTTGCCCTAACAGTTAACCTTTGCAGCTGTTCATGGATATTTGAAACTCCCAAGTTGCCATTTTGAACACCACAGGCTTAGTAGCAGGCTGTTCCATTGGAAGAGGGAAATCAAACAGTTCTTCCAAGTAGTAAGGTGACCCCATGTCCCACTTTGGTGGTAGGTGACCCTATGTCCCATTTTTAAGCCCTGGCCCAGCCTTCCCAACTTTTTTTTGGCAAAAGTGGGCATTTGTCCCGTGTATTCTTCCTGACTTGATCAACTGGCAAGAGTAAATGTGATAAATGCCCATTTTTTGTCCAAATGGAGTATCTTCCATTTTCAATAAAATGGATTGCAGATTGTTGGGCTAAAGAGGACTAAGAAAGTTGTCCCATTGAATTGTGAGATACTTCTGTCTGACTATGGGCCTGAGCCAAGCTGAAATGCTTTTACACAGCAAAGCAATAGGACCTGGACCATAGGTTCTAGCTTAACTTGAGTTTGGATCCTCCAGCCATGCAGGGTCCCAGAACCCTGGGTTCAAGGCCTGCATTAGCACAGTTGAAATGTAGGCACAAGAAGGGTTAGGCTTAAGCCCAAGCTTTAGTTTTAGGTGTGTGTATATTGGAAATCGAAGTGCTTTTTGAATACAGCAGCAATACTCTGTCAGTTACTGTTGAAACCAGAGAGAGCTAGCCAGAGTAACCTAAAATACAAGTTCCTGCATGCATAGGTAAAAGATTAGATTTTTTTTTCCTGAGAGCAACAAGGGAGTTTATGGGTAGGAGCTTGCACCCAAGATGTCTGGACACAGCTTTAAGTATTGCATATCCTTTTTTTTTAACTTTGTGTAAATACAAAATAAAGGCTTTATTGCTATCAGTAGAACTTGTGATGTACTGGTGCAATGGGATTCATTCTTTTGCTGGTACTGGACTCTCCCTTTTCCTCTCTCACTCTATAATGCCGCTCATTCTTTGCTTTGTATTAAAGATATGTATTGACTTTGTAGAATCACTGCGGCAAGCTGTAAATGATGTATTCAAAGAAAAACTGCTGCCCAGTTCTCACAGAAAGAGCACAAACAAAGCTGGGCAATCACTGCTGTGCTCTGTTGTGTATTATAATATTCAGCTTCAGCACAACACAAATGTCTTGGACAAAAATGCAACAACAGGAGAGAACTAAGCCTCTTTTAATAGAGGCCTGGATATTTTTTTCCCCTTTGTACTTTTACTCCTTTCCATTTCCCTGCCCCCATCTAGCATATGTTTGGCTACTGCTTTTGGCAGAAGAGTCATTCCTCATACACAGCACCTTCCTATGAACAAGAGTACAGCTAGCAATTTGAAAACTGTGTATGTACTGGCCAATCTGCTACCAGCACTAATAGCCGTCATCTTCTATATCTATAAGTCATGGCAAATAATAGAATCCCTTACACAGCAGATGTAATTAGAGATATCCAGAAGTGTTTCAATAAAAGCCAGGCAGAACAGAAAATGTGCCAGGCAGTGTCCCATAAGAAATATTTTGGTGAAATTAAAAATTGCCTAGCCAGGCATGGTTGATGGGTGCGTGCTTGTATCTATAGCCTCCATTATATCCAGAAAGCTTTAAAATAAGTTATTTTTCAATTAAAATTATTTCAAAGCTTTTTATGCCAATTGTTTGCTGTTCATAACACTTCTGTTTGGTTTTCGGTTTCTTTGTGGTGATACCCATGACGATGATCAGTATCATCTAGTGCTCTGCATTAGTAGTAATTATAGTTCATCTCACATAGCAATAGTACCCGTCATCTTCAGATGACTTGAAGAGTATGCAACTCCAACTACATCAATTGTGTAGCTGGAGTTGACCTCCCTTAATTTGAATTTTGGTGCAATCCCCGCAGTGGGCGGTCGATGGAAGAAATGTTCCCGCAGACTTCCCTTACTCCTTGCAAAGGGTAGTAGTACCAACATCAACGGGGACACTCTCAGAGTTTGATTTAGCGGGTCTTTACTAGACCCGCTATATTGAACTCCAGAAGATTAATGGCTGCAGGTGGCCTAAGTCTGACTGTGTGAACCTTTTTTTAACAGGCTGAGACCAAACCCAGATCTGTTGAAGTTCTCCTGGAGGCCCAAGGTTGCTTGAAATGGGCTTCCATTCTGCAAATTCCATAGTGTCTTCATACATTGTGGGATCTTTAGGCCATAAAATGAAGGAAACACCATGCATGAATGGTTTGCTCCCCTGAAGATTTTTCTGTCAATTGATGAGTATTTGCTGATTCTTTGAAAGTGCCCTTCCCCCTCCCCAACAGAAAATAAAGGTAAATGTGCAAGCCTACTGCCCTTCCTTCTCTGAGATCAGTAGGGAAGGGAGAGGTTGCAATCCACCAGATCCTCTCACAAGAGAGCAAAAGGAAAGGAAAAGCAACAAGGAGTCCTGTGGCACCTTATAGACTAACAAATGTATTGGAGCATAAGCTTTCGTGGGCAAAGACCCACTTCATCAGAGGCAGTGGTGAGAGAGCTTCCCTGAAAGGGAATATTAGAAAAGAACACATGACTCAAGGTGGATGGGTTTCTTTACTGCAAATACTCGTTCTGTTTCAGACCCCAAAAACCCTGTCTGAGGGTACGTCTAAACTACATGGCTCCGTTGACGGAGCCATGTAGATTTGTTTGTTTTTCAAAGGGAAATGAATCTGCGATTTAAATAATCGCGGCTTCATTTAAATTTACATGGCTGCCGCGCTGAGCCGACAAACAGCTGATCAGCTGTTTGTCGACTCAGCGCGGCAGCCATGTAAATTTAAATGAAGCCGCGATTATTTAAATCGCGGATTCATTTCCCTTTGCCGATCTGTCTAATCTATATGGCTCCATCGACGGATGGTATATTTTTATATAGTAATGTTTTTGAATGAAAGAGTTATGGTATGAAGAAAGAAAAGGTGGCCAGGAAAAAAGTCTTTTTGTGGGATCCCCACTGAAAGTTTCAGTGAGGGAGAGGGGATTCTCCAAAGAAAATAAAGAAGTGATTAGAGTTAAGAGAACCAAGGAAGGATAGTCAGAAAAGTGAACATGAGGTATGTTTTAAAAACCAAGCATGGCTGGTGGTATTGAACACAGTTGACTGGTTGAGAAAGATGAAGATAGAGTATTGATCCTGATTTCTAGACAGGAAGAGGTCATTAGAGACATCTGAGAGAGGAGTTTCCATGAAGTGCAGCAAGTGGAAGCTGGATTCTGGAGATGTCTAAACTGGAACAAAAGAACTCCAGATTGTAGTCACTATGGGTATGTCTACACAGCAAAGTTATTTTGAAATAACAGCCGTCTACACAGCCATTCCGTTATTTTGAAATTAATTTGGAATAGTGGAGGGCTTATTTCGAAATCGATAAACCTCATTCCACAAGGAATAACGCCAATTTCGAAATTGCTATTTCAAAATAAGTACTGTGTAGACACTTATTTCAAAATTGGGGGACTCCAGCCTTCCCAGGGTGCCCTGGTGGCCACTCCGGCCTCAACCAAGAACACTCCTCTCCCTCCCCCCCTCCCCGGAGCCCTTAAATGGGCAAACTCTAGCCACAGTGCCTGTGCCAGCTCCAAGCCTGCCAACCCAGAGCCAGCAGTCACTACCCCTAACCCAGTGGACCCAAAACATGAGCCAGCAAGCCACTGGCAGACAGCCCTCCACCGCTCCCCAGGAGCAGTCTGCCAGCTCCCAGGAGCCTGCCAGGGTCTGGAGAAGGCAGGTGCCTTCCTGGTCCAGGGTGGAGATCATGGACCTTATTCAGGTTTGGGGGGATGCCCCCAACATCCATGATCTCCGCACTAGAAGGAGGAATGCAGCCATTGATGGCAGGATAGCTGCCAGCCTGGCCACCAAAGGCCACATGCAAACCCAGGAGCAGGTGTGCATGAAAATCAAGTTGGTCCGGCAAGACCCCCAACCCTGAGCCCTGAGCTTCCCCTCCCCCTTCTTCCCCTTGCATCCGCCTTCCAGCTCTCTCCTCCCAGGTTTCCTCCTCCCCTTTCTCTTCCCCTCTCCTGCCTCCTTTCCCCAGTCTCATCAGAGTTTCATTCCCCCCTTCCCCCATTTTGTTAAATAAAGAGTGTTTGTGCTCATGAAAATACATGTATTTTATTTGACATCAGGAAGGGGGGTTAGGGTGGGGTAAGTGGAAGGACATGAGGGGGGAATGAGGCACAAGCCCCCAACGGGGCAGATCAGGGAGGCTCTTAGTACTCCTCAGAGTGGAAGCTCTCCCACAGGGCCTCCTGGATACTGACAGCCCCCTGATGGACCTCCTGGATGGCAGCCTGCAGAAAGTGCAGCCAGGCTTGCAGCAACATGTCCAAGCGAAGCACCAGAGTGCCCAGGGGCAGCTCTGGCTCCATGTTGCAGACTGCTGTGGTGTACCGAGTAAGGGCAATCAGAGCACACAGAGACAAAATGCTTTGCTGTCCCTCATCGAGGTAGGCAAGCAAGCAGGGAAAGCTGAGAACCAGCTGTCCGGGGGGGTTCCTTTAAGCACAGGTCTTAGATAGCCTCAGGCAGCAGCCACACAAAGTTACTCCTGACCTGATGCCCTGCGGACCAAATTCCAGCCAGCCTTAAATGCGATTCAGTGTCCACTCAGTGTGGACGCGCTATTTTGAAAGAGCAAAAAGCTATTTTGAAATGCATTTTGTGTGTAGACGCGTTATTTTGAAATAAGCTATTTCAAAATAACTATTTCGAACATAGATATTTCGAAATAATGCTGTAGTGTAGACATACCCTATGAGCTTAGAGGGGAAAAGGAAGAGAGAGATGCAGTTGTAGTTTTTGATCCCATTTGCATCTTAGTAGGCCTTTCTTAAAATGGGAGAGACTGAACAAAGCTTATATTGTCAGGAAAATGAACTGGGGGGGGGGGGAGAGGCTCTAGCTAGGATAGGGGGCAGCAAAAGAAAACAGAAGATAGAGTGGTATGTGATCACTGGAGCAGTTGGAGAATTACAGTAAGAGAAATGCATGTTTGGTAGCTGCTTTTTTCATAAAATGCATTTGCCATTTTAAGCTCTGCCACTGAGCTTTTTTGAGTCATTTTTTAGAAACAGACTTTTTAGAAATAAAGACCATGTGGAGCTTGAGCCATAGCACTTATTCACTAATATATAGTAGTTTGTGCTTTCTTGGTTGTGGGTAGTACTATCACTCTTGCCTGTAGACATGACTCTGAAAGTTTTCTCTTGCCTGTTTCAATGACATTTGAAAATGTGGAATTTATATTATGATAAAATGTATTTCACTATCAAAGTTTTTATACCCATTAGCTTTATGTACCACTTCTGGAGCTATGTGTAGTTCTTTTTTACCACTTTAGAATATGTTTTCTTTGGCTTATGGGCTCATTTCTTTTCCTATTGAATGATATCTTATTCCAGTGAATTTTCACAAAATGGAAAATCGAAATCCTTTTCCTATGTAAGAGAAGTATCATACCAATGATGACAGTGCATTGTACAATTAATAGTGACCATCTAAAATGCCCTAAAATGAAAAAAAAAATGGGATGGATTAGTTTTAAAAATCATCTTTTGTATATGACAATGAAATGTTAAAAAGAGGAATGAAGGTTAAGAGGAAATCTTCACAATTTTGATTTCTCAAAGTATTTAGCTCCCATTCATGCAATCTGAAGAATGAAAATATATGGTTCCTCCCTCTGTTACCGAAGAATGAACACTTCCTATAGGCCACCTAATAAAGAAGGAATATCAAAACACAGTTTATCAGGCATGCCAAGTCAATCTTCTCCTTTTTTAAGGAATTATGAAGAGAGAAAATGCTGGTCAGGGTAAAAAAGGTGGGAATAAACTAGTCAGATTCATTAAAGCCATATGAAATGACTACTCAAGTATAAAATATTTGGTTTTGAGCTTTTTCTTTAGCTGTATTATTTAAAGAATGTGTGACTTATCCTTCACTTCAGCTGCAGAAGAGACAGATATGCATATGAGCAGCAGATAGCTGATATACACATGTTTCTTGCAAGTTTTCATTGCAAGAGAATGTATAAATAGATGGGAGCATATTAAATTATCTTGTTCAAATAGTGATAGCAACATATTTTACATCTTTCCCACTCTAATCTTTATGATGACTCAGCATGCTTTTTTAACATTACTAGAAGATTTACTCAGCATTGTTCCGGTCCTTAACTGGTGTGGGCCTGGGAATGAATGGTTTGGTGTGCAGGCTGCCCCGGGAGAGAGGACAATCCACCTCTCTTGCACTGCAGCAGTTTGAGGCCAGGTAAGAAGTACCTGTCCATAGCCAATGCAGCTGCAGCCGACAGTGCCGGGGGGGGGGGGGGGGTGCATCTCCCCTGGCTGGAGAACAGACAGACCAACAGACAAGTAAATAAATTCTCTGAAGTATACAGTAGATAGCTGTCCCTTTCTCTACCTCTACCCCCTGCTGGCCCAGTGGAATTATAGCTGTCCCTGTCCCTATCTCTGGCCCCTTGCTGCTCTCCCTGTGGTCATTCTACAGTATAACTGTCCCTCTTGCCACACCCTTCCGTTTCCAATTTGTGAGAAATAATCAAATTCCAGGCACATCTTGTTGACCTGGCACACCCAAACCCTGATCTTTCTTTAAATTGTAATGAAAGGAAACTGCATACCAAATTTGGTGGCCCTAGCTCTTACCATTTAGGAATAGTTCTTGACAAACAGACTGACAGATGGACAGGCAGACACAGAGAAAATGTTAATTTTTGTAAAGTTAATTTTTATTCCAGATGTCTTAAAAGGACTGTTCAATATTTTTCATTTAATTTTTTTAGTATTTTTTTAAATGGAAATTCCACCTAGTGTATTTTTTTCTTCATCCCAATAAACTCTTATCATTTTCTATGTTTTAATAAAAGTGGGCAATAGTCAATTTGGTTTCCAATAACATTTTCTTCTAGTTTTCAAATCTTAAGCATTTATTTAGCTGTTCCAAACAGAGCACTACTCCAAATTTCTGTTTTATCTCTTTTCTATAAGGTTTATTGAGAAGCAATCCTCATCTGGGTTCAGTCCAGGTATGAAACTAACTTAAATTTCTTATGGGTACTGTCATTTCACAACCCCCTCAGGGGGGCCTCAGGAGAGGAGGTTGGGGGGCTGATTCAACAGTCTCTGTAAGAAATATAAGTGTGGTGTGGAGAGAGTTTCAGGCAGGAGGGTGTGGATGTGGAGTTGCAAGAGTCTGGGTATGTGGGGGGCTCAGGGCAGGTTGAGGAGTGGAGGGGTACAGGAATCAAGGTTGGGGGTTGAGGAGGAGCTCAGGACTAGGGGGTTTGGTGTGTGTTTAGGAGTGGGTGTGCGGGGAATAGGAGGACTGAAGAGGCTTGCTGTTTCCCTTCCTGTCCCTGTCCAGGTGTGAGAGCGAAGTGCTCAACTTATCTGCCCCTGCCCTCCCCAGCCAGAATGAAGAATGCAACAAACTGTGCACTTTCCCCTCACTCCCTGACAGTGACTAAGGCTATGTCTACACTACAACATTTTTGCACAAAAATAACCATTTTTGTGCAAAAACCAGTGGACCATCCACACTTCAAGCACATTTTTGCGAAAAAAGCAACAACAATAAATCAACAGGACAGAGGGCTTTTGCCAGGAGAGTTATTTCTCTCCCCATGAGGAATAAATCTTTTTCGTACTACAGCTCTTGTACAAAAAGGCCTGTGTGGATGCTCTGCAGGGGTTTCTTGCACAAAAAGAGCCTATCAGAAAAAGGTGTGGATGTGCTTTTGTTCAAGAAGTTTTTCCGGAAGATCTCTTCCGCGAAAAGCTTCTTGCGCAAAACCCCTGCAGTGTAGACAGAGCCTAAGAAAAACAGCAAACAATATCCTATATGAATTGGGGGAGAGCTAGTGGAGCTTCAGCCCTCACCCCAGCCTCTCTAAAGGGTGCCTGGGATGTGGGAGGCTCAGGGCTGGGGCAGTCTCAGACTGGGGGGAGGGCACCCCCCCACCCCCAGTCAGCCCCTTTCATCTGCCTGGCTGCCTGTTGCTTAAGAACATAAGAACGGCCATACTGGGTCAGACCAAAGGTCCATCCAGCCTAGTACTCTGTCTGCTGACAGTGGCCAATGCAGGTAATGATCCGAACAGGTAATAATCAAGCCATCTCTCTCCACCCTCTGACAAACAGAGGCTAGAGACACCATTCCTTACCCATAATGGCTAATAGCCATTAATGGACTTAACCTCCATGAATTTATCTAGTTCTCTTTTAAACCTTGCTTTAGTACTAGCCTTCACAACCTCCTCAGGCAAGGAGTTCCACAGGTTGACTGTGTGCTGTGTGAAGAACTCCCTTTTATTTGTTTTAAACCTTTAATTTGGTGGCCCCTAGTTCTTATATTATGGGAACAAGTAAATAACTTTTCCTTATTCACTTTCTCCACACCAGTCATGATTTTATAGCCCTCTATCATATCCCCCCTTAGTCTCCTGTTTTCCAAGCTGAAAAGTCCTAGTCTCTTTAATCTCTCCTCATATGGGACCCGTTTCAACCCCCTAATCATTTTGCTTTAGTGCAGCAGCCTGTAGCAGAGTTCTGAGAGCTGGGCTGAGAGCATGCACTGCCTCCTTCTGCAGCTGAGTGCCCCAGCGAGCCAGCTTCTTCTTACCAGAGCAGTGCACTGGGCGTACCGGCTAACTTTCACCTCTAATTCGGTCTCTTTCAACATTCGCTGAGTTATGTCAATTTTGAGGAATGCATTTGATTTGTTGTTTCTGTCTCTTTTCTGTTTGGTTTTATGAGCAGCAATCCCATTTCAGGCACATCCTGTTTTCTTGGCACAACCAAACCTTTACATTGCTTTAATTTATGATAAGAGAAAGCTGTTGAATTTGGTGGCCCTTACGAGGAGTTCTTGATCAAACACACAAACTCTCTAAATTTTATATATATATATAATAATGTGTGTGCATGTGCATGTGTATAATGCATATGTATAGATAGCTATATACCCTAGACTATAATCTTAATAGAAAATATCTGAATTTTATTTTCATGGTACCATGGCATACAACATAAGTACCTTCACTGCAGTCTCCACAACATTAAAGCTGTCTCATATATTATTGTGACTTTTTTTCTTACAGCAGTCTAATTTATATAACTAAATAGAGGGGGATGGGGAAATACACACAGACAATTCCAACACTTAACAGGTGTGGTATGGATTTACATTATTTTTAAACATCTGATATATATATTTTCATTCTTAATATGTTATCTCAAAAGTTGTGAGATAGTTGTGCAAGGACAGCATCCATGCTAAACAATACATATTATACTGTGAGTAAATACATGAGAGGTTCAACCTGTTTAGTCCAGCACTCTTGGGACCTGACTGGTGCCGAACCAGACAATGTAATGAACCATGGGAGGTCAATATTGTCTAACAGCATTACCAACACTGCCACTGCTTATTTGGCTCTTAGAAGACATTTAGGAGTAAATTATAGCTAAATAAGAGTACAGACCACTGAGAGCCAAGATTGGTAGCTATAAACAAAAATTATGGGACTGCAGGAAACTAGGCCATACCTATGATAAGTGGACATCTGGATAACTAAAGTCATGCTGGATCATGGATGTTGCCATATCAGATTAGTGGATTAGAGAGGTCAACCTGTAGTATGGTAATATTTCCACACTTACTAATTAAAAGGCTTGAGTCTAGCTATAGATATTCAGGGTTTAGATTAAAATTTCAACTGTGGTAATTTTCTGGATTATTGTTACATGTACTTAGCATGTCATTCTCTTCAATAAGAGTATATTTGGTCTTATTATCAGAAACACCTTCAGACTCAGACACATATTGACAGACTGTAGCAGTGACACACAATTCTGGCTCTCTAGAATGTTTTATTAAAAGTCACCAATCAACTTGAGTCCAGAGGTGAATATACAATAGAAGAAAACTGGATAAAATATTGGCTGTCAAAATGTATATTTATCACAAATGTAACATCATTTATGTTGAGCATTACACCAAACAATGTGAAGACTTCTGGGCTGTTAATGTAAGAGTCTCTTTTGCATTCTTTCTTTGTTTTTTACAGCATTGTCATATCCTTGTTGCTGCCAATACATGCGTGAGGCTAATATTGTTTATTGCACCAACTTCTGTTGGGGAAAGAAGTAAACGTTTGAGCTTATGTAGACCCAAAAAAGAAAAACCTCAAAAGTTTGTCTCTCTTACCAATATAAATTGGTCCAAAAATGGTATTCTCTCGCCCACCTTGTGTCTCAATTTTTTTAGTTTTATACTGAAATAATTATATAGTGATGAATGTTTATGAAAAATGTATGTCCATAAGATTCTTCAGATATAATTCTGTGAACTTAGTTCTACTAAATAAAACAAATTTTAAAGATCTAAACTGTGTAATCTGAATTTTTTATTGCGAAGAGGCTGGATGTCCTAGTAAATCAACAATGGGAATTAGTCTTCCACAGTAGGCTCACTGATTTGCATAGAGATTATATGGTTTCCATTCTGCACTGAAGTTAGTCAAGTTACTTCAGATTTGACCCAGAATAATAGAATTGAATTGGGCCATAGACTGGTAGTGACAAGAACATATTACCAAATTACAGCTATTCAGCTTTTGTGAAAAGAGCTGCAGTCTCATTCTAATATCTAGTGAACATCTCTCTCACTGCCAAAGTTGTCAGTAAGCTATACCTTTATTATAGTGTTTGCATAAAGATAAAGTATTGAATGGACATGAAGCTGGGAATCTTCTCACCCCTAAAGGTGGTTATTCCAGGTCACCATTGAGGCAAATTAGTAAACAGCATGGAATATATCTACTGTGTACATGGGCTGCCTCTACTGTAGCAGTTCTGTGATTAGACGTTATCTCAATGTCCATTGCTGCCAGTTGCCTACATTTCATGACCGCAGACATTTGAAAAATATTAAAAAGAAAGGGGTTAAATAGATTATGTAATGGGCTTTTTCAGTCTTCTACAAACCCCACAAGAAATCTTGTTTACCTGTTTCTCTGTTAGATCAGTCTGAGAATATTTATTAATCAGAATGAAGCCTTCCAAAGGAAACAAAGTTTTCCTCTTAAACTATAGAGCTTTGTTTCCCAGTATTTTCAGACTAACAAGTGTGTTCATCTGTCATGTTGTCCTTGATCTCTCCCCTCCCCATAAATTCCCATTCAGTCTTTAAATCCTCCTGAGACTTACTCTCTGTAAAAAGATGGCTCTAGTACACACTTCTGCTTTTTCTCAGGACCTCAGAGATGTGTGTAGAATCTAAAGCCAGTGGTATCACTTGGGGTTCCCCAGAGGTACCCAATCAAAATGGCAGGGTCTGAACCAGGGGGGTGCCAACTGGACACTAATTACTTGCAGCTGGTGGTGTTCCAGGCAGCTCCTCAGAAGGAAGGAGTGCACATTCCTGGCACCAACTGGCTAATTCAATTTACTTCAACAGCATTTGCCTCTGTCAGAATATTCATGAGCAGCAGAATGAGAACCAGTGGCACAGGCAGCCAGCAACCACTTAGACTAGGGAAGGAGCAAGGGCAAGGAGGAGGAGAAGAGGTGCCTGCCACTAACTCGAGAGGCGCTGATCTGGGGCAGCCTCCGTGTCCCCTGTCTGCAAGCTGAGCGCTGGCATAGGCGAGGGACGCTGGAAGAAACCCCGTCGTCGCTGCAGCCCCGGTGGAAGCAAGCTCCAGTCCCGGGTGTGCGCTGGTTGAAGGGGGAAGCTGTGTCTCCCCCCTGTTTTTTATTTCGGAGGGAGGCTCGGGAGCGGACTTCGCTTCTCGGAGACCAGAGCTCGTGGCGGGGGCGCAGTGATGTGAGCGGGGACCCCAGCGAGGAGAAAGATCGCCGGGAGGCTTCCCGGGCAGCTCCTGCCACACACCGCGCAAGGTACCCGCGAGCTCACGTCGGCGCTCCCTGGCCGAGCTGCGCTGGCAGAGGGAGCCGGCCCCGGCCAGGCGGTGGGATTGGACTGGGAGGGGGGAGGCTGCTCTTGAGTTTGGCGGGGACTCTCAGGTGCGTTGGCGGCGCTGCCTCCGCCCTGCCCCTCCGCGTCTCAGCGTCTCCCTCCAACTTCCCCGGCAGCTCGGGCCAAAGGGGGGCGCCTCCTCGGACCGGGGGTTGGGGGGTATCCCGCCAGCTCCCAGGCGGTCCCTTCTGCTCTCCTCCGCACTGGGCCGGAGGCGGAAGGGGGTGGAGAGGGGGAACCCCTATGGGAAATGGAGCCCTATACATGGGGCAGCCCTATGGAGTGTGTGTGTGGGCGGGGGGGGGGGGTACTCTACAGGCTGCAGCCCTATGGCGATGCCTCTAGGGGGAGGGCAGGCTTGCAATCCCGAGGGAGCGCGGGGCCCTACCGGAGGGGGGCATGGCCAGTATGGGGGCGAGTGTGCGGAGAGCCAGGCGCTGGGGAGCAAAGGAGAGGGGAGCCCTGGACACACGGGCGTTCGAGGCGCAGGAGAGAGCCCTGGCCCTGCAGAGAGGTGGGGAGGGGGGACGCTGCTGGGGTGCAGGGCGCGCGTTGTCTGCTGCTGCAGCCCCCGCCCCCTTAGCAAAGGAGTTGGTGGAGCTGTGAGCAAAGTGTGCAGCCCCCCCTCCCCCCCTGTGTATGCAAAGTTTGGTTCCTCTTCCCTGGCGCTAGCTAGGCACGTTGGAGCCTCCCGCGCACCCCGCTCCTCTCCCCGCGCCAAGCGGGCGAAGGGCTTAGTGAAACTTCACGGGCTCTGCTGGGTGGTGGTAACTGATTCGAGGGGAGGGGGGCCGAGGTAACAGAAAATAAATGTGAAAAAGATACGGAAGGAAGAGACCCAATGGCTGGGCCATAAATCAGCCAGTATACAGGGGGAGTCGATGAGAATAGTTCTTTTCACCCGCCAAAAAAAATACCCACTTCGGGGAGGGGGAGGGGGGGCAGGACCAAGAAGGCTAATTATTGGCACCCCGCTCTGAAACCAAGGCAGCTGATGCTGAGCGGAGCCAAAGGGTGCAGTTCTTCTTAGTTTCAAAACAGCAAGACAGTCTCTGCCAAAGATTGCTGTAAACACTGAATAAAGATTTCATTGTGGGCTGGTGTGACTGGAATAATTAGGCCGTTAATTGTTCATTCTGATCCCAAGTTGCGGGAATCAGTAGTGAACAGTAGCCACAAAACGAGAGGAAAAGGAGAAAAAATAGCAACATGCAACATTTATCATTTGCTCCGCTTCTGCAATACTTTGAATCCCAGAGCCCAGGGGTCGTTATCTATTTAACAAAAGGGTATCTCTGTAAAACTACAGTTTAAATATGCATTACTGCTATTTTCACTCCTTAGTATTTTATGCTAGACACAATCAAGTGATTTTTTTTAAAAAAAATCCTGTCTTAAGAAAGTAAAATGTAAAGGTGCCTGTAGAATGAGCATCCTAACTAGACTGATTAATACTTTTTCACTTATGTGCACACTTGATTGCCAGCTCAGCAGGGATGACCACTAATGGTGCCAGCTTTTGTGCTGCTGTAAGGCTTTTCATACAAGCATGCAAAGATTTTAAACTGTTTTGAATTTTTAACTTTGTAATTATGACTTCATTTGATACATGTTACAGTACTCACAGTGTTTTCTCATTTGTGAAGAACTGGTCAAATAACACCATACGCTGTTAGCTATTACATATGATATAATGGAAAATTCCATGTTTGCTGGTGCTAAAGCAATTTTAATAGTCCAGCAAAGTGCATGTATAGGCAATAGACTGTGACTAGTGATATTTATAAAAAGATGGCACTGTAAGTGAAAAGTGATTGTAAACTATTTCCTAAGTAACATACATTTACATGTAAAGAGATTCATTTACAAAGAACCAGAGTAGTGGCATATCTAACCACAGGGAATAGAGGAATATTGTATTAAAACAAACAACACTGGAGAAGTCATCATCATGTGAGCAAAATCACAGTATGATTTGAAGTCTAATGTTGAAGCCTTGGTATGACTCCATTGACTTCAAAGCCATTTCACTATAAATGAATTTTGCTCACAGATTTTAGTGCAAATGTCCATCCATTATGTAGTACTAAATAAAAAAAGGTTTTAGAATTGGACAATATTTAATCAGAACCACACTTAGTATAATTTTCATCTATATACATAAGGAAGCCAAAGCTGCCAGTAAGATAACCGAGGAGTGAGCTTTCAATTTGCTGTCAAAAATATAGGATTGATTTTTTTCGAGTTTGTCTAAGACTTTGAGTTGTACTTTGAGATTTTTGCACTCAGAAGAGGAATGAAAATAGGATACATATTAAAGTGCTAAAACTGTATAAGAAACTAAATAAAATAATGTTGTCTTTATTCAAATCCCAAATTGTTTGAGGAAGCACTGCAGTGTTTGGGCCAAAGTGCAGTGTTGGGAGGAACTCAGCAGGACAATAAATAGTCACAGATAAAATGCACTTCACAAATGTTCTAATTAAGTTGTCAAAATTGCTTTGCCCCATTACAATGATACATACTGTGTTGAGGATAAATTCTTTATTTCTGATTTGATTATAATTCCTGTTGTGAGGAATAGTCTTCAAGGCAATCTGCCAATCTGTTCCTCTTTACCAGAACTATCTAGAAGGAAATATTGCTAGCTGTATCTGAATCAACTGATTTTTTGAAACCTGGGAACATTTTACTGAAATAGCCCCTGATATTGGAAGATCAAAAGGTGCAGTGAAAACTATAAAACACCACTGACCTTGAGTCGTTGCCAGTGATGTTTCTTTAGGGAACTCTGAAAAGAATCTTAACTTGATAGTGCATCAGTTAAGTGCTATGTTTAATTTCTGAAGCCAGGACTGAAGGCCAGCACTGTTTTATCAGAAGTTTAGTATTTTTATATTTAATAAATATATATACAAAATCCATGTTTAAGTAAGGTATGGAAAAACTTACCTTAAGAACCATGATAACTGGGGACACTGCGATACTTACAATATGCATACCAACTATTCATAAAGGTTTATATACTTTTAGGTATTGAAATCATTTGTCATTGGTTCCTAGTTAAATGCTGAATAATATCTTATATATGTTATTTGAAATGCATATAGTACACCTTCATAATAATATTGCATAGTCACAGTCATAATTGTTATTCATAACAAGTAGTCTCACAAACAGATTCCATCCCTGTAAGTACCGAGTCTGTCAGACCAATTATGCCTAAATTACTGCATGTCCTCTATTGTATAAACTAATTAAAGGGTAATTAATAAAATGATTTCATTCCATGGTAATGTCTACATCTGGTTGTCATAGCAGAGTTTGTTTGACATATGGTTGAATGGTCAGACATTGCATTGTAAGATTGCAACATTTGTGCAGAACACCTGGCAAGAGAGCAGAATTTTAACTCTTATAGCTTTAATTGTAAGACTCTGTGCCAAGGTGTCGTTGGATTTGTTTGCTCATACTCTTCACCTAATCTTCCCACAACAATTATAAGATATTTTAGCCCTTCAGCAAAACTTATATGAGCTAACCTCATGAAGGACTTAAATTGGAACTAAAAGATAAAATACTATTGATTTACTTACTTAGTGAAATGAATTGGATGGTGTACTTCATTTTCTAGTGGACAATATATGTTATTACTTTACACTGGTAAAGAAAAAGCCATGATGGGGTTTGCACTGAAGTTAAATTATCTCCTTTTCCCCCACCCATCACCCATATATAGTTGTATACCAGGATCAAAGCTTAGGCTGTGATCACAATGTGACGGGAAAATCTGCATTGCAGCCTTCTCAGACTGTACCTTGCATCTACAGATGCACCAAAACTTCAGTTCCCAAATCTCCTAGTACCAACAGTATCAGTAAAATACACACACAATTTAAAAAGTTCTTTCAATAAAATAACAAACATTTCTATACATGATATAAAGAATAACTGTACATGAAATATCAGTGGTTCAGATTTGCAGAGCAGCCTCAGGGTTTGATACATTCTTTTAATTTCAGTATGTCTAAATCACCTAATCTGCTTTTGAAAATCTCAACCACTGATCTTTTAAGAAAGCTTGTGTGGGCGCATGCATGTGTGTCTTTTTTGAAAATGAAAATCACCAATAATCATGGTTCTGACTTAATATAGCAAAACCAGAGAGAAGAGGAGAAATGAAGCAGCAAATTAACGTTTTCGTTTATAAATTACAGAGAAATAGTTAATGGTGGGTTTTTTTCAGATGAAGCTAAGTAAAAGAGTATATGAAATTAAATTATCTCATTAGTGTCTTCCTTATTTCAAACCATTATGAATGAACAGTTTCTTCACTGACTAAAAATCATGGTAGCTCATTACCTCCTAAGGTCAGGTGCAGTTTGGTCATTGATGCATATAAAGCACTGTTTGTTTCTCTGAGAGTTTGCGTCTTGTGTTTCTTGAGATTTTCTAATTAGATTGATCTATCTAATTTTCATTCTGAGCATGTAACTCATTAACATCTGGAAAATCTTTTTTATAGCATTTAACTGCATCAAATGTGTTGTCCAACACATGAACTCTTAATAGTTCTTTCACTGAAGCATTGTCAAAGAACCCTTATGTCACAGCTGGAACATGAATCTGTCACGTCAGCAATGTACAATGTTTTAGAAAGTGATAGTATATGAATGTGTTTTATGAAGAGATGTATAATATGTCCATGTATTGATCATTAGCATGCAAGAAATTTAAGCTTATTTTTATATAAATATTAAAACCAGTATTAGCAGAGTGATTTGTATGCCAACACTTCTGTCTCTAAGTCTAAGGCATTGTATATAAGAAAAAAGCAAGTCATGTTTCAGTATCTTATTAGTATGATGCTGCTTGTTAAGGATATATCATTTACATTTTTTTAAATGCCACAGGTCTATAATTCAGCTGTGACAACTCGTCTCAGGCTGAAAGTTGATATGAGTCCTTAGCCTGGGAATATTTTATCTTTTAAACAAATTTAATTTAACAAATTTGGTAATTTTAAAAATGAGTGGAAGAAAATTCACTAATTTCACATACTTTTTTATATCTACAAAACAATAGCAAAAGCTATTTAAAAAGAATATTTATAGGTCATGGATCATAGTATTTCGTGTGTTTTTAAATTAAAGCAATAAATGTATAGATTTGTAAAAATACTTACAGCACAAGACCTACTTTTGCAGAGGGATTAATACATATAGATGCATTTCCACTTGTGAATTAAACAATATTACAAGATTCACCCTCTCTTGTTGACACTATAGAGCACATCAATGTGATAATCCTTGGTATAGCTCACTAAGTACACATTGACATGATAGACCATAAGCACTGTGAAGGAAGAAATACAGTTTCTCATCTCAATGATCTCTGGGTGAAAGGAGCATTTCATACACTTCCAATATGATTGTCTTTTCGTTTTTGAACTACTGTTTTTTAAAAAGGCATACTAACATAATAATGATCACTCACACACTGAGCCCATTAAAAGGACTTTAAGCATTTAAAATAAATGTACTCTGTCAAAGGCCTTTCTCATAGGTTTAAAATATTTTCTCCATTTTTTCCAATACTTTCTCAAAAGCCTTGAAAACCAAGGACTCAATCCTGGAACCATGAATTATTCAAAGCTCCCACTGTCATTAATAAAACATTACAAGAGTAGGCTCTGGATTTTCTTTTCTTTCCTTTTGCTATTGGTCACTGTTTCAGAGGGTTTCTGGTTTTTGGGACTTCAAAGAGTATTAGAAAATGTTTTTGTGTCACTCCCTGTTGACCACCGTATTCACCCTATTATCATCAGAGATCTCAAAATAAGGTTTGGTAGACAATTGCTGCTGTGGGCCAGTAGAGGGCACACAGAACTTCGTTTTTGAGTAGGTCCTTTGTGTAAATCTTTTCCCCTTACATTATGGAATATGTTAAACCAGTGAGCTTTGTTACAGCTAGCCAGTGGGCCTACTATAATAAGTGCTCACCCGTAAGAATAAATCTTGCACACTCAAGCCTAAAAATCCTAAAGACACTTCCATAAGGTTCTAAAGTAGGTAATTCTTTTGGACTAAATTATTCAGCGTGGTTTCTTTAATCTACTACAGCAGTAATTCAGAGGTAAAAATGAAATTATCTAATTAACCTCTTCTATATGCCCAAGTATTATAACATTTGTGGAACGTAGTGGATTCTTAAAACATGTTATTAAAGATGGATTGAAAGATTTAACTATAAATGTTCTTGCTTGTGTGGTTTTGATTCAGAATTGCCATCATGAGGTAATATAAATTAAAATAGCAATAGCTGAATACTGCTTGGCAAATCTTATAAAATAGGTATATAGACACCTCATTAGAAAGTTATTTACCGAGTGCCTTCTGAATGTTTAGCACTGCACAAATATAACTTAGGAGTTTATGTTCAAGACTTCTGATAAGTTAGACACTGACAAAACCTGAGTTCTTTTGAAAATGGGATGTTTCTAAGCCTTTTGGGCACTTTGGAAACTTTTAACCATAGTCTTTGCTCCATAAATCTTACACTCTAAAGAAGATGTGGATAATATCATTCCAGCATATGTACTATATGTGATTATGTGGTGGGCTAATATTTCAAAGTCTTGTGCGACAGACCTTTTATTAAGGAATTAACTGAAGAAATGGAAGAGATCCATGCATGAAAAGGACTTGGATATGAGTGTACGGAAATAATGTTTAAGGTCCTAGACAGAGTAGGGTAGGAGGAGTCTAGGAAGGGGGGAGAAAGAATAGAAAGTGGCAGACATATAGGCAAAACAGAACTAAGAAGGGTCTTGAAAATGAAGAAGCAAAGCTTGTTCCTGATGCAGAAAATGAGGGCAGACCCATCAACTGACTCCTAGATTGCTGGGACAAGATGTTTTGAATGAACAGCAGAGAAGAGGAGGTTGCTATAGTAAAAGAGGTGGTAAATGTGATAATCCCTAGGAATGATATGAGTGATGGATTGCGAAGGTGGAAGTGATAAAATTTGGTGAAAGAATGGGTAAGACACATGTAGAAACAGGAGACAAATGCCAGTTAGGTTGAGACTTAATATTAAGGTAGGTGGAGTAATTTAAGGTAATAGACAAAGATTCAAACAGAAGGATTTTGTCTGGATTTGTGTGTGCGCTCTTTGAAGCATATAGAGCACAAGAGATTTAGGGTTTTATAAAAGGATCACTTTTCCCTGTTATAGCGACGAGGAGTCCTGTGGCACCTTATAGACTAACTGAAGTGTAGGAGCATAAGCTTTCGAGGGCAAAGACCCACTTTGTCAGATGCATGCACGAAGTGGGTCTTTGCCCTCGAAAGCTTATGCTCCTTCACTTCAGTTAGTCTATAAGGTGCCACAGGACTCCTTGTCGCTTTTGCAGATTCAGACTAACACGGCTACCCCTCTGATACTTTCCCTGTTATGTTTCAGGGAATACTTAATCTAAGAGGAGATGTGATACTGCTGTGTGGAGAGACCAAGGGTATGGAGGTCACATTTGGAATCCTCCACATAGAGATGATAGCCTGAACAATCTATCATATGTGGCTCAGGTCATAGGGCAAAATTCTGTTCGTTCTGACTTATGTAAATCCGATGTAACATCTCTGAACTTAGTGGAACTGCATCAGATTTACCCTGATGTAACTGAAAGCACAGTTCTGCCTGAGAGATCCATCAGCATCCTTAAGTGTGCATCTCAAGCTCAAATATCTTGAAAAGTGTGATGGCATATCAGTTTCAAAGAAAACAAATTGATCGGTTTTATGCTATTGAGATGTAGGCTCATGCTCTCGTCTGCCTAAGGAGAGTCTTCATTGCCTACTAATCCATGTTTCCACTAAATTCCTACAGTCTTTGTGCTTTGTTGCCCAATATACATGGAAGAATATCCCCTTTGATCTCATAGTAGAGGTGAGACCTATGAAACACTTGACAGTGGCTAGTCAATAGATATAATGAGACTAGTGCTTAAAGATGTCAAAAATAATTATCTTCTCCTCTTCCCATCTTCACCCAGTTTATCTATTGCTCATCAGGTGCCAAGACTGCCTATTATTGTATTAGTAGAGCATATAGCACAAAGAATTCTTAATTCCTGACTGGGGACTCATGGTGTGTCTGTATTATTGTCAAATATGATGTAATATTTTTATTTAAAAATCTATAATCCTGAAGCTACATTTTGAACAAAATCTATTTTTTCTACTGTTAACTCTTGTTCAGTTTTGTGGAAATATCAGTTATTGTAATGTTAAATGTAATTAAAAATGTAGGGCTTAATAGGTTCTTCTTATATCAAGTGAATGAAATGTGTACATTTCTCTTACATCACAATTTAAAGTATGTTATGATTCTGTTTCTTTTTTATTAATATTCTTCATTCTTAATATCTTAGCAGTGGTCAGTGTTTATCTAGTATGAGTGCACTTACCAGCAATTTTTTAGAATGCTGCTTGAACCTCTCTAGTCTGACACCCTTGGGGCTTGACCGGTTGTGAACCAGAGAATTTTTTGGACCACGAGAGGTCAATATTGTCTAGCAGCATTACCAATACTTCCACTGTTTATTGGATTGTTAGAAGACATTTAGGGGTAAATTAGAGCTCAGTAACAGTGCAGAACACTAAGAGCTAGGATTAGTGGCTTGGTGGCTGTAAACAAACTTTATGGGACCACAGGAAACTTGGCCATATCCATGAAAAGTGGATATCCAGTTAACTAAAATCATTCCGGACGCTGAATGTTTCCAGAGCAGAGCATTCTGGACTAGAGAGGTTCAACTTATATTGTGACACCCAGGTGTTTCAGAATATGATCATATCAAAATTTCTGTGTAACAGACAATAATGCCATATGCCTCCCTATGCTATGGAGGCCCATATCCTATTCTTAGTGACTCCAAGTATGCATCTGAGATTTTTAAAGCCACCTGTGGGATTTAGGCACTTCAATTCTTGTTAATTCTTTTAATTGCCTTTGGGCATTTAACCCTCTTATGTATCTTTAAAATCTGTGTACAGGCTTATACAAGATTGTTTTCAAAGATCTAAAATTATTCCTATTTTCATGCAACTTTATTTGAATTGAATAAGCAAATTTCAAATGCCAACGCATATTTGACATCCATGACTGCAATTATTGAATCCAACAGACATTTTGCTTATAATCACATTGAAAGTTTAAGACCAGAATTCTTTGTTTAGCATCCTTGGAAATTATCAGGACTAGAACATGATGAGGGTAAAGTACTTATCTTCTGACTTAGAAAAGCATCCTTATTGCTTGGTAATTGTTTTGGTGAAAGGCCTTCTGCATTGCAAGGCTCCAGGAGTTCTGGGAGATGCTCTGTTGTTTTTAGATGTCCGTCATTGGTGTTTCCTAAGGTTAGAAATAGTTTGGTGCTGTATTTTCACAGCCTGCCCAGACATATCTGAAATTCACTGCCTTACTATAATAATTTACTCATCAATATCATTTCACAATATTAAATTGTTATTTGAAGAATATTAGCATAACTTAGTGAAACAGAATACAGATACAAACAATAATATTTATGCATGTTTTTTCATTTGCTTTATTGCATTAGAGAAGCATCAAGTGGAAAGAGGCTGCCTGCAACATAATTTCATATCTAATATTAACTTCAGTAATATAATTCTGACCAGTAACTCAAATGTTTCTTTAATGGTGAAATCATCAAACATATTAACATTCACAATGAGACTAAGAAATATAGGATAATAGTCAATATACTCATTCAGAATTTTTAGTCAGGCAATATGTTCCAAATTACTGAAATAAAGAAGTTTTCTCTAGAAAATTGTAGACTACACAAAATGAATATTCAGGGCAAGAATAACAAGAGTAAAATTCAAAAGTTCCAGCCATGTTATGCAATAAATAGTTTAAGGAGAGAACACAAGCAAAATATTAGAAAAAATTAAGATTTCAGCTTCTGACAAGTATACTTTATTTATGACTACACGGTGGAATTTTTGAAGTAATACTTACGATATAAAAATGTGGCAAAATTTCAGGCACCAAATATTTTTTGGTGGAGTGCAGCCTTGTCATATATGACATGTGAATCTCTGGTGAAGGGGTAGCCTCGGAATTCAATTCATGTTTCACAAAACTAGTGTTAAAAGAGTCCTGGAGCTGTCACAGTGTGTGTGTAAATATAATCAGGACAAGGTGAAAGTTAGTATTATAATATAGTGGACCTTTTGTATAATCTGCTGTGCAAATGAAGGCAATGAATATTGATAGATTAGTGTTTTTGTTCTGGGAGATGTGATTTTTTTTTTTTAAAGAGGGAATAGGCAAAGGTAAGATCAAGTACGTAGACCATGTTCAGTGATTGCTCTGCACAACCATTAAACCAATAGGAGAATGTGTCTCTTTGTTTTTAAATTGATGGTAGCATCAGGCCAAAAAATGAAATTCCAGAATGATTCTAGATGTTTATCCATATTAAGGATGGGTCCAACCTGTGAAGTTTGGATCTGGATCCTGAAATTTGTGGGCTTGTTTGTATTTTTAATCCACTCATGGATTCTCCATCTCTGGAGAAATTTAAGAGTAGGTTAGATAAATGTCTATCAGGGATGGTCTAGACAGTATTTGGTCCTGCCATGAGGGCAGGGGACTGGACTTGATGACCTCTTGAGGTCCCTTCTAGTCCTAGTATTCTGATTCTATGGAGTTGAGTGCTGAGACATCTTGGTTCTTTGTTTGAGTGATGTCCCTGTGGGTGTGCCACTTCAAATGTTGGTGCGTCCTGACATTGCTGATCAGAGATTTTTGATAGCAGTGACAGATCAGAGAGTGCATGCCCAGTAACTGCCTTATGGTACCATTAGCGCTTCATCTAGTGTTCATGCGGCCCGACCACCTTAGTTCCTTCTCAACCATCCTTGGCTGCAGATGGAACTTCAATGGCAATGTCAGAAAACTACCTGAAATAGATAAAAGTAGTTAGTAATTAAGTGTTAGTTCATCTTAGTCTTAAGTTTCCATTTACCCACTTAGATTTTCCTTGTTCCAAACCACCCCCCCCCCCAAAAAAAAAAAAAAAACCACCACCACCACCACACCTTGGGGAAATTACCCTCTGTTTTTATATTCTGATTAAATGTATAAAGTAAACAATGAAAATGCCAGGCTTTGTGCAAGGACTCTCTGCTTGTCTCTGATGAACACCTACAATGTGTCTGTTGCTAGAGGATGCCAGAAATGCACCCATTGCAATAACCTCAAAGCCAGAGCAAGGAGGGATAGGATTCTCAGACTTAAAATGATTCTGATGGAGAAATCACTAACACTGCCATCAGAGTCTTGGAAAACCCCAAGGGGGGACTCACCAGGTGCTTCTCCCTAGACAGAGCAAGTACCCTTTCCTCCAAAAAGTCAATGAAGAGGAAAACATGTACGTGAAGAATTGTTAAAGAGAAAACTGTGTCCGGCAAGGTCACTATCTTTTGTGCTGAAGGCCAACAAGGGCAAGTACATTTGATGCTCCATGCACTTCCAGCACCAGCCACATCAGGACCGCGAATGGCAGGGATAAGGAATTGAGCAGCAGGCATAAATCAGTCTCCTTCTTCTCAGCACTGAGCACACCAAGGAAGGACACGGGTCTGACATCATTGTAGACAGCGATGCCATCTCCACTGACACTGACTTCTACTGAGCAATTGGCCAAAACAGCAACATTGGCACTGACCTAGGCCAATTACAAAAGAGCAGCAACAGCCAAATTGAACCCACAGGTGGTTGCTCGTAAAACCATGGCACTAACAGCCATAGCACTGCAATGCTTAACTCAATCAGGAAACCTGATATAGCTTCCATGTCCAGGTCTCCCATACTCTGCACTGATGGTTCCTCAGTGCTGTTGGCACCAATACACCAGGGCTCAGTATTTGCTCCTCAATTTTCCAGAAATGAAGAAGATGACCCAGTGGAAGTAATGTTCTACTCAGCACATTCACCCCTCTGAAACACAACCACCAGATGTCCCAGGGGTCATCCTCATAGAAACATACTAAGTCACATGCTAGCTAACACGAGTGTGCCCCCCCATCATTCCCTCTGCAGTGGGAAAATTGGGAACCATGGGCAGCAGTTAAAAAGGCTTCACAACCCACAGAGTTGGCAGATATGGCCCCCTCTGGAGATGACTGCAGGAACCTTCAGTTGCACCCAAGGATATAACAGAGGAACTGAATGATTCTAATACCCAGGACCTCTCACCAAGCCACAACTTCTCACTCGCTACAGATGAGGTGGTCATGTTTCCTTCACCCACAGTGGATGCAAACCACTTTAAACAATTTCAAGATTTGTTCAATCATGTGGCACAAAACCAGAACATGACTCTTGAAGAGTTGACAGAAAACTAACACCAGCTCTTAAAGATGCTACAGCCGGCATAGACAACTGAGATAAGTTCTACCTATGAATGATGCACTATCAAAGCCATCACAAATGGTATGGCAAGCACCAGCCATCATACCCTCTCCATGCAAGAGAGCTTCCAGAAAATATTATGTGTCCAATAAAGTTATGGATTTCCTACTCTTACATCCACAATTCCTTTTTGGTGGAGGCAGTGAAACAAAAGGGGAAACAACTGCAGTTTAAGACCTTACCACATGAAAAGGATGCCATGAGACTGGATCTATTTGGACCCGAAGTCTATTAATTGGCGATGCTTGAATTCTGCACCACCAATTATACTGCCCTATTTTTAAAATATATAACTATAATTGTCTGAAAGGATAGAACAGTTCCAATAATTTCTATTGGAAGGACAGCTCAGACAGTATTACAAGTGTCCTTCAACACCACAGACATAGCTGCTTGCATGACAGTTACAGCCATAGAAATGCAGAAGGTATCTTGGTTGCAAGCCTCAGGAATTCCAAGGGAACTCCAAACTAAAACTCAAGACATCCCATTTGAGTGAGAGAAATTGTCAGTTAAGATGCATAATATCCTTCACTCAATAAAGGACTCACGTGCCACACTCTGAACTTCAGGCATCTATATGTCCCCAAACAGATGTAGCCAGTACTAACCTTACAACTGTAAGTGGAACAACCTGACTCAGCAACTGCAGCAATCCTTCAGTTACTCGAGACCTAAACACCAGTCACAGAGACATCGACCACGTGAGGCTCAAACCACAGCATCACAAACACCATCCACCAAGATGCAGTTTTGAAGCTTTGATTAATGGCCACGTGAACCTCCCCCAACACCCAGAGCAAATTTCATGAAATACCCAGACTTTTGGACAACACTGACTACCATTTTATCTACCGTGGGCATCCATCCTCACAGATCACTGGGTACTGGAAATAA
Organism: Pelodiscus sinensis; assembly: GCF_049634645.1. NCBI lineage: Eukaryota > Metazoa > Chordata > Testudines > Trionychidae > Pelodiscus > Pelodiscus sinensis. Next base: position 119,341,017 of record NC_134712.1, on the reverse strand, counting down.
TAAGATTGGGCTATACCATCCCTTTTACATCCATCCCACATCAGGGACACTTCTCGTGAGAATCTTCTACAAGAAGTAAACCATCTTGTACAGCTAGTTGTCATGAAACATATTCCAGTATAACACAGGGGGAATGGATTCTACTCCCACTATTTTTTACTCAGAAAAATGGAGGTTGGAGACTTATTTTAGATCTGACAATTTGTACATAACCACAAATTCAGAATGGTAACACTGATGTAAATAATTTCAGCACTGGAAGAGGAGTACTGATTCTCAGCTCTTGATTTATAAGATGTGTATTTTCATATCACTGTACGTACCACACACAGACAATTTCTATAGTTCATAGTAAGAAGAGGCCACTTCCAATACAGAGTGCTTCCATTTGGGTGCTTGACAGCTCAGAGAGTCTTCACCAAAACCCTGGATGTGGTAGTAACATACCTATATAAACCAGGAATATCATGACATTCTCATACTTGGATGACTCTTTGTTAAAGGGTTGCAATCAGATGCAATAACTTTTACATAGAAGACTAATATTTTTCATACTCTCAGGTTACAAATAAATGAGGAGAAACCTATCTTATTCTGGTTTAGCAACGAGAATTCATTACAGCTTACATAGACTTGCCAGAAGCCAAAACCTCCGTACAAATGTTCAGACGCTCCACCACTCTCATATCAGTGGTCACAAATAATCTAAGGGTCGCTGGATGCACCTTCAACTATTAGGACAGATGGCAGCCTCATCTTTCGTGGTTATATACACATAACTACATGTACACAGCCCCAAGGATGGCTGAGCTCAGTTTACATACCACCAAAAACAGTTAATTTGTTGTGATGGATGACAGACTCTCTAGAATTGCCATCAAAAGTCATACATTCACTATAATAGTGGATAAACTCATGCAATATATGCATATGGGTCCCATTTCAACAAGACCCAGCATTCATTCTGATTACCACAGCAGATGCTTTGCTGATAGGATGGGGATGCAAACTTGAACCACACAACATCCAAGGGAAATGGTCTCCAACAGAATCCTTAAACATCCATCTACTTGAACTATGAACAGTTTAAAACAGATGCCTACATTTTCTACTAATTATAAGAAACAAATTGGTAAGAATAATTGCAGACAACATAGCCTGTATATTCTACATTAAACAGGCAGAGAAGAGAATGTTCTCACTGCTTATGCACAGAAGCCATGAAACTAAGAAGATGATGCACTACCCACATTATTACCATTTGAGTTTTATCTCCTGGTATAACAGAACTCAATAGCGAACACATCGAGTAAACAGTTTTTGCAGGAACACGACTGATGATGATGTACAACACATTCTCCACATATTCCACTTTCTTATCCAATGGGATGCAACTTTCCTGTATGCCTTCCCACCGATTACCCATATTATCCAAAGTGATACACAAGATATGGACAATCGATCCAAGATCATACCTTTAGCTTTGATAGCCAAGACAGATATGGTACCCATACATAAACCACCTGGCAGTTTGCATCCCATACAATCTTCCTCTCATTTGGGATCCTCTGCCTCAGGATGAGGGTCAAGTCCTTCACCTGAATCTGGGAAAACTGTACCTGAAGGCCTAGTTCCTCTATGGATCCTCTATCACACCGAACCAACCAGTTTAGAAGAAGTTAAAAATGTATTGCCAAACATCAGGAAAATTACCACACGTGCCACTTGCCTCCATATATGGAGGAGAGTCTTTGTGGTATCATGACAATGACAATCATCATACCAGCACTTACAGTGCCAATATATTCAGTTTTGAAATACGTGCTGTACTTGAAACATTTGGTGTTATACGTTAGTTCATTTTTGATGCACCTTGCAGCCATAGCTGCTTTCTGCCACAAGATAGAGGGTTTCAGCCTTCATGCACTCAATTATGAAATGTTTCCTTGCAGGCATCAAGAACATGTATCCCAAAGTCCTCAATCCTATATTACCATAGCATCTACACTTAGCTCTCAGAGGCCTTACCAGAGCCCTGTTCAAACTCCTTGCTACCTGTTCTTTACTACATTTATCAATGAAGGTAGCATTCCTGGTCGTGAAATTAGGGACCTCATAGCCAATCCTCCTTACACCATATTCTTCAGAAACAAAGTTACTGTGCAACCATTTTGTAAATTCAAACTGAAGGTTCCTTCATCATTCCATCTCAATCAATCTATACATCTACCTGCATTTTACCCAAAGCCACATGGGTCTTTACAGGAATCTTCTCCACATCTACATGTTAGAAGAGCACTAACATTCTACCTAGAAAGAATAAAACCTTTCCTTAACTCCCAGGACTCTTCTTTTCCACAACTGAATGATCAAAAGACGATCAAAAGCCATTCAAAGACAAATTCTCAGAATGGATTTTGAATGGAATCTATAGGTTACCAAAAATAAAAGATGGAACTCCAGACTCAGATCAGAGCTTATTCAACAAGATCAGTTTCTGCCTCAACTGCGTTCTTGCATAACATCCCCATTGGACAAATATGCCAAGCAGTATTCCATAGACACATTCACAAACCCCTATGCAATAACTCAGAGCTCAAAAGTCAATTCTTGGCCTTATGGTACTAAGTTCAACCGTATAACCAACTCTTAAACATACCCATTTCCATAATGGGTCCCTGCTTTACAGGCACTGAAGTGAAACACCCATGGGGACATCACTCAACAAAGAGAAGGCTGCTCACTCTCTGCAGTAACAGGTTGTTGAAATGTGGTAAAGAAGGAACTGGGGGGGACTGCATAAGCACTAGATGAAGCTCTAATCTAATGGTACCAGTAGACACTGCTATCAACAATCTTGAATCAGACACTGCTATCAACAATCTTGAATCAGTGGTGCCAGAATTCACCAACATCTCATGTGGAGCACCCCCAAGGACACACATCTTGCAGAACCTCAGTTACTGCACAGAGTGAGTAAGCTTCCTTCTTGGGCTTCTAGGAGGGAAATAGTGAATAAAGGGAAAACTTTTATTATTTGTTTTACATTGATGCCTAGGAGCACCCCCATACTAAACACTGTATAACTCATACTAAGAAATATCTCTGACTTAAGAAGCTTATCATTGAAAAACTAGATATAGCTAGAGGATGACAAATGTGTTTTGCAACATATAAGATTTCAATATTTTTTTATTTTACACTGGAATGAAAACAAAATCTTTTGAATATGTTTGCAAAACAGAATTGTCATGTCCTTTTTTCAATGTAAGAAATTGTGTGTGTGTGTGTGTGTGTGTGTGTGTGTGTGTGTGTGTGTGTCTGCCTGTCTGGAAGTGAAGGTGAGTCCAACCTAGGCCTCAGGAACCTTCCTATCATAAACTTTCATCAAAATTGATAATTTTCATCAAAAATTTGTCTTCAAAATAGTATATTTTGGGAGAAAAGTAAAAAATGTTCTAACCAATTCTACAAAATATGCAAGTTAGACTAAAAGCAGTCTTTAAACAGAGGCATGGAGAGAAAAAGTGACTTGCCTAGATTTGTGCAGTAAACCAGAAATACATTCATATTTTCTGCTTCCCAGTTCAGTGCCATATCACCAACTGTGCTGTCTCCCATATTTTAATCTATACCAGAATATCTAAAGAATTGTGTGAGGGGAGGAAATAAATAAAGAACCTTTGAAACTCTTGTTTAAAAAAAATTATTTGAGCATTATATTTTAAAATAAATGCATTAAAAAGTTTTCAGACAGTGCCAGGTGACAATGACAAATCTGCCACAGATCCTTCCATGAGCCCTGATAAAGGGAGTCTCTGATATCCCAATCTTGCTACATCTGAGAATCATCTTCATGGTTTGTAATTGGAAAAGTAGGTTGCGGTTGAAAAACTGTCCTTACCAGACAGCTAATTGCATGGCAAGTTTTCAGAAATCTTAGATCTATTCCTATTGAAAAGTTGTGAGTTTATGCTGCAGAGTGGCAAAAATAATCAATACCAAAACTAGCAAAAACCCACCACAACTGTTGGGGTTACAAAAAAAAAAAAAAAAAAAGAGAGAGAGAGAAAGAGAGAAATTTGATTTTGCCACTTAATATACTATCAAGACTCAGTTCAATAGCATTTTATGACATTCTACAAAGCACAGGGATATCATTTCAAGGATGAAGGTGTGCTATAAGGTAGCCAAGACAAAATTGACTGTACTGTGTTTATATGAATTTTGTAAAATATTGCCTTTTCAATACTAACATCTCGGTAATAGAAAATAAATTTGCAGCCAAATTCTCCTGTGAATACATACGTATATGCAACCTCCATTTACCTCCATTCAACAGTGAAAGAATGACTTTATTGAGGATAGATTTTGCTCCAAATAATTTTTGCTCTTAAATTACTCCTTTTCCATTTTATGGAAACAGGATGTTTGCTATCTTAGGACATACCAGTGGTGTGTTTAACCTGACATAATTGTCTCAGAAAACTATCAGTTTCTGACATTTGAAAGGAACACATAAAAACACCTTTTTACATAACATTTTGCTACATTATTCTGCTTTCAAATACACTGCTTCAACCTCATTGATTTCATTATTGAGATTATGCCATCATAACTAACAGCACAGACTTAAAAAGAGATCTTTAATTTTAATCCTTATAGAAGGGAATGCTGGGATGAGCTCAGGAAGCCAGGGCATGGTGAAAAAATAACCCTGAAAAGAAATGGATCTTCTTCATGAATAGACAGAGGCATCACTCATTCTGTTTATATGAATCCTTCTCCTGGAGAAAGAGATGGGGATTTCAGAACTTTGTAATCCTTAGGATAATTAAAATGGGATCCCCAAAGGTTTGGACTATGGGTCCCTTCTTTTTCCACTCATAATGGGCTCATCTACTTTCGGAACAGTTGAAACATCGTACTTTCGAAAGCAGAGCTTTCAAAAGTGAAAGTAGTCTAGACATGGCTTTTCGGCAAACCCCTTTGCCCCCTTTCCGAAAAGCCACTCTTCCTCAAAAAAATGAGGTTTACGCAGCTTTTCAAAAAAGGGGGGGTTGCCGAATAGCCACGTCTAGACTACTTTCACTTTTGAAAGCTCCGCTTTCGAAAGTGCGATCGGAAGAAGATGTGCAAATTCCCGCAGAACTTGCGTATCCTCTTTTGACTGTTCCACGTAGTCAAGATGAGCCCATAGACTGTAAGCTATTTGGGACAGGCTCATATTTAACTCTTACATGTTATGATCACTTTGCTCTGCTAATGCAAGATTATTCCTTACATTATAGTTCTTCTTATCTTTAGTTTCTTTTCATAGTTAGTCTTCTGCCTTTCATGACATAAGTAATTGTTTCCCGTTGTTGTTAATAATCAATACTAATGGGCCTTCTGTTTTGTATGTTTTGAGCCTGGGAAACTTGTCTGCAATATTAATCTACAAAAAGTGCTATTCTGTGTAATTTGCAAAAGGAGAAAGTGGAATTACTTTCATGCGTCTCAAAGTGTTTCCCATTTCTACTAGATATGCTATGGTTGAATACTGCCCAAAGACTTTTACACCTGTGCAATACACATGTCCTGTTCTGTGGGACATGCTTCTTTTGTTGCTCTCCACTGGTGGTCTGGAAAGAATTTAAAGATAACATGACATTTTTAAAAGAATAACAAGAATGATGGAAGCGATCTGGCCTGGTTTTACTCCATAGTCCAACAATATATAATATCAGGAGACCTTACATGATATAAAAATAAAAAAGGAGCCATATAAAAAGTGGAAACTAGGTGAAATTACAAAGGATGAATATAAGCAAATAATGCAAGTATGCAGGGGCAAGATTAGAAAGTCAAAGGCATAAATGAGCTCAATCTAGCTAGAGACAAAGGGTAACAGGAAGACATTCTACAAAAATATAGAAGCAAGAAGAAGATGAAGGACAGAGTAGCCCATTGCTCAGTGAAGAGGGAGAAACAAATAACAGGAAACTTGAAAATGGCAGAGGTGCTTAACTTCTTTGTTTGCGTTTTTGTCAAGAAGATTGATGATGACGGGATGCCTAACAGTTAGATGTCTTCAATTCACCAGGGTCTGATGAAATGCACCCTAGAATACTCAAGGAGCCGATAGAGGTGATATTGGAGCCATTAGCTATCATCTTTGAAAAGTCATGGAAGTCAGGAGATATACCAGAAAATTGAAAAAAGGGCAAATGTATTGCCCATCTATAAAAAGGGAAATAAGAACAACCCAGGAAACTATAGACCAGTCAGTTTAACTTCTGTGCCAGAGAAGATAATAGAGCGAGTAAATAAGGAATTCATCTGCAAACATCTGGAAGATAATGAGGTGATAGGAAACAGCCAGCATGGATTTGTAAAGAACAAATCAAGTCAAATTATTCTGATAGCTTTCTTTGAAATGATAACAAGTCATGTGGATAAGGGAGAAGCAGTAGATGTGGTATACCTAGACTTTAGTAAGGCGTTTGATATGGTCTCACATGACCTTATCAATTAACTAGGGAAATGAAATGTAGATGGGCTATTATAAGGTGGGTGCATAACTGTCTAGATAACCATTCTCAGAGAATAGTTATTAATGGTTCACAATAATGCTGGGAGGACATAACAAGTGGGGTTCTGCAGGAGTCAGCTTTGGGACCAGTTTTGTTCAATATCTTCAGATGTAGATAATGGCATAGAGATTATGCTTATTAAGTTTGCAGATGATACCAAGCTGGGAGGGACTGCAAGTACTTTGGAGGATTGGGTCATAATGCAAAATGATCTGGACAAACTGGAGAAATGGTCTGAGGTAAACAGGATGAAGTTGAATAAGGAGAAATGCAAAGTACTCCACGTAGGAAGAAACAGTGAGTTTCACACACAGGCTATGTCTACACTGCCAGCTTTTACTGGCAGAGAGTATGCCAATGAAGCGCTCATTAGCATTTGTTGTGCTGTCATTAGCATATTCTCTGCCCGAGGCTTTTTGCGCAAAAGGTTTTTGTGCAAAAACAAGCAGTGTACATGGATCCATTTTGCACAAAAACTCCGTTTTGTGCAAGATCCTTATGCCTCAAAAAAGGAGGTATACAGATCTTGCACAAAAGGGAATTTTTGTGCAGAACAGATCTGTCATAGTGGACCACAAGCTAAATATGAGTCAATAGTGTGACACTGTTGCAAAAAAAGCAAACATGATTCTGGGATGCATTAACACAAGTGTTGTGAGCAAGACGCCAGAAGTCATTCTTCCACTCGACTCTGCACTGATTAGTCCTCGGTTGCAGTATTGTGTCCAGTTCTGGTCACCACATTTCAGGAAAAATGAGGAGGAATTGGGAAAGGTCCAGAGAAGAGCACAACAAAAATGATTAAAGACCTAGAAAACATGATCTCTGAGAGTAACAAAAAAATGTGGCTTGTTTCATTTAGAAAAGAGAAGAGTAAGAGGGGTCATGATAGCAATTTTCAAGTATCTAAAAGGGTGTTACAAAGAAGGAGAAAAATTATTCCCTTTAGCCTCTGATGATAGGACAAAAAGCAATGAGCTTAAAGGGAGGTTTAGGTTGGGTATTAGGAAAAACTTCCTAACTCAGGGTGGTTAAACACTGGAACAAATTGACTATGGATGTTGTGACCTCTCCTTACTGGAGATACTTAAGAGCAGTTTGGACAGACATCTATCCCGAATCTAGATGGTGCTTGGTCCTGCTATGAAGGCAGGGGACTAGACTTGATCTCTCGAGGTCCCTTCCAGTTCTAGTCTTCTATGATTCTATGTTTCTATCATGCGGGAGGATGCAAGCTTTTAAAATGTCCATAGACTGTTCCTCAAAGCCACATGTGTGCTATGTGCTCAGCTGATACTACGTATGCACTGGAGGTATCTAGTATAACTCACAATTATAATCAGTCAAGTGATTTGGAGTATCTTGGTCACAGCAGGAGGCAGAGCATTTTGGGGGAGCAGATTGAGACTGTGAAAGAAACTCTCAGAGGAACCAATAACCATCACAGTCCTTTCCACCTTTGTCTTTGACCTGCTTTATCTAGCATAAACACATAGTAGCATGTACACTGAAAAAACTAAAATCATGCTGCAACAGGACACCACACGGTACAGCCTCCCTGAAACAGCGGGAAGAGAGAAAGGGTGAGTGAACCACTCTGGATTCAAAATAGCTGCTTAATGCTTTACTGGAAGTCTCTCGGATGCTATGGTGATGAAGGCAGTATAAGAACCATTTTAGAATAGAATAGCCCCTTTTGCCTTCTCACCAGTCTGAGGCAAGGAGCCTATGTGCCACTGAAAGCAATCTATATATCAGTGGATAGTGCTGTGACATTTATGATAATATCTTGTTGAATTAAGTTTAAGTATTTCAGGAGATCATTTAATTAAAAATGCAAATGTTTTTGTCCTACTGAAGGTTTGTATGTAGTTCCAAGGAGAAGGTAGACCACAGGGCTCCTGGAACTAAGAACACAGTGGGGAGGAGGAGCACAGGGAAGGGGCAGTGTCGGCAAATTGATGTGTGTTGTAACATCTCCAGAGAATTAGCCTAACCTGTGGAAAGGCTCCCATACACTGGTTCAAACAGTTCCAGAAACCAATAGATAAAACATTTTTGGTTAAATAGCTTAACTAAAACAGACTCAGGAAATGGAAAGGACCTCTGATTCAAGTGGGGGGCAGCTCTTAGGGGAGGGTTGGAAGATCTTTGGCCCACTCGGGTTTGAATGCTTGTTCTGAGATGAAGCTATGAAAGACTCATGACAACAGGAAAAAAATATGTATAGGTTGAAGGAGTAATCACCAACCAGAGCCTTTGTTAGAGTTGGAGGGATAACTTCTGTTAAGCTTCTTAGATAAGTGTAGATTCTTGTTTTTTCTGTAGTGCTTTTACCAAAAGAATGCCAGCTCTTCCTTAGAATGAGCACCGTTTTAACTTATGACTGTACCCTACATAGCATCTGTGAGGAGAGAAATGAAGCATGCTTGCTTAGCAAAAGAGAGACTTGGTATATTACTTGGTATTATAGTCAGGGTATTGAGTCTCCTGGAAATACCCTGGTATGAAGGGATAAAGATGCACCTCTGTTAAAAAAAAGACAACTTCTAGAGAGCTAGAAACCTAGAGTGGGAGTCTTTGCTGCACCATAAAGAGAGAATATAGGTGCAATTGCCTGAACTGTGACAAGCATATAACTTATGTATCCCTTGAGCGTGCTAACCACTTCTGGCACTTCCCCACAGGTGGTGCAACTCTACATCACTCATTGCATAGGGCACTACATGAGTGAAATTCATGCTTTGGGAAATCTAAATGGTGTAGATTCTGTGCTGGGGTCTTCAGAGGTGTAAATATCCTGTGGGTAAATAATGCAATCTAATCCTGAGTGCAAATTACAAAAGTTCAAAGCCCTTGGATTATTTTTCATTGCTTTTTTTTAAGGCTATCTATTATCATTGCTTTTCATCACTAGTTTTATTTTGAACAGTTTCTCTCTGATTTCTGGGTTGCATTCAGGTTACTTTCTCTGCTAGTCAGTGACGATCCACAGTACACAAGCTTTGCAAACATAATGAAACTGAGACTTGCAGGAATAACTGGATGGGCAGGCGTCTTTCTCCAGCTGTCTTCTGTAGTTGTGGCAGCAAACTGGTGTTTCATTGTAAAAGATGTTAATTTCAATCTGAGCTGTGGCTGTGTTAAAGAAGCATAAAAGGAATTCTTGATTATCTATATCAGTACTGTTGTCCCTGGGGATAGGCTCTGAGTCTTCAGATCACATATGGCAAGAGTGCTGTGATAAAATATGCATCAATAAAACTTTGCAATTTATGATAAAGGAGCAGAAAGTTTTATACACTGTGATAATTATTCCTGACTAGCATTTCTTCCTTTTTTTGGAGCGGGTCCCTTTGTAATCCTTTACTGTTATTCTATTTTAACTTGTTGTACTAATGATTACATCATTGTGAGAATGGGCTACAAGCTCATGTCTTAAGCAAAGCTGTAAATTCTAGGTAGCTTTCCATGTTTGTAATTCCCAAGCCCTTTCTGAGATTCCCCAGCTACTCAAGCTATATGATAGGTCTGGGATTTGCCATGGTAGGAAGACTCTGTGTTATAGGGATTGTTAACTTTTCTTACACCTTTAGATGCATAAACTTATTTCCCACAAGAATAGAAGAATACTTTCCATACAGCACCAAATTATATCCTTGACATAAATTTATAATCCTAGGAGATGACTCGTATCAGAGGGGTAGTTGTGTTAGTCTGGGGGTACGTCCAGACTACATGCCTCCGTCGACGGAGGCATGTAGATTAGCCAGATAGGCAGAGGGAAATGAAGCCGCGATTAAAATAATCGCGGCTTCATTTAAATTTAAATGGCTGCCCCGCTCTGCCGATCAGCTGTTTGTCGGCAGATCGGGGCAGTCTGGACGTTCCCCTGTCGCCAGAAAACCCTTTTGTCGACCGCCCCGTTATGCCTCGTGGGATGAGGCATAACGGGGCGGTCGACAAAAGGGTTTTCTGGCGACAGGGGAACGTCCAGACTGCCCCGATCTGCCGACAAACAGCTGATCGGCAGAGCGGGGCAGCCATTTAAATTTAAATGAAGCCGCGATTATTTTAATCGCGGCTTCATTTCCCTCTGCCTATCTGGCTAATCTACATGCCTCCGTCGACGGAGGCATGTAGTCTGGACGTACCCTGGATCTGCAAAAGCTACAAGGAGTCCTGTCACACCTTATAGACTAACATGTATTGGAGCATAAGCTTTCATGGGCAAGGACCCACTTCGTCAGTGGGACATGCATCTGATGAAGCGGGTATTTGCCCATGAAAACTTATGCTCCAATACATCTGTTAGCCTATAAGGTGCTACAGGACTCCTTGTCGCTCTAGGAGATGACTATCTTTGATAGCAGAATTCATCCCATATTATTCATCAATAATGCATTAGCATGCATTGTTTTACAGGTATGTTATTTGAAGTTTTTAATTAACAAAAAATCAGTCTCTGCCCAGTTTCAAAAAGTACATAGCTGTCCATTTAAATATAGCAAGTTGATATACGTAATCAACAATTCCCAAATTATTTTTCTGATCCTATGTTACTTGCTCATCATAGTTCAAGAAAGTGCAGGTCACTTTGTTTGCTTCAGAACACTTGACGATAAGTAATAATAATAATTGAATGCTAAGTCCTGATCCTGCAAACCCTCCATGGGCTGAATTCATAGGGATTTCGACATACAGTGTGGTCACAGGATCAGGCCTTTATATAGCACTCTGTTACTGATTTGTTTTACCTAGTGCGCCACAATGTAGGATATTTTCTTTATTTCAACGTCTAGGCACTACTGTACTATAAATAAATAAATAAATGGGAGTCCTGACTATCATTTCCTTTTGCTTTTTTAATTTTTTTCTTCAGTAGCATAATATCACGTTGGAGGAGAAGAGGTGTGTGCATGACTCACATATAACACATTTCTGCACATCTGACAGGCACTCAGGAAACTTCACCACAATTTAGCCCAAGAATTTGTTTTTTGTTTTTTTAATTTTTGGCTATTTAATTGCTTGTTCCCATGCAGCATTTGCAAAATACATAACTTTAAGTATGTTTTTCAGCTGCATTGATTTCAATACAAGTTAATCACATGCTTAAGAGTTTTGCTAAATCTGGGTCTAAAGCCCCACTACACCATCTATCCCTGTGACATAGCACATTAGCACATGCCTGAGTTTAAGCATGTGCTTAAATCCCTCTGAAATCAATGGGATTAAGGCATTTGCTTAAATGATGTGCTGAACACAAATGGATTTAAACTCATGCATGCTGTGCTGAATCAGGGACTAAATTAGTACAAAAGATTCAAATGTCAGTGAATAGAATGGATTGGATTAATCTGCAGAATAGTCACAAATACTTGTCTTTCTGGGCTTACCTTGCTCCAGTTGAAAGACAAAATGTAATACTACTAACCCCATATTGAAGAGTAATGAGAGATTTGGGTTTAAAAAGTACTGGAATGATGTTTACTTCCACAGCTGTATTGAGGTGATGAATTTCAGACTTTTTTCACCACTTGTCTTATTTTCCTACCTCTTTGCCTTTGCATGAATTAATAGGAATTACAGTCTATTAGAAAGTGGAATGAATTTAACTTCCTTGTTTTTCATTAAGAAGATCCTAAAGGCAGGAGGCCTTCAATTAGGTTTTGTTTGTTTGTTTGTTTTGGGGTTTTTTTGGTTGTTGTTTTTTTTTGTGTGTGTGTGCATACTTGTTAATGTTGTAATGATTATGAGAAGAGGAGGGAAAAAAAGGAGACTTACCCCTACAGTAAGGGATACACTAGACCAAGCAAAGAGAGAGAGAGAGTACATAACCATTAATAAACTCATTTGAAAAACAACAAAACCTGTAACCTGAAAGGGGTATCAAAGTGTTTGTGCACTGCTGAGCAGGCTCTTGAGCCTTTTGCTACAGAATGCATATTATAATAGATGCTGTTAGAGCCAAATGCCTATAAAATCCTATTCTCTGCTCTTGAAGGTCCTTGTCACAGAGCATGTTTAATTTAACATTGCAATATTTATTTTCCAAAGTTGTAAGTGAACCAAAATATATTTAGTGAAATCAGTATGTTGTAACCGCAGAATATCTGAACTAGGTTCCAGTAGCAAATTAATCTTAATTCATCTTTACGTGACCCTATGCCAGATAATCTCATTTCAGCGACTCCATTCCAGTCCTTCACTGACTTTGTAAACTGTAACCATAGCAGTTTTGCCCAATTCTGTTTGGGGTTTTTAATTACATCTGTCTCTTTTATTCCTGTTTGAATCTCTGTGTTGTGCTTGGGTGACTTATAAGCAAGCTTGGCTTGGGTTAACTATTCTTTAGGGATAGACTCAAGCCAAAACATACATATTGTCTTGAAACCATGTCAGATGGGAGCCTGTATTTCAGATTCTAATCAACCAGAGGGCTTTGTTTTCTGATACAAAAGGTTGAATCCTGTCCTCTATTGCATACATTGAGCCCTTATAGGATTGTTTTGGGGTCCTATTGTGGTGTGTGTGTGTGTGTGTGTGTGTGTGTACAATTCACTGGAAAACACAGACCCTTTTATTTTTCAAAATTCCTTTGAAGCAGGAATTGATAATACTAAACATTTTTACTGTCTGATGCATTATTCTTGATCAAATTAATAGGATCAGAATGACCTTAGTAGATCTTTCCTTATTTCATCTATTGTGTGATCTATGATCCATTGCAAAGTGACTTAAGCTTTCTTCCTTCCAAAGATGTATACAAATCGTACCCAATTTCTCTGAAGATTTCTACTAGGTTAGATCTGTGCAAATGTGCACTGTAGTAGGGACACAAAGCCAGAAGGCTGCACAGAGGGCATTTTGCTCTACAATCTGAATCTTCCCCTAAATTCCCACCAGGCATAGATGGGGACATTTCATGACAAATTCTATCAACGTTCATTTGTCTTGTCACTGTACATCATTCTTAAGAAACTGCATAATGATGAAAATTATTAAAAATTAAAGATTTTCTATCAGAGTCCTAGATTGCTCAGAGTAAAGTAGCTTCTGCTCTAGGAAACACAGAAACAACAGTAAAAGCTGCCATTTCCAAATTTGCATGGACCTAGTGCAACCCTGCATATGGGGGCTAGGGAGTAATAGAACATACAGGAACAAATTGAAATAAGTGGAAGTTTTACAATTCAGAAAAAGTGATCCTTGCAGGTGGCATTATAACTTTGTAGGTCCTTGGTATGCACTTCAAGCAAAGGTGTTTTGGAGGGAGAAGGTTATCACATATGCATACATATTAATATAACTGCATGCTGACAGATAGGGTTGCCAGGTGTCTGGTATTGAACCGGATAGTTTGGTATTTTCGCCTCCTGTCTGGTAAAAACATTCAGAAAATGCTGGACACCTAAAATGTCCAGTACTTTCTGATTTTTTTTTTCCGGCCAGGAGGCGAAAATGCCGGGCTGTCCAGCTCAATACGGAGGCAGCCTGGTCACCCTAGTGTTTACCAGCATCTGCAGGGGAGCTGTCCGGCCCCACACAGCGAGTTAAGATGGTGGGCAGCTGCCGGCAGCCTGTTAGGGCCAAAAAGCCTCACAAGTGGTTTTTAAAGGGGTCACGCTCTTTTCCTTTTTTCCTTTTCCTTTTTTTTTCCCTTAACAACTCTCGGGGTCCTTTTGGTATTTTTTCTGAAACCGTCTGGCAATCCTACAGACCTTGTGACCAAACAGCATCCTCTGTAGTGTAATGAGTGATCTCTATTTGATTTTTGTCTTCTGTCTGTTTTCCATGTACTCATCTCTCTTTCTGCCCAGGGTATCAAAGGCTCAATAAACATCCTTAGCCCCTGTTGCCTTACCATTCAATAGCAATCCCTCTGGTGAATTGTAGAACAGCAGTAACAGATTCTTGAAATAGACCCTTCCATGCCTGCGTAGCTAGTGACCATGATCTAAGGATCTTAAAGATGGGAGAGAACCAAGCAGAGCAAAATTGGGAGAAGGTGTTCAGTTTTGCATACCAGGGATGCAAAGAATTCTTTCAGGGAGGGGCCTAGAGAATGTAAATAATAAAAACAAATATGTCTTGCTTAAATTTTGTGAAGCATAACAATGGAAACAACTCTCCCTTTGATAATACTTAATACCGTCACATAGCTTTACCAAATACAATTTTCAGAAACAATACATTGTTTTAGAACAAATGATGCTTGCAGAATCACAAGCTATGATTTTATCTCTCAGCATCTTCAAAAAGCGTGCATTATTAAATTCAACCTGGGTTCTCTGTACTGTAATGTGGATAATTAATTTGATTATCACTCAAACGATTTTCTGACTGATTGAAACATACCCTGTATCGTGGCTGCAAATATTTCAATTAGCTTGTACAAGCAAATTCTGCTACCATATATTATTATGGTTATCTTTCTTCCTGGCAATAAGTAGTACTGAAGTACACAATGTAGAATTACTAATGTATGCACTAATGAATGCGAGGTGAATGCATCTGTTTGAATACATGCTCTGCATTCCTTTTTAACTGTGCCTGAATCTTCAAATGACACCAAGTTATCTTTTTTTTTCCCCAATGGAGAAGGTAAGGACCAAGGAAACTCTGGGTATCTTGTGTACTACGCTGTAGTTCTTGAGGACTGTACATTTATTATTTCACTTCTAAAAAAATGAAATAAAATTTAGTATTTCACTAAAGGAAATAACATTCAAATAAGATTCACTAAAAATCTCTCTTCCTTGAAGTGTATAAGTAATATATATTGGCATATTATTTTCGATTCCAGTTATTGATTACATTATTATATTCTCAGTAACAAACATAGCATAAATATAAAAAGAGGTTTCCGTCCTATTAATGTCTCGTGAAAAATGCTGACATACTGGTAGCCACCTAGTATATTGCATTGCCCAATGGGAGACAGAGTTCTTTGGGCTAGAGAGACTGAGGGTAGCGTGCAGCAATATACTCAGCTTCCTGGGAAATGCTGCTTGCTGCATCTCTCATATTATCCACTGCACTGTTCTGACCAGTTCTTACAATAGCACTGGAATCCCAATTCTCAGAAAGGATTAAGACAGAAGTAAATAAAAGAGGACATGGAAGAACTCCAAAAAGTAAACATTAAGACATATTTTATTTATTATTTGAAAATTTAAGTTTTAACTGTATTTTGTTCTTTATGAGAACAGTTGTAAACTTTGAACTCTGGCATGGCTCAGATTGTTTTTTTCCAAAATCTGTGCTGGACTGTACATTTAGAATAATGGTTAAGTGTCACTTATTGATTTCATTTATGAGAGAGGTCTGTAAAAATGTATCCAGTCTTGCTTCAAGCATGCTGGAGTATTTCTTCAGAAGTCATGACCTGTCTCTAAACTACATCCCTTTCTCCTCATTTTTTCAGGAGTACAGGATCTTTCGAAAAAGGGTTTTATTTTAGAACGATCCCCATATTAACAGCCATTTTTCTTTTGAAAAGCCCCTCTTTGAAAAAACCCGCAGCCACCATTATGCAAATGAAGTATGGGAAATTTAAATCCTGGCTTCATTTGCAATTTCAAAGTGTCTAATTTACATCCCTTTTTTGGGAAAAGGGATGTAATCTAGATGTACCTATAGAGTCCATCCCAGTTGGTGCTAGTTTTTCCCTGTCTTGAGAAAAATTTAGAAAGGTCAAAGAGAAAGACTATTATAAAGAAAATGTGGAGAAGTTTCTTCCACTTATAGACTTCAGCCACTGTCATTGCTGGTCTATGAACAGGAAATATTTGCCAATAATGGTGGAACAATTTTTAAAAATTACACATTTTTAAATGTTGTAACTGAATCTGCTCCTATGAAAGACAATGGGAATCTTGCCACTGAAGCAGCAGGACACAAAAAATAGCAGTTTTCATTAGTTCATTCTAGACACAAAGGAGCAGTGAGCTGTTATCTATCTATCTATCTATCTATCTATCTATCTATCTATCTATCTATCTATCTATCTATCTATCTATCTATCTATCTATCTATCTATCTATAATAAGCACACAGAGTCCCCCATGAAGTTCAGGGATTTATGCTAGGTGCTGAATGAACCCACAGCGAGATGTGGTTGTTCTACGCACAGTTACTTCCTTTTTTTCCTATACTGGCTTCTGAGTAGTAACTACACTAATTAAATACACATGCAAAGTTTCATAATACATCACTGTTATTACATGAATTGTTTTTGGATTTTTTCCATGGCTCAATACTGCCCATATTGTGCAGACAGAAATGTAATACATGTTTCTTCTATTTTTCTTGCATTAAATGTTTTTGATTATATTTACCTTAAAGTATATTAATTGAGAGACTCACATAATGTTTATAATAAATAACAGATCTTCATTTAGCAAACAATTTTTAAAATCTATCTCGTTCTTATATATAATACCTAGATCCATATTGCTTGCTGTATTTTTATTCAATTCATGTAGCACCCAGAATATGCTGGTGTGGAACATATATAAAAGAATACAAGGTCAATGTCCAAGAGAGTCTAAAAGGATATAGTCAAAAGGACTGGGGAAAATGAAGCATTCAAGGTCATCAGTCACAACTTGGTAACATAATTTAACAGGATTTTTGTTTGATTTGTTGAGTTGACTATGCTTAGCTACTCCTCAACCTTGCTATTAGCAGTCAATAATTTTCTGGTGAACATCATGAAGAATTCAGAAGCAGTTTGTGAACTGCATAGACCCCTTGCAGACCAGCTCAGGGAAGACATTCCTTGTGTAAGTCATTTGAGAGAGTGATGGGGCAAAAGAACGTATGAGAGAGATATCAACACTGGAGTCACTGGCTGAGCAGAAAAGAGAAAAATGGAAAAAAGAGATTTTGGTAATGCAAAAAAGAGAAAAAAAGGATGATGTGTTGGGGGAGCAAGGTTGCCCTTCATGGCAAACAAATCTTGACCAGCACCTCTGCTTAGCTGCATATGCTTCCATCTGAAGGCAAAATGTGTACTTTAGGACAGTGTTTCTCAAAGTGGACCACAGACACATTGGCTCCAGTTTGCTATTTGCAGCCAAGTGGAGCTGCGAGAAGCAGCAGCCCAGCCCATACCTCTTCCCGTGGCTTCCTTTGGCTGCAAATGGCAAACTAGAGTCAATGGGAGCCATGAGGCTCCATGGCTGCGGAGCTGGAAAATAACAAACCAGAGCAGCCAGTTTCTCAGAGTGGGCCCATGGACCACTTTAAAAAACACTGCTTTAGGAGCTTAAAAAAACCCTAGCTGACCAAAATACCTGCAAAGAAAAGTTATGTGTACTAGTTCTCTTAACAGCTAAAAACAGCATTCTATATTCTAGCTGTTGCAGAATTAAATGGGACATTTAGAACTGTATTGAAAGACAGAAGTTTTACTGTTACATAATTCATGTGAATGCTTAGGGATTGTTCAACATTGTGGTGAAAAACACAACCCAATGTATTTTACTTGCTGATGATATTTTATCTAAAGCATGGCCATTATCTGTTGTTTTCTGTAATGCTACATTACATTGGAGTTTCTGTGAGAAGAGAGACAAGGTGGCTGAAGTTATATTGCTTATTGGATCAACTGTGGGCGAGAGAGAAGTTTTTGAGCTACACCGAGTTTTTCTTCAAGTGGAGATGAGACTCACAAGAATATTGAATGAATTCATTAGGATCAGTGCAGATAAAATCAATTCCTAATTCTTAGTTGCTGAGGGCTATACTTTGCTGTGATGTGAGATGCGCATCTGGGATTTATTTCAGATAATTTCCATATGAGAGGTGTGTAGAGAAAATGGTTCTGCCATGAAATTTAGGGAAAATGGTATTCTGTCTTTCGAGCTATGACATGCACCTCAGAGACAGAGCCAGTTCCATTGGATGAAAAGTAGCACCTCAGTAGGGTTAGAGAACAAATATTAGTTATAGAGATGGTGAAATCCTGTCTAAACTGCAAATGAACATTTGACATGCATCTTCTTTGTTCAAAAGTAAGCAAAACTAACAAATTCTAGATATATAAATTAAAAATAACCTTAGGCAATTTTAACACAGACTGTAAAACTGAGACAAATTTCTGCCCTACTTCTTCATCAAATCTTACCTTATAACCTAGCTCAGGAAAACCTATTTATTCAGTATAGCACTTAAATACATATTTAACTAGAGTCAATGGGACTTAATTGTGTGCCTATAATGGAATTTAAGAGCATTCTAAAAGTTAAGCATGTGCATAAATGCTGTCCTGAAGAGAGAGAAACTTCAATATGTGATTTCTTGAATTGGAACCCAAGTGTTTCTATTAATTGTGAAGTCATATACCAAGGACTCCAAGCACTTTAACATTCATTTTATTTTAATTATTATTTATATATTGTTTTATAGTTAATTGAACTTGACCAATTCTGCAATGAATAAATATACATAAATCATACATAAATTTATAATCAAGGCAAGCAATTTCACAATGTAACCCCAAGGCATCAGTGCAAATGGAGAAATGACTTACATAAGAATTTATGTATTGCCAGACTAGATTGATCTAACAGTTCATGAACTTTTTTCCAACAATGGGCAAAATTTAAAGAGAGGAAAAATGATCTAGTATGCCTGGCAATTATGAAGCCCTGTGGATAAAGTGTGTATGAGGAGAGAGGAAGGGAAATTCTTTTTCAACCCTGCTAATACTGAAATCAGCACTTTTACATTTCAGTGGATTGTGAAACTCTTATTCAAGCTGTTCAGCAGTTGCTTAGGAGTAGTTCCATTGACCACCAATGTGAATAAGAGGTTCATGCTCCAGACCCAAACTGGGACTTACCAATTGTTTAAATGGAGGATATTGAACCCCAGGAATGAAGCTATCTGAACTATTTTCTGTATACTAACAGTGATGCAATGTTTTCAGTTTGCTCACTTCTTAACAATGTCTCTTTTTCTGATTCTCCCTACACCCTTTTTTAGGAAATTTGCACTGAATATAGTCATAGAATCATAGAAATGTACAACTGAAAGTGGCCTCAAGAGCTCATCTAGTCCAGTCTTCCTCCACTGAATCAGGAGCAAGCAGACCATTCCTAATAGATATCTGTGTAACTCACTGTTGGGTAACCTGCAGCCTGTCCCTCAATGTTCTGTGTGAGGCCCACAAGTCACTTTGTTTACCATTGCCCATGTGGGGGGTAGCCAGATTCCGCAGGTTTCTGTCTGTGTAGTTTTTTCCTGCTGGTATTACTAAAGTGACACTCATGTAAAGCAATGGAATGTGAAAGGAGCTGTGTGCTGATTGCACACAACATTTAATGTAAAAGCCATGTGTTCCCTCTCCATCAAAATGAAGCACTGCTATGGTTCAATTCGCACACCCACAAATTCTAGGTACACAAGTGCAGTTAGCAAAACTACCCTATCCTGGAAGAACATCTTGGTTTCAACAATCTTTTGGCCCACTGAGATAAAGGAGGACCACCTATGCAGCCTACTCACTAGTCTTTGTTGCTCCTCGTTGGTCTAACCTGTACATAAAAACATCCATTTATGGGGATTCCACAATCTCTTTTGATAATCTATTCCAGTACTTAACTCTCCTAATAAAGTTTTTTCTAATACCTTGTCATGAACTAGATACCCATTGAGATCAATGGGATCAGGCTCAAGTCCATAGTGAATAGCTAACCATAGTTTTTTCCCTCCCACATATCTTACGTAATAATCAACTCTTATATATATATATAGAGAGAGAGAGAGAGAGAGAGAGTAGCCCAGTGTCTGTGAGTCTGTAATGCTGACATACACGGCCACACCCCCTGGCCGTGTACATCACCGCTCCGCCCCCCTCCCTCATGGAGGCCCGGCTGAGCAGGCAGCACTCAGCCAAGTGCCACAGTGGGAGGGGAAGGGGAAAAGGGAAGGGGGGCAGGGAGAGATGGAGGTGAGGGAGAGGCAGGAGAAGGAGGAGAAGAGAAAGGGAGAGTGAGAGGCAGGAGGGGGAGAAGAGAAAGAGAGAGGCAGGAGGCAGAGGAGAGCTGAGAGAGAGGGGGGAGGCAGTAGGAGGAGAGAGAGAAAGAGATGGCGCGAGAGACTGGAGGCTCAGGAGAGAAGACCAAGGTGGAGGAGAGACCTGAAAATCCCATCTTATGATGGGCTTATTGGCTAGTCTTTCATTAAGATGCATAACTGCCCAAATGTAGCAAATTAGAAAAAGGATACAGTGGATCAGATTATGACCTTAATTATGCTAGTATTAAACTCCAGTACATCAGAGAAATTACTCCAGATCTATACCTGTGTCACCTTGATAAGTATTTGGGGCTATGTCTAAGGCTTAACTGTAGGTTTATAATTTCAGATTTAAACTCACTATGTTTGTGCTCTTCTGATTAATCATAATGCTTTGTGTTGTTACTAATGCAAAACAGTTACTGTACAATTTTTCTTCATTAGTTCTGGCTGTTTGGCCTTTTATTTGTCTCTTTCCCACTGGAAAAAAATAAGTAGCCAGAAATAATGAAATGATGAATGTTTTGCATCAGTTGTATTAAAATTCACTGTCTAATTAATCAGGTGTACCTCAGTCTCTTCTAAGCTTTTATCATATAGGAAAACATTTGAATGAGTAGGAGCAATGGAGAAGTCATCCATCCTTTCTATGTGAATGCATTATGTATGTTGTACTAACAGCTGGGCAATGTAAGTATTTAACCTTTTAATTAAGGGATGAATGAGCTAAAAGATGTTCATGTTTGGATCACAGCCAATGCTCCTGGCCAACCCTAAACCTGATCTGCATTCTGACATTATAGTGGTTTATATTCCAACAAAACCAGACAAGAGTAAACATTTACACAAAGCCAGGAGCTCCTACACTAGGATGAACACAAGTGAGCAGAAAAAGACAAACCCCTGCTCTTCTCCTTCTTATGTTTTATGAATGTTCAGTCAATTTTTTCCTGTGCAAACCATGTTCTGGGAGTAGATGACCAGAGCTAACAACTGAGATAGCAGACTCGTCCTAAATGATAGCAATGAGAGCCCATAGCTGGATCTGGGATCAACTAGCTATCTACAGCTGAAATCTCTGATCAGACAGATTATTTGATAGGCTGAACAGCTTTACCTGGAGATGCTCTTAAACCCAGCCGCAGCACTTAGCCATTGGCTGCTCAACACTTACCAGTGCTGTTATTGTTCCTGTGCCTACTGCCTTGTTCCCACCCTTGCTTCAGCCCTTCCTGGTCTCTGATTCCTAACTGTGGCTCTGACCACTATCCCGACTGCCCACATCCAGCTCTGTGACAGCCAAATAAAAAAGGAAGTAAAGAATGGGAGTGAGAATGGGTCAGTTACTTACTGAGGTTAGCATCTCTCTTTCTGACATAGTGGGCACCCTGCAGAGCCTACAGGTAGAAATTTTATGCTGCAGACAGAGGCCATCTCACTTGCAACTCTTCCCCCTTGGAAACCTAAAATTCTCCCGCTGGACAAGTTTGGAAGTGACCAAAGCCAGTTTGAGAATTTTGTTCAAGACATGGGAGTAATTTTTGATGATCTGTACCATAGCTGCCTCCACACTCAGACCCCAAGACAGGGATTCAAGTCAGATACCACAATTTCTGGCCCAACTTTGGGGACACCAATATTCTCTCTAATTTTTTCCATTTGCGTACAGAATAAATTTTGTTATGTGCACCAAAGCATGTGCAGATATGCACCACCAAGAGAAAAACATGTTGCTGGTTGTAGGCAGATGTGGGCCCTTTGCTGATCATCTGGATGGCATCTGATTCTCTTCTAGATGGCTGCCCAAGTGCACAGTTTATCGGGAACACTGGCTGACATCCCATGGAATGGGGCAGCACAGGGCTGCCACTTCTAACTCAGCCTTGAACATGCAAAGATGAGCTGACATGAGTAGAACCAGCTCTTGGTCAAGCTCAGTTTTAAGGTTGAGATCCACCTAATGAAAGGTTGATATGCCGACACCCCCCATCAGTCTTGCCACGTCTACTTCGCCAACCTCTAGTGCCCTCATCCCAGCAGTTTGATGAACATATTGGCTATGCCGACCTGCTTTATGATGCAGAGAAAAACTTGACATCAGGCATCATGCATGTGCCTTCACTGTGGTAACGTGGATGTCAAACATGCAACTGACCTGCAAAAGCCAGCTCTGCATTTCCAACTGGAAACAGCGAATTTCAGTCTAGGCAAAGGGATTTGGACTGGGTTGGGATGTTCTTCCTTACCTCAGTACTTTATGCTAATGCTATTCTGCAGAGTCTGTGGCAACAGTTAACTGCAGTCTGACACCCTTGCAATACCCACTCCTTCTCTGGCATTCCTCACTGTTGGAGGTTAACCTAGAAGCTCTGCTGGACTCTGGTGTTTGAAGAAATTATGTGGATTTGGAGTTTTCCCAAGTACCTGATATCCTAACCCAGCACATGATTTTTTTTCTTTATGGAGATCATTGTAGATCACTCCACTCTTCGGCTACGTCTACACTGGCTCCAAATTCCGGAAAAGGGATGCAAAGCAGGTAAGTCATCTTAGGGAAATCCGCGGGGGATTTAAATATCCCCCGCGGATTTAAATAAACATGTCCGCCGCTTTTTTTCCAGCTTGGGGAAAAGCCGGAAAAAAGCGTCTAGACTGGCGCGATCCTCCGGAATAAAGCCCTTTTCCGGAGGATCTCTTCAGGTAGGAATAAGAGATCCTCCGGAAAGGGCTTTATTCCAGAGGATCGCGCCAGTCTAGACGCTTTTTTCCAGCTTTTCCCCAAGCCGGAAAAAAAGCGGCGGACATGTTTATTTAAATCCGCGGGGGATATTTAAATCCCCCGCAGATTTCCCTATGCTGACTTACCTGCTTTGCATCCCTTTTCCGGAATTGGGGCCAGTGTAGACGTAGCCTTCATGCCTAGTCACTTACCAAATAGCTCTGTTAGGCCATGTCTTTACTTCCTCAAAGAACAACACTGCAGTGGTCAATCTTCCAGAGTTTGATTTAATGGGTCTAGTAAAGACCTGCTAAATCAAATGCGGAGAGTGTCCCCATCTATGTGAATACACCTCAAATTGCAAGGGTCAAGGGAAGTCGATGGGAGCATTTGCTGCCGTTGACCTCCCACTGTGGAGACAGTGCCAAAGTTTGAATTAAGGTATGTCAACTCCAGCTATGCAATTAACGTACCTGGAGTTGTGTATCTTAATTCAAACTTCTGTGTTAGTATAGATGTGGCCTCAGAAATTATCACCCATTATGGTCAACATGAAATCCTCCACTTCAGGTTGATCCATGCACCTTTCTCTCTGATCATTCTGTGCATCCTCTGGTTCATCTGCCATGATTCACATATCTATTAGACAACTGAAAGGGATACTGCCAGCAATCTTGTCTCCTATATCCCAGTTCTACCTGCTTCCAAGGGGACCTTGAGATAAAAGAAATTATTCAGGAAAGAAACAATATTCTCTCCTAGGCTATGTCTAGACTGCAAGCCTCTTTCGAAAGATACTTTCGAAAGAGCCTTTTTCGAAAGAGAGCGTCTAGACTGCACACGGAACTTTCGAAAGAGCAAGCCGCTTTTTCGAAAGAAAGCATCCAGTGAGTCTGGATGCTCTCTTTCGAAGAAGCCCTATTTACATTCAAGAACGCCTTCTTTCGAAAGAAGCACTTTCGAAAGAAGGCGTTCTTCCTCGTGAAATGAGGTTTACCGCCGTCGAAAGAAAAGCCGCGTTCTCTCGATTTAATTTCGAAAGAACATGGCTGCAGTCTAGACGCAGGTGAAGTTTTTTCGGAAAAAGGCTACTTTTCCCGAAAAAACCCCTGAGTCTGGACACAGCCCTACTGTCCCAAATTCTTTGGGAATACCTACCAAGCATCAGGCTTTTGCAAATATGTTAATGAAATAAGGCTGATACCTTGCCTGATAGGGGCTGCCCCATTGACCTCCAATTTGGAGCAGAGGTTTTTTTTCAAGTGAATCTGTTTCCTTGCTGGAGCTATCTCAAGGAAAATTACAAAAAGGGGGGCTGCATGGGGCTCTAGTGTTTCTTTGCAATGAAGAAGGATGGCTGTCTGAATTGTTGTGTGGACTACTGGTCATTAAATAAGATTACAGTCTGAAAATTGCACCCCTAACCAATGTTCCCACTAATCTTTTCCATTCATGTGCAGATTTTTTTTCCATCCAGGTGCAGAATACATTTTATATGCATTGAAGCAGATGTGAATATTCACCACCAGTAGGAAAAATAAACTAGCTGTGGGTGCTCTGCTAATCAGCTGGTCAGCATTTGAATCTCTCCTGAGCAGTTGCACAAGTGCAGAGCTTACAGAGAACACTTGCCCTAACCACTGATAAGTAAACTCTTTGAAGTACTGTGATGATGCAGGGTCTTCACCAATTTGGATCTTCACATATCCTATGATCTATTTTTGATTGGAGAAGGTGATGAGTGGAAGACCACTCTCCCTACCAGGTATGGACATTTCATATTATAGTTGGCTGTGCTTTTTGGCCTGTTCAACACTCCAGCAGTCTTTCAGAACGTATTAATGATATCTTACAAGAGACATGTTGGACCAATTTGTAGTAATTAATCTTGATGATGTCCTAATTTTTTAAGAGGATCAAGATCTTCATGAACAACAGGTGTTCATTATGGCAAAATCACTTTATGTGAAGCTTGAGAATGTGAGTTTTGACTGGACACAGTTGAATTCCTAGGGTGTATTGTCCCTCTTCTAAGTGACTGACTATATATCTTTGCAAGGTCATAGCTATATATGAATCAATGGTTCTGAAGGATGTATCACGGGTCCAACAGTTCTTGGATTTTGCCAATTTCTACAAGCATTTCATCAAGGAATTTTCTAGCCTGGCCACCCTTATGCTGACACTCCTGTGAAAAAGAATCTAGTTCATGTGGTAGCTCAGTCTGCCTTTGATCAGCTGAAGAGAACATTTAAACTGACAACTATCCTTATCCACCCACAGCCCACCAAACCATTTACTGTGGAAGCCAATGTATCAAACTTTGCCATAGGCCTGGCATTGTCCCAGTCAGTACGCTTCCAAAGTCAACTGCATCCCTGAGCCCTTTATTGATACATTTGCTGGAAAAGAACGACATGTTGGACAAGAGATTATTGAGGAATGACATCCTCTCCTCATTATTGAGGAATGCCATTCCCAGACCAGCGGAGGGTGATTGCACAGAGATTTTACTTTCAAAATGTAATTATTTAGGAGGTTATATGTCAGTGATGCATTAGAATAGACAGTTATGCCAGGAATCTTGCTGCAGCATGGCTAAAAATATTACCTTGCCTTTACACAATGCTGGAAGTTGGAGGCTCAAATGTAAAGCGTTAGAAGTGAATTGCAACATTTTCTATAGAGGCAATTAACACCGAGGATACTTCGCCATGAGAGTGCTGTTCTTCCCTGGAGCTTTTGTGTTATGGTATAGAGCCAGGACCAAAGAGCACAAAGAAGCACATAGGACTACAACAAAGGTAAGAACTTTATTTCTGATAACACAAAAGACAGCCAGAACTACTTTCTGGTGTATTGAAACATACAGCATTGACTCTTTCAGTCCCTTCATACATGTTTCTCTTGGAGTGCCAAAAAGACTTTTTAACATTGAAAAATCCAACAAAACTGTAAACTTTACTGGAAGACCATCTCAATTATAAAGTATCAGTTATCCTGCTTCCTTATTAAGCCAGCAGTCAGTCCAATGTCTCTTTTTTCTCTTTGACTCTGGGATTGTCATTTATTATTATTTTAGCTTTAGGCTTGCTTATTTTAGCTTTTGGCCTTAGGCTTGGCCTTTTCATCCTCCCATTCCTAGGCTTTCAGTCTGTGTGGGTTATTTTTCTTCCTTTTAGCTTTAGGCTTGGCCTTTCTGCTTACACTTTTAGCATCCAGCTTCTCAGACTGGAAACATATTTTCCAGAAAAGTCAGCATGTTTCATGACCTTTCATAAGTTTTTTCTTCTGTTCCTATCTCCAAAGTCTTCCATTTTTATTGCTAGATTTTTATCCTTTCCATTTGATTTTTAGCTTCTTTTTTTTTTTTTATTGAGCTTCATTGCCTCTAAATTTGTAGTTTGCCCTGTTGATTCCCTTTGTTATTCTATGGTGGTTGCCCAGGTTTTTCCCAATGGATAACTATCAAACAATTTCCTCACTTTTTTCATAAGCATTCTTTTGATGTTGCTTGACCTGATGTCAGGATGCCATTTGTCATATGTCCCATGGTGTGTACTAGTAAGCTTACTGTATTCATAACAAGTCCTGGTGCAGTACAAAACTGCTTGAAAGCAACCTCTCTATTTTGGCTATGCTGTTTTCTCAGCAAAGTTAAGCTTTTCTGAGGCATTATGGAAACCATTAACTCCATTACCTATGAAAAATAACTTCTGTTCTTCCCCTCCCACAGCATTAGCAACTTGGTTCCCCCCTCCCAGCATGGTTCTTGCAGAGACAGATACCACATCATGCCTCCTTGCTGTAGCTTCTCTGGTTTTGGCTATAGAAGACACTTCTACATGGAGCTTATTTTCTCTGCGCTAGTTTTTTCTTTGTCCTGCACTGGGCTGGGGCCTTTATTGCCTTTGCATCCTTCCCATAGCACTTTCCTGCTTGTTTTCTCTTTCTCATACCTCTGCACCACAGCCTGTTCTGGGGACACTCCATGACTTGATGTTGAGATAGAGTTGCTTGAAAGATTTTTAAAATGTATAACTTTTTTCAATGTAAAAACATTTAAAACTAGTTTTGGGTTTTTAACAAAGCAACATTTTGGGGGGTGAAAAAGTCCCCCCTTTTTATTGCTAACTTTAGATGAAGCAACATAGTCATATAGCCTTCTCTCTCTTCCTCTTTCCCCCAACAAGTTCTGCTTGCTTTATCTTTCTGTCTCTTGTTCTCTCCACATAGATCAGTGATGGGCAATGCAGGCTAGTGTACAGGCCCATACGTTGCCCTCATTCATCTCAGTGGGTCATAAGTTGTCTTCCTTCCAGCAGAGGTGTTCTGTTTCATCATGTCTGCCCATTACACTTTTCAGCATTCCTTCCCTGTGATGATCCTGACTAGCAAGAAATCACCATAGAATAGCAAGAAATTCCCTGCCTGTCCTGGTGACAGAAAATCTAGATTAGTCCTGTTTCATGTACTATAGAAGGGGAAACTAAGTAGGCACATTTGGGGTAAGATTCACAATGGTATTGAGGCACCTACTTCCCATTGATTTCAATGGAAGTTAGGTGTGTAAATACCATAGTGGTGCTCACCCTTGATGTTTACAGGATAAACAGGAAGATTCCCTACACCTTGTTGTAAGAATTAAATTTTCCTTTCAAGTGAGTATGCCTGGCTCTCATTTATTTACATGCTACATTGAACACCTGAGACAAAAAATGTAGCCCTGCATGCTAAATTAATCTTTAGTTCTCTAGTTCCGCTTCTGATTCATATAAATTATTTCAATTGGTTTTATAGCCGCAACTTTTTAAAGTAAGGTTGCCTTTTATCCTCAGGAAGACTTCTATCAGCTGTATAGTTCCTCCAGCAAACTCACTCTGTTAATTTCAAGAGTCTGCTGGTGCTGTTTGATTCTTGTCATGTCAGACACAGCAATCCAGTTTGCATTCAATATTAAATTAAGGAAGATGTGAGAACAGTGAAATACCTGCATTTGCAAAATTAGTGTGGAATGACATTGGCAGCTTCTTCTAATACTTGCTCCACATCTCCCTGCTAGAAGCCCTAAATCTGATACATAGATGTATAAATTGATGCCAGTGAATCAAGAAAATTAATTTCTGTATTGTTAAATTTTACTATTTTGCTCATCTAAAGAAGTGGATTTTGCCTACAAAAGTTCATGATTCTATATATCTCTATCAGGTGCTATATAACTACTCGTTTCTTTTTGTTTGTTAGTCTGTAACTTAAAAACAAACAAACACAGCTACCCCCTGAGACTTTTATGGTATGATTAATAGTCTGGTAGCACTTTAAAGACTAACAAAACATGTAGATGGTATCATGATACTATCTTCATGTTTTGTTAGTCTTTAAAGAGCTATCAGACTATTTGTTGTTTTTTGAGTTTTTCCTATTACAGACTAATTCAGCTATCCCTCTGAAGCTTATGGTATGATATTAATCTCACCTCCTGTTGTCTTCACTCATATGTGGCGTAGCATGGCATGATGAGAGACTCTCAATGCAATCTAATAACTAAGTTGTCAGAAAACTGGGGCTAACAGAGCAGCCCATTTAGGGAGAAATTGACAAAGACACAAGAGCACTTAGGTGCCCAAATCCCATTGCACTCAGTTACCTAGGAAATAGCACTGTATGTGTACTGAAACATCCATCATTAAAAGCATGATGCTAATGGCCATCTCTGCCTTTGAAAATCTTCTAAGGTGTGCCTGTTTAGGAATAGCCCAGTGAATGGAAACAGCGCAAGAAGTATTAGTTGATTTAACTGGCACTGTGCTTACCAAGAACTTTATTTCTGATCAGAGAATGCTGGCCAAGTTCTCAGACTAATAGTTTTGAGATACCCAAGATCCATAAAATCATGGGTTTGAATCCCAGCTGCATTAAACCAGCTCTGTAGCTTTTTGTGATAAATAAACTTAAGTTCCCTGAGATGTACATGACCAACTACACACCTGCATTCACACCCTGCATGTTAGTTTAATCTTTGTACAAAATGTGCCTTAAGTTATCATTTGAAAACTAATAACTCAGGCTACACTGCAGCGCTATTTTTGGGATACCAGAGAGATCCTGAAATAGCTATTCTGTATCTTTTGAATGTGCCCATTATTTCAAAATATAACGGGCTTGCTATTCTGATGTCCCCATAAACCTCATTCCACAAGGAGTTTCAGACATTTTGGGGCTGTTTCAGAAGAGCGATTTATTTCAAAATAAGAGTGGTATCTTCTTCTTAAACCCTTGTACTCCAAGTGGAGCATAGGTCATCTATAAGTCTTCTCCATTTCATTCTGTCTTGAGACAAAACTTCTAGGAGTAACGGTAGTTCAAATTAGAGAGCCTAATTCGAACTACCTACTCCGTGCCGCGTGTAGCCATGGGCACGGAGTCCGCACTAACAGGGATTTTAAAATGGCGGCGCCTGGCAAGATGCAAATGAAGCCTGGGATATTTAAATCCCGGGCTTCATTTGCAACTTCAAATGCCTACATTAGCCACCCTAGTTCGAACTAGGGTGGCAGTGTAGACATACCCTGACAGAGTTACTAGGCCCGGGCTATCAATAGATACTCAGATGTGACCAACATGCTATTTAGCTGTTTGTGAGCAGCCCAGGTTGGAAACTGTAGCAGAAAAGAAATGCAAGGCACTCAAGGGTGCAGGGAAGTTGATGAGACAACTGCTCACTGGTCTAGAATACACCATCAAATGTGATACTATTGTGTGTGGCTCTGTTAACAAATACCTTACAAATCTGAAGATACTTCTGCTGTAGCGTGCCCTATTTTAATTTAAAATATATCGATTCAGCACTTTGATCATATGATATAGCAATAAGCAACCACATATGATTTCCCTCAAACCTCCAAAAAGATGTCCTTTGTCCCAAACTTTAAATCTGTCCCTCCTCTTTCTCCCATGACTATTTGTGTCCAAGACCTACACCAAAATATGTTCTACAGTCTTTACATTCAAACCTCCTTCAATCACAGCAGGAAAAAGCTGAGGGGAGAGCAGGATGGGCCTTGTGACATGACCCTAATCTGGTACTGCAGGACCAAGCAAAGTTGTGTTTCTGTCAGCCTCCCTCCCCCTGCTGTATTTAAAACAGGGCTATGTGTGAACACCTTGGATGATGGCAGGTGCTACGGTATCACATCATTGTTGCTAGCATATAGAGTTTTGCTGGGGACAAGTTTCCAAACTCACTGGGGAGCTACCTGAGGGTTGTGTGCATGAATTAGTGAATATAAGATTATTCTGAGAAAGAAAGAAGACAAGAAAAATTACCTACTAGTCACTAAATAGGATACACACTCAGACACATTGTCAAAGTAGTCAAGTCATCCTTTTGGGGAAAAAATTATTCTTCCTATTGTCCCCCTCCCAACTTTCCATCTTATTCCCACAAGACTCCTCCATACTCCTGCCCCATCATGCCGTATTCCCTTTGCCATAATCCCTATATGCTCATCCCCTTATCCTATCACCTTTGAGTGTCTGCCCACATGCAGACTGCTCTTTTCCTGGGTTCTCAATGGTTGCTGCCCTTGACTTTAGGATTCTTGCTTCCAGCCCTTTATCTAGTATCTACTTCTCGTGCTGTGCTTAGCTCATTATAGTGGCAAAACTCATAAGGGTCTGCCTGCAGATGAGAAGGTAGTCAACCAACACAGGGGAGGGGCTGCCCCATCATTGCAAGGCATCTCACTAGAGCAGATTTTCTAACCGAGGGATTATTCTAGCCAACCCCTGAAAATAGGTAGGTACTTCATATGGGGAAAGTGTCAGCTTCCCAAGTATTGAGGAACTAAAACATCAAGGCTACGTCTAGACTGGCCACAAATTCCGGAAAAGGGATGCAAAGCAGGTAAGTCAGCATAGGGAAATCCGCGGGGGATTTAAATATCCCCCGCGGATTTAAATAAACATGTCCGCCGCTTTTTTTCCGGCTTGGGGAAAAGCCGGAAAAAAAGCGTCTAGACTGGCGCGATCCTCCGGAATAAAGCCCTTTTCAATCTCAACTTGAAAGTAGGAATAAGAGATCCTCCGGAAAAGGGCTTTATTCCGGAGGATCGCGCCAGTCTAGACGCTTTTTTTCAGTGCACCATGATACTTCCAGTCTCACCTAATGGAGTTGATGATAATGGCATTTAATTGAAATTCAAGGGAAAAAACCCTAAAAGCCTCACAGTTTTGAGTCTTATGTTGACATAAAAAAGCTTGGCAACAGTTTATTTAAATCAGCAATGGGTAATCTAAGCTAATGAGTGAGCTGCATGAATGAACCTCCTTCACCTCAGTGGATCACAAAGTTGTTGTAACCTAGATGGTCTCCTGGGATAGGTTGATTTTGCTAACTGCACTTGAGTACCTAGTATCAGCAGGGGGTGCTGATTGAACTGTAGTAGTGCCTTGACTGGATACAGAGGGAGCACATGATTATCACAGTCAATGTTGTGTGCAATGAGCATGCACCTCACTTCACAAACTCTTGCTTTATGTGCATGTCACTTTAGTAATACTAGTAGGAAAAAAACTATGCAGATGGAAACAGCGACATCTGGCAACCATAAACAAAATGTCTTGTGGGACATACATAGAACCCTAATGGGCTGCATGCTGCCTGTGGGTTGCAGGTTGCCCATCACTGATTTAAAGTGATTCTCTATTACAAATTAAATTACCAAAAATGAATTATTAGGTATAGATGAAGTTTCTCAATAACTACCCCTAAGAAGTCTGTAAATGTTAGGTTAAAACATGCAGGAATAAATCTTTGTCCCCTTATGCTAAATGTTGGTCTTTTTAAACAAAAATCAAGTAAATGTATTTTATGACAATTGAGAATTAAGGTATTCTTTATGCACACACTAACAATCGTAACCATACACAGCCGTTTTAAATACAACTGAAAACGTATTGTCTATATTATGTTCCCAAGATGCCTGCCCATAACACTGGGAAACTGCACAGGTTGTTGATAGGGAAGTATTTTACGATCCAACCATGGTGAGGTAGAAGTGCAGTGTGTAAAGCTGCATTTTAAATTGTTTGGGATTTATCAGCATTTTTGGATTATTCATGTTCTGTCTCTTCCAGCTAAAACTGAAGGTGTTGAAAACAAGATGTTCAAAACTGATCTAGATGATTTCTCGGAGGGTTTTGTATAAATGTGATAACCATCACCAGTGAATATAAAGCAAACAAGAAAAAAGAGTAAGCAGTTTGGTCTTTGGTGAATTCACTTAGAGTCTTATATGTCAGGAACCATTGTACTTATCATTTGAAATCAGACTCCCAGCCTTATCCATGCTTTCTATCAGCCGTTAGACCTTGGCAATGAGCAAACTGTTTCTGAAGGATTGTCGGTTTGTAGCCAGTGCAGGCAAAGCGTCCCTGTCAGGAACAGTAATACATGTTGACAAGTGCACATTAATTTTAGATTATTCATTCTGACAAGGCTGTTGATATGGAGGTTTGCTGCAACTGTTGATTTTAGCCAGGCACAGAAGGAAGCTGAAGGCATGAACAAAAACCCAAAAGGGGGCTTTTGGTGGAGGGGGGTTTAATATCACAAGGAAAAGTCTTCCTAAATTTGTCTAGAGTTCAGCTTTCAGCTTCGAAAGCTGACGTGTAGTAAAGATGTACTTCAAGGTCTAGCAGCACAGAAGAGGTAACCATGGTAATTTAACCTAGTCAGGCTGAGACAATAAGAACCAGAATAGAGTTTCTATCACTCTCTTAAACAGGAGATACTTTGTATATGATAGAGAAAGGGCGCCCAAAATTTAGAAAAGAAAGTTAAATAAAATCCATGGGATGGTGGAAGTAAATATATTTTAAGTTTCCCGTATGGGTTTCAGAATCACTGAGCCTAGCAATTAGGAATGAAAAAGACATAAGGTGAAATCCTGACCACATCAGTAACAAAGTTCCCATTCAATTCAGTGGAGACAAGATTGCACCATAGATAGAACCCTACACATTTTCTGTTTTATATTCATAGGTATCCGTGTCCGTGGCTAATTTTTGCAGGTGCAGATACTATACATTTGTATCTGTGCAGGACTCTATCCATAGACCTTAAAATCCACTTCATTTCAAGAGCAAGATGGAACCCTTCAAGAAAAGTGTATATACCTGGGCTTATGATACAGGCAGGAATAATTACCAGATCCATCTGAAGAAAATATTTACAATTCAAAAAGGTTTGATTACCCACAACACATAAAGATCTCTCTCACACTCTATTATTATAAACAGGTTTTTACTACACCATCCTAGTTAGCTATTTTATATATTAGTTAACTCTAATACATACACAGCCATGAGACTTTGAGGATAACTCCACAGATAAATTTTAAAGTAGAATATCTAAACAGCTATTTGGGAGTTTTAGTTAATTTTAAAGAACAATTTCTAACATCCATAAAAGTTTAAAAATAACAGTGAGCCAGGGTGAAAAGTACACAGTCACATTCCTGAGGACTTGCTTATATAATTAGTCTAATTGAAATGAATATGACTATTTGAGTGGATAAGCACTCACCAGTGAGCAAGAGTGATGCATAATCTGACTCATAAAAAAATTCCCTCTCATCCCTCAGGGGCAAGACACGATAGTATCAGGACAAGCAAAGTAAAATGGGAGCAGAAATCATTGCATTTGCAAGACAACATAGCTATTTTAAAGAACATCAAGGCAATATATTGATATAGAATGGTGAGAGAGAGCACATGTGCCTCTTTCACGTTGGTGATCACTGATCTGTTTCTCTAATACTCATGAAATATTAAACGGGTCTGCAGTGTTATCCAATCAGGAGACTGAGGCTACTTCTAGCCTGCAGGCTTCTTTCGGAAGAAGCTTTTCTGGAAGAGATATTCCAGAAAAGCTTCTTTCAAAAGACAGCGTCCACACAGCAAAAGTGCATCGATAAAGCAATCTGCTTTTTGAAAGTTGTGATTACTATGGATGGAGTGGCCACTGGGGCACCTGTGTTTTTTCCAGGAGGCCTCTTCTTTCGATTAAAAAAACCCTCTTCCCCATCCACGCATGCCTTTTTCCACATGAGCTCTTTCAGAAAAAGGCTTCTTTCTCGTCAAAAGAGATTTACTGCTGTCTGGGAAACCCCTGCGTTCTTTCAACTTTCAGTGAAAAGAACATAATTGCAGTGTGGACATAAGTGTAGTTTTTCCAGAAAAATGGCTGTTTTTCCAGAAAAACTGTAGTATAGACACACCCTGAGACTGTGGTGACTGTGGTGTCAAGCAGGAACTTGACTCCGCATCCTTTAAAGTCAAGGAGAGATTTGCCATGGCATCAGAACTTGGTTTGTTTTGCAGACTAATTTTATTTTAGAAAACATTGTATAACATTAATACTTAAAAAATAAACTATAGCAGAGCTGTAAAATTCATATAGTAGGAGAAACATTCTTTGACATACATCAATTGTATAAATATATGTGAAATGCCATTTTTGACCTTCCTACAGAGAACAAATAACTAAAACCTCCCCCGTGCCCTCCCTTTGGTCACTTTAACAGCAAAGAAACTCAATATCAGAGATTTTAAAATAGTTACATCCTACTTAATAAGCAAAAGAAGTTCTTTAGATTTGCTTCTAAAACCTTAGAATATATTTTAGAAATGTGCGTCTGTCTGTCCATCTAGGAGCCTGTTTGTTCAAGAACTCCTTCTAAATGGTAAAAGCTAGGACCATCAAATCTGGTATGCAGCTTCTTCTTATTCTAACTTTAACTTAGCTCAGGTTTGGCTGTGCCAGGACAATGGGTTGTGCCTGAAATGTGATTGTTTTTCATCAAACGGAAAGGGAGGAGTGTGATAGAAGGGACAGTTGTACTCACAAACGACCACAGAGGGGACAGCAAGCACAGGGGACAGTTATACTCATGAATGCCCACAGGGGGAAGCAAGTGCTCAAACCCCATGTAGCAGCCGCTAGCAACAGTATGATCCCCCACCACCCTAGCTTTCTTCGGGGAGCAGCTGCTGGCCTCCATGCAGCCCTGAGCTGCCCTTGGCTGTCCATTCCATGTGGCCCTCATCGCCTCCAGCTCAGTCCCAGGGAAAAGCTGGCAGATGGTGTATACAGACTCTGCCATCTCCAGACTGGGCTAGGGCAATGCCGGATGTGTCTTCTAGTAAAGAATATTTTGTGTAAGGACAAGCCTGAGCCAGAATTAGATGTTCTAAGATTTGGGGTCAGATCTCAGAGTCCAGATCCACATTCTGTACACTCTCAAAATATTTTCTCCATTTTTGTTCCAATGTTGAATTTTGGAAGTTTGATCGGGTCTGCTGCAAAGGATGAAATAAACATATGAGCTTTGAAATCACACTTAGGTAGCTTCCAGATACAGACTCCACCAGATCATCCCATCATTAATTTTGGGTGTGAATTTCAGTACTGATAATACTGGTAGTTTACTGCTACTGGTTGATGACTACTGAGTACAGTAGCAGGCAGAGCTAGCTACAACGTTTTTGACAATATTGTTTTTTGTACAAATATGCTGTTTCATCAATAACAAAACATTTTGTGCAGGTTTATCAGTTTCAACGGCTTTTTCATCTGAAATTAAGGGTCATCTCTCTCAGCCTCCTTTCCTCCCTAGTCCTCTCTGAGTATGTCTAGGCTACATGTCTCATCGACAGAGCCATGTAAACTAGTTTACCAGGCATGGGCAAAGAAGCCTGGATTTAAATAATCCCCGCTTCATTAAAATAAACATGGCCACCGTGCTGTGCCGATGATCAGCTGATCCGGCACAGCGTAGTACACAGCGTAGTACATCAGTCAGCTGGTGAAGCCTTTGCCGACTGATCCTATAAGCCTCGTTTCATGAGGCATAAGGGATAGGTCGCAAAGGCTTTCCCAGATGACCGATCCGCGTTTAGACTACCGCGCTGTGCCGGATCAGCTGATCATCGGCACAGCACGGCAGCCATGTTCATTTTAATGAAGCGGGGTTTATTTAAATCCCTGCTTCTTTGCCTATGCTAGGTAAACTAGTTTACATGGCTCTGTTGACAGAGCCATGTAGTCTAAACATACCTCTGAGAGGAAGAGTGAAGAGTACAGTATCTCCAGCAACTCTTTTCCCTGGCCACTATAGAAAAAGGCAGGAGGAGACTCATGGGAGAGATTCAAGGAGAACACTCCCGCATTCTCTGGTCTCCATGGTGCGTCTACACAGCAGGGCTTAACTCAAAATAAGCTACATAAATTGAGCTATCTCACGTAGCTTATTTTGAAATTGAAATTGGGAGTGTCTATACAGCACTTATTTCGAACTAGAGCACTCTTCCTCCGACTTCCCTTACGCCTCATACAATGAGGGTTACAGGAATTGGAGTAAAAAGTCCTCCAGCTTGACAGTACTTTTACACTATTTTGAAATAACTGTTGGTTGTGTAGACACAGACTAAGTTATTTTGAAATTACGTTGCTGTGTAGATGTACCTCAAGTCAGGCAGAGCAATGGGAATTCCAACTCTGGCAGTCTTAAACCCTATGACTACATCTACACTGCAGGCTTCTTGCCCAAGAACTGTTTTGCACAAGAGTTCTTGCGCAAAAGGTCTTTCTCAAGAGCACGTCCACACTGCCATGTGCTTTTGTGCAAGAGTGTCCATGGCAGTTTGGATGCTCCCTTGTGCAAGAAAGCTCTGATAGCCAATTTAGCCATAGGGGTTTCTTGCGCAAGAAACCCCTGTTGCCCGTCCACACTGCCTTCTTTCGCAAGAGGGCTTATTCCTCATGGGGAGAGGAATAACTCTTGTGCAAGAAGCCCTCTGTTCTGACGCTGTACTGTAAATTTACTTGCGCAAGAATGCGCATGCAGTGTAGACGCTCCACAAGTTTTTGCACAAGAACAGCTGTTCTTGTGCAAGAAGCCTGCAGTGTAGACGTAGTCTATGAGACTTTTAAAGGGTACTGATAAGAGGCCCCTTGAACTGATTTGTCCTCCTTCCTTACTTTCAGTTGTATTGGAGGGAAGAAGTCTGGTATCTTTCTATTTCTTCCTGGTGTATTTAGGAGATGTCTAAATAATCACATGCAGGATGAAATATGTGTTTGGAGGGGGACAATTGGTCGGTCTGTATTGGAAAGGGTAGCAAATCCACCCATTCGCCCTCCCTCCCACACACAAGACAGCCTCATCTAGCAGGAACACTATCCAAAAACACTTTCTTAGTCCTGCTTTTGCCTCTTCTGATTAATCCTTTGGAACTAAGTATACTTAGAGGGTGTGTAGCAATGGTTTACAACTAACTGCTCCCTGAAGATAGTCTATGTGGAGGGAAAACTAAGCCAGCAGGCATTTCCTGCTTGCCCCACTCAAAAAAGAGACAGCGAGAGGTAAGGGACAATCCAGGCCTGTTGCAAGAAGAGATTTCTGTAGGGCAGTATTTGGTACTGGATGAAAATCAGAATGCATAACAAAAGCTGAATAACAAGACAATTCTACTACTGTACATCCAGGACCACATTCATATAGGAGGATTTTTCTTTTGCCCTTAGCTGCCCCACTAGGATTAAATAACAAACTGGAATTATCTGGCATTTGAGTCTGCAGTGACTTTGCTGGTCATCCTTAATCATTTTTTCCCTAGAACAGCTCTTTCTTCATCAGCTTTAATATTTAAATTGGATTCACTTTTAATTCCTTAATATGCAAACACATTAGTGTGAGAATTGATTCAATATTTAAACTTGTTCTGTTTCAAACACATTTTATGCTTCAGCAGTTTCAACTTGCAGATTATTTCAAACATGGAACTGATTCCAAAATTAAACAGGTTTAAATGTTCAGTCAATTTATTTTAAACTATGTGCTGGCTGTGTTTTAGAAGTTTGTAAAGGGAATATTAATTTCCTTTGTTGGCACTTTTAGAGTTCATAGTATCTAAGCAATCTGAAAAGAAATTCACATTAACAGCTGTTCATAACTTGGCTGTAGAAATGTAAGCAAGGCTAGAAGTTGGCATGTGGCACCCAGATACTATGGTGATGAATATTGTGTAAAGGCCTAGACAGACTAGCACTTTTTTGTTATTTTTTAAAATCTATTGGCATTTCTTTTAGTTGTCAGAGTTGAAAAACAACAAAATAAGAAATACCATCAGTTGATGCCGGAAAAATGTATATAGTGAGAGTGCTAAAAGCCATTGAACAAACCCACAAACCTTATACATAATGGAAACCACTTCAAGCCAGGTGGTGCACTGCACCCCCAACACTCCCATTTCCAGCATCTGAGCCACTACTTTGAAACAACTGGTGCATACTTCTTGGCAGTCCTAACAGATAGGCAGAGAATTGAGTGGTTATGGTGATCTCTGCAGTTTAAGCCATAGATGCATTTGTAGGGCAGAGCTAAGGTTATCCATGAGATACTTTTGTACATTTTCATTCAGTGCTGTGGATCTGATACTTTCTATGAGGACTCAACTCACTTTAAAAAGAGAATCATTATAGACATTATAAAGTTTTGGATTGCTTTAAAATATTCCTATAATTCAAAAATCGTGTAGTTCTTTAAAGGAAATCATGCATTCCATTAGTTAATGATGTGCATAAGGCTCTTTTTTGTTAATTTAAAATTAAAATTACTGATTTCTTAATGTTTGAATGTTGGCCAATGCATGTGCACACTACTTGCTTTTATTTCAGAATCATTTAATACATATCTACATTATTATTGTAATGTCTTCACATTATTAACTGATAGGTTATACATACCTACCAAGGCCTGCAGTAAGAAAAAAGCAGTGGGTTGAAAATGTGCATAATTTTCATATTTTTTGCATAAACTCAGACACAAAGTATCAGAAGAATGTCTCTTGTTATTCTAAAGTTCTACTGATAAAATAGGACCGAGGAGGTGATTGCATCCACATACTCTGAGTATTCAGTCTATCTTGAAGACCTAGCTAGAGAGTGACCTGGGTGGCTTTCAAGCTACAGAGAAGCTATATCCCTTGGCATTTGCCTTTGATGTTTTTTGGGGAGAATGGAGTGTTCACAGTTATTATATATATTAATTGAATAAATAAATTTCCATGCCATATTTACAATTTTGTTCCTGTTTTTCATGGTGACAAATTCTCTGAAGGTGATGAAACAAATACTTATTATGACAACTCCTAATTTAATGCCTGATTCTGACTTTGTTGAGTAGTGAATTTACTGTGAGAGGCAGTAGGGCTACCCACCTAATAAAACACTGTGTTGTGTGTGTGCAGTAGCAACAGAATTTGGCAGAACAGTGAAGAGTCTGAGCACGCAGGATTTAAATAATCTAAACTATGAGGATCCAAGCATGACTTAAGACTCCATACACAGAGCTGGCCCTCTAGGCATAGATGTCTCATTTTTCATGCTAAAAAGACTGGGTCGGCCACTTCTGCAGCAATGTTCCTGCATTTGAAAGGGACTGTCCAGATGCATGTGTGTATGTAAAAGTTGGGCTTTGGGGAAGAGGAAGAAGATAGGACAGAAGCAATGTATAATATACTCTATATATTTCTGAAGAAGGCTTCTCTGTGGTGAGGAATTCTGCTTCTAAGGGAGTTTTGTGATTGGAGCACATGGGGTTTTGGTGCTAGATCCAAGCTTCCCTCTACGGGGGAAAAGGATGGTAAACCCCAATAGGAAAATACAGAGGAAATACCATGACTGGAATTATGCAGTTGTCTGTGCAGGCACTGGTGTAGAGATTGTGAAAAGGCCCCGAGAGAAGCTAGGGAAACAGAATACTGTTTTGAAATATTTCAGTGCCCAGGCTGTTTGTTTTCCCACACAAATTATTCTCTGCTTTTATATTAAATGCCCACAGCGTGGCACCAGAAAAAAAAAAACCTGTGGAAAGTGAGAGAGTGCCAAAAGGCAATATTGTATTCTGAACAGGTTTAGATTTGAAAGAGTTGGTTATATTCCAAAGTATCCTCTTAAATATCCACACAGGCATCAAGCCAGCAAACACTTAAGTGTATACTTAACTTTAAACATTGACTTCAGTGGGACCACTCACACTTTTAAAAATAAGCATGTACTTTGCTGGATTAGTAGAGCCACTCATGGATACAAAATTTATCTCCAGATCAGCTGCAGGAGCAAGTCCACATTTCTCACAGAAAAATATAATGTTCCAGAAGAGCTTCTAAAGTTAGACAAACCATATACATATTAAAAAATGTTTTCCTGGAATTGCAATATATATTTATGAAATGCGCACACTGTTATTTCAATGTCTTTACATTCACACAATAGATTTTTCTTTTTAGCAATACTTGTAAGAATAAATTCAGCTAACACAAAGAACCCAACATAAACACACGAATGCAAAGCAATTCTTAGATAGGATTTGAAGTCTGTGTTTAACTCTCTCTATAATACATCAAGAAAGGCTCTAAAATAGCACCTGATTTTCTATGCTGTAATTCTGTGACAAAAGGTGCTGAAAGCAGAAAACTGGTATATGAACAGCTGCTCATTTTTTTTTTAAATCAGTAACACTTTCACTGAAATACTCTTTTTAAATATGCCATGAGTGATTACACCACAATACAGGGCATGTATCTATCTTTTAAACACAACCCTACACTGGGGAAACACAGAACCACCCTGCCCTAGAAGGAGCACCAGAACAAATTCTATTTTGTAGAGACATTCTTGTACTGCCAGATTCATAAAGCCATGCTCCCATGACTACATGCTTTTAAAGGGTATGGCTTCCTATTCATTGCACAATCAACCAGTTCCAGGGACTAGTTTGTGCTTAGAAAGTCATGACATAGCTGAACAAATAATTGTTGTGGGTTCTTTTTGGAAGGGGGTTGGTTGGTTGGTTGTTTTGCTTCGGAAACTGCACCAAAAAAGTAAATTTCTCCCCTCCTTCACACACACACAAAAAAGGAGGAGAAGGAGGAGAACGCGGTGGTGGTTTGGCTTAAACCAAAACTAAATTTCTAGCTTGCCAAAATGGAAAAAAATGGTTTAGGATCAAACAAATATTTTATTCAACTCAAAATTATTTTGTTCCAGATTTTTGTTTTATTTCTTCATTTTCTTTCCCTTTTAAAATTTAGATAAATTTTGAAATGGCCTTTTCATTTAGAAACAAAAAAGAGTAAAACATTTCACTTCAAAATGCCTGAAACAAAAAACTTAGATATTTTTTGAGAAGGAAATCCATTTTGAAATGAGGGACAACACTGTTAAATTTGACCTGATTTTTCAGATCGTTTCAATGCCCTCTCAAAATACATTTTCAGTGAATGTACTATTTGCCCGCCCCTCACTTCCCCCCCAAAAAGCCCCGTCTAGACATGCTCATAATACTCCCTACCTTTCCCTTAAATAAGGACAAACATGAATTCTGCCTGAGACATAAGCTGAGCACGAGAGGACTTCTGTCACCCTATGCTCACATGTGGAAGACAAGCAGAATGTGGACCATAATAGTTTGGGTTTGTTGTTTAATTTAAATTGAAGCTGATTTTGAATGAGAGGCTAAAAAAGTATTTGAACCAAAAAAAATTTTCTTCATATTTATAAATGTCCATAAATATATAAATAAATACCTGTAATAGAAAATAGTAATATGGCAGTAATTAATTAATTTTGGAAAATATCATGTTTTATGGAATTGAGAGTAAAATATTGACC
This sequence comes from Pelodiscus sinensis, assembly GCF_049634645.1. NCBI lineage: Eukaryota > Metazoa > Chordata > Testudines > Trionychidae > Pelodiscus > Pelodiscus sinensis. The sequence continues at coordinate 119,298,953 of NC_134712.1, read as the reverse complement.
AATAATTAATATTTATGTGGTCAATACAGCTCAATCTACTATATATTTGAGAGAGTTTGTGTGTCTGCATGTCTGTCCGTCTGAGTCTCTTTGTTAAAGAATTCCTCTAAATGGGAGAGGGTTTGGCTACCTGGGGAGGGCGGGGGGGCAGCCCTGAACTTCCTGCCTCAAAGGAATCTTTTAGGCATGGAGGACTGGCACTCCTTTCCCCTCCCCCCAATTTGTATAAGAACATTCCCCTTTGACAGAAAGTGAGGGGAAAGCACAGTTTGCTTCATTTCTCAATCTGGCTGGGGAGCACAGAGGGCAGATGCACCTTGGCCTACTCCAGCACGGGGACACGCACCCCTCCCTGGGCTGTGCCTATTGGAGCTGCAGTGACCATGGAAAGGCGCTTGTCACCTGCCCCAAGCTGCTACAGTGAGAGAGGGCTAGGGTTCTCCTCTATCCCCTGGGACAGCCTGCATATCAAAACCCTCATCTCCAGCCTCACTACAGAACAATGATTTACGTGAAGAAAAACAAAAAGTAATTTAGGTAAGGACCCAAACAATGGCGGGTAAGTGTATGTGTATATCTATCTATCTTTCTATCTGTCTGTCTGTGTCTGTAGCTATCTATAAAATAAAATAAAAATTGGTCTGTCAAGATTCTGGGACAGGTGGTGAAAATGATCAGAGAAAAAAAGAGTAATTGACTGCTTAGTTAGAGACAAGAAAAATAATAGGAAACATGAAAGTTATACAAAATAATGTACTCTATAGACATGGTAACTCTCTGGCTTCTAATTACTCTGTCTTGTAAAACAAGAACATTCAGGCACAGAGTGAAATTGAAAGGCCAAAAAATTTAAAAACTGATTAAAGGAAATATATTTTTACATGAAAGTACAATTAATTTGTGAAACCATATCCAGTAGGTACCATTGAGGTTTAGTAAGATTTTTTTTTTAAAAAAAAAGGATGGATGTTTATGTGGACATCCACAGTTATGTTACATAGGATTTAAAATACAAAGGTCATATAGTCACTTTCCTCAGGGTATAAACTAACCAGTAACTGATGAGGTAAGGTTAGGAAGAGAGAAACTTTTTCTCTACAGTCAAGTTATTCCACAGTTATCCAATAGGTTTCTTACTTCTTCCTCTGAAGAATCTGGGTCTTAGTACTAGCAGGATACTAAACTAGATGGGTTCTTGCTCTCATATGACTTGGCAGTACCTATATGCCTATATCAGGGAACGTTACTAAAGTATTAGGGGAAAAACACCTTGTAGTGATAACTCCATGAACTCAATCTATTTAGCTTACCCAAGAAAAGATTAAAAAGTGACTTGATCAGGTTTTTCAGTACCTATATGGAGAACAAAATTTTGAAAATGGGCTCTTCAGTCAATTAGACAGGGATCTAACAAAATCCAATGGCTGGAAACTGCAACTAGACCAATTCAGATAAGGTGCATATGTTTAACAGTGAAAGTAATTAACCACTGGGACAATTTACGAACGATTGTGGTGGATTCTCTATCACTGGTCTTTTTAATATCAAGACTGGATGCTCATCTAAAAGATATCCTTTAGTTCAAACAGGAATCTTTTCAGGGAAGTCTTATGACCTATGTTATGCAAGAGGTCAGACTAGATGATCACAATGGTCCCTTCTACCTTTATAATCTGATTCTATGTAAATAAAGGCACCCTTGTTAATTTGCAGTAAGAAGAGGCTCATTGTGAATTTGCTGAATTTTGTAAATTGGCAAATAAATAAATATTAAATAAGTTAGGGTAATGCATCATATAATGTGCTATGTTCATTTATTTGGTAAGTGTAGTTTAGCTTCAATTTATTTTATTATCATCACTAGTTAGAGATCAGTCATTGTTATGTTTTAAATTCCTAATAAGGAACTTCATCACAATATTTTGCTGTAATGTTTGCTGAGAAGTGGGAAAGAGACCGCCTCTATTGTTGGTGAAATTAGGTTATATATGGATTTGCAAAAAGTGCAAATTAGCAAGATTCTACTTTTACACTTTTGTCAGAAGTCAATGAGGATAGGATATTTTTGTGAAATAATTGTACTGATAAAAGTCCTTGATGCAGTGCTATCAGTTTAAAAGTGCTTATACCAGTTTAGCTTATTCTCCTTCCCATATGGGAATGGCTATGCTAATATAAAATATCATTTTACTGATACCACTGCAGCCAAACTAATGGAAGAGAGGGGAGGAAGAGTTTGTACCATTGCACCAATTGGCATTGGTGAAGGCTGTACAACTGTCTCATGTATTCCAGCCCTGGAGCACATAACTTCCTTCGATTTTTCAATGGGAATTGTGCACCTAATGCCTTTAGGGCCTCTTTAAAAATCTCATCTTAGATTCTTACAGTCCATGCTTCCAAACCCCTCTCCCATTTACTACCCTGTTCTCTAATCAAATTCTGAATCTAGCCATGGGGAAAATACCCTCCTTCTGAAAGCCAGAGGGGTCATAATAGCTGACCCAAGCACAGAAATAGTTAAATAGCCTAAGACTCACCCATAGGAAAGAAAAGGGCAATAAAGGAATTGTGTCTGTTAAAATCAAAGTTCTTTCCCTCATCTGCTCCTGTGTGTCAAGCATAACTATGAACTGCCTGTTCTCAGAGCAAATTTGCTAAATTATATTGTAAAATTTAGGAAAATTCAAATCCCAATCTTACGTTAGCCTACTTCTAGTATATCCTAATGCTTCTTTGTTTGTGACTATGACCCTGAAGAGCCTGGGTACTAGTGGAATTTTTGTGGAACTAGACAGCTGTTTTTCTTCCTTTCATTCTGTTTGTGGAGTGTAATCCCATGTATTTTAGTTGAATCTCTTACTTTCAATAAAATTTGATTTCTTACTTATCTGCAGATTCCAGTGCCATTAGTATAAGCACTGTAATGCTGTTTGCTTTCTTCTACACTTTCCTACTCTCTTGCACACCAATTGAAGCTATTAACATATTGCTGCTACCTCATTATACTTTGGATTTTGCAAATGTCTTCTTGTAAACGAAGTAAATTAATATTGTATATTCAAGGTGACTTTAGTCTTTTCTTTCAAGCATAACATCTCTCTAGATTTGCAAATCCCTCTCTGTTTAAAAAATACAAAAGAAAAAAACTCATTCCTGCATTTAAAGCAATACAATCAACAAAGTTCTGCTATCTAATCATTCAAACATAGTCAGAAGAAAATATGTGATTCTCTGGGCTGTCAAGGACATCAAAAGTAATAGATCCTGGCTGCATAAGAAGTAAGATGTATCTATTCAGGGGCAAGGTTGTCCAATGCAGAACCTAATTAAGCGGGGGAACAAACAGCTCTATGGTCAAAATTGTGGAGCAAAAAGATTTAGACAAATCAATTCTTTCCCTCCTCTTTTGCCTGTTACATCATAAATCTCCACCCATTCTGTTGCTTACTGTAACTGCAAATGTGGAAGAACAGTCTCTGACCCCATTAACCATAATATCTGTGTGCCTCACAACATATTTATCTTCACAACATCCCTGTGAAATAAAGCAGTGCAATTACCCCTATTTTACAGATTGGGAATGCAGCAAAAATTGTGTATCTTATTTTGAGTTCAGGGTGCAGTGAAGATGCACCCTATGAGAACGAGAGGATTCTGTTCCATCTTGTACATCTCCAGATGAATTGTTTTACCAACATCAATCAGTTACACCCTTTGAAAACCCACTGAAGATAGCATGGTAGCACATGGTATCAGGGGCATAATTTGGCCAGCTGGCTCCTTGTAACTGGCAAAATATAAAACAGATTACCTTTCACAATCCTAATGGAGTTTGCTGGATTCGCAGTCAGGAAGCAAACTCATATTTCATCTGTAAGCTAAATATACTTAGATAAATCAGTATGAAATGATAAACAGGGATCCCCACAATAGGACATTTCGAAAGTGGATACTTTTAGCAGTAAAACCACACTTTAAAGCTTATGCTTAGCCTGCAGGGCTGAGCTACCAGAACCTTTGTGGCATAGCATCTCAGGATGCTGTTTTAAAAAACGTATTTGGTTTCTGCTGGATTTAATCAACAGAATTGTGTCTAGTAGGTGTAGGTTTAACAATCGTGTGTTTAACAATTAATTAGTTTCCCAAGAGATATCAGCAAAACTCTGAAGATCTATCTGTTCCTCTGACATACTGCCCCCACATAAATCTGACTTCTCAGGTCCATCCTTTGATCAAACGAGAACAGTATGTGGGACCAAGATGCCATTGGTCAGGTGAAGAAGTCACCTGTTGAACCACTTGAGGCAGCTCAGTGTAATATCGTTGGAATTTCCGATTCCTGTCAATCAGGCCATTGATAGCCATCTGAGGCAACTGCCTAAAACAGTAGATTGAGGAATGAGTAATAGTCAAGTCAGTTCCTCTGCTCCTGAAATTTCAGTCTCTGTATGCCATTACATGGCCTGTGCAAATATGAAGAGAGGAGGCACCTCATAATCATGGAGAGTGGTCACTGCATTCTGAAACTCAGGGGCATACTGTTTGGAGGCCTTTCTCTCCATTATAGCTACAAGACATGGATTTAGGAGGTTCATCTCAACCCCTCAAACTTGCTATTTAATTCAGGGTTTAGTTGTTAGACTACACTGTATCTGCCTCCCTCCTGAAGTCAGTTGTGTTAACTATGAAGTCTGTGGCACTCTGGAACTTCTTTGCTGGGGCCAATCAGACTTCAGAGTGACTATAAAAGTATGGCACCATCATATTCCATCACTACAACAGAGTAAGTAGTAGTTTTCCCATCCTGTTAAATTTGTTGAGATTTTGGAAATTTTTCCAATCCCAAATAAGAAGAGAAAATCAAAACCTCAAAAATGCTCAAGATCTTTAAAATGTGAGGGAAGAAATAAAAAGTTCTTATAAATCAAAACAGTTTGAGTTTGAGCACTGTTTAATTTGTTTAACTCTAATTAACTTAAATTTCTAAATAAGAAGTTATTTCACACTGGAAACCTAGATTCTTGTTTTTAAAATGTTGAAATATGATGTTTGAAAAATTTTGGAAACTTTTTCAAAAACAGTTTGAGGAATTTACTGTAGCCAAACCCTGCAAAAGTGACCAATTTGTCAATGCTGATTTTTTACCAAAATTTTTTTTGAAACATTCCAAACAGCTTTTCCCATCGTAAACATAGCTAGGTCCTGAATTTTTACCATTAAGGTAAATGGGGAAGTGTCAAAAAACAAAATCTTTACCTATACAACATTCCATTAAAACCTCCTGAACATATAGACCCCCTTCCAAACCTCTTTCATCTAAGTCCTAAACACTGGATTCAATATTGAAAACAGCTGTATTGCCTAGAGGATGCCCTAAAGACAGATAACATCAGTCTTATGACAGTTATTCCTCCGTTCTACTTTTTTTTGTTTCTTATGCCTTTCCCTTTTCTTCCCTCTCAGTTTAAAAATATCTGTCCCATGACACATTTGGTTCATCCTTTGCCAAAAGTAAGAATCCTTTTGTAGAGGAAGAATTAGCTAGCATTTACTACGCAATCCAAAAAATGTTAAAACTGAAACAGATCATTACTTAGGTTCAGATCATGAGATCTATTTCCATAAATCCATTTGACTTTCTTTCCAAGTCAGTAAAGAGAAAAAAATCTTTGTTTTTCTTCACCTTTTCAATCAAGAATATCAAACAAGCTAGAATATTGGTTTGTGGGGAGAGTTGATTTCATTCCTTAGGATCAATTAGTGATAGAGCAACATAAGCTTCTTTAACAGATGCTTTGCTGCAAAATTGCATGCCTCAGTTTACTCTGTAAAGAATACAATTAAACCAAGGCAAAGCTGGTTATGACTCCAGTATAATGAAATGAAAACACTATCATCATTAAACACCACATAAAGCCATTGATTCCTTGTATTATTGTCAGGTTTAATTGAATTGCATTTTTCCCTTTCAGTTCTTAATTATGCAGTTCATTCCTGAATCCTTATTTTCATGCAAAGAAGGAGAATGCTCTCTTCCTTACCTTAGCATCTAAAATACAAGCCTATTGAGCTCAGACATACTTTTGTAGGACTTAATTAAGGCCAAACACATTCAGAGGCCTTGATAAAAGCAGGTATTTCTGTACTGAGTCTGTTACTGGGTGATGAGACAACAGACGCGCTTCCTGTACAATGTCTATGTTTCTAACCTGCAGCTAAACTCCTAGCACCCATTTCTGTTAATGCACAAAATGTGATTTCCAGGAGTTTGCAAAGATAAGCCAAGCTACTAATGAGCATTATAAAAAACAGGAGCACAAAAAAGGAGAAGGAAAGTGCAGAAATGACAGAAACTCAAAAGAAAAAAATAACCTGACCAGATAGTGGGAAATGTCTGCTTGTGGGAGTGGGATTCACATCTAATGCAAGTCCTTTATATCAATAGCAGATACAAAGAGCATTACAAATTACACCATTGGGGCCTGGTGTCCTTCATCATAATGTACTGATATTGGGCCTGGTTTTCTGTCTGTTGACAATAGCAGGGACATATTGTACACTTTCTGCCTGACAGAGCTGATCAAATAACAGGGAAAAAAATGTTTGAATAAATTACTCAAGGAAAAAAATAGAAATCAGTTGACTAAAAAAAAGTCACTGGATATTGTCTGACCTATTTTAGTTATCAAGGGACTTTTCACTTGGGCTCAGTTTCTGAGGCACTTATTTATGGAGACCTTTGTTGTACAAATAGTCCCACTGAAATCAATGGAACTACAGTATTAATCAAGGTGTTACTTAAAATAAGTAAACGGGGCACAAATTGGTGCTTAATGAGTGGGTTCATTTGGTGTGGTCTTAGCCTATTTTTTTTCTTTCCAGAGACTTTCCACTGAATATGCTCCATTCCTAGTGGCCATATTCTGCTCTCTTTGCCCCATCTGAGTAGCACTATTCTCCATATGTAGTCTCAATGACTTGAAGCTATTGTGCCAATTACATCGTGGGCCTGCTCGTGGACTCATGTACTACTCAGAAATTGTGTCAGACTCTAATTCCAGATCACTTGAATTCATTTGTTAGAAGATGGCATGTTTGACTGATGTTTCTATTCTGCACAGATTCACAGGGGCATCTAATATAATTATGAGAGTCCTCTTCACAAAGATTTATTAAATAATTTTTTCACTCTCCAAGAATGGAAAATTGTAAAAAGAGATTATAACAAAACTTGTGGAATACATTGAAGCAAAGTACAACATCTTTAATTAAAGAGAAAGAGGGTGATTTATCCAAGATAATTGGGGAAATAGTGACTGGAGGTGAAAAGTATCTAAACTGAACAATATGCTGGGGAACATCAGGTACTATTTTAAAATTTCTTACTCCCCCTTCCCCCCCAAATAATTGGTTTTGTCATGTAAAAGTCCTACCCAGTTTCCTTCCATCCTGTTTGTTTCTGAGAATGGTCTGATCAAAATACAGTATTAAGAAAGTTGAGGTAAAGTTCTGTTTTCTGTTAGGTTTTGTTGTTATGATTATTTTATTTTTTATTCATTTTGTATGTAATTATATGGCCTCTATCACCATTGCCATGATGAAGTAGAGTCATTGGAGTTGCACAGATGCAACATATGGCTACTAATATGTAGATACTGGCAAATTCTAATAGAGAAACCAAGGATGACGGAGCATCCTTAGGTCTTCTGAGGATGTCACATTTGAATTCCATGGAATTAGGTGTTAATCAGGTTTTTATAGTGATTTTGGGTTACTTTCTTCTGAAATGATGAATATTGGTATCTGTGATCAATTGTAGTTACCTCTGCTGTGATACGTTTAGACAGACTTTAAAATGACTCCCTATACAGAAATGCTTCCCAATTCCATTTCTTATTATGTGCCAGTATGTGTAGGCACTGTGAAATGCACTTCCTATCTCTAACCACTTTTTTACTCTGTCTGTCATGCTGAAACAGAAAAGCCATATTGATTTGGGATGAATGAGGATGAATAGGGTTTAGGTCCACCCAGGCTTGACCTTAATCCAGGATGGTAATAATATAGAAGAATTTCATGGAAATAATACATGTGGTCCATCACTTCAGTGGTTTCCTACAAAAGCATACACGTATAATTAAGCCCAAATTCTCTTCCTATATTGGGAGAATATTTCTTTTCCTGTCGAATACAGATTTGTACATCTTTGAGGAGAGAACCTGCCAGCAGCAGGAAAACAAAACAACAATTTTGTAAACTGCTTTATAGGTTTTTTTTTCCTTTTGTCTGTTGATCTGTCTCTTTGTCTCCACTCCCCTGACATTCTTCTCCCCTCCCCCAAACTTGCATCCTGCCCAACTCTTTGTTTCTCTGTCACTCTTTGGTGTCTGGTGAATTGAAAAGTGCTGTTATTGCAAATTACAAAATAGCAACGTTTAATCAGGATTTCTGTAACTGGTTTATTTCATAGAATACTGGTCCTGGAAGGGACCTTGAGAGATCATCAAGTCCAGTCCCTTGTCCTCTCAAAACTGGGTGATTGGGCAACAAAATGGCAGATGATATTTAATGTTGCTAATGCAAAGTAATGCACATTAGAAAACATAATCTCTACTATACATATCAAATGATGGGGTGATGTTACCGCTCAAAAAAGAGATCTTGGAGTTATCGTGGAAGGTTCTATGAAAACATCCACTCAGCGTGCAGCAGCAGTCAAAAAAGCAACATGAATGTTGGGAATAATTAAGAAAGGGATAGAGAATAAGACCATAAGGATTCAGAGGCTGCTCCTCAATTCCAAGTCTGCCCCACCCCTCACCAACTAGCTTTCCACAATTGTAAACTCTTCAGGGCAGAGAGACTGTCGTTTCCTTTTTATAGATCCTAAGAGTAGTCCGCTGGGCTTATGCTGACTAAGAATTTCGTAGAGAGCTAAATAAGTCTTGGAAGCATATTAATTGGTAGTATGTGTTATGTGGGCCTCTTCTCCCCACCACCCCAAAAAATGTTTCTGTGGTGGGCGCACACAGGCTAATCCTCTGGTTGTACAGTGCCTCTCACAGTGGGACTCCCTGGATCATGACTGGAGCCTGTATGTGCTACTAGAATACATATAAACAATACAAGTTTTCACACAGGGATATGTGAGCCGCTGCAGTATTTCCCTTTGCCTAGTGTAGATAACTGAGATACCTTTGATACCCTGGAGTAGTACTGTCAGTGACTTTTCAAGTGACTTTTCAGTGACAGCTACGTGAAATACTATCTGAATCACTACCCACAGAAAAAAAGCATTTTATAGAACTCTACAGACATCCTACAGTCAGATGCTATATTCTAGCACCCCTTTTTCCAGTTTAAACCATATTCACGATGAACTAAGCTGGAGAATCAGGTGATTAAAACAATTTTCCACTTTCAGTGCTGTGCTTTAGGTCCCTGTCCTACAAGGTGCTGAGCACTTTCCATTCCCATTGTAACTGGTGGGGTTGACTGAATGGCTTGGAGTTGAGGGTCTTCCATCTCTCACAAGATCTTGCAACTTCCCTCACAGGGATGGGGGGGAAAGGTAATGCAAAGTGCCTGATAAATGAAATATCAGGCACTCACTAATCTTCTATCTATTGGATACATATAGTAGGGATTATGTTTTCCAATGTGCATTACTTTGCATTGAATTTCATCTGCCATTTTGCTGCCCAGTCACCCAGTTTTGAGAGATCCTTTTATAGTTCTTCACAGGCTGCCTGGGACATAATTGAGTAGTTTGGGTCATTTACAAATTTTACCCCTTTTACCAGATTATTTATGAATATGTTGAAAAGGACTAATCCCAGTACAGACTCTTGGGGGGAGTATCCCTAATTACCTCTCTCCGTTCTGAAAATCAACCATTTATTCCTACTCTGTTTCCTGTCTTAACCACTTACCATCCCTCTTATCCTATTGCCATTTACTTTGCTTAAGAACCTTTGGTGAAGGACCTGGTCAAAGGCTTTCTGAAGATTTAAGTGTACTATATCCAGTGGATTCCCCTTGTCCACATGCTTATTGACTCACTTAAAGAGTTCTAGTAGATTAAGGAGGCATGACTTCCCTTTTAAAAACCATTTGACTCTTCCCCCAATAAATTATGTTCATCTTTGTGTCTGACAATTTTGTGTTTTACTATAGTTTCAACCAGTATGCCCAGTACTGAAAGGCTTAACAGCCTGTAATTTCTGGGATCATATCTTTTTAAAACTGACATCACATTAAGGCATCTTTCATTCATTTGTTACACAAGCTAATTTAAAAAAGTTACAAGCTATAATTACTAGTTCTTCAATTTCAGATTTGAGTTCCTTTAGAACTCTTGAGTGAATACTATTTGACTTATGGCTGTTAAGTGTAATAGTTTGTTCCAAAACCTCCTCTAACGATACCTCAATCTGCAACAGTTCCTCATATCTGTCACACAAAAAGAATGGCTCAGGTTTAGGAATTTTCTTCACATCCTCAGTCGTGAAGACTCACACAATGAATTCATTTAGTTTCTACACAGTGGCCTTATCCTTGTGTGCTCCTTTAGCATCTAGCTCAGGGGTCGACAAGCTTTTTAAAACAAAGAGCAAAACTACATCAAAATTCAGAACAAGTGGTCAACAAAGAGCCATATAAGAATGTCCATTTGCATGACTGAAAATATTATTGATAATTGACATAATGATTAATAATAGCAGAAATGAAACATTGTACTCACAGACTTTATTTAATGGGACTTCTGCTGCTGCACATTTCTTTGAAGTTTACATCATAACCGGTCAAATCCATCTTCAGGCACACATTCAGGCTGTCTTCTGTCAATCTTATGGTGGAGGTTTGGGATATGCAGGTGTGGGAGTTTGGGTTGGAGTGCTTGAAGGGCTCAGAGTAGGGGGCTTGGGTAAATAAGGGGCACAGACTTGGGGGGTGAGGTGGGTAGTGCAGGAGTGTTATGGCAGTGGACTGGAGATGTGTGGGTGCAGGAGTTTGGAGATGTGATGCTATGAGGGGTTCAGGCCAGGGGGTTCAGGTGTATGATGGGCTCAGGGTTGGTATGGAGAAGGGTGCAGGAGTGTTATTACACTGCGGCCAGATGGGGGCTGAGTCCCAGTTGGAGGCTTGTTGGCCACGCTTCATTTTAAATAACATAACATTGTCTTTATTTATGGGAGGGGCGGGGAACTTTTTGGGGGGTCAGGAGCCACTGTCCCACAGAAAAATCAGTCGGGGACCATACAAGTTAGAAGCCAAAAAACAACTCCTCCAACAACTTCAACCCTCACTGATGTAGCCCCCAACTAAGACTCTAACCTCATGTGTGGGAGGAAGTGCAGGAAGGACTGCAGTTCAAGGCCTCAGGCCAGATTAACTCTTCTCGGATTCCAGGGTAAGTGGATTTTGTGCTCATACCAGGCTCTGGGGTGGGGCCAAAATGAGGGGTCCAGTGTGCAGGACAGACCTGCCAGTGAGTAGAATAGGGATGGGGTGCAGAATCTGGATGGGGGGTAGGGTGCAGAAGCAAGCTGGAGATAAGTGTCTGGCCAGGGCGCAGGAGCAGCTTGGCCAGTACCTGCAAGTCTTCAGGGATGAGTATCTCTTGGGCAGGACCTGCAGGCGGCGCTGGAAGAAATGCATGTGCCACTCCTTTAGGAAATCCAGCCGCTCCTTGTCCTCAAAGTCCGGATCCTCCACCACCATTTTAGCTAGCTCCCACCCCAAGTGCATGCATCCCCCCATTCAGCACTGCCAGTACATTCTCTCTGGTGATCACCAGGCAAGGGGAGGCTGCGCAGCTCCTGTGTCCCGCCTTCCCAGAGCACTGGGGAAGGTAGGGTGGATAAGGAAATTCACGTGTTGCTGTGAGGAGGAAAGGAGCAGTGCACGTGCATGATTCCCTTCAAGCCGGATCTGGCTCGGCGCATCAGGGCTTTACCCCCTCCCCCTTCCAGGAAGCAGGTGCTAGGGGGGAAAGGGGAGCTGAGCTCAAGCCACGAGTCATATTTGGCTCCTAAGGTTGACTCTACACAACAACATTATTTCGAAATAACTAGTGTTATTCCAAAATAACACAGTCCTCATCTACATAGCCCACAGTTATTTCAACATAACGTTGAAATACTATCAAGCTGGAGGACTTCTTACTCCAACTCCTGCAACCCTCATTTTATGAGGAGTAAGGGAAGTCAGAGGAAGAATGCTTTATTTTGAAATGAGTGCTGTGTAGACAGCACCAAAACTTGAAATAAGCTATTTTGAAATAAGCTATGGAATTGACATAGCTCAATTTGCATAGCTTATTTCAAGTTAAGCCCTGCAGTGTAGATGCGCCCTAAATGAGTCATAAGTTGCAGACTCCTGATCTAGATCATCCATTTGCCTCACTGCTTATGTTGGCAGGTTCCTGCTTCTGATGCACTTAAAAAAAATTGCTATTGCTTTTTGCATCTTCAGCTTGCTGTCCTTCAAATTATTTTTTTCCCTTCTGTGATGCACACCCTCCCGTGCTTTATTAAATTGATTTATGGATACAAATATGCATAACTCGAATATGCTTTGGACAGAATGCCTCATGTAATTTATGAATCTTAATGACATAATCTACTGGACGGTAGATCTTATTTTGGTGTATGCATCATTCTTGTGTGTAAAGTTAGATATATGGGGTATGGAATGTTAATGGTTTTAAATATGCAAATGAAAGACATCAAAGGTGCTTCCCTCAATGTCTGGGTAATCTCTGTAAATAGCCCCTTTTGTCCTTTAAGTCTTCACAGTTGTTGGTCTTAGTCAGGCATATGATCACCCCAACTGGTAGGGTCTGACCAAGGAATTTTCCATGGAAGGGTGGAATGTAGAGACCACAAAATTCTGGCCTAAAAATAAGATGCCAGGCTTTTCAGTCTCTTTGTCTTTGGCTGGCATAACACTCCTAAAAGAATAAATCAGAGACCCCAGGGAAAAAGGAACTTCCCGGGTCTGGAGGCTTTGCTGGAATAAGAACAGTTTCAGGGTAAGTTTATAATTAGGTACAAATTGTTCTTATCAGCCTCTTGTAACTTGAACATTTGGATTCACTCTTTTTTTTCTAATTTTTCTTTTCTCCCCTTCTTCCCCTTCCCCTCCCTCCCTATTTCCTTATTCATTCTTGGATCTGGACTTCTAATACTCCAGTCATCTGAAGAAGTGGGTTGTACCCACAGAAGCTCATGATACCATCTACATGTTTTGTTAGTCTTTAAGGTGCTGCTAGACTATTCATTGTTTTTATAATAAGCATTAGAACTACAGGCAGTCCCCGGGTTACGTACGAGATACGGACTGTAGGTTTGTTCTTAAGTTGAATTTGTATGTAAGTCGGAACTGGTACATATTGTAGGGGAAACTCTAGCCAAACATTTCTCCAGAGCTCAGTTTTATTCTCCCACATCTCACTTCCCTCAGTCCTTTATTCTCAAGCTGAGGTGTCTGCTGAGAAAAGCCACTCCGCGTCTCCCTGGTCTGCTGGGGGGGACGCTAGCTTTGCGTCTTCCTGGTCTGCTGGGGGGAAGCAGCTAGTGCGGGGTTGCCTCACCCCGTTTGTAAGTAGGGATCCGATGTAAGTCAGATCCATGTAACCCGGGGACTGCCTGTATGTGGTTTTTGTTATTTTGAATTTGTAATCTACTTTGCTCTGCCTGTTTTCACTTGCAGTCACTTAAATCCTACTGTTTGCACTTAATAAAATCACTTTTATTTACTATCAAGCCTAGGGGAGCAATCAGTGGGTACATCTTCCTTTCTTTTTTAAAAGAGGGCTTGCCTGACAGATTTATTTGGGGTTCTGATCCCATTTGGGGAATGGTTTTCCTGGAAGCTGGGCCCAAAATTGCCTTTTGCTTGAACCTGAAGAGTTTCAATGCCTATATTGCTCCTTGGAGTTGGAGGTGGTGATGATCTCATTACTGTGCTTTAGCTGGGGGAGACCAGGCGATCTGGCCGAGCAGGACAGGGTGGTGAGAAGCCGTAGAGAGCAAAGAAGTGAGCGTCAGTGGCTTTGTCAGCAGATCAGGAAGCACCCTCAAGGAGTCTTCTGTGACCACACACTTCCTAATTATATTTTTCCTCCATTTGCCCTAATTTATGCTCCTTTATATTTTCATCACTAGGATTTAACTTCCACTTTTTAAAGAATGTCTTTTTTATTTCACTGCTTTTACTTTGTTTAGGTATGGTGGCACTTTTTTGTTCTCTTACTATATTTTTTTTAATTTGAGGTATACATTTAAGTTGAGCCTCTATTATGATGTCTAAATAATTTCCATGCAACCTTCAGGGATTTTGCTTTTAGAACCATACCTTTTAATTTCTGTTTAACTAACTTCCTTCATCACTGGTGAGGCCACATCTGGGCTGTGTCTAGACTGCACCCCTTTTCCGTAAAAGGGATGCAAATTAGACACATCGCAATTGCAAATGAAGTGGGGATTTAAATCCCACCCGCTTCATTTGCATAAACATGGCTGCTGCTTTTTTCTGGCTTGGAGGTTTGCCGGAAAAAAGCGCCAGTCTGGATGCGGATCTTTCGGAAAATAAAGCCTTTTCCGAAAGATCCCTTATTTTAAGAGGAATAAGGGATCTTTCAGAAAAGGCTTTATTTTCCGAAAGATCCATGTCCAGACTGGTGCTTTTTTCCGGCAAAGCTCCGAGCCAGAAAAAAGCAGCAGCCATGTTTATGCAAATGAAGTGGGGGGGATTTAAATCCCTGCTTCATTTGCAATTGCGATGTGTCTAATTTGCATCCCTTTTCCAGAAAAGGGATGCAGTCTAGACACAGCCCTGGAGTACTGCATCTTATTCTGGGGCCCCCATTATAGAAAGGATGTGGACACATTGGAGAGAGTCCAGCGGAGGGCAACAAAAATTATTAGTGGCCTGGAGCACATGACTTATGAGGAGAGACTGAGGGATTTGGGCTTATTTAGTCTATAGAAGAGAAGAGTGAAGGGGCATTTGATAGCAGCCTTCAACCACCTGAAGGGAGGTTCCAAAGAGGATAAAGAGAAGCTGTTCTCAGTGGTAACAGATGACAGAGTGAGGCACAATGGTCTCAGGTTGCAGCGTGGGAGGTCTAGGTTGGATATATCACTAGAAGGGTGGTGAAGCACTGGAATGGGTTACCTAGGGAGATGGTGGAATCTCCATCCCCAGAAGTTTTTAAGTCCCTGCTTGACAAAGTCCTGGCTGGCAAGATTTAGTTGCAGTTGGTCCTGCTTTTAGCAGGGAGTTGGACTCAATGACCTTGTGACGGACCCGGTGGGGTCCGCACTAGAGGAGGGGACAGGACTCCCCCTTCCGCCGGAAAAACCGCGCGCCGCAAACGGCGCGCCGACCGGCACCACAGCCCCAGAGTCAGGGCAGCGGCAAGCCCAAACCGGGGCACCCCGCCGGAAGTGGAGGAGGGCGCGGACCGAGCCGAAGCGGCCAGCCCGCCCCCCCCCCCGGCTTGCGGCCCCGAACAAGGCACGGGCCCACGCCGGGGTGAGGGCGGGGGCGGCGGCGTCGTGCGGACGGGGCGGAGCGCCCGGACGTCACTCCCCGGCGCCCATAAAGGTGGCAGCCGGGCAGCAGGAGGGGGGGGTAGGAACGAGGAGGTGGCGGCTCTGGCTTCCAGGGGCACCAAGTTCCCGGCCCCCCGGGCGACCAGGAAGGACGGCGTCAGCAGCTGGCGGCTCGCACTGGGACGGACCCGGAGACTCCGGCACGGTGAGTGAACCCCGACCTGCCCCACCTCTGGGGCGGGCCAGCAGGGAGTGGAAGGAGCCCGAGGCAGGGCCCTTTTGGCGCCCATGGGTGGATGAGTTGAGGGCTGCCGCCCCGTCCGTCGTGGAGGGCGACGTTTAGGCACCAAACTCCACTTAGGGCCTCGGGCTGGGACCCGGTGGTGAGGGAGGGCCCAGGTCCCCCACTCCCCCATCCTCCCTGCAACCCTCGAGAGCTAGGAACTGGGTGGACTGGACCAGCAGAGGAACCATCCAAGGACCAGGACCCCACTCCCTTTTCCCCAACCACACCATAACCCGCCCCCTCCCTCCGGCCGGAGGAGGGGGCACGGACTCGGGGTTTGCCAAACCCTCTCTGCCGTCACTGGTCGGGAGGTGATCGCACCCTCAACAGGCCCTGCCAACGAACCCTGGGGTCAGGGACGAGGAGGGCAAATGAAGGCGGTGGGTCCGTGGAGCCCCGCCCCCCCCCCCCCCGGCTCGGTGCGAAGCCAAAAAGGGGGGGGGCGCGAGACGCTCGCACCCGTAAACCCGCCACAGACCTCCTGAGGTCTTTTCTAACCCTAGGATTCTATGATTTTTATGTAATCCCTCTTTCTCAAATTAAAGGTGACAGTGCTAGACTGCTATGGTATTCCCTCCTTTCCTCCCAAGGGGATGTTAAATTGAATTATATTAACAACAATATTGAATTATATATTGGTCATTAATACCAACCAGTTCATTTATACTCACCTCTTGGACCAGATCCTGTGTTTAGGATTAAATCAAGGATTAGGATTAAATCAAGACTTGCTTCTCCTCTTGTGCGTTCCAGGACTAGGTTTTCCAAGATGCAGTCATTTAAGGTTTCGAGAAATTTTATTTCTGCAATCCGTCCTGAGGTGATGTGTACCCAGTCAATATGAGGATAGTTCAAATACTCCATTATTGTTGAAGATTTTTATTTTGTGTGTCTAATTTTTCCTAAGTATTTCACAGTCACCATCCCAGTCAGATGGCGGGGGAGGCAGGTAGAGAAGGGGGGGAGTGGAAGGGTAATATATCCCTACTGAGATATTACAGCAGTTCTGTGTTGTATTGCTACCTATAGAGATTTTGTGGTACACTTTGTCTCATTTAAGATAGTTTACTTCATGTGATTCTAGGCTTTCTTTCACATATACTGCCACACACCCACCATCATGACTTATTCTGTCCTTCCAATGTATTTTGTACTCTGGTATTACTATATCTCACTGATTATTCTCATCGTACCACAGACACTTGGTGGATATTATATCAATATCTTTTTTAATACATGCCACTCTAATTCACCTATCTTATTTAGACTTCTATCATTTGTATTAAGCACTTTTAAAACTTCTTATTTTTTAGCTGCCTGCCATTGCATGATGTTACTGAATGGGACATTTTTTCATTTGATTGTTTATCAGATACCACCCATATTTCATAATCTTCCATACTCTCCTCCTTAACAGGACATAGAGAATCTCCATTAATGAATCCTTCCCTAAGGGATGTATATCTTTGTCCAAACCTCTTGCTTCCCCAAACATGTTGGCTTTTCCCCCAGCCCTTAATTTAAAAACTGCTCTAAGACCTTTTTAATTTTAAGTGCCAGCAATCTGGTTCCATTTTGGTTTAGATGGAGTCCATCCTTCCTGTATAGGCTCTCCCTTATCCAAAAGTTTCTCCAGTTACTAATAAATCTAATCCTTTCCCTCCCTATGCCATGACCTTTTCCATATGTTAAGACCCACAGTTCTGCCAGTTTACCTGGTCCTGTGTGTGGAACTAGAAACATTTCAGAGAATCCTGGAGGTCATGGACTTCAATCTCTCACACAGCAGCGTAAATTTGGCCTCCATAACCTCTCTTTTGTATCTACATGTACTATGATCATTGGCTCCTCCCCAGAACTACACATAAGTCTGTCTATATGTCCCAAGAGGTCTGCAACTTTTGCACCAGGTACACAAGTCCCCATTCAGGTCTCCCAGTCATCTCAAATCCAGTTATTGCCTGTCTCTTCCCAATAACGGGAGTTCCTTCCCCCTGAGAAGTAGCCACTGTGCAAGAGAATACCAGAGCATCATCTGGTAGGAAAGTCCCAACTATGGGATCATTTCCTTCCACTCCAGTTGGATGCTCTTCTTCCCTGAGACTTTCCTCCTTTTTCCTCAACAGCACAGAGGCAGTCAGACTGGAGATCTGACTGTTCTTCTGTGTCCTGGAAAGTCTCATCTATGTACCTCCCTTTCTCCCTTAGCTCCTTCAATTCAGCCACTTTGGTCTCCAAAGCACTGAGGGCCAGGAGCTCCTTGCACCACACATACACAAATACCAACTGTGCATAGGGCAAAGAAACATACATGCTGCATTGGTGCAATAAACTGGATAGCCCCTATTCTGTTGCTGGGCTTTTGCCTGTATTCCCTTTTTACTCCTGCAGCTCATTCCTTTCTTGATACAAAAAACAGGACTATGTAGCACTTTAAAGACTAAGATGGTTTATTAGGTGAAGAGCTTTCGTGGGCCAGACCCACTTCCTTGGATCAAATAGTGGAAGAAAATTGTCACAACCATATATACCAAAGGATACAATTAAAAAAATGAACACATATGAAAAGGACAAATCAAATTTCAGAACAGAAGGGTGACGGGGGGGGGGAATGTAAATGTCTGGGGGAAAGGTAAATGTCTGTGAGCAAATGATATTAGAGGTGATAATTGGGGAAGCTATCTTTGTAATGGGTAAGATAGCTTCCCCAATTATCACCTCTAATATCATTAGCTCACAGACATTTACCTTTTCCCTCCCCTCCCATCCCCCTTCTGTTCTGAAATTTGATTTGTCCTTTTCATATTGTATCCTTTGGTATATATGGTTGTGACAATTTTCTTCCACTATTTGATCTGAGGAAGTGGGTCTGGCCCGCGAAAGCTCATCACCTAATAAACCATCTTGTTAGTCTTTAAAGTGCTACATAGTCCTGTTTTTTGTTTCAGCTACACCAGACTAACATGGCTACATTTCTATCTCCTTTCTTGATGTTTTTGTTTTAAGTGTAACTAGCTCCCCCTTTCCCTCTAAATTTCCTTGCAAAAGCTCTTCTTTACAGGCTCCTCTGGTCACTTTTGGGGGGATTTTTCAATATTAAAATCACAAACATTTTGCCTATGAAGATAGAACCAAAATCTACACAAAAATGCTGATCTTCCTTGCTCTTTCTTCTGACAGCTCTGCTTTCTCTCTGAGTTCTTGGCGGGAACTCCTTAACCTATCTGACATCCCTTTCTTCTCTAGACAGAGTTATTACATTGAGCTTTGGAAATTTTGGTATTCGCTCTTGTAGCACAACTCTTGTTCAGCTCCTGTGTTGCCGTAGTAATTTAAATGAATTGCAATACTGTCACCCAGTCATTTCTTGTTAATGGCTTCTAGTGGCAGGGATTTTTAAAAATTTGTTCATAATAATTTAATACCGGTGCCTTTTTATTGTTGCTGCTATGTAAGATAACATGTTTGTGTAAATTTGTATGTCTTTACCAGAGACACATAGCTCCATTTGCAAGTTGCCTTCTGATTTTGAATATTTTAACAGCTTTATTTGTTAATGTATTTTTTCTATAATTATACCAAGATAATTTTTAAGTGTGTGGTTATATCTGACAGAGCCACCAAGGATTACTGCTGGTTTTTGATAGCATCATGCAGTTGTACAGAGAGCTTTATATTTAGAGCCAACGAAGCCCTGTAAAACTAAATTTATTTAGCCTCAAAAATATGCTGGCCATCATTTTTGCTAGTGTTAGTAGTTAATCAAACTTGACAACCTAAATGCTAGTTGTGAACACTCTATTACGAAGCTATGGGTTCAACAGAGATTTCAAGTACCCTTGTCCTCCCAGCTGTTGTGTGCCTTATTGGCTGAATTTGTGTTATATAGTACCTCATGCAAAGACCACAGAATGAACTATGAGGCAGATTTTTGGAGAAGAAATGTACAAAGTTCACAAATCATCCCTATGTAATAAAGGGATTTTACATTCATAAAATCTAATCTTGCTCTGTGGCAAATGTAAATAAAAAATAGCAATTCTTTAATGTGCTTAGCCAGATCTGTTGTAGTATGAAGAAAACATATTAGTGTGTGTAATACTAGAGATGATGAATTAACTTTTATAACAGTCCATTCATTTTCATGTACTTTGTAGACTTTATATATACAGAAACACTTCACTCTTCACTGAAATCCATTTACATCTGGATTAAAACACAGCAGCTGTTAAATTGTATATGCAAACATATTTAAAAAATTTAGGACAAAATTGAAGAGGAATGCCATGCACAATTAAAACTGCAGGGGGAATTTAAATAGACTAGTCAGAAAGTAGTATTAGAAATCGTACATATAGTACTGCAAATTTGCACAGTGCTCTCCAAATGTAATTACCCGCATTGGAATTTGGCCAGGACACTAAGGATAATACCTCTGCTGTTCTAAAAAGGGTCTCTATATCTTTTAATAGCTACATGTGGTCTGGACTTCAACTTCATATCTTATTCAAAAGGAAGAACATTACCATCAGCAAACATTTCTGTAGCATGTAGGTGGGATTTTTGGAAATCTCTCATCCAAGATATGGCGCTAGTCTGACCTTCATTAGCTTTTGAAAGCTGATGAGAATGATGTACAAGATAACATCACTAAGTGAATATGTTTAAAAGGGTGAACATTTTTAAGTGGTTGCTTTGGGTTTGTTTAATCAGTTTACTTCAGGCACATAATATAATATAATATAATATAATATAATATAATATAATATAATATAATATAATATAATATAATATAATATAATATAATATAATATAATATAATAAATTTGAGATTACCTTATGATCGGTAACACAAAGTATAATAAAAAAGCTAATCCTTGTCCTTTAGGGTATTTGGCTGAACACCTAAGAGGTCGGAAAAGTTTTTTCCCACACTTTCTCTCTAAGCTACTGCCTAACTGCCTGGGGGCTTTTTCCTTCTTTTGAAAGAGCAGTGAAATAACCCAGTAAGATCAGTGCTGTGTTGCTGTGGCCCTGAAAGTAGTTCTGAAGTTGTAAAATTTGTCCTGTTGGCAGAATGACTGTGCATTTTCTTCACGTACGGAGATTTAAAGCTATTGTCTGCAATCTCTTTAAACCTCAACCTTAACTTCATATTTACATAAGAAAATAATGTGACAATGTCTCTGTAAAGAGTTTGTTTCCTTTCTATATATATTTACCTTGGGTACTGTGTAATTATTATATGAAGACAAGAGATGTATTTTACAATTTGACCTGCACAATCCAAATTAAACCTACTGGCAAAAGTTTGTTCTTATTTAAAGCCAGGAAGAAATGCAACTAAAGCCAATGGGGTTTCTTGATTGTAAATAAGGGTAGAATTTGAAGCTAGAGCCCAATCCTTTCTTTGTTTACATGAATGCAACTCCTTTTAGAAGGACACCTTGAAACAGAATCTTATTAGATTTTGAAGTACTCATCTTCAGAGTGAGAATTTGCCCATTAGATTGTAACTAGACTATATCTGATCAAAGAGGATGACTTGAAACAGAAAGCCAAGTAGCACTTAGTCTCTGCAGTACAGGCTCTAGAAAAGGTTGGGATGGTGGGTTTGTGAATATGAAACCCTTTCGAAACAATTTACCATTGTAGTTTTACTGACTCTTTGTATTTTTAAAAGAACATGTAGATCAGGGTTTAAAACGTGCACTTTACTAATTTTTTTCATAATTCATTTCTCATGTACATTGCAGAAAATGAAACTACTATGAATTTATTTAGCTTCCTCCTGCAGCATTTAAAAATGATTTAAAACCACAGGCCTTTTTTAGGCAATTAAGTTGTGGGATATGTAAGAAACATAATTGCTCATTGAAGATTTGCAAGTTATACTTTTCTAATGTTAAAGGGCCTCTCAATATTTCACGTTAATATTTCAATATTTCAGATTAATATTTGACTTTGTTTTTTCACTTATGAGTTTCCAAGATCAATTTAGTTATTTGTGTGTTGTATTCCAAAAAATTGCTTTTTGTTTCTGATGTTAGCATGAACGTGTCTGCACAAAAATAAAGAGAAAATTTCAGTATTTGAAGATGTTAAAGTAGCAGTGCCCCAGATTCCATATCAAATCCAGTTCTGTAGAGATAACAGTAAGGTTCTTGTACTAACTTGACTTCAAACCATGGCTGCCACTGTCAATATACTGCTATTAGCTGCAGTTACCAATGATTTGTGTCCAAAACACCCAATAAAAGGAGGTGTGGGGGATACAATCCAACAATCTGATTTGGCTCATCAAGAACTAAACTGCTGATTCCTCATTGCTCCTTACCACTTATTCAGCAGTCAGGTGAACGTAATTCACTATTATTTCAACTGCTGTTTACTACTATTGCAACAAACTAGACAGATATATTAGCCTACATTTTCAAAGTGACTAGTGATTCTTGTTGTCATGCTTTGTAGGTGCCCAGCTTGAGATCCCTTCAATGGGCCTGATTTATTTTCAGAAAGTGCTGAGCTCTTATACTCTGAAATCAGATCCTGACCTCAAGTCACTCATGCAAAACTACTAATTACATTTGCATTTCATGTCCAAAAAATTGTTTTTAACAACCCTAAGCAAACTTGATAACACATATGGTTGAAGTCCATGCAGTAGTTCAGTTTTGCAGATCTGTATTCAGGTCTGTGGAGTGGCTGATATGGTACTCGATTAATAAAAGAATTAATGAACTAATGGTAATAAACATGAAACATCCTTTCAAATAAACATCTTTTGTTTAAATAAGATTACAAGTTTGCTAAAGTGATGTAATATACCTACACTTGTATAAAGCATTTGGCTTGGTGCTGCATGACATTTTGATTAAAAATACTAAAAATATATCAAATTAATGTCCGACCTTAAATGGATTGAAAACTGGCTAACTGACAGGCCTCAAATTGTAATTTGTAAAATGGGAATCACCAATGAGTAGATATGATTTAGTGTGGCACTGCAGGGATTTGTTCTTAGCCCTATGGTTTTCAACATTCTTATTAATAATCGGTAAGAAACATAAAACATCGGTAGTAAAGTTTAGAGATGACACAAATTAGAGAGTGGTAAATAATAAAGAGTCAACTCCATCACTTGATAAAGTATATTAAAGCAATTGTGTTTAATACTGTTAAGTTTGTATGTGTAGACAGAGAACAAAGAATATAGGCCATACTTACATGACGGAGGACTCTGTTTTGGGAAGCAGTGACTATGATAAAGATTTGGGAGTCATGGTTAATAATCAGCTTATCATAAGCTCTCCCCATGACCAAAAGGACTAATGTGATCTTTGGATGCACAAACAAGGGAACCTTAAGTAGGAGTACAGGTTATTTTATATCAGTATTTCAGTAGCAGTTGCACAACTGCAAAATACAATGTTTAGTGCTGGTATCCATAATTCAAGGACTGGACAGTGTTCAGAGAAGAGCCCCAAGAATCATTAAAGGATTAGAAAGCATGCCTTACAGTGATATACACAAGGGCTGTGTCTAGACTGGCAAGTTTTTCCGCAAAATCATCTGCTTTTGCGGAAAAACTTGCCAGCTGTCTACACTGGCCGCTTGAATTTCCGCAAAAGCACTGACGATCTCATGTAAGATTGTCAGTGCTTTTGCAGAAATACTATGCTGCTCCTGTTTGGGCAAAAGTCTTTTTTCGAAAAACTTTTGCGCAAAAGGGCCAGTGTAGACAGCAGAGATTTGTTTTCCGCACAAAAGCCCCAATCGCGAAAATGGCAATCGGGGCTTTTTTGCGGAAAAGTGCGTCTAGATTGGTCACGGACGCTTTTCCGCAAAAAGTGCTTTTGCAGAAAAGCGTCCTGCCAATCTAGACACGCTTTTCCGAAAATGCTTTTAACTGAAAACTTTTCCGTTAAAAGCACTTCCGGAAAATCATGCCAGTGTAGATGTAGCCAAAGAGTTAGTTTAATAAAGAGAAGATTAAAGAGTGACTTGATAATAATCCATAAGTACATACATGAGGAGAAAATATTTAATAAAGCACTCTTCAATCTAGCAGACAAGTAAATAACATGAATCAGTGACTCGAAGTTGAAGATAGTCAAGTTGAAGATAGTCAAATGTATTGGATATGTAACATTTTAACACTGATGGTAGTGTTTAACACTGATGGAAGAGACCATTGGAACAATTTACCAGGGCAGTAGTGGATTCTCCGTTACTGACCATTTTTGAATCAGTGTGGATATTTTTCAAAAAGAAATAATTTGAGGTAAATTCTGTGTTATGTAGAAGTCAGATTAGATGATCTTAGTGAAAATTTATGAATCTTTTGCTACTTTTTTTTCCTGTACAAAAAGAACAATCATTTGCAGTGGTTTTTTGGGGTTTTTTTTTGTTTTTTTTCTCAATGACTTATTTTAAATTAGTGAAAAGAACAAAGCTGAACTCTCTCAAAGACAGTAGTGTCTGGGTATCTGATCTGTATCAGGCTGCACAAACTGCACAACTCAGGAAACAAAGGACATCACCGTTTCATAGCTGCATGCTACACACACGCAATTAGCATGAGGAAAGACTGTTGAGTTTCCAATACTGCTTCTTGTGGCCAAGACTGCTGAGATTAACTTGCCTATGTTTAAAAGAGAGAGAGAGAGTGCTCCCTGATTCATTAAGTTTTGAAACACTTAGATTACAAATTAGTACTAAAATATAGACAACTTGACATTTTGATCACCTTTCTTGTCTTGATAGTGTTTGTGCTAAATATGCAAAGAGCATACAAGATGCTAGCAAAGTAGAATGGAATAAACTTGGGGGAAAGAGTTATCAGTCATGAAGAAGGGGGAGTGATGATTTTCTTGGGTACCCATGCTCTTCAGGCACTGTTGATTCAGATGAATGGGCCATATTTAGGAAGGCTATGGTGCAAGTCATTCCACGTCATCATCCTTCTGGAATGGAAATGAATGGGAATTGTAACCCCATATTGCAGCCTCTGGTGCAAGAAATATCTCAGCCTTTCTAAGAGAGAGGTTGAGGATCAACGATAAGAGGCTAATGAGCGGAAGTGAGAGGTAGTGAGAGTCTGAAAGAGCCAAGTTGTGTTGGGTATGAGAACTGGGCTATTCCAGGAGCTATATGAATCTAGACTTCCAGGAGTTTAGGGACCCAAAATGTTATCCTGTTTCACTGGGAGCAATATGCATGGCACTGAACTCCAGCATAGAGAATTGCATTCAGTTTTTTGAGTAGAACTCCAAGAATTGCATGTCTCCTCAATGGGAATTCCTTAGTGTAGGGGAAATAAGGCCTAATTGTGAGGTGCTATATACCGTGTGTGTGGTACTTGCTGTCTTCCATTGAAATTAGTAGGAATGTTGAATGACCACAGCACTTCTCAGTCGTGACCCTCATTCTGATTTATATACAATGTACACATTTCTAGATCTGCCTTCATGGAAAATTCCTACTGAATTTACTTACAAAACTTCTATATAATTTTAAACTATCTTATAGAATTTATAGAGCATTATATGCATGCTATAAAATACTTGCAGATAACTTATATATTTTATTAAAAAGATATATAATCCTATACTAAATTCTATATGATTTTAAGTAAAATCTGCTGTACACAATTTAGTGACAATGGAACTCCATTGACTATGTACCCATGACATTTTATAGGACTTTTTAAAATTTGTGCAAATTAAATAATATGCTTCTTGGTCCAAACCAATCCATGAAATTTGGTGGTTATGCCTATTTACATCTAGGATAAAATGAGCTTTATGTCCCTTATATTCTCTTTACATTTTCCACTGTAGTTCTCAGTAATTCCCTAGTGTATTAATCAGACAATATAAACTCTTTTTGTGTTCACAATAATACCTTTATTTTCCCAGACATTAACAAATATCTGTTTACAGTATTGGATAGCTATTTTAATAATATTTTCATATACTGTTTGCTGGAGCTAAATTGCATTCCTTTTAATTATCATGATCATCCTAAAATATTCAGCAATTATCATATGGCTGAGTGGCTGTTGCAGGATTCCAGTTTATAGTGCCAAAGTTGTTATCTCTACAGTACTGGCTCAAAATCCATGGAAGCTCATTTGCTTGATATGAAAACTGTAGAGGGAGGAAGGACTGTCCAGAGGTCAAGTCACTTAGGGCCCATATGTACTTTACAAAATCCCACTAGCTATCTGTCTATGTCTTTAAACACCTAAGTGACTAAAAATCGGACTCAATCTCTCTCTGCCTCAGTTCTTCATCTCTAAAATTGTGATAATTGTACTTTGCAATATCACAGGGAGCTTAGGAGGCTAAGTGAAAAGCAAAACATAATGGGCCAAAATCATCCCTGGTATATTTCAGTTGACTTCTCTGAAATTACACCAGGGAAACATTTCTAGCAATCAAATCTATGTCTGTCAAATATCTATCTAATACAGGTGCTATCTAATTCAATAGCACAAATTCTGTTTGAGGTGCGACCTATCATATGCTCTGTTGTTGCCTTCCTAATTAGTTTCTGTTTTCATGTTTCCAGTTTCCGCACTTATTAGGGGAATAGTAAAAGTGAATAGCTATGACTTCTTTGTGCTTTAATGGTAATGAGTCTTGGACTTTTCTTGATCTCTAAGTTTCACAGCTGGAGACCCTCTAACAACAATCTTTCTGACCTAGTTTTCACCATAGGACTATGTCAGCTGAAATGTTGAAGTGGAATACAACTTGCATGCAAAAACTCTTTGAAAGCAATGGGAGAAAATGTTTTGACTTTGATCAGACCTGTTGGACTGCAGATTGTTAGGTTATAGTTTTAAGTTGAAAGTTTTAAGAATTAAGGACAGAACATTGATAAAGATTCAGAATACGTCGGAGGCGATGGTGGTGGTGGCTGATTAATAATTTACGTTGCTCTAGTTACTAAAGGTCACAAATAGTTTGGTCCCCAAAGTGTAAGTTTCTGTGCAAACATACACAGTATGACAGTTTCTGCAAACAGTTTACAATCAGAAACAAGAACTAAGTGGTGGATGAGACAAACAAGCAAACCAGTCTCATGTGTGGAAAATGGAATCACAGCAGGGTTTCCCAAACTTTTTCAGCTCTGAATCTCTAGGGTATCTTGGAAATTTGGCAGAACCCTTACAATATTGTGATTTTTTAAAAAAATTCAATAGGTATTCAAATAAATAGACATAGTTGTCTTGAAAAAATTATAAGAAATATAAAGAAGTAAAAATAGAATTCCACAACTGTCAGAAAATTAGTAACAAAAAATGGTTCATTCTTATTGGAGATATATTTTTTTCATATTTTAATGAAAAGAGCGTGCTTGGGTTTTTTTTATCTTTGCAAAACCATTTAATATCAGGAATGATGCCAGAAAGCAGCATTGAGTCTGTTCCTATCTTTTATTTTAGTTGTGGGGTAATACGAAAATCTAGTTTCACAGAAATATGTCGTAGAAAAGGAAAGGAGCTCACAAACTGCACGTTTTGCAACATTTGGGTATTTTTGAATCAGGTTACTCCTAAAATTAATTAGCAGAAGTTCACTGAAATTTTGTTTGAGCTGGTAATCAGAATTCTTGTCAGTCAGATGCTCATAATCTTCAGATGATAACCCAACTGGTTTGGCTGTTATTAAAAATGGATTTCCCACCCAAGAATTGTCATAATTTGTGGGAGAAAATAATTCTAAAAGAGAGGAGTTCGAGACACACAAATGTTGTACAAAGTCACTGCAAATATCTTCATTTAAAATGGAATTGTTTAAAGTCAAAAGGTCAATCAATATAGGAAAGCAGTAAAAGTTCTTTTCTTTTACAAATGATGCCCAAAATTCCAGTTTCTACAAGTGACACAATTTTATCTTTTATAGTGTAAATGTTCACATTTCTTCCTTGCAGTGAGAGATTAACTTCATTCATCTTGGTGAATATATCTATAACGTATGCAAGCCTCAGCAGCTGCAAGTAATTTGTCAAACAACCAGAGAATCTATGTTTGTGATCTACAAAGTAAAGTAAGACTTTATGATGAAGCTCAAAAAGGTCTTACAAGCACTTTCCCTCATGATAATGGTCCTTCAACATATGGAGGTGAGGTATCTGTGTGCTGATGTCTATTTCTTTGCACAGAATTTTGAACAGTATGGATTGTACTCGTCTAATTTTTATATACCGGTACTTAATAATTTACACTGCCTCATCCAGAACATATTTAAGAGGTAGAGGCATCTTCTTAATGTCAAGAACTTGTCTGTAAGTGACTGCTGGTGCAGTTTGGATCCACAGGCTTGATTCACAATACAGCTCCAGCTGTTTTCCCGACCATTGCCCTAGCACTGTCACTATACACATCAGTGCAGCATTTCCTAAACTATGGACTGTGGCCTGGTACCGGGCCATGGGAAATAAATACCGGGCCTCAGCATGGCTGCCGGGAGGGGAGCAGAGCGGGGCGGGCCGGGAGGAGTTATGTGTATGGGGGAAACCGGCTGCCGGGAAGCAGAGATGGGGGCAGCTGGGCTGTCCCACAGAGGTGAGGGGAGGCGAGTGGCTGGCAGAAGTAGAGTTGGGGGCAGCGGGGCTGTCCCGCGGAGATCTGGGCGGGCGGGCGGGTGTGAAAGCAGGGTTGGAGCAGCGGGGCTGTCCCGCAGAGCTCTGGGCGGGCAGACGGCGGAAGCAGGGTTGGAGCCCTGCTTCAAGACCCATCAGTCAGTGGACTGATCCAGTTGAAATGACTATGCATCACAAACTCGCAGTCGAGAAACTAGCTCTCTCGATGTCAACAGTAAGATCTTGAATGTGACGTATAATGGTATTGTTTGACAGCTTCCATTTTTTTTACTAGATTGCTCATCAAGCATAAACATCACAATGTTTTTTGCACAAGGCTCGATGAGATTTTCTACCATTGTATGTACTTCTCCAGGAGTGCAATATGGTAGCTCACTTCGTAGTATCCATCTATTGCATTTTTGTTGTACAATTTAGCAATTTTCTTCACTGAGAGTTTACTATTTGACAGTGCATCAAGCTTTCATTTGAAAAAAATATGCCTTTATCTTTGTCTTCAGAATGATTTCTTTCTAAATGCCTTCGTAGTTTAGAAGGTATCGAAGAACTATTGGAAAGTGCTTTGTTGCGCATCACACACTGTGCATTGGAAGCATTTCCAACAAAAGTAAATCCAAAAGACAAATAACTCTCATAATACTTGTATTTATTGTTGCATGCTGCTAATCTGGTCTGTGAGAATGGTTTCCTCTTCAGCATCTCGGTTTCTGATTTTTTCAGTCTCAAAAGGCTGTGATTGGCCTTCTTTTCCTGTCCCAACATTTTGCTCATTTATTTCAGCCAAAGCCTCATTGTTAGAACATTGTTATTGTCCACAGATAAGTGGCTTCTATGTTTGGTAATAAGGGTAGGTGGCGATGTATTGCAAAATGAAAATGCAAAGTGAAGAGCACTGAATTGCAGTGGGTTTCAGTTTGAAGAACACAGGAAATAAATGCCTTCTAGGGCAGACGGTTGAATTGAGCATTTGAAGCATCTGATATACATCATCAGGCCTGCAACTCGCATGCAACTTGCTATATGCTGCTGCAGCATGCCTTTATCTAAATCAGTCATAGGCTTAGTGTTTTGGTGAGCTATACGTAGTATTATAAACCCCCTGTCCCTATTTCATGTGGCAATGTTGAGCTTAATTACCACACTAATTCTCAATGTAAAAGGTTATTTATATAAACAGTCTTCTCAATTTTTAATATTGCTCCATACAACTGTCATTAATATTTTTTCATGGAGACCCTGAACCTATCACGTGAAGCCACCAAATTGTTCTTCTTGGCCTCTAATGATGGGACAAGAAGCAATGGGCTTAAATTGCAGTAAGAAAAGTTTAGGATGAACATTAGGAAAAAATTCCTAGCTGTCCGGGTGGTTAAACACTAGAATAAATTGCCTAGAGTGGTTGTGAACTCTCCATCACAGGAGATATTTAACAGCAGGTTGGATAGATGTCTATCAGGAACGATCTAGATGGTGCTTGATCCTGCCGTGAAGGCAGGGGACTGGACTTGAAGATCTCTCAAAGTCCCTTCCATTTCTAGTATTCTAGGATTCTATGACCTTTACTGACCTTCATTTCTTTCACTTTCTCAAAACAAAAAAGTTAAATATGCCAAGCCTATCATTCTTACACATTTTAGTCTGTTTTTCTGGAATGCTACATAAAATAGGAAAGACTTTGTTTATTTTATGCAGCTTTAACCTTCTTAACCTTTCAGGTTATCTTTTTTTATTCTTTGTTGAATTAGATAGTGTTTCAGAATCCATAGGGTGCAACACCACTTCACCCATGAAATAGCCTGCCCTACTACTGTTGTCTGCTTCCACATTGGCTGTATCCAATCTAATTCTATGCTGTATTGTCACGAGGTAAAATTCGTCTTGTTCCTTAGTTCCTTCCATTTTCCAAATGAAAAGGGAAAGGAACAGATAAGCCTCAGTTTAATTTGTTCTGGTAATTATTGGAATGTTCCCACTGAGAGGGAAGCCACTGCCTATTGGAGCAGAATGACATACTGCCCTACAGGGTCCAGACAAAAGAAGATCCTGCTTTTTCTGCAAGCGTATTCAGGCATGTATAGACATTTTGGCTGAGGTACCAGCCCATTCAAATCTTAATGGGGAGGGGGGAAGAGAGATGAGAACCTTAAAAAAAAAGGAATAATCCAGTGAGAAGGGAGATTGGAGGAATGAAAACAAATTGTGAGTTGGTGAAGAAAGGGGAAAACTATTTTGACTGTCTAGGCCAGAAGATAACTAGAGTGCTATTATATATGTTTTAGAGCTATCTGAATTATTCTGTTATTACAGATAAAGGTGACAGTAAGATTGATTTGGGAATGTGAATTGAAAGTGTGCTTGGAGGTGGGGGTACAAGCTAGCTTTTTTACTCTATTTTTATTTTTGCTCTCTTTCAGCAAATCAAAACTTGACATTAATTCAGCTGAAATGAAACTTAGGATAAAATATCTCTGAGAAGCATCTTAAATTATAATTCTTGCAAAATGAGTATAAAACTTTATTTAAAAACCAAAGCACTAATCAAAAGGTGAAAGAAATATGTTACATGATTATGAAGGAAAGAAGCTATATAAGAAATAGCTGAAATGGCAGTTCTTTTCAAATTGCTATGTGGATGTTTTTAAAATGCCGTGTGAAAGGGTAGCTTTTCTTGAATGCCTTTGCTTATACTCTGCGCTTGAGCAAAAGGAAAAAATATATATATTGGTAAAGCAAATTATTTTACATTCTAGCCCTTGGTAGATTTCCCTGTTACTGAATGAATTTCCACAACTTTTCCATTTTAGCAAAGCATAATGGTAATTGTTCTAGCAATATGACATTCCATCTCCTATGAAAACACTTGACAGGAAAATAATCTTAAAGTTATGTTCACAGCATACTAGAAGCAGTTTATCACTACACTAATAATGTGTATTTCAAAGGATATACAATCATGTGATTGGGGATGAAGGGGAGCAAATAAAAATCCTTGATTTTATTTTAAAAGGAATCATAGAGCCAGGCCTGGCCACAGAATTCAGTAGAAAGTTTCCTATTGACGTCACTGAGATTTGGATCAGACACAGGCCCTTACATGGTGGGGAGGGGAGCACAAGATGCGAACACACTCTCCCATGGTGACTGAGAGACTCTGTAATGGCTAAGTGGGGTCTGGGATTGCCCAAGGAGGGGGGAGAAATCAGAGTTTTAAGGGGGAGGGAAGGCGCCCTCCATACACAGAGGACTCCCAAACCCACCAGCATCTCCCAGATGCTGGGTTCACCAGTTAACTAGAGAGCTTGGAGTTTTCCCATGAGGAGTCAGGGAACATTGGCCAAGCGTGCGAAGTGGAGCTCCAGGGGAAAGGAGATTCAGGGGGCTGGTATTTGTACTGTGCTCTTAGGCACGCACGCACGCACGCACACACACACACACGTCCTGGGCTCTGGCTGCCCCTTGGAATGCGCGTGGCTAGGCATTGCAGCTTGGCACCCCTGGGAAGGCAGAGCCCTGCTCCAAGTGCATCAGCAGGTGGCTACTCGCAGGCTCGCCAGGAAGCAGGCCTCATATTCCCACAACCATTGTCTGGGGGAAGGCATGTTACCCCTGCCCGTCCCAGTGCACACGCTCCCTTGGAGACCCGAGCGAACCTCTCGGGCCGGGATTAGAGCAAGGGGCAATTTCCCTTCACTCCGCAGTGCTGGAGGCACCCTGTGCACCGCCACGCTACAAAGTGAGCAGTGCCAGAGCAGCAGAAATAACAGTCTGGACACAAAGTGTCCCAGCAAAGATGGGCAGCTGGTGGGGGAATGAGGATTTTTCCTAGGGTGGAGGCGAGCTTGGGCTTGCAACTCTCTGGGCTGCTGCTGCTTCCCTGGGGCAGGTGGCTAAATAGCTCCCTGGGGTCACTGGAAGGCAGCAAACTGTGTGGCTGCTGGCTCTTCACTTGGCTTTGTGTGTCACCTTAAACCTCATATGCATGTCCCTCTGTCAGCTACAGACTCTGTCTCTGTGTGTGTAAAATCACCAAGACCTTTAGTGTGTGTGTGTGTGAGAGAGAGAGAGACATCACCATGGCCTGCAGAGAGTGTATGTGTGTGTGTGTAGCAAAATCATTTTACCATTGTTTCCACTCAAATTTTTCATTAACCTCTCTTACGCATAGTCATGGCACGACTATTTTGAACTCTTTTATATTTAAAAACATTGCGGTCCACATTTACAAAAAAAGCACCTCTTCCCCCACAGAAATTCCTGCGTACAAACCTGAGATACATTGTTTAAGAACTACAAACTTTTTTGTTGTCCTCAGCAAAGAACACTTAATGATATACAAAACCTAACAAAATTCTTCTTTCTTTCCACTGTTGTGATTTCTGTGGTAAATCACCAGGAAGTTGTTCTTCTGAATCTATATGCTCCAGGTATACAAGTCAAAAGGGAAAGTTTAAAAAAGTAAAGTATGCTGCCAGATGGTTAGAAAACAAGCAGTAATCCCACTGAAATCAGTTCTTATCTCAATTAGTAGCTAGAATGTTCAAGCATTAACAGCCTGAGGCCAGCTTAATAAAGCAGTTTCAAACTGCTGGTAATGACAGTTTTCTCAGGGACAATAATTTGATAGGGCAGTTCAGCTAAAAAGGATGCTTTTATTTAATAGTATATCTGAGCAATATCAAATGTAAAGGATTTGTAGAATGGTAGCATTTCCTTTTGTCTTTTTGTTTTTAATATGATGTGTGTGTTTAGATACACAAAGAGGTTAGGTTTTGTGTGTGTGTTGGGACTATTTTCTTGAATGTGTAGCCATAACAATTGTTTGTGAAATCCTTAATCATTACAATATGCCTTCTAGTTTGTGTATTATGATTTTAATTGGAAATGCTAACTAGATTAATAATAGGGCTTGGATTGAGAACTGGTTAAAAGACAGGAAACAAAGGGTAGGAATAAATGGTAAATTTTCAGATTGGAGAGGGGTAAGTAGTGTGTCCCCCAAGGGGACCAATCCTTTTCAACTTATTCATAGATGATCTGGAGAAAGGGATAAGCAGTGAGGTAGTAAAGTTTGCAGATGATACAAAACTGTTCAGGATAGTCAAGACAGAAGCAGACTGTGAGGGACTCCAAGAAGATCTCACCAAACTGAGTGATTAGGCAACAAAATGGCAAATGAAATTTAATGTGGATAAGTGTAAAGTAATGCACATCGGGAAAAATAACCCCAACTATACATACAGTATGATGGGGGCTAATTTGGCTACGACAAATCAGGAAAGAGATCTTGGAGTTATTGTGGGCAGTTCTCTGAAAACTTCCACACAGTGTGCAGCAGTGGTCAAAAAGGCAAATAGGATGCTAGGAATTATTAGGAAAGGGATAGAAAATAAGACCCAGAATATCTTACTGCCCCTGTATAAAACTATGGTACACCCACATCTTGAATACTGTGTACAGATGTGGTCTCCTCACCTCAAAAAAGATGTTTTGGCCTTGGAAAGGGTTCAGAAAAGGGCAACTAAAATGTTTAAGGGTTTGGAAAGGGTGCGACTGGGACTTTTCAGTTTAGAAAAGAGGAGACTGAGGGGGGATATGATAGAGGTATATAAAATCATGAGTGGTGTGGAGAGGGCCGATAAAGAAAAGTTATTTATTAGTTCCCTAAATAGAAGAACTAGAGGACACCAAATGAAATTAATAGGGAGCAGGTTGAAAACTAATAAAAGAAAGTTCTTCACACAGCGTGTAGTCAACCTACGGAACTCCTTGCCAGAGGAGGCTGTGAAGGCTAGGACTATAATAGAGTTTAAAGAGAAACTAGATAATTTCATGGAGGTTAGGTCCATAAAAGGCTATTAGCCAGGGGATAAAATGGTGTCCTTGGCCTCTGACTGTCAGAGGCTGGAGAGGGATGGCAGGAGACAAATCGCTTGATCATTGTCTTCGGTCAACCCTCTCTGGGGTACCTGGTGTTGGTCACTGTCGGTAGACAGGATACTGGGCTAGATGGACCTTTGGTCTGACCCAGTACGGCCGTTCTTATGTTCTTATGTTATGTTATGTTCTTATAGGGCTCACCCTTTTGATCCTCTGTGTGATGGAATGAGCCAACTGTTCCCTCAACAAATGCATTATTCATTTCCAGCCACCTCAACAGAAAACATTTGCAGTTGTTCCCACTGTGCCCACCCATCACCATCTTTTGGTTGAAGGGCTTCTGTGTATCTTACCTCGTGGCTTACTAGATTCGTTCAGATACTAGTGCTCCTGCGGAGAGAGAGGGAAAAATCTTCAGACTAATGCTACTCTGATTGGTTTGTGATGATGTTTTCTGTCTGAAAAGTTGCTGGACTCTAAAATAAAAATGAAACTTTCTTCTTTAGAAGTGGGCCGTGTTTCAGAGAGGGAAAAGCTGCTGAGATGCACAAGAATCAGGCAATGTATAAACTGAACTGTAGCAGTAAATAACAGGAAAAAAAAGCAAACATAGTGACTTTTTTCAAGAAAAAGGAAGGTATATTATAATATTGTTTTCCTCTTCTACTCATAGTGTTTCTGTTTCTTCTTACTGAATTAAATAAGTAGATACCAATTCTCTATTTAAAAAATTACAGTATTAGGCAATTACATAATGTAATGATTGGTTTCTATATAAAAGGTTTAAAAATAATTTCATTATTTGTTGTTCAGAATTTATAAGCC
The DNA here is from genome assembly GCF_049634645.1 of Pelodiscus sinensis. NCBI lineage: Eukaryota > Metazoa > Chordata > Testudines > Trionychidae > Pelodiscus > Pelodiscus sinensis. The sequence goes on along the minus strand of NC_134712.1, from coordinate 119,263,784 downwards.
AGCTCTTAATTTTAAAATATTATATTAGTTAAAAACAACATACGCAAAAACATTTTATGAGATTTGTGAAACACATGTAATTGAAAAGTTAATTTGTAAAATGGTATTATATGCTACAAATTTGCTTGTGCTTTCAGATATTTCTTGTTCAAAGGACTAATCCACATGTCTCAACAGTCTAGCCAGTGTTTATACTTGGAAATAGATTAGTATGGCACTTGTACAGAACATTGACTTCTACAGTGGTTTAAGTTTGATTGCAGTGACACTTTATTTCTCCTTTATTTCTTTCAAGTTTAAAGATGTCATTAGTTCGTAAGATCAAAAACATCTTTCTAAATAGATCTGTGTAGTATTTTATTTTAGGACTTTCCATATTAATCAGATTGATATGGTATTGTGTCATGAACAGCACATGTTGTTTTGAAATGTGCCTTGTGGCAAAACATGAAGGGTATATAACAATATATATATTTATTTGACAAGAAAGAGTTATGATGAATGAATCTCTGTTATGCTAAATGTTAAACAGACATTACATCTGTCTTGAAATACTGACTGTTTGATCTGAGGAAGTGGGTCTGGCCCATGAAAGCTTATCATCTAATAAACCATCTTGTTAGTCTTTAAAGTGCTACATTGTCCTGCATTTTGCTTGAAATACTGAGTGACTGTTAACAACAGAAATCAAAAGTTTATTATTCTTGACATACATTTTTTTCTAATTCATAATTATTTCTTTTCCTACATTAATTCAGTGCTTCTGCTGGGTAGCACATTGTTTATGAACTATCACTACACTGTCCACCCACTGAGATCCATGATATGTGTGGACTTTCATTGAAGGAAAATTCCATGGTGTTTTAACAAAGGCTGTAAAGTTTGTTAAATGTGTGTTAAATATGTTCAGCAATTATACATGCCAAGCAAGGATTGTCACTGGAAGTTTCTAGTTTTCTCTTGCTGGGAATAGCTCTTATCTTGTATCCTGGCCACTTATCTTGCAGAACAAAGGACAAAGAGTTTTACCCTGTCCTGTGCACCTGCTCAGTTTTGGCTACCTTGTTAGGTTCCCAACAGGTCACACTCTACAAATAGACCAGTGTCTGGCTGTTTCAGAGAGGAAGTTTGAGGCCTGATAAACTGTGGAATCTTGATTATGGGCAGTAGATCCAAGTGATTCTCAGAGTGGAAGGATTTTCATTGAGATTTTTCCTGAAGAGCACAGTTATTCACCATCTCCACTCACTTTTGCATTAATTGAAACCCAGAGCCCTTCAAAATCTGGGGAGAACCTCAGTATATAGTTTGTTTAGTTCTGGGGATGACAAAGCTTTGGGTTTCCAGTGATGGCTCTATGACTTGAAAGCTCCGTCTCAGCCAACTGAACGTTCAGTATAGTCTCTGATCAAATGTCTGGAACAGTTCAGTAGTGCAAAGAGGCAGTGTAGTGCAATGGGCTAAGCATGGGAAAAAGTAAAGGATACCTATATTCTAGTTTATATGCTGCACTTACATCAAACCTTCCATCGCAAAGGATTTTAAAGTGTTAGAAAAAGTATATGAACCGAATTTTCAGTGTCTACAATCTTTGTGTGCCTAGTTTTATGCCTGCAATCATTTGCAGACACAATTATGTTAGTACAATTAATTCCAGGCCCAACTTACAGTTTAGTTATTTAACCTTCTAATCTGCATTTACAAATAATATTTATACCTACAAAATTTGTAGTTATATTTAAATTCTGCCATTTGCCACTGCAGCGTTGCACCGCAAATGATTGTATGTCAAACATTGATCACTTTATTCACCTGTCAAAGTCAATTTGGACTACACAAATAAATAATGCAAGCAAGACTTTTTCTCAAAATCAGAGGCCAGGTTGAAGTCTTTTTTTTTTTAATGTGGTCTTCTATGTCATTTCTTTTCACCCAGCACTAAAACACAGTCATCGGTAAAGTTAAATGCAGTAGATATTTTACAGTGCAGAACAATGCTATACCCGTGTACAACACAGGCAATGTAGAAAAGTATTGTACAATAATCATTTGGAACTGCAGGGGGATTTAAGTAGATGAACTAATTAACCACATGTAACATATAGGTCACCAGATCTGACACATTTACTCTTGCAAAAAGTGGCAAGGGTTCTTTAGAAAGCACAAATAGGCAGGTTCTCAGTTTTACATCTTATCCGAATAATGGCAAAAAGGAATTTCTCATGTCCTATGATATTGTAGAGCAAAATATGATTGAGTCATCTAAAATAAAACTTTGTTTATTGGAAATAGATTGTACTTCTAAATTGATAATTCTTTTTATTGGATATTTGCAATATGAGCCTACACTCAGAAGCGGAATACAGGATGTATTTTGTTTTCTTTTCTTATGTTTTCATACCAGGAATTTGAAAGGCAACATAGGGGTAGACTTTAGCTCTAGGGAGTAATGCATGGTTAGCAGTTTTATCTCTGTCTTTAATAAGATAATTATTCACTATATGCAGATGCAGAAACTGTTTCTCAATAAATACTGCATCTCTGCAATAAAGAATGGTCATTTTGTTGATTAATACAATAACTCACTGAACTTAGATTTCAGTACAGTAGGTATCACAATGAGCCAGACACTAGTATCACTTAAGGTATAGCCCATTAGATGAAGTGATAATTCTAAAGAATGGTATTTAAACATATGCAGACTGTTCAGTGATTTTGTAAATCAGCTCAACTTTTGCATCATATGAAAATGGAACCTCTTCAGCAATCAACACATAGGCTGTGTCCAGACTCAGGGTTTTTTTCGAAAAAAGTAGCCTTTTTTCGAAAAAACTTCACCTGCATCTAGACTGCAGCCGCATTCTTTCGAAATTAAATCGAAAGAACGCGGCTTTTCTTTCGATGGCGGTAAACCTCATTGCACGAGGAAAAACGCCTTTTCGACGGAGATCCGTCGAAAATAAGTGAGTGTGGACACAGGGAGGCCATTTTTTCGAAAATAATGGCCTCCAGGAAGAAGCCCTGGTGGACAATCTGGGGCATGCCTTGCATGTCTGGTTCCTGTCTGCAGCCATTTCTTAAAGGGACAGGCACCCTCACAGCCACTTGTGGCAGCAAAGCAGCCAGAGCACACGGATGGTGAAGTGCAGCATGTCCCAGCCCCAAGACCCTCCTGGCCCTTCTAGAGAGCCTTCTGGGGACCCAACCTGGGGCTCCAAACGCCGGGCACCGTCATGGTCTGGGCCAGAGCTCAAGACCCTTCTCGAGCTCTGGGGAGAGGAGGAGGCCTTACAGGCCCTAAAAAGCCGGCGGCGAAATGCGGACATTTATGGCCGCATGGCAGAGTCCCTGGCCCAGAAAGGACACTACCCCCGCACCCAGGACCAGGTGCGCTCCAAAGTTAAGGAGCTGCGCCAAGGGTATGTGAAGGCCAGGGAGGATAGCTCCCATTCTGGGGCAACCCTCCACTTCTGCCCTTACTATACTGAGCTGGACCAGATCTTGGGTGGTGGTGAAGCACGCACACCACGGCGTCTCGTGCAGTCAGGCTTGGCAGACCCTGTGGTGGACGCGCCAGAGCAGGACCCAGAGCAGTCAGGAGACGGGGACATGGTGCCAGAGGAGGACGGTGAGGAGACGGCGATCCTCACCCTGGAGCCAGTCACACAGACCCCAGAGGCCTCCCAGGTGTCATCTGACGCTGGAGATGAAGCAGCAGGTGAGTGCAGTGAGGTTGTGTAACACCCGGGGGAGGGGGAGGTAGGTGGGTGCACAGTGGGTGATGCACAAGGGAAACCTGTAATGCTCAGGCTGATGCCCAGGTCACACACGGTGTTACCTTCAGAATGTCTGATTCCCCTGTCTCAAGGAGAGGGCATGCCCTTTTGGACAGCTGTTGCACACATGACTGATTGTGATAGAAATGTAGCCGTGTTACTCTGATCTGAGGAAGTGGGTCTGGCCCACAAAAGCTCATCCCCTAATAAACCATCCTGTTAGTATTTTAAGTGCTACATAGTCCAGTTTTTTAGGACTGGTTGTGTCTTCCTCTTTTCCTCCACAGCTGGACCAGCTGTGCAAGAGGGCCACAGCACCCCAGCCCCACCTCCATCTCGGGGACATGGGAGCCGCAGACACAGGCATGTGTATGCGGACATCCTGAGGCAGCATGTGGAGGCCGTGCAGGAGCTCAACACCATCCTGCGAGAGAGGGCGGAGGCAGAGGATCGGTGACATGACCGGCTGATGGAGGAGCTGGTCCAGCAGCGCACGTCCCTGAGTGCCACTCTCAGGGAGGTCTGCCGCTTGCCTGCTCCTGTGTCTGGTCCTGCTCCTCCAGCACCCCATGACCCCGCCCCACCAAACCCCCCTTCCACAGCAGCATCCCTTCCCCCCCTTGGACCTCCCTCTCCCCCAGCCCCCCCAGTTCCCCAGCCCCTCTCTCCCCTGGCCCTCCTCTCCCCCAGGCCTCCCAGTCCCAAGAGCACCTACCCGCTGTTATCCAGCCAACCGACAGGTGCACCACCCGATCCCATGGCCATGGTGGACCCCGAACACGAGGCCCAAGCAGGAGACTGAGATCAGGCAAGCACCGTGCAACCTGATCCCCTTCCCCCCTCCAGGTTTCAAGGCCCCTTGCCCACTCCAGGTTTCAAGCACCCCCATCACCCCAGTTAAATGACAAGGAAAGTGTTCAACAAAATGTTTATTGTACGTAGTTTGGCATGAACGTATATTTTCTACATCAAAAATGAACAAAAGCTTTTTTATGTTTGCAACAGTTATACTATTTTCCAGTGAGTGATATTTAAAAAAATAAAACAGAACTTATTATTTTGAGACAAACCCTGGTGTTTATTATTTCTCCAAACAGGGTCAGGAGATGGGTTGTGGAGGGAAGCTTCTTTTGGGCCAGGGCCCAGTCCGCAGGCAGAAGCCCCTCAGTAGAGTCAGTGACCTCCAATTGAGAATTGCTCCCGTAGGGCCTCCCGTATGCAAACAGCAGACCGGTGAGCCTGGCGGATGGCAGCTGTCCGGGGCTGGGCAAAGTGCCTCTCCTGACCATCAGCACCTGTACCCCACCCTGGTAGGAAGGCCTCCCCTTTCCTCTCCACCAGGTTATGGAGAACGCAACACTCATCCACCACCTCAGGGATGTTGCTCTCCCCCATGTCTAGGCGTGTGAGCAAGCACCAGAATCTGCCTTTTAAACGTCCGAACGCACATTCCACCTGGTTGCGAGCCCGGTTAAGGTGAGCATTAAACTGCTCCTTGCTTGCATCCAGGTGGCCGGTGTAGGGCTTCATCAGCCACGGCATCAGGGGGTAGGTGGCATCAGCCACTATGCACACCAGCATGTGCACATCCCCAACCGCAAAGTTGTGATGCGGGAAAAATGTTCCTGCCTGAAGCCCTGGTAGAGGTACGAGTTCCTGAAGATGCGGGCATCATGTGCCCGCCCTGACCACCCAACACAAATGTCAGAAAACTGGCCACGATGGTCGACCAGGGCCCGGAGGACCATAGAAAAGTAGCCCTTTCTGTTAATGAATTGGGCTGCTCGATGGGGCGGTGCACGGATTGGAATGTGTGTCCCATCGAGCGCTCCTCCACAATTCGGGAAGCCAAGGGCAGCAAAGCCGGCCATGACGCTGTCCAGATCTGGTAGACAGACGAGCCTGTTCAGCAGCTCCGAATTGATGGCCCTCACCACCTGCAGAACGAGACAGACAACAAAATGTTAGAAGGGGTGCCTTATCTCTTAGGAGGAGAACCCACCACCCATCTTCCCTCTCAAACACCCCTGGAATCTCCTCCTCAGAACTCCCCCCCCCCCAACAATTCAGGGTGAGTGGAGGAGCTCCCTCCCACTCACACTCCACTTTGCCCTTCCTGACAGTCTCCCTTCCCCCCACCCCAAACTGTGAGTGTCCCCAGACAATGACTTACCTCCATCAGGATGGATCCAACAGTAGACCTGCCCACTCCAAATTGGTGTCCCACGGAGCGGTAGCTGTCGGGGGTTGCCAGCTTCCAGAGGGCAATGGCGACCCTCTTTTCCACGGGGATAGCGGGCCGCAGGTGGGTGTCTTACCATTGCAGAGCAGGGGCGAGCCAGGTACACAGCTCCTGGAAAGTGGTCTTTCGCATCCGGAAGTTGCGTAGCCACTCTTGGTCATCCCAGAGCTGCATAACGAGCCGGTCCCACCAGTCAGAGCTGGTGTCAAGCCTCTAAAAACGCCTGTCCACAAAGAAGTTTGGAGGCAAGGGCAGTGGGGCTGCATGACGGACGATCCCTTAGTACCTCTGGTCTGGGTCCAGATGGGGAAGTAGCCTCATGACTGTGTCATGCAGATGCAGCAACACTTGCAGTATGATGGTGTGGGGCCATCGCCTGCCCAGGGGCAGCTCTGGCTCCATGCCAAAAAAATGGGTCTAAAACAGAAAAACCTCCACACAAAAAACCTGCTGGGGTGTCCCAGGAAGCTGAGCACTCCAAACCAGCACTGCAATGCTTTGCTTACCTCCTAGAGGGACAGCAAAGGCAGCTGCAGGAGCAGAGCAACGGGTGTTCAGGAGTGTCCTTTTCACCACGCGTCTCTGCAAAGGGCAGGCAGGCAGCACCTGGAAGGAAATGCTGCCCCCATGCCCTGGCAGAAGCAGTTCTGGGTGGCTTTCAATTTCGAAAGAGCGTCCAGCAGTCAGGATGCTCTTTTTCGAAAAAGCGGATCGATTTTCCGATCCGCGTATTGTAGTCTAGACGCGCTTTTTCGAAAGAGGCTTTTTCGAAAGTATCTTTCGAAAAAGCCTTTTTCGAAAGAGGCTTGCAGTCTAGACATAGCCATAGATCTACCGCATGCTTGTATTTGAGCCTAACCCATCAAGTACAGCAATTACAAATAACAAACTTCTATCCACCCATTCACCTGGGGAAAGTAGCCCCATAAAAAATTAGACTTTCTTCATTATCATAATCATTGTGCTAAAAAGGGTACAAGCTGGCTGGTTTTTGTCTATGCTCATAAATGTTAATCATATTCAGCAAGACTAATTCATTCTTTATGCTAATCCTAATACAGGTTGAACCTCTCTAGTCTGGCAGTCTCAGGACATGACCAATGCTAAACCAGAGAATTTGCCAGACTCCAGGAGGTCAATATTGTCTAGCAGTATTACCAGCACTTCCACTGCTTACTGGGCTCTTAGCGACATTTAGGCGTAAATTAGAGCTAAACAACAGCACAGAACACTGAGAATGAGAATTAGGACTGGTGGCTGTAAACAAATTTTATGGGACTGCAAGGAAACTTGGCCACATCCATGATAAGTGGACATCTGGCTAACTAAATTTATCCCGGACCGTGGATGTTGCTGGACCAGAGAGTACTGGATTAAAGAGGTTCAACCTGTAGCTTCTCAGGTAAACCAACATAATAACAATTCACAACAAATATAGATTCAACATAACTAAAGAGAAAAGCCCACAAATGATTGAAGAAAGAATAAACAAAATGGGCAGTAAAGCTTTTAATGAAAGGGAATGAAATTGATTAAACTCATGGGGTTTCCATGTGATGAAAGGGTGCAAAATTCAGGGCAATTTTGTTTGCAAAGAAGAGTTGGATAAGCTCCATAGCATATTTCCATTCATTTTCACTGGGAAAACTGTTATGGAAGACCAGCTTATAATAAACATTTAGCAGTCTCTTTTACCCTGATCCCAAAAGATTAAGTTAAATGACTGTTAAAAAGAAAATACAGGCAGTCCCCGGGTTACGTACAAGATAGGGACTGTAGGTTTGTTCTTAAGTTGAATCTGTATGTAAGTCGGAACTGGCGTCCAGATTCAGCCGCTGCTGAAACTGATCAGTTTCAACAGTGGCTGAATCTGGACGCCAGTTCTGACTTACATACAGATTCAACTTAAGAACCCCAGGCATCCCCAAGTCAGCTGCTGCTGAAACTGATCAGCGGCTGATTCCAGGAAGCCCGGGGCAGGGGCTTCCTGTAGTCAGCCACTGGTCATTTTCAGCAGCTGCTGACTAGGGGACACCAGGGGCAGAGCAGCTGGGGTGCTGCTGGGTTGGTCCAGTGGCACCCAGAGCGGTGCTACGGGACCAACCGGCAGCGCCCCAGCTGCTGTACCACAGGCGTCCGGAGCAAAGCCGCGGAGCACGGGGGCAGCGGGGCAGCCCAGACGCGCCGTGGCTATCCTGCTGCCCTCCGGCTCCGAGGCTTTGCTCTGCTCTGCTCCCCGTCCCCCAGGTCTGCAGACCAGGGGGAGGAGGAGCAGAGTAGAGCAGAGCGGCGGAACGCGCGGCCAGCTGACAGCCCAGACGCGTCTGGGCTGTCAGCTTGCCGCGTGCTCCGCTCTGCTTCCCCCCCCCCATGGTTTGCAGACCAGGGGGAGGGGGAGCAGAGTGGAGCAGAGCAGAGCGGCAGAACGCGCGGCCAGCTGACAGCCCAGACGCATCTGGGCTGTCAGCTGGCCGCGTGCTCCGCTCTGCTCCCCCCCCCCCAGATCAGGGGGAGGGGGAGCAGAGCGGAGCACAGCAGAGCGGCAGAACGCGCGGCCAGCTGACAGCCCAGACGCATCTGGGCTGTCAGCTGGCCGCGTGCTCCGCTCTGCTCCCCCTCCCCCTGGTCTGCAGACCAGGGGGAGGGGGAGCAGAGCAGAGCGGAGCGGAGCAGAGCAGAGCGGCAGAACGCGCGGCCAGCTGACAGCCCAGACGCGTCTGGGCTGTCAGCTGGCTGCGCGTTCCGCCGCCGCTTTGCTTCCTCTCCCTGGTCTGCTCGAGACCAGGGAGAGGAAGTGCCCCGTTTGTAACTGCGGATCCGACGTAAGTCGGATCCGCGTAACTCGGGGACTGCCTGTATACAATGTATTGTCAACATGTCAATTAATTACCACTGATTTTCAGTGAGTTCATATTTTGGGTTGAATAATTTTCGAGCTAAGAAATGGGAATCAAAACTCATGTATCAGTGCATACGGTGATCAGAAAGATTTTTCCCACAACTTGGGATTTCATAACTGCACAACATGGACTTTCTTTTTAAAATATTATTAAATTTTGATTATATGTAAAACAATATAATACATTTTATCTCAACAGCCATCACTGATACATATTCTCCATTGCTATAATGGTACTTCAGAATCCAAATATTATGTAATATCACACAAAAAAAGAACCAAAAATGATATCAAGGCTGATGCTTTATCTTTAGCTAGAAGTAAAGCTTCATGGAATAACGATTTTGCAGTCAATATTTACAACTTTATGTGTACTATTTTTTCAACTCTTAGAGTATGTCTACACTTGCACCCTCGTTCGAACTAGGGATGTAAACGTAGGCATTCAAAATAGTCCATGAAGAGGGGATTTAAATATCCCGTGTTTCATTAGCATGATCTCACTGGCACGTTACTCCGATCAACAGCTGTTTCGAACCAGGAAGTGTGTGCCGGGACACATTAGTTCGAACCAAACCCCTTGGTTCAAACTAACGTTACTCCTCTGAGGGTGTTCTCGAAGGATAATGTTAAACTCCACCCACACCCATCATTCCTCCCCAAGGCAGTCTCACCTTTCCATATGTCACAGAAAATATTCTTACCTGTTTTCTTTCCAAAGCCGCATTGCTCCCCTAAGAAGCAGGTGTTGCATTCTTTAGACTCCAAGCGTGCCTTGGCTTTTTACATAGATAGAACAAAACCTTTTCGTAACTCAACTCAGCTGTTTATTGCGTTCGCAGAAAGAATGAAGGGCCTACCGATTTCGACCCAAAGGTTCTCCACCTGGGTTTCTTCATGTTACACACTGGCCCAGAGGGAACTGCCCCAGGTTAGGGCGCATTCTATGAGGGCACACGTGTCCTCCACAGCTTTTGGAGTGCATGTTCCCATTGTAGAAATCTTTAGAGCAGTTACATGGTCTTCTGTCCATACATTCGCGGCACACTATGCACTTTCTCAGCAGGCTGAAAATGATGTCGTATTTGGTACCGCTGTTCTCTGTTCTGTACTGAAAAATTTAAGCCACAGAATATTTGTTACGGTCTCTCCCGTCTCTGTTAATAAACTATCTGGTTGTTGATTATCTCCCTGTTTGTGATCTTAGAGGCTTACTCCGACCCCACCTTTGTAGAGGTTTTCTGCTTGGGAGTCACCTCATTCGAATGGACATGAGCAACGACTCGAAGAAGAAGAGAACGGTTACTTACCTGTAACTGTTGTTCTTTGAGATGTGTTGCTCATGTCCATTCGATTCCCCCCTACCTCCTCTTCATCAGAATGTCTTTGTTGGAGGGGCAGCGCCGGCAGGGGTACTTATGCTCCGCTATAACGGCATCACTCCAGGGGACAATCTGCCAGTGCTATGGGTACCGCTAGGGGAAAAACGCTCCACAGAACCATGCATGCGGCGCGTGCACCTCATTCTAATGGACATGAGCAACATATCTCGAAGAACATCAGTTACAGGTAAGTAACCGTTCTCTTTCCTTTAAGCAAGAACAGTTCCTGTTATATAGCATAATTAGGATAAATGGTACTCCCTTGACTCTGGTTCATTGTGATCATGCATCTAGATATGATCAAATCAGGTGTAAAAGTTAAAAGTAACCCTAAGAAAGAACGTATTAGGCCAACAACTATTCTTTTTATACCAAATAACAAAATAGGTGTTACATGTTGAACATCTCTAGTCCAAAACTCTGGTAATATCCGTGGCCCAACATGATTTTAGTTAGCTGGATGTCCACTTACCATGGGTGGGGCCAAGTTTCCCATGGTTCCATAAAGTCTGTTTACAGCCACCAGTCCTGGCTCTCAGTGTTCTGTGCTGTTATTTAGCTCTGAATTACCCCTAAATGTCTTCTAAGAGCCCATAAGCAGAGAAAGTGTTGGCAGGAGTGGCTCGAGGAGAGCTGCCGGCAACTGGCACCCTAGGCGGAATGCACGATCAGTGCCCCCGCCTCCATAGCCTTCAATGGCTTGACTTCATCATTGGGTGCGGCATTAAACGCGGCACCCTAGTCAACTGCCAAGGTTGCCTACATCCACGGGCCACCCCTGAGTGTTGGCAATGCTGCTAGACAATATTGACCTCCCCTGGTCTAGCAAAATCCCTGGTTTAGCACCGGGCAGGTCCTGAGGATTTTGGAAGAAAGGTTCAATCTGCAGAATGTTAAATTTAGTGGTGAAATACTTACCACTCAGGAGAACTGCTTTTGAGTCTCCAACTTTTTTTTAATATTAACAGAGTGATTTGATTTGATTATTTGAAAATTGTATTTAGTGCATGTAGAATAGTGATAGAAATGTAGCCGTGTTAGTCTGGGGTAGCTGAAGCAAAATGCAGGACAATGTAGCACTTTAAAGACTAACAAGATGGTTTATTAGATGATGAGCTTTCGTGGGCCAGACCCACTTCCTCAGATCAAATAGTGGAAGAAAATAGTCACAACCATATATACCAAAGGATACAATTTAAAAAAATGAACACATATGAAAAGGACAAATCACATTTCAGAACAGGAGGAGGATGCGGGGGGGGGGGGGAGGAAGGAAGGTAAGTGTCTGTGAATTGATGATATTAGAGGTGGGGAGAATGGGACGTCTGTGAGCTAATGGTATTAGAGGTGATAATTGGGGAAGCTATCTTGGTAATGGGTAAGAATGAACAAATACACAAACTATCTTACCCATTACCAAGATAATTAAATTACCGCTAATTCAATATCTGTTCCAGGCTAATAAAAAGGAAAAGAAACATATACAGGAGCAAACTTGCCATCAATCTTACAGATGAACCACTTCTTGTGTTATTTCTTCAGCGAATGGTACCTCCAAAGAAAGAATAAAAATATAGTTTGGATTATATAATGAATTATATTGGCACCTAAAATACTAACTCAAGGCTAAAGGCATTGTGATAGGCACCTTACAAACATGAACATATGAAGATTTAGTGCACCAAGATCTCATTAGTTAAGGCCTGAATCCTGGAAAGATGTACACACTGTTTAACTTTACTAGCGTGACTAGGGTCATTGAATGCATTGGGAATGAGCTCATTGAAGGCATCAGGCTACTCACATGCATACAATTAATCACATTGCAACCCTGATCTTTCAGCTGGCTCTGGGTGGGCTGACTCTTGCACCTATACAGAGTCCCACAGATTTCAGTGGGGTTCCATATGTGCACAGGGGCAATCCACGGTAATTTGTTTGCAGAGTGGAGGCTTTAGAAGACAACTGACCCAGAAAAAGGTGAGGTAAGAGGGATATAGTCACATTTATACCTCCATAGGAATAAATATATACAAACACGCATTTTTTGGTTTTTTTACATATACATGCAGAAATGGTTTTCAGTAGTACTTATCTTGTATTAAGAATACATTAGTGGAAATTGATTTCCATGTGTAATGACTCTTTTTAAAGGTTCCCCCTCATCCACCATTCTGCCTAAAGAAATCAAACAGCTTGATAATGAACACAGTAGGAAGAAATTAAACTTGAGTGCAAAATGTTCTTTAAGTGAGCTGTTTATTTTGTTCCTTGAATTTCTAGTAATATTTAAAACACAGGGTGGGGTGGCGGTTACTACTTGTCTCCAGTAAGTAGATTACTTTTTATGCTTTCACAGCTTACTTTCCGGTTTTCCCGTCCCTTTAATTCTCCATAATACTGTCTTGTAGTACTTATGCACTAGCACCACAGAAGCTCCCACTGAATAAGGGAATACATGGCTGTACCCCTTGCTCATCACTACCCAAAAAAGGAAGTTGGGGTGTTTTCAGAGATGACTGTGCCATCCCTGTTCTAGCTTATCGCTACTCTTGTAGATTATTGCTACATACTGTGCAAGATTAAAAAAAAATTCCAGAAGCATTTATTACTGTTTAGGATATAGGTTGGGCCTGAAGTGTGCCCTTCTTTTTCTCCCCTCTTCCTTTTTTTATTAAGATCCTGGATAAAGACAATGAAACTTGACAAGACCCCATATGGTCCGTAAACATTACCTCAGAATATAAATCAATGTCACAAAGTTGCATTGACAGACGAGTCAACAATCTCTCTTGGGACACATCAGCAAACTCATTTTACTCAAGATTTGAAACCCTTCAAAACTATGAAATGGCCACAGAACGAAGAACTCCTGCAGAATGACAGAGGGAGTCCCATCGTATAAATCCCAGTGGAATGCTTACAGGACCATAAACATATGAAAAAGGAAGTTTACAAACAGTCACAAGGAAAACATGTCCAAAAGGAGTTATGTCAAAGCCATGCACCAGCTGATGATCTGTTCCAAAATTAGAGGTAATTGGCAATGACATGCTGCAAAAAATAAAGGTTGTGATTTTCAAAAGTGCTCATTGCTGGCCAAAATGCTTCCACTAAAGTCAACTTAAATGGGAGCACAGTTAGACCAATGCTGAGTATATTTGAAAATCCCATAAACATAAATAAAACAATGTCCCCAACATTAAGGATGTACAAAAATCAGGTGAAATCAGTTTTCACAATGGATACCGAAAAACCTCTTTCCCAAATTGGCAAACCACTATCAAGAATTGTTTTGTGAACCTGAACTAGAGCTTTATAAATCTAGACTAGAGGTTTGTATGAATGTTGAAGAGATGAGCCAATCAGGCATCCCTTTTCCCCATACCAAACCCAGAACCTCTTGGGGCTTCACTCATCTATGTGGGGAGAAAACTGGCAGCCTGCAAACAGTCTGCTTCCCTTCCCCTCTTATTTGGGGATCAGTCAGTTGGCCAGTTTCTTCATTTGCTGAGTGATAATCTGTGATCTGTTTTCTACATCCACAAACACTTGCTGAGCATTGAGCAGGTGACTTGCTTGCTCCTTCATTCAACAGCATTGTGGTTAAAAATAGCTCCAGTACCACAAATGGATAGTGCCTTGAATTTGAGCTGTTTCAGACTACACTGTATGGTAACTGGGAAAACCAAAACATTTTCCTTAGTTATCAGGAATTTCATTCTGGGTGCTTCAAGCCCCAAAACATCGTAGATCTCCACCTCACAGTGACAGATGGAGTCTTTCTTGTCTCACTGATGCTGAATGGAGGAGTGAGCCAGCTGCCTATTCCTGAGAAAATTCCACAGAGTTTAGGAACTATACTTATCAGCTTAGAGTATTTGCAAATAGTAACTGTGGAGAACAGGCTGTCTGGCTGCCTGCAAAGATATAAGGAGATGATTGGGTTGGGGGTATTCAGAATGTGACTTCTCCCACAAGAAGAGATCAGAAAGACTGGGGAGAAGGGAGTGTGTGGTCTGTTCGAGATGAGAAAACATTCTAATTTCATTAAAAAAACAGTGAGTTTTGCCAGTTAGCTTGATAGTCCTAGTGGTATTTTGGCGCACATATGACACAAACTGAAAACTCCACGTCAGAGTGAGAACATTATGGATTTGAAAAACACACATTCATCCTAAAAAGTGGATTTCACAGGATATATAGCATGCTCCTAATCTCAGTATGCCAAAAATCCACTCCAAGGATAAATGTAACATACTAAAAATTAAGCCAAAGTTACTATCTCTGAACAGATGCAGGGCGAAGAAAAGATGATCACCAACAGATTTCTGTTCCAAACAAGCCCTTTCTGTCTATCTATCAAGATACGTCTAGTAAACATCCAATCATGTGCATGTATTTTTTTTTCAATTAAAACATGTCCACTTATGAGTAGAAAAGGTACGGCCACTAAGCTTTAGGGCAGCTGCCCATGTGAATATCAATATTGAAAGATTTGGAAACTTTCATCCTAAATCACATTTCTTGGATTAGATATTTATACTGCAGGTCCACACTGATATCTATATTATCTAGCTGTGAACTTGCTGATTGCTCCGACTCCAATACAGAGCCTGAAGAAATACTATTAACCAGAAAGATAAAGAACATTTTGAGCCAACATCAGCTTGCTGTCTATGAAATCAAACCAGCAAAAGAAATAGAGTCTTACAGTATGTGTAACTATCTGAGGTACTAAAGTGCTATCTAACTTGTTCTTATCACCAAGCTTTCAATGTGCCTCTGGGAATACAGAATACGAGTGCATGGCCTTCACAGCAATCTTTCAGGCTAAAAGAATAAAGCAACAAGAAATAAAGACAGACAAACCATATTTGTCCCAGAACTGATTTAATACAGCAAAAATAACCTTTGTAAACCTTGAATCAAAGCCACCCCCCTCCTGCAAAAAAAAAAAACTCAACAAAAACACACACAGTCTATTTTCACCTCAGCTTCTAGATTTGGTTCCTCAGACCTAGTTGTTACACTCTCCACAGGAAGTATGTGAGGTACTAGCTAATTGCACTCCCTGAATGTGACATACACTATTAATATATCTCAAGAAGAGGATGCCATTGTCTGTTCTTATTGCCATTCATATTCTAGTGTTAGGACTCCATTCCCATCTTCACAAACCACCACAATTTGCAATATTCCTATAGCTGATTTATTTTTAAGTTCATCCACCAGAATTTCTTTAAGGCATAGGAGTCTTTAGGAATTTATAGTCTACTATGTATTTGAGAGAGTTTGTCTGTCTGTTTGTTCAAGAACTCCTCCTAAACGGTAAGAGCTAGGACCACCAAATTTTATATACAGCTTATCATAACATAAAACAAACTAAAGGGTTGATTGTGCCAGTAAAATGGGATGTGCCTGGAATTGGATTGCCTCTCACAAAACCATGTAGAAAAGAGACAATCACCAGGCAGATGAAAGAGGCTGACTGGGGGTATGCCCCCATACAGAACTGACTCAGCCCCAAACCTTCCACCTGCAAGTGCCCTTTAAGGAGGTCTTGGGGGACCTGAAGTGCCCCCCAATTCATATAGGAACATGGTTAGCTGTTGCCTTTCATCTGAGACTGAGGGGAAAAGCACACAGTTGCGTTCCTCACTCTGGCAGGGGAACTCAGGGGCCAAATGAACCTGGACCTTCCCCAGTGAAGGGATAGTCACGTCACCCCCCCCCCCCTCCTCCCCAAGCTGTTCCCATTGGAGCTGCAGCAGCCATGGAGAGTGCTTTTCACCTGGCCCCAAGCTGCTGCAGTGAGAAAGAGGTGGGGTTGTCCTCCCTCCCTGGGGCAGCCTGCATATTCAACGCCACATCCTACCCCAGAGCAATGATTAGCATCTATATTTTTATTTTATTTTCTAAACGTACAAAAAATATAGAGTAAAGGACCCAACCAATGCCAGTTAAATCTTCTAGTAAAAAATAATAATGAGGTTGTCTTGGGCCTCCATTTCTTTCTGAAAACTGAAGACTACGCAGTTTATTACATGTGGGTTTTTCAGAAGAGACTTCAAAACCTGAGGATCACTGTGCTTTGAGTAGAAGTTTGCTGCAGTATTCTTGGCAAAATTTCCCATTTTTTATATGTCGTGCAGTTTGGTGTGACCCCGTTAGTTCTTGCTTCTGAGAGATGACTGCATTTGAATGTGTATATTCTTTGTTAATAGCTTTAAAACCTATCAGGATGAAATATCCTGTCCACATGTAAATAATTATGAGCATGACTGACTTGAGACACTTGAAGCTTTTAATTAACTTCATAGCGTTCTAAGTCTAGAGCTTTGTATATATTAGGAATTCAGCCATTGATAGAAACAAGTTAATATAGCTCAGTACAAATGCCAATGTGGACTTGAAAGTGGGGTGAGTTTAATCAGTATAAATCTTGGCTTTCCTTATCTATACTTGAGATTTGCTCAGTGCAGTTACTGTAGCTGTTCATTATCACTGGCTTCTCTGAGGGTACACCCAAGTCCAGATGAGGCCAAAACCCCAGATCCTTAATGTTTCCCCCCTTAACATCCATAAAGTATCTGAAATTGGCATAATCAAAAGAACCCAGGTTCCTGACCAAAATAGCATAAACATGGAGGTACATGGATATCTTACAATTTCTACATGTTGAGATGTCACTAACTCTTTCAAGAGCCTCTGTTTATATTTAGGACTCCTCCTCAAGACTTCACATACATTGTCAGAAAAAACAGGAAATCTTGCAAAACTAGGAACTAGACTAAATGAGCTCTTAAGGTTCACTTCAGTCCCATGAGTCTATGAAGAACACCAGAGAGATATATAGTAAGGATGCATCTTCTTTGCTAGCCCATCTACATATCCACTGAAGCAAAATGTTATGCTTTGTTAACTAATTTTTTCTTCATTATAATTTTGCCTTTAAAAAAATTCTGCACACATGTATTTATATCTTTCTATGGAACATAAGAAAAACAAAAGTCCATAAGAAAGTGTCCGTCTGCTTTGTACATTGGACAAACGTCTCAAACACTTCGCCAAAGGATCAATGCCCACAAAACAGATATTAGACAGGATCACAAAGAAAAAACAGTTTCTTGCCATTTCAACCAGAAAGGACACTGTCTGAACGACTTAATTACCTGCATCCTGCTTCAGAAGCCTTTTAAATCTGCACTTGAAAGGGAATCCTCTGAACTGTCATTCATGCTAAAATTCAACACTCTACGCGTGGGTCTCAACAAAGACCCCAGTTATCTTACCCATTACAAAGATAGCTTCCCCAATTATCACCTCTAATACTATTAGCTCACAGACATTTACCTTTCCCCTCCTCTCCCCCCCACATCGCCCTTCTGTTCTGAAATGTGATTTGTCCTTTTCATATGTGTTCTTTTTTTTAATTGTATCCTTTGGTATATATGGTTGTGACTATTTTCTTCCACTATTTGATCTGAGGAAGTGGGTCTGGCCCACGAAAGCTCATCATCTAATAAACCATCTTGTTAGTCTTTAAAGTGCTACATAGTCCTGTATTTTGTTTCTTGGGGTCCTAGCATTCCCTACCCCTGAGGGGATGGGGGGGGGGGCAAAGAAAAGAAAGCCTAACACTAAGTACCTAACTAATGGGCTCTTTACAGAGAACTATTTACACAAGAGAGATAAGCGGGGAACAGCAACCCTAACTAGCTAACTGACAAGCTCCAACAACCATCGCTGGTGGTAAGAAGGAACTGAGGAGGGGCAGCGCCAGCAGGGATACTTATGCTCAGCTATAGCAGCGCCACTTCAGGGGGCGACCTACCGGCACTATGGGTACCACTAGGGGAAAAATGCTCCACAGAACCATGCACGTGGCGCACGCACCTCATTCAAATGGACATGAGCAACCACTTGAAGAAGAAGAATTTATGCAAGACTAAGCATGGAAAATTTCAGCCACATTTGGAAAGTTTGGAAAAGTTGTGACCTATTGAAAAACCTGGGGTTAGAATGGGAAAGCTTACACACCTGCTAGCATTTGCTTCTGCTCCTAGTATAATTCTCTAGTCTGTCCACAGTGGGCACAATATTTAGAAACGCATTGCAGTTAGTCAAGACATTAATTTATGTTCATTCTGCCTAATGGCAAGATTTCTGACTACAGTAATATTATTCTGAAAGGGATCTTGACTGGGTATCATAATGTTCTCTATAATATGGCTGCTGGGAGGCATTGAAAATGCATGTTCTGCGGGGCTGCACATTTTCAAGAGACATTTCCAGTGGAACATAAAGGCAAAGTCCAATAACGTTCAAATGAAAATCAGTATTAGCACAGAAAGTATGGAAGCATGCTTTTACTGCTTCCCCTTTTCATTTTCCTCTTGCTTTCTGCTGGTATAGTGACACACATATTGGCAGATATAGGAGAAGTATTATTGTGATGGATCACTTGATGATTACCTGTTCTGTTCATTCCCCTCTGGGGCCCCTGGAATTGGCCACGGTCAGAAGACAGGATACTGGTCTAGATGGCCGTTTGGTCTGACCCACTATGGCCATTCCTATGTTCTTATATTCCCTGCTCTAATCCCCCATCACTACTTCAGCGTCATCTAGATGGCATTATGTAACTTTGCCCTGTTATTACTTTGTTTGGCTACAATCAACCCTTGCCAGGTACTTCGTGCTAGGAGGAAACTGACAGTACTAGGTTTGGATGGTTAGATGGTTTCTAAGATCACCTACAAACAAAATTCTAATTACAATGGGAATCTGTTCACATTATTGACCTAAAATGCTATTATTTGTTTTCTTTATAACTGTAAACATAGCTGATTTTCGCTAATGTACAGTAAATGGGATCACTGGCAAGAAAAATTTCACGCTGATAACTCATACGCCAGGATTCCTGCCTGTTGTTGGTTAGTTGATGAGTTCTTATGAACCAAGGAGCAGGTTTTTGAAATGTACACAAAAAAATTAATTCTGAAACAATTCCTTTTTGTAGCGAGTCACTCCCTCCCCTTGAATCTTACATTTTCATTGAGCCTTATCAATTCCTACTCTCACAAAACCCTGAGAGTTAGTAGTTTTTTCTCTGTTTGTGCCCAACCAACGTCCCCAGGACTCAAACAGGTATACCCCATACACGTAAAGTATAGTAGACTTCCCAGGCCACAGATGAACACTGCATTTCAGGATTGGAGGTTCACATGGGCCACAGAAACTTATAGGAAAATAGACCACTGTAGCTCCAATGTAAAATTTTCTGAGACATATATAGACTGCTAGCTACAGTTCAGCTGCCTCTCACATAGACTCCCATCTTGTCCATATCATACCAGGCATACATATACTATATGACCCTTTTGCTGCATGTTGCCTAGAAGGGTCCTGTTATATTTAGACACAGCAGAGAAAGAGCTAAACACAGAAGGAGTTTACAGAGACCCCGCTTGTCTGCTATGCTTACTTTATTTATCTGGCAGCAAAACTAAAACAAACATGAAAATGGGGTTTCACACTGGGGAGTGCACTAACATTTAAAAGGATAGGACATCACAGTCCTCCACGCTACTTAAAAAATCTTTACAAATGCATATACATTGTTATTTACATGGCTAATGTGAGACATCGTATAACCTAACTAAAAATTGGGTGGTGGATTACCACATACTCTTAAATTGCAAGGGTCATTCTGCCCTGGAACAGCAACTCACTAACAAAACAATTTATAAGTTTATGTGTACAACTGATTTTCACATTCTTGGGATCATATGGAAATGATAGGGCAGCAGTCTCCTGGTGAAGAATAGTCTGTGGTATGCAATAAATTGGATCTGATGTGACAAGTGCTATGTAAATTGGGGATTCATGTGATCCAACACTGTAACATGTAGTACCACTCCCTTTACAAGAGAAAGCATATCATCCTTAGCAATTTCTTTGTTGGTATCTGTGCTAATGATGGGTAACCAAGCCATCAAATTGAGAGAGAACACTTTGAAGGTTCTGTAGGTTGAAAGGAGCATGGACATGGCAGGTATGACAGCCTATCAGCGTTGCTGCACTGAGTCTCTTTATGGAATTGAATAGCGCAGGAATGAGCTGAAAATAATGCCCCTCATTGTACACAAGCAGCAACTAATGACAGAATTCAGTGTTTCCTTCCAAAAATAGAAAGTAATGGGTTATGACATGCAGATAGCTATGGAACGTCCAAATTATAAATATAATGCTCTATTTGTGCATAGCTGTTCTCAGGCTTAGTGACTGTTCATGATACAAAGTCAGTTGGTTTTTCTATGCCATTAGGGGAAAAAATATGGGAAAGAACTGCATCTACTCAATATGATGAAGCATCACAAGTCAATAGCAATGGTAGCAAATCATTAAAGTGCATAAGAACTGTGGCTGATAACATCAGTTTATTTGCTTCTTTAAATGAAAGCGAGAACAGGCATTTACATGGCACTGTTGTAGATGGCATCTCCATATAGTTACATGCTAAATGCCCTAAAGATTCATTTGTACCTTCATGCTTCAAGCACGCACCATTCTAGAGGACATCATGCATGATGATGGGCTCTGTTCAATAACTTCCAAAGCAGTGCTGACCAATACATATCCATTTTCATCATTTGAGTCAGATGCCATCAGCAGAAGGTTGATTTTCATTTTTGGTGATTTGAGTTCTGTAGTTTCCACATTGGAATGTTGCTCTTTTAAGACTTCTGAAAGCATGATACATACCTCATCCCTCTCAGATATTGGAAGGTACTTCAGATTCTTAAAGCTTGAGTTGAGTGCTACGCTAGCTTTAGAAATCTCACATTGATATGTCCTTCGTGTTTTGTCAAATCTGCAGTAAAAGTATTCTTAAAACAAACATGTGCTGAGTCATCCTCTGGGACTCCTGTAACAAGAAATATATAGCAGAATGAGGTTAAAACAGAGCCAGAGACACACAATTCTCCCCAAACGAGTTCATTCACAAATTTAATTAATGCATTATTTTTAATGTATCATCAGCATGGAAGCATGTCATCTGGAATGGTGATAAAAGCATGAAGGGACATATGAATCTTGAGCATAGCTGGCACATAAATAGCACTGCACACATAATACCTTACAATGTCAGCTACAAAAGTCCCATGTGAACACCTGTTTTCACTTTCTGGTGATATTATAAATAAGTGTACAGCTTTATCTCCCATAAATGTAAATAAACTGGTTTCTCATCAATTAGCTGAACAGGAAGTAGGACTCAGTGGACCTGCAAGCTATTAAAATTTTACACTGTTTTATTTTTAGTGCAGTTAAGTAACCAAAAATTTTACATTTGTAAGCTGTACTTTTACAAAAACGAGATTTCACTACAGTACTTGTATGAGGTGAATTGGAAAAATACCGTATCTTTTGTTTATCATTTTTACAGTGCAAATACTTGTAATAAAAATAATATAAAGTGAATGGTGTACACTTCGCATTCTGCGTTATATTTTAAAATATAGAATAATATTCAAAATATTTCATAAATGTAAATTGGTATTCTATTGTTACAGTGTGATTAAAAGGTGATTAAACATGATGTTTTAAATTGTGAGTTAACTGTTAACTGCAGTTAATCGACAGCTCTGCTGATTGCCATCTTTTCTCTGGAGCACCCCCTTTGGGACCTACATTTTCCTATTATAAGTGTTCAAAACTGTGGATGCGGACAAAATCTGGTGATAGTAGATGAAGAAACCAGGGATATAGCAGCTCTAGTGTCAAGTTCCATTCTTATACATGCTCTTCAATCAAAATTGTGACCCAGATGCCATTTGTGTCTCTAGCTTTTAATAACACATGTAGTGCTTGATCTTTGTCAGTGTCACTAGAACTCTTATCTTTTTCCACGTTATGAATTCCCAATGTCTATCTTTTTCATAGGTTCATTCTTGGATGGATAGCTCTCTGTGATGTTGGTTTTTGAACTGTGAAATGAGTCACAACAATAAGCCCAGCAATCCTTCTAAGCATGCACAGTTTGTGCCAATGGTCACTTGGAAATTTCTCATATTCCCATGGTCCTCTGCCCATTCACAAGATGAACGTCTCAGTTCACACTACATTCCAGAGAATCCTTCTCTGAGATTTCCATTGCAAATGTTATGCCAATTCCCTTATTGAACATAAGTGCTGATATAAGCAATAATGTCTTCCAAATGACAGTGGCCTGACAATGTCTTCAGAGCAGCAAGGAACTCTCCACTTCCCTAATGTCACCAATATCATCCTGCCATTGGGGTAGGAGAATCATATTCCTGCATTGCTGCAGTAATTACAGTTTACATGGCAAAACAGGGTGCAGGAGAACAGGGGCGGATATAGGGCAGGGCGAACGGGGCGGCCGCCCCGGGCCCCGCGCTTCAGAAAGCCCTGCGCATGCGCCGTGGCAAAGGGAGGGCCCCGCGGAATTATGCTGCCCGGGGCCCCGCAAAACAGTCATATGCCCCTGCAGGAGAAGACAATACATCATGCAGCCACCCATATGCTTTCAGATCCATCACTGAAAACAAGGTTGAAACATGTCATCTGAAATGGTGTTGAAGGTTACAAATTGATAAAAACATTCATGATACATCAGCCACGATTCAGTTTTTATCAAATTCATCAACATTGCCCCCAAAAGTTGCCATTTCTCTCATCTCTTGTTAAACTTTGCACTTCGTGAATGTCTTCTCTGCCACAGGAAAAACAGTGACTGCACTTAACTGTGCTCTGCCTGACTTTTCTAGATTCAGTGCAACACTTCAGGTGGCAATGCTCAAATATTTAAAGGGACAAGCTTCTGACTTGAGTTACACAGCTGCATCTTCCATTTATTTTACAGTGAGTTGGATACTTGTAATTGGGGATAGAGTTTGGACCAAAGAGGGTTAGCATGCCAACATCAGCAACTGTCCTCCCTGAACAATTTATAAAGACCGACCTATTCAATAATCATTCTGACTATAATACATTCATACAATTGAATATTTGTTGTTTATTGTACCTGTTGTGATTGAGACTGGAAGCTCTTCAGAGCATGTTAATTATTTGGCACACTTTACATAAAGCACAACTGATTTTATAATTCCTTAAAAGCTATCATTATATTACAACACTTTATTCTTGTAACTACATGTTGAAAATATTACATTATATTACTTTCCACTTACAAATTTTCTATACAACTGTGCAAAATAATTTTTAATGATTTTAATCCTTTGAAGAGATTCAATTAAGGGAATTTGACAGATATTTCCTGCTGGTTTTTGTTTCCACTGGATGAAACAATTAAATAGGCCTCAGTGATGAAATTAAGTGTGTGTTAGTTAGGTGTCAGAACTGAAAATACATTTGCTAAGGTGTCCATATGTCATCAGAGGGAGGGAACATAGAGTTCTGAAAAAGAACAGCAGAAATATTAGACTTACAGGATGTGCTGAGTATTTTGACAGAGTAAGCTAAGTGCAAAGCCATTGTGTTGAACCCAGCAAGACAGTAGAAGAAAAGATTGCAGCAGTCAATGGCCTGGAGTGAGGTCACCAGCTAATCTGATTTCATGACAGCAAAAGATCCCAGACTGGTGAGAACGTGCCTTCTGATGGAGGTTGGCATTCCTCTGTCTAAATGGGACAAGGAGTCCTGTGGCACCTTATAGACTAATAGATTTATTGGAGCATAAGCTTTCGTGGGCAAAGACTCACTTCATCAGATACATGTAGTGGAAATTTCCAGAAGCAGGTATAAATATACAGGCCAGAATAAGGCTAGAAATAACGAGGTTAATTCAGTCAGGGAGGGCGAGGCCCACTTCTAGCAGCTGATCTGGAGGTGTGAACACCAAGAAAGGAGAAACTGCTTTTGTACTTGGCTAGCCATTCACAGTCTTTGTTTAATCCTAAATCGATGGTGTCAAATTTGCAGATGAACTGTAGCTCAGCAGTTTCTCTTTGAAGTCTGGTCTTGAAGTTTTTTTGCTGCAGGATGGCTACCTTTAAATCTGCTACTGTGTGTCCAGGGAGATTGAAGTGTTCTCCTACAGGTTTTTGTATATTGTCATTCCTAATAAAACTGATTTGTGTCCATTATTCTTTTGTGTAGGGACTGTCCAGTTTCGCCGATGTATATAGCAGAGGGGCATTTCTGGCACATGATGGCATATATTATATTGGTAGATGTGCTGGTGAATGAACCAATGATGGTGTGGCTGATCTGGTTAGGTCCTGTGATGGTGTCGCTGGTGTAGATATGAGGGCAGAGTTGACACTGAGGTTTGGTGCATGGATTGGTTCCTGAGTTAGAGTTACTATGCTGCGGTGTATAGTTGCTGGTGAGAATTTGTTTCAGGTTCGTGGACTGTCTGTGGATGAGGACTGGCCTGACTCCCAAGGCCTGTACAAATGAGGGATCATTTTCCAGAATGGGTTGTAGATCACTGATGATGCATTGGAGAGGTTTTAGCTGAAGACTGTAGGTGATGGTCAGTGGTGTTCTGTTGGTTTCTTTCTTGGGCTTGTCTTGTAGTAGGAGGCTTATGGGTACATGTCTGGCTCTGTTAATCTGTTTCCTCACTTCCTTGTGCGGGTTTCGTAGTTTCAAGAATGCTTGGTGAAGATCTTGTAGGTGCTGGTTTCTGTCTGAGGGGTTGGAGCAGATGTGGTTGTACCTTAGTGCTTGGCTGTAGACAATGGATCGTGTGGTGTGTCCGGGATGGAAGCTGGAGGCATGAAGGTAGGCATAGCGGTCAGTAGGTTTTCAGTATAGGGAATCTGTCTAAATGGTTTTTTTAGGCTTAGGAAGAAAAAACTGTTAACTTGACTCACTTAGACACATTCCACAGTAGCATGTGACCATCAACACTCTGAAACTTTTTGTGACTTATATAAAGATTAACTGACCATTAAATTTCTAGAAATGTCATATTAACTGCAGAAATCCGCTCCTCAGAGAGACGGCAAAAGAGTGTGAAACCTGAATTCAAGCAATAGGGGTTTGAAAGAATAATTAAAGTCAGAAATAATTTGCAGTTGCTAGTAATGAAGTTCAAGGTTTGCAATACAGCTAAAGCCAACTGGAACAGAGGTATTAGTTATCATAATTTCCTTCTTTTAAATATTTTCATAGGGCTTCTGATCATAAATATTTCTGAAGTGCAAGCTATTAACACAAAGTGATCAATAATATACTGAAACCCTACAGCTACCTAAGGGTATGTATACACTACCACCCTAGTTCGAACTAGGGTGGTAATGTAGGCAACCAGAGTTGCAAATGAAGCCCGGGATTTGAATTTCCCAGGCTTCATTTGCATAAAGCCGGGCGCCGCCATTTTTAAATGTCCGCTAGTGCGGACTCCATGCTGCGCGGCTACACGCGGCACGGACTAGGTAGTTCGGACTAGGCTTCCTAGTCTGAACTACCGTTACTCCTCGTTCGAAGTCTAGTCCGAACTACCTAGTCTGTGCCGCGTGTAGCCGCGCAGCATGGAGTCCGCACTAGCGGACATTTAAAAATGGCGGTGCCCGGCTTTATGCAAATGAATCCCAGGAAATTCAAATCCCGGGCTTCATTTGCAACTCCGGTTGCCTACATTACCACCCTAGTTCGAACTAGGGTGGTAGTGTAGACATACCCCAACTTAGCAAAATAGAGAACTCTTACCAACTAACTATATCCCACTGGTGATTGCTTCTGCACATGCAGTGCTGCAACTAATAAAGTAATAGGTTGACTTTGTTTAGGATATGTATACCCTTGTATCAGATGTGGAAGACTGAATGTTTTACACCAAATTGGTCTTTTGTGAAAAAAGATGCTCTCTCTACCTAATGATCTCATGATATTACTTTCTGGTTAAAAATGTTCTATATGGCTATAGTTTTTACTGTAGATTTTCTTCAACTTTACAGGAGACCATTATCCTTAAAGCTGTCAGCTCCAGTCAAAGTCTCTCTTGGAAGTTCCAAAGGGCCTACCTTTTCCTTCCTGAAAAACCCAACCTGTGGTGGTTTGACTTAAAAAAAACCACACTTCTTAAACAGATGTGGACTTCAGATACAATGAGCAATGCAAAGAACTGGCTTGGACTTGGTGTGTCCTTATATTTTTGGGGGCTGATGGACCTTACTACACTTGCACTGTCTGGAAGTGCCAGGCCACTCACCAAAAGCCAGGAAGATAACTTGTCAGACAAGCTGCTACTGCACCAGCGAATGAAGAGGAGCTGGGTCTGGAACCAGTTCTTTGTTCTTGAAGAATACACTGGAACCGATCCATTATATGTTGGCAAGGTAAGAACTATAAAATCAGAGGGAGCGGGGATATCGAATACAGAGAGTGTGAAATGTAACAAAACATGAAGTTTCCTCAAGTACCTATTTATACTTTTCTGCTGGCAATGAATCTGTCCACATTTAATTTTCTTCGGCTCCGGAGAGCTTTTGACTGGTGTCACCATGAACTTGGAAGAATGTCTGTTTCAAGAAGGTGTCAATGTGTTTGCCTATTACAGAAAGATCCACTGTAACAATTATCAATGTAATTGGGATAGCAGTATAAAAATCTGCAACAGTCTTTCTAGGGACCACTACAATGCCAAGGCAAAGTAAGGTTATATTGACATTTGAGGATTAGGGAAGAAAGAGAGAGCTTTGTGATCATGCTACTGTCTGTGATCAAATTTGGTGTTAAATTTGAAATCTGCAATCAAATAAGAATAACCAGTGGCTTTTGAAAAGGAAGACTTCAAATGATTTTCTGTAAGCTTCTGGGGTCTGAGTCTCCTCTTATGTATACTGGTTTTAACACAGAGTAATTATATTGACTGAAATGCAGCTAATACCTGATTTATACTAGTAGAGAATAGGTCCTTAAATTCAAAGATACAGAACCTGATTCTCCATTAACCTGCACTTTTTTAATCTATTCTACCAGTTCAAAGCCAATGTAAAGCAGATGTAAAATGCTATTAAATCCACCTAATAGTATTTTGCACTCTGCAATGGTGCATGTGGATACACAAAGCTACAGGCTAATAGAGAAACAAGCCTGAGATGTTTTGAGTCACCGTTTACCTTTTGTCACACACTATAACCTACCCTTTCTGATCCATTTTCCCATTGCTTATCAAGACTGTGAGGTGGATGAAATAATTTTGACCCTGATATTTTAGAAGTTTCAGCAACTACCTTGCTTCCAACATACATTGATTGCAGTTGTAATTATAGCTTGAACAATAGTTACGGTTTCCACACATGAAGATGATCAGATTCAAGTTATGAGCACCAAAAAATACAAATAAATATGATACATTAATAGATGGTAAGTATACAAATATAAAGATTATCTTAGATTACATTATCTTTTTTACCCACATCATGATGTTTTGACATTCTGTATTAGGAACTAGTGAAAATCACACATCTGTGGTTCATTCTTTTCTTCTAAGTGGTGCATATTAGCAAATAAAATTTCAAAAGTTGAGGGGCCTGCTTTTGAATTAATTTATAACTCTGTACGGCTGTCAGTTACACTGGCGGAAAATCAAAATAATTTCACTAGCTTCAGCAGAGTTTTTCCTGATTAGCTGTTAGTCTGACAAACACCAAAGGCAGTCCCATTGACTTCTCTGTATTGACACTGGCATAAATGAACCCAGCTTGAATGTCTCATCATTTTGGATTCTTCATGCTGCCTAACTTTTCTGTTCTTCAGTTCCATTTCTCTTGGAGTATAAAGAGTTAATATTTAATTCCTCTGCAAATCTTTGTTGAAGAATAGGGGACTTTTTTTTTCTCAGATACACCAGTGCATCATGAAGTTATTTCAGATCTGCACTGGACAGTTGGAGCAGAATATGGGTGTACATGAATATATAAAACTAGTTAATATTTTTTTTGGGGGGGTGGAGTGGGGAGGGAACAGGTTGTGTAATCCACTGCATAAATGTATTTAAATGTAAAAAATTGCAGGCAAAATCCTCAGATGATCAGAGTTCCCATTCAGCACATCTGAGGAAACTGTGGCAAAGATAACTCTGTGTCACCTTCCTTTCTGCATTTATCTTAGGATCTGTTCTTGACACAACTCACTGGAGACTCGGGGCTACTCCAATGTGTGCCCTACACATTGGCCCCCTCTTTATCTTTCTGGTGGCCAGGGATTGCTGCAGTACACATATTTTGGCAACACTCTCTCCCTAAAGGAAGGGGGAAGAGTTCAATGCAAAAAGATGGTTATATTGACTTATATCATGAAGAATTCCCGGTAACAGGGAAATCCCTTGGCTGCTGCTTTAGAGCAGTGTTCTAGTCTCCTTTGAGCCACTGGAGCAGCACTGAGGAGACTTAACTTACACTGTAGATTGTGTTTTCTATGGAAAATGTGCCTTATAGTTAACTGAGAATTATAGAGAAAGTATCTTTTGGGCGAGAAAAGGAAAAGATTCTCCCAGGCTTTAGTCAGCATATTACTTACTGTTTTCTCTGTTGCTTGAAGTTGTCATTTAGGGTGTGTCTACACAGCACCCATAGCTCAAAATAAGCTACACAATTTCAGCTATGCAAATTGCAAACCTTATCTCAAGTCAATTTTGAAATAGCTTATTTTGTTATTTGGCACTGTCTACACAGAGCCAAATTTTGAAATAACCTGCTATTCCAAAATATCCCTTACTCTTTGTGGAATGAAGTTTACAGGGACCTCAGAAAAGCGAATCCATTATATTTTGAAATAATGGGCTTGCTGTTAAGATGCGGGATAGCTATTTGGTACCTCTGGAATCCCGAAATAGCGTTGCGGTGTAGATGTAGCCTTAGAGGTTAATTTCAAAGTGTTAAATAATGTTTTAACTGCATGACTCCCATTAAAGTTAGATAGAGGTTAGTGGCCAGTGTGATCAATTAGGCTCACAAAAACGCATCTTCAGTGTCAGGTTTTTTCTCACTTCATCCAGCAGCCTAGACTGCTCTAGCATTTGAACTCTGATTCTAGAGGAGTTTAAGGTTTGCTTCTTTGCATGTACTACTGCTCCCCACCCCTGTGCTAGAAATTAAGAGGTATTTGAGCCTGACAGCTGAACAAATGTAGAAGGGAGTGGCCAGGTCACAAGATACTCTCACTTTGTGATCCAGTGCATCAACACAGCACAATTACAGTTCCTCCCAGAGCCCCTGTACACACTAGCCTCCCTCAAAGAGATGGAAGGGGCAGGGAGGTTTTAAGGCATGTTCCAATATAATGGATCTGGACAGGCGTATAAGAGAACACACACTATGCTCTCTGAGGCATGGTTCCTTGCCTTAAATATTTCCAGAGATGATTTCTCACTGCTACATATGTTGGGTTATCAGTGAGCTTCCCAATAGGTTTTACCATCCTGCCCAAAGGAGGTTACTCAGACTTTCAAAGGAGGTTAGTTCATGCTTTCTCAGGGACAACCTGCTTCATCCCTCTGACACCTCATCTTTTACTATGTCGAGAAAAATCCAAATAAATTCCTCCCCACTCCAAGCCTGCCACATGGCTGCATCATGATGCAGTAACCATAGGGCCGTCCCAACATATAGCTAGATTTTCTTTCCTTTACAGTCACTGCTACACTGTATACACCTATTTGTAAAACTGCAGTGTTAGAGGATTTGGTTTGTTACTGCCGTAATTTGAGCATCCAACTCTGCAATGATGAAATCTATTAGATTTTTATTATAGCCCGGAATGATAGGACCTTTGCTTTAGAAATGCAAAACACGTTGCTGAAGAAATCTCAGTTTCTTCCCACTTTTCCCCCAACACACACAATTCATTTTTATGCTCTTCCTCTTTGCTCTGTCTGGAAACAATAGGATACGTGATAAGTAATACTAACAGCTGTTTTGCAGCATAACAGCTAGCCTGCTTGGGACACAGTACTTTTAACACACAACTGTAGAGTAAGAAGCACCCTATTATCCTAACATTGTTATTAATTTTCCAAATTTAAACCACTGATTTCAGATAGGATTGTGTAGAGTAGTTATAATTTAGCAGTGAATTGACTCAGTCTATTTTTCAAGTCTCTTGAACATTGCAGTGCAGTTTCCTATGTCTCATTTTATTTACTATTTAATTATGTATCTTATTAATACACCAGCAACATCTCTTTTTCTCTGCCATATCTTTACTATCCCAATCCATTGTGAGAGCTGCACCTACTCATGAGGTCGTGCTCAGTCACTAACCCACAATGCCAAACACCTTAAAAGAGTAGGAAGTGGCTAAGTAGCTCAGAATCAAATTTTCCTTCTCCTGGAAAAGTCCCATTTACTAGCTCCTAGACTGATATTCTCCGAGTTACATGTTTGTTGGGCAAATGGTGATAACCAGTGTTTCTGAATTAACCACAAGATGTATTAGTTTGGAGGGTGGCATCTGTGTGACGTAATACATATAGGTCATCTGAATTTGACTGCTCTGTTGATGCTGAATGTAACTGGTTCTCTTCTTCTCCTCCTATTTAACAGATGCGTTAGCTCTGAAATGCTAGTGTTCCAGTGCAATGTCAAGGCTCCAAGGAATATTCACCGATTCCGCAGTAGACATAGCAGAGACCAGCAGCAAAGGGGTTAAATGAAATATCAGTTATCCAGACAAATTCACCATCACCATCTGTACTGTTAGGGTTTTTTTCAGCCATTTCAGCATATAATAAAAGGCTCCAGCTGAGTTTTTAAAAAAGTCATGATTCAAAGTAAAGCCAATGGAGGATTTTTAAAATATGCTTTAATACTTTTTAAAAATATAGTAGCTACATTTTTAATATATTTTTCACATTTTGACGTGGATTAGATTCTAAACAATATCTACTGGCTCCACAATGTAATTTCAATCTCCCTTAAAGGAAAAGCTACTGATTGATTAGAATACATAAGTTAGCTAAATAGAGATCTACCAGTTTTGTGGTGGCACTTCAATTACGGATGCAGCTTTGCTGAAACCACAGCACAATCTAGTTCTCATCTAAAATAATGTAAAATGTCTACTGAATTCTACAGGGGTAGCATCCAGGTTTGCATAGGTCACATGTGGTTCTTTGACAGATTAGGGAGAAAAATAGCCTCCAGAAAGTCACAGAATCATAGGGCCAAATCCACAGCTGAGCACAAATTGTCATACCTCAGTTAAAGCAACTTACAATAGATGAGAGTCTGGCCAATAGGAACATGAAACAGATAGGTCATATAAAGTGACTTCTTCCGTCCCCCAACAAATCTGAGAGGGTTTTGTACTGAAATCAGAGATTATTTTATTATCTCTATTTGTAGAATTTTTGTCAGTTTAATTTTAAATGTCCTTGAGATCAGATTCTATAATTTTCCTGAGGAGCGTATTCCATTTTATCCACTAATAAATCTCACCATTGGAACTTGGTTCCTGCTTTTCAACTTAAATTTCTTCTTTATTAATTTCATGCTATTACTCCTATTTATATCCCTTTTACTATTCTAAACAATTCCTCTATGACATTGATTTTAGGAGGTGTTCAATCCACTAGGCCAATGCTGCTCCTGTTGGTCACAATTCAGAGAGGTAGTTAAGCAGCCCTCCCCATCAAAATACTTATACATGTGTAAAGTTTAAAAAGTGCCTAACTACTTTGCTGAAGCTGCGCTTTTATGCCCACCATTGTTTGTTCATCCACCAGTATTGCAAATATATCATAAAAGCAATCAGGCTTGACATACAAAAGTTATTCTTTTTCAATTCATTCTAATTATTGCTTACAATTCTATTATCTTCCAGATGCTTAGGATGTGATCTAATGTGTGTCATTGATTTCAGTTGACATTGGATCAGGCCATAAATCCCCAATCCAGCAAAGCATTTATGAATGTGCTTAAATTAAAATTAAGAGTTTTGTTTGATTTTAGTATGTGTTCTCTTATTTCACTAGGGTTAGATGTTTCGCAGAATGGCAATTACCAAGTGACTTTGTACCGGCTTTTGAAGATAATTAGTACAACATTTACTTTTCTTCTATATTAGTTTGTGTCCCTAGTTATCCGCGAATTTACCAATCACGCCGTAAATGCATTTGCTAATTCTATTTAGAATGCTGGGGTGCTTTTAAAACCCACTGGCCTATGCGTTCTTAAATGTTCGAAGCTGCCTGCTTTTCCTGCTCTTTATTAATGGAGACAAAGCAAGAAAGGCAATAGCTTTTATTTCTGCTGTTTACGAGAAGTGCTCGGTGGAGCTCTAACACTCGTCTCTTTCACCAACAGGAGACTTTGTCCAATTACTGCATTCACCTTGTCTTTTTCATATCCTGGGACCCACATGGCTACAACACTGCAAGCAGCTTTCATCGTAGCTACTTTTTACCACTTGCCTCATTACCTAACTACCCAACTTTTTTGTCATTAGAGACACTTTTTTTAAAGGTCTGCAACACAGTAATTTTGAGAAGTCATTTGTTCCATTTCACTCCTTATTCACTAATTGACAGAGAGCTTGTCTACATGGCAAGTTACTGCCCAGGAAGCCAAGCTATATCCAAAGAACTAGCTCTGCCATGACATCCCATGCAGACATGGGCACAGCACACTGGAAATCCTGCAGTGCTGCTTGGCAAAATTTTAGTATGCTGTAGAAGTGTCCATTGCTCCATGGTAAATTGGTGCACTATGAAGTCACACCCCAGCTTGCTCTACAGTAACTTGCTGTACAGAGAAGCCCTTGCGGCATTTTCTCTCTAGTCCAACATTTCTGTTGCCCATGGTCTGTTTTATAAGAAATATTCTCACTCCTTTTAATCTTCTTTACACAGTGTAAAGTCAGTTTTTTGTCCATATCTTTTCTGACACCTTAACTCAGAGGTCCCCAAACTGTGGGGTATGCCCTTTATGGAATTGCAGAAGAATGTTTAGGGCCCAGACCAGTCTCCACTGGGGGGATTAATGCAGAAAGCACTGTCCACCCCACTCTGTTCCCACCTCAGCCCCACACTTAGCTGTGCCCTAAGCCTCGGCTCCCAATCATAGTATGGCTGCAGCTCTGCTTCTGGCCCTGGCCATGTCCCCAGGCCCAGCTCTAGCCCCTTCCCCTGCCTCAGCCCATGACTGCAGCTCTGTTCTCCACCCCAGACTGCCCTCAGTTGCAGCCCCACACTTGGCCCACTTACCCCATCCTCCTCTCCTTACTCTAGAAACCATGGCCTCACTCCCTGCAGTGCTTGGGGGTAGGGGGTGAGGGTAAAGGGTGGCATGACCCTGAAAAGTTTGGTGACTACTCTCTTACATTATTGTAGGCCTTTATGTGAAGCCCATTGAAGTCAGTAAAATGACTCCCGCTGATTTCTACGAGCTTTGAATCAAGCCCCAATAGCATTCTTGTTTGGTTGCCTCCTCCTTTTTCCACAGTGCAGTTTTGAGGTTGGAACTGGATGGGAGGTTAACCTCAACTTCATGTGTCTGCAGTATACATTATTTGCATCCTTTATATTAAACAACGGCAAAGAAAAAAGTTTCTAAAACCAGTAGGTTGATTTCAACAGTGACACCAAAATGTTCTGAGCACTAATTTTCAAATCAGTGTTCACCACATACATTCCATGCTAGTATCCTGAACAGATCATGTTACATTTTGCAGCTCCATTCCGATATGGATCGAGGAGATGGATCAATCAAATACATTCTCTCAGGAGAAGGAGCTGGCATTGTATTTACGATTGATGATACTACTGGGGATATTCATGCCATTCAGAGATTGGACCGAGAGGAAAGGTCCCAATATACCCTGAGGGCTCAGGCCCTGGACAGACGGACAGGCAGGCCAATGGAACCAGAATCAGAGTTTATCATCAAAATCCAAGACATCAATGACAATGAACCCAAGTTCCTGGATGGACCTTATGTAGCCTCCGTTCCAGAAATGTCACCAGTAGGTAAGGTTGATTTAAGAACATAACTTTGATTTTGAGTAAATTATAAGAAAGCAGCAATACACCAAAATCACCCCACCCTTTTGTCCTCTGCTTTAGTTTCTTTGTTCTGCAGCTTCCGTAGAAACATCTCTAGTTACTGCAGAGCGAGTGTACTTGGTTTACTTCACCAGTTGCTGGCCCCACCAAGCACAGGAGGCATGTCAAGGGAAAGATGGGGGCAGGGAAGGGAATAACTCAGATGTACTGTGCTCTGACAAGCTGTATGTATGTAAGGGCCTCTTGGTCACCCACTATAAGCCAATGAAGGTTACAGCAACTCTGAGCCTGATCTAGCTTATATCAGAAGCTGGAACTGCCCACAGTATTAAATGTGTGCAAAGGTAACTTTAAGCCACTTTCACTCCCACTCCTTTCTGCTCCTATACCAAGCTTAGCTCAGTGGATTCAAATAGCTGACCAAATGTGTTTTATGTTGTTAGAGTGGGAATCAAGGAAGCGTGTATTGGATTTTCTGGGACTTGAGCAAGTAAAATGTCTAATAAATATGGGAGGGGGTGGGGATTTCCAAATCTGTCAATTTTTCATTTCTTTGGAAGAAACAGTTGTTTTGTGGTGACATAATACTGACCGATGATACAAAATAACTCATGGGGTGTGTGCTTTCAGGCAGGGCAGAGCACTACACAGTCTACGAGCACCACCCTCAGGCAGGGCAGAGCTCCAAACAGTCTGATTTCCTAGCTCCAGTACATAGTAGACAAATGCATGCCTCTTGCAGTAGGTGGGGAGGCTTTCACCTCTGGCATGGAGTTGGTGGCAGGGTCAGCTGGGAGACCCAGGACCACCCTACATCACAATGTCCCTGGCCAAAGCAGTAACAGTGGCAGAATTTTACTCTGCTGAGTCAGTGGGGATCTAGTTGAAACACGCTAACCTGGATGATACAGGCAACAACATAACTGGATACAGTTTGATGACTGGGCTACTTTCTTAATTACCGATATGATTTA
This sequence comes from Pelodiscus sinensis, assembly GCF_049634645.1. NCBI lineage: Eukaryota > Metazoa > Chordata > Testudines > Trionychidae > Pelodiscus > Pelodiscus sinensis. Next base: position 119,228,504 of record NC_134712.1, on the reverse strand, counting down.
CTGTGTTGGTGTCATCCTCCATCTTCCCAGGTACATGACTGATGAGTTCTATCATAGCTAGGCATCTCCTTGGGGCAGTCACCTGGTCACCTGATTATGCCACTGAACCCACCTGTCTTCCTTCTGGGGCTCCCCTCCACACTGTTGTGCTGGGCCAGAAACTCTGGTCTCCATCAATCAAGGCACAGAGTTGGGTAACAGCCCCCCAACTCTGGGAGGGTATGTCTACACTACCCTCCTAGTTCGAACTAGCAGGGTAATGTAGGCATACCGCACTTGCAAATGAAGCCCAGGATTTGAATCTCCCGGGCTTCATTTGCATAAGCGGGGAGCTGCCATTTTTAAAACCCCGCTGGTTCGAACCCCATGCAGCGCGGCTACACGGGGCACGAACTAGGTAGTTCGAACTAGGCTTCCTAGTTCGAACTACCGTTACTCTTCATTTCACTAGGCTTATGAATGTGAATATGCATAACTTGAAGACATTTTAGGCAAAGTGCATCATGTAACACGTTTAAAAAAGTACAGTCTGCTGAATATGTATATTCAATTTTTGTGTAGGTATCATTCTTGTATGTCAAATTAGAAATATTAAGTGGACACCTGTTTGATTAATATAGGTCTTTCAGAGAACGCCGTAAGTGGTACTTAAGAACTTAATGGCACAGTGTGCAAGGTAACAATCTGTAAATAGTTTTGTTTTTCCTGCAAGACCAAACTGTGGTTCATCTTAGAAAGATGTGACCCTACCACCTGGGGCTGGAATACACAAAAATAGAATATACATATTCAGCAGACTGTACTTTTTTAAACGTGTTACATGATGCACTTTGCCTAAAATGTCTTCAAGTTATGCATATTCACTTTCATAAGCCTAGTTTCATAAAGCAAGGGGGTGTGGGGATACATAACAACTAATGGTAATGCCAGCAATTCTTCATAGTTCTGCATAATTCTTAGGCAGCTCCAGCAAGTTCTAAGCACGCTTTGGGCTCCAGCCCCAGCAAAAGGTAGGAAGGATCTACCTCTTCCAGTAAGTCCAACCCAACTGAGCTGCAGGGCTCACATTTTATATATCTTGTCATGCCCCTCTGCTTCTGGCAGGATGGGTTTGGGTGTCCTGATGCCACCCAGCAGGAGATGGGTGAGGATTCCTTCATTTCAATCTCTGAGGAAGGCTATGTGCCCTCACTACAAGGGCACACATTCAATGGACTAAAAACTGGCTGATAGGGCTCAAAATGTAATTGTACATAGAGAATCATCATCAAACAAATTTGCTTCAAGTGAGGTCCTGCAGGGATCAGTCTGTAGCCTTATACTATGTAACATTTTTATCAATGACCTGGAAGAAAACATAAAAGCATCACTGAGAAAGTTTGTAGACAAATATTGGGGGAGTGGTACATAATGAAAAGAGTAAGTTACTGATTCAGAATGATCTGCATTGCTGATACACTGGATTCAAGTAAACAGGATGCATTTTAATTTGGCTAAATATAAATGACCTAGGAACAAAGAATGGGGGATGCAGAATGGGGAACTCTATCCTGGAAAGCAGTAACTCTGAAAATGATCTGGGAGTAGGCGAGCATAATCAGCTGAATGTGAGAGCTACATGTGATACCGTGGCCAAAAGAGCTAATGTGATCCAGGGATGCATAAACAGGGGCATCTCCATTAGGAGAAATGATTTAGCGTCTATATTTGGAAGTGGTGCAACCACTGCTGGAATACGGTTTCCAATTCTAGTATCCACAATTCAAGAAAGATACTGAAAACTTGGAAAAGATTCAGAGAAAAGCCATGAGAATGACTAAGGAATTAGGAGACATGCCTTATAGTGATTGAGTCAAAGAGCTCACTCTGTTTCTCGTAACAAAGAGGTTTGGGTTGAATTGATGACTGTCTGTAAGGATCTATTTGGAGAACAAATATTTAATAATGGGCTCTTTAGTCTAGAAAAATGATTCAATCGTTGGAAGTTGAAGCTAGACAAATACAAACTAGAAATAAGTCATTCATTTTTAACAGTTAGGGTAATTTACTACAGGGCTAGTTTACCAACACTCATGGTGGATTCGCCATCACCGACAATTTTTAAATCATAATTGAATGCTTTTCTAAAAATATGTGCTCTATGAATTATTTTGTGGAACTTTCTGTGGTCTATGTTAGACTAGAGATCAGAGTAGGCTGGTTTTGGCCTTGTAATCCATTAATCTATTAGATTATTTATTATGCATTAAAGCTGGTTACACCTGTATTCTTTCTTTCCAGCTGTGAAATTAATAAGGTCTGATCTGTTTGGGTTTTTTTCAGGCACCTCTGTTATCCAGGTGACTGCAACAGATGCTGATGATCCAACTTACGGGAACAGTGCCAGAGTAGTCTACAGTATTCTCCAGGGGCAACCATATTTCTCTGTGGATTCCAGAACAGGTATTTTATTTCAACAAGGAATCAACCTAGTAGTATGACTTCTCCTAGTTTTCATTCACTATGCACCACATTATTCCTCAAGAAAAACCCCATGAGTGTTAAACACCAGATGGACACAGAAAAACACCAGATGGACACAAGAGAACAAAACTATTGGGGCAGAAAGAGAGTTAAAAAGACAAAACATGCTCCCCAAGTCTTATTTCTGTATATAAAAGCCAGCCTACAACAGTTTTATGTTGGAAGTTAAGTGTCATTGTAATAGAGTTCTTCAGAGCAAGAATGTGCTCTCTGTAGTAGCATAGTCATCTATATTTCCAAATTCTGCGTTACTGGAGTTGGGTTTATTCTGTGCTGTTACTATTCTTGTGGGCTATCATTTCAATAAAGTCTTTTAGATCTGGTTATTCACAAATGTAGGTGTAAAAAAATATTTTAAGAAAGTACAAGCAAGCAAATGCAGTTATCTGGAGTAGTTCTACCGAAGGGCATATTTATTAGTAGCCCTAGGTTCATGTACAGGACACTATCTGCATATAACATAACCAAAATGTCTGTCCTAGGAGGAATCTTACATTTTTGACAATTCCCAGAGGCCAACTATAGTGTTAAGGTCAGAAACTCATGAGAGAATATTTATTGTTAAACCCTTGGGGAATAAAATAAAAAGAAATGGAATATAACTCACTTTTGAAAGTTATCAGTATATGACACATGCCCATTATCCATAAACCATAGAATGAGTAAGCCTTAATCATTATTATTTTCAGATACTTAAGGATTTCTAAGAGGGTGATGTGAGGGCATGTGCTGTATAAAGGGGCAGAGAGAGGACACAGTCTATAAAGTATTCAAACACACAGGGCCATTTTGCAAAGATGCTAAGCACTTTCACATTCCAGTAGGAATTGAAGATCCTCAGCACTTAATAGGCAGTGTTCAATTTCTTGCAGAATCAGGCTCATAAAAACTGCAGGTGGCAACATTTAAACAGTGCACTTGTGAATTGTTTGCATTACTCTCTATTTCTTCCTTAGTATACAGGATGATAGTTGCCACTGCAGTATCATTTTGCTGCTGTTTTGTTAAGCCTCACACATTGTGTGTCTACTAAAAGTAACGACTAAAACACGCCTTTGTTTCTCAGGGTTATTGAATATAGTCATTGGAATGGAAGAATTCAGGAAGGGCAATCAGGTATTAAAAAAATGAAAAAAGAAAAATCAGCCAATAGACCTTAGGTCTTAAAAAAGAGGAAGGGGGGTGATGAGGTGGGGATGAAAATAGCCTAAATAAATAAGAGGTTACACTACCAGAATCCCTGAGGCAGTAGACACAGAGAGCCAAGGAAGAATTATCTAAAAGTCCAGAGAGCTATAGCCTTGAGTTTCTGCTTTTATAACCAAAAGCACAAGTCTGCTTTAGTGAGTCAGCAAAGGCAGTAATTGCATCTGATGGCTCTTTGCAGACTCTATCAGAGAAGTACTGCTGCCACCTCATGTTCTTTTTCAGTAATGTTACCATAAAACAGACTGCATTGAACTGTGATTTTTTTTGCGTGATTACCAATAGCAATTTCTGTGCTCCACAACCCTGAGGTGTACATTACAAAATAAATGATGTATCTTTTTAATAGAATATCCATAGGAGACAAAATAGAGACTGAGGGCTATATTTTGTTCTCATTTACATTGGAGTTGATGTAGATTAAGTACATTGGCTTCATTTGAATCGCTCTACATCTACACTGGTGTGATTGAGAGCAGAGTGTGGCCCCGTTCTTTTAAATTAGGAGCAATAGTGTGTGGTTATATTTTATTAAAACTAGCTCTATCTTATTTCAAGTATTGTTCAGACAGAATTTCTTTTGTGTCCTAAAACCTTTTGAAAAAAAATCTTACAGGCTTAATTAGGACAGCTCTAATGAACATGGACAGAGAAGCAAAAGATTATTATGAAGTTATTATCCAGGCCAAGGATATGGGTGGACAGCTGGGAGGGTTAGCTGGGACAACCACAGTCAACATCACCCTCTCTGATGTCAATGACAATCCACCCAGATTTCCACAGAGTGAGTATCTGCTGAATTACAATGTTGCTGAAGAGGGAAGATGGGTTGGAATACTTGCATGATGAATATCTGCACCTACTTTGACCTTTTCAAATTGAATCAATCTATGGCTATAGGAGAGTGCAAAACAATTTTCCCATCCCACTGCAAGTTTTTTAAAAATTACAGTCTCAAAACACGCTGCAAAATCAAAATCTCAAAAAAATTCTGAAAGCAGATCATCCAAAACAAATATCAAATCTTCTTGTTATTTCAATAAATTCAAAACATGTGAAAAGATTTTTCAAATTGGAAAACCAGTTTTAGTTTAGACAAACTGATATTTTCCAAGCCAAAAAAGAAATCTTGACCAATTATGTTATGTCCTTGACCTCTTTTTTACATGTATGGTTTTATTTTCTTTTTAAATTTAGGATATCCAAGGCTTCCATTTATCCCTAGATCAGATACTGCAAGCTTTTCCCAAGCATGTTTCCATATACTGATTTTTTTCCTCATTCTTAGCATGGAAGTATGTCTGTTTCCAGGGGGTTGGGAAAGAAGACAGAAAGTTATTTAATCCAGCAATTCAATTTAGCCTCTCCTTTTTATGAAAAAAATAGTATGTTATTTTTGAAGAAAAAGTATGGAACAGTTTTGCATGCAAATTTCCCCAGTAAAAGTCAAAGTGAACTCACCAAAATATATTTAAATTCTAAGGCAAATAATGCTCTGAGTTACTCCAGTGTAAATCTGATTTCAGAAACTTTTGTTTGGATTTACACTAGTGTTACCCAAGGCAAGATTTAGCCAATTATGCTACCTCCTAATAGCCTGAATCTAAGCAAAGTCCACTGAAGTCAATGGAAAGACTCCCTTTAACTTCAGAGGGCTTGAGCAATGTACATATTTTCTTAGACTAACAGCTGATAACTCCAGTTATTTATAATATTGTCAACACTTTTGTCTGTTTCTTTTTTTCCCCTCTTCCCCTTTACATACTCTGCTTTGCTAAAACTGAATTCAGCTGAAGGCACCCTCCAGCAAAACCATCATTGTATTTTGCTTTTTATTTTCTTCCTTTTCTTCCCCTTCTTCCTTGATACATGTCATTGAATCCATTTTTATTTTTAAAACAACATCAGGAAAAATGGTAATAAAGGGCATCAGGCCCCATCACTCATGCTGTCCTTTAGAACAGCACTACATGAACAATCTAGTTGAGAGACTGTTCAAGCATGGAGCTGAGCTAGCTTGGCAGGTAATACCATAAGCACAGTATTAGTGCTTTTCTTTTTTTAAAAAAACTACTTTATTAAATTGAAGTTTTCTCTTTCCCCAGGCCTGCTTTTAAAGCAAATCAGTTATGCACTAACTCTGCTCTCATTTCATTTTGAGTTGCAGTTGGAAGCACTGGTATTTTGATGAGAGTCACTTAAATATGCCCTAACAGGCAGATTACTGAAACTGAGCGAGGCAAATCCAAATTAGCAATGGCTTCCTAAATGGGGATGACCTTTTGCTTTTCAGCCTGGAAAAAAAGCACCTGGCCCTCTCTTCAGACTGCAGGATTTGACGACTCTGGCCAGTCCTCTGAATTCCTGTACAGTTTTTATTCCAGTCATGTGTTTTTCCCTTCCACTTCTCTTGCCAGAACATTATCAGATGAGTGTGCTGGAGTCCGCTCCAGTCAGCTCCACAGTGGGTCGTATTGTTGCTAAAGACCTGGATGAAGGCATTAATGCTGAAATGAAATACAGTTTTGTGGATGGAGATGGACTGGATGTCTTTGACATTAGCACTGATCCTAATTACCAAGTTGGCATAATAACTGTGAGAAAGGTAGTACGTTTTCTTTTTATTTCCACTTATACAGCTAGCAGTTCTGGTTACATTTCATTGGTGCGATATTCTGTAATGGCTGCTATAACTTGGTTCCCATTACATTACATGATAAAACTTATTTCCTGTTATGAAACACCATTTCTTTAACAGTCTTTGCTAAAATATGAAAGCAGGTTATATTCTCGAGAGGAAAAGAACCTAAAGAATATATAGTGATACAAATAAATATGTATTATATTGTCTTTTCCCACCAGAAAAACGTCCCAGTTCACTATTTATTCATGTAAATAACATTTGTAGCTTAATTACACAACAGAGAGAGAGATCTGATCAATATTTGCTTTTTTACTGAAGACATTTTTCATGCTAGTGTCCCATATACAATAATAAAGCAAGTCAAAGAATTATTTATAAACCAATAAAAACCAGGAAGTTCCATGAACACTAATTAGGTTAATGGAAACTATGAAATTGCTAATATTTTGTACTAGTGGTTACACAGAAAGGAATATAATATTTTGTTCAGAGTTTCTCCTGGAGGATATTTATTCTCCAATTTAATGTTAGCAGTTGAACTCTCTTTCAAGATTATGATGCTGTTATACTTTTTCCTAAGCATATCTAATGCATTGATAAATGAAACTTGTTCTCTGTTTAAATAACTGGAGCCAAAATCATCCACTAAAATAGAGCAACACAAAGGATGGATTTGAACCTCTTTTCCAAATTACTGTACCTCTTTCAGGAGTGTCTTGTGTCCCCAAGTTTCACTTAACTTAAAAACTACTTACTTACAAAATCTGACATAACACAAAAGTATCACAGCACACTATTACTGAAAAATTGCTTTCTTTCTCATTTTTACTATAATTACAAAATACATTGATTGGAATGTAAATATTGTGTATATGTTTCAGAGTGTGGTGTCTATAGAGCATTATAAACAAGTCACTGTATGAAATTTTAGTTTGTACAGACTTCGCTAGTACTTTTTATGTAGCCTGTTGTAGCTGGATGTAGCTTATGTAGCTGGATAAGTTGATGCACATGCACACACGCACAGGACCTCTGGGTACTACCCAGTTGCGAACCAATACTCTAGCTCTTTTGGTCAGGATTCAGCAAAGTATTTAATCAAGTGTTTAAGCATAAGTATGCAGTACTATGAAAGATTCAACATAGAACATACCAAATGAGAAAAATATCTAATACCAACACAATCAAGTAGACCTCACTGTAGACTACTAGAGGTGTGTATGTTTGTAAAACTCTGTATGTACCCATGGCATCTGAGAAGATTATTTACTTGTTTATAGCCACGCTCCAGACTGTGGAAAAGTTCTCATTTAGATCAAGATTTCAAACTCTCAAGGACACAGAAGTGATTAACTGTGTGTGTTGCTTCTGACCATTGTAGAGCTGCAAAGTTTGTATCCAGAATGCAGCTCTTTTAATTTTGTTTTGGACCTATCTTTAATAACCAAAATGTGGTCAGTATATTAACAACAAAGAATTTAGATATCCTGTCACACTATTAACAGATTCAGTCTAACATATTTGTAGTGCAACCTAAACAGTGGAGTCAATTAAACAGGAATTTCATGAGGCCAAATGAGTCCAGCATCTGAGGTAAAAGTTTGAGAGTAATAAAAATCCAAAACTGTTGTAATGCAGACAGCCAATGATGCATGCAGCTACACTGAACAAGTCACTTAAACCCCTAGTGCATCAACCCAGCTGTAAAACTGGATTAAAAAGTCACTGTGGATAAATTTCAGAAAGCCTGGAGTCAAGTTCATTCCAGATAATTTCTCAGATGTTTTAAAATTGATCTGAACTTTTTTATCTATAAAACTGATCTGGAAATTAATTTAAAACAGACATCCTTTCTGGCCCTACGACATCACTGAAAACCAGATGATTCATATGAACAGAGAAGAGGGTCAAATCTATAGTCCTACTTAGACCTTTATTTGGCAAAATTATTATCGGCTTCAACTGGAGTTTTGTCAAATGAAGACTATGACCAGGCCTGAGTAACCAGCTACTTGATACAACAGTGATGAGCAGCAATTAAATAAATAGTGGATCAAATTTTTTGAAACAGAAATATTTTAAATTGGAAAAAAAAACTTTTATCCAAATTAAAAATTTTCACCAAATAGTACATGCATCTGACGAAGTGGGTCTTTGCCCACGAAAGCTTATGCTCCTACACTTCATTTAGTCTATAACGTGCTACAGGACTCCTCGCCGCTTTTGCAGATTCAGACTAACACGACTACCCCTCTGATACTTGACACCAAATAGTTGTTTTCTTTAAATCTATCCAGCAACCTTATATGAACATCAAAGCCTGTTAGCAGGGCTAGATTAAGACATTCTGAGTCCCTACAATATGTCAAGTTTAAGAGGCCCCATAAAATTACCAGAAAAAGTATATTGTAACAAAAAAGACAAAAATAGAAATAATAAAGTTTTATATTTGTATGTATACCTATACATAGGCATACAGGAGATGTAACTAAAAACTAATAAGAAAATCTCACTGCTGCAGTGCAGACCTAGCTTTCATTTCTGGTCCTTGTCCCTCACATCCAGGTAATCAATATTTATAGTGTTTAGGCCCTTTATCCATTGTGGACTGTTCAAAATGGAAATACCCCAGTCAGGAGTGAGAGCAATGGCAAATGTTGTATGTGGAATTTACCACCCTAGTAGTAGCAATGGTAGAGGCTGTGGGATAGATAGGGTTATCACCATTTTGAGAGTCAGAATCACTGGTGTAAGTTCACAGGGTTTGCAGGACTTCTTAAGTTAGCTCTATGATACTTTGATCTAAAAGCCATCTGGGGAACTGTGTCTCACCAGTTATCTTCCCCCTGACTGCTCCTTCCCCATTGTACTTCCAACTGGCTTGCTAGTAGTCAGCAAATTATAACACTTTGTCTTTCTATAACACTTACCATCCAAAAACCTCAACACACTTCAAACGTTAATGAATTCAGCATCTCATAATGGGTGGATCTGTATTCTCCTCAGCTGGAATGTGGAACCCCTGACTCTGACTCTCCTTGTGGGAGTAGGTAGCTAATTCCAATTCCATCTACTGGCTCAGGAGAGAGTAGCAATTATAGCAAATTACTGACTTGCACCATAGTAGGGGAGAAGATAGAGTGTACAATGATCTCTGCTGCCTATGGTTTGGGGAGAAAATCTGCCATCTATGCTATACTCTCCCATATATCAACTACAACTGGCTTTCCCCTTCAAACTGTCTTGAAAACACCCAGGCCTGCTTCCTAGTTGCCCAACCCTCTTGTAACGTCACTACCCATATAATTTCCAATTGTTAGCTGTTTTCAAAAAGAAAAACAATGACAAAGATTGAAAGTCAATAGTGCTCCGAGAGGTTGGGAATGGCTACGATCTACTGCAGTCAGCTCCGCCATCATAGTGAATTAAGGCATGTTCATGATTCTAAGGATATGAAATACCATGATAAAAACCATTAAGTCCATGATTTTTACAGCACATTGTATGCCTTTGAGAACTGGGCAATTCCATGATAGGCACAAAATTTGTTATGATCAGACCCTGTATCAATTAAGGAAAATCTACGGAGCTGTTTTCCACAGTGACACTCCCTATATGTTAAGAGTTTATGAACACTTATCTATTAGAACTTCAGGGAATTAAATTTGCAGCAGGGTACCCCATAACTTTTAACTATAACCTTGCAATGGTTTATATTGCCACCAAACTTACGAATAGCATTTGACTGGAGGAACAATTTTCAATTGTTTGAAACCGGACCCTTCTTGTCGTCACTTGAGTTGTTGGGTTTTTAGTTAAATACAGGATGCTCCTGATAGGATTGCCACTTCAGGATTTATTTCCAACTAAAACTATTTAATTACCATATTAGGTATAAAGACTGATTGAGATAAATCTGTAGAAAGACACCAAAATGCAATACAACAGAGAGAACAGTTTATTCAGGAGAGCAGAAGGCTGCAGCCTAACAATGAATTCAGCAGGCTTAATGGTCCTTTTCTCTTCCTCAGCCCTTAAGTTTTGAGAGCAAGAAAAGCTACACTTTAAAAGTAGAGGGCACCAATCCCCACCTGGAAATGCGTTTCCTGAACCTGGGCCCCTTCCGAGACACCACAACTGTGCACATCAGTGTGGAGGATGTGGATGAGCCACCAGTATTTGAGCCTAGCTTCTACTTTGTGGAAGTGCCTGAAGATGTGGAGATTGGAACCACCATACAAATTATTTCTGCCAGGGATCCTGATGTGATCAACAACTCAATCAGGTTTTCATAGTTTTTTTCCCCCCCTTTTCTTGTTATCCAGAGATTTTTCTACTGTATGTCTTAGCTGGTATAAATTGAAACCTCCGTTACAGCTCTGCCCCCATATTGTATTTTAGGTAATCAACTTTTTCCCTTCTGTTTCAAAGCACATTGTTACATGCAATCTATCTTTGTCCAAAATTCAGATATACAAATGCTTTTGTAATGTACAGAGTACATGCTAGTAACATAAGCGTGAACCACTAAATTATTTATTGTGACATTCAAGCTGGTGAGCTAGATATTCCCATTAGCAATAAAAGACGATACACTACATTTACAGTCATGTGAGCTTCATGTCTACAACTCAGCTAGGAACCAAAAGAATGATCTTCATGGATTATTTCTCTCATTTCCAGAGTAGCAGCCAATGTTTTTTCAGGCTGTCTCATGTATTCATTGTTGAAATTCATGAAAGCTACAGGTTCACAGTATGTTCATAGACCAGCAGATGACACAAGTTTCTCTGCTCTATGTAAGTGGTTACTACATTGTTCCCCTCTCCCTGTACAAGCTCAGCTTCTCAGTTGCCTGGCTTCAGGATCTGGTCAGAGAAGCACAACAGAAATGCTAGATGCTGACTTGCTAGGATTTTTGAAGGAACAGTGAAATCCTGTATATGTGCTTTTATGGTCTTCACGTAGGGAACCTGACAGCCAGTTCTGCTTAGCCCTCTATTTTCACCTAGAAGTGCTCTCTCTAAGATGTAGTCTTTCCTTTAATCCTACATCATGTCAAATGTTTCTAACTCCTACCTAGATTATTAGACTATCCTTCACTCGGCTCTGTGCTTCTCATCATATGCCTTTCCTACAGTATCAATCAAACTATGTCATTCATTGCTCTCTGTGCCTTTGGGTCTTATCATTCTAATTACCATCTGGCATCATCCACACTTCGCAGTGAAAACAAGTTTGTGTACATTTGTGAAAAAAAAATTCTGTAGACATAGAAGGTAGACTTGGGCTCGTGTTTTTAATTGTAGTTTTGAGGCTATTCTAGGGCTGTTCAGCTAACTGCTTTAAAACAAACTTTTTTGGAGAAAACTACACCAGCAAGGCAAAAGCACCTATTCAAATTCAGGAGCAGTTATAAATATGCCCCAGTATTTACATATGCACATTTTCTTGCATGCATCCTTTCTTTCTTCCTGCATTGTAAATACACAGACAGAAACAAAAATTGAATGATTTAGGTAAAGAAAGAAGTAGAAATCAACTATTACTCCTCCACTGCTTTGCACCTCATTTTGGTAGTTATGACTATTCCTAATGAGAACAATGGTTTTACACCATCTTCCCATTCACTTTCTACTGGCAAAAATGACTCCATGAGGTGCATGGTTGGGGAGAATCTAGTAGTGCTAAATTTAAGGGGGAGAGGGACATACAGTCAATATACCAGAAGTGATTCCATCAGAAACTAAAAGTTGTAATTCAATCAAAAATTAAACTTATTTTCAAATTTGAAAAAAAAAAAGTTTCAAGAGCCAGAACAATGTTTCAGAATGGCTGATTAAACACATGGGAATGCTCAAATCACTTATTTCTGGCATCTGGACTCCCACCGTGGAAGACTGATTGCTGGAAGTATGGCTTGATTACTGCTGAGTGACTAAGGCAGATAATCTAAACAGAACAGTGGAAGTGAGCATGGAAGAATAGTTATTAATAGGAGATGGTGTACGAAGAATTCAGTACAAAGCCTCCACCTGTGCTTTGTGACATCACTGATTAATGCTGCACCACTAATCAGGCTACATTCACTTTCAGATGGTGGCTGGCCTTAAACTGTCATAAGAAAACTCTTTTAATAGACCTCATACAAGAATTATTATTACAGAAAAATATAGCAACCCTGGTGCAGATTTCTGTAATCTCAAAAATCTCTATTTAAAAATAGGGAAAGTGAGAGAAGTGGAGAAAAATTTGTTGTTTTTTTTTAAGGGGGGGGGAATTGCTATTTCTTTCCCAGGTGCATAGGGTTAGTGTGTTGTATTCCCAGTGCTATAGCACAATGCTGTCTTAAAATCAGTCTTGCATATTTGTTTGGCTGATTGTAATTTAGAAAATAAATCAAAATTACGGACCTGATTCTGCTGTTGACGTATGTGGATAATTTATTCAATTTCAATAAGTGCACTTATTGGGCCAACAGTGATGAAAATGAATCTAACGTACAATCTAAGCAACAGTAAAAACAACAAGGAATCCTGGGGCACCTTAGAGACTAACAGATTTAAATCTGAATCTGATTTATATCTGATTTAAATGTAAATCTGTTAGTCTCTAAGGTGCCCCAGGACTCCTTGTTGTTTTTGCAGATACAGACTAACACGGCTACCCCCTGAGTCTAAGCAACAGTGCTTGGATTGGCACCAGGTGATCCCTTTTGATGGCGTGCCTATCTTAGATAGATAGCTGTACTAGATTAAACACCATATATTACAGTCTGACTAATAAAGTACTGTGTTTTAAGTCTGCATATCAGCAACCTCCCAAGGAAAGAAAGAAAAACAGTTTACTTCAGTCTTTAATTTAGTGTGAAAATTAAAGGTATTTTTCACCTGCAGAATGATTTTGAGGGGACAGATAAACTGCCTCCATGGTGGTGGGTGGATAGTATAGCCAGGAGCAGGCATCGTATCTCCAGGTGCACTGGGGACTCTTTGCTACAGCTTCACACATGAGGTGTCTTTTACTCTATCAGCACCAGGCAGCTGCCACTTACTTGGGAACAGAGGTTGAACAGTGACGGCCATGCTGCCAGCCCATAGAAACACTTCCCCCTCCTAGGCTATGTCTTCGCTTCTTGGGCAAAAAGCCTTTTGTGCAAGAGTTTTTGTGCAAAAATGTCTTGCACAAGAGCACATCCACACCTCAAAGCATATCGTAAAAGCAATGTGCTTTTGCACAAGAGAGCGTTCACACTGCATGGACGCTCTTGCACAAGAAAGCTCTAATGGCCATTCCGTGAATTGCCATCAGAGCACCTGCGCTTTTTCTCTGGAGCATCCACACCTGCCTTTTTGCGCAAGAACGCTTGAGCAAAAGGGAGTTATGCCTGATAAAAGGAGGTTTACCTATGTCGGAAAAAGCCCTCTGTTCTGCCATTTTACTCACTCATGATTTTCTTGCGCAAAAGCACACTTGAGGTGTGGCCGCTTCATGAGTTTTTGCGCAAAAACAGCTGGTTTTGTGCAGAAACCTTGTAGTGTGGATGTAGCCATCGAGTATTTGGTGCTGCAGCCTCTACTTGCATAGAGAAAGGATTTCAGTCATGTAATTGGAGTGCCAGGGAAGGAGAAGAGCTTCCTCTGTCCTTCCTAACCACTAGTATGCTCTAGATGAAACTATTTTTATATGATTAAACATAGTATCATAGTTTAATAAAAGGGCCCAATCCTGACTGACTTCTGCACCTATATTCCCATTGCCATCTGAGAGTTTTGGGTGTGCAGATAAACGGCAATATGTCCACCTGTAGTAAATACATGTCAGCCAGCAGAAGGATTGTCCCAATGTTTCATTAAGGGTGATCACTGTGGATCAAATGTTTTCATTTAAAAAAATGCCAAAATGGATAATGTCAAACCATTCTTCTCACCACAGAGAGAGGCATTCCAGTGCTTATTCCTGACATTCAAACTAACACGGTTACTAAGGAGCACATTCTCCTGTTCCATGGATGCTTTTTTAGTAATATCGAAGTGTTTTGTAGCAGCATAGCTTATTCCTGTATAGGAAACGCACCTTTATCCCAGTAAGAATTATATTGGAAAAGCTACCTCAGTAACAGACTTCCACCCTGAACTATTTAATTAGCCTGTACTACTTTCAGGCTGTAGTCTGTGGTGAATTATGCATTGCACTCCCCACCCTCAAACTTCAAATTAGTGCTCTCTGTGAAATAATGCCAACACTGAACCACTTATCAGTTAATGAATGCTCTAATCCTTACATAGCAAAGTCAATGGGAACCTGAGTAGACGAATGCAGTTATTTTCTATATAACAGTTGGTAAGCTATGTTAAGGCTCAAAATTAGGTCACTAGGCAACAAAATTGCAGATGAAATTCAATGTTGATAAATGCAAAGTAATGCACATTGGAAAACATAATCTTCACTACATACACAAAATGACTGAGTATCAATTAGTTGTCACCACTCAAGAAAAAAGTATCAGTCACTAAAAATATCCACTCAATGTGCAGTGGCAGTCAAAAAAAGCTAATGATGTTGGGAATCATTAGATAATAATACAACGTCATACTGTCTCTACATAAGTCCATTGTACGCTGACATCTTGAATACTGAATACAGATGTGGTCATCTGTATTTGAATTGGGAAAAGTACAAAAAAAGAGCAACAAAAATTATTAGGAGTATGGAACAGCTTCTCTATGAGCAGAGACTAATACAACTGGGACTTTTCAGCTTGGAAAAGAGATGAAAAGGGGGGATATGATAGAGGCCAATAAAATCATGACTAGTATGGAGAAAGTAAATAAAGAAGTGTGATTTACTCCTCATAACACAAGAACAAGAGGGTCACCAACAGAAATTAAAAGGCAGCAGGTTTAAAAACAAACAAAATAAAGTATTTCTTTACATAATGCACAGTCAATCTGTGGGGCTCTTTGACCAAGGTTGTTGTGAAGGCCAAGACTATAGTAGAACTCAATAAAGAACTAGATAAATTCATGAAGGATACATCCATTAATGGCTATTAGCCAGGATGCGCAGGGCAGGAGTGGTGCCCCTAAACTCTGCTTGTCAGGGAAACAGGAGATGGATTATCTGATTATTGCTGTGTGTTCGTTCCTTCTGGCATTGGCCACCATTGGAAGACAGGATACTGTGCTAGATGGACCATTCGTCTGACCCCAAATATCCAGTCTTAGATTCTTATGGCTGTAGCACAATGTTTCCACAAGAGTTGCATGATATTTTTAATATGTACTTTTGCAGATATTCAATTGATAGAAGCAGTGATCCTGGGAGGTTCTTTTATGTCGACATTGCAACAGGAGCTCTGATGACTGCAAGACCTCTTGACCGGGAAGACATTTCTTGGCACAATATTACTGTGCTGGCTATGGAGTTGAGTAAGTAGATGGAGATTGTAGGTAGATTAGAGATACACAGTAATAGATTAGTAATACACAGAGGCACAGTAATAGATTGATTTCAATTAAACAATACAGATTAAACAATTTGTATTAATTGAACTGGAAGTCATATCTGTTTGAATTGAACTGCACACATTACAGAGTGGATATTGCATTTTAGTTTTACACTCTTTTTGTAGAAGGATGAGATTGGAATGCTTACAATTAATTGCACAGTGTGATCTTCTCAAATCATAAGTATTCAAGTGGACTATTGTAAAGCTCTTCTAGAAATACAATTCAGTGAGTTCTTTCTCCAGAACAACTTGTTAAAAACAGCAGCAGCGAGTATTAGAGTAGAAATCAGGGCTGATCGGGAGGATGAGATGGCTCAGGGAACCGGTAACAGGAAAAGCATTTTTTTACTTCTGGATCACTGGCTCAAATCAATCCTACGTTAGTAGAGAACAAATTTCATTATCATCTGCTTACTGCCACATCATTTCACACAAGCTACTAGAAGTGTGTGAACTGAATGTAACTACTCCAGAAGAGGTGAAATTTGCTAGGAAAAAGATGAGCCTTCTTTGCATCCCACCCACTGACTCATTCTCTGGATTGACTATAGATATAGAAGGGTCCCATTATGTTTGAAGCAAATAAAATTTCACTTTTCTGCATGTGGAGTACATTTATATTAGGCTTCTAGCTTCCAAATTGTCTGAGTTAGTATGCACTTCTGTATGTAATGGATGAATAAGGTGAAATGGGATGAGATGTAATAGTGCAAAGTTCATTTAGGGTATGTCTAGACTTCATGACTCTGGCAACAGAGGCATGTAGATTAGGCTACCCGGCATAGGAAAATGAAGCGGCAATTTAAATAAATCGCTCCTTCATTTAAATGTAAATGGCTGCTGCGCTGTCCCGATCAGCTGTTTGTCGACTCAGCGCGCTAGTCTGGATGCTCCGCGGTCGACATCAAAGGCATTTGTCGATCTCCCCGGTAAACCTCATCCTAAGACCTACCGGGGAGGTTGACAAATGCCTTTAATGTCGACTGCGGAGAGTCCAAACTAGCGCGCTGAGCCGACAAACAGCTGATCGGGACAGCGTGGCAGCCATTTAAATTTAAATGAAGCAGCAATTATTTAAATTGCTGCTTCATTTTCCTATGCCGGGTAGCCTAATCTACATGCCTCTGTCCCCAGAGGCATGTAGTCTAGACATACCCTTTGGGACTAACAAACAAAATTTTGCTATAAATTGGGCATATATCAGCTAGAAGTAACAGAGAAGAAGAAAGTATTAGTTGATTACAGGATGACTATGTACCGCCAGTGTGATACAGCTATGAAAAAGGCCAATGCAGTCCTAGGATGAATCAGGCAAGGTATTTCCAGTAGACAAAGAAGTCTTAGTACCATTATACAAAGCACTGGCAAGA
Organism: Pelodiscus sinensis; assembly: GCF_049634645.1. NCBI lineage: Eukaryota > Metazoa > Chordata > Testudines > Trionychidae > Pelodiscus > Pelodiscus sinensis. The sequence goes on along the minus strand of NC_134712.1, from coordinate 119,211,250 downwards.
TCTCATCTGAAATACTATGTGCAGTTCTGGTATCTCATGGAACAGGAGCAAAGAAGGGCTTTGAGGGTGATTCAAGGTATGGAGAACCTACTTTATGGGAGGAGCTTGTTTAGCTTAATCAAAAGAAGGATGAAGGGAGATATGAATACTCTGTATAAATACGTCAGAGATAAATGCCAAGGAGCAAAAACAAATGGATATAAACTGGCCATCAACAAGTTTCTAACTATCAGAGGAATGAAGTTCTGGAACAGGTTTTCTGCTTCCCTTAGAAGGCTCACTGGCTTTAAGACTGACCCTGATGAATTTATGGAGGAGATGACTGGATGAGACCAACTACAATAGCATATAACTAATCTGTGACGGCTAGCATTAAGTATCCCCAATGCCAAATTGTGGGACAGTAGATAGAGAAGCCTCTGAATTGCTAATGAGAATTCTTTCCCAGCTGGCTGGATGTTGATATTGCTGACATGCTCAGGGTCTAACTGGTGACCATAATTTGGGGTTGGGTAGGAATTTTCCTTCAGGTCAGATTGACAGAGACCCTGGAGGCTTTTCAGCTTCCTCTACACTACAGCATGGGGCATAGCAGGTCACTTGCAGGGTTAACCTAGAGTAAATAGTGGATTCTCTGTAACTTGAAGTCTTTAAATCATGATTTGTGGACTTCAGTGACCCAGCCTCATCCACTCATCCTTGTAAATAGACCCTAACCTGTGGTTGTGTGACCTGCAGTGTCTAGTTAGAAAAGAAAATCCTCATGGTCCCTTCTGACCTTTAAAATCTATGATTTTCTATTCTTAAAAGGTAGTTGATATTATTCCGTTTATAAATTAGACATTCAAATGCCTCAGTGATACAGCTACAGAATAAAAACATATAAATGACCAGCTAGATAGTCAAATTATAGGTTAATGAAAAGTAAAATTATTTGACATATTAACTCAGTAGTGCAGACATGCCACATGCACTCAGAATATTGTACATAAAACAGTTAAGAAAATTCCAGAGTGTGTGCTAACATAATGTTAGGAATTATTAAGAGAGAGAAAGATAATAAAACAAAAATATACAGTAAAACCTGTGTTATCCGGCATGCTCGGGGATTAGGGCATTCTGGGTATCTAAAAATTCCGGTTATCTGAGGGTCCCATCAACCCAGGAAAAACCAATGGACAATAATAGTAAAACTCAGGTTTTTAATATTGGTAGTTTTATAGTGTGAGGCAGTTGGTCTCACATTTCTATTTTGAGTTAAAAATGTTTAGTACTTCTTAAATAAAAAATTGTTAAGCCAATCATGATAAACCAAGCCAGGCCTGTGTGCCTAAAGATGTGACAGTATTGTGGCCGGGGGCAATGCCGGATAACAAAGGTTTCACTGTATATTGCCGCTAGTTAAATACATGATACACCTATATCTTGCATTTTGAGTGTAGATGTGGTCACCCCATCCCAAAAAAAGATATATTGGAATTGGAAAACAATTCCAACAGAAATGGAATGGCTTCTATATGAGGAAAGATTAATAGGATTGGTCTTTTCAGCTTGGGAAAGAGACAACAAAGGGGGCATATGATTAGAGGTCTATAAAATCATGGCTAGTGTGGCGAAAGTAAATGAAGTGTTATTTATTCCTTCTCATAACACAAAAACAAGAGGGCAAAGAAATTTATAGGCAGCAGTTTTGAAAAAAAAAGAAAGAAAGGATTTCTTCATACAACAAATGGTCAATCTGTGAAACTCTTGTCCTTCACAACATCCTCTGGCAAAATTATAACAGGTATAAAAAAAGCTAGATAAATTCATGGAGGATAGATCCATCAGGGCTATTAGCCGAGATTGTGCTATAGCCTTAGTTTTACCAGAAGCTAGGAACAGGCAACAAGAGATGAATCAAGGATTACCCATTCTATTCATTCCATCTAACACACCTGGCATTGGTCACTGTCAGAAGAAATACTGAGCTAGGTGGACCTTTGGCTTGACCTAGTGTGACTGTTCTTATATATGCTCTACTGTATTTGAAAATATTAAATCATGCTATCAAGAGATGATATTTTTAAAATATACACAAGCAGAGTTCAAGTTCACAATTAAATCTCAACTTTTATGAACTTTTCAACAACTCATTGCTATCTTCCTCTTGTTTTTTGTATCGAGTTCTTTTTTTTTTTTATGTGGGACAACCGGGTGTGGGGGATAAAAAAATACAAGGAAAAAGAAGATAATATATTCATCTTACCGACACTGGATTTGTTTGTTATTTGATCTGAAGAAATTTGCCTTCATAAATTCATCTCTCCTTCCATTTGTGAGTAACTGAGCTGATAAATTATGTGTCTTTTCATTTCCACAAAAGATGTCAAGACAATTCCATCTTTCTTTCACTGAAATTTGACTGAAAACTATCGTAAACCATTTTACATTTTTCAACCAGTGCTATAGCTGATCAAAAAATGGACATTTGTGTACAAAATATGTCAATGTCAAGCTGTTTTATATTTAAATTGTAAATTTGGAGAAAAAAATCAGAATTGCATTAAAAAAAAAAAGCATCAGCTCCTTGAGCCCAATGCCTTGTAAAACAAAACTAGCTGAACCACACGTTCCACCCTTAACCCTTGGCATAGTCACAGACTTTTCCATAATTTTATTTTTCTCAGAGGTTTGAAAAAGCTGAGAGTATTTGAGAAGTCAAGGTGGTTAAAATGGACATTTAACTCAATCTTGCCTACAGTATCTTCCTACAACTCTTATAATTAGAGTAATTTCACATTCAGTGCACCAAAGCTGAAAGAAAAGTTCCCTTGCCTTATTGTCAGGGAAAGCAGCAGCTTTTTCCTCTGATCATCAAGTCTCTGTAATCAGTTTGTTTGTTCTTCTTTTAGACAATCCCTCACAGATTGGCAGTGTATCAGTCACAATAAAAGTCCTGGATGTGAATGATAATGCTCCTCAGTTTTCCAAGTTCTATGAAGCTTTTATGTGTGAAAATGCAAAAGCTGGACAGGTGAGTAACCCTAATTATGTCTATGTGAGAGGAATGTTGTCTCTTACATGCAGAGACTGCAATCCATAGGCATAGCCAGTAACTAAGAAAAGGAGGAGATGGGACACAGTAGACTTGTACCACAAACAGAAGATGTTTAACCAGAACTCTGTTCAGCAGCTCTGATGCGCTTGACCCAATGTATGTCTTCACCATTTGTTTTCAAAGGAAAATACAGTACAGGACACCCTCGCAATTCCGTGTATTCACAGATCTCCTGTCTTGTCCTAGCAAGAGGGTGGCAGGGGCAGTAAGCTGTGGGGAAACTCACCTCAGCTCCCAGCCCTCCCTCCTCCGCAGTAGGTTCAGGAGTGGCAGAGAACTCACCATAGGGTCCAGGAGCCATGGCTCCCACTATTCACAAATTTCACCATTGGTGGTTGATACACAAAGACATCCACCACGAATGGCGAGAGTTTCCTGTATGCTGACAATATCATCCATTGCATCTTTCTCCTCACCTTTGATCACAAACCACTTTGCAAACTCTGATTCACCTCACTTCTGACATGAAGCCATCTTGTAGGGAACCTTGCAGCAGAAAAGCAAGTAGTATCCTGCACAGAAGCCATGACCAGAGGAAGTATAAATAAAGACCACTGCGGCAAACTCAGGTTCTAATGAAGAGCACTGTAGACTCTTTAGTACCCCTACATGACAGACAGGGACTCGGGTGGGTTTTGTGTTTTTTTTTTATTATTATTATTATTATTATTATTCCTGGCAGGAAGAATCTCACATATACAGTGAGTTGCATAGAACTGAAGGTATCCATCTCAGAAGGGTGAAGAACTAAGTCTGAAGAACTGCTTACTAGAGTTTTGATTATGTGACTAGAGGTAGTCTGGATATTTCTAACATAGGATTCTAGGTTCCACTTATTGATACATATGAAAATCAATAATCACTCCCCTAAAACAAGCAGTGCTGACTCCCGGCTGTCCCTTTTCTGTCTCTATCACATCCTTTATATACGAGCTCATTCATAAGAGTGTCTGTGTTCCACAATCAGGCACACAGGCTGGGCATTTGAAAGTCTGATCCTATACTCACTGATGGAAGTGGGAAATTTGTCATTGACCCCAGCAGTTGCTCAACCTAGCCCTTGGATGATGATTGCCTGGAAGCTCAAACCGGAATTGGAGGCCTAAGTTTAAGGGCACAGATCTTAAGTAAGGGAGGAAAACAGATATATACCACATTTTAGGCCTGCTCTTGGCTTTCACTAAATCTAATGCAAGCCTATTTACCCCTGTAAAGTACCCTAAAGTGACTGGACCAATTTCATTATATGATTCCCTGGAAGTCAATGAGTTTATACTAAAGATAACTTTGTACAAGTATACACAAAGAAGCCCCAGAATGGTGCAAAGAAGAAACATCACTGCTTAGATTTCTTGGGAAAATGGGCTTTCAAGTAGTGCATGAGAATTTAGACATACAGCAGCCATTAGAAATAATGTGAGTCATGTGACTAAATTGCTTTACCACTTTGAAAAGTTCCTGGAATCAGTTTTATAGTGCTATTTAAGGCTGTCCAGGCTTATCACTTCCCAATTAATGTCTTAGAAAAAAAATTGGATGCTGTGAATTCAGGTAGAAGTTTATTCCTTATCTTAAAACTCAGCACACTGTCCCTGAAAATGAGGTTGGTAATCTATTGACAATGGGCTTTCTTGTGGCATCTGATGCGTGTATTTTTGAGTATTTCAGAGCCTTGGAAAAAGGCTTGATTTAATTTGGTAATGAGGGGTGGCTTCTCTTATTTTAGCTGAGCCAATTGGCCCATCCCTAGTTTCACTGGGATTTGCATGATTGCAATGGAATAAAATGAAGTCTTGAAGGCTTGTGACTTGTCCCTCACAAGATGGTCTTGTTCAAACATGGCATTTGCTTTCACTGTTAAAGTGTAATTCTTTAAGCGGTATCTCCCTGGCAAGGCAGTGATCATTGTTTTATTCTTGTCTCCTACAGCTGATTCAGACAGTGAGTGCAGTAGACCAGGATGATCCACAGGAGGGTCAGCACCTCTACTACAGCCTGGCTCCTGAGGCAGCTAACAACCCCAACTTCACTCTAAGGGACAATCAAGGTAATCTGAGTGGACAGAGTCAGTTAGTTACACTTATTTCTATTGCCTGAGTTGGATGTGAGAGGCTTTGACTCACATTGTGCTATGAGATTGCCATCTCAAATAATGCCAAGTGACACCTGCTCCTTAAAGGCAGCGATAAAATGACATTATTTTATACACTTGAAGGTTACACAACATTTGCTTCTATATAAATATTTCCCAGTAATAGGATCTTTTCTTCAAGGATAACTGTCAGCATTGTGCAAATTCATATCTTGTGGGCATGCTGTAGGCAGATAAGATTTCAAGAGTTGGACTTGAACTGGAACTAGGAGAAAATCAGAGAAAATTATTTTGTTCTCTTTGCACCCAACATGTTTTCTTCCAGGCACAGTAAGTGAATGCTGCGCCTTCTTATTCCAGAGTCTCCATTCTTTTTTTACAGGGGAGATGCATGGCTGTGACCAGAATCCCAGAGAGCCACACTGCCATTACTCCTGTAAAGGCTCATAAAAAAACGTGACTGGCCAGCAAGAGGGATGTACCCAGTGCGGCCACCTCCACAGGGACTAAAAATATAAGTTCTGAGTAATTGGCCAGCCAGGGCAGAATTCCCCTTTGCAGCCACCTCAGTACCAGATGGCATCAGCAGCTCTGAAGCACGCACTGTACCAGAAACACTCCCTCCCCAAGTCTGCTCTGCAACATGGGCTGCGCTCCACCTAAGAAACTAAGGGCAGTCAGGCTCTGAGGCAATATTAAGGAGAGAGTCAATTACCGGTAAAAAGAGTCTCTAAAAGAGTGGCACAGAGAAAACTTTTGGTACCAGATGTGACAAAATTCCCAGCTACTGAGCGCTCTGCACCTTCCCAGCCATCGGTACTGACCATGTACCATGCACACTCTCTGCAGTACCAAGTGAACCCAGGGTAACACATGAGTTCTAGTATCCTGGAGACCTGTGGCCTTGATACCAAGGGGAAAAGAGCTACTGTGCCATCTCTAAAAGTGGCACAGGAAACTTTCAGGACCTGGTGCAAAAAAACTTTCATCTAGGGAGTGCTCTAAAAGTACCACAGACAAGTTTACCAGCACCCAGAATCACTCTTGACTCTGGGCCAGCTACCACCAATACCCCGGTCAGTGCTGCTCCTATCCAATGACAAGTCTGACAGTGGCCAGGAGGAAGTTGTGGCCCATTATCACAATACAAGGATCCACCCCACTTGCATTGAACCAACCCATAATCATGATATGGTACAACTGGGGTAACCTCATGATTGCCCCCCATTGCAAGCCTTGGGCACAACAAACGTTGCAGCCATGGAGTGGGTCTCAAGGAGAGTCTGCCAGACGGTCTCCTACAACGTGGCTGTCCTGAGCCCCTGATTCGGGTTGGAGGAAACTTTTCCTCAACAGGAAAAAGGGCTTGAACAGAAAGCTACCCCTCCAGCAAACTTCTTATCTCTATCAGATGAGGCCTCCCCATCCCATCACTAGGTGATGATCTTAAGAACTTCCCAGATCTTGCCAAGAGGGTAGCAGATGAGCTGCAGATTCCCCTTCAGGAGGTCGCAGATGCACATCACAACTTGGGGGATATTCTGCTCACCTTCTCATACAGAATTTCCCTCACAGTTAATGAAGTAATTCTAGATTCTACCAAAGTTTTCCATGGCAACAGAGACTTCCCCCCCCCCCCCAAAAAAAAACCAACCCCAACCTATGTCACTCAAAGCGGCAGACGTCCCCTTTCAACATTTGCAAATCAACTCCATCATTGTGGATGGGATAATGCATGAAAGAAACAACACAGCGAGAACTCCACACTTTCAAAATGGTGCTTTTTCAAAAACGTGCCATGACGCAGTTATGCAAATGAAGCACGGCATATTTAAATCTCCGCTTCATTTGCCATTTTGAAATGTCTAATTTACATCCCTCTGTTGAAAGAGGGATGTAGTCTAGACACAGCCATTGTTGCAGAAGACTTCCAGTCTGAAGGGTCCAAACTCTTTTGCGGAGTAGACAGTCTTCTCCCCAATCCTGGACTTAAGCTGTAGGTCAGTAAAGAAGATATACCTCTCAGCCACATAATACCCACCATGTCAGCATTGTTACAAGCCATATGGTAAAAGACTAGGGCTCAAAAATAGAAGCAATCTGCATCCCAATCCACTACCTCTCAAGCCACCTCTTCTAAGCACTTTTCAGGGAGTGATGGAAGACCTGAACAATTATGTCTTGTAATCTCAGCTGCCATCTACATACCTGTCATGCCACTTTAGAAGTCACCTGGCACTATTTCACAGCAATTGAATCACCTCTGACAGATGGGTCCTCGGGTTTATTTCAAAGAGTTGTGCCATTCAATTCATGTCCCTTCCAAATCTCTTTCCCCATTCCCCCTTCAGGGACCATTCTCATAAGAACTTACTTTATCAGGAAATATATCATTTGTTATCCCATTAAACCAATCCTGGTGAAACTCAGGAGCAAGAGGATTTTTACTCTCATTATTCTCAGATCCTCAAAATGAAAGAAGGCTGGAGTCCCATTGTAGTTCCAAAGACATTAAACAAATACGGGAATGTGCCGAAGTTCAGTATTGTCACACTAGCAGCCGTTATTCCAGGGCCATTATCAGTACAGACTGCTCCACCCAGATTATTTACCAAGATTCTCCTCATTGAACTGATCAGTTTCAGCAGCGGCTGAATCAGGACACCTGGGGCAGAGCAGCTGGGGTGCCGCTGGGTTGGTCCAGTAGCGCCGAGGAGCGGCGCTACTGGACCAACCCAGCAGCACCCCAGCTGCTCTGCCCCAGGCGTCCCCAAGTCAGTCGCTGCTGAAACTGACCAGCGGCTGACTACAGGAAGCCCCTGCCCCGGGCTTCCTGGAATCAGCCGCTGATCAGTTTCAGCAGCAGCTGACTTGGGGATGCCTGGGGTTCTTAAGTTGAATCTGTATGTAAGTCGGAACTGGCATCCAGATTCAGCCGCTGTTGAAACTGATCAGTTTCAGCAGTGGCTGAATCTGGACGCCAGTTCCGACTTACATACAGATTCAACTTAAGAACAAACCTACAGTCCCTATCTTGTACGTAACCCGGGGACTGCCTGTAGTTACCCCAGTTCAGCAAAAGAGGCCGGGGACATTGAAAAATAAAGGCACCTGCCTCATCATTGGCTGTAATCTGGATACAGCACTGCTTCTTACTTGACCATGCATCTGGAAATTCATCTCCAGGCATACAGAGGAAAGTTTTGGGGGTTGATTATGAATGTAGATGGAGTATCTGCCATAGTTAACAAATGGGTTCTTTTTAAAAGGATGCAAGTAGCAAGAAGGCAAGTGACAGCAGCAGGCCAATGCTGTGTCTGTTCACCATGGTTATTTTGACCAGGGCCCAAAAATTTCCCCATGCAACATTTGGTGACCTTGTCTCTCTTTTGGAGAGGGGACATATTTTGCCAATAACGTTGAAAGCAACCTTCACTGTAACAGTTGGCAAACTAAGCTCATTGTGTTCTTGAGGCATTATACTAAAAATAGAAACTTATGAAAATTCTCAGCATAAGATGTACTTTTTTTGTCCAAGTCTGTGCTTGGTATAATTTATAGTGACAGCAGCAATGGAATAGCTGTGTCTCCTTCGCACTTTAAAAATACCCATTTTTCAGAAACCTGTATCTTAGCACTTAGGGATAGTATTGGTTATACATCTGAAATGTACATGAAGTAGTTTATGAACAAGGTTGTATGACAGGGCTGCTTGTGAGCAAGGAGCCAGCTGGCAGAGACTCGCTGCTCTGTCCTCAGCAGGGAGCTGCTGCTGTAGCTGAGGGAGAAGTGCACTTTCCCCAGCCAGGCAGCACCGTGCATGGCAGTCCTGAGCCCCTGGGCAGGGCTCATTAAGCAGCTGTGGGGCTGTGCTACCACGTAGCTCGGAGGGAACTTTGCCTCTCACCCACTTCCATCAGATATATGATAAATTATTTTTGTAGTAGTTATAAATTATAGTAATTACTTTAAGTCAATTAACACAAATTCTGGGGGTAAATTATCCCCAGTCCTCCACAGATGCATGGTGCCCTCCCTAGCCCCACAAGCCAGGGTACATAGGTGCAAGAACTAGAGATGCTGGGGATACTGCTTCACTCCCTGCCTTCAAATGGTTTTAGCTATGTACAGAGTTTATAATTTAGTTCAATGAGTCTCAGCACTCCCACTTTCCAAATTGTCCCAGCAACCCTGCCAGTGTTTGTTGTGCTCCTTGAATGTAGTGGAATACAGTGATTGCTCACTCCTAATGCCTTCAGGGGACTAATCATCGCAGCTACAGCAGGAGTGTCAAGGAGATAACCATGGCACGCTCTTGTCCACATGCCCACACAAAGCTTATCCTGCATGACATCCCGTATATTCCATCCCAGAAGATGGAGCATGGTATGTGTTCTGTTTTCCCCAAGAGCTAACTTAGGAGACAGTTCCTCTGCCAGAAATGATACAGAGCTATATCTGCCTGCACTCAGGGCTATAGCTAAATGCTACAGTCTCTCCCTCTGTGATGAGAAGAAGCTGTGTGAGGCTATAATGAGGTTAAACACTACTTGTGCTTTTCTATCACCAATATTTCATAGAACTTCTCTTTTGGGTTACGATCTAGCAGGTGTCCAACCCGGGCAACTGCTCTATTCAAATATCAGACATGCCACATCACATTCTATTATATTATGCACCCAGAAGTATTGCCTCAAATCACACTGGCATTTGATGAGATACATGACTCCACAGTATGGCACAAACGTATTGCAGTTTTAATGCAATAAGTACAGCTATTCTTTAGGGATGACCTGGATCCTTGCCTGGTATTAAGCTAAACAAAAACAAAAGGGCAACAGAAAGGCTGAGAAACACCAAAGGGAACTATATCACCATGACTGGCTAAGAGAGATATGGGAAACATATTTGCAACAATTTAAAAAAACAAAAAAAAAAGCATACTTCAACCTTTGACTGTAAAAGTCTGTTTTTCATCCTGGACAGGAACACATAGTAGCACGACCTAGAGTTTGTCATTAATTAATGCTGCACAACTTCAGCCAAACACGTGTCTTTTACGGAAAAGTGGTTTGTTTTATGAGTAAAGTAGAACCCTCTTATAATCAGAGGCATCAACTAGGAAGAGGTAGAGATGAACATCTCCCAGTGGTTTGCAATTACTCAAGCTCTCATAAGCCACAGAGGCCAACAGATCAAGACCCAATTTTTAAGCATACTAAATTAATATAGTTGCTGCTCGTGATACCTGACGCGTCATCCCCACAGCATGACCATAGTGCTACTGAAATTTGACTCAGTTCCCCCACTGCACTGAGGGGGCAGCCAGACCAAGTTTCAGTGAGTGACATTGCAATCTAGCACAGAAAGGGCTGGCTGGGCCAAATGATACTGCAACTCAGCCCACGGGGTGTCCCTCCCGTACAGCAAAAGTACAAGGGCACCCACCAGGAACCCCTCTCATATCAGTTCCAACTCAGGCACTGTGAGGCCAAGTGAGAGGGGAGACTCCTTGGCCAAGGGAAATCAGGATACCTGAATTTCTGAAAATAATCAAGTCTCTCGTCCCACCCAAGTAACTCGACTGGGAGTGGAGGTTCATTGTCACCACAATTGTATTCAAATGTCTATTCTTGTTCACTTTAAACAGACTGTTTCTGGGTCTGTGTATGTTCTGAGAAAGGTCCCGTGTAGAGGGTGGCTCTGCAGCCAGCCAGCCCACCCCATAATTTACCTCTTTGTCTGAATGCCACAGAACTAGCTGTTGGCACAGTCAATATTCCAACAAACTGCCATTTCCTGATATTGCTTCCGTTTCTCCACCCTCTATACTACATGTGCTGCAGGAAGGGCACTGTATTAGGGTCAGTGGTCACCAACCTTTTTAACCACAAGATCACTTTTTCATTTAAGTGCAATGTAAGATCTATCTCAAACTCAAATACCTTTGCTCCACTTCCTTCCTGCCCCTTCTCTAAGGCCTCACCCTGCTCATTCCATCCCCCTTCCTCCCCATCCTCGCTCACTTTCACCAAGTTGGGGGTAGGGGTGCAGGCAGGCTCTGGTCTTGGGCCAAGGGGTTCGGAGTGTGGGAGGGGCTCGAGGCTTAGCCCAGGGTGGGGGTCCAGGAGGGGTTTCAGGGTGCAAACTCTGGGAAGGAGTTTGGGTGCAGGGGGACTCATGTCTGGATTAGGAGATTGGGTCCAGGAGGGGGTTCAGGGCTGGGGCGGGGTCAGGAAGCTCTGGCTGGGTGCCACTTAGGCGAGATGGCTTCTGGGTGGTGGAGCAGTGGGGTTCAGGCAGGTTTACTCCTGCCCTGGCCCTGCACCACTCCTGAAAGCAGCTGGCATGTACAGCAGTAGCTCCATGATGCCATGTGCTGCCCCTCATCTACAGGCACTGAGCCCACAACTTCTACTGACCATCGTTCCTTCTTATTGATCAATGGGAGCTGCAGGAGTGGTGTCTGCAGGCAGGACAGCAGGTGGAGACCCCCTGCTCTGCCTTTCTCAGGGACTGCAGGGACATGCCAGCCACTTCCAGGAGCAGCAGTTAGCACAGGGATAATGACTCCAGCCATGACAGGTTTGGCGTTTTAGAACTCACTGCTCAAAGCATTAAATGCAAGCGTAGGAGAGAAATGAAAATTATGAAAGTACAGACCAGTCACAACCAAAAATAACACACTTAGCAAACAGTAAATGGAGTAACAACAACCCCCCATGTATGTGTTGTGTTGGGAGGTGAGAGGGAAGGACAGTGTGTGTTTGTGAGAATGACAGACACACACACACACAGTGTGAGAGAGTGCCAGAGATTTGCATTGCCAAGCTCCCTCCACCCCCTTCTCTCTGTGTGGAGACAGGGTACAGGAATAGGGACACCCTGGCATCAGCACCCACCTCTTCTCCCTCCCACACCCTCCACAGAAAGCAGAAGGTTCCCTGGGGAGCAGCCCCAAGGCAGAGGGCGGGAGCAGCATGACAGGGGGTAGAAGGGCAACAGAAGGGCCAGTGCTTGATAACGTCCTGGCCAAACCAGTCAGGATCACCTGTCAGAGGATCCAAGATCTACTGGTAGATCCTGGTACTATCCCACTCCAGGTCCAGTTCCATACAGATCTCAAAAAAAGTTGCCGTCATCATCCTGAAATTCTCTCACCAAATCTGATTGCCCAGCTTCTCAGAATGATCCTTTCCCACCAGTCCATGCTAGCTTCCCAAGCACAGAAACAACACCACTTCAGGACCTGCTTCAAACCTATCAGTTGCTCGCTGACCTCCTCCTCTTCTTCTCCATCCTTCTTCCTCTACCTCTGAAAGTGCTGCAACCATGTAATTTGCTTGGTGATATGGAAGGTGAAGTCCAACCCCACGTCATCCAGCTTTCTGTGCTGAAATAGAGGGCTAATAACTTCTGTATGCTTGCAGTTGCCAAGTCTATGCCTGCTGACAGCAATTCAAAAAAAGAAAGGAAGCAGGAGGAGGAGAGAATGGAATAATAGGATTTTTTTAAAAACATTTTATTTCTCAGGCTTCTGGAATGCATACCACAATTCACAGAATGAAAAAATCCCAGAACATACACTACTCAGCAGTAAAGCAAAGGACCACAGGCCTTTGCTTATTGCTCATCAAGCCGCCACTTTGCGTGCACAATGATTCGAATTGAAAGAGGCACTACCAGCCTGCGTGCATGCCATTAGTGCAACTCATGTCCTGCAAGATAAATCGTAAATATCAAATCAATCCCCACCCCTTCACTCTGTGTAGACAAGCCCAGAGATAGCACAGAATTCCTCTTCGCCAATTTAGTGCTGACAAGATCAGCGCTGACTTCTCCAGGAAGTCCTTGCAGATTTTCAGAGCCACGAAGAGTGGCTGCCTGAACTCTTAGGGTACATCTACACAGCAGGGTTAAAGTCAAATTAAGCTGCGCAATTTCAGCTACGTCAATTGCATAGCATAAAGCGAAATAGCTAAATTCAGCTTTTGGCACTGTCTACACAGCAGGAAGTTGAAGGAAGAACACTATTCCTTCAGCTTCCCTTACTCCTTGTGAAATGAGGGTTATCATGAGTCGGAGTAAGAAGTCCTCCAGCTTGACATAATTTCGAAATAAAACTTGTCGTGTAGACGTGCCACGTGTTATTGCGGAACATCAGTTACTCCGAAATAGTGCTGTTTTGTAGCAGTGGCATAACGAGTAGGGATGGGGGGCACAGTTGTCCCTGGGCACCACGCTGGGGGGGGGAGGGCAATTTAGTCCTCCTTCACTCCCCCGTCATCCCTCAGCTCGCCCGCTCCGCCTCTGCCCGCCCCTGCCAGCTGGAGCTTCTTCCCCACCTCTCCACCCCTGGCCCAACCCTCCTCCATCTCCGCCGGCGGCTTAGTGCGTGCAGGAGCCCAGCCCCAAACTGGAGGGGGCGGAGGAAGACACGGTCCAAACTCCCACACCACTCCCGTCGGGTTCTAGCTCAGCGGCGGCAGAGGAGAGGGTGCAAATTTTGCCTTTGCCCCCAGGCACATAACACCATCGTTACATTTCCTCTGAGTAAATGTACCCTTACTCTTCTGATCAGCCATTCCCACTGTACTGAGGAACTCCGGACTATGTGAAAATTGTAGTGTGATATGTTTTCATTAGAGATGGTTGAGAACTGGAAATTCTGCCATTCAGGAGAGTCTAATATTTTGGCAGGGGATGAGGGAGAAATTGTTAATCAAAAGTTGACATTTTAAAATGTCCTGTGAAATAATCCAAAAATGTTTGAATTGAGACCATCTAATTGTTTCATTTCCATTATGTTGAAGTGTTTTATTTCAGCTTTGTTTTCATACATTTAGTTCTGATATATAATTAATATTTTTGTAATATACAACATGGCATTTATATATTTTAAAATGAAATATATAATTTAAAATGAAATGTTTTGTTTTGACAATGTCATACATCTCCACCTTTTCCCCATCTAAAGTTTTGTTAAAATAGACATGTTCCTGCCAAACATTTTAATTTTGATTAAACTGAGAGTTGGGGGGGGGGGGGGTTATTTGTTTGTTTTTTGGGTGTGTGGAAAGCCAAAAAAGAATTCCTTCCTGCCTCCAACTCCCAACCAATGAGGCACTGAAAGAAACTTATTTGGGCTTCTTTTATCCTTTTGGTGTCCCCAGTGGATTGTTTATATATCCCAGAATGATTGAGTCACCTGATATTAGAGGACTTTCAGATGAAGGAAAAATAAGAGAACACTGCATTTCCACAAGGGATTCACAAACTAGTTTCCACAGAATTTGCACTGGAAGCACAAAAAAACCAAGACCTAGAAAAGCTGCTGAGCAGGAACAAACAGGGACAACAAGTTGCCCTCGACTGTTCATTTCTATCTTGCTTTCTGAGAGATATTTCACCAAGATCTGAAGGCTGAGTTTGCTCTAGGCAGTTAGTGTCACAAAGGGTAAGAGAGTCGCATAAGGTGTATGCCTTGCAGGTCTATATGTTTTAGCCTAAAAACATATTAGAGTTAGTATAGGAGGATGAGGCAAAATGCTGATTAGTGACAAACTGGTGAAAAGCAAAGAAAACAGGGAGAGGACATCACAGATGTGTGTAATGTTTTTTTTAACCTTCATTTCCAGCTGAAAATGTTTATATCATAGATAAGAATTTATTTTTGTTAATTTCCTGCCTTAGACAACACTGCCTGGATTTTAACTAGGAGATCTGGCTTCCGACAGCACGAGCAGAACACCTTTTACCTCCCCATCCTGATCTCCGATAATGGGCACCCCATGCTGAGCAGTACTGGCACCCTCACCGTGCATGTGTGCAGCTGTGATGGCGACGGTGTGGTGGCGTCTTGCAATGCAGAAGCCTATATACTCCCAGTCAGCCTGAGCAGAGGAGCACTCATTGCAATTCTAGCCTGCATCTTTGTCTTGTTAGGTAAAACCTGTGTTCCTTTCCCTAATGAGGGGATTCACGCACCTGTTCTGGTCATATTACTTGGCAGACTGTTTGCCTCACAAAGGTTGGTTTTATATTATATAAGCAAGTGTGTAAAATACACGTAAAGCTGTTTCTTCATTGACCTAAGCACTTATCCCAAGATTGTATGAGACAAAGAAGGGCAACAGGGCAAGAGAGATCAACCCCCACATGACCAAATGGTCTAACTCCCTCTCTCACACACACCAACCAGAAAAAAATGGAAACTTGTAAATATCATTATTTTGGCTCTGAATCTTCCAGGTGATTAGCACCTCAGTTCTGATTAAAACAAAGAATGGGAGCAAACTGATTACTTAAATGGTCCCATCATCATATCTTAGGCTAGGATCTATCTCCTGTGGGAGCAATGGTGCTTAACATCTCTCTTGCTCTCATTTCTCCACAGATAGGATCCATTTTCCTACCCATTACCCCTATACTCTCCCCCACATATTGGGATCAACAGGAGTCTGGGTCAAATTGCTCCTTCCCTTGATTGCCACTCATTGCCTAGAGGTTCAGAAGTTCACATTCTGTCTGAGGAGTAATGAGATAGATGTACAGGCTAACATTTTTAAAAAGCACCAAAGTCCTATTTTCAACAGTGACTATTAGAAGCAACCAGGAGCCTAAGGTCATGTCTGCACCAGAGAGCTTTTACACCAACTGCACTGCTGTACATCTCTTGTGAAGCGCTCTATGCTGATGGCAGAGAATTCTCCCGTTGACATAATTACACTGAGCAGCAGTTGCAACATCAATTTGAGGAGCTCTCCTGTTGACATAGAACTGGGCACAAAAGCACTTCCTCAGTGTAAATTATGTTGCTCAATGGGTTGGGGTTTTTAAAAACTCCTTAGCAACATAAGTTATACAAACAAAAGTGACAGCGTATATATCACAGACTCCTAGAAGAGACCTCAGGAGGTCATCGAGTCCAGCCCCCTGCCCAAGGCAAGACCAACCACAACTAAATCATCCCAGCCAGGGCTTTGTTAAGCCGGGACTTGCAAACCTCTAAGGCTGGAGATTCCACCACCTCCCTAGGTAACCCATTCCAGTGCTTCACCCTCCTCCTAGTGAAATAGTTTTTCCTAATATCCAACCTACACCTCCCACATATAATCTGTGTCATTTAAAAAAAAATCAATGGGATCATGAGAGAGAGGGAGCAGATTAGATGGGCCCAAACTACAATATTTGGGTATGGGGCCAGATTATAGCAAGCCTTCTCCTTACTCCCAAACTCTAGTCTGTTTAAATTCTGAGATTTGTTTTGGCCTGTTACTATAAAAAAAAAAATCCAAATGACACATTCAGACCAAAAATTTTAAATTACACTTTTGTAGCCCCATTCCAGCTAACCAAATCTGAGAACTCTTTGACTTCTAGGTACTACTGATTTAGCCTCACATCGAGAGTAAATTATTAAATGAAGTATTTCACTTATTACAAAATTGACATGTTGCTTCTGACTGTGTTGGTCTTTGCACTTCCATTGCATCTTTCAGCCACTCCTTCTGTTAGAAATGCACAATTGATCCTTTTCTCAGTCATTTAGGAGAGCAAAAGTCAGAGAGCTGCTCTTTCTAATGCCCATGTGTTTTGGTTGCCCCTTGTAGTGCTCGTACTGCTCATCTTATCCATGAGGCGGCACAGGAAGCAGCCCTACATCATTGATGAAGAGGAGAACATCCATGAAAATATCGTCAGATACGATGATGAAGGGGGCGGGGAGGAGGACACCGAGGCCTTTGACATTGCTGCCATGTGGAACCCCCGAGAGGCTCAGGCAGTGGTGAAAAGCAGACAGGACATGCTGCCAGAAATTGAGAGCCTCTCCAGATACGTGCCTCAGACGTGTATAACAGACAACAACGTTCACAACTATGTGCTGGCCAAGCTATATGAAGCTGATATGGACCTCTGGGCTCCTCCTTTTGACTCCCTGCAAACATACATGTTTGAAGGGAATGGCTCAGTGGCAGAGTCACTCAGTTCATTACAGTCTGTCACTACAGACTCAGACCAGAGCTATGACTACCTGACAGAATGGGGACCTCGCTTTAAAAAGCTGGCCGAGATGTATGGTGTCACAGAAGGCAACGGGGCTTTGTGGTAACAAATGAGGAGCAGAGTGTTTTCTACATGATACAGACATCTGAATCTAGATCCATTCTCATTGGAAGCTTGTATGGACATAGGCTGAGACCTCCTAAAATAGCAGTATGGTGCTTGAGTGAAAGGGGTGCAAACTAAGCTCTCTCTGGATCAGCTTTACTCAGTTAAATTAAGTTACATTTTTAAAGAAAGAAGAAAAAGAGGAAAAGTATTTCCTGATTTTGATAGCTATATTTGAAACTGTCATTCCTGGAATATTATAATAGTCTCTCTCTCTCTCTCTCAAACATGGCAGCTTACTGAGTTGTTTGGATATGAAGATCCTTAGGTTCAATAGTAATATTCAGCTCACAGGGAAATTGTCAGTAAAAGAGGATCCTCAATTGGTTATTTTTCCCCATTTAAAAAAAATTGCTTGCATACAAAACGAAGAAAACAAAAAAGCAGAAAACCGAAACTGGAATTTTATGGAGTGTTCTTTATAAAAATCAGCCTTCTTTCTTTATTGCTAAACGTTCCTTTAATCATTGGAAAACAAGCTTGACTTTTCCCATGTTGCTCAGAGGGGAGGGCCTGGAAAGATCTTTGGATTGGTGCTCTAGTTTAATGGCTGATAAATGAGTCATTGAGGTTAATACTAATCTGCCCCCGTCAAGTTAGTGTAAATTTATTCTCCTCTCAACTCTTTAAAATTTTGGCACCGCTGAACTGCTCAGAACAAAACCAGAAAATCTGCCTCTTTTGCACTGTAGATGTCTTTTCCATGTGCCAAATGTGGTTAGATGCTAGCAATGAAAGCCAAATTAAAAAAAAAAAAAAAAAAAAAAAAGATAAATACATGGGTTAGAGGGGCTTTCCTAATCTGTGTGAGGTCAATCCAAGGGATGTTTACATACTGTAGATAACCTACTTGAACAAATGCAGTATTATAGAAGAATAAATGGATGTAAGAAAATTACATGTATAAGTTTTGTATATTTGTTAATAATTTTGATAATAAATATTATGTACAGCACACAGTACAGTACCTTAGCACCTCTTTTAATAAAAGTTATATTCAAGAGACAGTCTGATGACAATGTATTGGATGCTTTATGTACACCAGTTACTGCTTTTGTTCAGCAGGAAAAAAGTGGCTAGGCAGAGTTGTATAATGGAACCAAATATGCAGGGTCATGCCCACAAAATATTCTATTCTGAATAGTAGAAACTTCCTAAAAAGCAAGACAGAGTCAAACCTTGCTTTATGATGCATTTAAGGCTATGTTTTAAACCCAGCTTGACTTGTGTGCACAAACACTCATGCACTCCTTGGGTCACACAGATGGCAGCATCTACTCCTGAAATCCATGTGTGCTCAATTTCCTGTGCAAATAGAATTTGGTGCATGGGGATTCTGTCATTTCCATGCCCTAAAAGTAGTACACAATTTTTAGGGCATAGAAATGACAGAATTCCCATACACCAAATTCTATTTGCACAGGAAGCGAACCAACAATTCAGTGCATGCTTTATTGGTACTTTGTTTTGAAATACAGATCTCAGATTGCATCTGCAGGTTCTTTGCATCTAAAGAGGCCGTGCACACAAGGATGTGCTGAAACATGTGCTAGACCTAAAACAACAAGATTGTATTATGTCATATCTGTCTTCCCTCCTTCCCCCAGTCTCCATTTTACACTCTCCACACACGCCTGTGTCTTTATTTGGTCTGGTTTTAGACTAAGCTCTTCAGCAAAAAGAACTAGCACTATGTAAAACAGCAAATAAAAATGCTTCAATGGTTTCTCGGATGTTTACTCATCAGTTGTGACAAAATTAGGAGTTTTAATAGATGCAATATGCCAGTTCTACATCTAGACTGGACTCTTCACTAAGAGCAAAAAAATGTGTTCTATAAAAGTGGCTATTGTGTGAACCAAGTATATACACCAGATTCCCTGTTACAGCAGTTTTATAGAAATGTATGTCTCTTCTAACTCAGTGAATAATTGCATAAAATCATTTTAACAGCGTGGTGAAAGAGGCTTATAATGTTTTAATCTTAGAAGAGAACTCAGGGTTTAAGCCATTTTATAATGTATGTATTGGCTCTAGAAGTCAAACCCTATTAGACCGTTAAGTGTATTTTTGTTTGTTTATACAGAAGAAAATAAAAATCGTTTTCCCTAAAAATAGTTTTATGAAGCCCTGCTCAAAGTTGCTCCTATTCTTTAACTTTTATGACTGTGATAGTCAACTCTACTATACTTGGTAAAGCAGTGGAAACAGTTCTGTAGTCCCAGTTTTATATTTGCCTTTACTCAGCCTCCTTGATATTTACAGAACACTCTTTACATAGAGTATTTATGGACAACTATATGAGGGAGCTCTGATAGTCCTCAAACCAATTTCTCATTAGGAGTGCAGGCAGCTTCCAAAAGAGAACCATGTGCAGTGCAACACAACTCATCTAAAGAAAGAGGAGAAAGACAACTGGAAAGGGTGAGGTCATCTTGTTTATCCTTACTCCTGTTGGTAATCAAGGACCCTCATTATGACTGAGGAAACCACAATCTGCCCACAATGGTTTTAGTGAGAGAGGTGAAAGAAAGAGCTCAAGGTATGTCTACATAGTAGCAGTAAAGTCTAATTAAGCTACACAACTTCAGCAACATCAATGGTGTAGCTGAAATCTCAATAACTTAATTCGGCTTTAGGCGCTGTCTTCCTAGCAGAGAGTCAAAGGAAGAACCTTCTTTCTTCGACTTCCCTTACTCCTCATAAAATGAGGGTTACAGGAGTCAGAGTAAGTAGTCCTCCAGCTCGACATTTCAAAATAATGACTTGCTGTGTTGACATGCTCTTTGTTATTTCAGAATATCTGACGGTGCTATGTAGATGTACCCTAGGAAAAGAGAAGTGACCAGGAGAGTACAGAATGATGTGAAAGGCTTTGGATTAGGTTTTTAAGCAGCTTTCTATATTCAGGCTCCAGGAGGCAACCATGCAGCCTCATTATTGAGAGCTGGGAGCCAACTGTGCTGCGGAAAGAACTGAATCTGAAGAAACCCAGACATCAGGGGGGGGGGGGGCATTCAGGTGAGCTGTTGCAGGCTTTTGAGAGGGTTAAGCTTCATAACCAAGACTCTGAACGACTCATATGCAGGAGTCATATGCACACAACACTGATATGACAGTGAACAAGCTGCTAAGTGGACAAGCTGCTAAGGGGAAGTCGGAATCACCCACACTGGACTATTTAAAGCCAAATTTAACACCAGGCATTTTATATTTATGGCATATAAATAGCTGTTAATCAGAGATGGTTTAAAGATAAAGATATCAAAGGAGCCACACAGCAAGTGGCTGTGGACTTGATGACCCACTAAAATTCTATCAGCACTACCAAAAAGATTGTTTGAGGATATAGTTCAGAACACATGCTGTGCTGCCAAATAACACTAACTTGCGGCAAAAGCATGGGAAGTTTAGATGAAAGGTTCCTTATCCCATTACCAATGCCCTAACTAGGCGTTTCCCAAACTATGGGACCGCGGGAAAAAAAACCAGACCTCAGCATGGCTGCCAGGGCCTTTCGGGCTCCCGGACTGCCCGTTCAGCGCTGGGTTCCTCAAGCCCTCAGCAGGGCTGGGCGGATGCAGACGTATGTTTCAGGCTCCTGGCAGAGGCATAGTGAGGGTTACCGGTGAGCTCTTATTGCTGGCTGTGGAGGGGAGGAGGGGTTGGATGTAGGCCGCAGGGAAGCAGTGGAGCTCTCCGGGGGAGATAGGGAGGGGAACCGGCCGGTGGAAGCAGGGTTGGCAGGGGCAGCAGGGCTCGTCAGGAGAGATGGGTAGAGAATCAGCCGGTGGGGACAGCGGGGCTGGCCCAGGGCCGAGGGGGAGAGGGGAAAGGTGGTGGGGAGGGGGGAAAGAATCAGCCAGCAGGGAGCAGGACAGTTCAGGGCGCACGCAGCTCCTGAATAAAAATGTAAAAGCAGTGCCTTTCAAATATCCCCACTGCTGACAGTGAGGTTTAAAGGCACTACAGTGTGTCAGAATGGAGAGAACCTGGTGCATTCACCATCCGGAATGAGAATATGGATAAAAAAAAATTCCAAAGATGGTGTCAGCTTTCTGAAAATAAATGAGCCCCTGTTCAATACATGATGTAGTGGTGCAGGGTTTTATTGGATTACAGTCCATTTTTCCAATCCATATTCCCTTAACTTGCTGGTAAGAATGTTGTGGGTGGCCGTATCAAAAGCTGGCCCTGGGGGCTTTAGGAGGACCAAACCCAATGTATTTACATATTTGTCATTTGCTTAATGAATATGCAAATAAATGTCACCAGTCCTCCGAAAGCTCGTGAATGGATTTCCTGGTCCCCATGTCAAAAAGTTTAGGAACTCCTGCCCTAACTCATGCAGTCCCTGTAGCAGCTGTAACTGTGGAGTATGTACAGTTACTGATTTCTTTTGTTTCTTTGGTCTTGACGGGTTCTTTTCCATTGAAACCTGTCTGTGAGAACAACCAAGCCAATGGAAAAAAAAAAAAAAAGGACCAGATTCAATTTTCTTGGGGGTTCCTTCTGAAAAATGAATCCAACACAGGCTCAATACTCCACCCCAAAACCTGGCAAACTACAATAGTCACAACTTCTCCACTCACAAGCACTGAGTCTGGATATTTAAGAACAGAATTTGATGGTGGGGGAGTGCCAACAGAATTAATATGGGAAAGCCAGCAATAAACTAACAATACCTCTGAGGTAAGACTCCCACACCAATGAGGCTGTCTTGGTAATAATCCCCATTTCAATTCTTGGTTTCAGTTTGGGCAGGGCTAAGATGTTCTAGCGACATTCCCCCTCCCCAGCTCTCCCACTCACAGCTGGTTTGTTCAGGTTGGTGGAATCCAAGATTCTGGAAATTCTCCCTCTGGCTCCTAGATGTAATACAGGTTGTCCTATGCAAGAGAGTCTCCCTCACCTCATCCAGCTGACTGGATTTCAGCACTGAGTAGAGGGAGATTCATAGCAGAGTCCCCAGTAAGCTGCCCCTCGCAGCACCTTCATCCCAAGCCATCTCGGTGCTATCACCTACCTCAGCACTAGGCATAATGGCTACACACCCACCCCACTTCATTACACCATCTGGGTTGGTACAAGGGAAGCTTCCAGACATTCCCAGTGCAACATGCTCCAACCTGGTGCCTAGAGGAAGGCTTAAGAAGAACGGTGTAAGAGAAAATGATGCTAGTGCTGTATCAGAAAAAAAAACTCCTGACTGGCTGACTCCATAGCAGAAGCACTCGGCTGGCATTCAAGCCCCTTCTTTTTGTGCTGCCAGGACTTTGTTACTGACAGACACTCCAGCAGATTCGGGCATCTCTCTGATTGCTGTCAGCATAGAAATCAATGAACCGTCGCTTGGAGAAAGGCTGCCAAAGGACTACAGAGGAAGTCTTCCACAGCTGTTGGTAACTGCGTGCCTCTTTGACTATTCAATAAATCCAACAACCGAAGTTGACTTATTTGAAGTTTGCTGTTATTGAACTGATCTGGACTCAAAAGAACTCATCTCTTTGAACAAATACTAAGCACAGTGTGAGAACAACTTGAAGTGTAATCAATTAATGGATTAAGTACAAGTTATTTGATCACTGAATACCAACAATACATTTATAGTCTGCAGCATCCTCACATCTACTGCTCTCTCCTTCCTCCATTCACTCAGGTCATCAAGAACCTGGCACTGGACTGCTCAAGATACAGCATTAATTATATTCATGCTCAATGCAGGGCCAGATCCTCAGCTGATAGAAACCCAGCCATGCACATTTACACCAGCAAAAGATCTGGCCTGCAAGTCTTAGTAGATGAGGCGCTGCCCTTGACTCCATGGTGCTTCTGCCTCTTTTAGAGCAGGACACATGACCTCAATATGTTCCAAGACAATGATGAATACAAAAACATCTGTCTCAGCTAAGGGACTGCATCGCACGCATACGGAGATAAGACATGATCTGTGTCTTATCCAAATAAATTATTCTGGATTTCAAATATAGGAATAATCTTAAAAGGTGGCTTTCCATGCAGCATTTTCTCTATCAACAAAGATAGAACAGACACCCCCACCTCCACTGGCATGTAAACCTTTTAGCCAAAACAACAGGCCTTATTCTGAAAGGCAGAGTGGACACAAGGGAAATATTGGAAGCAACAGCTGTAACATATCTGGCCAATGCATCAGGAAGGAAGTGGTGGGCTCTGAGCACCCAGGCCAGCAGAGGGGAAAGATAGGCATAAGAATATAAGTATGGCCATACTGGGTCAGACCAAAGGTCTATCTAGCCCAGTATCCTGTCATCCAACAGTAGCCAGTGCCAGGTGCTCCAGAGGGAGTGAACAGAACAGGGAATCATCAAGTGATCCCTCCCCTGTCATCCATTCTCAGCCTCTGACAGATGCTAGAAACACCATTCCTACCAATCCTGGCTAATAGCCATTGATGGACCTAACCTCAATGAATTTATCTAGTTCTTTCTTGAACCCTGTTAAAGTCCTCATCTTCACAACCTCCTCTGGCAAGGAGGTCCACGGGCTGACCATGCATTGTGTGAAAAAAAAACAAAAAACGTCCTTTTGTTTCTTTTAAGCCTGCTCCCTATTAATTTCATTTGGTGACCACTAGTTCTTATGTTGTAGGAACAAGTAAATAATTTTTCCTTATTCACTTTTTCCACACCAGTCATGATTTCATAGAGCTCTATCATATCCCCCTCGGTCTCCTCTTTTCTAAGCTGAAAAGTCCCAGTCTTTTTAATCTCTCTTCACATGGGACCCGTTCCAAACCCCTAATCATTTTTGTTGCCCTTTTCTGAACCTTTTCCAATGCCAATACATCTTTGGGATGAGGTGACCATATCAGTATGCAGTATTCAAGATGTGGGCATACCATGGTTTTATATAGAGGCAATATTATGTTCTGTCATTCTCTATCCCAGTGGTCTCCAACCTTTTTACACCCAAGATCACTTTTTAAATGACAGACCAAGCCAAGATCTACCACCCCGCCCCTTCCTTGAAGCCCCACCCTCTCTATTCTCCTCCTCTCCATCACTTGCTATCCCCAATCCTTATACTGCTGCTTTAAAAAAAATTCTTCTGTAGGAAGAGGTTTTTCCAACATTTGGCCTGTCTAGACTGGACCAAATGTCAGAAAAAAAACCTTCTTTTGGAAGCCCCCTTATTCCTTGTGGAAAGAGGAATATAGGGGTGACCAAAAGAGCCTGTTCGCTCTTCCACTAAAAAAGCAGAAGAACAAACGCAACCCTGGATGCAGAAGAGTTTTTCTGGGATATCTCCAGAATCCTGAAAAACTCCTGCAGTCTAGCTGGACCCTTGCTGTGTTGAGACAGGATGTGTAGTCTCTGGGGTGGGAATGAGGGATTTGGGTGTGGAAAGGGGTGAGGTGCAAGCTCTGGGAGGAAATCTGGATGCAGGAGGAGGTGGAGAAGGGGACACTGGCTTGGGGAGGAGGCTCCAGGCTGGGCAGTGAGGGATACTAAGCAAGCCACAGGCTTGTGGATGTGAGGGTGCAGGAATTTGGGTTGGGGTATGTGAGGGGCTGAGGGCAGGGGCTTCCAGTGTTTGATAGGCTCAGATCTAGGGTCTGGGGAAGGGGGAGTGCAGGAGTGGTTGTGGCCAGATGGGGGCTTGGCCCCAATTGGGGGTTTGTTGGCCAGGCTTCATTTTTAAATAAAATACTATGTCAAACACAAAAAGTTTCTGCATTGTCTTTATGAGAATGGCAGGAAACCTGCCTTGAGTCAGGGGTCACTGACCCCTGGAAAAGTCATTTGGGAGCAGGGGACACAGTACTGGGGAGGGGTGCTAGTGGGTTCTGGGGCAGGGAACAGGGTGCCAGTGGGGGCAGGGGAGAGGGGGCAGGGTGCCAGGACAGGTTTCTGCAGCAGGGGACAGGGTGCTGGGGGGGGGACAGGTTTTTGCAGAGGGGAGCAGGGGGACAGGTTTCTGTAGTAGGAGATGGGTGCCAGAAGGAACTGGTTTCTGCAGGGGGGGCAGGGTGCCAGGGGACAAGTTTCTGCAGAGGGAGGGCAGGTTTCTGCAGCAGGGTGGGGGGGCAAGGGAGAGGGAACAGGGGGCCAGGAGGGCGGGGGACAAGTTTGGGGCAGAGGAGAGGGAACAAGGTTGGGGGCAGGGAGTTCCCTACACCAGCCACGGAGGGAAACCTCCAACCCGCGCTCCCTCCGGACTGACCGCAGGGCAGCCGGGCTGGAGCGAAGAAAAGCGGCTACCCAGCCAGCTGGCCATGGTGCTCAGCCAGGGTGCTACCAAGCTCCACGTGAGCAGGCGCAGAGAGGAAGCTGCTGATCAGCTGGAGCGCGGGGCAGCCTCTTTCAGCTGAAAGCCACAGTCAGCTGGCTGGGGTGTTTCAGCCCTCCCGACCTCCCAGCTCCCACCATTCCTCGCAGCTACTCACCTGTGTGTTGCTCGGTGAGTAGCTGCTCCTCAAATGAGGAAATCTAATAAATGTACTGCGCAGGCGCACAGTTCAGAGAGGGCTCAAGAGCTATTCTTAGAGCCCCTGAGATCTACCAGCAGCTCGCGATCTACTGGTTGGTGACCACAGCTCTATCCCTTTTATAATCATTCCTAACATTGTTTGCTTTTTTGACAGCTGCTGCACACCGAGTGGATGTTTTCAGAGAACTATCCAGAGGCTATTGAACAGGAAGAACAACAAAAATTGAGCTGTGATAAATCACCCAGAAGCCTCGTTAGGATAGGGATGAGGTGAAGAGAGGCCAGTGGACAGCTGACTGCTGTTAATTAGTCACTACTCTTAAAAAAAAAAAAAAACTTTTCACTGAACAACAACCTGGTTTGGGTAGCAAGGATCATTCCTCCCATTTTACTGACAGATAGCTAAGAGCTAGCGAGGCTTTTCAAGGTCACCTTTGACTGAGCTGGAAACAGAATCTAGATGGCTAATGTGGAAGACTCATGACATTGCTCAACTGCACTGCCTTTCAGCAGGAATATGCTCAATGTACATGCTTGGCCATGAGGTCTATAAAATGAAGTTACTCCTTCATATTCACTTTTACAAGGCATTCTGAGCTCTTTCCCTAAACAAACCTAAAAATATCCAATGGCATTCAAATAGCATTCTGAATCTTGACTCTTATGCCCAGTTTCCACCAACACTGCACAGTCCTCTCCCATAACCAAGTATAGAACTCATGAATCCTGACACCTAACACTCCAGGGTCTGGCAAATACTTGTACTTGCTGGGGTGTTTTTTTTTTTTTTTTCTTTTTTTTTTGTTTTGTTTTTCTAATGCACCTTAGAAATTATATTTTAAAACACTTACGCTGATAGATTATTAAAGCTGCAAAAGGCAAGTTCTCAAATGCTACAAAAATGACAGAATTAATGGTTTCCTGTACTCCTAATTCAGCTCCTCATTGTGTAGATCCATTATGTGATCACATACCATTTTTTCCAGAGGATTCTGTATTCCAGTTTCCTTGCAGATTGCTTAATCTTTGTTTTGGATTGGGGGGAGGGGGAGAGAGCTCATTTCATTGCTATTTCTCCCTACCTAGCAAATAAAGGCAAGATGGCTTAATAAATGGATTCCAGTGTGGGTAATGAAAAAAAATCCTTCTCCCCACACCACTCATCTAAACACTTGCTAGCTACTATATTTGAATCACACACACTTTTCCAAGTAACCGAGACCTAAATATTCACAAACATTCCACCTTTAGCGTTTATCCTAAATGTGAAACAAAATTCTCTTCAGACTCATATTTAAGGGTGCCCCATATATGTACAATATGGCACAGGACCAGGAGAAATGTCTATGATAATGGTAATTTAGCAAAGCAAGGGACTGAAGGCCAGCTTTTAAAAGCTAGTTAGGTACCTAATTTCAATTTATTTCAATGGGATCTAAGTGTCTAAGCAAAATGCAGGACAATGTAGCACTTTAAAGACTAACAAGATGGTTTATTAGATGATGAGCTTTCGTGGGCCAGACCCACTTCCTCAGATTTTTTGATCTGAGGAAGTGGGTCTGGCCCACGAAAGCTCATCATCTAATAAACCATCTTGTTAGTCTTTAAAGTGCTACATTGTCCTGCATTTTGCTTCAGCTACCCCAGACTAACACGGCTACATTTCTATCACTATTCTAAGTGTCTAAGCACTTTTTGAAAATCTCATTATAGGCACCTATTGGCGTTTGAAAGACAGAGATGGATGTGGTAGGTCAGGACTCTTGGAGCCTGTTCCTGTGTCTGCATCTCAGTGTGCCAAGTAATTACCCCCTTCGTGACTCAGTTTACTCATCAATAAAATGAGGCTAATCATGAAAGTATTGATTACTGCACATGAAGAGCTTTTGCAGAAGATTCTAAAGAAGATTCTTCCCCTCTACCCCCCCCCCCCCCCCCCCCCCACCCATGTGCAATCAGACAGAATACGTCTATTTCCCAGGAAAGAATGGGATTCAAGCATTAAATTAAAGAACATAAGAATGGCCACTCCAAGTCAGAGCAAAAGTCCATCTAGACCAGTAACCTTTCTTCCAACAAAAGCCAATACCACGTGCCCCAGCAGGAATGAATGGAAAATCATCAAGTGATCCATTCCCTCTGACAAACAGAGGCTAGGAACACCATCCTGATTAATAGCCATTGATTGACCTACTGATTTAAGTTGTATTTGAAGTCCAGAAACACTGAAAAGTTCCTGATATTTCACATAAGCTCATCCAGATACAATGTAGTATTTACCCTTCCCACACTGGGGCAATTCCAATAGCAGCCTAGGGCCCTGATCCTGCAGTCAGATCCAAGACGACATGCCCTTGACTGACACCTACTGGCTTTAGTCTTTTGGCTAACCACCCATGGATAAAGGAATAAATCTGGATCTACTACTACAGAAATCCAAGATTTGCCAGAGACTTCTGAAGAAAAGTCAGATCTTCCATGGGTACTGCTACAGAAGGAGGGAAATGGTGTAATTCTGGACCTGCATTTCTCAAGGGAAAGGGGCAGGAGACACATTAATAAAGACATAGGGGCATTTTACAGTGACAAAGACACTTTTAAAAAACAGAGTGCTTTTAGTGTTGAAGAGATTGGTATTGAATGTTTCAATCTATACAGAGAAATCTACAAAGAAAAATATAGAATTACAATATTTGGGATTTATATTGCATTTTTTTAATCCTAGGATTAAAAATATCCCCGAGAGATAAAATGTTACCCACCCATTTGTACAGATGAGTACAAAGGATCACACAGAAGTTACTTCAGGTCTCACCATGTCAATATAGAACCAGTAACAGAACCTAGAAGTCCTGATTTCCAATCCATTGCTCTAATTAGGAGACAGTTGCTTGTCTTATTTAGTTCTGGCTTCTGCTTACAGCATAAGTAGCAAAAAGACAGTGGATGTTTGAGCTAGAATTCAAATTAGTAGTTTTTCTTCTGATTAAACAAATGTGTCTGGGAGTAAAATGAGTAATTCATTCTCATGGTAGAAAGTTAACAATACTATTAACCCAAAGAGCCTTTGTTTAAGTGATTCCTTTATATTTGAAACTCAACTATTATTCAGACAGTTTTCGAGCCACTGAAGAAATCAAATGTCAACACTGCATTTAGAGCCCGAAAAGATGAGTTGGATGAAAAAGAATTGTAACAGACCTTAATTTTGATATTCAGAGTTAATTTTAGTTTTTTCCTACACTGCAGCATAAATAAGTGTTGGGTTTCTTACTCCATATTTGTCATCTGAAGAGCTTTTGTGGGCACAACCCACTTCATGATGCTATTTAGTTAGTCTCTAAGGTGCTGTTAGTCTCTAAGGTGTTTGCTACATGACCATTGTTGTTTTTAAGTGTTGGTCTAAACATCTCTAGACAATCAGTCACAGCTGGATCTTTGCATTCATCTCAACTGTCCTTTCCTAAGGGATTGAATCTTAGAGCGCTACCTCCCTTTGAGTAGATCAGCTGTATAATGATTTATTTTATTCAAATACAGCTCACTCATCACTATAGTAACTAACTTCACTCATATTATGAGAAATCAAATTTATTCCTGGCTTCCTGAGAAGGACTAACTATTGCATTCAGTGCCCAGTTAGCTTTGATTCTAACCATAATTTAGAGTAAAAATTTCTCCCAGATAGAAAAGCTTCATTGTCTTAAATGACGCAGTACATTCTGGGTTTGCTTGTTTGGGAATCCCTCTAGACAGTTCTGCTGGCTGAACTTTGGCAGGGGTGAAGGAAAAATGTTCTGCTTCCACAGTGATTAAAGCAAAGAAACTTTTCATGCTGATACTGATTTATTCAAGGTGAATCTTTTTCTACTGGAATTCTTTCCATTACCCATCTATCAGCCCCATATTACCACATACTGCCTAAACAGCCACCCAACCGCAAGAAGTCTAAGACCCAGGAAAACAGGTTCTACTTCTGGCTTTACTATTGAATCACCAAGTCACCTTGGTGAATTCACTTAACTGTTCCGTGTCTCAGTTTCCGCATAAGTATAGCAGAAATTATGTTTGCATACCTCTTTAAAGAGATAGACCAATGCAAAGATTTTATTGTTTAATGAAGTTTTTCTACAGTATTTTCAGACACCAGGCGCATACAGATGTCATATGTACCTTTAAAAAACACTTACCTCTTCCTCCCTCCCCAGCAAAAAATCAAAACCTTCCCAGAGCAAGACTGTATATAATTCTCCCACAGGGGACTAGACAGGTGAGAGAATGCACCACTTGTGACAGGTGTTGGCCATTTCACTTAATTCATTAGCAAAAAGTGCTTAGATACTGTGGTGAGCAAGGCAGCCTAAGAACCTAGGTAGAGCAGACTAATGGAATATGAAACCAAATTCTAGTCACTTCTACCCTTCTCAGTTTCCTTACTGCATTCATATTACTATTTTGTTCCTCTGTACTGCCCTTCATGCAAGGATCTCTAAAACCACTCACGATTAATTCATGGAGCGACACAACACTCCTCTATACAGGAAACGTAATCAATAGCCCTCAGAGTAATAAACGTAATATTAATTTCAGAGAAAATCTGTCCAGTAATTGATGCAAACTCACGAACTTTAATTTGACTTCATTTGTCATAGTCATCATGTAATCCATGAATTCTCAAGGGGCTTTTGAGACTGCCATAACTTTCCACTGTCCAGCTCCAGCAGGGATGAAGAGAGTCTTAGGATGTTAAGGAAGCATGAGGAATCAGCACAAGTAACTGGTGGGAAAAAAAACCTTTAAAAAAAGATGATCCCGTGGTTCAGAGAGGAGGCTGGGACTCAGGACACCTGACTTCAGTTTCTAGGTCTGCCACACACTTAAATGCTCTGTGCCACAGCTCCTCATCTATAAAAACCGGGATAAGCAGATTAAGACAAAGTGACATAAGTTGATAGGCAGTGTCTCACACTAAACAGGAGTCTGCACAGTGCCTAGCATTATGTGTCCCTAATCACATTTTTGAGTCCTCTAGGCACAATTTTTTTTTTAATTGTGTGATTTAGCCACAACTTTTGGCAACATTTTCCAAAACAGACTCACTGCTCGCCTTCATGCTGTTGACCCAAAATAAATACTAAGATAGCATCTACAAACACAAACTGACCATACATTTTGCTACAGCTGGTTTTATCACATTAGAATGGATATTCAGCAAACAGAATGGCTGCCTTTTTGTTTTGTTTCAAGAGACCATAACTGGATGCACCTAGTCCCTCCCCCTTTTATGCTTCAGTGACTACATTATGTTTTTTAAACTTGACCCAGTTTCACTTGCAAAGCTTTGCTGAGTGGTGATAAAGAAAGAATTGTACATACATTATTTCCCACACTAATCAACAGAAGCACATCCCTTTGCCAAAACTGCTAGTGTACCCTGGTATTGAGAGACCAACCTGGCGAGGGACAGACTTGTTGCAGAGGCACTGCTGGATTTAGAGAGCCCTCATTAACCTCTCTGTGGCTTGTCAGACACACAAGCCTGCCCACCATCCAAAAGTTCCAGCATCAGGGCAACAGCATCAACACAATGGCTGAACTGGCATCAGGCTGAACATAGGAACACACTGACTCTTCTGGAAAGTAATCAGAATTGACACTGTGCATCAATGTTTGTCAACATTTAAGAGATATTTGGACAACAGGGTTTAAAACCAAAGTCTTCCATACCTGTAGGCTACATCCTTCTGGGTTTGTGAGATCAGGATTTTCATCAGTCCCAACACCAATAAGAGGTCATACTGTAAGAGGGGTTTCTCAAGCTGCAGAAAATTTGCTGTGCATAATAATCAGTTAACTTTATAATGGTCTAGCAAAGCCTAATTCATTCCCTCGGATTTCCCCACACGGGTGGACTATCATTAGAAACCTGGACACAGCAGGAGCTCCAAAGGTGGCAGCCACTAATTGTTGCAACTGCATACCAAAGACTGTACACTCACCCTTCTAGGCCTACCTGGCTAAACTGCAGCCTTGGTCAATGTAGAACATTGGACTGTGCAAAGGGATCGGGGAATGTGAAAAAGTCCTTTGGCCCTGGCAGGGTGATGTTCCTGCTGCAGAGTCAGTGTTTAACATTAAAATCACTGATGCAAAACAGGGAAGGAACAGAGAAGCAACACTGTCACTTTCCATCTGTTGAATTGAAGGGAGTGGCAGGGGGCAGGCAAGAAAGTATTGCATGGGAAATGTATTGGAAGAGACTGTAGCAGTGATTTCATTCTGGACTTTCTAGAGGAAGAGTGGAAGTCAGTCTCTCCCTCTCCCTCTCCCCCCCCCCCTCTTTCTCTCCCTCCCTCCCCCCCTCCCTCCCTCCCTACCTACCATGGGCCAGAAGAAAGGGCCTTACTCATGACTGCGTGCACTTGCTCACTTGAGCAATCTCATCAACATCCATAGCCCTCCCCACAGGCATAAAGTGATCACCATCAGGAGCAAAGGTTTCATAATGGGAAGAATGCACCATCATATATTTAACAAATGCCAGTACAAATCCCAGGGAAGCATACCAATGAGAGGTAACAGTAACCACTGTAATCGGTAAATGCTAAACCCTAACATATGAGAGGGATATTCACCTTGGTAACCCTGACACAGGTATCTGGGACCAGAAAATAAAGTTCAATCTGTGATTGTCTCCCAACTCCAAGGCTACGTCTAGACTGGCATGATTTTGCGGAAATACTTTTAACGGAAAAGTTTTTCCATTAAAAGTATTTCCACAAAAGAGCGTCTAGATTGGCACAGATGCTTTTACGCAAAAAGTGCTTTTGCTCAAAAGCATCCGTGCCCAGTATAGACGCGCTTTTGCGCAAGAAAGCTCCAATGGCCATTTTAGCCATCGGGCTTTCTTGAGCAAAAAATTAAGGTGCCTGTCTGCACTGGCCCTCTTGCGCAAGTATTCTTGCACAAGAGGGCTTATCCCTGAGCGGGAGCGTCAAAGTATTTGCGCAAGAAACACTGAATTTTTACATCAGAACGTAAGTGCTCTTGTGCAAATTCAAGCGGCCAGTGTAGACAGCTGGCAAGTTTTTGCGCAAAAGCTGTTGCTTTTGCACAAAATCTTGCCAGTCTAGACGCACCCCAAGAGTTACAAATCAGAATGGCCAGTTCTGAAGTTCATTGTATTTCCCTTCCGCAATATTTAGTGTTTGCCTTTTTCAGACTTTTTCTACAGCCATGAGCACTTTAAACCTTGGGTTAGATTCATAAAGGGATTTAGGTGCCTGACTGCCATTTAGGTGCCTACATCC
The DNA here is from genome assembly GCF_049634645.1 of Pelodiscus sinensis. Taxonomy (NCBI): domain Eukaryota; kingdom Metazoa; phylum Chordata; order Testudines; family Trionychidae; genus Pelodiscus; species Pelodiscus sinensis. The sequence goes on along the minus strand of NC_134712.1, from coordinate 119,178,105 downwards.
CAGAATCATGCACTACTGGCACCATAAAACCTATGTTTAGTTGCCACCTAAGTATGCTCGTTGTAATTTTTTTTTCCTTCAGTAAAAGTTCCCTAGGCAAGTCTACACAGCAAAAAGAAGAACAAGGAATCTCTGACAGCAAGCATCAGAGCCCAGGTCAACTTACTTGGGCTTATGGTACGGAGATAAAAATTGCAATGTAGAAGCTCACTCCTTGCCAGGTCTCAAAACCTGGCCCACCACCTAAGCAAGAATGTTTACACAGCTAAACTCAGACAACTGGTAGGTAAAATCCCATGGGAAAGGGTCAACAACTACAAACTATCCTGATGCCAAGGAAAGATAGTAAGCAGTCAATATGTCTATATTAGGAGCTCTTAATTACCTGGGGGAAAAAATCAAAAAGGAATCCTACAAAAAGTAGATGAATTGCTAAGGTAAAATACAAAAGAATAACTCAAGCATGGAGGCACAAAATCAAAAAGGCTAAGGCACAGCATTAGTTACACCTTGGAAAGGAGGTAAAAGGCAGTCTGAAGAAGAGCAAAAATGAAGGAAAGTATCGATTCTACTTAGAATGGAAGGAGAGGTAGAAAGCAGAGGTGTTTAATGCCTACTTTGCTTTTGTATTCACTAAAAAACACTAAAGATGCTCACACACTCAACAATTAATATTAACAACAAGGAGGAAAGAAACAGATTAAAGACTATTTAGATCAGTTAGATGTATACAAGTCGGCAGGGCCCAATGAAATTCAGCCTGGGGGTACATAAGGAATTGCTTGAAATGTCTTTGAAGTATTAGCACTGCGCCGACCAGCTCTCCCACATGCCTGTTATTTGATATTAGGGAAAATTCCAATCTTTGGTTGGACAGTTATTTGAAAGCTTATAGCCAGTGAAAACATGTATAATGGAAGTGATTTCCCTAGTTCTGAATCCTTACAAATACCTCCCTACCCACAGGAAGGGAGAGAGAAAGAATGGAAATGTGGGGAAGAAACTAATCAACCAAGAACACTGTCTAATCCTGCAATCTTCACTCATGTAAACAGCCCACCAATTTCAATGCCCGAAAAAAGACTCTAGGAAGAGTCCCAGACTGAGTCAACATCACATCAAGCACAATAAATGAATCACACATTAAAGAGACAAGTAGGGAGAGGCAATCTTTTATTAGATCAACTTCTATTCCTTTTGAAAATTGATCCAACAAAAGGTACTACCTCCCCCAACTCATCTCTCATATCTTGGTACCAACGTGATGCTACAACACTGCATGCAAGTCATGCATTAAGGCAGCATCATGTGAAGATGCAACAGCACATGTATTAAACCAACACTGTGACATTAAGGCTCAATGTTAGCAAATACAGAACTGTGATGCAGCACATATCAGTGTTATGGAGTGATGCTTCTCAATAGGGATTCTTTGTCCTACAAATGTAGCTTGCATTCAGATCACAAGACAGCCCTGTGAATATTCCTCATCTCGGGAATGACACCACACTAAAGACTCTCCAAAAGTGACACACACCTGGTTTACCACGTAGCTAGCTGCATAAAGTTACAATGTGGATTGCATACAGTTTACTGGCTGGCCATCCCTGAACTATGCCATGCTTTTGCAGAGGAGTTTATCGGAAATTTACTTAAAGGGACACACACAGTTCTGATATGCCTAACGTGACATTTCTGCCCTTTCTCCCTGCAAAGTCTGTTTTATTCTTTCCCTAATAAGTGCTCATATGCAGTTTATTTTTCTCAAAAACTCTTTGCATGAATAATAAATTGTCTAAAATAAATACAGAAGGAAGGGGAGGTAAAATTGGGGCAGGAAATAGCAAGTTTCAAGTCTTACAAATGTTAATGTAAACAGCGAGGAAAATATTTTAAACTCAATAAAATACTTTGAATATCTTTTCAGCAGCAATGATTCTGCTAGATGACACCTCTGCAGCTTGATCACAGAAAAATAAAATCTTTCAGCAAGTTTCAGTTGTGCCTCCTTACCCCAAAGTGTCTCTTCAGAGCTGTCAACATCTACAGCCAAACTTTCCATTTCAGTGCATTTTTGAAATGGCAGGTCTGTGGGTTTTAAATTGTATTTTTGTTGAGCCACAGTGACTCACAGTGGCCAGTTAGTTTAATGTCCAGATATAAGTTCCTGGGCTGGAAGTTGTGGGAGTTAATAAAAGAGGAAATTGCCAAATAGTGGTTGAAGAATGGCCTCTGTTGCTGTAATAAGTAGAAAGAAAATAAGAAACACACACACACACACACACACACACACACACACACAATATATGCAATGCATGGGTCATTCTTTGGGCTTATGACACTCTGAATTATGAGATTTACAGTGTTAAAAGCTTCTTGACCCTCAATGAGTAAGCTAATACAGCAGAACTTTTCTTTATCAATGGACCAAAAATATGACAGATTATTTGTTACACAGAACATATGTAACAAAGGGTTAATTTATATCCAGACTATAATCACATGGACATAAAGGTGGAGGCCTCCTTGGCTCTTTTGAACAGGCAAGAGAGAGTACAAGGAGGTGGGTAGGATAGTGTGAGATGATTATCAATATCTAGGCCTCAAGAGACATCCTCCTGTGCTTAAATAAAACATTAATCTCTTTGTTAAGGAAATCCTGCTCAGGAAGCAACATCTCTTTTACAGTTTAATTCTCAGATGAGTATTACTCACACTAGCAATATTCGCCTCTGTAGATAACGACAATAGTAATAGTCTTGTCTTGATTTTTGATCCAGGCACAAATTCTGCAGTGGCGTAAAAGGCCCATTAATCCTCCTACCCAGCGTCTGGAGCATTTCCCCAGAGATGTGGATAGTCCTGGTTAGCACAGAGCTAGAGAGCAATTCTACACAAGACACCTTCCAGCTTGAGGGAAATGGGGTGTTCCTGGGTGAAAGAGCATGTGTCTGTCAGAGCACCACTGCACACCAGTGATACCTGGCTGCTGAAACAGCCCCTTGGGGCCACAGGCAGCATGGTGCAATGTAGAGCACCTCTATAGAGCCACACGGCTAAGCTAATCCCCAGCCAGACCCACAATCAAGGAGCTACAAATGTAGCCTAATGTGCAAACCAACCCCTTTGTTGTACAAATCCCCTACAGTTCCAGTGCACATACCAGATTAATACCTTGTGTAAGAATTTATATTCCCACTCAAGTGGAAAAGCCCCCAAAAAGCCGTTCATTCCAATGAATCTGCTCCAATCACATGCAAAAGATGCACTACAGTTCACAATGAGGTTTGAATGCAGTAGAACATTTATATCCAACACAAGGAACAAAAGCATGGAGGAAAAACAGGAAGCTATAGAACCATTTTATATTTTGTTTTTATTTTTGTATTGGAATTTTAAAATGCACCTATGCTATGCTCTTGCAAACATACAATATAAAAATCACATATACTGGTTTAGAACTAAGCCTATATCACTCTCACTTCCTATTTAAGGGAATGTTTATAAATGATTAGTAGAGGTTAAAACGTTTCTGACAAACAGTATGCATCAACAGAAGATGCTGTGGATGGTTATGAGCAATCTATTGGCCAGTATAATATATTTAACAACAGACTAACTATAAGTTAAAATATCTTTTAATCAGTTATACTCCATCTATAAATGTATCCTTAATATGATGCAACACCCTGATGTCAGTAATGAAAGCTTGCTGACCCACACAGTTCACCAACACTAATACACTCCAGACACCTAACCCATTTCTCAAGTCACACTCTTCCCAGGCACTAAGGAGAATAGCTAAATCTGGCAGCATGCCCTTGAAGGTCAGTAGACTCATGCTCTTTTGAGACAGCAGACATCTTAAATCGCTAATCTCATTATCTGGATTCATGTGTGTGAATCTACCTGACATAGCTTTCCCTCACTTGTTATGTGGCACTGAACAGGTTCTCCCAGTCCCAAAAGGCCAGTCACAGTTCCAGGTCGATTTATACCTCAGACCTCACCCAAAAGAGTCATGCTGCATCAGTCCTTTAGAATCTAAACTCTAAAGGTTTTATTAATAAAAAAAAAAAGAGATGGGTGTGAGTAAGATTGTTAAGAAAGCACATTACATACATCAATCACCAAGTTTCTGATGAAGGCTCTTAGCAGTTTTTTACATCTCTGCTACCTTAAAAGTCTCTGGAGTATACCCTGTGTTAGGATGGGTTGATGCTTCTTTGTCCTTCGCAAAGGTGTTTCTGGAGTGGAGAGCAAAATGGAGACACCCCAAGGATACTTTTATAACTTTGTTCATGTGGAGGGAAATCCAATGTTCTCCTGGGTGCTGGCACCTCCCAAAATGGAGCTGATCACAAGATCACCAAACCAGTCTATGTCCCTTTTAAGCATGAAGCATCCAGGTGTGTCCCTCTTAGGCAAGGAGCATTGTGTACTCCTCATGTGTCAACTAGCAACCCTTAAGAGCCATTGTCCATGCACTGGGCCATCACCCCTCATAATAGATGGGAGAAGCCTATTGTTGCCTCCCAGACAGAAAACATTTAAAATGTATGTTCATAGCCCATAGACATAGCTTTACACTCAAAAATCATACAAGGATATGAATAGCATAGACAGACTCAGCATAGCATAAGCTTTCATTAAACACCTCACGCAGCCCACCTTACACAGAAGTTGGGACTAACACACAGTGGGTGCAACACTCCTCTGTATTTTCTCATTACATCCCAATAACATGACAGTGGCAGATGTATCACAGAATCATAGAGCTGGAAGAGACTTCAGGAGGTCATCAAATCCAGTCCCCTGCTCTAGGCAGGACCAATCCCAACTAAAACAACCCAGCCAGGGCTTTGTCAAGCTGAGACTTAAACACCTTTTAGGGATGGAGATTCCACTATCTCCCTAGGTAACCCATTCCAGTGCTCACCACCCTCCTAGTAAAATAGTTTTTCCTAATATCCAACCTAAACCTCCCCCCTGCAACTTGAGGCTATTGCTTCTTGTTCTACCATCTGTCACTGTTGTGAACAGCCTTTCTCCATCCTCTTTGGAATTTCCCTTCAGGAAGTTGAAGGCTGCTATCAAATCCCCCCTCACTCTTCTCTTCTTCAGACTAAACAAACCCAAATCCTTCAATCTCTCCTCATAGGTCGTGTGCTCCACCCCCTAATCATTCTGGTTGCCCTCCAATGGACTCTCTCTAATGTGTGCACATCCTTTCTATAGTGGGGGGCCCAGAACTGGACACAATACTCCAGATGTGGCCTCACCAGAGACGAATGAAGGGAAATAATTGCTTCTCTAGATCTGCCGGCAATACTCCTCCTAATGCACCCTAAAATGCCATTAGCCTTCTTGGCTACAAGGGCACACTGTTGGCTCATATCCAGCTTCTCATCCACTATAATCCCCAGGTCCTTTTCTGCAGAACTGCTACTTAGCCATTCGGTCCCCAGCCTGTAACAATGCTTGGGATTCTTCCGTCCCAAGTGCAGGACTCTACACTTGTCCTGTTAAACCTCATCAGATTTCTTGTGGCCCAATCCTCTAATATGTCTAGGTCACTCTGGACCCAATCCCTGCCCTCCAGCATATCTACCGCTCCCCATAGCTTAGTGTCATCTGCAGACTTGCTGAGGGTTCAATCCATCCCCTCATCCAGGTCATTAATAAAAATGTTGAACAAAACCATTCCTAGAACCGATCCTTGGGGCACTCTACTAGAAACTGACCACCAATCTGACATTGTGCCGTTGATCACTACCCATTAAGCCAACAGTCTAGCCAGCTTTCTATCCATCTTACAGTCCATTTATCCAATCCATACTCCCTTAACTTGCTGGCAAGAATATTGTGGGAGACTGTATCAAAAGCCTTGCTAAAGTCAAGGTATATCACATCCACTGACTTTCCCATATCCACAGAGCCAGTTACCTCTTCATAGAAGCTAATCAGATTGGTCAGGTATGACTTGCCCTTCGTGAATCCATGTTGACTATTCCTGATCACTTCCTTTCTGTGTTGTACTACTTAGTCTTCAGACAATAAAATGGTGAAGCTTGGTTATTTGGGCTCTTGGATCAAGTGATGAATCTTCTGAGTGAATCTGGTCCAGTTTTAAGCAGAAGTGGATAAAAGTGGAACCCTAAATACAGGTGGAAGGGAGAAGTGCAGATTTAGAAAATTAAGTCAAAGAGATTAACTTCCTGTTGGTTCCATTGAACCAGACACTTTTCACTCAGGCTTATAGATTCACTTTTGTAGATCCAGTGGTTCCAAAAACATATGAAGTGAGACATGAGAGTTTACCCCAAGATTTGTATTTGGGCATCTTTAACTGGGATATAAAGCATTTGATGGGAGGCTTTCAAAAGTATCTAAGGAAGCTGGGCACCCCAAAGGCCATAGCAATTGCTGCTAGAAGATTTTGAAAAATCTGTTGTTTGTGATTAGAAATTCAACAGGATCCAGCTCAGTGCAGTGTTCCTAGCAGGAGTTAGCACCCTCAGCCAAGTATTGGTCACATGTTACACTGAGGCCCTGATTTTACAAAGAATGAGGCCCACCTTTAACTTCACACACGTAAGCAGTCTCCTTTGGGTCTGTGCTTAAAATTAAGTTAAGTTACTCACATGCCTAAAGTTAATCATGAGTATAAATGTTTGCAACATCAAGACTTTGTGAGATGGTCAGAAAATACAGACTTTTATTTTTCCATCCTATTTTTACATGAAATTTGATAATTTTTGAACATTTCCAGCCAGCTATAATGTGAACTCAACAAGGCATGAATGGGGCCTTTCTATGACTACTGTAAAGAACCTAGCATGCTGCTGGACACACATAAATAAACAAACAAACAAACAATGTGCCCTAAGGCAATAATGGATCCCCAAGTGGCACTGATCCTGTTCCATTCAAATAAATGGCAAAATTGCCATTAATTTTGATGGCATAAGGACAAAACTTAAATTAATAGCTACACACAAAATATGCGCAAAAATCCCAGGGAAAGTTTTGCTGTAATATCCCTGCTTCTGTGTACTGCATTATTTTCTTTAGAGCTACTTAATATCCTTTAGTAGATCTGTCATTCTTCATTCAAAAATATTCACAAACATGTCCATCAATGTTGCAGAATGTATTTACCCAGGCTTCCCTTCAAACAAATGGGCAAATCCTCAGCTTCTGTAAATCAACTTAGTTCTGTTAATTTCAATGGAGCCATGATTGGCTTTGAACCAAGGTAGAATCTGGCTCCTCACTCCCGGATAGACAAACCCAAGGAGGAGCAAAATTATGAGCTATTAGAGAAAATCTAGAAGTGGGAAGAAATAAGTTACTTCATTGTGGTGTATGAAGAAGTAATTTGGGAATTCATTTTCACAATTCAGCATTACGGGTGTCTGTGATTTACAACAGTATAAAGCAAGAAGAGGACAAGAAATCCATGTGAGGCTAGAGGCAATGATAGCTGTCATAATAAGTGATAATGAAGACCAATAAGCAAACCTATAGCATTGCAGTCTGAAGGGCCAAATGTATGCATGTTTCATGCTGAACCACTCTGAATGGCAGTATATAGCAAGTTTCTTGAATGTATAGGAGTATTTACTTTTTATTCTAAAAAATGAAATTTATTATCCCAAATCACTTATCTTCCCAAAAATCTGGGGTTCTTTGATAAACTGGGCTTGGTTCTAAAGAGTCCCTAGCATTGACTTTCAAAATCAAAACCCAGAAGGACAAAGTTTTGTAGTACCATTTCTAATTTTACCCTTCTCCGATTCCTCTATTCTTTCAGATAAATTCCACGAGGCATTCAGAATTTGCATAAATCCTTTCTAATCCTTGATTCTTCCATTGGGAATTTGTTCAAGTAGGTTTCTTAGCATTTGGGCTGACATATATGCTGTAACTGCCATGCCTTTAATTACCACATCCTTTTACTCAAAAAACACTAATTGAGTCATGATTTCACTGAAAATGAGTCCTAACCTGCCATTTTCCTGTTCGTTCAGGCACTGCAAATAAAAAATAATAGCACTTACAATTAACCACAGACCAGCAACCTAATCTACCCTTCAGCCCATGATGGATAAACGTTCAATTAAAAAGTAAGGTGACTAACTACATATAAAGTGAGCCAGGTTCAGGTACAAGTCAGATATACCAAAAGAAAAAAAAACAACCGTACTCCACCATATACACATTACAAAAGAAGAAAGTATCACCTCTCAATACCACATTAAGGGAATTGCAAAAGTAGGTGAAATTTTATTGTTCAAAAGGTGAAGATACAGAAAAAATATTGCACATATAGAAGGCAATATAACATAACACCTACTGACTGGTCTTTGGATAGAAGGGCATCTTGGAAAATTCAAGGTGTGTAGAATTGTAATACTGCAGAGATGAAATGAGTAACCAGTCTGAGCACAGTGAAAGGAGAGGGGGGGAAAAATAGGTCAGAACAAAAAAGTTGTTCCTATTATCATCTGTGTAGCCCTGATGGGAAATGTGAAGTTTTCCCCTAACACACAACCTATCTAAGCTTTATTCAATGGGGTGATGTACACTCCAGGGCAGAAGGAGCGGAAAAAATCTTGAACCCTCACGTAAGCCCCGCCACCCCCCTTACACACATGGGGTAACATTTGCCCTGGTGCACAAGCCAGTCTAGGGCCCTTCACCTGCTTAAGTGGGGCACAGAGGCAGTTCATGTGGAACAGGCAGTTAAGGGAAGGAGGAGGAGCCATGAAGGATTCCATTTGTGCTTCTAGAAAATAATGGAAGTGGGCTTTATGGTGGCCCTGCTGAGCCAGGGATGGAATAATGTCATACAGTTGAGTTGGGGATACTATGGGGAAATGGTCAGAAGATCCAAGTTTATGCAGATCCAGTGGCTTCAAAGCAAATGATGCCCCATTTATTCATATAGGGCAAGGGACGTATTGCCTCCACCTCCAGCTCTTGGTCTCTCCCAAGCCTTTTCATAGATCTATATACTCTAGCAGGTCTTTCACTCCCTCAAATTTGAAGGATACACTATAATCCCATAAAACGTTCTATAGGCTGACACAACTTTGCCCCAGGTATGCATAAACTCTGGAGGGGTGGCTGTTTATTCCCACCTCACTATACAATCCTAGGGAATCTCCATCAACTGGACCACTGGCCTCATTTTCTCATGCTTAGCCTTACCATCTTTTTAAATATGTTTGCACCTATAGTCCCAATGTACCACTTGACTGGTTCCAAGACTATGCAAATGCTATCTGTTTCCTGACTTGAATTGGCATCCAAGTGTGCTATTGCCTCATACCTCAGCCCCAATATGAGCAGAGGGGACCCACCTGTTCTTCATCAACCAGAAGAACCTGCCTACAAAGTCATTTTACTAGATGTCATTTCTAGAAGAACATGTTAGAAAAATTATTCATTTTCATAAAATGCAGCAGCAAGATTTCTATAGACCATTTAATGAATATATAATAATATTTGACCTAGAGAACAGACCTTTTAGTCCTTGTTGTCACTCTACTTTAGTAACTTACCATCTTTCCCCTGCAATACTCTAGGTATCCTGACTGTGTTTATGAACCAGCTGAAGAGCCCTCATACTATATACAGTCAATTTAATAGCCCTGAATTGCTGTTAGTTATCACAGCTGTAGAGTGGCTGCCTCATTAAAAAACGTAATGAGTTTCCATTCCTGTTAATTACTCTTTTAAAATTTCTGGTCATTTTCTCTGTTAACTTCTCCATTAACAACTAATTCATTCCTTCTACTTTTTCAAAGTATGATGCCACCAATTAATTGCTTAGGTCATCCCAAACAAGTATCAGTAAGAGTTTTATATTGCAAATTCTTGTATTTTGAACACCTTCATCATTACCCTGCTGCAGTTTTGGTTGGGAATCATACCCTTGTTGGACAAAGGCTGTTTTTATGGCCCCCTGAAGGGAGACATTGGCAATTTCCATTAATAAAGAACGTATCATTTACCCATGGGCTTTTATCTGTTGGAAAAGTCATGGACCCAGTCAACAAGTATTCCAAACTTCCTTGGTATATCCAGAACTTCGGAGAGTGACTCTTGCTGAAAAATCAAGCAGAGAAGACTGCTTTATCATTTATCTGTTCAAGACCTTGTTCTGATGCAGTGGAATGAGAGATTTAATCTGCAAAGCAACAAGAAAAGTCTCACAGTGGTGAAAGAGATTGATTCTGTAACTAAGTGAAAGCAATGGATTAATTGTGCTATCCAGAACCTGGTACACTTTTTGGTGTTTTGCAAATGACTGGGAGAATGGGGAAACTGACACAAGAAGTGGGTCATATGTTGGTTAAAGTATAGAACCTTGGAGTGGGACTAGAGAGACTTAGGTCACCCAGAAGGCCAGTGGTAGAGCCCAAAATAGAACCTAAGACATGCCTCTTCATTACCCTGTGCCTCAGTTTCCCCTTCTGTAAAATACAGCTAATACACTGACCTTCCTTAGAGAGCTTCTGCTTATAAGAGGTAGGTATTATTATTCCTCAAGGTCACGCAGAAAGTAAAGTCTTGGCCACAAAACCCAGAGGATTCCTAATAGATCTGGGGAAGAGGAGAGTCAGCTAATTCCCCTTTGGAGAACAATGAATGCTATTGTCTGTACCTGGTTTACATCTATCCATATAAGTCCCTGCTTTGCAACAACCTTCCCTAAAGAAGGAAGGAGACCAAGCAATCATCCCAGCAGCATCCCTTTGGCCAAATGAAGTGTAATCACTGCAGAATGTCTCTCTCCCCTTCCAAGAGTTATTAAACTTGATGAGAATCAAATCCAGGGGTCTCTCACAGCAGAGTTACACCCAAGGCTGCAGGATCTACGTACTCATTGCATTGTCCCTGTTTGTTAGAAATTAATGGAGGTGCATTGACTTCTCAAAAAATTCAAGGTTAGGTTGAATTTCACCTAGAAGCTGTGTGAGCATTAGTTGAAATAAAGAAAATGCTATTAGACACATTTTTTTCCTGGTCCAAATCCACCTTTCATTCAGAAGGACATCAGGACATCTGCCATGGTTATACACACATCATTTCACACTTATAATGAGAAAATATGCTGACAGGGCTGTTCGCTTTCAGAGGAATAGCCACACAAGTGAAACATTCAGATACTTCTTGGCAGTTCCCAGTGGCCTTGATCAATTAGTTCACTCCCACAAAACAAAGCAGAAAAAAAAAAGATTAGTATGTAAAGCTGAAAGAAATTTCAGTAACCCACCTTGTAGTTATTAAATGAACACACTCACATAGAATTAGAAGCACTTTGGCTATGCCATAGATTTTAACATTATTACAGGGAAAGCTAAATGTTATTAAAATTATATTTGAATGTTGGGGGGACCCAACCTATTTATAGAATTGGGGCTTCCTAAAGAACAAGAAAATATAATAGACTAATGCCAGATTGGGGACACAAGCATTTCAGACTATAGAGGTTTCATAAAAATTACAGTGCCAAAAATCAGAGAGTATTTTGCATAAGAGTGCTTGATGCTTTACAGTACAACTGAAAGACAAGATTCCTGTCCAAAGGGAATTGCAATGCAGCAGATTTTCTTCTCTGACTGGATCACTAGACAGACTCAGAAAACCTCAATTCTCTTCCTGGCTCAGCCACTGGTGTGCTGGATGACCTTGAGCAACTCTCTTCACCTCTCAGTTTCCCTAGCTATAAAATGGGGATGGTACCTCTTTTGTAAAGTGATTTGAGCTCTATTGAAGGAAAATGCTGTGAGGGATAGGCCTTATCTTTACTAAGTTTTTAGCATCTACACTTCCCAATGACTTCAGGGGGGATTTTAGGGTCTCCAAGCCATTTGACATCCAGGCTTAATATTGTATGAAAATGCTTTAATGGGTAGGAACAACTAATGAGAAGAGATAGATGCAATATACACATGCATGAGCCATGAACTTGCAAATAGTACAGCATGCTTCACTTTCTCTTAGCAACCAGGGACTACCACGAACACAAGACCAGTCCCTCCTCTTTCTACACTGCCTTCCTATAGGCTATTTATTCAAATCCAACTTCTCATTCCTTATCTTCAAGGCAGTCAGTGGCCTGCACTAAAGATATCTAAAGTATTGACTACAGCTCAGGGCTAAGAACTGTGGTCCACGATACCACTCCTCAGGCAACATTGAGCCAACAACCACAAACATAAGCAAGATGTGAAAGAATGCATCCCTTACAGCTAGCTGGAAGTGGGAAGAGACCCTGGTGTGTCATCTGAAGAAGTGGGTTGTGCCCACGAAAGCTCATGACACCATCTACATATTGTTAGTCTTTAAGGTGCTACTTGACTGTTGTTTTTTAAGTTTTTCCTGTTACAGACTAACTCCGCTATGTAAATGCAGTTTGCTCATACTTTGCTTAGATTTGTTAGATATTCAGTAGAGTGGAAAGGGTAGTTGTGGGAGTCAAAGGAAACAAAAGCAGCTGTGGAAGAAGGAGAGTGGGTCATTACCAAAAGTACAGTACTTATTTCTGGGCAAAAAAAAAAAAGAGTGTCATACCTGGTAGGAACATATTTCAAGATTCAAATTTAAGCAAAAGTTGTATTGTAATATTAGTCACTGTACAATGTTCTAGGCAGCCAAATACTTAACTGCAGCTACTAAAATAATAATAACTAAAACTGATCTGTCAATATTTTTATGAATGAAAATGCTAAGTTCTGATCTCATGAAAGTCATTACTTGAAAGATTTTGAGCCCCCTACTTAACAAAATAATCCCAGTTTTTGACTCCTGCCAGCCAGAAGTACTCACCCTGGACAGAAATGAATGTTTTAAAATGCCATGAGACATGCAATATTTACCAGGAAAAAGAGAAGAATGGGACTCCTTTGCTCAATCTAACTGCACATCAGGAAAAACTTCAACAACAATAATAGTCTAGTAGCACCTTAAACACTAACAAAACATGTAGGATGTGTCTACATTGGTGCGATCTTGCTCAAAAGTAGGCACTTTTGCGCCAAAACTTCCTGCCTGCCTACACTGGCCGTGAGTTCTTGTGCAAGAACACTGACATTCTAATGTATGAAATCAGGGCTTCTTGCGCAAGAACTATGATGCTCCCGGTCAGGAATAAGCCCTCTTGCGCAACTGTTCTTGCGCAAGAGGCCAGTGTAGACAGGCAACATTAATTTCTTGCACAAGAAAGCCCTATGGTTAAAATGGCCATCAGAGCTTTCTTGCACAAGAGAGCATCTACACTGGCATGGATGCTCTTGCGCAAAATCATGCCAGTGTAGATGCAGATGGTATCATGAGTTTCCGTGGGCACAACCCACTTCGGCAAGAAGTCACTCACTTCTTTTCCACCCCATTTAAAAAAAAGTTACTTAAGAAACATGGGGGACATAATTTGCATATTGTAATGTGTGCGCCACGAGATTAGTTATCAATTCTTTTTTCCAATTCCTATGAGTGCAACAGTTTTGACCACTACTGAATGATGGTATGAAAAGATCTGCATATCCAGAGTGAGAAAAAAGAGTCTTAATGAATTTACCTTTACATAAAATAAGCTTCATTCTCACAGCTGGCTCATTAGGATTGGGTGTCTTATGCATTACTAGTGAGCTAAAACACCTTTCATCTGTAGGTCAACCGTTTGAACCCTTCCCAGCTCAGCAAGGATTAAACACTGTTCCCATTTAATGGATACTTGCTAATCCTCACATGAGATGTCTTTAGTGACACTCAGTTCCAATTATCACCAGTTTATTGCTATGCTCATAGTGGAAGATCTTCAAGGCAGGCACTCTTTTAATCAGTGTTTCTACAATGCTATTGTACTAGAACCTACCCTCCAGCACCCATTTTTAAACTTTTAGCAAAGGAGGCAGGCAAAGTATGAAAAAGGCATCTCACGTGAAGGTGAGATAAACACCAACCCATCTGCCTATCCACAAAACTAATGATGCCCTAGTATAAGTAGGTGCAACTCCCATTAACTTCAATAGAAATGTTACTCATTCCACAGAGTTGATTTTCCCCCCCATGGAATAAAAATCAGTATTTCTCACTTTTAACTTACATTACTTTCACATCACTGCTATGGGCTAGCCATATTTATTTATAGCTCTCTTGCAATAGGTTGGTGAGTTTGTGTTAAAGAACTATGGGGATTTGTTTCTATGACATAGTTATAGGATAACTTCCATGAGAACTGAATAAGGGCTGGAGATATGGGATCAGTGTTAGTTACAGTATCTTCAAATCTTAAGCAACCCAAGGGTCCTACAAAATACACATGGAGCATTAAGCCATTTGAGTTTTGGTCATGAATCAAGATGCACTCTGAGAAGTAAACTTGAAGTAAAGGGGTAATTCAAAGGAAATGCTGCATCTGTTTCTTTTGTAATAAAATTACTGCTTGCTTCAAATGGAGAAAAAAGAAGAGTCCCAGGTGTCATTTCATTTCCTGAGAGGCACTTTTCACAGCTAGCAATCAAAACGGTTAGCTGTCTCTGGCTTTTCTTTTTTTAAAGTGGCTTGTCTGGATGAGCCACACTGCATGAAGGTTTTGGAAAATGAAAATACGCCTGAAGTAAAAATCTACATTTATAGGGGAAGATAGAGACAAGGGAAATTATTGAGGAAGGACCATGATAGAAAGAATAGGGTACAATTGGGAGGTTCCCTAGCATGGTCCCTTTGTGTGAGGATTACATCATAGACATGCTGAGGCAGGAGTGTTTTGTTTTCCCGAGTGGACTGTAATTTCAGGCAAGTGAGATAAAGCAGGAGCTTGATGAAGATAACCATTTAGTGGGGCATGGTAAAAAAAACCCATGAATTTGCTCCAAGTAAGTGTGGGCTGTAGAAGAGAAGCATATACTATAACACAGGTAGATATACATATATTACCCCACTAGCTCTGTTTAGGATAGTGCTTAAAAATAGCAGCATGGCTGCAGCTGTACAAACAATGATTCTCACTAGTTGTCCAAATACTTACAAAGAGGTCAGGCTGAATCAGAACCAGATTTAGGGGCAGGCAATACAGGTAGGGTCGCCAACTTTCTAACTGCACAAAACCAAACACTGTTGCCTCCCCTCACTTACTGAGCCTCCACCCCCCCATCTTCCCTTCCTCCAGTTGCTTGCTTTCCCACACCCTCACTCATTGGGCATGGGATTGGGATGCAGGAGAAATTTGAGGGCTCACACTAGTACAGCAGTGTCTACACTGGCGCGATCTTGCGACAAAGCGGCTGCTCTTGCACAAAAACTTGCTGCCTGTCTACACTGGACGTGTGTTCTTGCGCAAGTAAACTGATGTTCTACTGTATAAAATCAGGGCTTCTTGCACAAGAACTATGGAACAACTATGGAACTATGGAAGAAGAACTAGGGAACAAGCGCTCTTGCGCAATTGTTCTTGCGCAAGAGGCCAATGTAGAGAGGCAACATTAATTTCTTGCACAAGAAAGCCCTATGGTTAAAATGGCCATCAGAGCTTTCTTGTGCAAGAGAGCGTCTACACTGGCAAGGATGCTCTTGTGCAAAAGCACATGCCAGTGTAGACACTCTCTTCTGGAAGAGTTTTTGCACAACTCTTCCACAAAAGAATTCTTGCGCAAGAAGCTACCAGTGTAGACGTAGCCTAAGGGGGCAGGCTCTGGAGTGTGACCAGGAGTTAAAGGTTCAGGTGCAAAAGAGGCTCCCAGCTGAGGCAGGGAATTTTAGTGCAGGATGGGGTGAGGGCACCAGCTGAGGTGCAGGCTCTATAGTAGGTTGGGGGGATGAGGGATTTAGAGTGAGAGAGAGGATGTGAGAGGGGGACCAGGGCTGGGGTTGGTATGTGGGAGGAGCTATAGGCTCCAAGAGGGAGTTTGGATGCAGGAGGGTGGGGTCCAACCTAGGGAAAAGAGTTTGGGGCACAGGCTCCAGCCAGCTGGCACTTACCTCAGGCAGTACAGCAGGACTAAGGCAGGTTCCCTGCCTGCCCTGGCTCCACACAAGTCCCAGAAGCACCCAGCATGTCAAGCTCCTAGGTAAAGGGGCAGACAGTCTGCTCTGCATCGTGCACAATCCCTGCAGCTTACTTTGGCTGTGGTTCTCACCTCGGGAGCTGTAGATCCTGTGCTTGGGTGGAGGCAGCATGCAGAGCTTCCTTACTTAACCCTAAGCCTAGGGGCTGCAGGGATATGCTGGCCATTTTGGGGAGTCACATAGTCTCAGGTCAGGCAGGGAGACTGCCTTAGTCCCTCTGTGCTGCTGACCAGACTTTTAACAGCCTAGGCAGCTGTGCTTCAACAAGGTGTTCCAGTCAAAAAACAGACACCTGGCAAATCTAAACCCAGGTGCCTACATGAGTTTAGGGTTGTCAGGTGTCCAGTTTTGAACCGACAGTCCAGTATTTGAGTTTTCTGTTTGGGAAACAAATTGAGAAAATATAAATGAGAAAATATAAATGTCCGGTATTTTCTAAATAAGATGTAATGTTAATTGTGCTGTAATGTCAAGTGTGTCCGGTATTTTTGTTGAAACCATCTGGCAACCCTACATGAGTTGTGGGCTGGGGGAAGGGGAACGTGGAGTTCAGGAAGATATTTTTGTCATTAGTGACAAACAGGAAAATAGAATGTTAGAAGTAAAATGTTTCAGAGATTTTCTCTGTTACGTCATTTTGCACTAACCACTTAGAATGTTCTGGATCGCTGTAGAATCTCCTGCAACCTTCCAGACTTTGAGAACTCCATTTTCTTTGAACCTCCAGTTGTGCCCTTGTGAGTATATAAAAGGATAGGTGTTGCCAGTCAGTGAGATATCAGAAGGAAGTGAAGTGACAGCCCAGCTGCAATATTGTGAACCTTAGGTTAGTGTGTAATTGTAAGTGACCTTTTGAAGTAAAGGACTATGGTCAACAATCTAAGCCAATCACATACTCTAACACTATTTAATACTGGCCCATCTAATAATATTGATGCAATTTAATTTCTTGTTAGTACATTTGTTATAATTAAAATTCAAAAGTGTATATAAGCAAAAAGGAGACTTTATATGCTTTTATTTCACATGAATAAGTATAGATTTACAGATCTTAGCATGCAGATTTATCCTCTTATAGGACAGTGATCAATCATGCATGCAAAATATGCATTGAAGTTATGAAACAGATGCAATAAAAATTAAGTATTCGAAAGATTAATAAATGGAAGGAGGGGCACTTTGCCTGGGGCAGTTTGGTCTAGGGCCAGCCCCGGGCAGAATTATATTCAGGTGGCTAACCCCATTAGCTGCTTATGCTGCTGCAGCCATGATGCTATTTTTAGGCACAAGATTGACTACATATGTCTACCTATGCTGGGATTTACTCTTCCTAGCTGCTGTGTAGATATATCCTAAGTTTCACAGCACCCTGGTGGGTTCTGTAGGTAGCATCATGCCTCATTTTACAGATGGGCAAGATGAGGCACACATGAAGTAAAGGAACTTACCCAAGGTCACACATTAAATCAGTGATGGAGGCTTTAGCTACACTATGCAGCTTTTAGTGACAAGGCTATGGTGAGAGCCATCTCACTAGAGGTCAGACAACGTAGCTGCCGTTTGCTGGCACTTTTGCCAACAAAATACTTCATTTTGAATGCTTCTGCCCACTAGGAGCTGTTTGCACCAGCACTTTTCATGGCAAAACTTTTGTCTTTTGTGGGGAAGATTAGCACCTCTGATTGACAAAAAGTTTGTTGCTCAATTGCCAGTATGGACATAGCCTGAATCTAAACAAAGTTCAGGAGGGGCCTGACTCCCAGTACCTTGCTCTAAGCACAGTTCTCATGGCCAGATTTTGAGAAGTGCTGAGCACTGCCCCATACAACTGACCTCAGTGGGAGCTGCCAATCTGAAAAACCAAGCCATCATTGATTATTAGCGGTTCATCTGACTGAAATAGCCTCAATTAATTAGCAGAAACAGTGCAATAGTGCCCCTCCCTGCACTCCTTAACTGATTGGAGAAAAGGTTGTTCTTTAACCTGCTGAATTAAGTCAGCCTGGGTCTATTCAGCAGCCTGGGGGAACCCAATCTGTATTTAGGCAATTATATTTATAATGCAACACAGTACTCTAATTCAGTTCCCAGAGGACAGTCTGTGCTCTTTCTGTTGCTCTAGTAGAAGTGAACAGCTGTCTTATCTATTTCCCATAGTCCCAGTGCAAACTAAATCCTTCCATCTCCATTTACTTTGAAAGAACAGGTACTTTTGGGTGGCTGGTTAGTGGGGAGTGGAGCATTGTTTCTGCTGCTACTTTTGTGTTTTCTTCAGGGTCATTATTTAAACTATAAAACTAGTGAACTAAAAATGTCATCAGTCACATAGTAGAGAACTGCTATATAATAGAAATGTCATGTGCCTAGACCTTTCCCTGTTTGTGCTGTGAAGTTCACCTTCCCCCATGAATCCTTCAGTAAAATGAAGGAAAAGAGAAGGGGCTAGGTGAAGAGTTGTGTAAAAATAAATAAATATCTCCCCCCTCCAAAAAAAAAAAGAAATTGAAAGCAAATGATATAGATTGAACCTGTGTCCTGTAGCCTGCCATTCATCAGGGTAAGGTCAAGACTGACTTAGTGTTTCCATTATATCTCTCATTCACTAGGGTTTATATAACCCTGCTGATTTAATACACTTCAGGCTGAAACCTGGCTTCAAACCAAGAAGGGCCAATTTTTAGATCTAAAGAGGTCAAGAAACTAGTTTGGAAGGGTCTTTTCAGGTTCATTGATTTCTGGCTGCCTCTAATTTTAAAAGCCAAGACTGCAGTCTTTGGACTCTCGCAAGGAGAGGACTGTAGACTGCAGCTCTGTGATGCTTCAGTGTTCCCCCCCCCTATCAGTTTCACATATCTCTTATCCTTCTTTCAGATCTTTTTTCCCCACATACCTATAGTAGCTGGGGGTAGTCTAAGTTGAGAGATATTGATGAACGGGGGGGGGGGGGGGGTAAACTTGCACTTCCAGTGATTTGGATAGAAAAGACAAAGATTCCAGGACTGTCATTTTCACACCTTTTACCAACAACCGCTACATTTACTTATCCATGGGGTTTTTTTTAATGATAACATGTATAAGACCCTTATACCAATGAAATCATCTAACTTGTGCTGTTTGCCTAAGGTTCTGCCTCTTTAGACTGAATAAGTTTCACTACAGTCTCGTGAATGGGGAAAACCTGAAGTGCTTTGCTGGCTTTGCTGCACACTGCTGAATATCCATTCAATTCAGATTTACCAGATTTACATGCTGCCTCAGTCCATAAAAATAAAACCCATATATACATATACCTGCATGTATAAATACATACACATACCTCACCCATACAGATAATCTCATGTATATTAAATGTATATTATACACATACACTGACACACATATAAATGCATATTATAAAATGTTAGCTAAATGTTCTCCATCCTCTTAAATCATTATCCAGAATTATCCATTGTCTCCCAAAGGCACTTAATCAAAGCACCCTCTTCCTGAAGGTCAAATGGCCCTTTAATCCATTTATTTACAGCTTACTGAATTATACAAAATTAATCAGAAGCATAAGTTAGCTACTGCAGCCAGGTACTTCAGAAGTCTGAAACTTTATTATAAATAGTAATTCTCAAAGCACCAAAGGAAAGGGGGGAAAAAAGGGACAAATCTTCTGATGGACACTGCTGGGGAGTTTCAGTAGACAAAATTGTCATTACGCAGAATGGAATTTGGCGAGGTTTTTGGGATTTAATTTCCCTTCCATAGACTACAAAAAAAAATCAGTGGCACAAGTGATCAATGCCTTGGTTCTACTTCTCATCCAAAAGAAGGTATTAAAAATGATGACTGAGATTTCCTGCCTGTGGGTGTGCTTACTTGCAAGCATGTAAGCATAGCAAAGCATTGTGGAGGGTATCACAATCAGTTCACAGAATAGGAAACCAAATACAAACATCTAAAGCTACAGCAGCTTTGCAGATAAAGTCACCCCAATTAGTCATGATAATCACTTCTTCCTTAAATTTTACAATAACTACTTAATTTCCAATTAGTAGCATGTTTAAAAGATAGTAATTGGACTACCATGTTGTCATAGGATAATGGTCTTCTGCTCCTAAAAAACATCTAGTGGTTTTATTACTATTTTTGCAAAATGATTAATTAGGTAGGCACTGGTATTTTGTCTGCTGAACATTAAAATGTGCGTGACAATTGCCCATTGTACCATTGTTGGAAAGCTGTGCTCATGTTTATACTACCACTGATCACAT
Source organism: Pelodiscus sinensis (assembly GCF_049634645.1). NCBI lineage: Eukaryota > Metazoa > Chordata > Testudines > Trionychidae > Pelodiscus > Pelodiscus sinensis. The sequence continues at coordinate 119,157,766 of NC_134712.1, read as the reverse complement.
TCCAATATATTCACCAGAGTACTGTTGTTGTTTTTTAATTAATTTTTATATGTCTCATACATTATAAGGACAGAAGGGTACTGTTAGGATCAGTTAGTCTGACTTGCCGTATAATGCAGGGACTTCCCTCCAATGATTCCTAGACCAGACCTTTTAGAAAAACATCTGGTCTCCTGTTTTAAAAGTATCAGTGTTAAGAATTTACCATAATCCTGGGTAAATTGTACCAATAATTAATTACACTCACTGGTAAAAAAATATTATGCTTTATTTCCAGTCTGAATTTATCTAGCTTCAATTTCCAGCTATTGGATTATTTTTTACCTTTCTCTGTTAGATTGAAGAGCCAATTATTAATATTTGTTTCCCCATGTCAGTATTTATAGACTGTAATTAAGTCACTGCTTAATCTTCTTTTGTTAAGCTACATATACTGAAGTAGCTCAGGCTATTGATGCAAGGCAGGATTTCTAATCTCTTTAATCATGCTCATGACTCTTTACTGAGCCCTCTCCAATTTATCAACATCCTTCTTGAACAATGGGCAGCAGAACTAGACACAGTATTCCAACAACAGTAGCACTAGTTCCGTACAGAGATAAAATAATATCTATTTCAACTGGAGATTCTCATGTTCATGCATCCAGGATCACATGAGCTCTTTTGACAATAGCATCACACTAAGGGTGTGTCTAGACTACAGAGTTTTGTCGACACAAGTGGACTTCTGTCGACGAAACTATACCTGCGTCTACACTACCGCTGAGTTCTGTAGACATAACGTCAACAGAACTCAGCAGTTTTGTCGACGCTGGTAAACCTCATTTTACGAGGCATAACGCCTTCTGTCAACAGAGTTCTGTTGACAGAAGGTATTATTGCATGTAAACTGTCCTTGCGTCTACACTGCCATGTCGACAAAGCAGCTTGCTTTGTCAACAGAACTGAATGTAGTGTAGACGCTCTTTGTCGACAGAAGCTTTGTCAACAGTATCTGTCGACAAAACTTCTGTCGACAAAACTCTGTAGTCTAGACATACCCTATGGGTATGTCTACACTGCAACACTGTTTCTAAATGACTAGCGCTATTCCAAAATAACACAGTCTGCATCTATATTATTTCGAAATAATGTCAAAATACTGTCAAGCTGGAGAACTTCTTACTCCTATTCCTGTAACCCTCATTGTATGAGGAATAAGGGAAGTCAGAGGAAGAGTGCTCTATTTCGAAATAAGTGCTATGTTGACGCTCCGTATTTCGAAATAAACTATTTTGAAATAAGATATGCAATTGACGTAGCTCAATTTGCATACAGGCAGTCCCCGGGTTACGTACAAGATAGGGACTGTAGGTTTGTTCTTAAGTTGAATTTGTATGTAAGTCGGAACTGGTACATATTGTAGGGGAAACTCTAGCCAAACATTTTTTTTAGTTTTGGATAGCATAGGGAAAGGTTAACTCCCCTCTAATGTTTGTTTTGCTGTCTGTTCCCCTGTTCAGAAGATTTCACATCTATTTCTGTCCCTGTGACAAACTCAGGACTAAAGGAGTAACTCATCAAATACCAAACAGCTCTGCACCATGCTTTGAGCTAATAGCTTTATTTCCACACACCACCCAGGGTTCTAGGAGGAGGGTCCTTTTTTTGCTAACACAATGAGGCCAGCACTTTGTTTGTTTTGGTGGAGTCTTTGTTTGCCCAGGGAGCCCAGCATGTATAGGGGGAGGAGGGGCGGAGAGGCTGCTTTTGTCTGCTGTTCGGCAGCCTGTTGCTCAGGGGAGGGGGCAGCCTGTTGCTGGCAGGGGGGGAGGGGAGAGGCGTGCAGGATGCGAGGCCATGGGGAGGGGGGGAACGGGCGTGGGGAGGCACTTTTCCTCTGCCCGGCAGCTCTGCGGGATCCCTGTCCCTGTGGCCAGCTGCTGCAGGCAGAGGCCAGTTGGAGCCGGCCGAAGAGGAGGAGGAGGTGGATTCTAGGACCCAGGTGAGCGAGCCCCGGGGACGCTGCTGTGCTCCGGGAGCCCGGCATGTATAGAGGGGAGGAGGGGCAGAGAGGCTGCTTTTGTCTGTTCGGCAGCCTGTTGCTCAGGGGAGGGGGCAGCCTGTTGCTCAGGGGAGGGGGCAGCGGGCGTGGGGAGGCACTTTTCCTCTGCCCGGCAGCTCTGCGGGACCCCAGTCGGAGCCGGCCCGAGGAGGAGGAGGATCCTAGGACCCAGGTGAGCGAGCCCCGGGAATGCTGCTGCGCATGTGCGGGAGTTGCCTCACCCGTTCGTATCTAGGGATCCGACGTAAGTCGGATCCACGTAAATCGGGGACTGCCTGTAGTTTATTTTGAGTTAAGCCCCGCAGTGTAGACACACCCTGAGAGTTCTTATCAGGCTGATCCACCATGGCCTCAACTCTTCATCAGAGTCACTGCTTCCTATGTTCGAATTCTCCCATCCTGAATGTATGGCCTATATTCTTTGCTCCTAGATGTATCCATTTACATTTAGCCATATTAAAATAAATATTATTTGCTTGGGTCCAGTTTGCCAAGTGATCTAGATGGATCTGAGTCAGTAACCTGTCCTCTTCATTATTTCCCATTCCCCCAATTCTTGTATCATATACAAACTTTATTAGTGATGCTTTTCTGTTTTCTTCCAGATCCTTGATAAAAACATTAAATAGTATAGGGCCAAGAACCATTCCCTGGGAGATCCAACTTGTAATCTAATAAAAAAAATCAAGTTCATTTGACATGATCTATTTTCCATAAACCCATGCTGATGTGCATGAATTACATTACCTTCCCTTGTTGTTGTTTTAATTAATGAAGTCCTATATCAACCACTCCATTATCTTGCAAGGGATTGATTTCAGGCTGATAGGCCTCTAACGACAAGGGTCAGAGTTACCCTGTATATCCTTTTTTTAAATTGACAGAACATTAGCTTTCTTCCAGTCGTCTGGAATCTCTCAGTGCTCCAAGAGCCACTGAAAATCAATATTAATGGTCCAAAAAGCTTTTTTAAAACTCTCGGTTGAAAGTTATCTGGATCTGCTGATTTAAAAATAGCTAACTTTAGTGGCTTCTTTTTGCTAACCTCCAGAGATATGAGTGGAATAGAAAGGGTGTTGTCACCATGATGATACTTTTTCCCAAATAGAAAATAGAAATATTTATATTACACTTTTTTTGCTGTACTATTGATAAGTCTATCATTTCCATCTAGTCAATACCAATACTATTGTCACCATTCTTTTTGTTCCTAACATATTTAAATAATTCGTTATTGTCCTTAACTATACTGGCTATTGAGTTTGCCATGTGTTCCTTTGCTTCCCTTAACATTTTTCTACAATTCCTAACTTCTAACTTATATTCATTACTACCGAATTCCTCTTTTTTCCACTTGTTGGGGTTGGGTTTTTGTTTGTTTTGTTTTAACACTGCTGCCTTCACTTTCATGCTAAGCCATATTATTTAACCAGCACAGTTTTCCTCCTTTCTTGTGGCTCTTCTGAAATTATTCCCAGTTATGATTTACATTTTCCTGATTAAATTCCTCCTCCCAGCTAATTTGGCTCATAAATGTTTCCAGCTTTTTAAAATTGGGTCTATTAAAGTGCTAAGGATTAATAGTGGGCTGGACTTTATTCCTCTTATTATAAATGTGATCTAGTCACAATCTAACAGAAATACTACAATTTTAAACTTGTATTGATAAGTAAAAGCCTTGAAACAATCAGTCTAGTTAATATTCTTTTGGTCGAATCATTGAGTGAAGTAGTGGAACAACTGCAGAGGAGTCACAGAAGAAGAAAGTTAAAATAAGTTATCCCTTAGTTTATCTAACACCTTCTTCTTGCAAGTTACACCAGTTTAGATTCTTGTACACTCAAGGATGCATCTAGACTGGCATGATTTTGCGGAAATACTTTTAACGGAGAAGTTTTTCCATTAAAAGTATTTCCGCAAAAGAGCATCTAGATTGGCACGGATGCTTTTGCGCCAAAAGTGCTTTTGCGCAAAAGCATCTGTGCCCAGTATAGACGCTCTTTTGCGCAAGAAAGCTCTGATGGCCATTTTAGCCATAGGGCTTTTTTGCGCAAAAAATTAAGGTGCCTATCTACATTGGCCCTCTTGCGCAAGTATTCTTGTGCAAGAGGGTTTATCCCTGAGCGGGAGCGTCAAAGTATTTGCGCAAGAAACACTTGCCAGTCTAGATGCACCCTCACATCAAGAAGTGTCTAAAAGTAAGTCCAAGGGGTCTGATTCTCCTGACAGTTACAAAACTATATTTGCATCGTGCCATTGATTGAGGAGGAATTATTCCTGTTTTACACCACTGAAAGAAACCCCATGAGTTGAGCTGGGTGTGTAGGAGTCATTTAATCCCAGTAGACCTTCTTATTCTGCTATTACCTGCACTGCTGTAAATTAGGTGTAACTGTCAAAATATTGGGGTTCACCCTTGTAAATATCATGGAATCTAACTTGCATCACCTTATGTATTTTTTCTAATTACAGTCACATCAATTAGATCATTTCCCGGAACATCACAGTCTTAAAACTAACACTAAGTTTAAGTAGTGTTTAGCTAGCCCAATAGAGATTTCATTAACCATTTAAAAGAGTCACATTAACCTTCATCACAGAACTAACTGACTGTGTATACTTTCTCATGTGGTCCTGTTGAATTAAGGACTCTCCCCCACTGGAATATATCTGACACAAACTCTCTCCATTCTCCCAGTGTCAGGAACTGAACCACCTGTTCTAGCCTTTCCTTCCTAAAGCTAATCAAAGATGCCAGACCTCCAGAGAGCCCCTAGAAAACCTTCATTATTGGAAATACACTAGAGGTGGAAAAATAAGCAAGTCTCACAACTCATTTTTAAATGTAAAATGATTATATGCAAGCAGGAAAGGCTCATGGATTAGAGTCTTTAGAAACTTCAAAGACAGAATAAAACAGGACATTCCCAATGATTTACAGTGTATACTGTAATGTTCAGAGCCCAATTATCTCAATATCAAATAGTAGAGGATTTAAATATTTTTATTCTATATAATTTCATGTGGAAAGGACAATGGCCAAAGACTTGGGAATCCTCCATTCATATGCTCTACCATAGACTTCATGTGTGACATTATTCATGTATTTTTGCATCTCTATGCCTCAAATCACCATTTTCCCTACCTCACAGGGGAATTGGGAGGTTAAATGTATTGTGAGGCACTCAGAATCACCATAGTGACTAGGGCCATAAAATGGGCTAGATGAATGTTGTCCTCATCACAGTATCAGAGCACCTCCCAAGAGTTCAGGGCCACAGACAGAATTGCCCCGCTCCCGGGCAAGGTGGGGGCAGGAGCAGTTCCAGGCCCCCAGAAAGGGCAGGGCTTTGGGCAGAAGTGATGTGGGCTGGGAAAGGCCCCATCCAGCCCTTCAGTGCTGCCCAGCCTACTCTGCCAGGGCTCCGGCAGCGATTTAAAGGATCTGGGAGGCTGGTCACTGATGCAGTAGTGGTGGCAGCAAACAGAAGTTCCAAGCACTTTTAAATCACTGGAACCCTGGATAGTTGCCCCTTTTCCTGTTCCCCACCTCATCAGTTTCCCTGAGTGTGTTAACATCTGTCATGGGAGGTCCTCTCTCATCCTCTCCCCCACAAGAGAATTGTTCATGCAGTACATACACCTGCTGGGGAGAGAAGGAGAAAAAACAATCCATTGCTTTATAAATGAATAAATAGCTGCATGAGCATCATTTAAATATGGGGCGTGATTTTCTGAAGTCCTGTTACTATTGAAAGCAGAAATGCCAAAACACACATAAAAACACACTATTACCAGAACAAATAAACATCACTCTCATGTCCCAGCCATCCATGAAAAGTAAAGAAAAAAGGATAGGTATATATTTTATTGCCACAAGATGGTAGCATTTCAGAACCTTACAATTATGTATATCCCTACATACATGCAGCTGGTTATTTTGTTTCTGGCTGGTGTTATATACTGTTGTATTCCTAAGGTTTCAGAATCAACTAAGATGTAGTTCTTGTAACCTTGTGGCTAGAGTAACTGATTAGATGGCTCTATGCCACTGTGCAAGGTCAGTTGTTTAATTAAAAAGTGACCTACAAAAAGGGTAATATAATACCCAAATGCAGTAACTTTACCAATGTGATCTGGCTGTTCTCAGAGGCATAGTCACCTCAGGGATGTATGTGCCAGAGGGCTGTTCAGAGGGAAGGAGAAAATTGTATATCCCATTGCATGGGTCCTTCAGGGCAGGGGCTGGTGGTGTGGGATATGCAGGAGTCAGGGTAGGAGCTTGGAGTGAGGGAGGTGTGAGAGTGAGGGCTGCGGGCTCCCATACAGCAGGGCTTTCTCTCCCCATCCCTCCCAACCAGCAGGCGGCTTCTGTCTCCTCTCAGCCCCCCGGCTGCCAAGGGCCTTCTCTCTACCCCTAGCCTCCTGGCCAGCAGGAGTCTTCTCGCTTCACCCAAACACCACTAGCTGCCAGGGGGCTTCTGTCTCCCTCCTCTGGCACTGCAGCCTTTTCTCTCCCCTGCCCCCCACCTCCAGTGCTGTGGCCAGGGACTGGGGGAAAAAGGTTTGGGCAACAGGGCTTTCTCTCCCCATCCCTCCCAACCAGCAGGCGTTTCATCCCTCCCAACCACAGTCTGATGGCAGGCAAGATAGCAGAGCCCCAGCCCTGCTGGCCACTTCCTTCGTGGTATGGCTGCCCCCAATGCCACTCTGCATATAGCTCTCCTCTGCATTCACTGCCCCCTATGGCCTCTCTCAGAATCTCATCCCTCCTCTCTCTGCTCCCTCCCTTTCCATGTTATGAAAACAATCTCATTCCCAGCACTTCCCATTTTCCTGGTGCAACTAACCCCTTATTTTGCATTAAGTTGGGATAAGAGGAAGCTGCATACTAAATTTGGTGGTCCTAGCTCTTACCATTTAGGAGGAGTTCTTGAATAAACAGACTCACAGATGGACAGACAGACAGATGCACATTTCTAAAATATATAGATAGATACATGTCTTTAAGGTCACTTTTCTATGAGCTGGTTCTGTTTTTCAGCAAAGTATTTTTTATCTGTGATTATCATACATCTCAACAAAAAAGGAGTTTGCCAGCCAGCCTTTATAAAGGTAGATGGAGAAGGACCTGAAATAAAAAAGATAAAAATGAGCTTTAAGTAATGCACTTGCATTACCTATAGAGAGGTCAGGAATTCAACATATCCTGGTAACATTGATGAATTTGGTAATGTTTGTGGGTCACCTTAAAATTTAGTAGTTGCCTTTTCTCTCTTTATCATTAAGGAAGCTGATCATACCACAGATATATAGAAAAGTTGTTGTTATAGCAATCCACCGTCATCTTTTTTACCTGCACCTTGCTTAGTGACTGGCTGCTCCTTTGAAATTTACAATGTTAGTAAACTGCGAGAGCACCAAAGACCAATGTGTAGGCTTGGAAGTGCTTGTGCACTGAGAATCTAATCCAGCTGGGTGATTTAAAGCCTCATCTTCCACTCCTCTTACCCATTGCAGGATCAGGTCATGAGTGCTGAAGATTTATACAAGGAGTTGCCCGTTTCTTACTGAACTTCCCATAGAATGGCCTTGTTCTCCTTTCAGCCACAGGAGGAACTAACCTTGTTGATGATATGTGACCCTTATTTGGGGGCTGATCCTGAGAGGTAATGAGTGCCCTCAGGTCCCCCATGTAATTAATAGATACAGCCATAGGCATTCCACAACTGTGAAATTTACTGCAGAATCCACCCATTATTATTGTCATCTATATTGCCGAAAATGCACCAGCCCCTTTGTGTAAGGTGCTTTGCAAACACATAACAAAGAGTCATGAAGATCTTACAGCCTTGCCCCATAACTGTGCTCCAGAATCCAAGTGTTCGCATAAAAAAGTATGCATCGTGTATGTTCTAGAAGCAATGAAAACCTTTGCTATCAGAACCCAGTGCAAACCAACAGAGTGTTGTCTTCCTGAATCTGTACAGAGCCTAAAACAATAGCTTTAAGAGTGGTGCCCATTCATTCCATCTGGTTTGTTAACTATGAAACTTAACGATAGCAATAAAACAGCAATAGTGCTAACCATTTAACTGACAGGCATTTTTTAGTGGTAACAGATAGTGTGCCTGTCCCATAATCCCAGTTGTCAAAAATTCCAAGGGTCCCCTACCCATCTTGCTAAAATCTCCAATTTCTTCTCCATAAAACATCAACATAAGGTAATGAAATTTATACTGATTTGATTCAATATAAAAATCAATATAAAAATCTCCTGTTTAGGTCACCTGATGCTACAATAGAATTTCTAGTGCACTGTAATAGAGTTATAGAGTTTGGGGTTTTGCTGCAGAAGATACATCCAACTTGCTGTACAATATCAAGGGCCTTGCCAATAGGAGTTGGGAGAAGTCAAGTCCTGGCCCCTGGTGACTAAGGGTAAGTACACGACAACATTATTTCAAAATAACTTAGCCCACGTCTACACAGCAGGCAGTTATTTTGAAATAATGTCGAAATACTATCAAGCTGGAGGACTTTTTACTCTGACTCCTGTAACCCTCATTGTACCAGGAGTAAGGAAAGTCAGAGGAAAAGTGCTCTATGTCAAAAAAAGTGCCGTGTAGACGCTCCTGTTACCCCAGAGACTCAGGTAATCAATTAATGTGGCCAATTGGGAATTAAAGGTGTTAGGGTGTCTCTGTACAGAAGAACAAATCAGCCTGGTGTTATGTATCTATCACCATTGGATTGTTGCCACAAATCAGACCAAACCAGATATTTCAAGAGGGTAAAGCACAACAGTAACAAGTAAACAATCCCACCCTATCCCTAGAAGAAAAGAGAGAGAGAGAGAGATCCCCAACACAAAAGGTATACATTACAAAAGAAAGCAGCGATTGAGGCCTGCAACCTACAACTTCATGGCTAGTTTAAAGCTGTGAGGAAGGACAGCAGGGAGATCCCTCGATGCGTTGATCCTCCCGACTGGAACAGCACGCCTGGAGCTGATGGATCCACACTTCAGTCATGGTACGGTCCCTCTGGGCAAGGCTCCTACGAGTCCTTCCACTTCGTAGACCCGTCCAGTCTGATGTGTGGTGCTTTCTCACACACACAGTGGCTGCCGCACCAAGGCCTAGCCTCAGCAATCTTGGTCCAGTATCCACAAATAACAAAATGGTGGATCGTCACGGGAAAACAATGACCTACACACGTACAGATAGACAAACAGACAAACCCGAGTTTCCCTCGGGGCAAAGCTTATAAACCCTCTGAGGCGGGAGGGCAAGAGGTAGCAAACTGGGTGCAAAACAGAAGGGTGGTGTGCAGAATCATGGAGCAGTGTGCACCTGCAAACTGCGTGCGCAACATAAAGAGGGCTGAGTGCATAGGTTGGAGAGGGGTGCAAAAGCATTAGAGAGGAGTGCAAAGGTTATTTTGGTGGGAAAAGTCTGTACAAGAGGGAGATTAAAAATGAAACCCAAAGCAGACTCCATATTGAATTCTTATATATGGGTGAAACAAAAGACAGAACTATGTAGCACTTTAAAGACTAACAAGATGGTTTATTAGGTGATGAGCTTTCGTGGGCCAGACCCACTTCCTCAGAACAATATGTGGAAGAAAATTGGCACAACCATATATACCAAAGTGATACAATCAAAAAAAGTGAACGCATGTGAAACTGACAAATCAAATTTTAGAACAGAGAAATTAGGGTTGTCAGAACCTTCTTCTGACACTGACTGATTTGACCCCAGATTAGTTGCTTCAAAAGAACGGCCAGCTGGAACCCACACTCTCTCCCTTTGAAGCGCCCCACTGAGGAGGATGCATATTGCAGGAGTCAGTGGGCCAGAGTGAAAGAGAGAGCGACTCTATAGCTTTGTGACTGGAGCACCTAAGCTCCATTCTCCTGAGCCAATGACAAGTAGTGACCCCTGTAGGTAAGGCTGTCTGACACTTTCCATTAACGGGAATCAGTATATTTCTGCATGAGTCCTGGCTTGTCAGCACAGAGAATCCAGACTGGATGATGCGATTTCAGGTTTCAGAAATGTCAGACAGGAAAATGTGAGTGTTCAGCGAGGGAATAGCAGTTGTAAGAATTTAAAGATGAGTTCCATATACTATGCCAAATGTTAACCATTTGAGCTGAAGCTTTCCATGCTGGGCATCTGCTTCAAGCCTGAATATTTTAAATCTCAGCCTGAGGCTGAGAATAGGGGGAAACTGTTTGACCCACATTAACATGTGCATGTGCTGTTCCCCCAAAAACAAATGAGCATCCCAGAGATACAGGTATCAAGCAGTACTTCCCCAGAAATTGCTCCCCCTGGCTACTAGGGGCCAGGATGGAATCTATCTCAGAAATTGGGAGCTAGGAAACTTCCTATGCCCCCAGCTGACACCCATCCAGTGTGAAGGGGAAAGGTGAAAGCAGCCTGATTTAAATTCAGAGAGTGAGAAAGGGGGAGATAGGCACCTGAGGAGAGGGCAATGTATGATAATACTCATCTGAGTTAAAGATCAGCTATGATGCTATGCTACAATCCACAGATTAAACACTAGAATCTTGTTATGCACGATTATTTGTTCAAATAAAGTTACATTCAATCTTTGGCCATCCTGTCTAGCATTTGGGATTTTTCTTCAACTAGGGCCTCAGAATGCGTAAACCATGTCAAATTAATATGCAGTTAATTATTATGCCAGTGCAGAGTGGCCACTGTGCCCAATATCATCACTTCATCATCAACATTCTTTAATTATTTCTAACTTCTCTAGTTTGAGGGTAATCTCTTTAGAAACTGAAACAGCAGTTCAAACACAGTTTAATGCTTGAAAAGTGAAAATGAGATTAGCAGAAAAATTCAATCTTCTCTATCAGCCTTTTTCATTAGAAATAAAGCACTGAGGGGCGGCTTCTATTGCTGACGGTAGGATAAAATGGTATCTATGTGACAAAGCCCATAATATCTCTCTCTTTGAAAGGCTCAATCCCCTCCTTGTTTACAATGTCTATACAGGTTTAACCTCTTTAATCGGGTACTCTCTGGTCTGGCAACATCCATGATATGGCATGATTTTAGTTAGCCGAATGTCTACTTATCATGGGTTTGACCAAGTTTCCTGCAGTTCCATAAAGTTTGTTTACAGCCACTAGTCCTGGCTCTCAGGGTTCTGTGCACATCCTCTAATGTGATCTATGCCATCAAGGGCATGTCTAGATTACATTCCTCTGTCAGAAGAAGAATATAAATGAAGCAAATTGAAAGTGAAAATGAAGCATGGATTTAAATATCCTTCGCTTCATTTGCATATTAGCGTCCAAGTGCTTTTTCAAGAAAGGATTTTTTGAAAGTGAAAGTGCAGTCTAGATGCAGTTCTTTTGAAAAAAAAAACTTTCAAAAGAACCCAAACTTCTTATTTTTTCAGGAGTACGGGTTCTTTCGGAAAAGGTTTTTTTTTTTGAAAGAACTGCGTCTAGACTGCACTTTCACTTTCAAAAAACCCTTTTTTCGTAAAAGGGCTATGACACTAATATGCAAATAAAGCAGGGGATATTTACATCCGTGCTTCATTTGCACTTTCAATTTGCTTCATTTACATTCCTCTTTTGACAGAGGAACATAGTCTAGACATAGCCCAAGTGCCAGCAATGCCCCTCAAACTGGTCAGTCTCTACGACAAAGGATAAACGGACACAAATCAGACGTCAGGAATGGTAACACACACAAACCTGTAGGGGAACATTTTAACCGGCTTGGGGACTCACTAATGAATTTAAAAGTAGCCATTCTTCTACAGAGGAATTTCACAGGCCAGTTACAGAGAGAGAGTATCAGAGGGGTCTCTGTGTTTGTCTGAATCTGCAAAAGCGACAAGGAGTCCTGTGGCACCTTATAGACTAACAGGTTTATTGGAGCATAAGCTTTCGTGGGCAAAGACCCGCTTCGTCAGATGTAAGCAGTGGAAATGTTAATAATTCTGCTAGACAATATTGACCTTCCATGGTCCTGCAAATTCTCTGGTTCAACACCAGTCAGGTCTCAAGGGTGCTAGACTAGAGAGGTTCAACTTGTACTTTGAAATACAGCAGCTTGAGCCGATAAACTTTTCAAGGACAAAACAAAACACAGAAGTCAATGTCAGGCTGTCTGTGGAATGACTTCCAAATTAGCCCTCTGTGAAGAGAGATGATATTCCTATTAATGGAATGAGTGCCCACGATTGCTTCTCCATTCTAGCTTTGATGGACCAGTGGTCACTTTTGACTTTATGTTTACATATACCAATTTAAGCAGCATGAAACTTACTTATCTTCAGTGCCTTAGGGACATACAAGCATTGGCAATATATTGTATGTTATCACATAGCTTGTTTTCCATATAACACAACCGTCTCTCTAATTAGATATTGGAGGACTGACAAAAAAATCCCCCTTATTCATGATGGGAGTTAAACTTGTCATAATAAAATTGTCACCTCCCATGAACAAGTCTTGGGAAAAGTTAGGTAGGGAGTATGTTCAGCCTTGTCCCCACCCCCTGCAGTATTTCCTGGCAATTTTTCCCCACCAGGAGAGGATAATTGGGTTTGCTCTCCATACCTGCTGTGGAAGACGCAGAGGTTCATCCCAAACCCTACAGCTGCAGTGATCAAGCAGAGGCAGTCTTATTTGCACAGAGATCCTGGGACTCCACATTGCCTCCTTGCTCCCTGCCTCTCTGTTTGGTCTCCCTGCCCCTGTATCCTACTGCCACTGCTGTTATGCTGATGGGACTTTCCTTTCTTTGGGTAATAACCCTTGGAGCTGCTCTTTAAAGCCCTCAGCTTCTGAGCAGACTCCCCATAAGCGTGGTGACAGAACAGTATGTTTCCTTCCTTCACTAAGCCCTCCTATTGCTCATAGCCCTTTCCACTCCTCAGCCATGAATCCTTATCAAGCAGAGAATCTCTAAGCATCCTGGGAAATGGGAAGAATGCTGAGAAAATAGGGGAGTTGAAAGGAATAAAATCTGCAGGTGGAGATTCCCATCGGTGCTTGTATGTTAGGGTCAATTGGGCTCCTCCGTGTAGTTTTAGAATCATAGTCTGTTTGGACCAGAAAATCTCTCGCATCATTCCCACTCTGATAGGGAAGAGCATGTTTTCCATCAGACATGCCTCCATTTCTGTTTCAAGAATAACTCCAGCAGAGGTTTTTTTCTTTTCTTTTTAGTGCCACATATGCTGGATAACGAGTTTCACCTGGAGGCAAATGGAACAGAATGTTTTGTTTCACTTTTGACAATAGTTTATTAAAAGGTTCTCCCTTTTTTAGCATCATAATGACCTTATCCATTGTCTAGTTAATTTCCTCCTCCTTCATAGAACCTCTTCTCTTTCTCGCTCCATTATATAACCCTTCTATTGAAATGCACAGATCTTGCCACAAAGGTGTCTCTCTTTAAGAAGATATTTTTAGTGCTCAGTGCTACTTTCAAGCCAGGCATATGACCTTCAGTAGGACTTCTACCACTAATTGACAGCAATCTCAAACTCTGAACTACCTTTTCTTTTTTAAGTATCAGAGGGGTAGCCGTGTTAGTCTGAATCTTTTCTTTTTGTCATTTTGTCATTAAAAAATGCCGGGCTCCCCGCTATGATTAAAATGTTGTTAAAATGTCTATTTAATTACAATTATTTAGGGTATGAGCCTGCTAGTGATCTCCATTTAAAGGGTTGAATTCTATTCTCTTGATCCAGACAACTTTCACTATTCAGGTGGCACTAAATGGTAAAAACTTGGCCCTCTCTGGCCAGCTGAATCAAATAATTTCACCTACATATGGGAGGTCATCTGGCATGAAGTTTTATTGCTAATTCCACTGGCATGGAGAGCAAGTTAGGACTGAGTGGAATGAGTTTGCCATCTACCAGTTCTCACATTGTAATCATGACCAGCTGCGGGTTGCTTTACCTTATGCTAAGGCTAAGTCCAGGCAGCCTTACCCATTTCCCCTAGCTCACCACTCTTCCTCATTGCTGTGTAGATATTGATATAGGAGACAATTTGAGCAAAAATGTCACCAGTTCCACCTGAAAAGTTTTGCACAAAGATCGATAGCAGGACCAGGCCATCAAAAAGGTGGGGAAACCTTGGGGGAAACTTAAAACACACCACAGAAAGAGAAATTCTCAGGGGGGGGAACCTGGTAAGATGATGCTGAGCATACATACTACTATTTAAAGGATAAAAACAATTGCCAAGAACTTTGCATTTGCCCTTTAAAAAAAAAGCATTGCAAACAAGGAAATTTAGAGTCAAATATAAAAACTCAAAGATGTGAAGATGTGGAATCCACCCTTTTCAAAGTGTACCACAAAATAATTACCATAATGTTAAATTAGGCACTCAGGTGTAGTGACAAATGCAATAGAAATTAGTTAGCCAGAAAATAACTTTCTCTTGCATCACATATGTGAAAGCTTCTGAACTTAATGTCTGGCAGATAGCTAACGTGATGCCAATATTTAAAAAGGGATCTAAAGGTGATTTTGGCAACTATAGACCAGTAAATCTAACGTCTGTACGAGGTAAATTAGTTGAAACTATAGTAAAGAATAAAATTGTCAGACACATAGATGAACATAATTTGTTCGGGGAAATGTCAACATGGGTTCTGTAAGGGGAAATCATACCTTACTAATCTACTAGAGTCTGTTGACCCCCTCAAAGAAAACATGGACAAGGGGAGATGCAGTAAATATAGTATACTAAGATTTCCAGAAAGCCTTTGCCAAGGTCCCTTACCAAAGCCTCTTAAGTAAAGTAAGTTGTCATGGGATAAGAGGGAAGGTCCTTTCATGGATTGATAACTGGTTAAAAGATAGGAAACAAAGGGTAGGAATAAAGGGTAAGTTTCCAGAATGGAGAAAGGTAATTAGTGGGGTTCCCCAAAGGTCTGTCCTGGGACCAATCCTATTCAACTGATTTATAAATGATCTAGAGAAAGGGACAAACAGTGTGGTGGCAAAATTTGCAAAGACCAAAGCAGACTGTGAAGAGCTTCAAAAAGATCTCACCAAACTAAGTGATTGGACAACAAAATGCCAAATGAAATTTAATGTTGCTAAATGTAAAGTAATGCACATTGGAAAAAATAATCCCAATTATACTCACAAAATGATAGGAACTAATTTAGCTACAACTACTCAAGAGAGAGATCTTGGAGTCACTGTGGATAGTTCTCTGAAAAAATCCCCTCTTTTGCAAGATTCTGTAAACCTCAATTTTTGAGGAATAAAGGATCTTGTAGAAGAAGGTATTTTTCCAACAAATGGCCCCATCTACACAATGCTTTTTATCGGCAAAACCTCTTCCGCAAAAAGAATTGGAAGAAGATATGCAAATGCGGAGCACAATTTGCATATCCTCTTCCACAAAAAGACGGCAGTGTAGCCGTAGTCTCAGTGTGCAGTGGCAGTTAAAAAAGCAAACAGAATGTTAGGAATCATTAAAAAGGGGATAGAGAATAAGACAGAGAACATCTTATTGCCTCTATATGAAACCATGGCACGCCCACATCTTGAATACAGATGTGGTTGCCTCATCTCAAAAAAGATATTTTGGCATCGGAAAAGGTTCAGAAAAGGGCAAGAGAAAGGATTAGGGGTTTGGAACGGGTCCCATATAAAGAGAGATTTAAAAGATTTGAATTTTTCAGCTTAGAAGAGAGAAGACTGAGGGTACATCTACACTGCAAGCTTCTTTCGGAATAAGCTTTTCCAGAAGAGATCTTCCAGGAAAGCTTATTTTGAAATAGCGCATCTACATACAAAAAGCATAATGATATAGCGGCCACACTGATTGGACACTATCTTGCATTAAGACCACCCAGAACCAAATTAGGCAGGGCATTAGGTCAGCAGTTTCTTTTGAGTGCTACTGCCTAAGGCTGTCTGAGACACGTGCTTAAAGGGATACCTCTGGACAGCCATTTCTCCGGTTCTTTGGCTTGCTTGCCTCCTCTCCATGAAGTCAGAGCTGCCTCTGTGCATGCGATGGCTCCATACTGCCATGCTGCAGTTTCTCCAGCAGTTTCTGTAAAATAATATTTGTGAAGCACTCAGATGTGTGCCATAGAAAAGCCCATGAACTAAACAATAAATTAGTCTTTAGAATAGGGTTTGAATAAAGTAAAATAAATAAACCCTGGGAGCCAACACTAAACAATGAGAACACTACAAAATATTCAATAACTGCTCACGAAGTGAACACTGTCCATTTTGTGCACCAAATGAGGCAGGAGTCCTATGGGAAAAAACATGATGAAAGGGCTGCTTTAAAATTGCAGAGATTACATTAATTTTGGCATTTCTTACCTTTCTAGAGCTTAATTTTGCAACCTTAATTATATTCTTTTAATGTAGTTTTGTTTGTGTAATTAATGATACATAGTAATAATTAATAACACAGCACAGCTTTGATAAGACAAGTATCATAGTGTGTAGGAAGATGACATAAAATCTTGATTATATTAATTTATGTAATCTAGAAAATGGTGAATCTAATTAACAAACATCATGGGGCATGACTCTGCTCTGGAAAATGGAAGGCTTAAAATAAAAAGAAGTTTGGCTACTGGTACAGTTCTCATCGACAAAGCAGCATAGTTAGACACACCAATGTCTGAGTCCATTAGTCCTGCAGGAACCAGACAGACTGAAATATATTTCCTACATCTAGGTTGCTCTCTGGATTCCCCATTGTCAGCCCACACGGCCATGGACAAACAGGATTATGAATTAAGGATAATTGCTTTTATTAATTTCTCTACATCACTACTATTACAGGGTTAATACTGCCAAATGGTTACACAGCTACTACAAAGTGACACATCAATAAGCTCAGGCAGAGCAATGCATAAAAGAGTAATAGGCACTAAGAAATGCTTATATCCCTTCAATCAGCAGGGAGTCCCATCCCTGTTACCTTGCACTAGAGCAGCAGTGGACGTCACTCCAGCTGGAGGAAATTTGGACACCCTCGAGGTTGGGGTCCCGGGCGAGACTCACCAGGGGCAGGACTCCCAGTGATCTTATACCATAGCTGTTTACCAAGTGTGTGCACACTGGCTCAATGCCACTCTCGACAGTCCCACGGAGCCAAGAATCGAGGTCATGTTATTTATCCCATGCTCAGTTCTCAGCTAGGAAACATAGGGTTGCAGCTGATGAAAGCCATCTGATAAAGAACACCTGGTATTTTTGCCGTCAGGGTTCATGGTTGGCCTAGAGGAATAAAAATGTAACCCCTGCAGGTCTACATATGGCTTACACTACACCCCTGAAGTCCAGTCAGATCCTACAGTAGCTCCAATGAGAAAACAATCTTTACTATTTATCACTGTCTAATTCCACAGTGTTTCCATAGTATCATCCATCAGCATTCCTCAAGTTGGAGCTATTGGGAGAAACATGTTCTATTAGAAAAGTCCTCAGGAATTCACACTGTCAGCTTTTCTCGGGTTTTCAACTTTCCCTGGATTCCTGTTATGTAAGGTCTGAATTTTGCTTTTTGAGCAAGTTTGAAGTCTCTCCTTACTTTCCATGTTAGTTAGTGGCTTAATCTGTGCACCCGCAATAAGGAAAGAAGAAGCAAAACCTTCACAAAACCTGTTTTATTTTCCTTGCTTTTGACTATTATCATCTTGAAACAACTGAGAAAGCAAGTTAACAAGTAGCAAAGAAAAAGCATAAAGTGTAACCCTGAATGTTTCAAACATTAACAGCCTGGAATTATTATAAAGAACCATGGCAACAACAGGCAATTAATTCACAATTATTCAGATTGCCATAGAAACTGGACCAACATACCAGGTATTATCTATAATTTCTCACTCCAAACATTCAAGCATAGTCTATAATTTCCATAGTAATTGCCTACTTGTAATAATCACAGAAATATTATAAAATCTCTATAAAACTGGAAATTAATAGCTACATATATAATATAAAAATAAAAAAACACCTGTCAGCAATCTGCATGGCCTTAGCTTGCCTTATAATACATTGCACAGTGGCCAAAAAAACTTCAATTGTATTATAGATGTTTAGGTTCTGTATCCTACATCTTACCCTGCAAGGGAAATCTCTTATGAACTTAATGTAGTCAAATTTGAGGGAAGATGAAGTTATCAAAATGACAAATCACAACACAAAGAAACTGCCAGATTGAAAAAAGGGGATTCTTACTAACGTCTACACAGCAGCGTTATTTTGGAATAACTAATGTTATTCCAAAATAACAAAGAGTGTGTCTACACAGCAAGCCATTATTTTGAAATAATGGCAAATGTACTCCAACTCCTGTAACCTTCCTTTCATGAGGAGTAAAGGAAGTTGAAGGAAGAGTGTTCTTCCTTTGACTTCCTGCTGCTGTGTAGACAGCGCCAAAAGCTAAGTTACACTATTTCAACTTCAGCTACGCAATTGAAGTTGCATAGCTTATTTCAACTCTTCTGGCTACAAATGTAAGATACGTACCACATAAGATACTTAATGTGAAAGCTGTGCTTGGAGACAGCAACACCACTGCTCTATCTAAGTTACTTATATACTCTCCATTACCATAGTATTTGAGGATCTTTGAGCAATCTTCTATGTAAACTGTGCCATCACAAAACCTTTGGGTATGTCTACACTACAAAGTTAATTCGAACTAACGGATGTTAGTTTGAATTCACTTTGATAGGCACTACACTAGCGCTCCGCTAGTTCGAACTTAATTCGAACTAGCGGAGCGCTTAGTTTGAACTAGGTAAACCTCATTCTACGAGGACTAAGCCTAGTTCGAACTTACTAGTTCAAATTAAGGGGTGTGTAGCCCCTTAATTCAAACTAGTGGGAGGCTAGCCCTCCCCAGCTTTCCCTGGTGGCCACTCTGGCCAACACCAGGGAAAATCTACTGCCCCCCTCCCGGCCCCGGACCCCTTAAAGGGGCACGGGCTGGCTACGATGCCCGTGCCAGGTGCAAGCCTGCCAGCACCCAGCCAGCAGACCCTGCACCTGGCACAGCTCGAGCCAGCCACCCGATGCCCCCCAGCCCTCCCCCTCTTCCCGGGACCAGGCTGGTGGCTCCCGGGAGCTTGCCCGGGACCGCAAGAGGCGAGCACCCGCCTGGTCTAGTGCGGACATCGTGGACCTCATCCACGACCTCCGCACTAGGCACAGGAAAGCGGCAGGAGAGCTGCCAGCCTGGCCACCCAGGAGCAGGTGTGCATGAAAATCAAGGTGGTCCACTGAGACCCCCGACCCTGAGCTCTGAGCTTACAATGGCCGTACTGGGTCAGACCAAAGGTCCATCTAGCCCAGTAGCCTGTCTGCCGACAGCGGCCAACCCTAGGATCCCTGGAGGGGATGGACCAAAGACAGTGACCAAGACATTTGTCTCGTGCCATCCTTCTCCAGCCTTCCACAAACTTCGGGCAGGGACACCACTCCTACCCCCTGGCTAATACCACTCCATGGACCCAACCTCCAAGAATTGATCTCACTTCTCTTTAAACTCTGTTCTCGTTCTAGCATTCACAGCCTCCTGCAGCAAGGAGTTCCACAGGTTGACTCTTTGCTTTGTGAAGAACTTTCTGTTATTAGTTTGAAGCCTGCTACCCATTCCTTTCCTTTGGTGTCCTCTAGTCCTTCTATTATGGGAACTAATGAAGAACTTTTCTGTATGCACCCTCTCCACCCCACTCGTGCTTTTATAGACCTCTATCATATCCCCCCTCCATCTCCTCTCTTCTAAGCTGAAAAGTCCCAGTCTCTTTAGCCTCTCTTCATATGGGACCTGTTCCAAACCCCTCATCATTGTAGTTGCCCTCCCCTCTCCCACCCTCTCTCTTCCCCTCTCCCACCTCCTTTTCCCAGTCTCCCCCAGTTTTGTTCAATACAGAGAGATTCTATTTTTAAACACAATTGTCCTTTATTTTGTACATCAGGAAGGGGGGCTAGGGAGGGGTAAGTGGAAGGAGGTGAGGGAGGAATGGGGTACGAGCCCCCGATGGGGAGGACTGGGCTGGCTCTGCGGGCTTCTGGGGATGGAACCTCTCCTGCAGCCCCCCAATTGCCCCCTCTCCCCAGATGGCAGCCTGCGGCAAGTGCAGCCGGGCTGATGGCCGAGTGCTGTGATGTTCCGAGTGTGGGCACTCAGGGCACTCCAAGCCAGGACTACTTTGCAAGCGGGGCACCCCTGAGAACTGTCTGTCCAGGGTGGGGGTCGGGTCCCGTTAAGCACAGTTCTCGGCTAGCCTGAGACAGCAGCTCCATGCTCTAAGTCCTACTCTGATGCCCTGCCGGCACTGCTTCCAGCCATCCTTAACCTCTGTTCAGGGTCCACCCAATGTGGACATGCTAGTTCGAATTAGCAAAACGCTAATTCGAACTAGTTTTTAGGTCTAGCTGCGCTAATTCGAATTAGCTTAGTTCGAATTAACTAATTCGAACTACGTTAGTTTGAATTAGTGCTGTAGTGTAGACATACCCGTAGTGAGTTGTTTGATAACTTAACATCCAGCAGGTTCACAGGTCTTCACAATCAATAGCTATAGTGTATACGATGGCCATAAATTGTCAGTCATAAGCGGGGACTAGAATTCAGGACTCTTCTTCCAAAACTATTAGCCCCTAACACTGTAATGAAAGGACTTGTTTCTAACTCTACGCAAAGTTTAAATAGCGTTGAAACACATAGGTGCCAACACATAGGGAGCATAGGGCCAGATCCTTAGATGATGTAAACTGTCATAACTCCCTTGACTTCAATAGATCTGACAATTTACATCAGCAGATGATCTACACCCTAGGCGTTAGGGCCCCAGTTCAGCATGATGCTAAACTACATGCATAAATCTAGGGTGATCGCTGCCAGCTTTAGGGTTGTGAAAACTGTACCCATGATCAGAGCATTATAGCCAGGGGGATACTACAAAGGGCTCTGGCTTCCCCTCGCTGGCTGCAGTACAGACTCCTCCTCTCTGGCTTCTTCCCTGTGCTAAGCTAGCAGGCTTCTTCCCACCCCCTCACTACTCAGAGCAGGGGAATGTGCCTGGAAAAGCAGCAATCAAGGCTGAAGAACTACTGTCCCAGCTATGCCAACTTTTATGGCAAAAGTGGGCATTTATCCCATTTGCTCTTGCAACTGGATCAGATGCCTACTTTTTTCAAAAAGTGGGGTGCAGAGGAAGATGTGGGGACGGATAAGCAGCGATGCCAACCCCACGTGGGAAGGGAGGTGGGGCTCAGGCAAACAGCAACTGCAGCCCAAATCTTGAAGGGAGAATCAGGGGGTATGTCTACACTACCCCGCTAGTTCAAACTAGTGGGGTAATGTAGGCATACCGCAATTGCAAATGAAGCCCAGGATTTGAATTTCCCGGGCTTCATTTGCATAAGCGGGGAGCCGCCATTTTTAAAACCCCGCTGGTTCGAACCCCGTGCCGCGCGGCTACACGCGGCACGAACTAGGTAGTTCGAACTAGGCTTCCTAGTTCGAACTACCGTTACTCCTTATTCCACGAGGAGTAACGGTAGTTCGAACTAGGAAGCCTAGTTCGAACTACCTAGTTCGTGCCGCGTGTAGCCGCGCGGCACGGGGTTCGAACCAGCCGGGATTTAAAAATGGCGGCGCCCCGCTTATGCAAATGAAGCCCGGGAAATTCAAATCCCGGGCTTCATTTGCAATTGCGGTATGCCTACATTACCCCGCTAGTTCGAACTAGCGGGGTAGTGTAGACATACCCAGGGAGAGTTTGAGCGAGTGGCTCAGGCTAGCCCCACACAGTGTTCTGTTTTCCCTTTCTTGGCACCACTGCAAATTCACGAGTGCTGGAAGCCACAGCTCCCAGCCCCCACAGGGTGCTCCCCTTGGCTCCCAAACTCTCCGTAGTAGCCTGCAACCACAGGGAACTCACCGTGGAGGCCAGGAGTCACTGGGAACTCACTGCAGATGCCAGGAGCCACAGTGAGTTTCTTGCAGCTCCCAGCTCCTATGCCCCTTCCCACCCCCCGCCCTCAGGCTGAGAGACACTCGCAAATATGTGGAACTGCAAATAGTGATTCTCCAAATTGTGAGGGTCCCCTGTATGGTTTCCCTATGCATGACTTTAAGCCCTTGAGTAGTCCCTTTGAAGGCACATGGTTAACATTATGTCCATGTTAACTTGTGTATTTAGGCACACAAGTAATAGGACTATTGACATGTTTAATGTTGCACACTTGCTTAAATGTTTTGTTGAATCAGTGTCCATATTCTCTGTGCATGTGATGCTAGAGAACAACATTGCTCCCACTTCATCTGGTCCCATGTCTCCTCTCACTGCGTAGCCTCTTATAGGGCCATCAGAATCCTCCGCTGACATTTCACTGTGTTTTTCATAAAATGGAAAAGCTGCTTTCAAAGAAAAGCAAGAGATGGACAAACTCTACCTGAATGAGAAAGGTTTGGATCATGAAAACAATGACCAAACCTTTACCTTTTTTCTTGGGCTTTTGACAAAAGCTGGGGCTGTTTCTCAATCTTTCCTGGCTTTTAGAAAGCTGTATAAAGGCTATCACATGAATTGCTAGTCCTAGTAAATGGAAGGGGATTGGTAACTTGTTGTTATTGCTTATTTGATCTCAAAGATCAATCCACTTCTCACTTTTATCAGTGGCAAAAGGAAAGCGTTTACGTCTAGTGTGACCCTGGCATTGTATCCACAGTGGAGCTGAGATGCGGGGAAAAGAAGCACTCATGGCCTGATTCTTCTCTTGCCTTCACTTGGGCAAGTCATGAGTAAATCCACTGAAAGGATGACATGGATCTAAAACCAAGCTATGTTAGAAGAACAGGCCTTTGGGAGCTGAGGGCAATTTCTTTCCACACCATAGAAAAAAAACATTTTACAAGTCTCATTCAGAAATAGCTTCTTCATATGCAGGCATATGCCTTATGCAAAGATCAGCCAGTTGGCAGCACAGTTTATAAGTAAGATTCCTAATCACTGTGGCCCAGATCCTTAGAGGTATTTAAACTCCTAACATCCACTGACTGAAGGAGCTTAACTAGCTACCAGGCTCTGAGTCTGTGTATTCTCACAACCAGCAGCAGGAAGATCCTATCAACATGGCATGGATATAAAGGCCTTAATCTCTGATAAGTACAGAACTTCAGGGCCTGATTACTTTTTGTGGGCCCAGCACCAAGGCTGTGTCTACACTGGGCCACTTATTCCGGAAAATCAGCCGCTTTTCCGGAATAAGCTGCGAGCTGTCTACACTGGCCCTTGAATTTCCGGAAAAGCAACGATGCTCTACTGTACAAAATCAGCCTCTATTCCGGAAAAACTATTCTGCTCCCGCTCGGGCATAAGTCCTTATTCCGGAACACTGTTCCGGAAAAGGGCCAGTGTAGACAGCCCAGTAGTCTTTTCCGGAAAAAAGCCCAGATCGTGAAAATGGCGATCGGGGCTCTTTTCCAGAAAAGCGCGTCTACATTGGCCACAGACACTTTTCTGGGAAAAGGGCTTTTCTGGAAAAGCAGCCTGCCAATGTAGACGCTCCTTTTCCGGAAAAACTGAAAACAGAATAGTATTCCGTTTTAAGCATTTCTGGAAATTCATGCCAGTGTAGACACAGCCCATATGTATTTGTGGGACCCCCTGGGGAATGATTGTAAAAAAAACCAGGAGATCAACACACAAGTTTTCTTTGATGCAGCATGAACTGGAGTAAGGCAGGGGCCAACAACGGGAGAGAGCACAGTGGGGTGGAGGCCAGTGGAGGGTCAATCTCTGGAGAGAACTAGCAGTCAGCAAGCTCTCACTCCATGATTGCTATGGCTGGACGGGGGATGGATCTGATGAGGACCTGTTCTTTTCATTCCCTCTGCGGCATGTGGCCTTGGCCACTGTCAGAGGACAGGATACCGGGATAGAAGGACTTTTGGTCTCACCCAGTATGGCCGTTCTTATGTTAACTTGTCTGGTGAATGATTTTGAGAAGTGATTGTTGAGAGCCATGTCTGGGTTATACAGCCATTGTCAAGGATCAATCTATGGTCACACCCACTTGCTCGGTGTCTCCCACACTGAACATTCCTGATGCAGTTACTTCTTAAACCTGACTCCACTGAAGGAAGGGCTTGACCATGCAAGCTGCTGAGTCCACTCAACTCCAAGGGAGTTCATTGGAAGTCGAGGGCATGCCAGCCATCGGCATGATCAAGCCCAAAGCCTCCAGCCTCCAGAGAGAACCTACAAAAACTGATTTTTTTTCCCCACCTGTTTTGCTGGCAGGTTATGATGCGGTTGGCCGTTCCTTACAAATGGAGAAAACCTCAGTGTGCCCAACTCGTTGATATGAGAAAGCAGTTACATTTCTCTACACCAAGAGCATTGCTTTCAAAATACTCCATACTCTACAGGATTTTTGCCCAGCTCTCCACTGACGATACTATGGAACTTGCTGGACATCTCCTTGCTGTCAACACCATACACAAGTGAATCCTCTTGACTGCACTGTAAAGCCTTGTCCAACACACATTCCAGTCAGTGGGAGACCTTTAATTTACTCCCCTGGGCTTTGTCCCACATCTGGAAGTCTGGTCTCCCCCTCACCCCCACCCCCGGGGAAACAGCAGCACAACAAAGTGCAGCCTGGAGGCTTTTCCATTACTGCTCCGATTGGCTGAAATCACAGCCAACAGGAGCAGCATCAGGCAGTGCCTGGGAGCAGCAGGAGACATGGAGCCATGTGCATCCCCAGGGAGCTGCGCCAAGTAAGCCTCCCTGTTACTCAGACCCCATGTCCCCAGCCCACTCCTGCCTAGCACTTCCACCTCTAGCCTGATCCTACATTCCCCCCCCCCGATCCCCACCTCCACTTCACTCCTGCACCCTGCCTCCCACCCACCCAGATCCCACATCCCAAGCCCACTTTCCAGAAACCCCCTCCCACACACTGACTCCTTCATTTTTGGTCCCACCCCAGAGCCTGGGAAGCCCACAAAATCTACTAACCTGAGACCCCTAAGCTCTGGCATGCAAGGGGAATAGCAGCAGTGTCTTTCTGCTTCTCATTTGGGGCCCATCAGTGAAGTGCAGCCCCTCACTGATTTTTCTGTGCAGTTGCTGTCCTACAAAAATTATTCCGGTCTGAAAAACCTGCCTTCCAGTGAGACACTAAGAAACTTCATCTATTTAGTTTGTCCAAGAGAAGATTAAATATTGACTTGATTGCTGTCTACAAGCATCTACCTAGGGAAGAGGTTTCTGATTGCAAACAGCTTTTTATTCTATCATAAAAGGCATAATGATATGCAAAGTCTGAGATTGACAAATGAAAGCTGAGATTAGACAAAATTCCAGCTAGAAACCTTTTAATGGTAGAGGTTAACAACAATTGGCACCACTCAGTTTTTTATCCCCTGGCCACCAGTCTGGTATCCAAGAGCCCAAATCAACTCGTTACTCTACACAGAAATGTTTTTTTTACTTAAATATGTTATTTCTATTTTTTCCCCACTCTTATCGTGTTCTTTATTCCAAATGACTATCAAATCAATTTCTTTATGGAAAAAGGGTGGAAAGGGGCATGAAAGGATGTAACAAAGCTAGGGGGTTGTTCTTTATCTAAAGATAATGCACTTGCACAAGCAACATAGTTGAGGTATTCTATATCTAAAGAGAACCAATTCAAATGAGCTTTTCCAAAACACCATCTCTAAAGCGCTCTAGCAAGAATATTAGATTACAATGTACCATCCCAACAAACTCTTTGGTTCATCAGTGATTCTGAGGCTTGGACAGTGCTGCATAGTAGCTTTCCAGAACTGCTTTAATAAATTAACTCATTGGTAGGTGTTATATCTTCACTGCATCTTGGTGGCTACCAAATTTCAGGAGCGGGGAGGGAAAGATGGAACTAGTTGTACAAAACATTTTCAAGTTAGCCAGGATAAATTCAAATATTCTATCATTAAAACCAAACAGAAGGCAAACAATGATTCACCTCCTCTCATAACAAAGCTCTGTCATTCCAATTGGAAAAAGGATTGACTGATGATACGTATTTCTGGGATACTAATTAAGAATATGACCAATGACTGTCATATGATATCCTTATTGAAAGAAATTAGTGGGGGTACCTTGAATATTTAAAAGGACAAAATGATAAACTGTACAACTCTAGCCTGACACTCTCTTTTTGATTTAGTATTTGCAAAAGTTAAACAAACACCCCAGCCAAGTGCACATTCTTTGTAGAAGGCAGCAAGACATCAGGTGCCAGTTTGTGATTACAAGGTTCACTTATGTAAAAGCAATTAAGTTGCTTTGTTAAGTGATTGCAGCTAAGTAAAAATTTACTCTGGTTACTTATTAGCCACAGTGCCTTACCTTGAGTGGCAGAATTCAGAAACAAGCAGCTGAGGGTTACATACATGTGTCAAACTCACCCAATATGCATACTACTTTAGCTATCAAGAAATATTTTCTCAGATGACCCAACTCACTGGATACCCGTTCAAAGTTTTAGGGTATGTCTACATTTCCAAGTTTTGTGGAGGAAACTACTGTAGACATGCTGAAGTAAAAAGACAAAAGTCACCAAAGCGAGTTCACACTTGTCCCCTCTCCTGAGTGATTGTGTTCACATTGGGCGCTCCCCTGTCAACCTCTGGAGCAATGCACTGTGGGTATGTATCCCATAGCACCTCGCAACTTGGGGCATCTTGGGGCTATGCAAAATGTCCTGTTAGGCACCGTTTTGTTCAGGAGCTTCTGACTCCCTTTTGTGTCTTTTTTCCAACCACCACTCTGTGCTGTGCACTCTGGCACATGTAGCAAGACAAAATGGATCCCGCACTTCTCTCATATGCTCTGTTAACTATTGTGAGGACCTTGTGCAAGGCAGTGTAGATAGTCTTGGAATTAGTGACAGAGGACGAAGACTCAGAGGAGCCTGACGACGTGCATGATATGGACAGTGGTACCTGTCATTACACTTGGCAGTCACTAAGCAGCTGTAAGGGGTAGAGTGATGCTTTTGGACTAGGGAAAGCAGCACTGAGTGCTGGGATCGCATCCTCATGCAGGTGTGGGATGAAGATCAGTGGCTACAGAACTTTAGGCTGCGTAAAGCAACTTTCCTGGAGCTGTGTGTCAGGCTGGTCCCCAACGCAAAGACAAGAGAACGAGAACTGCCCTCTCACTTGAGAAGCATATGAGAATTGCTGTGTGGAAGCTGGTGACTCCTGATTACTACTAGTCAGTTGCAAATCAGTTTTGGTGCTCTCCTGTTGCTAGCATGCAGGGCAATAAATCGCATTCTGCTACAGAGGACCATGACTGGGAAATGAGCATGACATAGTGGCTGGCTTTGAGGACATGAGATTTCCCAGGTATGGAGGAGCAATAGATGGCATACATATTCCAATTTCAGCACCAGGATTACATCGACAGGAAGGGATACTTCTCATTGGTGCTGCAGGTGCTCGTAGATCACCATGAGCATGTCATAGACATCCAACAGAGGATGGGCGGGAAAGGCGCATGATGCATAAATCTTCAGGAACACAGGCATATACAGAAAGCTGCAGGTGGAGACTTTCTTTCCAGACCCAAGATTCCAGTGGAGGATGTGGAAATGACCATTGTGAACCTGGGAGACCCAACTTACCCCTTGTAGCCCTGATTCATGAAACCCTACATGGGTCACCTGGATTTAAGGCGGAACAGGTGCTGCATGGTGGTTGAATTGAGCCTTTGGGAGATTGAAGGTGAGATGGAAGTGTCTCGCTAGGCCAGGCTAGACCTCGCTGAGAACAGTATTCCCATGGTTATCACAGCTTGTTACACTTTGCATAATGTGTGTGAATCTAAGGAGGAATTGTTTCCCCAGGGGTGAAGCACTGAGATACAGCACTGGGCTGCAAGTTTGAGAGCCGGACACTATGGCTGTGTCTAGACTACATGCCTCTGTCGGCAGAGGCATGTATATTAGGGTTGTAGGCAAAGGGAAATGAAGCCGCGATTTAAATGATCGTGGCTTCATTTACATTTACATGGCTGCCGCGCTGAGCCGACAAACAGCTGATCAGCTGTTTGTCGGCTCGTGCGCTAGTCTGGACGTTCCCCCTGTCGACATCAAACCTCGTGGGATGAGGTTTACCGGGGCTGCCGACAAAGGGCTTTGATGTCGACAGGGGGAACGTCCAGACTAGTGCACAAGCCGACAAACAGCTGATCAGCTGTTTGTCGGCTCAGCGCGGCAGCCATGTAAATGTAAATGAAGCCACGATCATTTAAATCGCGGCTTCATTTCCCTTTTCCAAAACAACAAATCTACATGGCTCCGTCGACGGAGCCATGTAGTCTAGATGTACCCTATCAGAGGAGCTCAGAGGACTGCTGTTAATGTTAGGGAGGCTCTGAGGGTGCTCTGAGGGTGCTCTGAGGGTGAAAATGAGGGGCATTGAGATAAACTTCTGTTACAGTTGCTTTTAAACTGCCCTCCCTCCAATGTAACATATAGCCAGGAACATGCCTTTAAAGCCTGCACCTGTGATTGGTCTGTGAGATTGTTAAACAGTAAATAAAAGCATAGAGCCATTCTAAAAGGGTGCCTTTATTCATGAGAAAACAGTGCACTGGAACTCAAAACACCCCTGACAGCTGTTAAGGGAGGTGACAGCAAACGGTTACGACTCACAGATGAATATAGGTCCAGGTATCACTAAGGGGCTGCGCCCTCTGCTTGCCTACCCTCCTCTCTTGGGCCACTTTCATTTCTCTGGGAAAGCCTGTTGATGCTGTTGACATGATGACATCCTTCTGTCTCCTAGAAGGAGCATTCTGACATCTGGCAGGAAAAACTTTTTTATATATAGAGAGAGATCATCACAGTTGGGAGAGGGGGTGAAGTGCACAGAAAAATGAGAATCCTCAAAGAGTGAAAAAGAATGTAAAAGCATAGAGGGGGTACTGCTGGGCACAGAATTGAGAAACTGCTGGTGGAGGGGGAGGATCCATGTTGGCTCACTGCTGTGCTGCTTGACTAGACAGTTGACGATTTCTGTCTGCTCCTCCTTCACCCTGATCATGTGTTCTGTGGTCTGCTGAGTAAAGGTCTGGTTGTCCTTATGGCTCCATAACTCTCTTTCTAAGCATTGTTCCCAATGTCTGCACTCGCTTGCTGATTGATTTAGCACTTCGCCAACCTAATCCTCCCTGTTTTTTTAGGCCACTTCTTTATCTGTTGCATCCTCTCCAACTTGGTCCATGGTGAGACCTTCAAGGCCTCTGCTGTTCAGCACAAAGCACACAAAGGGCTCTGTTAATTTTGAGTCCTACATTGTAACATTTCACTTATGAACCCATTTTCCAACATTTCCACTCACTTTCCCTTTGACCCTTGCAAGGAACGCATCTCAGCAAGAACCCTAATCATGGTGGCTGAAGGGGTGGGAGTGGCTGGTGGTTGTGCAAAAATCAAGACATTCTGGATACGGCTAGAAAATTCCCTTTGCCAGAACATCATTCTAATTATTGCCACATTTCTCCACAGGTGGGTAACACCCAGGCAGGCATCTACCTGCTCAGGGTAGGCATGGAAACTAGGGTTCAACTTCTCCAGCCTTGTGGCTTTTGCCCTTCTCCATATGTAGCCCATGTGTGCTCCACAAATGATTGATGAATGGACGGGGCAAATGTTTTACAATGGGGGAGGGGACAAAGATGCACTGCCATGGAATCTACAGCAGAAAATTGACAAGTACCTCTCGAAAAACGTTGACATACACTCTGCAGGATGCCATTGAGATCATGGCAAGTATCAATATCCCACTTGGCCATACTGATTAAGCTACATGGGAATATGTGCAACTGTCAGACACTCAGCCAACCTCCCACTTTTTCATGCCCTGATCCCAGCACTCCTCAAACCAAAGCCACTTACCCTGTATCTCACTCCCTGCTTCCTGGCCCTTGGGAAGTGATTGCTCAGACTGGCTTTGTCCATCAGCAGTGGAGAAAAGTTTCTGGCTGCTAGACATACTCAGCAACTCTGCAGGCAGCCCCTGGTTCTCAACTTTCACCTCCTCATCTACAATTTCATCCTCCATGTTAAGTCCTCTGTGTTCTGCCTGCCTTCGTGCCCTCAAAAGTATCCACAGGGCTCTTGGCAGTGGAAGTGGGGGTGACCATTGACTAACATCCAGCTCCTTATAGAAACAGCAGGTCTTTAGTGAAGCACTGGAGCATCAGTTTGCTTCACAGGCCTTATGATAGACTTGTCTGAGTTCTTTAATCTTCAGTCTGCACTACAGCATGTCCTGTTCATACCCCTATTCACACAAGGCTTGAGAAATGTGACTGTACGTGTCCCAGTTCCAATGGGTCACTTGCAGCTGGAAGAGGGCCTGAACTAACTCCTCCCCCCATACACTGATCAGATCTAACAGCTGCACTATGGTCCAAGCTGAGGAGAGTTTGGTGCAATGGCCAGGCATGAATCCGGAAAAGATGACATGATATCACTGCATGCTGAGCAAGTAGGTGATCACCCAGGTAAAGGGCAGAAAAGTTCAAACTGCTGAGCAGAGCAGCTGCTTGGGAATTATGGGACACTTCCTGGAGGCCAGAATCAGTGACAAAACACCTGCAGGTATCTTTATTGCAGATTTATCAACAACACAGGAAGGGGTAAAGACAAAAGTCCCTCGTGGAACTGTAAGACTTTTTTCAATGAAAATAGCTGTTTTTCCAAGACAAAAGTCACCTACATTGCAGTGTGAATGCTCACACAGTTTTGTCAAAAGTCACTTTTCCTTGACAAAACTTGCCAGTGTAGACAAACCCCCCAGGCCTCTTAAAGAGAGCGAGAAAAAACAAAGTATTAACCTGAAGATAAAACAAGTATTAACCGGGGCGAGGGTGGGCCATTTTCTCTACACTTACTTCTCATGTCCCTTTTTGTACCTATGTGTCCATGTTGCATTAGCACCGCTGCTATAACAGAGTGATGCAAGTAACCATATAAAGAAGCAGCAACTGAAAGAGATTAATTTAGAGTAGAAAAGACTTTCACACTGCACTGTGGCATTTCTGTCTCGCTGATGGATTCCCCCTTCCAAGCCATCCTGAGGATAGCAATGTGGTTGTGCTGCAAATAGTGGTATGCACAGCATTCATGTCTAGCACACTTTGTGGCTGCATCTAGACTGGCAAGATTTTGCGCAAAAGCAATTGCTTTTGCGCAAAAACTTGCCAGGTCTCTACACTGGCTGCTTGAATTTGTGCAAGAGCACTGACTTTGTAATGTACAAAATCAGTGCTTCTTACGCAAATACTTTCACGCTCCCACTTGGGAAAAAGCCCTCTTGAGCAAGAATTCTTGTGCAAGAGGGCCAGAGTAGACAGGTGAGAACTGTTTTGCGCAAAAAAGCCCCGATGGCAAAAATGGCAATAGGGGGTTTCTTGCGCAAAATCGCGTCTAGACTGGCCATGGATGCTTTTGCGCAAAAGCACTTTTTGTGCAAAAGCATCCGTGCCAATCTAGACGCGCTTTTGCGGAAATGCTTTTAACGGAAAAACTTTTCTGTTAAAAGTATTTCCACAAACGCAGCCTGTGTGTCTGCCTATTCATCAGAAGTATTCAGATTTTTGGAACTAGAGACATTGAAAATGGTTGTAGAACAGACACTAATTGCTGTAGAGGAAGAATGAGAGAAAAAACACAGAAAGAATAAACAAAGGAATGAGAAACCAATTAAATCCCCTCTAGAAACTTGGGATGAAATCTACAACAGCTGTATCTTTTTTAAATTCATAATTCTGCTTGACACTAGAAATCATGGACTGAACAGAGACACTGGATTTGTGGCTTATTACAACAACCTGTAATCCAGTTAGGGTAGGTCTACACTTCCCATGTTACAACGCTGTCACAGCAGTGCTGTAACCTGGGAAGTGTTATCACTCTTTGCCAGGAGAGCTGTCCCCTGGGGATAATTAAAAAAAAACAACCCTGAATGAAGGCTTTACTGCCAGAAGTGTAGTGCCCAGCCATAAAGTGTATTCTATACTGGCGCTTTTCAACCCTATCACTTTTGTCACACAGAAAGGATGTTCTTTCATACCCCTGAATGACTAAAATTTCAGCATTGAAAGTAGCAATACAGATACAGCCTCGCTCCCTCTTTTTGTCCTATGACTGTTGAAGTGTTAGCAGGTCACGCTACCTTGAATGGTCCCCTACAATATGTGCTAATTACTTATGCTAAACAATCTGTTCCATTTTGCATTCTGCTGTGACACTGGGGCTTTTCATTGTAAGCCTTTACTCTCTTTAATAAAGGGATTTTTTTTAAAGAAAATGGGATGAGTTATGTGTATAAGATATAGATGTCCACAGAAAATCGTATCACCATCTGAGTCTTGGATAGACATCTACAATGAAATCTTGGCCCCTCTGAAGTCAATGACAGAACTCCCATTGACTTCAATGGGGCCACGATTTCACCCCATACTCTAATTATTGATTTACTGTTCTGTTAACTCCAAAAAACAAAACAAGACTATTTCCCAGATTTGCTCCACTGCTTCTTTAATGAACCAAAACCAAGACAATTGTTACTGTATATTAAATGGGGATGGGTGGAGTTTGAGGAGATATTACAGTAGAGTGAGATTACCATCTGTATCTACTTATACATTCAAACAAGATATGGTTGGCTTATCTGTTTCAAAAGAAAAAGATTCAGCTTCTGTTTTGGCAATGAACAAATGTGATTTCTTTTTATCAAAGAATGCTGCACAACTGGCTTAGGCTGGATTCACATTCCACACTGAGAACTCACGGCTATTTCCACTTCCTGGTTAATCCTGACCAAGTCTACTAGTTAAAGGTGGAATTCACTGATTATGCACTGGTGACCCATAAAAAGTGCAATCATATACAGCAACCACACACAGGGGAGCAGTTGATCTGACCTCAAATCCCATGTTGTAGTCTCCCATGTAGCTACCTGAGGCTATGTGGAATATAAATTTAATATTATGTAAATTAGACTATTATTAATTGGAGTCACTACTGTTCTCACAAATATTCCACTAAATATGTTGCTATGGCTGTGTCTAAACTACATAGCTCCGTCGATGGAACCATGTAGATTAGGCTGAGCAGCAGAGGGAAACGATTATTTAAATCGCGGCTTCATTGAAATTTAAATGGCTGCCGCGCTCTGCCGACCAGCTGATGATCAGCTGTTTGTCGGCAGATTGGGGCAGTCTGGATGTGTCGCTGTCGACAAGGAAGCCTTCGTTGACTGGCGCAGGTAAACATCGTTTCACAAGGCATACCTGCGCCGGTCAACAAAGGCTTCCTTGTCAACAGCGGCGCGTCCAGACTGCCCCGATCTGCCGACAAACAGCTGATCATCAGCTGGTCGGCAGAGCCCGGCAGCCATTTAAATTTCAATGAAGCCGCGATTATTTAAATCGCGGCTTCATTTCCCTCTGCCGATCAGCCTAATTTACATGGCTCCATCGACGGAGCCATGTAGTTTAGACACACCTTATGTGAGCATCAAGGGAACCTAGAAAGTCCTGAATGACTTGCCATGGAGCAGGCATGCCTCAAACTCTTTATCCCAAATATATAATGGACTGCCTCTCTGGACTGTAGTCCACAGCCTCATTTCACCCTGGGTAAGCCTTTTAGTACCAGATTTAATTACTTTGTTCCAAGTCCCTCAAAAATGTCTACTCTCTAGTAAGCTAGAGCCCTCTGCTGGTGATAGTTTTTTCTAAAGTTGGCAACAAGCAGTGATTTGTAGGGGTATGATGAGGTCATCCATCCCATGCTTAGGGCTGGACCTTTTGGTTATTTGGGTCTTCAATTGATTTAAACTCCACTGCCCCAGGTGTAATTAGCAACACCTCACATGGATCGCCAAATGTTTCAGACTCCCCTCTGAAGTGAAAAAGCTGGTTGCCTCTATGAAACTGTACTTGAGATGTTATTGGTCTGTTCGGTATCACATCCCAGTTTTGTAGGTATTAGCAATTGAAATACTTGGGGCTCTAGTCTGCACCGTCAACTAGTATCAAAGGCAATAAACAGGAATTGGAAAATATGGCCAAATATTTCTTCTGTTCACGCCCTATTTGCTATTGTAACGATCTTTGTAAAGCAGTGGTGGGGAACCTAAGGCCCAGGAGCCAGATGTGAACAACATAACAATGGTCATACTGGGTGTGATGGGGTGAAGCAGCCCCACACTGGACTTTCAGGGCCCAGCCAGGGTTACCTGGCTGCAAAGGCCCTGCCCCCGCAGCTCTACCGAGCATGCCCAGGCTGCAGCTCAACTATAAAAGCCTGGGAAGAGGCTCAGCCAGAGAAGGAGGACCTAGAAGGGGAGCTCCTGACCAGCAGTGACCAGCGACCCAAGAAGAAGCCGGCGGAGCTACTGGGGCTATCACAAGGGTCGTCAGCAGAGAGACAGCCACCCCAGTGAGTGCAAGTACGTAGGACCCGGCAAGTTCGTAGGAAGTGGCCCAGGGCAGGAGCCGGAGCAGCCTCTCCCACCCTGGGAACCTTGGTGCATTGCGGTAGGATTTCCCCGCCAAGGGAGTGGCAGGCTATCCTGCCACTCTCAGGGCCCTGGGCTGGGACCTGGTGGAATAGGGTGAGCCTGGGTTCCCCTACCAGGGGCACAGCCCCACTAGATCAGTGACTTTGTAAATTGACTTCAGCCAGTGGGCCCTGTCTTAAAGGGCCAGCCAGTAACTTTAATGTGTTGACTCGGGTCAGTGGGCTGCAGGCCTTGTCTTAAAAGCCCTACCAGTGACTTTTTATATTGACTTTGGCCAGCGGGCCAGCAGGCCCTGTCTTAAAGGGCCAGCCAGAAATTTTAATGTATTGCCGCAGGCTCTGTCTTAAAGGACCTACCAGTGACTTTATATGTGGACTCAGGGTCTTGTCTCTGCCCACCGGAGGGGGAAGGGGAAAACACCCCACGACACTGGGTCAGACCAATGGTCCATCCAGCCCAGTATCCTGTCTGCTGATACTGGTCAATACCAGATGCCCCAGAGGGAGGGATCACAACAGGTAATTATCACGTGATCCCTCCCCTGTCACCCACCTCCAGAGAAACAGAGGCTAGGGACATCATTCCTACCCATCCTAGCTAATAGATTCATGGAGGTTAGCTCCATCAATGGCTATCTAGCTCTTTTTTTATCCCTGTTAAAGTCCTAGCCTTCACCATATCCTCTGGCAAGGAGTTCCAGAGGGTGACTGTGAGCTGAGTGAAGAAAAACTTCCTTTTGTTTGTTTTAAACCTGCTGCCTATTAATTTTCATTTGGTGACCCCTAGTTCTTATGTTGTGGGAACAAGTACATAACTTTTCCTTATTCATTTTTTCCATATCAGTCATGATTTTATAGACCTCTAGCATATCCCCCCTCAGTCTCCTCTTTTCTAAACTGAAAAGTCCAAGTCTTTTTAATCTCTCTTCATACGGGACCCGTTCCAAAGCCCTAATCATGTTTGTTGCCCTTTTTGGAACCTTTTCCAATGCCAATATATCTTTTTTGAGATGACGCAACCACATCTGTACACAGTATTCAAAATGTGGGCATACCATGGTTTTTTATAAAGAGGCAGTAAGATATTCTCTATCCCTTTTTTGTGGCCCTGGGCTTGCCTGGATCCAGCCCCTGAAGCTCAGGGCTCCCTGCAGCATTGGGGAGTTCATGTTGGCACTCCAGCCCCTTGTTGCTTCCCTGCAGGGCTGGAGCACACAAAAATCTACTAGCTTGGGCCCCCCTTGGCTCTGGTGTGTCAGGGGAATATAGAGAATGTCTTTTTTTCTTCTGGGTCAGGAGCCAGGTCAGTGTGGCTTTGGTTTTGCTTTTGTGGGGTTGCTTTGTTTGATTCTCACTTGTGTGCAGCCCCTAACTGATTTTTTCTGTGGGTCAGCAGTCCCCAGCCCAAGAAAGGTTCCCTCACCCCTATTGTAAAGTATCATTTGAGAACTCATAATTTGCTAGTTAGTGTTGTCCTGACTTTTGTGAAGTTATACAACTCCCCAGTATGTTGTTATTACCACATGTTCCGAACCTCTCGGCCCTGCCCCTAAATTGGCAAACAGGTCTGTCCTCAACAAAGGAATGCATACTCTGTTTAATTTGCCATTAAGCAGTAAACAGACTCATCAAGTAGGAAGGGAAACAATGAAATCTCAAACACATGAGAAAAAGCCAACAGGGAACATCCTTCCACATAGACTCAGTCTTCTAGTGCCCAGCTGGAAATGTTTTTCAAGAGGAGGACTGAAATTATAAAAGGAGAAAAACACTCTCTCTCTCCCCATCCCATTCATTGCACCTGAAGAAAAAAAAAAAAGGAAGAAACTGTTGGACTTTGACAAGGGGGGATTCTGACCTGTCACATTTGGTCAGTAACACACTTTAATACATGTGGGCTGTGTCTGCATTGGCACCCTTTTCCAGAAAAGGGATGCTAATGAGAGCAGTCGGAATTGCAAATGCCGTGGGGGATTTAAATATCCCCCGCGGCATTTGCATGAACATGGCTGCCGCTTTTTTCCGGCTCAGGGCTTTGCCGGAGAAAAGCGCCAGTCTAGACAGGATCTTTCGGAAAATAAAGCCTTTTCTGGCAGATCCCTTATTCCTGATTTTAAGAGGAATAAGGGATCTTCCGGGAAAGGCTTTATTTTCCGAAAGATCCCGTCTAGACTGGCGCTTTTCTCCGGCAAAGCCCCGAGCCGGAAAAAAGCGGCAGCCATGTTCATGCAAATGCTGCGGGGGATATTTAAATTCCCCGCGGCATTTGCAATTCCGACTTTTCTCATTGGCACCCTTTTCTGGAAAAGGGATGCTAATGTAGACACAGCCATGGTGAAAAGCTTTGCCTAAATCGGATATCATTTGTAAGATAGGCATCAGCAATTGTTTTCTCTTTATTTTTCCACTAGCCAGTTCTGACTTTTATGCATCATTCCTTATACACACTTAGAATCTAAGTAGTCAATAAACTTGTTTTACTATTTTATCTAATCCAATGTGTTTAAATTGAAGTGCCTGAATAATTATTTGAGATATGCTGGCATATTTCCCATAAGGAATAATGGACTTTAAATATTTTGCACCATCCACAAGACATCTGGGCAGTACAGGCCATACACACAAATCTGGGGCTGAGTGTGTTGAGGTCACTCTGCAGTATAACCAAGGCTGGTGAGAGCCAGAGAATAACCCACGCATAGCTGGCAGCCTTCAGTTATACACTGCCTCTCAGGGTATGGCTTGAATGAGCAGTTCACATGGGAGCCACTTCAACATTGTAAGGCACTCAAGGTTGCAGGGCAGGGCTGACCCAGCTCCTCAGTCTGAATTGTACCCTGGTAGGTCACAAAGGGCTTGGTGGAAAGTATGTAAGAAAAAAATAATCAAACCCTTATGTGTAATCATGCCTCCACCCAAAAGCCAGCCAATCACTCTGTTCTTGTGTAGCATTATGCTGCACTGTAGGCAATGAAGTCTGGGAAGGAAAAGAAACAGGACACTCTGATGCTCTCTCAGTGAATGATTAAATATAGTGTGGCTTATAAATGAAAAGAAGAGGAATTCTCTTGCATGCTAAGAACAGACTCAGGCAACAATAAAGATAGGCAGGTGTTGCAATTAAGCAACAGTGGTGAAAGAGGGCTGTGTTTATAGCTAACAAACAAAAGTAGTATGCGATATTGAACTGGATTGGGATGATCCAAGAATCATTGCATGCTGGAACAGCAAAACCAGTAATAATTTAAAAAATGTGACGTTTTTAACCCAGCACTGAAGAGTGAATTGATGGTCCTAGATGAACACCTAACCAGGAACCCAACTGTGTGAGCAAAGGATGAGATAAATATTGTGACGCTATTGTGGTCTTATAATCGGATTGTGTCAATGACCAGCCTGGGGACATGGGCAGTAACTGTCTTGGGACCATACTGGATGAAGTGGCCCCCACAGACTTCCAAAGTAACTAGTCCTTTTTTCTCCCAAATCATCCAGTGCCACTTTAGCTCTCTTATGCACTAAGGGAAGCAAGATACAGTATTTCTCAAAATATTTCTCAAAATATAATTAGAAGATTTTCCTATTCCAGTTCATTGATTGGCTCACTTTCAGCACAGACAACTCAGCTGATCAATTCTTTATATCTTTACTATGTTTAGAGCCTTGAAAATCCATGGGTATCCATGGGCCACGGCTCATTTTTATATCTGCAGGTAACCACATCTGCAGCTGTCAATGAGGAGATCCACAGCTCATTTGTGGATACAGATGTGGCTGCAGGTACAAAATGTTGTATCTTCACAGGGAACTATGATTTGTATGTGCACAGATAAATTATGTTTAACAGACCATATTCAATAGAAGACTACTTATCCACATCAAAGCATCCACAGCTTTATCACTCCTGCCAGGTTTCCTGGCTACTTCCTTCTGTATACTCGCAGGAAGAGGAAGGAGAGAGGACAA
Organism: Pelodiscus sinensis; assembly: GCF_049634645.1. Taxonomy (NCBI): domain Eukaryota; kingdom Metazoa; phylum Chordata; order Testudines; family Trionychidae; genus Pelodiscus; species Pelodiscus sinensis. Next base: position 119,119,131 of record NC_134712.1, on the reverse strand, counting down.
ATAAGTTGTCTCCCCTTTATTGCAAAGGCATATGTACCATTGTGGTGAAAATGTATTCATTACAGTAGAACTCCAGTTCTTTGCCTCTGAGAAACTGAGAGCTGTTCTATTGGACTTCTGTCATTTAACCACCGAACAAAACAAATAGCAACCTACAAAGTTTATGTAGTAAAACAGTGTTAAGCGTTTATAAATGGATCTTATGTAGTTTTATATGCAGAACCTTCTTAGCAGTATGGTTTCCAAAGTGGGATCATCATGAACAAGAATATGATACAGATAACTCCAGATATTCCACTAAGCAAATAAATAGCATCCTCTTGACATGCAACAAGTTCAGATGAGTCAAAGCTACAACAGTTAAAAGAATCTAGAGATATCTCTATGGAGGTGAAATTCAGTGACTACCTTGAAGGGATAGCATTATATTGTGAATTCTTTTGCACTAGGGAGCTAAAAGTCTGAAATCATGGCCTTGTTTATGTTTCTAAGACCCATATATGGTCAGAGCCTCCTCCCCACCTCACTGATTCCTTGGCCACAACTTACAGACCTTATTTTTATGAAAGTTAGATCTAATTTTCCCCCGCAGGAGAATGACCCTCCCTTTGGAGAAAATTAGTGTCACTTTCATAATGCAAAAGTTTTTGATAGGGAGGATAGCAAGAACTTGGCTCTATTTTTCTCCCCATACACAAGGTATGAATAAGATAAGAAAACACTAATAGCTTTGTTTTTATTAATAATATTAGCCAGTCTTTTGTTTAGTGGAGAGATGGAAGAACTCCAAGATATGGTACTAGTAAGAAGGAGAGCTCAGTGTCATGGCCTATAAACATAGCACTAGCAGAGAGCATAACAACGACTTTGTTTTGTTGCACATAGCAAAGGCAGAAGATGATGTCATCATAATAAAGTGGACTAGAACACACCCAAAATATTCTTGTTTCTCTTTCTTCCTTTTCACTCTTAGGTCAAATTCACTGCTGGCATAAGACATCAGGACTCAGCAGATCACTCCTAACGAGTGAAGACTGCCTCTCTCAAAGGTGACTAACCATGAGAGGCCATTTTCCAACTACTTGTTAAATTATATTTTATGCTCTTATTGCTCACTGCCTATATACTTCTTGCTGTTCCTTATTTACTGTACAGTTCTAGGAGTGGAAGCATTGGAAGAAGATGCAAAAGGAGCACTAGCTCTACTCCACCCGCCAATCCTCCTGGAAATGGTGGTCACTTTTAATTGCAAGTATTTGACCTCGGGAGAACCAGCAGGCACAGAGAAATTGAACCATCTTATTAAAGAGGGTATGATAATATCTTTTATTGGACTGCTGGTGAAAGAAATGAGCTTTTGAACTACATAGAGCTATTCTTCAGGTTTGGGAAAGGTACTGAGTACCACCTAAATACAAGATTAATACAGAATGGGGTGGAGAGAGGTGAGCAGGGATGGGTGTGTGGAGGAAGAGGTGAAGTCAGGGTAGGACCTGGGGCAGAATGAGGTCTGATACCTCACCAGCAGCTAAGAAAGACAGTGCCTATGGCCCTGGTTAGAATAATGAATAGTCAGGCACCAGTGTAGCCAGAGTGGTCCACATCCTTAATGTAAACAGGCAAAGCTACTTTTTCCCATCTCCTGGAATTGGACTAAGCAGTGCTGGTGCAAATCATGGGCTTATAGAGATTTACCTTGTCTGCATCAGGGGGTTGCACCACTGTAGCTGCACTGGTGCCTGGCCACTGCAGGCTATAATTGGGGGAAATTTCCCACTGTAGGTGAGAGTCCGTGCATACCTTTACCTGCCAATACCCTTCCTACATGTCACAATCCCTATTCTGTTGCTGATCATTGAGGGAAAAAATGTCTTGGGTATTTTTATTATAAAAATCTAATGACCCTATTCCCACTAGAACAGGAAAGTTCCTTGTTTGGAGGACTCTGTTTTGTGCAAACTCACCTCACGAGCCCAAGCCAGTAGATAGCCTTTGAGCATGTCTCCTGGATTGGGCCTGGCACACAATTCAGATACTTGAACACTTCCCTTCCCTAATTTGTAAATCATTTTGGGCTCAGGTAGAAAAGAAGTGTGCAGACATCTAGAATGAAGCAGCCGTGTGGGTGCCCAGAGAAGAAATATAGGCACCAGTGGAACTTTTTACTGCAAAAAACTTAGGTGCCCAGTAAGTTTAGGTGCCTGTAGGGTTCTGCTCGAGTTTTGTGAATCACAACAAAGCCCAAATCTGAGATTTAGGCAAGTAAGTCTCAGGGTTTAGGCTACTCAGCCCTGGCCTACACTAGGGAGTTATTTTGAAACAACAAGTGGAGCGTCCACACGACCAAGCCTGTTATTTTGAAATAACTCCTGCTTTCCATGAAGAATAACATTTCAAAATAGTGATTTCAAAAATAGTGGTAGTGTAGACACTCTACTGCTGCTATTTAAAACTAGCTACTCCCTCTAGTCACTCAATAATTATGCCCTTATGCCTCCTGGGGCTCCAAGTTAAAGTAGTGTTACCACATTAAGGGAGCCTGCCTAGCATGAATTTCGAGGCTTCTGTGGAATGTGGCCACACTATCTCAAAATAGTTATTTTGGGAGTTATTTCGAAATTTCCTAGTTATAGACATGCCCTAAGTTACCTTTGCGAATCTAGCTCTTCTTCCCCCCTCCCTCCCCCACACACAAGCATGAGACTTCTCTCTCTCCACCATAGCACAGGAGTCTCACTGTTGGGGTTAACACAGGCCTGCCAAATCTCAAAGGGAACTATTCAGTGAAAGTTATGGCCATTACAAGAAGAAAGCAGTAGTATTCAAGCCAACATTAACATACTTGCTTTGTCTTCCACTGCTTTTAAAAAAAGTGTGTTTTTGCCTCAGGTAAGTAAGATACTTTCCTGTAAAATTCTTGTGGAGAAAAGTCTACTGTATTTATCACTAACACAAACTGTGTGATGTCAGTTATGAGGAGTGTAGGGATGACCTCACCTAGGTCTCTCAAGGTACAAACTATAGGAATCTGCAGTTAACTTGGAGAAAAACAAAAACTTGGGGGGGGGGGGGGGGGAGAGTGTCAGTGAGCAGACCAAAGTTTGCATTCCCAGAACAAGAGCAGAGTGGCATCTCCCATGACAAAAATCAAATTACTTTTGGCACTCAAACAGTATACTATCATTGATGACCTGCTGTCCTAAACAAGAGATTTTAATATAAACATCTTGTCAGCTGGTTAAATACATGAGGGCTACGTCTACACTTCAGGCTTCTGGCGCAAGAACTGTTTTGCACAAGAGTTCTTGCACAAGAGCGCATCCACACTGCCGTGTGCTTTTGCACAAGAGAGTGTCCATGGCAGTGTGTTTGCTCTCTTGCGCAAGAAAGCTCTGATGGCCATTTTAGCCATAGAGATTTCTTGTGCAGGAAACCCCTGTTGCCATTCCACACTGCTGCCTTGTGCAAGAGTTCTTGCTCAAGAGGGCTTATTCCTCATGGGGAGAGGAATAACTCTTGCATAAGAAGCCCTCTGTTCCAATGCTTTACTGTAAACTTACTTGCGCAAGAACGCACATGCAGTGTAGATGCGCCGCAAGTTTTTGCGCAAGAACAGCCATTCTTCCACAAAAAGCCTGCAGTGTAGATGTAGCTGAGCTGTTTAATGTAACATGGTCCATCTCCCAAATGCAAACCTGATTAGTATTCGTCAGTGAGTAGGGGTGGTCAAGGGTTTCCGCCTGACAACAAAGACAAACAACTGTCTGGAGGTTATGGATCCAACAAACAACAAAGGCAGTGTCTCCCAGGAAAAAAAAAACGCTTTTTATTTGTGCACCAGGGCATCTGTTGCTGGCTCAACTAAGCTTCTGCAAGTTATCTGTATTGCCAGCAGAGTCAATTTCCAAAGCGCACACTAGGCCAAATTGAGCTCTGTGCTGGTACCTCCCCTTCAGAGGGGTTTATGTAGTCTCCCAGCCCAGCTAAGGGAGCCTTTGCATCAGTGGCCCAAGGCTTCACATGGGTAGAGAATTTCCAGTGCACAGGTTAGTCATGTCTCTTCCTTCTGCTCTGTACCAGGTTTGCCAAACTGGACACCACCTCCAGTCTTCCTCCTCCCCCAAAGACCCTGCTCTGCCTCTTCCCCCAAAGCCCTGGACCCTGCTACACCTCTTCCCAAACCAAAGGGAACCAAAGTGGAGAGGCTAAATGACTGCCCCAAGCTGATACTAGAAGACATTTGTGGCAAAGTATGGAAAGTAAAGAATTGAATCTAAATCTCAGAAGTCCAAAGCAACTAGACCATCCTTCACCTCCAATCATAGTCTAAGTAATTTGTTCGGGGTCATGTAGCAATCCGTGGCAGAGATAGAAACAGATCCTGGGAGCATCTCAATCTATCTGCTCAGTAACATTTCATTTAACACTAGTCAGTCTGAAGTAAATAACGAACTATTCTTTCCATAAATTACAAACTTACTTGTTTTAAGAAAATACTTTGTGATGCCTACTGTTTTTCATATTTTATTTCAAATGGAATTACTTGGAAGCATGTGCATTTGTGTTGGATCTAGTCTAATAAGTACCAAAACTTCACAAAAAAATTACTTTCATGATGTCACCTAACTCATTGTGATTTGTTAGCTTTCTTCTGTGGTTTTTTTAATGATGATGATGATTGAATGTCTATAAAATAGAAAATGGCAGGCATCTGTATTTTAGGAACCTATAACACCATACACACACTATATAAACTCTCAGAGTAATGAACTCTGTGTGGGCAAATCCTTGTGCAGATCACTATAGGAGGTGAAAGGATCTGAACTCAGGGGAGGGATAGCTCAGTGGTTTGAGCATTGGCTTACTAAACCCAGGGTGGTGAGTTCAATCCTTGTGGAGGCCATTTGGGGCAAAAATTTGTCAGGGATAATACTTAGTCCTGCTGTGAAGGCCAGGGACTGGACTTAATGACCTTTCAAGGTCCCTTCCAGTTCTAGGAGCTAGGCAATCTCCATTAATTTATAACTCATGGACCTCTTTATAGGTGTGGCACCACCATCAAATATTAAATTATGAGCTGAGGCTTTCAGAAAATATCAAATAGCATGAGACTTGATAAATTCCTGGGAGTGGACACCTTGTATTGCAGGGACTAAGCCTATGTAACCTTGCACTGTGATGTGACAAATGATTTTTTATGTATTGTTTTCATAAAAGTAAGTTTTACATTTTTAAAAAATGCCTTGTGTATTTATCCTATTGCATGGTTTCTTCTGATATCGGCAAATAACTAACCATTTTTAAAACTTATTATTCAGGATAGTCATTTCCCTTCTGCAAAAGGATTTTTTTTTCTTAAATGGCACTCACCCCCACTGGCTTTTAAACAAAGCAAGAAATCCTATTTCATTTGATTCAGTCTCAGATTGCATGCGGAAAACCGCTTCAATATTACATCCTGATCAAACACAAAAGAAAACCTGACCCAATGGAAAATGGCAAGCAAGGCAGTGCCAGTCACATTCGCCTCCCAAAGTCAGACAAAACTCAGAGTGGCAGTGCTATCAGCACCAGGGGCCATATGTCTAATTAAAAGGATTTTTTTTTAATTTAACACATAGCTTTCTTAGCAGAATTCTAAATATAGATATGATAGTATATGGCTGAGCTAGGATATAAATGGAAATGGCCCAAAGCAAAACAATGGTTAAAGTAGCATGATTAAAACAAATCAGCATTTTATTCTTTTTCTATTAATAAAACGTATCTGCAGATAAATCACTGATTAAACAATGAAGGTGCTAGATTAAGCTGCATAATTAATGAGTAAGAGAAATGCACAGAACAACAGCCTGATGTCCCTGTGCGTTTTGGGAAACATTCTGCTGGTTTGAAAGCCGATGAATGAATGGCTGAGCAGATGGTGTTGACGGGAGGGCTTTAGTTCCCTTGGCCATGGGATTCTGTTCTGGAAAGAAGAAGAGAGGGGTCCACCTGACCAAGAAGTGAAATACTATCTTCATGCACTGACTTGCCAACTTAGTGAGGAGGGCTTTAAGCAAAGTTCAAAACAGGCAGGTAAGAAAAACAAAGAAGCACAAAAAAGGTGAACTTAATAGAATGCTAGATGGGGGGCGGGGGTAGAGTGATAGAACCAATAAGAGGGAAAAACAGGGAGGGGGGCAGAGACTGTTCAGCAACTGAGATGTTGCTACACAAATACAAGGAGTGTGGGAAATAAAAAATGTATTAGTAGATCAGAAGGGACCAGTTAAAGTCCCTATATAAAGATAAAATGGGAAAACTATAGGATGATGCCATGGCAGGGATCTATAATACATGGAGATATACCTATCTCATAGAACTGGAAGGGACCTTGAGAGGTCATTGAGTCCAGTCCCCTGTCCTCATGGCAGGACCAAGTACCATCCCTGACAGATTTGCCCCAGATCCCTAAATGGCCCCCTCAAGGATTGAACTCAAACCCTGGGTTAGCAGGCCAATGCTCAAACCACTGAGCTATCCCTCCCCCCCAGCTATTGTAGACCCCAATTCAGGAAGAGAAGGTGGATAAAGCATTTTGAGAATAAAAATATCCACAACACAAGATCTGGTAATAATGGGGGTCCTAACTATCCGAACATTTGTAGGAACAGCAAAGATGCAAACTATAAGTTCTTAGAATAGTTTGGAGTCAATTTTTTGTTTCAGCAAATGGAGGAAGTAACAGTCAGTCATTTTAGACTTGATTCTGACCAACAAGGAAGAACTGGTTACAAAGGTGAAAGTGGGCAGTAAAGTCATCATGAAATCATAGAGTTCATTATTCTAAGGAAAGGAAGGAGTGAGAACAGCAGAATATGACTGGTACAAAGGAATAATTGTATGCAGAGTTATAGCCATTTTTCTACCACAGTATCAGAGACACAAGGTGACTCACTTCTCTTGATGAGAAAGAGCAGTTTTTGAGGTTACACCAAACTCTTCTTCGGGTGTGAAAAATATACTCAGAGGGTCAGAGATAAATGGGAAAAATAATAACAGAAAATGTGGAAATGGCAACTTAACTTTTTTGTTTCACTTTTCATCAAGAAAGTTAGTGCTTGATTGGCTGCCAAATATAATGAAATCTCATGAAAATGAGGTAGGTTCAGAAGGTAAAATAGGAAAAGAACAAGTTAAAGATTACTTAGCCAAGTGAGATGTCTTCAGGTTACCAGAGTCTGATGAAATACATCCTAGAATACTCAAGGAGTTGAGTGAGGAGATATCTAAGCCATTAGCTATTACCTTTGAAAAGTCATGGAAAACGGGAGAGATTCCAGGAGACTGGAAAGGGGCAAATAATGCTCATCTATAAAAAGGGAAATAAGGACAACCCAGGAAACCACAGACCAGCAGTTACTTTAACTTCTGTGCTAGGAAAAATAATAGAGCAAATAATTAAGGAATTCATCTGCAAACATCTAGAATAGATTAAGATAAGTAAACAACAAATCATGTCAAACCCACTTGATAGCTTTCTTTTAGGACAACAAGCTTTGTAGATAAGAGGGAAGTGGTAGATGTTGTATACCTAGATTCTAGTAAAGCATTCCATACTGTCTTGCATGACCTTCTCATCAATAAACTAATGAAGTACAACCTAGATGGCATGACTGTAAATTGATTGCATAACCCCTTGGCTAACTGTTCACAGTCAGGCTGGATGGGTATAACATGTGGGGTTCTGTAGGGATCAGTTTTAGGACCGGTTCTGTTCAATGTCTTCATCAACAATTTAGATAATGGCATAAAGAGTATGCTTAATAAGTTTGCTGGTGATACCAAGATGGGAAGAGATTGCACGTATGTTGCAGGATGGGATTATAATTCAAAATTATCTGAAACTGGAGAAATGGTCTGAGATAAACAGGATGAAGTTTAATAAGAACAAATTCAAAGTAATCCACTTATGAAAGAACAATTAGTTTCACACATACAAAAGGGGAAATGATAGTCTAGAAGGAGTACTGCAGAAAGGCATCAAGGAGCCATAGTGGACCATAAGCTAAATATAAGCCAATAGCATGACACTGTTTGGAAAAAAAAAGGCAAATATTCTGGGATGTTATTAACAGGAATGCTGTAAAAAAAGACATGAGAAGTCATTCTTCTGCTCTACTCTGCACTGATTAGGCCTCAAATGGAGTACTGTGTCAAGTTCTGGGCACCACATTTCAGGAAAGATGTAGACAAATTGAAGAAAAGCAACAAAAATGTTTACAGGTTTAGAAAAAACAACCTGTGAATGAAGATTGAAAGTACTGGGTTTGTTTAGTCTGAAAGAGAAAAGACTGAGAAGGGACATGATGACAGCTTCCGTAAAGGTTGTCACAAGAAGGAGGGAGAAAAATTATTCTCTCTACCATTTGATGATAGGACAAAAAAAGCAATAGGTTTAAATTGCAGCAAGGGAGGTTTAGGCTGGACATTTAGAAAATCTTCCTAACTGTCGAGTCGTTAAGCACTGGAATAAATTTCTGCCATTGCAAATTTTTTAAGAGCAGGTTAAACACATTTCAGGGATAATATAGATGGTGCTTGGCCCTACCATGCATGCAAAGGACTGGACTGGATGACCATTCAAATTCCCTTCCAGTTCTATGATTCCATAAATACAAGGTGGAACAGGTAGTTGAGCACATATTTCAAGGCCCCTTCAAGGTGAAGTAGCCCACTAGCATCCCTGTACTCATAAGACAAAAAGTGGGTGATCAGCTGGTTACAGGTTGTGGTCATAAGTCACCTAGTCTCTCTAATATCCTGGAACTAACATGGCTGCAACAGTACTCAATACAATTGTTCTTTTTCTTTATTAGGACCATGATTTTTAGGTTCTAGCAAAGTTATGAATTTAAGCACCCAGGCTCATCTTTTGAAAGCATCATGAGGAGGAGGATTGATAGGCCACATAGAAAGTGATCAGTTGGCTTTATCTTCAGTGAAAAGTGTTCACCCACAGGTGGTAGGGTATTGTCTTGTATCATTCTCCTGAATGAATTCATTTGATAGCCAAATAATAATCTAGTTTCCCCCACACAGTATTATTATTACAGTATTTAGTGGTGTACCTCATCCAGAGACATGTTGTAATAGGGATTTGTGGGACCTATAAATCTTGAAAGATTTGTTGTGAGTGTTGTCATACTAGCAGTGCAGATCTGCCTGCAGGTTTCACATCTCTTGTTCTGGTAACGTCTGGTGCTCTCTGAGACGGTGATCAGGTGGCTTTATCTTTAGTGGATATGAAGTAATGGGCTTACTCTGCAGAAGAGAAGACTTGGTTTAGCTGTTAGGAAAAGCTTTTAACTACTAGGATAATTAAATTTTAAAACAGGCTTCCAAAGGAGGTTGTGAAATCCCCATCACTAGAGATTTTTAAAAACAGGTTAGACAAATATTTCAGCCCCCCCCCCCCCAGCCCTGAATTTCTATGAAATTATTAATCCAGCAATCATGCCACAGTCACCAAATATCTGAGTAACAGCTGAGTCTGGGTCTCTTCATGACAAAGGAAGAGTACACAACCAGAATCTTGGCTGCAGTACTGATAAGTGATAAATCTTATGAAACAAGTGTGTTTTAGGTGCACTTTGTACAGAAAAAATTATCTATGTTGAAGTCAGCGTCCATAAACATATGTCCTCTGTGATGTGTATTTTTTCCTTTAACTTAAGATGTCTGCCTGCTAGTCTGCTTGAGGCAGAACTGTAAAGCAATTGATGATGGAGTAGCTCTCAGAATGGAAGAGTCTGCTCTGTCCTAGGGAGTTTATAAACTGTCTTTCCTTCATTGTTTTCCATTGCTAATCTGAAACAAGTCATATACACTGTGTATATTTTGCTCCTTGTATTTGGCTAACGTTTTGTGCATGTGAGAGTGACCTGCATTACCAGGATAGTGAACCAAGTAATTTAATATATTGTTTCCATTCTAATCTTTATGAGACTGGGAGGATGGCCATATGGTTAAAGCACTAGATTTGAACTTTGCAAATATGGGTTCAGACCTCTCCTAAATTTTCTGCCTCCTCTTGGACAAGTCACTCTAGATCTTTCCCCCCATCCCTAAAATGGGGGAAATATTTCCCTTGCTCTATGTTTAGATAGCATATTTTTATATCAATTATGCTGTGTACTTTCAAAACAGGCAGCTTAAGTCTGTTAAAATATGCACAGAATCTATCAGTCTATTCACTATGGTAAGACAGGTAATAAGAAGTTAACACCTCGTGGGTGGCGTCTGTGCTAAGTGAGAAAACCTCTTCAAAAGGCATTCTCAGGTCAAGAAAATGTTTAATCATTAGTTTCAAAATATGCAGATTCCTACAATCTAGGCAGCAGGTTTTAAACACAGAGATACCCAAATAATCTGACATTCTGCATGCATGTTTGAGCCTATGTAGGGAAGCCAGTGTCTTAGAGCACTGACAACGTGGCTTATTTACTAAAAAAATCCAACATGAGCCTTGAAAAAAAGTAAACATACTGCAGGATCTGCAGCATATATGCTATTGGGAGATAGAGACTGCAGCACACCTAAACAGGTGCGTCTCAATGTCTGAAATGCCTGAGCAGCAGTGCTTTCATCACTGAATTATGCATGCATTTCGTTATGTGAGCACACTTTCAAATGTAGTAAGATTTAGAAAAAGAGAGACTGCAACAGGCAGTTTTTTTCTATCAGGAGGAAAAGCAGAGAGTTTTACCCAATAACTGAAAGTAGTACAGTAAAACTCCAATTGTCCGGCATCCAGTGGTCCGACAGTCCCGATAGTCCGGCACCAACTGGAACCCGGAAGTGCTCCGGCCAGCCGGACAATTGGAGCTGCTCCGCGCTGCTTCCTCAAGTCCGCTGCTGCTGCTTGCAGCCCCAGCTGGCCCGTTGCCAGCGGCTGCATGGAGCTTCCTCCACCTCCCTGCAAAAGGCAGAGGGTTCGCCTGCACCGTTCCCTGCCGACCCCCACCTCACGCCCCCTTCCAGAGTACCTCCTGATACTCTGGCATATCCGCTAATCCGGCACTCCCTGGGTCCCAAAGGTGCCTGATTATTGGAAGTTTACTGTAACGTGCCATTCAACCAATTTCTAATTGTTGTCATGCTTTCAGTTAGTGCTGCAAGCTCAATTATATCATTGAAATCTATAATTTGGGATGTTTCATGCTCGATGGAGAAAACTGACAGTCCTGATACGTTCTAGTATTGGGCAGCAGAGGTTAAGTGATTTTTTATAAGCTTTAGCTTACTAGAGCATCATTCATTGCTAGGCTAGTGTAAACTGGGTCTTACGTTAGCACACGTCGCGCTCTTTACTTCTGCAGCTTATTATTTTTACTTATTGTGTCTTTGTGCCCCTGCTTATGATGCGCCCAGGGTGAGTGCCCTGCTTGTCCTGCCCTTGTTACGGTACTGTTGCCAACCCACCAACTCCTAAGGAGGTCTTCAAAGCAACTGAACAAATGAAGAACAATAAAGCACAAGGTGCTGATGGCATACCAGCCAAAGTACTGAAAGTGCGGGAAGAAACATGGACTAACATATTTCATTTGCTGCTTTTCAAAATCTGGTGCACTGTAGAAACCTCTGATGACTTACGCAATGCTAACACACCATTTTGAAAAGGGAGACAGAATCCACTGTGGCAATTATTGAGGCACAGCCCTCCTCTCCATCACTGGGAAAATTCTTGCTAAAATCTTACTGAATCACCTGCTCCCTCTTGCAGAGGAAGCACTTCCAGAGTCCCAGCACAGCTTCAGGCCATCGCGAGGAACCAAGGCATCCCCCCCCCCCCCCGCCACACACCCACCCACAACTCCTCTGGGAAGTGCGGGCGTGCGGCCCCAGCTTCCCCAGGCCCAGAGCATGGGGAGGGTGGGTGCTGGAGGTAGCAACACTCCATCCCAATCCACCTACGGTCTGCTTTCCCTTCTGCCTGCAGCTTTAAGGGCTGCAAGGGAAGGGGAACTATAGAGCTGTGATGAGTTTAGACAGAGCAGACAGCAGGGCACCTGTGGGATTTCCTGGAGGCCCCTTATTTCAAAATAACTCCAGCCATCCTGACTACATACACACTATTCTAAAACACCAGATCTTTCTAAAATCAACTCACCCCTCAATGCTGGCTTGCAAGGCAACTTCTTTTCTTTGGGGGTCAGAGTTACAAAGGGGGAAGCACATATATTGTCTCAAATTCACATTGGTTCTGTAAATTGTGCTAACCTGCAAATATCAGACACCTCACTGTACTGCCAAATTGAAAGAAATTGGTTGACAGTCTTCATATTGGCTTTTTAAGAAGGCAACATCTGCTCCAGTCTCCTAAGTCATTGACAAGTGCGCTTTAGAGCGGCATTTCATTACAACTGTCAAAATTATAGAGAGTAAGGACTAGGAAATCTTGTTATATATTTCAGCAGGATTGCAACTAAACTTTGATTAATATTAGGCATCCACATTTGCAGAAGCAGCATTTTCTGTTTTTCAAATGCATTTGATATTATAGCCCAGAATTTATAGGGGTATTTTTCTACAAAATGCTTCACCCCGTTTTAATAATTTATGTTTTGTTATATCTTAGCTTTTGCTAAATTAAAGATTTTCCATAACTCTGGGAAATATTTGATGCAATTTTTATGCACACTGTGATCAAGGTTGGACTGCTAGATTGATGCAATTAGCTGTTCATTAAAAGCAATGGAGCTGATGCATTCCCACTGATTTGTTTAATCTGATATTTTGTGCATTATAAAACCTGAAATACTTGTAAGTCACATAATATCACCTAGCAATTCACAATATTTTTCAAGTTAACATTATACTTACACATTTTCCATGTAACTATAGCACATATGTATTACACCACTCTATGATGAAATAAGACATGCATCTACGGCAGTTGTAGAATTCAAATAGAACAGAAGCTTCTGTTCTTTCTCCAGATGCTTCTTGTCTTTCAGTCTGATCACATTTTCCTCAAGGTTTCAAACAGTGGTGTGAGCTTTACATTCTCTAGCCATCAATGTACAGTGTGAGTTAGTACATTCATTTATTCCCTCTGCTGTCTGGTTCAATTTCCTTACTCTGTACAGAAGCTCCCCCAACAATTTTATTACCCCATTTCAGCAATCTCATTTCCAAGTTTATAATAAGATGGCTACATTCAAATTTTACTTCTATTGACTGGTGATAGGAAAAAAAAGGAAATAAAGAAGTCATCTGCACACTAGCTAACCCATTGAACTCTTTATTTTCTTCAAACCTGCCTTGCTCACTTGATTTCACTGAGATATTTTAAGTTCTATACAGATATAAGGCTCAAATGTCAGCCACAATTGTTCACTTTCCTGACTTAAGTTTTTGATTCCGCGTCCTTCATATTCAGTTTTGATTTGTGAGTATTTATTTACCCATCCTTAATGTTTCCATTAATTACTTTTTTCTTTAAAAAGCTTTTACTTGCTTAATGAAAGAAAAGAATAAAAAGTAGAACATGTAAATTAATTAATAGCAATCTATGTAGTATGACAACTTTCAAATAAGATCATCGTGAAACACATTCCATGATAGTGCTACATTTACCTCAGCACAGAATTTAATCAAAGATAAAGAATTTAAGCTGTTTTTCATTTCAAAATGATTTTTAAAAACCAGCCAATTCTAGGTTGTCCATGGAATTTTCCATTTTCAAATCTTAACTATAGAACCGATTTTTTTCAGACTTCTGGGATTGATTTTTCATCTCTCATTTATCTCTACAAGATGATCCAAGTTTGAACAAAAAATCATTTTTTACCATTTTTTAGTTAGAATTTTGCCAGCACAAAATTTCTGATTGGTACTTCTAAGCAGGGACAGATAATTTTAATATACACTTCCAGAACAAGTCAATTGTTTTCTATTAGAATTTCCATCCCACACTTCAAACCATGGCCTATGGCAACATTTTGGGGTTGCTGGGCGCCTGGGGGCAGGGCCGCTCACATGCCGCGTGTACGGGGGTGGAGCCGCTCATGGGCCACGGGCCTGGGGGCGGGGCCAAGCATGCGCCGCACACCCAGGGCCGGCACCGGCATGGGCCGCGACCCTGGGCAGGGGCCGCCCAGGCTCCGTGCGCCTGGGGCTGGCACCGGCATGCACCGCAACCCCGGGGCCAGCACTGGCATGCACGCCCAGGGGTGGGGCCAGCCCACATTGTCTGTTCTGTGGGCGCACATAAATGGCCCGGCGGGCGCCCGGCGCCCACGGGCACCGCATTAGGGACCACTGGCCTATGGGCTAAAACTAAATGTGGGAAAAATAAACAACAAAGTAGGTTGTTTGAGTAAAATTATGAAAAAAGGTTAGAATGGAAGCTAGAATTACTATGCCTCTTCCTCATTAATTCAAGTAAGTCTTATGGCATGTGTTATACAGGTCAGATTAAATGACCATAGCCATCCTTTGTTTTTATACTCTATTACTCTTATATTGCATTTCAAACAAGTTACTCATCTCCACAACCCCACTGTGCAGTAGGTAAATATTATTAACCCTGTTTCACAGCTGGAGAAACTAAGGCACAAAAAATACAGAGCTTGCCCAAGGGATTTAATGTCACAGAGAGGATTAGAATGTTCAAGCCCTTTGTTTTCAAACCCATGCTTCAAGCACCAGATAATACTCGAGTTGCTTAAACAGCACCCTGGCAACATACAGTCTCAACTGGCTGCTCAGCAGAAAAGCCAGCTGCATTGTAAGCCCTTGGCTGATGGCTATGGAGGAACTTGCAATATTTTGAAGTCCACTGATAGTAGCCCAGGCTGCACTCGCTCACCCCCACAACTGTGAATTGCTCTGAGGTCACTCCAGATACTGAGGGACACATAGCTGTGGGTTTTAAGAGTTCTAGGAGACCACCATCAGTGTTTCCTTTAACATTTTCTATCCGTGGGCGGGTGGAAATTTCTTATATTCAATACCAATATTGAGGTAGCATGTGGATGTGCACCACCAATACAAACAAAAACATCTTTAAAAAAAAAACAAAAAAACAGTCCATAGATGTGGAAGAAAAAAAATATTAAAACAAGGGATAGTTAACAAGGAGTTACACTTTCAATACTGAATCTCAAATAAAATATTAACACTACCCCGGAGTACATCTATCATCATCCTTTCTAACAACACAAGTGAGTAAACATACCAAAATGCATATTATCCACACATAGCTCAGCTTTAAGATGCTAAACAAATCTATGAGTCAACTAGAAATAATCATGCTCTCCTTGCAAATATTAGAACAATATTCACTGACACTGGGAAGGAGAGTAAAAGGCATTCACTAAAGCTTATACAGTTTCTCTGGGGAATGTTTAGGATCCACACTATACAAGAGCCAGTGAAACATAGACCTGTAAAAACAGATACAAGTTCTCTCTGCTTTGAAACTTTCACCTTGTGTGTCCCCCCCGCAACTGGAAAAGTAGAAGCCCCAGAACAAATTAACACATGGGTTCAGGGTTTATAGACAGATGCATGTTTCAAAGATCTTGCAAATAAGGTTTTATCTTACAAATCAACTGGCATCACACCTCGTACTTGCTACCTCTGACTCATAAGAGCCAGCATGCTGCCACATAGCAAAGATCTGACCTTAATGCAATACTAATTAATACATGGTAAACTGTAACAATTTTTAAAAAAATCATTAAGACAGTTTTAGTTATCTGCAACACTCCAAAAAATTCTGTTAAATCTTTTTCTTTCTTGCCTCAAGCCAGTAGTCTCCAACCTTTTCATACCCAAGTTCACTTTTTAAATGTCAGGGCAAGCCAAGGAGATGCTGGCTTGGGGAGGGGGCCACAGATTGGAAAGTGTTAGGGTCAGGTGGAGGTTTGGGATGCTGAGCAAGCTGCAAGCTTGTGGATGTGGGGGTACACAAGTTTGGTTTTGGGTGTATCAGGGATTCGGGACACAGATTTGCAGTGTGTGGACGGTGCATGTGTGTTGTGGCAGAAGACTGGAGATGCAGAAATTTGGGGATTTGAGGGACTCAGGACAGGGGGCTCAGGTGTATGATGGGCTCAGGTATGTGTCAGGGGTACAGGAGGGTTATGATGCTGTGGCCAGATGGGGGCTTGGCCACAATTGGGGGCTTATTGGGCAGGCTTCATTTTTAAACAACATATGATGCCCAACCCAAAAGGTTTCAACATTGTCTTTATTTATGAGAAGGGTGGGGTTTCAGTCAGAGGCCACTGACACAAAGAAAAATCAGTTGGGGACCACACAAGTGATATGCAAAAAGAAACAATCCCTCCAAAAACTCCAACCGTCATGATGTGGCCTCAACTGAGACACCTCACTCCCCTAGCACTCTAGCACCATAGTGGGGGGCGGAGGGAGGCAGGGTAGGTAGGACTGAGGTTCAAGGCCTCAGGACAGATTAACTCTTCTAGGATTCCAGGGTTAGTGGATTTTGTGGGCCCCTCTACACAGAGGTGGGGCCAAAAAATGAGGGATCCAGTGTGCAGGACAGGGCTGCCAGTGAGTGGGATAGGGATGGGGATGCAGAAACTAGCTAGGAGGCAAGCTGGGGAGTAGATGTCTGGCCAAGAGGGAGGGGACAGGAGCAGCTCGACCGGTAACTGCGAGTCTCCAGGCACAAGTATCTCTGGGGCAGGATCTGCAGGCAGCGCTGGAAGAGGTGCGCGTGCCGCTCCTTTAAGAAATCCAGCCACTCCTCATACCCTTAGGGTACGTCTAGACTACATGCCTCTGGCGACAGAGGCATGTACATTAGGCTACCGGACATAGTAAAATGAAGCGGCAATTTAAATAATTGCCGCTTCATTTAAATTTACATGGCTGCCACGCTGAGCCGACAAACAGCTGATAAGCGCGATAGTCTGGACGCTCCCCTGCTGACATCAAAGGTATTTGTCGACCACCCAGGTATGCCTCCTGGGATGAGGCCCTGTCCCACCCCAGGAGGCTTGAGGATAGTGCTGAGTTTTTGCCTCTGCCTCTCTTGCCTCCTACAGATGGGATTCCCCCACCCCTGCCAGGCAATTACTCCCTCCTCCTGTGCCCAAACTCCCCTGTCCTACAACTCTCTCCCCAGCCACTCATTCTTTCCTTATCTCTCTTCCCTCCTGCTCTCAGAGGTCCTCCCTTTGAAGCTGCTCAGAGAGACAGCCCTCCCGTGCTAGTAAGCTGAGCTCCCTGCTGTGCAAGGAGCTCTGAGCCTCTGTGCAGGGCCTTGCACAGCTTACAGGAAACTTAGCCTGTGATTTCTAGGAATAACAACTTCAGATTTTCTATTTGCCAGATAGCCTCAAAACTGACTTTTCTCCAGAAGAGAAAAAGCTAGCCATTTTCTTTTATAGATGAACACTAAGTTTATCTGTAACATGAATCCATAGTCCCAACAGTCAAATGGGACCCACTTCTGTGAGCATTTTGCTTCCATTTGTGCCACAGCAGGATAACAAAAGGCCTAGCAGAATGCAGTGGAAAACACAACTAACAGATTTCAACAATATATATTTTATTCTTTTAATATATAAACAGCAAAACGCCTGGTTCTCTATTGAGTAGCACAAACCAAAACTTAGAGGTCTCTGCTCTGACCAGCTCATGCTAACGTTAATGGAATTACACATGCATGATAACCTCATGAAAAGCACTAAGTACAAGATAGTTGTTATCATCACTACCTCAATGGGAGGGCTGCAACGGAGCATCTTAAAAGATTTTGAAAGATAGAGCTTCTTAAATGAAAAAAAATCAACTTTCTTTGTTGCAGTTTTTATCTGCTTTGCCTTACTATCTACATCTGATGAATTTTCTAATTGTTCTCTGTGTAATGGCCCTTCCCTCCAGGAACTTGAAGGTGCTTTATTTATATTGTGAAGTGTTGTGAATTACTGCTCAAATGGCAGATGAAATATAAACAAAAAACAAACCACAATGAAAATAGTGCTATTTATCCTAAAGCTATCACTAAAGCACAGGAGAGCATTTTACTGCCAGAGCACACCCTGCAAAGTACAGAGATTATAAAGAGAGTTAAGTGGCCACCTATGAACATGAATCACATCTTGATGGAAACAAAGCACCAGGAAATATTCATGCTGGGAAATATTTCATGAATGAGTCCAACAGAGTCATTCTGTGCAATAAAGAAAGTTCCAGTTTGTAATTCACAAGGCTCTTCATTTCCGTGAGCCTTAAACACTGAGCCAGAAAGGCAGTGGTTTAAGTAGCACAGGATTTCTGGAACTTGTGCAAGGAGTTAGCTCCTCTGCCATGTGCATCATAGAGAAGCTTAGGAAGGAGACCATGGAGAATATTGTGCCCACTGACCCAAGTACACAAGCTGGTGCAAAGAGGGGAAATTACAGATAAAGCAATAACCCTTTTAGACAGATAGGCAGTATGTTGATGTGTGTGCACACACAGCAGAGTGACTCTGCTCCTACCTTTAGCACCACAGAAAGGGCTCTGACTCCACTGACTGTGTATGCTCCTTATTTACATTCCTTCCACCAACACCTTTACAATCCAGGGTAGCCATGCTGTGTTTTCAGCCCTCTTCCTAGGGCCTGTGAGGGGCAGAGATCTCTCTCCTCTAAGATCTCTGAAAGACTGGGGTCAAATACCTGTTCCTCTGTCTTCTCACTTCCATCCTGTACCTTCCTTATCACTTGGCTCGTTGGCTCTTTAGTTTATCCTGAGTGTGCACACATGTGCGCACACACACACCCCTAACTTCAAACCCTCCCCTCCACTCCCCCACCCAAGAATACTAACTGGGATAATAGATTGGTGTCAGAGGTATCAGAGTAGAGCTTCATCTGTTAACTATCAGTGCTCCTCTTCTCCCTCTCCTGCCCAGCACGGCAAGCAGGAGGCTGGGGGGAGAGCGGGAGGGGGGGAGCAACTCTAAGCAAATGGCAGGAGATGCACAGCAGTAGGGGGGAGGGGCAGCTGAAGTGCTAGCACTTGATAGTCTCTTGGCCAAACCAGTCAGGATCACCTGCCGGAGGCTCCAAGATCTACCAGTAGAGTGGTGGTTGGCGACTACTGCTCTAAGCTGTGAGGCAGCTCAGCTTCACAAATGATTAATCAGCCCCGTCCAGTCAGTCAGCTCCCTGCACAGAGCCCCGAGATGCACTGGGCAAGGCTGATTAATCACCTGTGAAACTGTGCTGCTGCCAGTCATCTTAGAGGGAAAATTGCTACCTGCCCCACCCCTGCACAGGCTGCAGCAATGTGCTCTGGAGCCAGCCCCTTGTGCTTTGTAGCTACCTGTTACTGAAACAGGCAGCTCCCATTGGCGGGTTCTGGACAGAAACCAGCCAATTGGATTGTGCTGGGGGTGGGAGCAGCTCCTAAATCTTTCCCCCCTTCCCTGTGGACTCACAGTTTTAAAAGAAAAACTGCTCCCCAACCGTGTTTCTGAGTGGTGTATGGGTGGGACGAAGCAAGCGGGGAACCTTCCTGGGGCTCCCTGCAGCATCTGCAGGCCTGATCCAGTGGTTTGGTGGGCCGGATTTGGCCTGCAGGCTGTATTTCTCCTGGGCCTGCATTAGACTCTTTGTGCTCACACTTATTCTACAGAGTGGCTGTCCCTCTTCAACCCACAGAAGTCACATTTCACTGTGGGGGGGACATCTCCATAACTCTTTTTCTGCTCATAGCCCTTCACACCAGAGGCAGCCTGCTTGTATATTCTCTCTGCAGTCTCCTCCTTTGGTCTGGGTTCAGGCATGTTGCTATTTCCCGTTTTGCTCAATAACTGGGGAATCTGGTTCTCCAAGCCACCCAAATCAGTTCTTTGGTTTTTCTTCCCACCATTCTGGTGGCCAAGGTACATGGCATTCTCTAACTCTGTCAACACAATACTCTTTCCCCCTATTGCCCTGTTCTGAATTACCTTTCCCTTCGTACCCTTTTCCTACTGCCTTTTTCTTTGGTCTAGGATTTTCTGATTCTACTTCATGCCCTTGTCCCTTATTGCATGCTGACTCAGTGTTCTCCTATGTGGGACCCCTGTTTTCCTCTTAGGAAGAGGCTCTAGTCTGTCCTATACTGACTGGCTGAGGACAGTAGCCTATTGACTACTCTTACCCACTTCCACTTGAATAGCCTGCTCCTCTATGAGGGTCTCAGCCATTGAGCAGAATCTCCTTTCTCCATAAATACACTCCAGCTCTAAACTTCCACCTGGCAGTATCCAATGATGCTTCATCAAATCCTTCCAAATCAATGAGCATTCCAAGGCAGTATCCCCCACTTTTATAGGGATAGTGGATATTTGCTTGTTCTGCCCATCCTTTTCAGGTCACAATCCACCCACAGAATCCTGTAAATCCACATATCATGACAGTCTCTCTGGCTACATCTACACTGTAGGCTTTTTGTGCAAGAACAATTGTTCTTGCACAAAAACTTGCCGAGTGTCTACACTGCACTCACGTTCTTGTGCAAGTAAATTTAAAGTAAAGCGCTGGAAAACAGGGCTTCTTCCGGAAGAGTTATTCCTCTCCCCATGAGGAATAAGACCTCTTGCGCAAGAGCTCTTCCACAAGAAGGCAGTGTAGGTAACATGATTTTCTTGCACAAGAAACCCCTATGCTAAAATGGCCATTGGAGCTTTCTTGCGGAAGAGAGCATCCACACTGCCATAGACACTCTTGCACAAAAGCACAGGGCAGTGTGGACGCGCTCTTGTGGAAGACGTTTTGCACAAGAACTCTTGCACAAAACAGTTCTTGCACAAGAAGCCTGCAGTGTAGACGTAGTCCCTGTGTGTCCCAGATGCTCAAATTCGTAGCAAACTACTCTCTGGTCCCCTGAAGGAGTTTCTGACATTTCTTCTCCCCCGCCTTCGGTCGCCCATACAACAATCAAGATAGCCCTTCTTCTTCATGAATTCCATTCCCTATGTGAGAATTTCCCCCACCCAATACTTTATGAAATTTGCTTATAAATATGCATAACTCAAAGGTGCTTTGGAAAAATGCCTCAAGTAACCCATCAGTTTTAATGGCACAGTCTGCTGGATATGTATATCTTATTTTGGAGCATGTATCATTCTTGCATGAAAAGTTAGAAATATGAGGTATGAAATTGTTTATGATTTTAAATGTGCAAATGTAAGCCTTCACTGCTGCTCCAGGAAGCCTTGATGACAGAGTGGTCAACTTAACTTCAGAACAGCCTTGTTTGGCCTTTACGTCTAAGCAGCGGTTGATGTGAGAAAGACATGACCATGCCACCTGGTTCTTAGGTTTAACCAAGTAATTTTCCATGACAGGTAGGAGCAGAGAAGAAAAAGCATCCTTGCCCAAGGAGAATGTATATCAATGTTTCCCAACTGCCAGTCCTTGGACCAGTGACAGGCCATGATCACGGCGGCTCTGGCAGACAGGATTAGAATACACCACTCGGGGTGGGCGGGCTTTAGGACATGGAGTGTTGGCAATGGGGGGCTCTGGGGATGGGGCTAATATTGGGGACCGGAGGCTGGCATGGGAAGGGTTGAGGACGTTGGGTGTAGTAGGGCTTAGGAAAAAGGAGGCTGGCATTAGGGGGAGCTCTAAATGGTGAGGGGCTCAAGTGTACCCCAGCCCTGGCCCCCAGAGCTACCACAAACATCCAGCTTCAGCTTCAGCAGCTGCCCACCATGTGCATCTGCCAGAGCTGAAGTCAACTGTTCACAGGAGCTCTGGGCGTCGGGGCTTTTGGTGAACTGGTAACATTTTATTTTCATATTCATGAATATGCAAATAAAATGTTACCAATCCGCTAAAAGTTTGTGAATGGATTTGTCGGTCCACCGTATAAAAAAGGTTGGGAACCACTTATCAATGGGAAGCTATCTGTCCTTTTGTCTTCTGCTGGTCTGGGGAAGGTCCTGGCGCACACTGATACAAAAGACAAAAAGGAAACAACTTGAGACCCCAGTCAGAGTAAACAATCATTATTTGACTTGAAGGCTGGCCTGAAATAAGAAGATCTTATCTCACCCTGTGAAGTAACAATTGTTCTTCAAGATGTGCCCCATGGGTGCTCCACTCCTGGTGTCAGGTCCCGTCCCAGCGCCACAAATCAGAGAGCTATCAGAGCCGTGGTCCACCAGACCATGCATGCGTGGCTACCTTTGGTAGCATTCGCGCCTTTGATCTGTTGTGCGCGGTCCGTCCTCACTCAGTTCCTCTCACCCGCTATCTGAAATGAGAAACATAAAATTCCAGAGCGGGGAGGAAGGGTGGGTCGTGGAGCACCCATAGGGCACATCTCGAAGAACAATCGTTACTTCACAGGGTGAGTAACTTCTTCTTCTTCTTCTTCTTCTTGTCGCCCCGTGAGTGCTCCATTCCTGGTGACTTTGGAGCAGTACCCAAACATTTGAGGGCTCCAGAATTAAGGCTTTTGGGTACGAGAGAGAACTGCCATAGTCACCGAGGAATCGGCAGCAAATTGATTTACTACAGCGTAGTGCTTCATAAAGGAACAATGGGAGGACCATGTTGCTACTCAGCAAATGTCTCGAAATGGGACACCTCTTAGAAAGGCTGTAGTAGTGGCTACTGCTCTAGTAGAATGGGCCCTAGGTGGGCAGGAAAGAGGTTTGTTATGTATGGAGTAGCAGGTGGTAATATATGACACTATTTGTCTTGCAATGCACTGGGAAGTTAAGGGTTGTCCCTTGGAGCTGTCCACTAGTGACACTATTAGACGGTCCAATTTCCTGAACTGTCGCGTTCTTTCGATGTAAAACGCCAGTGCCCTCCTTATATCCAGTGTGTGTGTGATACTGAGTCTTGCATTGAAGTATGAGGCTTGGGATAGAAACAGGGGAAGAACAACCGGTTAGTTGATGTGAAAATCTGTACAAACTTTCAGAATAAATGCCAGGTGGGATCTCAACATCACTGACTCCTTAGCAAAGACCGTATAGGGTGGTGATGACATGAACGCTGCTGTCTCGCTCTCACTGCAAGTTGATGTAAGGACAAGCAGAAATAGAAGTTTAGTGGTAAGGAGTTGCAATGATATTGTAGCTAATGGTTCAAAGGGGGAGGGCGTGTCAATGAGTCCAGAACAAGGTCCAGGTTCCAGGAAGGTGGTGGTGGTGGTCACCGTGGTGTGTTAAGGTTTATGAGTCCTTTCAGGAACCTCTTTGTGGTAGGTTGAGCAAACAAGGAGAACCCCTCCTCCACATGATGAAATGCACTAATTGCTGCTAAATGCACTCAAGGAGGTTATTGCAAAGCCTGTGTTGTGAAGATGTAGAATATAATCAAGTATCTGGGATACATTAGTCACGTGCAGATCCATATTATTAGTGTCACACCAGGCCTTAAATCTGGTCCATTTGGCTAGATAAGTTGCTCAAGTGGAATCCTTCCTGCTGTGTATTAATACTTGTTTGACTCTTTGTAAACATGAGTGTTCAGCAGAGTTGAACCAACTAGCATGCATGCCGTGAGGTGCAAGGTTTCGGGTTTCGGATGACACAGGGAGCCGTTGTCCTGAGTCAAGAGGTTCGGGAGAAGAGGAAGAGTATACGGTGCTCTGATGGACATCTGGTGGAGTGTTGAATACCAGGGCTGATGTGCCCACGCTGGGGCTATGAGAATTACTCAGGCCTTCTCTATGGTGATCTTTTCCAGAATCTTGGGTACTAGGACGACCAGGGGAAAAGCGTATAGTAATGAAGTTCCCCAGTGACAGAGAAAGGCATCTCCCAGAGAATGGCATCCTATTCCCGCTCTGGAGCAATAGTTGAGACACTTGGCATTGGCTGAAGTTGCGAATAGGTCTATCATAGGAAATCCCCATTGGGTGAAAATACGATGCAGGCTGTGTGAATTTCCCATTCGTGCTCATGAATGAATCCACAATAGAGTTGTGGATGCCCGGTAGATAGGAGGCCATCAACACGGTGTTGTTGCGGATACACCGGTTCCACAAGCACATTGTTTCTATACAGAGGGATCGGGAGCAAGCTCCTCCCTGTTTGTTCACATAATACATAGTGGCAATATTGTCCGTGAGGATTCTGGTAGTTGTGTTTCTTATATGGGACTGAAAATGCTGGCATGCATGTCGTACTGCTCTTAGCTCGAGAACATTGATATGTAAGAGCATCTCCTGCATGGACCAGCGACCTTGGACAGTGAGGTTGTCCATATGCACTCCCCAACCGGTAATTTGTTTTGACGCTTGTGGGTGATGGAAGGGAATGCCCATCATGAGGTTGTATGGCTTGATCCAGTAACTGCAGGGATTGTTGCACATGTGGTGGTAGTACCACTACTTTGTGGACGCTGTCTTTCACTGGAGTATAAACTGTGGCCAACCAGTGTTGGAGGCAGCAAAAATGCAACCTTGCGTTTTGAACTACAGTAGTTGAAGCAGCCATGTGCCCCATTAGTTGTAAACAAACGCAAACGAGAAGCGTTGGAACATGTATTAGCGTATGTACAAGGTCTTGAATCACAGTAAAACATTCAGTGGGTAAGAAAGAGCGTGCTGTCTTCGAATTGAGTCTTGCTCCTATGAAAATCAGGTCCTGAGTCAGCTCTAACAAAGATTTTTGCACATTTAGGAGGAGACCCAGAGATTTGAAGGTCTGAGAGGCTGTTGTTACCATTTGCCTCGCTCATAGACTCATAGACTTTAAGGTCAGAAGGGACCATTATGATCATCTAGTCTGACCCCCTGCACAGTGCAGGCCACAGAATCTCACCCACCCCTCTTAGAATAATCCTCTCACCTATGTCTCAGATATTGAAGCCTTCAAATACTTTGAAGGCCCCAAGATGCAGAGAATCCTCCAGCTGTGATCTGTGCCCCATGCTACAGAGAAAGGCAAAAAACCTCCAGGGTCTCTGCCAATCTACCCTGGAGGAAAATTCCTTCCCGACCCCAAATATGGCGATCAGCTAAACCCTGAGCATGTGGGCAAGACACCCAGAAAGTTCTCTATAGTAACTCAATTGACCTATTTCCCACTGATAATGAATGCTCAATTAGTTACCAAGATCATGTTCTCAAACCATCCCCTTATCATAGAACTGGAAGAGACATCAGAAGGTCATCAAGTCCAGCCCCCTGCTCTAGCAGGACCAATCCCATCTAAATCAACCCGGCCAGGGCTTTGCCAAGCCGGGACTTAAACACCTCTAGGGATGGAGACTCCACTACTTCCTTAGGTAACCCATTCCAGTGCTTCACCACCCTCCTAGTGAAATAGTTTTTCCTAATATCCAACTTGAGACCATTGCTCCTTGTTCTGCCATCTGTCACTACTGAGAACAGCCTTTCTCCATCCCCTTTGGAACCTCCCTTCAGGAAGTTGAAGGCTGCTATCATATCCCCCCTCACTCTTCGCTTCTCCAGACTAAACAGACCCAACTCCCTCAGCCTCTCCTCATAAGTCATACGGTCTAGCCCCCTAATCATTTTGGTTGCCCTCCGCTGGAACCTCTCCAATGCGTACACATCCTTTTTGTAGTGGGGGGCCCAGAACTGGACACAATACTCCAGATGTGGCCTCACCAATGCTGAATAAAGGGGAATAATAACATCTCTGGATCTGCTGGCAATGCTCCTCTTAATGCAACCTAATATGCCATTAGCCTTCTTAGCTACAAGGGCACACTGTTGACTCATATCCAGCTTCTCATCTACTGTAACCCCCAGGTTCTTTTCTGCAGAACTACTACTTAGCTGGTTGGTCCCCAGCTTGTAACTATGCTTGGGATTCTTCTGTCCCAAGTGCAGAACTCTACACTTGTCCTTGTTGAACCTCATCAGATTTCTTGTGGCCCAATCCTCCAATTTGTCTAAGTCACTCTGGACGCTATCTCTGACCTTAAGCGTATCTACCTCTCCCCCCAGCTTAATGTCATCCGCAAACTTGCTGAGGGTGCAATCCATCCCCTCATCCCCGCCATCCTGACATCGAGCCATTGATCACTACCCGCTGGGCCCGGCCTTCTAGCCATCTTTCTATCCATCTTACCGTCCATTTATCCAATCCACATTCCCTTAACTTGCTGGCAAGAATATTGTGGGAGACCGTATCAAAAGCCTTGCTAAAGTCAACGTATATAACATCCACTGACTTCCCCATGTCCACCGAGCCAGTTACATCATCATAGAAGCTAATCAGATTGGTCAGGCATGACTTTCCCTTTGTGAATCCATGCTGACTATTCCTAATCACTTTCCTCTCATCCAAGTGCCTTAAAATGGATTCCTTAAGGATCCCTTCCATGATTTTTCCAGGAACCGAGGTAAGACTGACCGGCCTATAGTTCCCTGGATCATCCTTCTTCCCTTTTTTGAAGATGGGCACTACATTTGCCTTTTTCCAATCATCTCCCGATCTCCACGACTTTTCAAAGATAATAGCCAAAGGCTCCTCAATGACATTTGCCAACTCCCTCAGTACCCTCGGGTGCACTAAGTCCGGACCCATGGATTTATGTACATTTAGCTTTTCTAAATAGTTCCTAACCTGTTCTTTACCCACCATGGGCTGTCCATCTTCATCCCATCTTGCATCACTTAGCGCAGAAGTCCAGGAGCCGACCTTGTCCGTGAATACAGAGGCAAAGAAAGCATTGAGTACTTCAGCTTTCCCCACATCATCTGTCACTAGGTTATCTCCTTCATCCATTAGGGGCTGCACACCCTCTCTGATCACCTTTTTCTTGTTAACATGCCTGTAGAAACCTTTCTTGTTATCCTTCACATCCTTAGCCAGTCGCAATTCCATTTGTGTTTTCGCCTTCCTGATAACCCCCCGGCATTCTCGAGCTATACCTTTAAACTCTTCCCTGGTCATTTGTCCAAGTTTCCACTTTTTGTAAGCTTCCTTTTTGTGCTTAAGTTCACCAAGGGTTTCCCCTGTAAGCCAATCTGGTCTCCTACCCTGTTTGCCTCTCTTGCTACACATCGGAATGGTTTCTTTCTGTGCCTTCAATAAGGCTTCTTTAAAATACTGCCAGCTGTCTTGGACTCCTTTCCCCTTCATGTTAGCATCCCATGGGATTCTGCCCATCAGATCTCTGAGGGAGTCAAAATCTGCTTTTCTGAAGTCCAAGGTGTGTATTTTACTACTCTCTTTTCTTCCTTTGGTCAGGATCCTGAAATCTACCATCTCATGATCACTGCTTCCCAGGTTGTCACCCACCTCTACTTCCCCTATTAGTTCCTCCCTGTTTGTGAGCAGAAGGTCAAGCTGCGCACGGCCCCTTGTCGGATCCTTCAGCACTTGTGTCAAGAAGTTATCCCCAACATTCTCCAAAAACTTCCTGGATTGCCTGTGTGCTGCCGTATTGGTTTCCCAACAGATGTCAGGGTGATTAAAGTCCCCCACGAGAACCAGGGCCTGCGATCTGGCAGCTTCGCTCAGTTGTCCAAAGAAAACCTCATCTACCTCATCCACCTGATTCGGTGGCCTATAGCAGACACCAACCACAACATCACTGCTGTTGTTTGCTCCTTTAAACTTAACCCATAAACTCAACAGGTTTTTCTCCCTCTTTATACTGGAGTTCAGAGCAATCGTAGTGCTCTCTTACATATAGCGCAACTCCTCCTCCTTTTCTCCCCTGCCTGTTCTTCCTGAATAGTCTATACACTTCCATGACAGCGCTCCAGTCATGCGAGTCATCCCACCAAGTCTCTGTTATCCCAATTAAGTCATATTTCTTGGACTGGGCCAGGGCCTCCAGTTCTTCCTGTTTGTTGCCCAGGCTTCTCGCATTAGTGTACAAACACTTCAGGTAACCAGTTGATTGCCCTATCTTCTCCATTCGAGACAGGGGTCCTCCTTTCTTGCTCCTTCCTCTCTGCATTTCTTCCCAGTATCCGACTTTCCCTCTCCCCTCAGGGTTTTGGTCACTGTCCCCCGACGAACCTAGTTTAAAGCCCTCCTCACTAGGTTTGCAAGCCTTCCCGCGAATATTCGCCTTCCTCTCTTCGTTAGGTGGATCCCATCTCTTCCTAACAATCGTTGTGCCCGGAACAGAGTCCCATGGTCGAAGAAACCAAAGCCCTCTCTGCGACACCAACCACGCATTTACGTCCTCAATTCGACCATCCCTGCCCAGTCCTTTCCCTTCGACAGGGAGGATGGACGAGAACACCACTTGCGCTCCGAATTCTTGGATCCTTCTTCCCAGCGCTACATAATCCGCAGTAACCCGCTCAAGGTCATTCTTGGCTGTATCATTAGTTCCTACATGGAGAAGCAGGAAGGGGTAGCGATCAGAAGGTTTGATCAGCTTGGTAAGCCTCTCAGTCACATCCTGAATGTGAGCTCTCGGTAAGCAGCACACCTCTCGAGATTCCAGGTCCGGACGGCAGAGGGATGGTTCAGTCCCTCTTAGGAGGGAGTCCCCGACCACCACCACCCGTCGTTTTCTTTTGGGGGTGGTGGCCGTGGAACCCCCATCCCTAGGACTACGCATCCCATGCCTTCCAGTAGATGGTGTTCACTTCCGGTTTCTTCCTTGTGAGGTCCCTTCCAAAGAATTCACCTCTGCAGAGCCTGTGGAGAGAGCTTGAAAGCGATTACTTACTTCTATAGCATCGGGGGATTCCCATGCTGGCCTTTTTCCCCTTCTAGAAGTTACATGCTGCCAGTTCTCTTCTTGGTCACGTACTGCCCTCTCTGGTTCCTCTTCCTTCCATGCTTGAAGGATTAAACGCTGCTTTCTATCGAGGAAGTCTTCATCCTCTCTGATCGAGCGTAGGGTCAACACTTGGGCCTCCAGTCGTCTAATTTTTTCTTCCAAAATGTCGACCAGCTTGCACTTCGTGCAGATGAAATCTATTCTGTCTTCCGGGAGGAAGACAACCATGGCACACGCTGTGCAGGTAACAGCAGCAGACCCATCACCATCCATCACTGCTGTCCTGTATAAGTTCATGCTCTGATAAGGCAGTCATCCAAATAAGGAAAAATTGTCAGTCCTACTCTGTGTAAGTGGGCAGCCACTACTGCTAGGGTTTTGGTAAAGGCTCTGGGTGTGCATGCCAAACCGAAAGGCAGTACTCTGTACTGAAAATGATCTTCGCCTAGTTGGAAGCGGAGGAAATGCCTGTGTGCCACATGGATTGCTATGTGGAAGTAGGCGTCCTGCAGGTCGAGGACTGCAAACCAGTCTCCCTTGTTCAACGATGGAGTGATAGTATTTAAAGTCATCATCTTGAATCGATGTTTCCGGAGGTAGCAATTTAACTTGCGTAGGTCCAAAATGGGTCTCCGTCCTCCTGTCTTTTTTGTGGTGAGAAAGTATCGGGAATAAAATCCTTTCCTCCAAAACTATCTTGGTACCTTCTCTATTGCACCAATGTTCAGAAGGCGCTGAACTTCTTGTTTCAACAGGTGCTCATGAGAGAGGTCCCTGAAAAGGGACAGGGCAGATGGGGTAGTTGGGAAAATAGTGAGAAAGGGAATGGAGAGACCAGATTGTACTACTTCCAGTACCCACTTGTCCGAGGTGATATTGGACCAATGATGGTGGTATGGCTTCAGCTGATGGTGAAAGGCCTGGACAGAGTTTTGTCGTATGTTGTTGAACACAGGAATCGTGTTTGCATCCTCGACGGGGAAGTCAAATTTTCTGCTTTGCTGCAGGTAGAGTGGATGAACTGTTTACCTGGGTCTATTTGCGTTGAGGACATTGTCGGAAATGCTGATTATCTTGGGCACGTGGTTGTTGTTTATTAAACTTGTAATCATACCTTCGTTGATAGGGGTAATAACGTTTGTGCCTATAAGGAGGTGTGTACATTCCCAGTGTATGTAGAGTAGTATGGGAGTCCTTGCCAGAATGGAGAACCTCATTGGTGTTAGCAGCGAAAAGCTTGTGCTTATCAAAGGGTAGGTCTTCTGCCTTATTCTGAAGCTCCCGCTGGGCTCCTGCAGAGGCTAACCAGGAAGACCGTCTCATGGCGACTCCCGTAGCTGTGGCTCGTGCGGCTGTATCAGCCACATCCATGGCCATCTAAAGTAGTATTACAGGATACGTACCCGTCTTGGACTATGGCCTTTAATAAAGGTTTCTTGGCATCTGGGAGATGTTGTAACAACTCCACCAACTTTGAATAATTGTCAAAGTTATGGTTTGAAAGATGGGCCAAATAATTTGCAATACATAACAACAACGTAGCCAAAGAGTAAACTTCTTACCGTCCTTGTTTGGCAATGTGTTTTTGTGCCGCACCGTGCCGCGCCGCATCAACTACCAGGGAGTTGGATTGCAGATGATTGAAAAGAAAATCCCTTAGGCGGGCACAAAATATTTCCTATCGACCTTTTTGTTGGTGCAACCGATGTCGGGGTCTGCCATATTTCCTCTGCCACTTCCATGATTGCTTCATCAATAGGAAGGGTGATTTTTGCTCGCTGTTGTTGTCGCAGATTCTTCAGGAGATGATGTTGTTTAGTGGGAACGTCTGCTAATTGTATTTCCTGTGTGTTTGCAACTCTTTTGAGCAGGTCCTAAAACTGTTTCAGGTCATCCAGTGAAGAGGTGTGTCATGATTATGAGGGTTAGCCAGCAGCCTGGGGATTAAAGGGTTAACTACACCTAGCCAGGTGGAGTGACCAGTAGGAATGTAGGTGGCACTTTCAACCTGGGACAAAGGAATTTGGGTTTTCTTTTCTCCCTTTTGTCTCTGGGAGGGAGTTCTCTGCAGCTACAGAGAGGGACAAGCATGTCTCTCTCTCTCCAAGACACCATTCTTCATTTTCTGTAAGTAGGGTAAAATTTAGGTAGTTTCGTTAGGTTTTATTGTTTTAAGGATTGGGTATGGGATCTGAGATCTGGCACTATTTAAAAGATGTTTTGGCTTTTCTTTGTAACTAAGTTCTAGGCCCATGGAGTTTCTCCATGAGTATATTTTGTTACCTTCCTATCTAGTCATTATGCTTACAACAGGAATATTGTTGTAATAATAAAAGTTCTTTCCTTTCTTTTTATTAACCTTGCATTGGTTAATAGTGTGCCCTGATTTTTATTTTATGGGTAAGATTTCCCAAATGATCTTTCCCCTGGTTTCTTTAGCAACATTTGGGTGGTGGCAGCGGAAGTTTTATTCCCAAGATCTTGGTTTTTAAGATTTTGGGGGAAGTTTTATACCAAAGCCTGGTACATAAGGCTTTGGGGTACACTTGCTGGCCCCCACTTCTGCATTTATCATGCCAATGTGGGGAAGGAGCCATGACAGAGATGTCACCTGGAATCATTGCTTCATCCAGTGAAGAAGAGGAACAATTAGTCGGGGAAATGCCCAGTTGAGGATCTGCTTTGGACAATTGCCCTTCTTCTGGTTCCGAGTGTTCATGGTGAATGGCCGGGTTTTTCGGTGGAGGTGGCAAAAATATCTGCTGCGAGCACTCAGGTAAGTATTGCATGCTGGGTGATCGGTGGGTACATGAAGAGCCTCTGTAGGATAAAGAAGCGTGCCTATGGTGGGAACGATCATCGTCAGTCCTATAGTAGTGTCCATAATATTGTTCAGAATGTTCTGGGGATGAGTATCTGGAGGATCGTGTACTGCGGTGATAGTCTAGGTGATCTACGACTTGGTGACCGCCTGGGTGAACAAGAACATGATGGAGAGAGTCACGCTTTTATGTAGACAGTGTCCCTATAGGTGAGTCATCCGTGGGTTTGGTAGGTAGGAGAGACACTGTAGTCCCAGTGCTGTCGGTACCTTGGTGGAGAAGGAGATGGTCCTGGCGAAAAGGTAGGAGACTGAGACAGTGCCTTGTAAATTTCCTTTGCCCCGTTTTTGCTAGGCAGGGGAGCCTTGTCAATTTCATGCACAGCTGAAGAGCTCGGTGCCGAATGTGGCTGCGGTGCCAAGGAACCCCTGCATGGGGACGGTGTTGATAATGCCGATGATGTGGTCGGTGCCGGCATAGTGTGCAGTGCAGAAGGGGAGGCTTGTGGATTCGGCACCGAAGGAGTTAATGGCGCCGCAGCTGGCACCGCTCGAGCAGCTGTTGGCGGTGCTGGCTTTCGCGCTGCTACTGGAGCTGACGCGGCTCGTGCTCTCAGTCCCGGATCAGGGCATCTCTTTGCCCTGGAAGCCACTTGCTGTCGTGGGGTAGTAGCCCCAGAAGCTCTCTCAGGGCATCTTGCCCTGCTGGTAGGCGGGAGGGATTGTGTTGGGGACGCCTTCTTCTTGTCTATAACAGCCGTCCCAGGAGATGTTGCCTGCCGCTTATGTGTTCCTATCCCAGAGGTGGGGATGGCATCAGCCTCAAGAGCCTGGCATAGTTGAAAGTGATTGGGAGAGAGAAATTGAGCAGCTGCTTTCCCACGTCCACCTGTCTCCTAATTCCTTTAGTAAAGAAGGTAGCCACAACGGCTTGTCCCAAAGTTATGAGAGAAAAAAATTTTTTTTATATAGCTAATGAGAAACTAGTGAAGAGAATAAATAACTGATGAGAGATCTAAAGAGAATGATCAAAGCTGAAACTGACAGAAAGGGAGCTCCGTCCACGACAGAGGCGGATGAGTGGAACCGAGTGGGGCTGGACCACGCGCAACAGATCAAAGGCGTGAATGCCGCCAAAGGCAGCCACGCATGCGCGGTCCAGCGGACACGGCTCTGATAGCTCTCTGATTCGCGGCGCTGGGACAGGACCCGACACCAGGAGTGGAGCACCCACAGGGCCACTCGAAGAAGAATAAGTTCTTTAGGATAAGGGACTGCTTATAAGTTTTTTAGTGTATTAGAACTAGCTATACCGTTTTGTTTTTTAAAATTTAATTCTGTAATTTACTTTGCCTTGTACATTTTCACTTGCAACCACTTAAATCATACTATTTGTACTCAATAAAGTCACCTTTTTTCACTGACAAGCCCACTGTAAATAATTGTTGCCTGGGGGGAGCAATCTGCATACCTCTCTTTCATTGATGAACAGGATGGACGACCACATGAGCTTTCTGTGTGTAAAGCTTTTACTCAGAGAAAGATGGATTTATTTGGAGTTTTGACCCCTTTTGGGGAGTGGTTTCTTGAGTGCTGTGCCCTAAAATTGCTTCTCGCAGAGCTGAAGTGGTTCAGTGTCTGCTTTGCTGTTCAGGGCCATGGGGGATAACCCCAGCTCTATGCCTGACTTGGGGAGAAAAGAGAATCTGGCCCAGCAGGAGAGGATGGTGGGGAGCCCCAGAGAGCAAGAAGCTGAGTGTCAGTGGTACAGTGATCACCCCAGAGAACAGCCCCAACAGATCATCTGTGGCTGCACCCCATTACACCCTAAGTAACTGGACATCGCTCTTGGAAAAGTATTTCCACAAACACTTCTGCAGCTTACCTGCTGCCTCCAGGGTCATTGGCTGGTACCTCCAGACCCAAATGTGTTTTTGGGGACCCAAATATGTGTTTACTACAGTGGTTCTGAAACTTTTTGGCCCACAGCCCTCCACACTCAATGCAAACCTTTCCACCAGCCAACAACCCATGATGATAAAATGTGTATAGGAGGGGATGGTGGTGTGGGAAGTAGTGTGCTAGCCAGCCTGCCATCGGGGGGCAGAGGGGCCAATTTCCCTGGGACCCAGCCCTTCAAAGGGGCCCAGAGTGCCTTTTAATTGCCATGGAAGCAGTAGAGTGCCACTCTGTACAGCTTTGAGGGCTGTGGGGGGCCAGCACCATGGTCCATGTGGCTGTAAGGACTGACTGCCCTCAACCCCAACTCTTGCAGGAGTGTGGAACTGCCTTCCATTCTGCCCCAGGCCCCGCAGTGGCTATCTGTTCTGCTGGGTGCAGGAGAGAGCTTGTGGAGTGAGTGGGGTGTCTGACTAGAAGGGAGGGTGCAGGACTGGAATGAAGGTGTGGCAGGGAATGGGTGTGGAGTGGGGAGGGAGGAGGAGGATTTACTTGACTTTGTGCCACCCATCACTCCCGGACACCACCTCCCGCAGCTCACATTGGCCAGAATTCTGGCCAATGGAAGCATCAGGGAAAGCCCCCTTCCCTGTGCTATCATTGCCCCAGCTAGGGGAGGAGGAACAGCAGCGTGTGGAGCAGCTTTTTCCCCCCTGTGAACCAGATCCGGCCCACAATGTTTAGGGCTCCCCCTCCCAACACCTGCAGTGAGAAGTGGGAAGCTGAGCCTCAAGCTGTGGCCCACCTGGAAGGTGACTGTGGACTCCACACTTTGAGAACCACTGGTTTAGTGCATATTAAATTTTCTCTCATCAATGAGACCATCCACTTCCTCTTGCTTGTTACCCTGACTCCTAGCATTAGTGTGTGCGCGCGCACACACACACACACACACACACACACACACAGCTCGACAAATAATACAATCTACTCGCATGTGGTGAGTAGATTGTAACCCGGAAGAGCTGGGTTCGGGCGATCTGTGCATGCGCAGATCGCCGGACAGCACGGCTGGCGAGGGAAGCTCGCCGCGGTTCAGCGAGCCCTGGTTTTTTTTATATAATATGGAATAAAAATTACTCCCTTTGCATTCACTGCCACCTAAATTCAGAATGTGTGTGTCATCTTTTAGAGCACGGGTTCCCAAACTGGGGGGGGGGGGGGGGGCGCAAAGAAATTCCAGGGGGGCACGAGGTGACTCATCAAGTTTTGCTGCCCCAGTCAGTTCCTTTTTTTTGATAAACAAGTTTTGCTGCTATTTTCTTGGGGCGGGCGGGAGGGTGTAACCAGACAGGAACCCCCACCAATAACATCCATCTTTGCTTGCCTGGAAGCATACAGGGCACACAGAGCAGTAAAATCAGCATAGTCTTTGAAGCCTTCACAGGAGGCCCAGATATGCTGGCTGCTGTGACCCTGGATGGCTGTAAACAGAGATACGCCAATTGTTGACCTAGAGGCAGCAGAGGAGTGCCCTTGATTGAAACCCATATTGATACGAACACACACTCGTCCGGGGGGAGGAATCTCCCACCCAATAAAGAATGTCCAGTACTCACAATTTAGTTCTCTCTCTTAGAAGTGTAAATTAAGTTGAAACTCCCTTGTAAGAACTGGCGTCACAAAGACGGACCAACACTATTTGGCATCTTATATAAGAAAGAGGATACAGGCCCCTATGGGTATAAAGATGGGTCCAGCAGCACACTTACTCTGAGTGTCAATCTACCATCTATCTGCTGGTTGAGTTAGGTGACTGGCCTCCCGAGGTTCCACAGAGACGCCCACCTCGTATTTGTCTTTCCTAGGAATTGAGGGACTGGCCCTGGCCTGATATGCTGGAGTCAAGAGGCACAGAAGGGGGTAAAAATTGTACCTGGATATGTCCTTCGTCTTAAGTGTACACATAGACTTAGAGCTCTTTAAAGATTAAGCTGTCACTTGGTACCATTATTTATCTTTATTTTCTTTGTAACCATTTTAAGATCTATATTTGCTAGCAGCTAAGAAATAGAGCAATAGCCATTGTAACCATATGATTTATAAGCTTCTTTAATAAACCTGCAACTGTTTAAGTTTTAACCTGACTCCTTCAGTTGCTGTAACAGAACCAAGCACAATTTAAAAGAACTTCAGGTATAGGGACAGGTATAGGGAGAGCTTGGGCGTCTGGATCGTGTCGCTTCCAGGGGACAGATCCGTAGGGGCATCTCTCAGCCTTCCCTAGGCTACCCGGTGCGAAGGGATCCTATATCCTAGCAGTCAAAATCTGAGATGTAGTAAGCTCTTCCTAGAAACTTGGGTGAATCTGTTAGCTGCCCGCCGTGAAGG
The DNA here is from genome assembly GCF_049634645.1 of Pelodiscus sinensis. NCBI lineage: Eukaryota > Metazoa > Chordata > Testudines > Trionychidae > Pelodiscus > Pelodiscus sinensis. The sequence goes on along the minus strand of NC_134712.1, from coordinate 119,083,332 downwards.
GATCCCGATCCTAGCGCTTAAAGACACGGACGTTAAACTCCTCGGGGCGCCCGTCAGCCTCCCTAGGCTGCCCGCTGCGACAGGACCTTGTGTCCTAGCAGTTGAAGACTCGGGTGTAACATACACACAGACACTGCCCTGACCATCGGCTGACAGGGGGCATGAAGGTTTTTCAAAAATCAAAAAGGGGGGTGCGATGCCGAAAAGTTTGGGAACTACTATTAGAAAGTAAGCTCTTTAGGTAGGCGCCAACTTCTATTTTGTATTTGTTCAGCATTTAATACATTGGTCACTCAATACTGATTGAGGCATTTAGGTGCTACAAGAATATTAGTAACACATACTATTCATAGCCATTAATAAACCAGTACATTGCTCTGGATATTTCTACGAAGCCTGACAGAGGGTTCCAGATGTCAGTGTTACCCATATCCACAGTTTGACTTCCATATTTGAGAGAAGCAGCTCCTATCAGTCACACCTGCCTGAGACTTGGGGGTAATGCCCCCCATCCTCCCTCAAACTATGTCCATGGTGTCACACTATTGGACTATGGTGTCATGACTCATGACCATGAATGCCTCCCTCAGGGAAGCCTGTTCAAAACAGGGCAGACACCCCAAACTGGTGGTATATTCTGTAATTAGATTTCACAAACTAGTAACAAATATCAATTGCTGGATCACTGTAACAGTCTCACCATGCAGCCACACAGACTGGAGAGTTTAAGGGGGTCTATCTTGCCAGCCAGATTACATGGTTTAGCAATAAATGGTCATTTACACACACACAAATCACATCATATTCAGGTTGCTTCCAATCCCAAAAGACAAGTCACTGACCCCAGATCAGTTGGTACTCTAGAAAATCCCTGTAGCCAATCCTGTACTAAACTATCTAAAAGTTCATCAACTAGACAAAAAGGATTATTTACAGATTAAAGCAAACCATCACACATACAATGAGTTGTCAGCTAAATGTTACGAATGAAACGGTAGTTGTGATCTGTCAATTCAAAGTGTCTTTCAGTATGGAACCAGAGTTAACCCCTTGGGGACCTTTTCTTCAGTTTAGGCTCTCTGGTCCTGTCAAGAGTTCATAACTGTAACAAGAGAGAAAATTTTCCTGTGGCTTTTTTCATTTCCTTGATTCAGCTTCAAAGTCCCCAGAACAAGCTTCCTTGCATGGAGAATTTGCAAGGAGTCATAGGGCCATATTCCTTGATGGCCCATCTAATTTTGATTGTCCTTGTGGGAGTGGGATGATTCCTGTGCCTGGAGTCACAAGGACAGAGAAAATATTTTCAATGTTATAACCGGGGTGAAAGTAACACATTTCTTACAGAAACTGTCCTATCACAATCTGCCCCTCCCCCCTCTTTGGGGTACCTTGGAGTGAGGGTTAGGGGTTGGCAAATTTCTTACGGGTACTGTTGTATTAAGTGTGATGTGGCATGCAGGAGGGGCACAGGGCAGAGGGTTGGGGTGTGAAGGGGTGCAAGACTTAGGGCAGGAGGTTGGGGATGCAGGAGTTCATGTTGGGAGGGATCAGGGCACGGGGGTATGAGGAGGGATTCAGAGCAAGGGGGATGTGAAGGGTGCAGGACTCAGGGTAGGGGGTATAGGTATGAGTGCGGGAGGATCCCAAGGGCACGATGAGGGCAGAAGTGGCCCAAGGGGTGGGAGGAATGCAGCTGTACTTACCCAGTCGCTGTGTGTTTTTTCCTCTGTTGGCTGCATGCATTCCTTCTCTGCCCCTCCCCTGAGCAGTCAGGAGGGAGAGGAATACATACAGGAGGAATATATGCAGGCTGTGCACTTTCTCCTCACTCCCTAGTCACAGCAAACAGAACCCCCCACCTCCCCCAGCAATTGGATAAGTGTAACTGTAGCCCCCCCACTGCCTAAAATGGTAGAGGGTGGTACAGCTGGCCATTCTCTAACCTGGTGCACCAGGTCGCATTGCCTTGCTTTCACCTCTGGTTACACCCAAGACTTACATATTTTCTTTTGGCCTGGAATAACAACATAAGTGAGGTTAATACATGCAACAACTTACAAGCATTTCATAGAGTATAAACACAGAATACATTCTTAGGCCAGGTCTATACTACAAGCGAAGGTCAAACTTATTGAGGTCGACTTTTTAGTACCCAGTTTTATCAAGTCAGTGGTTCATGTCCCCGCTGTGTGCAATAATTTGACGTAGTACAGTGTCTACCATTGACTCAGAGCGATGCGCTTTTGGGAGTTTAAAGGGAAAGTTCTGCAATCTACTAGGTTAGACCTCAGCGAATGCAACATTTCCATTGTGGTGACCTCATAATATTTGTTAGAGTAGGGGGAAAGGTACCTGAGGGTATGTCTACACTACAAAGTTAGTTCGAACTAACTTTAATAGGCGCTACACTAGCGCTCCGCTAGTTCGAATTTGAATCGAACTAGCGGAGCGCTTAGTTCGAACTAGGTAAACCTCATTTTACGAGGATTAAGCCTAGTTCGAACTAGCTAGTTCGAATTAAGGGGTGTGTAGCCCCTTAATTCCAACTAGTGGGAGGCTAGCCCTCCCCAGGTTTCCCTGGTGGCCACTCTGGCCAACACCAGGGAAACTCTATGCCCCCCTCCCGGCCCCGGACCCCTTAAAGGGGCACGGGCTGGCTACGGTGCCCGTGCCAGGTGCAAGCCTGCCAGCACCCAGCCGGCAGACCCTGCACCTGGCATGGCACAGAGCCACCCACCCAATGTCCCCCAGCCCACCCCCTCTTCCCGGGACCAGGCTGGCGGCTCCCGGGAGCTTGCCCTGGACCGCAAGAGGCGGGCACCTTCCTGGACTAGTGTGGACATCGTGGACCTTGTCCACGATCTCCGCACTAGGCACAGGAAAGTGGCCGTCTAGGGCAGGAGAGCTGCCAGCCTGGCCACCCAGGAGCAGGTGTGCATGAAAATCAAGGGGGTCCACTGAGACCCCCGACCCTGAGCCCTGAGCTTACAATGGCCGTCCTGGGTCAGACCAAAGGTCCATCTAGCCCAGTAGCCTGTCTGCCGACAGCGGCCAACCCTAGGGACCCTGGAGGGGATGGACCGAAGACAGTGACCAAGCCATTTGTCTCGTGCCGTCCCTCTCCAGCCTTCCACAAACTTTGGGCAGGGACACCACTCCTACCCCCTGGCTAAGACTACTCCATGGACCCAACCTCCATGACTTGATCTCACTTCCCTTTCAACTCTGTTCTAGTTGTAGCCTTCACAGCCTCCTGCAGCAAGGAGTTCCGCAGGTTAACTATTTGCTTTGGGAAGAACAACAACTTTCTCTTACTAGTTTGAAGCCTGCTACCCATTCCTTTCCTTTGGTGTCCTCTAGTCCTTCTTTATGGGAACTCAGGAAGAACTTTTCTGAATGCACCCTCTCCACCCAACCCCTGCTTTTAGAGACCTCTATTCTGTCCCCGCTCCGTCTCCTCTTTTCTAAGCTGAACAGTCCCTGTCTCTGTAGCCTCTCTTCATCTGGGACCTGTTCCCAACCCCTGATCATGTTAGTTGCCCTCCCCTCTCCCAGCCTTTCTCTTCCCCTCTCCAACCTCCTTTTCCCAGTCTCCCCCAGTTTTGTTCAATAAAGACAGAGTCTATGTTGGAAGAAACGTTATCTTTATTTTGTACATCAATAAGAAGGGGGGCTAGGGAAGGGTAAGTGGAAGGAGGTGAGGGAGGAATGGGGCACGAGCCCCCGATGGTGACGACAGGGCTGGCTCTGCGGGCTTCTGGGGATGGAAGCTCTCCTGCAGCCCCCCAATTCCCCTCTCTCCCCAGATGGCAGCCTGCGGCAAGTGCAGCCGGTCTGATGGCCGAGTGGTGTGATGTGCCCAGTGTGGGTACTCCGGGCACTCCAAGCCAGAACTTCTTTGCAAGCGGGGCACCCCTGAGAACTGTGTGTCCGGGGTGGGGGTCGGGACCCTTTAAGCGCAGCCTGGTAGGTTAGTGAGGCATGATTTCCCTTTACAACAGGTGTGGAGAACCTTTTTTGAGTCTGGGACCACTGACCCAACAGAAAAATCAGTCAGGGGCCACACACACACACAAGTGAGAAGCAAGTAAAAAAGAAACCCCCCCCCCCCAAAAAAAATCCTCACTGATGTGGTCACCAACTGAGAAGGAGAAAGACACTCCCCACGTTCCCCCAGCATACCAAAACCTAGGGGGAACCCAGCCTAGTAGTTTTTATGTGCTGCAGCCCCACAGTGGGACAGTGGGCAGGCTGGAATGCCAATGTGGGCTCTCCAATGTTGGGAGGGGGATAACCTGAGGGGCCAGATCCAAGCAAGCCAGGGGCCAGATCCAGCCCCTGGGTCTGAGGTTCCCCATCCCTGCTTTACAACAACCATGTTGTGCTCCCTCCCCCACAAGTTATGTTCTTCTGTGTCTGACAATTTTGTTCTTTGCTATAGTTTCAACCAGTTGGTCAAGTACTGAAGTCAGGTCAACTGGCCTGCAACTGCTGGCCTGAAATTGTTTCTCTGCAATGGCCTTATCCTGAAGTGCACCTGTAGCATCTTGATCATCTGTTGGCACCACTGGTTGTTGATCAGGCTTCCTTGAGCTCTAGAACATCTCAGAGATCATTAAACTGCCACTTCCCTGCCACTCACTCCCTCAGAGCCATCTAGCTCTGTCTGCAGCTCCTCCATCTCTTTCCCCTTTACGCACTACCAGACCTTATCTTAACTCCTCTCCTAGACTGGTTAATAATGATATTGCTATGGAATTCCACCTTCTCCTCAGGATCACCTATGCTCATTTGTCAGTGCTTTTCCACATTCCTACCACTTCTTCCCTCTTCCCCTCACACATTCTACTCCACTTTGCTCCTGCCCCTCCTGTTCCCATAAGGCCTCTCCTTTGCCCTAAGAAACCCAGTCATGAAATCCTGTTTTATTAACTACTCTACACCTTCACTTCTATATCTAAAAGTAATTGGATTTAACTGTTGATGAATACTGCCCTGGATCAACTAATGGCAACATAAAAGTTCTGTAAGCAATACACCTTTTTCCCCAGTAAAACTCTAATATAGACGTCAAGCTTCATTGAATAGGGCATATTTCAGAATCGAAATTGCCGCATTATATACAATAATCACAAGACACTGACTTCTAAAGTATAGCACTCAAAGTCATAGTATTTTGGAATTGCAAGTGACAGTCATAAAAACAGCTACAAATTGTTAAGCATTGTTTTACATACAACCTGTGTCGGTGTGACAGGAATGATTATCTCCAAAGCCAGTGAACATTCACATCTGTAATAAAAATTCTTCATGTAAATGATGTGACAGTAGTAGCAGTTACAGACTGCATGACAACCCAGTGTGCAGAGTTTCAATTCTAGGGTCTGCACCCAAAGGAAAGGGCCCTGAATGCTAAAAACACACAAAGAATATACCTGTCAGTTTATCTGTTAGAAGACTGGTCAAATAGTATACAAAAAAAATTCTACCCTGATTCATGACTCCATTTGTGATTAAAGTTGAGCAGGATTCATAGTATATTATTTGTTATTTGCAATTATTGAAACAATTGAAAGTATTGTGAAAATTTGATGAATTTATCATTTGTGGTTGATTGTTTGAAAGTCCATGCATTACTTATTATTGAATATTTATCAGACAGGTGATATTCTTCTCCTACCTAAAATTTTTCAGTCATGCAGTTAAGAAGCGCAAATGACATTATATGGATTAGATCCCTACTACACAACACAAATAGTCAGGAAACAGCTTATGAACAATCCACAATCTGAAAATTAGTAAATACATATGAAGGAAATCAAAATTGGGTCACCAACTATTAGCTAACCAGTAAAATGGGGATAGAGAGACTCATCACAAGTATATGGTCATGAAATATCAATAAATTTCTTCTGAGATTTGAGTAATACAAGAGGTCTAGAAGAATGTCAACATGGCTTAACAACACTGTAAAGCCAGTCAAATTAACTGTACAAGAAAGTGTATCCTAACTGGGTGTGCTGAATTCCATTAAAGGTATAGTTTCATTCCTTATAAGGGAGTAGTTTTTCCTATGCTTCTTACTTTAAACATCTTAAAGCCTTTGATTATAGGGGAAGAAAAATCTCTTGCTACATTTTGCCATTAGCTGGCATGCTATCCTAGCTCCTTGAACAATTCCAATAATGAATATATGTAAAAATGCATACAGTGATGTACTGTTTTGCTGAAAAGCATTTATTAGATCTTAAGATAAATATTGTTAAGGGTGAGGCTTTATTTCTCAAATCAATAAATCTGGATTCCGATCTCACTTATATACCTAGTTAAGTGAACTCTAAAGTCAATGGATCAAAACTGGAATGAGTGACAGGAGAATCAGGTGCAATCTCCACTTATTATTTGGATGGTCAAGCTTCTTCTAATCTTATGTTTCTGTCAGTGATAATGGGAGCGGATAGCAACCATATCTACTGATTGGTGACTCTCTTAAAGGTTTGGAAGTTTTGTCTGAATAAGCATCTCAAAGTGTAGATGTTTATGAGTCTGATCCTGCACAACGAGAGAGAGTTTTACCACTCATGTGGATGGATGAAGGGCTGAGCCCTCTTTGACCACTATAAAATTCTGAACCCCTAGAATCAGCAAAATAAGGCTGGAAATTCTCGAGATTTGTGACACTTACTGTGTCCAGTTGTGCTGAAAATATTTTAACAATAGGCTGTGTATTGCTACAGTATTTCAGCACTTCTGCTTCAGCTGAAGCAAGCAAAACTGATACAAGATGTAGTTGCATTTAAAAGGGGAGAGAGGGAGAGAGGGAGCAAGCACTTGGATCCAAATAAAAATTCAGGGAAGTTTAGATTTTTAGCTGAACCAGTTCACACTTCCCTTCTGAGGTCTGAAAGCCACAGGTATATTTGATTTTTGTTGTGCCTGCTATAATTATTCTTTTTAAACCTTTACTTAAGAGATTAAAAATTGGAACCAACACCTTCCATACACTACAGGGATCAATGAGAGCAGTTTTTATTTTAGTCACTTCGTTCTGCAGCACAGTGTGGTACGAACGGTTCTCATGTTGATAGATAGATCTATTTCACTGCTGATGCGAGGGCCAGGTTATCAGAGCTGCACGTTTCTGAGTGGGGTGTTACCATGACATGATCTATGTTAAACTACAAAAGAAATGAAGTTTGAGGGCTTGCCAATGAGAGACCCAACCAAGATTTGCCAATAAGTTCAGGTCTGTATTGAGAGGAGCCATGAAAGCTTGAAATGAAACATAGCTGCATTTTCTGGAAGCATCACATCTTGCTTATAGCAGCCCTCACTCCATAGTCTCCCACGACTCCCTGCTCAGGCTCTGCGTTCAGTCTCTTTCCTAGAAATGAACACAATAGCATCTGCAGCAGCAATGCCAGGTGACCATCCCTTCCCATACTGCCAAAAGGTGGGAGGCAGTAACAGGAGGGAGGATTTATAGCTTACAGATGCCTATCTGTCCATGAGAGGGCCATTTTGCACAGATACACAGATGATGCATGGGTAGGAGAGCTCAGAAATTGAACCTTCCTTTGCACAGCAGATGCAGGAGAGAGCAACACTCACTGCAAGGAATAGTCACGTGGGGCATCGTGTGTGAAGAAAAGGAGCTTCTTTAATTTTTAGAAGAAAGACGTTTGCAGAGGGATTCAAACAGCAGGTCACGTGCTCAGAAAAGTAGGAGAAGGAAGTTGCTTCAGCAGCAGCAGTATTTTGGAAAGCCTTAAAAGAAAGAGCCAAGATGCACTGCAGCAAAATAGAAGATGACATTAGTCAAGGAGAAGCCTGCCTGTGGACAAGGGTTTACACATGCACACAGTTTGCAGTGGATGAATACAGAAGACAAATTACCAGACTTTCCCCTATATTTGTAAACAAGTTCATGGTTACAATGCTGCTTTGGGTTTGCTTTCCCGGAATATTCTAGCACCCAAGCTTAATCACATAAATATTTGCTGACGCAGCACATTTTAAAAGTATATTTGTGAGTGACAATTCGATTTTGCATCTGCATTGAAAACCAGAACCCCAATTTTTATCTAACCGGGGAGCAGGGGAGGGGAGACAGGGGAGAGCATCTATAGCTAATCAAAGCTAATCCCAGTTTGGGTTTCAGCTATCATATACATAACAACTAACTTTGTAAACAATCTCCAGACTACAAATTACTAAGTAAATAATTGCAAATACATCTGAGGGGGGAAATGTGGCATTCACAGATAATTTGCACACTGGTAAAGAGGCAATGTGTGTTAAATAAACGGATTGTAAATTATTTGCCCAGTCTCACAATATACATACAGTACACACAAGTGTTTAAGAGAGAGAGAGAGTCATACGAAACTATTTGCAGAAGCATAAACCTTTTAGATTCAAAATATTTGCACATATATGAAATATTTGCATCCTCATGAACACATATTGTTTGCCAGTGATGTTTCCCAGAGAACATTGCAAAGAATTTTACAACATGCTTTCGGTTTGAACATAAATTGCTGGTGAATGAGAAACAACACATGGCAATATTAATAAACAGTATCATTACTTGAATAAATGCTGATAACATTAGATAAGCCAGTGTCTGCTATAATAGCTCTCTCTCTTCCTTGCTACCAGACTAAAACTGTACAGTATGAAAAGAATAGTCCATTAAGGCTGATACCTACATTACTAAGGGGAATAACAAAATTATGTTTAATGTTATTTGCCTCTCTACTCACCAAGTACAGGCAGTCCCCGGGTTACGTGCAAGATAGGGACTGTAGGTTTGTTCTTAAATTGAATTTGTATGTAAGTCGGAACTGGTACATATTGTAGGGGAAACTGTAGCCAAACATTTCTCCAGAGCTCAGTTTTATTCTCCCACACCTCACTTCCCTCAGTCCTTTATTCTCAAGGTGAGGTGTCTGCTGAGAAAAGCCGCTCCGCGTCTCCCTGGTCTGCTGGGGGGGGGGGGCTAGCTTCGCATCTCCCTGGTATGCTGGGGGGAAGCATTTAGTGTGGGGTTGCCTCACCCCATTTGTAAGTAGGGATCCGATGTAAGTCGGATCCTTGTAACCCAGGGACTGCCTGTATTAAAATACACAGTTGATGTGATCTACAGTTCAGTCCACTAATGTACAATTTTATTCTGCAGATTCTCTTATACTACCCATATCCCAAAATGCTTTACAGTACTGAATAATGGATGGCACTATTTTAATGAGGTTTTAAGCAGTTCATTGAGAATTCACCCATGTATCTTCCTGTTGGCCTAATGTAACAGTCTTAGTTTAACAGCAAAAGCTAAGCGTATGTAAAAATGGTATTTTAGGATAATTCCTGGAACAAATCTAAACTTTTATTTTTCTTTCTTTTGCCTGGGCTACATTTTAAACAGAATAAATCTCATTCAGGTTGACTAGATTGCAACAGGAATCACATATTTGTAATTACTTCACTCACAGACAAAATGTGTTGTCATGTTATGATGCTTTTCCGGGCACCCAAGGCTAATAGTGATGGGACAATTTTTAGGGTGGGGTTGTTGAGCTGTGAAACCCTCCCTTCTCCCTGATCCATGCCCCTCACCATCCCAGGGTGAGGCCACAGCCAGGGGTGGCTGTGGAACTCCACGCATGAGGCTGAGGAGCGGGGCCCATGGGCCTGGCAACTGGACTCCAGGGGAAACAGTAGAGCCCATAGAGGCAGCAGCTGGGACCTCCAGAGGCAGCAGGGCTGGTGTCCAGGATCCTCTAGAGCTGGCATACGTGAACCCAGGGTAGCAGCAAGGCACTCAGAACAGGCCAGTGGCTGGGACCCCAGCACAGCACACAAAATTGGGGCAGTACTGTAGCACCCCTAGTCCCTCTGCCTAGGGCTGTGGGGGTCATCTTGTTATCACCTGTCCCCAGCACAATGGAGTCTTGCCTGTACTAGCTAGATGTTAGTTCCTTAACTTAGAGCCACTCAGCCTCTGGCCTATCAGCTGTGTCTTTACCTTGCAAATTGATAACAGATGCACCCTAGCCTTCAAGTCCTTCCAAAGCATCCCTATGTGGTATACTGCCATCAATAGCTGGGTACTTGCAGAGATCCTCTGTTCCCAATGAACAGTGTACCCTAGACAGATGCTCAGTTAGTGTGCACAGAGCAGACTTCAATTATGAAATGAAAAGGAACTTTATTTTAGAAAGAATTCAAATAAAAACTAGTGTGACAGATAGGGACAAATGTTTTCATATGAACACTAACATTAAACATTTTCTAAAACCTGAACCCAATTGACTAGTTATCCTCCTGTCTAAAATCATTTCTCTCACCCAAATTGCTCTTTGGTTTTTTCCACAAAGCCTACTCCTTCTCATAAATATCAAGATTTCTGTCTGTTGTCCTCGTGGAATGAAGGAATACCAAGGGGTCAGATGTAGCCCAGATATGGTTCCAAGATACTTACCCCAAAATAGGATAATTCCTACTGCCGGAGCTATCTGGTCTGAAGGACAGTTGAAGACAGCTACCTGAAACCTTGCACTTTGGGGGTTGTGTGGGGGATCTGCAGCAGCCAGCTCAACCATCTTATGGATGGCACGGTCCCCCCCATTGAGAATAGCCATGAGACACAGCGTGAGAGAGATTACCTGGGGGGCTTGGTGCAGGGCAGTAACATGGGTTGGCTCCCCATGCACTCATCTTGGTGGCAGGAGCCATGCAAAGTGGAGCAACACAGAAGTCTGCTCCATTCGGCTGTGGCAAGAAGCAGAGCAACCTGGCCTCAGCCCCATCCCCGCCCTCCCCGCTGAGTGACATAAAGCTTTGGGGGAGTGCAGCGGGCTGAGGCGGTGTGGGGGCTCTTCACTTCCTGCCACTGCAGTGAGTATGGCAGGGCCTGACTCCTCCTACCACCCTGCACCAGGCCCCTCCCCCAGTAATCCCAAGATCACATCTTTCAGGAGAGGAGCAGGTATGGGAATAGGCAGAGCGGTGCTCAGGACAGGAGAGGTTACCCCAACTCCCACACCCTCTCAGGGACAGCCCTGCCTGCCCACCTCTTCCCGTTAATTTCCTCTCTGAAGATTTCATTAGCATTCAACTCATTGAGTGGATGACCATTGTGGACCATAAAATATTCCATCTGTGTGTAGCCCAAGGTCCAGTGTGTTTCAGCAGCAGCCCTGGGAACTACAAGTTGTGGACTACAAACTTCAGCATGTTGGGAGAACTTCCTGGTTCCTGCCAGGATGTGCCCTCTGGCCCCAGCAGGGTCTCAGCAAGGACTGTGCTAGAAGCAGCACACAGGCTACATGCTGAGAGAAGGGGCTGCTGAACTGTTTCCTCTTCTATGTTTTTTACAGAATAAAGCCTGTTCCTGGTGATTTGTCGGAGTGGGTCTGGTCTGAGGTGCACTCACACATACACAACGCAGAGCACACCAAGCAGCCTCAGGCCTAGCCCTCCCCCCACAGTGGTGTAAGAAGTCACAAGCTTCCCCTATGCTGAATAACCTCACACTGGGCTAGCCAACAGGAGGGGTTACATGTATATGACCAGAAAGAAGAAAATAAGCATCTCTTGGCTCCTGCCATTAGGAGTATGGAGTTGCCTTTTTGTGAGCTGTTAGAATCATAGAATCTTAGGGCTGGAAGAGACCTCACGAGGTCATTGAGTCCAGCCCCTTGCCCAAGGCAGGGTCAATCCTAACTAAATCATCCCAGCCAGGGCTTTGTCAGGCCGAGACTTAAAAACCTCTAGGGATGGAGATTCCACCACCTCCCTAGGTAACCCACTCCAGTGCTTCAACACCCTCCTAGTGAAATAGTTTTTCCTAATATCCAATCTGGACCTCTCCCACTGCAACTTGAGACCATTGCTCCTTTTTCTGCCATCCATCAGTACTGAGAACAGCCTCTCTCCATCTTCTCTGGAACCTACCTTCAGGAAGTTGAAGGCTGCTATCAAATCCCCCCTCACTTCTCTCTTCTGCAGACTAAATAAGCCCAAGTCTCTCAGCCTCTCCTCATAGGTCATGCGCTCCAGTCCCCTAATCATCTTGGTTGCCCTCCACTGGATCCTCTCCAATCTGTTTTACCTCATAGATTGCAGTACTAAATAACTTCACGTTTTCACACAAATATCTCAGTGGATTATGATGACCAGTGTGACAAGGGCTTTCATTGGAGAGTGAATACAGTATAGCATTATTCGGATGAACCCAGGGAATCCTAGTATCCAAATTGCACTCTACCTGTTGGGTCACATGTTTGCATTCACTCCAGAGATACCCTTTCCCAGTTTGGAGGCAAGACCAAGATAGAGATCATCCTGTTGAGGTGGAGGTCAGATTAATCTAGAGACGATCAGGGCAGAAGAGAAGCAATGAAATCAGGAAAAGCTGTATAATCCTGGAATCATCTGATGGGAGGTGCAAAGTGGAACCACAAGGTGAGGGACATTTTAGATGTACTGCTGTAGCAAATTCAGGAAGGAGTCAAAGGAGCACAAAATGCAAACATCCCCTCTAGGGTGGTGAATGTTGTGGCAAGAGTAAATGAATGTGACCGACAGTGGGGGTTGAAGTTAAAGGTGCCAATAGGGAGAGTAGTTAAAGGAAAAAGTGAGCTGTAGAGCACCAAAGCAATGCTGAAGGAGATAGGAGAAAGGACTAGGGTGAAGGTTAGCATTAGTCAAGCAAAGTGAGGATTCAGTCCTGAGAGATAGTAGAATGAAGGCTGAGGGGAGACACCGCGGCAGAAGAATAGGGAGCTGTCACCCCAGGCCCTGCTATCAAAGAACTCCACCAATTACTATGATACTTAATTCAAAGGCTTCACTGTACTGCTGTAGTGGTGTCCCCTAGCCAAAGAACTCATCTAATATGTTGTTTGCAACATAGGTAGAGAATTTCATATAGATCTGACTTTTACAGAGCTAATTAATTTACATCAGATGAGAATCTGGTTCAATTTTTAAAGTTTCAACAGGTCCCTTTACATTGTTATCAAGATGGTTTGGCTTAAAGTGTTGAGTTTGCTTCATAACTTTTTGTTTGTTTGTTTGTTTCTAGTTCCTCCTGGAAAGGTAATTCCAAACTAAGCCATTACACATTTTCATTTTTGCCTTGATACGATCATACTTAGCCTTACTGAAGACAATAATAGCTTAACTACTGCTTTATGACTTAAATGTTGAATGCCATACAGTTTGCTTTTATTGTACTGTTACTCAGAACTTATCCCTCCATGCTTAAATTTCCTTTTTATCAATATTTGAATTCAAACAAAAACAGAAGGAAGAAATAGGCAATTATTTGGAAACCATAATCTCTGGGTATTAATGGTACAAAATGCTTGATTTTAGAAAAGAGCTTGGCATCCTGTATTAATCCACTAACAAATGGCCCAGTTCTGTCACACTTGCTTGTGCCAAGTTATGTTTTACTCTGTAATTAGTTCGTGGTTTAAATAGATCTCCTTATACAACAACCTGCTGAGTTTGAGTGAGGGTGGAAGAATTGGGCCTCAAATGATTTATCCACCACAGAATACTTATGGGCTACACAGCAATCTGCCAGTTGCTCTACTCCTATTGGTAGAAGTGACTACAACCACTTAAAAGTGATGTATAGTTGCAATTAATGTTCTAGTGAGCACTTGTAATCAATTAATTAGTCAACACTACTGTATTGAAGGGCATTAATGGGCCCTGTTTGTGTAAAACAAATAGTTGTAGTAATGAATACAAGAATGTGATTTTTATTCATGCAAATGCATTCTATATCACTGTCTTTCTGGATTTAAATTATATTAAGGAAAAGTCATGCACAGTAGTTATTGGGACTAAGATCGGAAATTGGGAGGGGGAGATTCATTCCATATGAATATGAGGTGCTGTTCTTCCTAGATCTACCAGGGATATACACTGTAACTTTGGGAAATTCAGCTAAACAGTCCCTATTCTAGGTTCCTATACTGCAAAATGGTTATATAGTATTTTTTCATCTCAAAGGTGTTGAAAGGTTTGAATTAATCCATGTCTATTGATGGGTTTTGTATCCTCAATTCCAGATAAAAGATAGCAAAGAAGTGTTAATGTAGTGCATATAGGCAGTGCTAGTGGATATCTTGCTAACTGTGGCAGATATATTTGGGAAATAGTCATGCTTGGAACAATGCCACTTTACTCACCAGAAAGTTACATCAATCATTGATTTAGTCCATTCTGGTTTGTAATCAATCCCCCATCCCCACACACCATCACAGACACATAAATTAGCCTCCCTCCTCTTGCTGAACCACACCAACATGTAACAGGAGAGGGAAAGAAACCACCACATAATCTAAAACTAATAACCTCAGATCTTTATCATATAAGCAATAATGCATCCTTAAACCAGCCCAAGGACTCCATTTAAATAATACCCACACTGAAGCAAAAAGCTGTTCTATGTTCTCTCTTGCAGTCATCCCAGCTACATAGCTGAATTGTGCAATATCCCCATCCCCCCTCCATCCCCCACACACCACCACCTTTTTCTGGCACCCTAGAGAATATCACAGAAACAGATTAAAATGTTAATTACTGAGCCTAAAATATCAAAACATTGCAATTCTAATGCATCTAGCACAAAACCCGTTTGCAAGCATTGCTGAATCATAAAATGAAACAATACCCCAAGGTGCATCCTATCAGTGAGTCATTGAACTGTAACTCCTCTTCTAGATAATGGCTGGTGATGTCTGTTCAGCAGCCACCCAGGACTTGGTTACCTTCCTTGTCGTTGTCTCTTGAGAGCTAGCGTCTGGGCATTTCCCAAACCCACAGTATATTTTAGTGTCAGCCTATACAGCACATTCATATAACTTCATATTCATGTACAACGATGGTCCCCAACCTTTTTAAGCATGAGATCACTTTTTGAATTTAAGTGCAATCCAGGATGTACCTCAAACCCAAACACCCTTGTCTGCCTCCTTCCTGCACCTTCTCCGAGGCCCTGCCCCTGCTCACTCCATCCTCCATGCTCACTCACTTTTATCAGGCTGGGGGCAGGAGTTTGGGGGCAGGAGAGGTTCAGGACTGGGGCCAAGGTTTGGAATGCTGGCTCCAGCTGGACACCGCTTACCACAGGTGGCTTCTAGCTGGTGGTATAGGGCGCTAAGGCAGGCTCACCCCCACCCTGGCCCTGCACCACTCCCAAAAGCAGCCAGCAAACATTCTCCATCCTGCCCCCCCCCCCGCTCTGTGGAGATGGGGTACAGTGAAGGGAGGGGCACCCTGACATTAGCACCCCTCCTCTTCTTCCTGTGCCCTGCACAGCAAGCAGGAGACTCCCAGGAGTGAAGGGCACCTCCAAGGCAGAGGGTAGGAGCAGCACAGGAGTGCTGAGGGGCAGATGAAATGCCGGCATCACCTGTCAGAGTTCCATAACATGCAAAGGGAGGGGCTGCTGTTCAGAGGGATGAGATATGAGAGTGGTCACTGGAGGCAGCTATACCACCAAGAGATTGCCAGCAGGGCTGGGACTCCACCATCTTGCCTGACAGCCCACTAGTAAGTATCCCCCCCCTCCCACCCTTGGTCATGTTACCAGGGGAAAGGAGAAGCTATGGGAGAAAAAAGATCCCTGGTGGTTGGGGGGGAAAAAAGAGAAAAATAAAATGCTCCTGTGGCAGCTGGGGGGTGGGGTCAGGGGAGAGAAAAAGGCCCATGCTGGATGGGACCCCCATCCCCACCCTGAGCCCTCCTCACCTCCAACCTTCCGTCTCACACACATCCCCAGCCTCCTGCACGTCACCTACACCTGGACATCCCGATAGGGTTGCCAGGTGTCTGGTATGGACCCAGACAGTCCAGTATTTTCACCTCCTGTCCAGTTAAAAAAAAAAGTCAGAAAATACCAGACACCTAAAATGTCCAGTATTTTCTGATTTTTTTTCCCTGCCAGGAGGTGAACATACCAGACACCTGGCAACCCTCTGACACTCAGCAACCGGGCCCAGCCCCCAACCTCTCCCAGACCCGCCCCCCCTTCCCTCCACTTACCTGGCTCCGCAGGGAAGCTGTTTTGTGGCACAGAGGACGAAAACAAGATGGCCACCATCAAAAAAAGCCTCAATGGCCTTAAAGGGGCCATGCTTTTTTTGTGGTACAGTAATTCCTCATTTAACACTATAGATGTGTTTCAGAAAATGATCGTGTTAAGTGAAAACGTGTTATGAGGGGTCAATTTTCCCACTGAAAATAATGGAAAAGGTGGGGGTTGCGTTTCAAGCAGTGGTGTCTGTTGGGACCAGGACAGAAGGTTGGGGGAGAAAGGGGACTGGGTTACAGCAGGGAGGGGAGGTTTTTGGCTCTGGGGAGGAGAAGAGGAGGAGAGGGGAGGGGGATTGGGTTGGGAGTATGCCCCTCTGATGAGTCTGCCGGGACCCACACTGCGTCCAGTGAAGGGGGATCGCCAGGGAATGGCACGGCGAGTGGTGAACCCTCCATCACTTTGCAGGGAGGCGGGGGAAGCCCCGCATAGCTGTCGTGATGGGCCGGCTGGGGAAACCCAGCCACCAGCTTGTAAGAGGGGGCGGAGGAGAGGAGGCAAAGTGTCCGGAGAGGGGGAGTCAGCGGGGAATGACGCGGTGAGCAGCGAACCCTCAGCTGCTTTGCAGTGAGGCAGGGGAAGCCCCTGAACAGCTGCCGGCAACAGGCCGGCTGGGGAAATCATGTTATTCCAGGGACGGTTATGCAATTCAAAAAATGTTCCCTAAAAAAAAAAATCGTGCTATCGCGAAAACGTGTTAAATGAGGAATTACTGTATTTTTTTTATTATTAATTGTTGGGGATCTTTTTTTTTTTTTTGCTCAACTTTGGTCTCTCTCTTTCTTTTCTCAACAATGGGGTTTTTTTTGGGGGGGGGGGAGGGAAGGTGTTCAGTATTTTCAGTTAAACCATCTGGGAACCCTATATCGCAAAGGCCCTGCCCTGCCTTCTGCACTCTATACACTGTCAGGCCCCTTCCCTGAAGGACCCAGACACTGCCAGGTAAGCCTGCTAGTTTATATATAATTGTGATAGATAAAATAAGAATGCAGGGGGTTACAGGATGCTCCCCCAACACATACAACTATGTAAAGTTGCTGAATGCGAAGTGACATGCAAAATCTCAGTCATGACAGCAATAAGCAGGGATTCAACCTGTCTAGATGAAAGCAAAACTCATCTCATCCTTAACTATGGAACTGCAGCTAGTATCTATATAAAAATGCCCATGGGAGAGAAGAGGGGAGAGACAACATTGCAAATGGCAGAAAGAAAAAAAAAGAAAGTTTTCAAGGAAAACAAATCAATGTTGTTATTTTCTACTGCAATCCATCCTCTTGAAATTTAGAAGCCTGTGACATTTCATAAGATAGCTTTATACATGCTGGGCAAAGGTCCCCTAAAGTGATGGGTGTTACACCCGTTTACATCAACTGAGGATCTGGTACACTAATTTCAAAAACGCATATAGAAAGAGAATGTATAACAGATGGTCATCAGGGAATGCTGGGATTTGCACTTGAATAAACATGAGTGAAGCAGCACTTAGCAGTTGCATGGAGTTTACCCATGAAAGGCAAAGGAACTGGAATTGCATTTTGTTGGAGAGACTTCCATCTTTCTTTTACTAATGCATAAAGGTGGCTTTCTTTGGTCTATGTGATGGTCCACTTGAAAGTCACCTCCACACAAAAAACTTGGCCGAGGATCAAAGTTTTTCTTTATTATTCCCCAAAGTTATTAAAATTCTTGGTGTAGCCGACGAGTGAGAATCTTGCCCAATCTCTCGTATTATTTTTTAAAGAAACCCACACATACCAATCTATTCAAATCTTTTTAAAGAACTTTAATCAGACCAAACATGTTGTATCAGTTCTCAACACTTTCACATCTACAAAGGACAAGACACCAGAGGTCAACATACAAAAATACTATATATTAAAATTGTGTCCAGTGGAAGGGAAACCAAAAACTCGTGGACTTTCTAGACACCACACAGGACTGAAGAAAGGAAATAATGTATTAAGACATTCAGATTCATAAACAGCAGCTTAATATCTCCTTTGCAAAGTCAGTATTTGGCAGAATTTTGACACAACAGCCTAACAGCTGATATCCAAATGGCAATTTAGCCCTTTAAAACAAAGTTTGAGATAAATTACACAAATTATTGCAAATGAAACATGTCAATGACTTTAGTTAACTGCTGAGCAGCATCAACTTACCATTTGAGTAGGTTATTATTAACTGAGAGAGTTGGAGAGGGAAAAGCAGCACAGCAACTTGGTGTCATACAAGGAGAGAAGCTATGCTGCAGCTATACAAGAGCCATGGCAGTACTTTAGATGCCCCAGGCTAAGATCAACCTTTACAACCTCTCATAGGCCAATTAACAATACTGCGTGTGGTTTGAAAATGTATTGGAGGAGGTAGGGGGAACAAATTAGGACTTGCAAAAATATAACAGAGTGGGGCTTTCGGAATTTAAACCAAGCACATTTGTCTTTACAAAAATGTGCATATACATACACCATACACAAACGCACACCAGTATACATCAGTACCACTCTAAAGACTGGTAAGTCTTTGTGCTGGTACTGAAGTGTTTCAGCTGTTATGATGCTGGATTGTTTTATTTTGTAACAGCTTCTGAAACTTGTCAATACTGATCAAGACAAGTCTTCTCACTCTTTCCTGTGGAATTTGCCAATACAGCAACCTTTGCTAATAAGGTTAGTTCAAAATGCAAAGGAAGCCAGTCAGGAGTACTGGATTTCTGAGACTGCTTAGTTTATGGTTTGCTAGAACCACTCCTGGAGCTATTAGAAACAGTGCAATTGAAGAAATCCGAACTGAAATCAATCGCAAGTAATTTGGACTACTTGTTGGAAGGCTGACAAGTGACTTCCCTAGAGAACATGTGTATGTGCACTGACTCCATTATTTCTTTTTTCCATGTACTTCCCATATACCATGGTAGACTAATGGCTTCTGTTTTGATTGTCCCTTGAAAATGTCAGTTCTTCTATACAAAAGGGTCTCCTGGCTAGATCCCACAACTGCATCCTTTGAGTTTTCTAGCAAATGCTCCACATCTGCAAATCTCACTACTTTACTTCCAGTGATGGACGGACGGACACAGAGCCTGAGCAGGTGTAGTCTCTGCAACAGGACCCTCAGGGTACATCTACACAGCAGGGGTTAACTTGAAATAATATATGCAAATTGAACTACGTCAATTGTGTAGCTCAGCGTGTCCCAAAATGTGGGCCACAGCCCAGTTCCAGTCCATAAAAAAGAAAACCCACCACCAACCAGTCCTTAGAAAAATTATCATGCACAATCCTATTAATTTGTGTGATGAGTTAGCAGCACCCTGCACTGCCGAGCGCGGCGGCATGGCCCTCTTGGGAGAGCGGGCCCACTGCCACAGCGTCTCTTCCAGACATGCTCCCAGGCGGCAGGGCTAGATCCGGTGGGCACTAGGACCCAGAGAGAAGGCCGGACACAGTGCACACCGACAAAGAATGCCTGGCGCCGGATGCAGCCAGGGGAGCTGGCACTGGCTTATAAAATGGCCGGGATTGGGGTTGGGGGCAAGGAGGATGTAACAACCCGCCAGGTGCCGTGCACACTGACGCAGAAGGTCCAGCACCGGACACAGCCAGGGGAGCTGGGGCTGACTGGCAAAGCGGCCAGGATTGGGGCCAAGAGGGGAGGCAGAACAACCCACTGGATAGGTAGGGCCAGTGACACAATTTATTTGCATATTCATTTCCTTAATGAATATGCAAATGTTGCCAGTCCTCCAAAGCTTGAATGGGTTTACTGGTCCCCTAGTATCAAAAAGATTGGGAACCACTCGTGTAGCTTATTTCAAAATAGCTTATTTCAAACTTGGGAGCGTGTACACAGCACTTATTTAAAAAAAAGAGCACTCTTCTTCTGACTTCCCTTACTCCTCAAACAACGAGGGTTACAGGACTTGGTGCAAGAAGTCCTCCAGCTTGACAGTATTTTGACTTTATTTCAGAATAACTGCCTGCTGTGTAGACGCGGACTAAGTTATTTCAAAATAACGCTAGCTATTTCAAAATAATGTTGCTATGTAGGCGTACCCTTACTGGTGCTCATTCAAAGCAAAGTGAAAAGCAGGAACAAGTACTGCTTTTCTCTGACAATATTTAAAAAGCTGTAGAGCAGAAAGAACAAATATGACCTGAATTAAAAACAGTTTTACTCTTCCCTTATATTTCTTTATGGAAACTGGAAAATGAATTACTGAAATTTGAGTTAAAAAAAAAAAAGGTGTGTTAGAAGCCACCACAAAATAGAATATAAGCAGCACAATAGCATACACGGCTCAGCAAAGCAGTGGCATTTCTGAGCTATCTTTTCCATGGTGCATGGAGATAAATAAAGGAAAGTCATCCTCCATTTCTTGAAATAGAGGTATAGGTGTAAACTATCTGATAGCCTAAAAGGAAGCTTATGGTAAGGTTCTCACATTTCTCTGAACTGTTTCTGTGAAATATATATTATGATAACTACTAAGCAACAAAGCATAAGACTGCAAAGATATCATCACAGATGTATTTGACTGTCCCAGCTATGGTAAAATCTATAGTGTCCTTATAGAGTGATTCTAGACAGGAGAAAAGTTATAAGTAGTTCATATTTCATTTCCACATATGTATTAGTATGACAATGGGCCAAATTCCTTCTTATTTTACACGGGCAAAAGACCCATTGGACCAAATCCCGTAGAACTGATTTAGGACTTATCTACATGAGGATGCTCAGAAAAGTTAATCCAAATTAACTATAGGTATGAATTTAAAATGGATTAATTAAACTGCATTAAATCCCTCTGTGGACACTCATTGATAATTTAAATTATCTTAATTCAGTTTATCTTAATTCTATTTCCTGAGTGTCGCAGTGTAGACAGGTAATGCATATAAAATGTCTTTTCCACAAGTAAAATCTAAGTTATTAACAAAAAGTAACAGTCTTTTCAGGAGACAAGGAATGTATCCACAAACCTGGCTGATCTTTACTGATCAATGACTACTCATTTCTGATTTATAAAATGATAGTTACCTTTACATATATTACATATCAATTAGAGTCATTAGCTAAACTCACGAAATAGCTTAATGAAGCAAAAGATCTGATTGTTATTCTGACAAATGAAAATCATGACTAACACCATTTAGATCACTACAAGAGCTCAAAGTCAATAAAGGGTAAGCTGTAACAGGCAAATTTACAAAGAAATCCAGGGCCTAAAAATTGGCCAGAAAAGGAAAAGACTATTAATGTAATGAGGAATAATATTTGTGTGTATATTTGTGTCTTTTATAAAAAAAAAGACAGAAGCAGAAAGGCCTCTTCCTCCTCCCCACCTCCCCACCCCAAAAAAGCCTGATGGATTCAATGTCACTAGCAACAAATACAGTTTTTGATAATTTTAAAACCAAAACAACACTATCTGTTAATCTTGACAGCGTTCCAGAAGATACTTGACTTTGCTAGCGTTGCATGCCTGTCTGGATGACTGACCAGACATGCCAAATGTTGCAATAATGTGTATACCATTGGTGAGCATAATGTTGTGGTAACATTTTCCCACCCTTCTCTCCCTGGTAGGCAGCAGGCATGTTTTGTCTTATCCAGATGAGAAAAAACACTTGAAACTTCAGTGTAGCCAACGAATTTAGCAACTATCAACATTAAGCAGAGATTCAGCTAGAGCAACCTAAATGTTCACCAAGTGCCTCAGCAATTCATCTCAGCAAGAGAGTCATTAGAATTAAATTTATTTCTCCAGGGCTTTGTTATTTGTGTTACAATATTTGTGACGTGAGTGCATTACATGATATGTATAATGGGCAGCTAAAAAGAGAACATATAGCAAATTTTGAAAAACTTAAGGTATGTTAGTACAAACTTTACCTTCAAAGGTTTGAAAATAGTTTTGGTTGATGGCAATCCCTCCCCCAACCCAATCTTTTAAAAAAAATAAAAAAAAAATTCTGTTGTGCATCACAACAAAAACCCATGATCTCAAAAAACTTCCCATGGAAATGCAGAGAGTTTGCACTTTTAGTTTAAAAAAAAAAATCAAAATTCCATCTGGACTTACTCAGAATGAAATTGAGGAGTTTCAGTAACAAGAAGCTGGGGAAGCCTAAAAGCCAGGAGATCCAGGCTATGAGAATCCTGGTTTTGCAGCATCCCAAAAAGCAGACAAGCTGAACAGATACACAGATTCCTGCAAAATGTTTCAATTTTAATGAATCCGCATTTTCCAGTAGAAAAATATTCCATCAGAAAATTTCCAACCTGTCCTACAATAAATCAGCTGTATTATGGGATTTACGGTCAAAAACCTGTTAATTCTACTTTTAAATTGCAAAATTTAAAAAAGTGTTTCTTCAAGGCAAACCTATTTATCATACGCATTTGAGAATCATTCAACAAAGACTAAGCATGATTCCATAAAGCGCCTCAGACCATGCTTAAATCCACCCTTAGCAGAAAAGCACTAAAAGCATGTTCTGAATTGTAAGTATGTGCCTGAGTCCATCTGACTGGCTTAACTCAATGCATATGAGCTCTCTCAGGCCCCAAGTGCTTTAAGAAATACATTTAAGAAATTTTAGAATTTGAGATGCATTCATATCCATTATACCAAATGTGTATACCATTCACATTTAAATGTGAAGATGAAGATATATATATATATATATATATATATGCAATTCAATTCAGCCAGCAGATTGGCTCAAATGTTTTGACAAGTGGGCCTTCCTTTCCCATACTAGAAATCAGAACCTTTCTACTGCAGGCAAAATTGATTTTTAAAATGAACATCTACTTATCAGCTCCACTTTCTTAAATTCCATATCTTCCACAAAAGAAGATTGTGGTTCCACTCCAAAGGAAGTAATAATTTATTACATTTATTCCATCAACAGGAGGGAAAAAGGACTAGCCACAACACTGGTGTATTACTGAAAACTGACCACAATCTCAGAAATATGAAATAATCTTGTTATTCATAGTAACAGGACAATCCATTTCTAATTCTTTAGTGACTATCTACAACTTAGATATGGAATGGAGAAGTGAAATTTGAATCTAAAGTTAAGCAACCTGACAAGTTAAACAAAGTTTTCAGATCTTGATCCAGACTCAGATTCTTCTTTAATGGATCCCACCACAAAAATTCAAAACCAGTCAAGGCAGTTAGTTTTGAAAATTTCCATCACCCTAACTATTGCAATAACATCAGAAATGCATTAACATTGGTGGGAAATACTCTTGGGCAAGTAACTACTTGACTTTTTCCAATTAACATTTACATCAACTTGAAAAAAAAATACAGAAAAACCCAACCCTCTTATATAACCCTATTTTTTCTTATACACAAATGTGAAGTACAATACTGCCTTTGTCTTCAATTAAATAACTTACTAAATCAACAGCCATGACACTGACATTAACAAGGAACAACAAAAGATCTTTGTGGAGTTTTTCTGGCTTTTTCTTGACAGTTTTGTCAGTCATTTATTTTTGCACTGGGATATGACCATCTGCTTTCCAGACATTTGGCTTTCAAAAGAAGCATGCTTGTAACTCATGCAATTCCCAGGATTTCTGATTTTTCAAAACCCTAGAACAAGCCACTGCACTTTGCAAGTTTTTTTAATTAGGCAGGAAACAATTTCCAAAATACAGAGTCTCAAACCTCAAAGGGGATTAGGATCTACACTAACCAGAATTTCAAAATGTTTGGCCAAACCAGTCGAGCAATGATATAACAAGTCATCTAACTCCCATGCATCAGAAATAGCTCATCTAATTCAGCTCAAGTTTGCCAGATAAATGTATCCACTTATCACAAATATCCAGTACCAAGGTACTGCCTGATTATCCTTCCATTCAATTTTGCGCCGTCTCCATGTCTCTGCACTCTAAAAATCACCATCTGTCTTCATGTCACTTCCTGCTCCATGTTGATTTCATGAGCTGCTGACAATATCACACCCAAATACCCTTCCCTGCTTGCTCATGTAGATATGGTGAACTCTTAATACTCTCAAAACCCACATTTCCAGCCCTCCTCATTTCAGAGCCTCATTTTACCTCAGGCATTGTACGGACCCCAGGACAGTAGCAGGTAAGAAGCCAATGAACTGAGCACCTGGCCAGGATGCAGAAGACATTGATACAAAGTGGGCAAAATCCAGAAGCCCCAGCATTTGGGTGGGGCAGGAGGAGTTGAGGGAGCAGCAGCTAGAGCAAAGGGAGAGAGAAGAAGAGTCATGGACTCCTCCACAATGAAGAAGCTGCCTCAGGGTGTACAAACACAACCAATATAACCACACAGCATTCATTCATTTTTAGTTATAAATGATCCACCCAGTATTAGGTAACAGATAAACTTCTGATCTTTGCTCTGTGTGTGTGTGTGTGTGTATGTGTGTGCGTGCGCTCACTCGCACACACGCAGGCAGGTTTGAACCTGGGACCTCTGGAGCTTAGTATAGGAGCCTCTACCCTTTGAGCTAAAAAGACAGCTGGCTCTCATCCCATGCTGTAAAAGTCTCTTGTTCTTAGCTGTTGCTGTGGTGTAGGTGCCACTGCAGGGGACAGTGAACCACACTAGGTGCATGGGTTACACATGGCAGCGCTCACTCCCCCCCACCCCCCGCCTTCAATACCCTCCTCTTCCTCATGCCCAGTGATGTTTTTGTGATGGTACTGCCTGGGACGCAGTACCGGCACCTCCAGATGCAGTACCAGCACCTCCAGTCAGAGCTCAAAAACTTTTCCCCTGGAGTACCAGCACTTTTTTTTTAAAAATAAACACACCAAAAAAAAAAAAAAAAAAAATCACTGCTCGTGCCCTTATGCACACACAAGTCCTAACTTTAATACGAAGCCAATATGCATATAGGTAATGTGTGAGTGGTATAGGCTTGGGACAAATAGTTTCTTCCAGCTGTGAATCCTGTCTAATCCCTGTGAAATGCTTCTGGCATTTGGGAGAATACTTCGTGAAAATTCAGCTAATGTTTAGATCTAAACTATAGAGATACTTACGGAAGCATTAATTGAATGCTTTAAAATACATTCCCTGGACATGTGTTAGGTCTTAAATTCCAACTTCTTAGACAACACAGAATTGCTCATTTGCTAAAGATGCTAAAGACAGCTTCAGAAATATCAGCACGCCATTCAACTTTGTGTGAAACAAGCAGGGTGTAGCTTGGCTTGGGTCAATAATGGCATACAAAATGTTAAAATGACAGAGAAAGAACAAGGAACAATCCTAGCTGTCAGGCCTAAGGACAGTGTAATGGAAAGTAAAAGTCATTTACATGCTGTAATTCCATTGCAGCATTTCAGTTGAATCTTGCCCTGCTAAATAAATACTCTTACATTAAGGTCTTTTACGGTATGTGAATCCTTCCAATAGCCTCCTGAGTGATGTTTGAATTTTCGTTTGTGGGGAATGCATGAGAACAGAACCATGTACCCTGCAAGGTTAACACCAGTGTTCCACTAAATCAGGGGTAGAGAACCTTTGGGGGTCAGGGGCCACTGAAACGTCAGTCAGAGGCCGCACTCAAGTGAAAAGCAAAAAACAACCATCCTCACTGACATGGCCCCAGACCGAGAAGAAAGACACTACACACCAATTTAGGGCCCAGCCTAGTACATTTAGTGTTCCAGGCCGAAGGTGGGGCAGCGGGGGCCCTGATCTAGGCAAGCTGGGGAGCCAGAGGTTTTCCACCCTTGCACTAAATGTATTTATTGATTAATGGAGTTCTTCTGAATAACAATCTGTGTTGTAATACAGTTTAAATTCACAAATATCTGTTTAGGTCTGGGAGTTTGTTCTGGCCATCACTGATGCACAAGTCACAAGATGACCATAGGACAATTGGAAAGAAATCCAGATAAAGTGGAGTCCAGTGATACTCAAATCATGTATCACTGGGAATGGCAGATCCTTCCCAAAAGTGGAGGATTTAAGGGCCTCTGCCCCAAGGTACCATCTTTCCTCTTTCTCCAGAGGCCTATCCCTGCTCCAACCCCTTCCTTGCAAGGCCCCACAAGGGGCTTGGACACACGTTTTAGGGACTGCTTTTGGCCCCCACAACATAGCCAAGTAGAGGGTTGGTCATGGCTCTCTCATGGCTGCTTGCACAGCTCTTACCATTGCCAGGCTGCTGCTCCAAAGCCCCACCCCCTGACCAGAGCTGGGTCAGGATGAAAAGCCACACAGGCAGCAGATATTGACTTTGCACCTCCATTGGCCCTGGGCTGGGCAGGGACATGGACCAGGAGCCTCACTTGGACCCCACAGGCAGGTGGAGAGTCTGTATGACTCCCACAACTGCACAGGTTCTCCAGCTAGACTCCTTCAGCTGTCAGCCTGTCTGAGAAGGGGCTGAACCTTGGGGAAAAAGAAGGGCCAGGGTCCACTGCGGCAAAAGAATGGACAGGCTAAGTAAAAGGGCCACAGTCCCCAGGCCCCTTGTTCTGCCATCACTGGTATCAGTCACAAGTAAAAATAAGTTGTTTGGTCTCAGAGTCCTGTGTCCTTATTTTGCAGTGGATTTGTTACATGCACAATCTCCATTCAAGAAAAACCTTATGCCTGTAATATTAGGGAGATGCTGGGGGGGTACATCTAGACTACACACATCTTTCAAAAGCTTTTTCAAAAGAATCTTTTGAAAAAAAACTTTTCAAAAGAGATAGCCACAACTTTTTCAAAAAAGCAAACCACTTTTTCCAAAAGAGCACCCAGGCAATCTGGATGCTCTCTTTGAAAAAAGCCTTGTTTGTGGTCAAGAACTCCTTTTTTTGAAAGAGCACCTTCAAAAAAAGGCATTCTTCTTCATAAAATGAGGTTTACCGCTGTTAAAAAACCCACCGCGTTCTTTCGATTTAATTTCAAAAGAACACGGCGGCAGTCTAGGCACAAATGATGTTTTTTTCAAAATAACCCTGTAGTCTAGACAGCCTAGGAGTTGGCTGATCTGGATTATGGAGCACTAGCATGATTGTGAGGGAAGGGGAGGAGATGATACATACCTAGCTGCGCAACACATGCTCAAACTAATGCCATTCGTGTCTCATTTGCATAAGGAATACAAGTGATTTTAAAATTTGAATATAACAGAAAAGAATATCTATGTGGGTCTCTAGACAGATGTATTTTCTACTTTAAATCAGATATTTTTCCCACACTCCTTTTGAAAGCCTACCACAGTCCATGCTTAAAATTGGTCTTGAGGATCTCAGCCAAACTCTAGCTTTGGTTACACCAGTGTAAACACAGAGCAACTCCTCTGGAGTTACTGTATATACTGTTCACTTTAAGGTGAAGGACTGAAGAAACCATAACTCACTTGATGTGTTCATTCTTTTCCTGCCAATGTTTTATTAATACCAGCCTTCATTAATAAAGATAAACTTTAGACTCACGATTGCTCCATTTGGAAAAATCACTCATCCTTCTTTCCATATCATTTAAGCATTATCAATGACCAACACAATTTTCTTTAAAAAAAAAAAATCCCACAGACCAAAACATTGTTTTGAATTTTTAAAATGTACTGAACTAACTTTACCAAAGTGAGCCCTATTTCTGTGTCTCAGCAAAGCACAGGCCAAAAACTGAAGCAGAGACCTTTAAAATAAAAGCAGCAAATAATATACCTTCATAAAAGAATAATTTGTCCAAAATTGCAGGTGTACAAATAACTCAGCAAGATTAAGAACAAATAAAGTTTGCTCAACTAGTACTTGTGTCATTAAAAAAAAGTTTCTCCTTTTTGAAGAACAGAGTGTGATCACAAGAGTTGCTGATACACAGATTAAGAACCAACATGTAGCTGATCATTTTGGCATGAAATTGGTGCAGAACTGGGATACTATATAAGTTTAAATGTTTTCCATGGGAATAATTGCTCTAGCACATTTTGCAAAGTCATGGCCATATATAGTGGTCTCCTTTCTGAATACCAAGTAAGGAGGAACATAAAATGGAATAGATCACACTACATTTTAAAGTCTGAATGTTAACCTACTTGAGAAATTATCTAACACTGTACATTGCAATATACTACAGCACATTTCTGCACTCATCAGCATAAAACGATATGATCTAACATGATATGAAGGTTGCTATATTTAAATGATAGTCACACTGCCTGAAGCAAAAAAGAAACTTCCCCCATAAAATTATATTTTTGAATAGGAGTTCACTCACAAATCTTGAGGTTTTATATATTGCACTCAGACAAAGGCTGTAAGCAGGCAAATGTCGGAATCAGAAATTAGGTCAGCGACTCATTTCAGCAGGCTCTAACAGTACAAGAAACTCACGCTCACAAAACAATGCACTGTGTTAAGTAACACAGTATGGTGTTCTAGTCAGATGATGCCTACATCATTGATACCAGATTAAACCCCATGTTTGCCTGTTGTGTAATAAGTTATGTAGTGTAGCATTTTAACCTAATTTCTGGTTTACCCTTCCAACTACACTCTTCATGAAGGGAGAGGAACACAGCATTTTTTATGCGACAGATTATTTGAAAACAGAGAACCTATTTTGTCAAGAGCTTCCATCAGTCATTGTATGGTCATTCCAACACTAATGTTATTAGTATTGAATGCTCATGGCCTTCTACTCCACTATCTTGCATCTTGTCTAGTCATTTACACTTTTGGTCAATCAGTGCAAAATCAGTGTCAAGTGTCACTATTCTGATCTGGAAGCATTTCACATCCCTCACATGCCACAATGGTAGTGATTACAAGGAGCAAGGCAGTATGTCCTCTGTCTGATGAAGTCAGAAATAGTGGGGAGCTATAGCTCCATTATATGTTAACGTGTAACATGAAAATAGAGTTCTTACATAATGATGAAACACATGAATAATTTTAATACTGCATGTGTTTGGAATTAATCATCCTGTTACACCCCCACTTTCACTGATGTCCAGGAGCAAAATATTTATAATAAGCATTTGTAAATAGGTTCTCTGCATATGGTTCTGCATGTGCTCTCATGTGTCACCTCTGGGGTATTTTCTTTGTTGTGCCCAGACAAATGGCAACAGATAAAAACAGGCACGGTACATTAGTAGCTTCACTTTCAGATGTAAGCTTACTTTTACTAACTTAACTATCAAGGATATACAAGACATTCTTACAGTACAGACTAAGTGAGAGGTGGGGAGGGAGAAGCATCTAGCACTAGGATTCTCCTAATATGTGCTCTGTTTTTATTTTCAAATGAAAATTATGTTCATAATGAGCCAAATTTTCCTGTTACACGAGTGCAACACCACTGACTACTTTTATGAGCCTAATTCAGTTGAAACAAGGTTCCCTAGGGTTATTACATGGGATTGAATGATCTCAAATTAACAATTAGAAATAATAATAATAGATTAGTGGTCATTGTTCATTGGGCTTATACCCATGTAATTGTCCAGTAACAAAGCGAATCAGAAAAACAAATAATTTTTACTGCCCTAGAGTTCTGCCACAAGTCCCATTCCAATCCTTAAAATTCAGACAAACCAATCCTTTCAATCAGATTCTGATCCTCTTACTCATACTGACTACATTATTCCCAAGGCATCCCACAAAACGTGATGGGCGTTCTTGTTAAGTAAGGTGTTAGCATAAATATTAC
The DNA here is from genome assembly GCF_049634645.1 of Pelodiscus sinensis. Classification (NCBI taxonomy): domain Eukaryota; kingdom Metazoa; phylum Chordata; order Testudines; family Trionychidae; genus Pelodiscus; species Pelodiscus sinensis. Next base: position 119,053,543 of record NC_134712.1, on the reverse strand, counting down.
AGTTTGTCCCTTTATGAGCAGTCACATGGGCTTTGTAATCTCCACATTCAGTATTAAAAAAAAAAAATTCATTTTCTCTCTTGGTAGTTTCAAATATGGCTCTAAGGGAAACAATGTTTCTACCACTGAAAGGAGTTAATTGGGTCCTATATGAGCTCACATAGGGTACGTCTAAATTAAGCTATGCAACTTAAGCTATGTCAATTGTGTAGCTGAAGTAAAAAATCAGTGAAGTCAGCTTTTGGCGCTGTTTACACAGGAGGAAGTTGAAGGAAGAACACTTTTCCTTCGACTTCCCTTACTCCTCATGAAGTGAGGGTTACCATGAGTTTGGAGTAAGTCGTCCTCCAGCTCAGCATTATTTTGAAATAAAGACTTGTAGTCAGTTATTCCAAAATAATGCTGCTACGTAGCTGTACCCATAGGCTTTAGACCAGTGAGACTCCAGCAATTTAGGCGAGGCATCATGGTCCACTGGGTTAAGCATGAGTTCTGGGTTCTGCTCCCAGTTCTGACCTATCTGTGACCGTAGGAAAGTCCCACACACATCTCTACCTGCTTCCCAATTATTGGCTGCTCGTATGTATCTAGAACATGAACTCTTTGGAAGTGAGGACTGTCTTCTGCTAGATATTTGTACAATGCTTGGCACATCGAGACCTCTATTTCTGTTCAGCCATCCACAGAGTTACTCCCAATTTACACTGTCAGTGACTCAGACACAACTTTGAATGACCAATGAGGCAAAGATGGTCCCATGTTTTAAGAAAACAAATCTTTTAGCAGGAAGCATGTCCTTTTCTATAACCCATTTCTTCAATAATCCCCAGGGAGGCCAGAGCCTTGAGAAGCCTGCCTGACAGACTAGAGGTGACACAACATGTCCAATGCTTACACTTCAAAGCCATACTTTTTGATGGGGCTTACGCAGCAGGGTTTTGACTGCACTATTAGGTTGCCCTCCATGGCCACTTTATTGCTCCACTGCTTGTATCTTGCTTTACCAAAACACTTGGAAGAGACACTTCATTACAGTGGAAACAAAATGAAAGTATACAACAAAAATACACCTCACATATGAAACACAATCGCTTGTAAAATATTTCCTTTAAAAACTATTAAGCAACTTTCTAACTTATTAATGTGCAATTTAAGATATATAAAAAGCCCTAACAACTAAATGATTTATTTATTTATTTTTACAATTCCCTCTCTTCTTTCCCATTAAAAAAATAGTATGCACTGGCATTAGAATATCTTGACTGAGTCTTACACGGATTCTCATGTTCAATTCTACTTATACATATAGCATTTTGATTTTAATCTACTGCATTTAGAGAGTGATCATATACTGTAAAAGTATAACCAGCTAAGTAGATGTCTTTAATCTCATAACAGGATAAAAATCATTAGGAGTTACGTCCATCTGATCACTGAGGATAGTACACATGCAGTTTTCCTCAATGCTGTTACCATCAGATGCTCATTATGATTTTTTCTGTACCCTTCTGAGAGGTCTTCTGAGAGGTTTTGCTTTTTAGGATTGCCTTCAGATTGTCACACAGCTGTCCGGTGTCAAGCATTCTGGAGTAATTGGTCAATGTTGCAGTGCATCACACTGGAGCCTGTCATCACCTCCTTCCCACCCCCTACATTATCTCATTGGAGTATTCTGGGAGCAGACCCCTTTCAGCCGCAGGAAATCACAGTGAAACGCTTAGAAATGCAAGACATATTGTGGAGGACAATACCCAGGAGAAAGACCAAGACACATGCCACCAAAATCACAGTGCAAACACCTGACCAGGTGGAGCTTTTCACAACACCCCTCCTGTCTTGCTCCTCCTCTCCAACTTCCTGCGGGATCCCTCCTTGCAGGGGCTGCTGCTCAGTTGGGATTGTCACCACAGTGACAGACTTTTGCTGACTACCTGGCAGGAGGCGACAGCCAATGTCTCCTGGCAAGAGCGCTCTCTCCTTCGAGATGGGCAAGGGCAACATGTAGCACCCATTGCTTGGAAGTTTGATGAAGACCGGGGTGTGCTCTGACGTATGGGGAATTGCAATCACAGCAATGACGTCTGGGTCATCAGGCAGCTGAGATACAGAAAGTCCTGGGGGCAATTTAGTGATACCTCGGCACCAGGGACATCTCAAGTCCTTCTGGCTTGTCCTCATCTGCTGAAGGCAAACAGAACAGCAGGTATGCTTGCAGTCCAGCAACTTGGGCCTCCGTCGGGGGCTATAATAATTGAAACAAATCTGACATTCCAGCAGAGAGTCTTGGGACAGCGTCTCCATTGTAGCCCTAATAGTGAAAATTCTGATTATTTTAATAGAGTCTTGCTGTATAGTCCAAAAATTGAAGCCTGGTGCAGTTCCTCTCTTCCAGTGATTTCTTCCTTTGATTTCACCAGTGAAGGACAATGGTTAGACAGTTTGTAGCTGAGCATCTGACTTTAATGTTTTGGTATCTGAAAGAAATAAAACATTCAAATGAACAAGGTTAATTGCAAAGACCAAACAAAATGCAGAGGGAGGAAAAAAAAAAAAAAAAAAAAGACAGGTGGCTTTAAAATTCAGGAAAATAGTATCTGCACCTCTAGTGTACTTTTTTAGAGGAACACTTTCAGGTCAGTCTTTACTAGGCTTCCATTTTTGTAGCTACATGTAATCATCAACACCATTTTGCAAAAGCAGTTTATGTCCACAAAAATGGAGGCTAAATCTGGCCCTTAGCCCATCTTTCATTTAACACATTTTTAGAATTTCTCAAACATTTCTGTGCTGTAATCATTTCTTTTTAAGCCTTTAAACCCTTAAGAATTTTTAGCTGTTTCCATCCACTACTAATTCTGCACATGAGATAAGAAATGCAAATGCTTAAAAAGAGTCTAGGTACCTAAATTATGCCAGTAAAGCATATGCATGAATGAGCAAACAACTACCCTCATTGGTGTGATCCTAACACCTCCATGCCAACTGACAGACCACTGTTCTGTAACAGTTACTCTTGACAGTTGACAAACTCACTACACTTAACACATTACTTTTATAGCACTTAACAAAAAAGGGTCAAGTGAGGTTTTTAATTTAAAAAAACATACATAATATTGATAATCATTGGGAGATGTATTTATGGATGATATTTAAGGAGTTGTGTGTGTATGTACTGAAAATATGATTTAGTGATGGTCTTGGACTAAGTAGGCAAACAGGTTTTTGCCAGACAAAGGTATCTATTCATCTTCCTGCCTCATATTACGCATTGTAAGCCACCACAGTGAAAGCCTCATTTTACAGTAAAACTCCATTGGTCCGGCATCCAATGGTCCGGCACCATCAGAAACCCGGAAGTGCTCTGGCTGCCCGACAATTGGAGCTGCTCTGCTCCCAGCTTCCCCGATTCAGCCGCTGCTGAAACTGACCAGCAGCAGCTGAATTGGGGATGCCTGGGGCAGAGCGGGACTATCGGAAGGGGGCGGCTATGAGGGGTCTGGGGTGGCATCCTCCCCTCCACCCTTCATAGCCCCCCCCCCTTCCGATAGTCCGGCATATCTGATCATCTGAAACCACCTGGATCCTAAAGGTGCCGGATTATCGCAAGTTTACTGTACTTACAACATGGAGCCAGCACACCAGGGAATGAACCACAGGGATCATCCTGAGCCAGCCACAAAATGAATTCTGGAGTATATATAGGCAGTCCCCGGGTTACGTACAAGATAGGGACTGTAGGTTTGTTCTTAAGTTGAATCTGTATGTAAGTCAGAACTGGTACATATTATAGGGGAAACTCTAGCCAAACATTTCTCCAGAGCTCAGTTTTATTCTCCCACACCTCACTTCCCTCAGTCCTTTATTCTCAAGCTGAGGTGTCTGCTGAGAAAAGCCGCTCCACGTCTCCTTGGTCTGCTGGGGGGGGCCGCTAGCTTCGCGTCTCCCTGGTCTGCTGGGGGGAAGCAGCTAGTGCGGGGTGCCTCCCCCACTGTCACCTTCAAACTCCAAGTATAAAGAGGCGTCAAATTGCCAGTAGTTTTCTTTTTCCTTTCTTACCTGTTTCTTTTAAAGGGATCCATCAAATGTAAAGAGATGATGCAAAGTAACTTATATAGGATCATATTAACTAGGTACATGACTTTAATGCAAAAATGAAAGCCCATTTCTCTTGTGTGTTTTCATACAGAGATACTTATGGATGGATTCTGTGATTGTGACAGCATATTAGGTACTGAGGTAAAAGCACAAGGAAAACGCGGTTATTTTATTCATTTATATTTTTTCTAAGTATGTGCTCTCTCGTACAGGAATTACTTGAAAAAATGGATGAACCAGCTTTCTGCTAAAAAGCAATTTTACTGGAGGAGGTTTCAGATTTGTTAGCCAACCTTTTGATTATTTGATTTTAATTGTATTTATTTATTTAGTAAGGTTAAACAACAGGGGCTCTCAAAACATTCTGTTCCTATTCAGAACAAAACTCCACAATTTCAAAACTCTCCATAAAAAGCACTGAACCATGCCTCTGGGACATTCTGCATGGTGGGCTGCCCCCGAACCTTTAAGCAGTCCACCTGACAAGCTGCTGGGGACTCGCCGCGGAGGACGCGGGACTGCGGCGCATCTCAGCGGTCCCACCGCCCGTGTCCTCCGCGGCGAGAAAAACCGCTCCGCATCTTCTTGGTCTACTGGGGGGAAGCACACCCCCCCCCCCCCGCCGCCAGAGGCGGCGACAGTGGGGGAGGCACCCCGCACTAGCTGCGCCCCCCCCCCCCCCCCGTTCGTAACTAGGGATCCAACGCAAGTCAGATTGACATAACCCAGAGACTGCCTGTATACCTCAGTGCTGTGATGGTATATTGCAGCTGATAATTAGTTCAAACAAGCAAGCTGGTGTGAGCACTGCTCCTCTGGGGAATTTCTGCCTGTCCCCAATGAGAGGGGCTGAACTCTACAGGGAAACACTTAAGAGGATTGGGGTGCCCTTGTTAATCTTACAAGACAAAGTAAGAGCTGAAAGAGTTCTCAAGAGATTGTTTGAGTGTCTAACAGACTGGTGGTGCCAGGGAACAGACATCCATTTAAGTAAGAACAAGCCTCCTTTCACTGAGGCAGGGGTGTAAGGAAGTCTCTCTCACTCCTGGGTACTGATCCCATGACTTCTCTATCATAAGCAATTTTAAAATCAAGAATGGATGTTATGCTAAGTGTCATGTTCTAGTTCAAACAGGAATTCATTCAGAGAATCCAGCACAACCTACAGTAAAGGGCTCCATTGGTGAATTACTCGCTGTTTAAAAAAAAATGCACCTTATTTCCAGTCTGAATTTGAGCCAATTCATGGAGTTGTGGCAATTAAGTGGGGCTTAGAATTCTGCCACTCACACTCAGTAGCAGTCAACAGAATCCCTGTTTCTCCATTAGGTTGTCATTATTTTACTATTGTCCATCTGTTTCTGCAACAGGAATTGCAGGGTTGTCAGTCCCACACATTCAAAAATCATAGCCTGGTTTAATTCCTCTGAGATTTAAATTTAAAAATGGGTTCTTTTTATTTTTATTTGAGGATATAGTTGGGGCATATTTTTAAGTTCCTGTCTGCCACAATGAAGGTTAGAAATTTATTTTTAAATAAAGACTTCAAATTCTTCTGTAATCAGTTGGCTCCAGAAGCTGGAACTTTAAGCATCCAATTCTGGGAGAATCTGCAACACTGGAAAGAGCATTTCCAAAGTATGTCTCGCTTTGGTTTTTGTTGAAATATCTTTGTTAGCAAAATTTCACTAGAAGAGCTACATATTTGTCTTGCTGTAAAGTAATTTTTAACACTTGATCTCAAAGTGCTTTTGTAAGGCAGTCAGGGTACGTCTAGACTACAGACTTTGTCGACAGAGCATCTAGACTGCATCCAGTTCTGTCGACAAAGCAAGCCGCTTTGTCGACATGACAGTGTAGACGCCAAGGACAGTGTAGATGCAATAACGCCTTCTGTGGACAGAACTCTGTTGACAAAAGCCGTTATTCCTCATAGAATGAGATTTACAGCCATTGACAAAACTCCTGAGTTCTGTCAATGTTATGTCGACAGAACTCAGTTGCAGTGTTGACACAGGTATAGTTTTGTCGACAAAAGTCCACTTTTGTCGACAAAACCCTGTAGTCTAGACACACCCTCAGTGTCATTGTCTTCATTTTACAGATGGGTAGACTCTGGCACAAATGGGGAAGTGACTTAGCCACAGTCACCCAGCAGGCCAGTGGCAGAACAGGGAATGGAGTCATCTCCTGAGCTCCAGTCCAGTCCTCCATCTGCTAGGCCATATAAATTGGGAGACAAAAAGCTATTTTCTTATACCTGAAACAACTCCCATTTCATTTGACCATAATGTTTCCAACATTTAAAAGGCTTGTATTCACAACAGGGATAATTCAACGTAAGTTATGCTATTCCAGCTACATCATAACATATCTGGAGTCAACATACTGAGGTCAACTTACCCATTGTATTCCCAGTGCTGAATCAATGGCATATGCTCTCTGGTCAACTTCCTTTATGCTTCTTGGGCAGAGGTGGGCAAAAGGGCCTCCATGGGCCCTGCCACTCCCTTGCTCCCAGGCCAATTAGGACCTGGGGGAGGGGAAGAAGTGCACAAAGTTTCCTCTGCCCTGCCAGGAGTGCGCAGTGCTTAGAAGGGTGGGAGAAGACTTCACTCATTCCTCCGCTCCTCCAAGCCCTGATTGGCCTGGGGGCAAGGGGAGCATGCAGAGTTACCTCCGCCCTGCCCCCGCTCTGCAAGGTGTGCATAGCTCTTAGAAGCCCTGATTGGCCTGGGGCCAGAACAGGGAGCGCGCAAAGTCTGTTCCCACCACCAGGGGGAACCTCAGGTGGGGAGGGGAGGCACTCCTCCATCCCCAGACCAATCACTTCAAAAATTTCTGAAGTGGCTTTTGGTGAAAAATTATTGCCCACCCTGTTTTTGGGGAACTGGACTACCAGTGTTGACCAGAAAGTGGCCTGCCATCTATTTAGACCCCTTTAAATCGATTCCTGCTGCAATCTCTCAGGTGGTGAAGACAAGCCTTAAATACAGCTTTTCTTTCTTTTGTGAGGACATGAAGGCATGGAAAGGTCCCATTGTCTATCATTGCATATGGAACTTATCTTGGCTTGATAAATGGACATTTGTAGTAGACTCTTGTCGACAGTTTAATATAATGGAAACTACAGCATAATTAGAGCAAGTTAACTTGAGGCTCATTATAGGCATTTCTATACATACCCCTCCACAACCTAATGGCATATTGTTTCCTGGAAGATACTTGAATGGAGGCCAAGCTGGATATTTGCATTAGTAGAGGTTTTGTATTCAGATTTTGTTTTCATTGAAGACCCAGAGAAAATTGTGACCAATTCAAAAAGATTTGTGTACCGGTAATTTAAGAGGCCTGCTTTTCTAGTCACCATTATCTGTTAATCTAGCAGAGGTGGAGAAAAGCAGCAATGTGTTAATTATATTACGCTTTGTATCTATAACAGTGAATAAGTAATAAGAATAGCTACAGCACTGAGATTAATTTCACTTCACGCAAATGGCTGATGGTGTTGGTATGCGACTCACAACATACTATATAAAGACTAATGAAAGAACTAGGGGCGACTTCATTTATAGGATAAACAACGAGAAGTCCTGTTGCACCTTATAGACTAAAAGATTTATTGGTGCATAAGCTTTTGTGGGCAAAGACCCGCTTCGTCAGATGCATGTCTATAAGGTGCCACAGGACTTCTCGTTGTTTATGCAGATTCAGACTAACATGGCTACCCCTCTGATACTTCATTTACAGGAGATTTTCTGCTGATAAAATAATAAAGCTGTCTCAATCATAGGTGGTACTTAATCCTGAAAATGGTCACTTCTGAGCATGTCTTTAAGTGATATATGTTTTACAGCGATATATGTTATACATTTATGGACTCATAAGTGTTTGTGGTGCTAAACCAAGCTTTAAAAAGCTTCCTTTTCCTCAAAAGGCTTCAAAATGTGATCATATATTTACTTTGCATGTTTCAGCTGACCTGCCAGTCAAATTCCAGTTGAAGATGATTTAGGAACATGTCTAAGAATGAGTTAAATACTAGCCACTGTCATCTAACCCCTTGTTCTCCACTGCAGCAGAGTTCCTGACATAATTTTGGAAGTGCAACATTAGGTATAATGGCAGCAACATGAGTAATTTTACCTTGAAATATACTGAAGCTCCACAACATTCATTAATTCTGGCACAGCTTAACTATAAAAAGTAAGTCATTGCCTGTAGTCAGAATTAAGTAGCGAAACAGCTACCACCTGTTCGGCTCAGTGAGTGTGTGTTGGTGAGGACAGAAGGCAAATCACATGAGATCTTACAACATTCATGAACCATTTCAGTTTAATGAACGTGTCAAGAGTTAGTTTTCCAACTGACAGCTTCTTTGGCATAGGATTACTGTTATTGAAATGAACTCCTTAGAGTTCGTGATCAAAATGCTTCCCAAATCAGGCAAAAGGTGCTGAGTTATCCAAGATGAACAACTGGTCCAAAGGTTAGCCAGGCTGGACTCTTCCCAGAGCAGAGGTTTGCACAGCCTATACACCCAGCCCAGTCCCAAATGAGGGCATTGCTGACTTCAGCATCCATCAGAAATGTTGTTTTACCATTAGCTGCTCTGATTATCGAGTGACAGCCAAGAAAAAGTTGCTGACAGAGAACAGCCAGAAGAGACTGTCAGAGGTATCCTTAGGACTCTCAAGGAGAGGGGGAGCATGAAAATGAAATCAGACATACAGACAGAAGCAACTGAAATTATGATTAATAACTCTGAATGGTGCAGATCTCACAGCAAGCTCTGCAGGGCTGAGAGACAACTAGTAATGATAATAAAAACTAATGGGGTATGAAAATCCACAAGCACCAAAACTGAAGTGTCAGAAAGGTGTAAAAGCAGCCAAGTGAGAGGAGACGGCTATCTGCATAAAAACATCAGGAAATGTCTCTTCATCCCCACTCTCCATCCCCTCACTCATCTTGTGCGGGGGGAGAAGGCATTGTGCAAATGTGCAGTGCTGTATTTAGTTAATTACACAAGAAGGATCTAGGATAGGAGACAAAGCTGAGACCCAGTGATATCTATGCAAAGCAGATGAATCCTACAAGGGGCAATCAAGGTGAATTGGAAGAATGGATGGCTGAAAGCCTGAATTCTCAGGGAAGGGTACAATCTGTTATCTAAATAGGTAACAATTAAGATCTGAAAAAGCATGCAACAGAGAAAAATAAAAACAATATAATAAATAAATGACATTTGCCTGTCTCGACATCCCCTCAGCTAGTACCATGTCAGAGACCCAGGCTGGACTCCAGACTCTTGTTTCTTCGGTCCAAAGGAAGATCGAAAAAAGTGCCAACTTCTTATTGTCGGACAAGCAATAAGGAGGCACATCTCCTGCTCTTTTTGCAGTCTCTAATGGCCTGTTATCTTGTGCAATACCATCCCTTGCTGTAAGGTAGAATTCAAAAGGCATATGTTGCAGCTAGTGCAGTACATCTGGAGGAACTTGATAAGGAGGACATGGAAAAGGAAAGGCAGGTCAGAACAAAATTAGGTTTACTAGAGTGAAAGATCTAAGAACCACAGTTAGATCAGCCCAGAACTGACCCCATCCACAGAATCAGGTGACTCTTTGGGCCTACTGAAAAAAATAAGAGATTAAAAGGTTTAGGCTGTGCAATGAGATCTAGTCAAGCAATAGTGAGCACAATAGTATCTGCCTGCTAACATATTAATCCTGTCATATGAGCATGATAACAATAATATTGGGCCACTGAAGTCAAGGAGAGTTTTCCATTGACTTCCCACCCACCCACCCCCCAATAGATTTTGGCTCAGGCGCACAGTTAAGAACTATTTTAATGCACACTTCAGACCTTAGTCAAGGTTCTAAATAATATTAACTTTAAAAATCAGTGAAAATAAGTAAATAAATACTTGTGAAATGAAATCCAAGCTGCAGAAAGTTAAATATAACTCAACATTTCAAAGGCTGGTTTGTGGACACTGATCTATCCTACATGCTACTGACAGCTTCAAAAACTTTGGACAAACTTAAGCATATTTTATATCTCATACAGCAAGTTTAATATCAAACTTTTATCAAGGGAACATATTATAGAACTTCACCTTTATCAAGGAAGGTTCATTATGTAAACTCCCCAAACCCATTAAGCATTCTTTGAAAGCATTAGAGCGCATGTATGATTTATGATGGAGTGTTCCATTAATTTCAGGTGCCCTAAGGCTGGAAAGCAGATATTGGGGGGGGTGGGGGGAGGAAATCAGCCTCTTTTCAACAGGGGAACTAATTGCTAGAATATCTGCTCTCAGATACAAAAGGAGGTGCCGGTTGGGGTCCTTTCAATTTAGAGAAGATAGAAAAATATATTTAAGACTTTAGCAATGTTTTCACAAATGAATTCTGCTTTTATGCATGTTTCAGGTAACTCTATAATATTACTCTGCTGTTGTTCATGTTCAGGTATTTACTATCATATTTATGTATAGGCTTTTCTATAATCTAATTCCCAAAGTAACTGACAGCATCACGAACATTAATGAATTTATTCCTCAGAGCACCTTTGTTAGAGAGAAGTATTATCCCCTTAAACACCCAGGGAATGGAAGTGCAAAGAAAAAAAAAAAAAGCAATTTTTCCAAGGTCACATAGTAAACCTTCAGTAGCATGAAATGCAACTCTGATTTCTTGAGTCTGAGTCCAATGCTTTTCCCATACTATCACCCTTCAACTCACGAGCCATTTCTCAGTAGAACTAGTGACCATCTTTGATTCCAGGAGACTCCCAATTGATCTATCTCCTAGTAGCTACTGAAACCACTCAGTGAGATTTTGAATAGGTTGTTAAAAGTTCAGTTGGTGGTGCAAAGGCAGGCTATCCATCTGCTCTGGCTTCACATAGCTCCCAGAAGCAACCGGCATGTCCCTTTGTTTCTTAGGCACAGGGGCAGCCAAGGAAAAAGGGGGCATGGATAGAACATCTATCCCAGCAAATAATCTCAACTGCCAGGGTAAAGCTCTGAAGTTATTGTTCTTTATGCCAGTAACAGGGGCAAGGGGCATTAAGGGTAGTCTAATAGCATACGTCAGACATACCCCAAGTCCTGTGCCTAGACATTTCCATTACTGGACCTTATGGAGAAAAAGAACTCGAGTGAGACAAAAACAAATTGAAGTTTACAGCTGCTGCCATATGATGCAACTTTCTCTATTTGCCTCACTGACCTCCCCCCCGCCCCCCATCCTTTTATCTATAAACCTAGAGAAATTCTCAAAATGTTCACATTCCCTGGTTAGTCATCACAGAGCACACAGCACTGTTCCAACAGCAACAGCACTAGACACCTGTTATGCCCCTGCTCACCAAAACATCGATATGCTTATTCCTGTGGAGTCAAAACACCTCTTAGAGCTGGATGAAAATTGTCAGCCAGAATATTTTGCAGTCAGAAAATGCCAGTGTATCCAAGTCAAAACATTCCACAAGCACATGCAGTTTCTGAGGAAATGCCAGCAGAAACCAGGAAGATTTCCTGCCAGTTTAGGTCCCAGGCTCCTCAGCAGCTTCTCCACCCATCGGACTTCTGCCCTCCCTCTCATCCGCCCCCCCTTCATCTCTTCACCCCCTTCCCTGCAGGAGTAGCACTGGCAGGCTGAGACCTGAGACACGAAAAGGTGGCACTAGTATGTTGCCAAATTGGAATATTTCCTTTTCTGAAAAATTCCAGCATCTGAGGTTTTGTTCCAATTCGAAACAAAACAAAATCTCAAACCCTCATAATTTCTCTCAGGATGGATATTCACTTTTTCAGTCAGCTTTTAGTAAACCCATACAGTTTTGTTATCATTCTCCATCCTTTGTAGTCTTATCTTAATTATGACTTAATCACTCCTAAACACAGGAGAGAAGAAAATAAACCACCTCCCCCGCAAAATGAGAAATTCACTTGCTACTTCTGGTTATTCCTTCTGTAATAGGAATGACTTGGGGTGGAAGGGAATGAATTTATTCCATGATTATCAAAAATAATTTTTGTTCAAGGTATCAGGAATAGGGACCAGTAGGAAGAATCTAGCTATCATTCCCTGATTTAAAATGAAAACACACATCCTGCAGTCAGATTTGTCTGAATGAGGACTGCAGGATTTGGTTATTTTGGGCTTTAAGTTACAGCTTTCAATTCTAACACAATATCTCCTTCAGAGAACTTTTCAAATATAGCACCAGGACATTGAAAGTGCAATGACTATTTACTGCAAAACAAGAAAAAGGATATGCACAAGTAAAGCAGCTTCTCACCTGCTTTTAGAGGCACCTTATCAGTTTAGATGGCAAAGCTCCCTCTCCCATTCGAGTTGTGCTTCATCAGGGAGTCTTACTGATAGTAGAAAAGAAATTTACTGGTAATTAAAGGAGCACTTCCTCTCCCTTACACAGATTTTGCCATTTTACTTACAAATACCAGTCCCAATGCCCAACAAATCTAAAAGGGAGAGATCTAATTTAAAATAAATTTACAACAGACATGTGCCTCACCAATATAGGTCAGTGGGTGGCTGCAGTGGAATCAGCTTGAATTAATGTACAAAACAATCAGTCTTGTAATACATAAGAGAATTCACCAGCTTTAGGGATATTGAATGACTTATACTAAAACTAGGTCAAATGTTACCTGAAAATAAGTCTAAACAATGGAGCAGAGAAGGGATTCAACAAAAATAGTTTCATGTTCTGCAATATCACATTTACCGAAGAAAACAATGCCTGTCAAATGAGTTTTAATTGTGGCAACTCTGCAATGTTTTCCTGTCACTTTGAACGAGACTACTCAACTTGCTTTCACACATACAAAGCATGATTTCCTGAGGAGGTGATTTCCTGAGGAAGTGATTCTAAGACCCACAGAATGAAATGGTTAGGTTCATGCCATTATTCTGGTGAGTTTGTTCACTTCAACTAATGGGGAATGAAGCCATCAGACTATGGATATAAAAGAAATACAGTTTCCCTATCTAGTAGATAATCACATTAGATAGGATCATGATAAGAACATCCGAGTTGTAGATTTCATGATGATAGTTAAAAGAATTTGCTCTTTGTAGCATAACTTAATGGAATAATTTATCAGCAGCAATTTTCAATTTTTCTTTAATTTCTTTTCCTTTTGCTTTTTTGTGAATTTAGTGTTTTTGAAACATATTAGCCCAAGATACTTAAGTCCTCTTTTTACCCAGAGAACAGGTACACCATGCGTCTTTTTAAAAAGGAAATTATCTGTTAACAAGAATCCTTAAATATGAATATGAATTTCCTAATGCAGTGAGCTAGTACTTCACTCTCCATCTCTTTGCAGTCCCTAACACCTCTGCAAAGACTGCCAGTGAATACCAATTGTGGCACATGTTGAACTTCTTTAGTCTGGCACTCTCTGGTCCCACAACATCCATGCTCCGGCATGATTTTAGTTAGCTGGATGTCCACTTATTGTAGGCGTGGCCAAGTTTCCTACTGTCCCATAAAGTTTGTTTGCAGCCACCAGTCCTTGCTCTCAGTCTTCTCATAGACTTTAAGATCAGAAGGGACCATTATGATAATCTAGTCTGACCCCCTGCACAATGCAGACCACAGAATCTCACCCACCCTCTCCTAGAATAATCCTCTCACCTATATCTCAGATATTGACATCCTCAAATGGTTTAAGGACCCCAAGATGCAGAGAATCCTCCAGCAAGTGATCCATGCCCCATGCTACAGAGGAAGGCGAAAAACCTCCAGGGCCTCTGCCAATCTACCCTGGAGGAAAATTCCTTCCCAACCCCAAATATGGCGATCAGCTGAAGCCTGAGCATGTGGGCAAGGCTCACCAGCCAGACACCCAGGAAAAAGTTCTCTATAGTAACTCCTATCATCCCACCATTGGTCTATTTACCACTGACAGTGAAAGGTCAATTAGTTGCCAAGATCATGTTATCCCATCAAACAATCCCCTTCATAAACCCATCTAGCTTCTTCTGTGCTGTTATTTAACAGTAATTTGCCCCTAAATGTCTTCTAAGAACCCCGTAAGTAGTGGAAGGGCTGGTAATTCTGCTAGACAATATTGACCTCTCAGTCTGGCAAATTCTCTGGTTCAGCGCCTGTCAGGTCCCAAGGGTGCCGGACTGGAGAGGTTCAACTGTAGTGGCTCTTGTGATATACAAATGAGCTTCTTGCAAAGTGGAGTCTGATCAGCAAACATGTTTCCTCCTGGACAGCAATTACCTGCTAACAATTTTTGGCACCTGAGAGAATTAATGCTTTCTAATTTTAGGGGCCAGTCCAGTTCCTGCTAAAATCAATATGAATCTTTCCCTTAAGATGGTTATACAAATCCTTGCTCACTAAGTATTTACCATCTTAGAATTCTGAGTGATCAGTTACAAATCAATATAACACCATCACTCCCCAAATAAAACATTTAAAAAGCTCTAGTACTCTATACCACAAACATGAATGTATTTCACATTTTACAACCCGAAAGGTGCCTATCCTGGCCATCAACATGTTACAAGGTCCCATTTCAGCCAGGTCCTTAAGCACATGCCTACCTTTGGGCATGCAAGGAATCCTAGCTAGATCACTGGTACAACACCTGTAAAAGCATCTTGCTAGGCTGGGGCTCCAGATCATGAACAATTAATACAACAGCACAAACTCCAGCACACAAACATCTGTGTAACCAAAAGCACACCACACTACTTAGTAATTACAGAAGAGATTCCCAAAGACCTGTGATCCTCTGAAAACTCTCCCCTCCCAAGGCAACAGTACCTTCCCCCACACCCAAAAGCTGGGGCTAATAGGATAGGCTTTGCATAATGCCCTAAAATTTAGCCATTTCAGAGCAAATGGAGAGGAATGAATGCCAATGTAGAAAGGCCCTCACATGGTGTGACCCCAAAGTTGATAGAAAGACTCCCATTGACCTCAATGAGCTTTGAATCTGACCCAGACAGCAAGCATTTCCACCTGATCCGCAACTGAAGCAGCATCATGTGTGGTGAAAGGCACCTCTCAAAGTAGATAATACAGCATTCTCCTGTTTATGGCCATAACTAAAGGCTCAAGACTGTTGGAGACAAGCCTGCCATGTGTATAGTATCCCAATTCTGCTGTCAGGAGAAAGATAAATTAGATACCTGAAGGCTGAGCCCAGAGCCGCAAGCCGCTCAGCTCTGACAATCATGCTTGAAGAAAGCCAGGCATTCTGAAGTTCCAATTCTAAGAAGCAGTAAGACAAACAATCCCTATAGGCATCATTTTAAACCTATAGTTGCACTGCTTTCTGGACACTGTATTCGATTCCAGCATTCATCCATTTACTTTAGCTCACAGACACTTTAGCCGCAAGACATTTATCAGAACTGCCAATGTTCTCCAAGTCATATTGCATTCTCTACAGAGAGCTTCAAAGTTCAGGCCAGATAATGCCCACTGTATTTCTTTCAATCAGATGCAATCAATGCTTGACTGCTTTCAAAATCTCCTGGTCTGATGTATTTAATTTGGCTATATTTACCCAACTTCACTGGATTTGAGAGGGAAATGGCATGAGTGCAAATATTGAGAAAAGGCTTCATGATACCGGATTGCTGTAAGAATTCTAAAATAAACTAATTGCATTACCTCTTGTTTTGGGGCCTAATCCTGCAATGTTGACAGACTGGCAATTTACCAGCACAGGATTGGTTCTTGGCTAGCCTGAAGAGTACACAAAGGAAGTAATGGATTTAGAAAAATGTAGCAAAAACTGCTACAGTGTTCCTAATGCTCAAGATTTTTTCACCCTAGACTTTCGATATCTGCTATTTTCTTGACTCCAGGAACTATAGCTTTATCTGCTTACAAAAGATTTTCATCTGGTATTAAAAAAATATTATATGAAATTTTTAGCCCTCATGCTTGTGGAGTAAAGCTTGAAAACATAATCCCTAAAGCCTCAAAACCCAAACAGCAAAAGGCAAATAAAAATAGACAACAATTTTTTAAAATCCTATGATTTTAAAGCCAGTACTAGGTTCTCTGCCCCTGACACTTGATTTTTGCATGCGTGGAGTTTGGCAATACATTTGTGTCCCCTTGATCTGAGGGAGCAATATTAAGATGTCCCAGTTATGAGCAGTCCATTCATACCCAAGTGTCCTAAAAGAATTTCAGAAACCTCTGCCAAATTATTTTTTTAAAAATCCATTGGCATTGATCTCCACTTACTTTGAGATCCAGTCAAGCTGTTAGGGACAGGTTAAAGTGAAATCTTTGGGCTAATAGGTTCTATTGTAATCCACATCTACTGTGTATTTGACAGAGTTTGTGCATCTGAGTTCATTTGTTCAAGAACTCCTAAGCAGAAAGAGCTAGGACCACAAAATTTGGCATGCAGCTTCCTTTTATCTTAAAGCATAGAAAAGGTTTGGTTGTGCCAGGACAAAGGGATGTGCCTGGAATTTCACTCTCTCTCAAACTGGAAAGGAAGGGATCTTGTAGGACGGACAGTTATACTGTAGAATGACCACAGGGAGGCAGAAAGGGGCCAGAGATGGGAATCAGGACAGTTGTAACCCCATTGGGCCAGCAAGGAACAGGAGTGGAGAAAGGGACGGCTATCTATCATATTTCAGAGTTAGTTTGTGTGTCTGTCCCCCACCCCAGGGGCATACACCCCTCCCCTGGCTATGCCCACTGCAGCGGCCATGGAGAGATGCTTCTCACCTGTCCCCAAGCTACTGAGAGTACAGAAGTCTGTGATTGTCCTCTTTCCCTGAAACAGCCTGCATACTAAACCCTCCCTAGCCCCACCTCAAAATAATGATTTAAATGAAGAAAAACAAAACTAAATTGAGTTTAAGACCCAAGCAACAAAAGGTAAATCTTCTAGTAATAAATAACCATGACAACAAGAGCATCACTGCAAAGGTTCTAGGGGCATCCAGGACTGAGAGCCACCACCTTATAGCTTTCTTCCAGCATAAGGAAGGCTAAGGGTCAGCGCCTGGCACCAGCAGAATTTCAGCCATTCAAGCACTTTGCTGGCTAGTCTTTGCCTTGCAGATTAATAGACACCAATAATTCTGGAGTCCCTTTAAAGCAGGGATGGGGAACGTGGCCCACAACGTACCTTTAACCAGCCCATGAAGCTCAGCACTTCCCTATATTTGGCTGGTGCATGAGGGCCAGCTCCCCACCACTACTGGGGAAGGGTGGAGGCTAAGCCTTGCAAGCCAGATCAAGGCAAACCCCGGGCCACATTTAGCCTGAGGGGGGGATGAAGTGCACTGCCATTCCTTCTCCCTCCCCCCAACTGGGGGAATGGAAGCACAGGGATGCCCATCACTGTCACTTATAGGCTTCACTCCCCTCCGGCCCCCACAGCTAATGGGAGTGGTGGGAGATCGTGTCCGCAAGCACAGGGCAGCAACTGTGCCCCCGCCCCCTCCCCCTCCCCAGGAACTGCACCAGGTGAGTGCCCCAAACTCCTTCGCCCTCCCACCCAGGCCTCACACTCCCCACTCCACTCCTACATGCTGAACCCTTCATTTTTGGTCCTACCCCAGAGCCTAGAGGGCTGCCACAAAATCTACTAGTCATGGGCCCCAAAAGAGTTCATCCAGCCCTGGGGATATGCCCTCGACTCGGCACTCCCCATCTCTTGGGGCTGGAGCTTGAAGGGAGTGAGGCGAGTGTCTCTTTTCCTTCTCACTTCGGGGCCAGGGCCAATGGGGTTATGTGTTTCATTTCATACTTGTATGTGGCCCTAGACTGATTTTTCTGTGAGTCAGTGGCCCCCAAAAAGGTTTCCCACCCTTGCTTTAAAGAGTTTTCCATGATACTGGCTATTCACAGAAATCCCAGATCCTCAGTC
Source organism: Pelodiscus sinensis (assembly GCF_049634645.1). NCBI lineage: Eukaryota > Metazoa > Chordata > Testudines > Trionychidae > Pelodiscus > Pelodiscus sinensis. The sequence continues at coordinate 119,035,533 of NC_134712.1, read as the reverse complement.
CCCAAACATGCAACGTACCCCAATTTAACTTTACAATTTACAGGAGTGATGGTTTAAACACAGTACTTGTGAGCACTTCAACAAACAAAAAGTAGGTTTAGCTAAGAAAAGGTGAAGATTTAAGTAGAAACAAGAAAAAGTAGTGGAACAATACAAAAACAAAAATCATAGCGCACACTCCTCAGTCTACACTTAATAGCTGTCTTTTCTAACAAAGTAGGTTCTCCCCAAAAAAACTCAAGTCTTTTGCAGAACTGGCTGGTTTCACAAGAAGGAGCCAAAATTTCATGAACACACACCCACACCACAAGTGTTTGTGAATAGACTGTGAACACCTGTAGGGATGTGTCTGTGTAATTTGGAGTCTCCCCCCTGCCAAGTCAGAGAAACTAACCCCTCCTCTTGTAGTATTCTTTTTTATTTTTAAATGCTGGCAATTGTTAGCGGTTGCCTCTGGTGATTTTTCACTTAAAGTCCAAAGACTGATTTATACTGGGAACTTGCATAAGTATAGTGCTAGCTCTCGCTCTCGCTCTGTGTGTGTGTGTGTGTGTGTGTGTGTGTGTGTGTGTGTGTGTGTGTGTGTGTGTGTGTGTGTGTGTGAAAATCCACACTCCTGTAAGACATTGCTATACTGACCAAACTCCTGATATAGACAAGTGCTAGGTCAAGGGAAGAATTCTGTCAACCTAGCTACTAAATTGGTGAAGTGGACCACCTATATCAATGGAAGAACCCCTCCTGTCATCATAGACCCATACTACACTAAAGCACCACAACTGCACCTCTACAGCATTGTAAGTAAACACCGTTTTGCAAGATTAAATAATGGAGCCTTGAACTGCTTGAACCAGCTAAACAGGACAGGATGACAAATCCTTCCTGCCTGAATGCACCATCACCAAGACAGATTACCCCTAGTGATTGTTATTCCAAGTCTATACAGCATATTTTCAAATACATTATTCCTAAAACATTACCCATACATTTACTCAATGATTATAAATCTCAGTAAGTTATGAACTATCTGTAACTACCTTATGTCACTCTTTATGGAGAAATATCCAGGAAGACATGTGTTTGGTGTGGTGAGTTTGTGTCTGAGAGGCGAGTAGTTTGCAAAGAACTGGAAATGCTTCCTTTAGGGAGGGTCAGAATCATCTCCACCAGTTTCTTGGGAAAACATTCACCTGATGGATTGAGACCTAATTAGAAAGGGCAAAACATTCCAGGCTATTAGCATCACACATAAAAAATAAAGCTTAGTTCATGAAGTCAACTGAAGTAGCCCTAAAAAGTCCTCAAATTGATCCATGTGGTTTTAATGGTGAAACCCAGACTGGCACTTGGTGCCTATTGTAGCAATAAGGCAAGAAAAAAATTCAGGCCTTTAAAAAAAAAAATTAGAATCAAAGCACTAAATACATAAAATGATTCTTATTTTAAACAGCATTTAAAAGTTTAAAACTCCTCAAGCAGGTTTTGCAACCATGCACAGAAATGTGAAGACTCAGCCAGTATTTGTGACACAGAAGCTGAAAGCTGCTCCTAAGAAATCCATACTACTCTATTAAAGTACTGAACATAAGAACGGCCATACTGGGTCAGACCAAAGATCCATCTAGCCCAGTAGCCTGTCTGCAGATAGTGGCCAGCACCAGGTGCCCCAGAGAGGGTGGACCGAAGACAACGATCAAGCGATTTGTCTCCTGCCATCCTTCTCCAGCCTCTGACAAACAGAGGCCAGGGACACCATTTCTATCCCCTGGCTAATAGCCTTTTATGGACCTAACCTCCATGAAATTATCGAGCTTCTCTTTAAACTCTGTTATAGTCCTAGGCTTCACAGCCTCCTCTGGCAAGGAGTTCCACAGGTTGACTACACGCTGTGTGAAGAACTTTATTAGTTTTAAACCTGCTACCCATTAACTTCATTTGGTGTCCTCTAGTTCTTCTGTTATGGGAACTAATAACTTTTCTTTATTCTCTCTCTCCACAACTGGGTCAACATATTTTCACTCTTACACTAATAAATAATGCAGGTAAGTCCTGGCAGTACTGAAGCAATGAAAGAGGAAGAAACGGTGGGTATGTCTATACCTACAGTGCTGTACCAATACAGCTGAATTGCTGCAGTGCATCTGGTGAAGACTATGTAGACAGGAGAGAGCTCTCCCATCAGCATAAAAAAAAACCCCCTACCTCCACAAACAGTGGAGCTAAGCTAGGTGAGCAGGAGATGCATTCCTACCAACACAGTGCACTTAGGTCTGTGTAACTTATGTCACTCAGGCAAGTGGAATATTCATCCCTCCGAGTGGCATAAGTTTTACGAATACAAGCTGTAGTGCAGACATAGCAGTGGAGACATAGCCAGAGTGTGCATGCATGCCCATAGAGCAAAAGTGCTGACCCATTAACATAATGTGGTTAACTGCAGCAGGAAGTGCTAATGAAACTTAATGGACAAGGCTGAGATCTAACAGGCTACTATATCAAAATTGTAAGATTAAAGTGGCTTTTCAGCCTGGCTGAGTAAAATAATCCTAAAAGGTAAATAGGGTAAAGAGAGGAAAATCCATTTTGTACCCTCTTTGCTCTGTGTTGAATATATAAACAACACCAGGCAAATTATTTTTAAAATAGGTTTTGTTTTCTTTGCTTGTTTTTCATGTTGTAAATATCAAGTTTCTTTTGCTTGAAGGCTCCTTGTAGACTTCTAAGATCACAAGATATAAGATACTAAAACCTGAGCAATGCATAGGGAGAAGAATTGTTAAGGCTTGTCCTCACTGCAAAGTTATTCAAGTCCCATCCACACATAAAAACCCTTAACTCAAGTGCTGTGCCGTTTTAAACTCACATTGACCCTTGTGCCAGCCAAGTTAAAACTTGAATTAAGCAGAACTTCTCAGATGCCAGCACAACCACTTTGCACGCAGACTAGTATCATTCCAGTGCCGATAATCCTCCAAATGTCTTACCACAGTTGCCCACATGTGCCCAGAAAGGCTAGTAGGAGACTTCTCCTACTGTTCCGTGATAAAGAATTCATGGAGTGGCTCGGATTACATAGCCACCACTGGGCAGATTTGAAGGAGACTTCTGGAGCTTAGGCTGTGTCCAGACTCCATGCCTCCGTCGACGGAGGCATGTAGATTAGCCAGCTCGGAAGAGGGAAATGAAGCCGCGATTAAAATAATCGCGGCTTCATTTAAATTTAAATGGCTGCCCCGATCTGCCGATCAGCTGTTTGTCAGCAGATCGGGAGAGTCTGGACGCGATGCCCCGACAAAGAAGCCTTTCTTCATCGACACAGGTAAACCTGGTTTCACGAGGCTTACCTGTGTCGATGAAGAAAGGCTTCTTTGTCGGGGCATCGCGTCCAGACTCTCCCGATCTGCCGACAAACAGCTGATCGGCAGATCGGGGCAGCCATTTAAATTTAAATGAAGCCGCGATTATTTTAATCGCGGCTTCATTTCCCTCTTCCGAGCTGGCTAATCTACATGCCTCCATCGACGGAGGCATGGAGTCTGGACACAGCCTTAGTGTAGCAGCCTCTACCGTTTGAGCTATAAAGCCAGCTGGCTCTCAATTTAAGAATAAGGGAGCTCTACAGCCTCTCTCTCACTGTAAGTGGTCTAAGTGTCACTACTTGGGATACTGAACCACACTATGTATGTGGGTTACACTTACGATTGTGCTAGGAACTATGGGAATGCCCCCAGAAGTTCTCACAAGACACATAAATGAGTACAGCACTATATGTATGTGGCAACACAAGTGTTATTTCACGGGTTAGCCAATCTCACTCAAGTGTGCAGCCAGCTTAAGGGATGTTAATTTGAGTGTAGATTGCTCAAATTAGCATTTCAGCTTTAAGCAGACTGTTTTAAATTGTTATGTTCATACTAATCTCTACTTAACACCAACTCCTGACAATTTAAGAGAAAAGTTCCAAGCATAAAGGATTCAATACCTTCACCCCACAAATTAAAAGTGTTAAAAACTGCTACTCCTCAGACTGCCAACCCATTAGGACTGTCTTGATACTTCTAGGAATTAAATATTAATCTTTAAATTAAAGACTGTCATGAGATGAAACCTTTAGGAATATGTCCAACCAAAACTGGTAACCCTAATTACTTGAATTCTCTAGTTTTCCAAAGATTCCTCTAGAAAAATATCAGAGAACAAATCTGACAATCCTGATATTTCTGTAAAAAAAAAAACAAAAAAAACCAAGGGGGAATTTTTATACATTATGAAGAATACTTTAAAACATACTTCAAAATAATCTTTTTATAGGTTGCCTAGAAAAATAAGTCATCAAACATGTAATTTCCTGGTGATATCTGCAACTGCTCATAACAGTTATATAGATAGGGGCAGGAGAGGAGAGAATAGGTTATGTAAAAATTAAAACCCGACTAGCTTTGACTTGCCTGTGCCTTCGTGTTGTGGAAATCTCCTTGCTACGTGGCAAAACCACCATTATAGCAACTGTAATTCACAATTTTAAAGGATGAAATCCTGCACAACATTCTCTTCTTCTTTGGCTACCCAGTGATGTGAGGGTGTCTGTCCAGAGAATTCATTAGTGAGTTTTAAGTGGGAGAAGAGCCCCGTATCATGCCCCACAGAAGTACCAAGTGTAATCTTATAGGAGACAGTTCTTGTCTGGACTGTTCCCTTTCTTTCCCCCTTTGTCATTTCTCAGTCTCATTAACAGGTCTGTCCTCTAAAGCAAGCTGTAGCTTGGTGTGGTGCCACTGTATTCTGTGCCAAGCACTCCCACTGCATTGGATTGATGCCTCCCTTTTTAAAGGTGTCCTTTCAGAATGTCTTTGAAGTGCTCCTGCTGCCCTTTGCGAGCCCCTCTTTCCTATTTGAGAGAAGAGTACTTGCTTCAGGAGGCAAGTGCCAGGCCTATATGCACAGTGGCCAGCCCAACGGCATTGGGGTTTCATGACCTGAGCTTCTATCCTGCTGATGCTAATGCATTGGTCTTCTTAGCTGATCCTGAGAAGCCTCCCAAGGCAGCCCTGTTGGAACCACTCCAGCCATTTAAGATGTCATGTATGGGTTACCCAGGTCTCACAGCCATAGAGAAAAGGGGGGGAGGGGCTAAACCAAGAACCAGGTGCCTGTTTGCAGATCACTATCACTGAAGACTCAATTGAGTAGTCTTCCAAAGGAAGTGCTGGCCCAACAGATGATTTTCCATACTTTGGCAATGCCCTCTCACAAACATCCAGTACTGCACAAGTCCTACCACCAGGCATTTAGAAACCAAGGGGATGGGTGCCTAATAAGCAGACACATGAGCAGATCCCACTGTAGCCTATATAGGTTCTTATACTACACTCAGTGTCCTCCAATAGTGCAGCCAGTTTAGGGGGCATAAATTCAGACAGAACCTTTGACTTCAAAAGGTGCTATTTATTCTTATTTTACACTCACTAAGATCCTGACTTGCAGACAGAAGCTCAGCCAAGTAGAATGAGGTTACGGACACCATTCCTCCATACCACCACATCTTCCTGACCAAGCTATATGTCGTGTCTCTGTTGGAGATTCAGAGATCTATTTCGCATTTAACTACTTTCTAGCTAGGCAGGCTGCCAGCCCATATAGATTAGTAATCATCTTGATGGTTGAAAATTTCTGAATTTTATTTTTGTTTTGGAATTAGTCAGCATTTTAAATTTCAATTTAAAAAAGTAATACAATCAAGTATGCACTTTAATGAAAGATTCAACCTTGTTTTCAAACTAGCTACAAAGCTGGCCAAACGAGTTTGAATTTCATAATTTTAACATAAGAAATATATTGACTTTTGATGAAAAAAACTGGACTGTGTGTGTGAAAAATGTACCCATATTTTAACTACTTCTATTAGTAATCCAGGATCTATGTACTCCTTCAAGTTACAAACTGTAGGGAGCAGGAATCATCATTTTATTCTGTGTTTGTATAGAATGCAGTAAAATGAGGTTCTGGTCTGTGACTGGGCATCCTAAATTGCACTGCTACACTATTTCTCTGATCTGTGATTCTAAGGGTGATTTCTTGTCCTGTGGAAGAACCATTATGGTGAGGGGGATGAGGCTCTATAAATAAATAACATGCCTGTATAGATGTAAACAGCAGATAAAATGCTAATAGACAGCACTCAAAAATAGGTACCATTGTTCTGGGGTTTTCAGGACCAATAAAACTTTGTGTCCCACATTACAAATTGTTTGCTCTGCCCCATCTTTATGTCAACTCTAACCAGATAGAGCCAGTACTGGTCTGGTTTCTTGTTACCATGTCATCCTGCCAATAAAGGGCAGGATAACTCAGCTGCATTCACCCTGCTAAGTGCATTACCTTTCCTTTGTAAAGGAGCCTTAGGTGCCCACAGCTGGCTTGTGATATTCACCACAGTTAAAATGCAAGCCAGCTAGTCACATTCTGATGGGCTTGGGGCAGCATAGCAGGCCGGGTCCATCCCACCACGCCTGTGAAAGTTAGGTGGAGAGCCTCGTGGCTGCTTGAGTTTGGGAAGTGTGTGATTCTTACAACTTCTTCCACCCACCAATCTCCTTATTTCCTCAAATCAAGTGCAAAGCATGATACAGCCCAAAGAATGTTATTTTTTTCCCTGCTTATAAAGAGGCAGCAGTCAATTTCCCTTCCTGCTTGATCTTCAGTAATACCACACAGATATACATCACTTTCTTTGCCTGTATGGTTCCGATGTCTCATTGGAGACAGCTCATCAAACTCCTGATAAAGATTACCATCCTCCAGTGAACCCCCCTCAGGCAAACATTCCAATAGCAGATTCAATCAAGCTGACAATCCTTCCAATTAAAACCTGGCTGTCAGTGGCAGTCTCTACATGGCAAGTTTGACAGCTAAAAGAAAAAAAAACCCAACTCAGAATGCTCTGATTCACCCACTCTTTATAACTCTCAATCCAACCATGACAGCAGCTTATTTGTTCACCATTTTAAAGCCTCCCTACTCCACTCCCAGGTTTGCTTATATGTGAGCTTTTAGAAACACACGTGAACTTAAAAAAACCCTGACCTATAAACCTAGCCAAGTACTTTTGTCGGTCAGGGGTGCGAAAAAACTCACCCCCCTGACAGAAATAACTTTCAACAACAAGAGTGCTGGCGTGGACAGCCCTATGTCAGTGGGAGATGCTCTCCTGCCAACATAGGTACTGCTGTTCATGGGGATAGTTTAATTATGCCAGTGGGACAGCTCTCTCCCCCTTCCCAGCATAAAAGTGGATACACAGGAAACCTCACAGTTGTGCAGTTGAAGCAGGACAGAAGATACAGAATTGCAGATGTAGCCTTACTTGTGCTGCTCTTGTATCTCCTGTTTTTAATCTTGTTTTCTAAGAGTTAGTTATTTTGTTCAGATTCATATGCAGTAGTAGTTAACATTTAGGGACACGATAATTTGCCTCAAAGGGGAAGGACGGGGTCTTAATCATTCCACCCTCCACTGGGGGGAATTTGGGATATAAAGTTCATTGCAATTTGATGGAACTGCATTTATTCAGTTCCTTTATAATTCCCTAAATTAATATACAAATACTTAACCAAACCTGTTGCAAGCAAGTAAACTATTTCCTGCTTATGCTGTCCCTAGACACACACCTAGGTCACATAATACTTCAGCTGAACTGTATAGCAGCAAGAACCATTCTGAAGAGATCATTGGCCTTTCCTAACATTACAACTGAGCAGATAACCAGCACTTTCCCCCATTTAAATTGGCTCCAGATAACAGAGAAAACAACATGTAAAATCATCTTTGGTGTAAACTAAGGACAAGAGCAGTGTTGGTGAGGATTTTACTCTGACAGTGGACAGCTGAAGAATTATCAAACAGACAAATGGGGTTTTCATTGCTCGTTATGACATTGTTTGTATTTAGCATGCTAAATCTTTTTTCATAACCAAGAAATGAAAATCCCATTTGCCTGTTTTGGCAGGTTTAAAGAGTAAGACACATTAAAGTCCCAATCCAGCCCTATGTTTGTGTTGTGCATAAATATATTTGCTCCAATATGTGATTTTAGAGTCACCATCTTTAAGTCCACAAAGATAGAAGGAACAGAACTCGCAATGAAATGCTGTTCTTGCTTCCTATCAACCAGCCGGATGATGATTTGTACAAAAAATGGTTCACAAGTTGTAAAGCAAGTAATAAGACATGTACTGTAATTACAATTCAGATCCACTTACATGCCAGGAAAAATTAAAGAAACTATAACTGCCCGGTGATCATCATGAGACAAATATTTTCAAGTCTACAAGTTATGAAGTTATTGATTTAAAGGTCTTGCTCTGACCTCTTGTTCCCTATGGGTCATCTGTGCTGTTTCATGGGTGGGTTCTTAGCAGGACATGACTCACTTGATTTGAAACAAGTATACAAGTATCAACTTCTCTTTTCAATTTCCAAAGAACTCTTCTGGAAAAGATTTCCTTCTCAAATGAGAAACTCCTCCTTGATATGCCACACTGCTGCTACTAGGATTCTTGAAAATATCTATAAAACTAGATGTAAATAACATCCTGAAAATCCCAGTTGCTTTAGAGGGATATTTTAGAGTTACATCCCAGCATTTGGGCCATGTTTGCTCACAACCGGTTTTCCCACCTATTTCAAAACCGTCATTTTTTTATGATTAAAGGACATCAATACAAGGTAATGCTCTACATCAATTCCTATTCTCTAGTCCAGTGTTTCTCAAACTTTTTTTTATAAAGTACCCCTTTTAAAAACAATTATAAGTACCCCCAGTACCTACAGTTTTCAGACAATTTTTTTTCTACTGTTCCAACACATTTGTTTAAACAACTTAATTCTGGCCAGGCAGGTGATGAAATTTTTGGGTGTAAAAAGTACAAAAAAAAATAAAACGCTGTAAAACTTAAACAAAAATTCAGTTCTCCACAGAGAAGTCTGTGTTGTCATACCCTCCAGATTTCTCTCGTGTACCCCAAAGGGTACTCATACCACTAGTTGAGAAACACTGCTCTAGTCTATATAAGTAAGGGAACACCATATAGAGGCACAAAGATAAAGGGGAAATTAGAACAGTCTTCCAGGTTGCAAGGAAAGAAAAAAGCAGCTCTTAAGAGGTCAGATTCCTAAACAAAGTGCCATGATGCATCATGAGTCTTTGGCTTCTGGAGTCTCCAGTTCTGCAACACTATACCACATAGACAATATTATGTTTTTTTTTTTTAATTGGATAAAAGCAAGGTCACCATCTCTAAAGGGACTTTAAAAATAGAAATGTTCACTGTCTCCCAATTACTTCCCAACTGCAAGGTGGCATTCCTTATGACCAGTCTCACCAGCCCAAAATGGGATTGGTTAGTAAAGAAAAATTTTCTACCTCAAGCCAGTTCCTTGTGAACAGCTCTCCATCACAAATGGCACTAACTGGCTGTTTTAGCAGAGAGGAAGTGGATTGAATAGGTATGAAGCACAAACTGCTTTTCTTCCTCAGACACATTAACAGGGCAGCATGTAGGGAATACACTGTGTCTGAATAGTGATAGAAATGTAGCCATGTTAGTCTGGTGTAGCTGAAACAAAAAACTGGACTATGTAGCACTTTAAAGACTAACGAGATGGTTTATTAGGTGATGTGCTTTCGTGGGCCAGACCCACTTCCTCAGATCAAATAGTGGAAGAAAATTGTCACAACCATATATACCAAAGGATACAATTAAAAAAAAGTGAATACATATGAAAAGGACAAATCAAATTACAGAACAGAAGGGGAATGGGGGGGGGAGGTAAATGTCTGTGAGCTAATGATATTAGAGGTGATAATTGGGGAAGCTATCTTTGTAATGGGTAAGAATTAATGTCTTTGTTTAAACCTAAGTGTAAAGTGTTGAATTTAAGCATGAATGACAGTTCAGAGGATTCTCTTTTAAGTGTGGTCTGAAAAGATCTTTGAAGCAGGATGCAGGTAATCAAGTCGTTGAGACAATGTCCTTTCTGGTTGAAATGTCTGCAGGCACTGCAGGGTTTATATGGATAAATAAATGGATTCACTCTTCTTGCAAGTACTCCCTTGACACTATATTTGTCATCTGAAGAAGGGGGTTGTGCAGAGCTTTAATTCGGCTTTTGGTGCTGTCTACACAGCAGGAAGTTGAAGGAAGAATACTCTTTCTTCGACTTCCCTTACTACTTGTGAAACGAGGGTTACAGGAGTCGAAGTAAGAACTTCTTCAGCTCGACATTATTTCAAAATAAAGGCTTATAGTGTAGAAACACACTGCTATTTTGGAATAATGTCAGTTACTTCGAAATAGCGCTGCTGTGTAGACATACCCTAAAGTGTTTCAGAACCATTCATTGTTTAAGTTTTTTTTATAGGGGAGATTAGATTTATTTTAGTGGGACAAATGGGGCTAACAGGACAAAAGTTTTCTTCAAGAATGATCATTTCAGCTAGTTATACTCTTTGAACCTGATATTCCAAATCTGCATATGTAATTTTGGGCTTAAATGTAAAAAAGTGGGTCCTCAAAACAGATAGAGATCTGAATGGCACCGTTTCTATCCACACATGTGGATACAAAAACCAAAGTTCTGCTTGAAGCCCTGTTTTAAAAAGTCCACATTTTTTTTCCTACCTCCTTTAACAACACTTAACCTCCTGCAGTATGTGACTACAGTCATTGATATGTAAAAGGATTTGTTGATAAAGTTTGTCTTATTTAACTACACACACAAAACCAAGCAGAATAAGGGTTTAATTAACATTCCATGTCAGGGCTATCTTCTTCTAAAGAATTGCATCCTTTACATGTCAGTTGGAAGGGAAATAGTTTTATCATCTTATTAAAACAAAGTTGAGCTAGGCAGTGGAAGGATAAGGTCTTAAAGCCGTGTTGTCGAATGCCCTAGCCACTAGCTAGATGTGGCTATTTGGCTGGCTGAGTGTGGCTAGTTGGCCTGAACCACATGGCTATTTGGCCAGTTGAGTGTTGGTCTTAAACCTAGGGAAGCCCTGCTGGAAAGTATCATTATGACTGCTCAGACTGAGTGAGTCTTCGCTAGCTGTAATGGCCATTGCATCAGACTTTAAACAGATACACAGGTACATGTTATACATCGTCTGTCTATCCATGTCTTAGGCAACAAAAATTTTCAAGCTCCAGGGGGTAGCCAACTTAGTCTGTACAGGATAAACTTAAACACACAAAAACTGGTCTGGTAGCAATTTATAGACTAACAAAACATGTAGATGGTATCAGGGGCTGTGCCCACAAAAGCTCATTTCTTCAGAGGACTGGAGTTTTGAGTTTAGGATGTGCAGAACCACATCCCACCATCAACCTCAGCCTAGACCAGTCCACACGAGAAATCCACTTCCTGGACACTTCAGTACAATTAAATAATGCACAAATCTCCACCATCCTATACCGGAAATCCACCAATCGCTACACTTACCTTCATGGTGCCAGCTTCCATCCCACACATTTTTCAACCTATTGTATACAGCAAAGCCCTAAGATACAACCAGATTTGCTCTGATCACAGACAGAAACGAACACAGGATCTTTATAGAGCATTCCTAAAACTGAAATACCTACCTGGAGAAGTGAAACAGACTGACAGAACCAAAAAAGTACCCAGACATGAACAAGACAGACCCAAAAAGGAAAACAGAATTCCACTTGTTATTACCTATAGTCCACAACTTAAACCCATCCAATGCATTATACACAATCTGCAACCCATTTTGGAAAATGATCCCTGATGCTCAGAAATCTTTGGTGAAAAGCCTATTCTTGCTTACACGCAACCCCCCAACCGGAAACAAATTCTTTCCGGTAACCATGCCACACAACCATATCGTAAGCCTCCAGGAACCCATCCCTGCAATGAGCAGCGGTGCCAGTTCTGCACACATATCTATTCAAGTGAATTCATCACTGGAGCCAACAACATAAGCTACCAAATCAAGGGATCATTCAACTGCACATCCAGTAACTTGATCTGTGCCATCAAATGCCAGCAATGCCCTACTGCTATGTATATTGGACAGACATCCCTACGAGAAAGAATCAATGGACATAAATCAGATATATGTAAAGGGAACATACACAAACCTGTTGGAGAACACTTCAGTCTACCTAACCACTCTTTAAAAGATCTCCAGGTGGCTCTCTTGTCACAAACAAACTTTACCAGCCAAATACAGGAGGAAATGTTGGAATTACAGTTCATCTGCAAGTTCAATTCTCATGCTAATAGACTCAATCAGGATGAGGGGTGGCTAGACCATTACCAACCTAACATTCAATGAAGGTGCAAACAGCTCTTTGTTAGTAACACTCTTCCCTCCCTCCCCCCGCCCCAATTTATTGACTTTGATCCTTATCTGCTTCATTTTAACTGGCTAATCTTCCGCTCCTTGTTTCCCTCCCTCCCTTATTTATTTTGGGTCTGTACATCCTAAACTCAAAACTCTGGTCATCTGAAGTGGGCTGTGCCCACGAAAGCTCATGATACCATCTATAGGTTTTGTTAGGCTATAAAATGCTACTAGACGAGTTTTTGTTTTTAAAAATTTTCCAAGAGAGTTTTTGTATTTATACTCTATGAATAGCACACATTCAGTGAGATCTACCCCTCAACAAGATTTACCTCTTACTGGGTAACTTCCCAGAAGAGTTTCCATTTGATGCAAGGTTGGGCTGAAGAGAGCAGGGTTCCATAGCCATCCAAGTTAGTCTGATTAATGACTGGTTTGTTTTTCCCTGTAGTAAAGTAGTTGTTCAAATAGATGTGTTTTGTCTGCGTTTTTTCCCCCACAGCAGCTGTGCTGTTGTGACAGACAGTAGTCAGCCTGACCAGCATGACTTATCTGCTGTATAAATATTGATGATCTTAATTGGTATTCTATTGCTATGTATGCTCCTTATGAACATAAATTTCTCTGTCTAGGCTGCCTACAAAGTGCTTACTTCCTTTTGCATGATAATGATGTATTTCTAAAAGGTGTCACTTAAAGTTATTAGCCTTGCAAAAGAATGAGTAACAGCAGCCTCAGGGGGTGGGGGGAGGGAGACAAAGGGAGAGTGAAGGGGGACACTAGCTTAAACTATGAGGAATGGATAGTCCCAGAAAATACTGACTTGCTTAGAGGCAGCCAAACTGGTATTCAGAAGGCAATGTGTTTTCTTTTGCTAACCTGAGACATCATACAAAATAAAATCACAGTATCTGCCTACACCCAAGTTAAACTAAAAACACTGACATGTAATGCCAAAGTCAGGCAGGGTATAAGCAAGTGCAATACACCCAGTTAAGGCCTTATAAACAACAGGGAATTTTAATGGATTATATGGGTGTAACTATAATGGTATTGTTATATCAATATAAATATATAAACCCCCCCCATGTGAACATTTATTCCAGAATAAGAAAAGGATTTGTTTGTTTTACAGTTTAGTTTAAACCACTTCTCCAGTGACTAAGTAAAGCCATTGTGCCTATTTTGGAGGGATTATACCAATAGAACTGTATTCTTAAATTCGTACTTTAGCTCAGTAGCAACTCAGCTTTTCCAGATTATTTTCTCTCTTGTGAGTGTGATTTGTCTTGTGTACCCCCAAATTTTAACTCATTTAAAAACTACTTGTTTTACAAAAGCAGAAATATATAAAAGTGTTACAGTACGCTATTACTAAAAATTGCTTACTAATTTTTACCATTTAATTAGAAAATAGTTAGAATATAAATATTGACTGCATTTCAGTGTATGGTATATAAAGTAGTATAAAGTCATTGTCTATATGACATTTTAGTTCTACTGAATTTTTACATAGCCTGTTATAAAACTAGGCAAATATCTAGGTGAACTGAGGTAACCTCTAGAAGATCTTTGCTTACCGTTCCCTGCCCCCAGCTGTATGTGTACCCCTTCCCCGTTGAGAACCACTGCCACTAACTTTGGCATTATGAGTCAAGAAATTTAAAGCTTATCTATACAGACACATTGACCAGAACAGCTACTCTACAAAAGCTCCCTGTGTGGACATTCTTATTCCGGCATGAATGTCTCAACACAGGAGGCTATTCTGAATTAGCTTCTTTACTTCAGCTTCTTTACTTCACATTCATACTTTATCCTGGAACAATTTAACATGTAGTCTATGCCTAAGATTTTTCTGTCATGTGAGACTGAGGTAAATTATATGACAGCGTTTAAGTGATATTATATATATTCCTAGGATATCCATTCACTATAGACTCTGGGCAGCAGTGCTTTATAGCCAGCTGTGGTGTTATATTATGACTCTCTCTCCAATAGCTGTAGCACTTAAAAAAATCATTCATCATTAACTAAATTGCACAGAGGGCTACTCAGGGACAGAGCCAAGATAGAAGACGTAGCAAGAAGAGCTGGTGGTTATTGGACCAGCTCCTAGCGGTGAGACAGACAAGTTCTCCAACTATACAGAGCTCTTTTTGAAGTGGAGAATGCTATGTAGTTTGAAAGCTTGTCTCTTTCACTAAATTGGTGCAAAATATATAATATATTACCTCACATATGCACATCTTTGTCTCTTAGGATTGCCAGGTGTCCAGTATTTGAACTGGACAGTCCAGTATTTGAGCTTTCTGTTCGGGAAACAAATTGAGAAAATATAAATGTCTGGTATTTTCTAAATAAGATGTAATGTAGATTGTAATGTAATATTAAGTGTGTCCAGTATATTTGTTGAAGCCATCTGGCAACCCTATTCTCTCTCTCCTGTCCTGGCACCAACATGGCCACAACAGCACTGCAAACAAAAACCAGTGTCATTTATGGGGACAGAAGACCAGGGAATCAACAACATGAGTGAGATGGATACTGACAGCGCTTGAGTGCATTTAGGGATGAGATGTGCACAGGGCACAACTTTGCTGGGACTTGAAAATAAAAGCCAGAAGTTGGTGTTTATTGTGAACAGAACCCTGCAATCCTGCTTTTCATTTCCCTGATCAAACAACTACAAAAGCTACCATGCTGACCAGTACTATCCTATTGTTTCTTGGTATGCTTCCTGTTTTCTCACCCGATGCATAGACTTTGAACTCCTTTAACTGTATTCTGTGTTTGCACAACACCTAGTACAAAGGAGTCTTGGCCTATGACTAGGAGCTACAAATAAAAAAAAATACACAATAAGCCGTTGTGTGTGTACATCTATATTTATAGACACACTCAACATTTGCTATATTTTGTACTGGTGTGCCACATTTTATCAGCATGTCATCCAATATTAAACTACCAATGATTCTGAGACTGCCCTCATCATCATATTGTACACAAATTAATTTCCCTTCAAGCTTTCTATAGCTTCTTTCCTTCATGATTTATATGCCACTTTTGGATTTACTGTTACAATCTTTAATGACAGCTCGTATACATCTGAAACCTGACAAATTGCTGCCAATAGAAAATGAAATGCTGAACTCTTACTAGTAATTCAGAATGTTCCTAACTGCAATACTAATCTAGTCTAATTACCACAACAGGTCCATTAAAAAAATTTTCCACATGACCCTTCAGACTGTTTATTGTGCTGAAACATTTTGGAAAACATCTGAGACAGACTCCTAGATATTAGTTTGACAACACGTCTGAATTATGTTGAATCAAGAAATCTGAATCTCTATTATTACAACCACTTACAAAACACCTTGATTAAAAAAAAAGGAATCAAGAAACAATTTTTGGCTTTTATCCAAGAATCAATTTTCTTAAGTGGCCTAAGAGCTTTTGTCTTCTCTATACTTATGGCACTGCACCACTCTAGCACTAAATGAAGACACTACTTAGGAAAAGGGGAGAACATCTCTTCTTGCATAGGTACTCTACCTTCCTGAGAGGCAGTAGCTATGTTGATAAGGAGAAGCCCTCCAGTCAACACAATGTTGTCTACATTGGGAGGTCAGTCAGTATAACGGAGTCACTCAGCCATGTGGATTTTCCAAATGCATGAGCAAGGTACCTTCACAGAAATAAGTTTGCAAACAACTTCTATGCTACATGCACATTTTCCAGATCTACAGCATTTGTTGGTATGTGATTTATTCTAACGGAATGTTCTGACAAATGCAAGTTTTTGCATGCATAAATCCAAATACTGTGTAAATCTCAGAGGGGTATCCGTGTTAGTCTAACTTAAACGAGTAGTCCTGTGGAAACTTAGAGACTAACAAAGGTACAGGATCATGAGCTTTGTAGGTAAAAACCACATCAGATGAGTAGTAGTTTACTGTGTAGTTAAGTATGTAAGGCCTCTTCTCAAAGTGAGAACTCTGACAAACTTTGTGGCTATTTTAAGTCCTCTATTTAAGTGGACCAGAAAATCAAGTCCCAGAGAGTGAAAATATGTGGACACAGAATTAAGGATGTTAAGTTGCCATTATCTGTATTGTATCGACTACACAATTAGTCAATAAGGGGCCGCTCTGCAGAGCCGCAGCAGGGGTAGCTCCCAGAGCTGGCTGGAGCCAGGTAGCTTGCTCCCATTCCGGGAGCCACCTGTGCTGTGGCTCTGCATTTGAAATGGTCTAGCTCAAGTCCCTCTTATTTATACCAGTGTGAAAAAAGAAATAGGTATAATTTGAGTGGTATTTTCACTTATTTCAGTGCTGCAAATAATGTAGCTTGCTGGTTTCCATCTACGTGGAGAATTCTGAATGGACAATACTGACATAACTACAGGATGGACTTCCCTGGTCCGGCACCCTTGGGACCTGACCTGTTCCGAAAGAGGCAATTTGCTATCAGCCTCCAAGGACTCTCCACCTCCCAGGAGTCTCCCCCTCCCTGTGGCTGGCTCTGTTCTGGCCCTACCGCAACTAGGCTCCAGCCTGCATGGCTTGCTTGGCCTTAGACTCCAGCCTGCTGGGGCTCCCTAGGAACGGGGCTTGCCAGCTGCCCTACTTTAGCCACAGCTTCCCCACCTGACCAAGGCTACCTGGGGACAGGACTCCCAGCCAGGAGGGACGGGGGGTGGGGGGGGGGATTCCTCTGGTCCAGCAACATCTGTGGTACTGCCACAGAAGTTCAACCTGTAGCTGTTTGGGACCAGGTTGTACCACTGCCTGCTGAGGAAAAGCAAACTACCACAAAACAAAAAGTAGTGAGGGCACTGCAGAGTGCTGAACAAGGCTAATTCTATTGTCAGTGTGGGAGCTATTTGAAATAGGCTTTCTAGCTGAAAAACAACTTGATTGAGGACTATCAAAAAAGTTCTCTTATTTTAAGAGGTACATTTACTTACAAAGAGCTTCACAATTTCTTTTTGTTTCAGAATCATACAGGTGTCCTTGGCCTAAATGCTTGCATACATTTTCTGGAGTCCTTTTTACCTACGATTAAGACATGATCTTTTTTACCACTGCATATTGTCCTGTCCTAGTTCGTTTGAGAACTGCATCTCAAGAGTATTTAAAATATTGTACAAGTCACTGCAGATCTTTCGACAATAGCGTTTGGCTCTTTCCCCAGTCATATCCTGCCAGCTTGCATTGGAAGTAACCTGATCTATCTTCTTTGCATATGGACAAAGCTGTACAAAACAAACTGCAGATGTACGATCCTCTACCCAAAAAGATTAGCTTATTGTAAGTTTGAATACCTTTGAGGTTACCACTAAGAATTACAGGGCAACGTAAAGAAATTCTATTACCATTAATTCACAATCTTTTAGCCAGATAAACATTACTAAACAGGTATAAGAACTCGAATCAACGGGAAATTAAACTTTTAAACATTTATACAGAAAACATGCCTGTTAGTGCATTTGTAATTTCTATGATCATTTAAAAGAATATTGGGCTTTATTTTTCATTCATACCAATGTAATTCCCCTGAAGCTAGGGTAAGAAACACACCAGTTGTTTAAACAACATCAGAAGTTATTCATTATGAGAGCTGGTCAAACAAAACAAAAACCGAACAGAACAAAATTTGAAAACATTTCATGAATGTTTTACTGAAAATGTTAAGAAACTGGCATTTCCTTTTTCCCAGTTTATTCTTCCACACCCAATATTGCCATCCAAAAGGATGCAGACTGAGGTAGACAGAGCAGAGGTAGTAAAACAAAGTGTTTTACTTTTTATTTAACAAATTAGAAATTTCAAAAAATATATTTTGGGGGTAGATAGGAGGTATTTCCATATTCAAAAAATCCCACTTTCATCTGAAAAAAATTAACCTATTACATCCATAGCAAACATTGAGAACCATCAGTCCTAAAGCAAGGAGCCTGACTGCTAGGTATGACATTTGTCAACTTTCCTTTGGAAGTTCACAGAATATTGAAAATAATGGAAATCCATTCCAAAATAAGAAAATACTCTCGGTTTTTAGGTCTCAAACAGGCAGGTGACTTCATTACTGATCAACAGGCATCAACCAATTGCATGCTGAGACATCTGAGCATTTGCATGAAGTGAAATAATCCTGGTACAATAGCTAACCTCATTTCTTATTCACTGTAATGAATATAAAGTGTAATGCAGTTAACACTTTTCTCCACCTCTGCAAGATTCACAGACAACGATAACTAGAAGAGCATGCCTATTAAATTGCATACATTTAACTGGTCACAGTTTTCTCTGGGCCTTCAATGAAAACAAATCTGAATATAACGCCTCTACTAATGCAAATATCCAGCTTGGCCTTTATTCAAGTATCTTCTAGGAAATAATATGCCAATAGACTGTGAAGGGGTATGTGTAGAAACTCCTATATGAGCCTCAAGTCACCTTGCTCAGATAATTAAACTGTCAACAAAAGTCTACTAAACAAATCAATTTATCAAGCCAAGATAAGTGCCGTATGAATGACTGATGATGGGTCCTTCCATGCCTTCATGTCCTCACAAAAAGAAACTCTTAGGGCTTTGTTGCCACTATCCAGGAAATTAACCCTGTGAGATCAATTAAATAGGTCTAGTGAAGACTCACTAGTGACAGACCACTTTCTGGTCAACCCTGGGACTTCAGTTCTCCGAGAAGCTTAAGGGAAGTTGACCAGAGAGCATCTCCCATCAATTCAGCACTGGGAAGACACCGGGATAAGTTGACCTAAACTAGAAGTCAACTCCAGATAAGTTATTCACATAGCTGGAGCAGTGGAATGTTGGTTGACTTACCACCATTAGTGAAAATGATCCCATAGATATTGGAAACATTATGATGAAATGAAATGGGAGTGGTTTCAGATAAAATAGCTTTGTCTCTCCCAGAACGTACCTTTAATAAGTTATGTGGCCTAACAATGAAGGACTGGACTGGAGCTCAGGAGATGTGATTCCACTCCCAATTTTGTCACTGGCCTGGTAAGTGACCTTGGCCAAGTTACTTTCCCTCTTTGCGTCTCAGTCCATCCATCTGTAAAATGGGGACAATGATACTAACCACCTTCCTGTTTCTGTTATAGTGAAATTCTGCTCAAAGTCATTTCAACAAAAACTAATCTATGGTAATGCAGACTATTGTATTGTCCAAAATGAGACATTCACTGGAGCTGCTCTTTCCAGCGTTGCAGACTCTCCGAGAATTAGACATAATGCTTAAAGCTCCAGCTTCTGGATCCAACCGATTACAGAGCCTTCATTTAAAAACAAATTTCTAGTCATGATCATTGCATAGAAGAACTTGAAAACATGTCCCAACTGCATCCTAAAGCTCAACACACAAAAGACAAGAACCAATTTTTTTTATTGAAATCTCACAGGTATTAAGATGGGCTATGGTTTTTGTCTGTGTAGGAATGGCAATCCTGGCATTCCTGTTGTCCACCTGTGTCTGCATAGTGTAGTAAGGACTACCCCTACAGACCGAGCCCTCTTGGCTGCTTCTTTGTATGTGTGGAGCAGAATTTCAAGTTCAGCTGAATTGCCACAACTCCATGAATTGGTTCAAAAGTTCAAGTTGTCATTACCCATGTTATAATAAATAGATATTGTGCACGTGACACTTACCTACTCATAACACTTAGTCAGAGCCTTGTGCTAGGGAAGTGTAGTGCTGCTACATGGCCCCCAGAGAGAATTTTCCTACATGTGCAGCTTTTCAGGGACTAGAGCAGACTCTGTCCTGTGCATCCATTCAGCCCTGCTGGCCAGAGGGCTGCATCATCTCCTCACTACTTTTGCATGCCTTGAGGCCCAGAGAATGATCAGAAGAGCCATCCTCAACTCTTTAGGCCCGTGATTTTCAACTTTTCATATGCCTGAGCAATTTGCCCTTTATTATACACCATTCATTGTACATTTTAATTAGCTACAAAATATAGCATTAGTAACTCTGCAAACACGGTGGTTGCCATTAAAAAGATTGTCATTTGTCAGGACCACACACTTATATCCAGAGCTCTACACACTGAAAAAAAATGTGCTACAGCTACATGCTACCTTATACCTGTCACTTTATTCTCTAAAGTGCTAAGCAATCCCTGCTCCCCCTGAAGTTCACAGGAGCCACAGGAGAACAGCAACTTCGAAAATCCAACCATTGACTTTTAATGGCAATTAACTGCTATAGCAAAAATAAGAAAATACACTTCTAGTGTTGGGAAAATAGAGTTTAATTTATCAAAAGTAGATTATCTTTTAGAAGGGAGTGAATGGTTCATAACTTCCTACATCATTGACATACTATGCCAGGGTGGCCAACCCGCAGCTCGTGAGCTGCATGTGGCTCTTCTCCCCCAAAAGTGAGAACTCGTAACTTCCATTGCAGTTAATGAGAGCTCATCACCTTGCAAGATTGGGTCTTTAACTAGGAATGAATCTTAGAAAGAGGACTAGCCAGATGCCAAATTTGAATTTCTTGCACCTGTTTGAGTTAGTGGGAGTGGGGGAGTAAGCCTAAAGTGATTTTTTTCTAATGCCAGTGTTTGTACTGAAATTACTCAGAGTTGGGAGAAGAAGTAAAACAGAGTTCTATCACAGATGACATTTTTTTAAACCAGACAGCCTTTGGGTAGCATTTGTTTCCCATTTGCAGGGCCTAGTCACTAAAACTCTAGCTCTGTGGTCATTAACAGGTCGATTGCAATCGACTGGTCGATCGTGAGGTCTTGACCGGTCAATCGCGAGGCTGCCCCGCCCCCATTTCCCTCCCACCCCCGAGAAGATGCAATACCTACCTCAAGTGAAAATGAAGGTAGTGTCAGTTTCCCGGGTATGGACAGAAATCCCGCAGCTTAGCGCCACTTCCAGCGATTCCAGAAGTACGCTAGCTGCTCTGCCGGGTGTACTGCGGGAGGGAGCATCGGCTCCCTGCACCGCACAGGAGGGGTGAGTCAGCCGTGGAGGAGGCGTGCGCGGGGAGGGTTGGCCACGGGGCAGGCGCGTGTGTGGGGCTTCCCTGCGTGGGGGTGGGGGGTCGGCCCCAGGGCAGGTGCGCACATGCAGGGCTTCCCTGAGTGGGGGGGGGGGGGGGCAGGCGCACACTGGTTTCCCTCAGAGGGGGAGGGGGAGAATCCTGGGAGGAGGCAGATGCAGGGGACTCTCTGCCTCCACTGGCACCCCACTCTCTGTTCCCCGCACCCCAGCCACAGAACTCTGTCCCCACAAAATGTATAATTATAAATGCTTCATTTTAGATTTAAATGGCATGAATAAAAAACAGACCATTTATTTCATAACTATAAACACCTGATTTTAATTTTATATATCACATAATTTAAAAATAAACTGTTTATCAGAGTGTGTAAGTAAGGGCTGGGGATAGCAAGTGATGGACAGGAGGAGAATAGAGAAGGCAGTGCTTCAAGGAAGGGGCGGGGCGGTAGATCTTCGCCTGTTCTGAGATTTAAAAATGTGATCTTGGGTGTAAAAAGGTTGAAGACCACTGATGTAGCTTGTGCAATGCTTGCTCTGATGTCCACTAGGGTTGCCAGATGGTTGAAACAAAAATACTGACGCCCTCCCTCTCCCCCCCCCCCCCAAAAAAAAAACACCAGGAAAAAATTCTGTTGGGAGGAGGGAGAAGGGGGAGACCAAAGTTGTTGAGCAAAAAAAAATTTGAAAACAAACAGCATGTCCCCTTTAAGAGTGAGTGCAGGAATAGGAACAGGGGAGCGGTTGAGCACTAAGACCCAGGGGAAGCTTCCCCTTGGTCCACAGCCATTTTGTGCTGGCAGCCTTGCGGAAGCAGGTAAGCATGGGGGCTGGAGTTGGAGGGCTGGTGGGGAGGCCGAGCGCTGAGTGTTTGTAGGGTTGCCAGGTGCCCGGCATTTTCGCCTCCTGGCCAGGGAAAAATTCAGAGAATACCGGACATCTCCGGTGTCTGGTATTCTCTGAATTTTTTTTTTTTACTGGATAGGAGGTGAAAATACCGGACTGTGAGGGTGAATACCAGACACCTGGCAACCCTAATGTCCACTAGAGTCTTTCCACTGACTTCACTGGAAACTGGATCAAGCCCATGGACAACAGTCCAGGGAAGTGTCCTACATTAGCATGTACTGTGGCCATTTTATTTTATGAATGGTGAGGAGGGCAGCAAAAACAGTCAGTGGTGGATTGGATATAAGCTTAGACACAGCAAGTTTTAGTAGAAGACAAAGTATCACTTTAGAGGTGCTGCTCAGAGAGTACCAGACTATCAAGTAGATGCATTGCTGCTAAAAGTTACAGGCAATTTTGTGGGGGGAGTTTGGCAGCTGGAATGGGGGAAGGGCATTTCAACTATCAATCACTAGCAGCCCAGATTTCTCAAGGTAGTGAGCACCCTCAGTGTCTGTCAGACTGCTCAGTAGAATCTGAGGGTACTTACCACAGCTATGTTTAGGACCTAAGCAGATGCTGGAGACTTGGGTAGCTAGAGATGCTTGCTGGAGAATCATAGCATTGGAAGGGACCTTGTGAAGTCATCTAGTTCCATCTCCTGGACCATTTATTCTTCCTTCCTCTTGCTGCAAAGGGACAGTGTTTGAGCTGATTTGCCATCACAATGGAGTATGTGACTGCATATTGCAACCAAGTGAAACCAAAAGTACCAGAAGGAAGAACAAAGTGGCATGAAAATCCACTTTTGGAGGGAGGGCGAGAGTGTGATATATTTTACACAATCTGCAGCAATATCTGTACAAGAAATGCTCATCTGTGCTGTATCTATGAGCAAGACCACTGAAAAAATCCTCAATGCAATTAAAACCTGAATCCTGTTGTGTTTCCCTTCTCTCTGCAATTTTAGAATCCTCTCATCCATCAGTTCTGAAAGAATATTAATATTGGCATTGGCTGCTCCCACCTTCTGCCGAGTCAGCTTTTCCAAGCTGTCCCAGCCTTTTAGCGTCCACTCATAACTGCTGGGAGGAGACACAAGTGATGCAAAACTGTTAGCATCACAGATTCACTAAAGTCAAACAATTCAAATCTGGATCATATCTTACATCAAATTCAAGGTAGTCAAGCATGCAGCTGTGGTTGAGGCTCATCTAATATTTTGAATATCAAGAAGTTTTAAAGCTCTCATTAGTAATTTTCACTCAGATTCACAAAGTTACATTCCTGAAATACTGTTAGTATGGCATCATGTGAGCCTCATAAAAATACATAAGTTGATATATGCAAGATTAAATGTCTGTGGCATTATTTTATAAGTCTTTGCATCTTGTTTAGTTAAAAATGTTCAAGACTTTATCAAGCCCCATAGAACTGCTTATATATTCCACACAGGACTAGTTAAAATGCAGTTTAGATCACCATTATTCAATTTTAGGCCAAGATAGTTTTTCCTAATTGTGATTTTTTAATCTGCTATCTGTCATCCACATCTCCTCAGGCATCTCTACACTCTGGAACAACAATGCACAAAGTGTTAAGAGAAAACCAGTTATGTCAACTTGATGAGACTCAAGTTTCCATTTCTCTTCCTTCCAATCCATTGTGGGGATTATATTTGCTTTGTTCACAACAAAAGCGTCAGCAATTAAGTCAATCAGGAATTGAAATTTAGGCAGAACATCTTAGAGTGTTCTGAAAGAAGCAACTGTTGCCTATTTACAGAACAATGTGTGCTGCAACAAGTTGTTGGCATCTGATTCAGCTGGAAACAGAGCACTCAGTCCATGGAATATGCACAACATGGGTAGAGTCACTACATTTGTTTGGCCATTACTAAACAAAAGGTTTTCATCACCTTTTTGTCCTAATTTGCCTCTCTTCTATAAAGCTAGTTTAACTAGGCTCTACTGCAGAATTGGCCAGGAGACTGAATGCTGGATGGAAAGACTGGAAAATAGGGAGGACAATAAAAATATTTTTTACGTATAAGCCATTTTTACAGAGTTGGTCTAAAGCAGTTTAATCGTTTTTATCCATTGCTTGATCTCAGAGGATATCAGTAGTGATAGCCCTAAAATATGAAGCAATGGGTATGAAAACCCACAACAACTGTAGCTTGGAGCAACATGAAATTCCAATCAAGATCTGAGTTCAGGTTTCACACAAACCCAAACGGGGAACCTTCAAGTCAATCTCTTGTCTGATTTTTCAGATTATAGGCAAAACTGGTAGCACCACCTCTAATGAAGTTTTCCCCACATTTTATTTACATATAAATGTAGTCAAAATGTTAACTGTTGAGGCTAAAAAAATTTCCAGCTGGGTGTCTGTCAGGCTGAAGCAACTACCCCTGTTTCAACAGTTAACTTGTTAACCACAACATTTAACCATTAACTGATTAAACAGGATTTTACATCCCTAATTTTAACTTTCATCTGCTGTCAGCAAATAGCGGTAAAACTCACTTGCTAAGTTTTTTCGTGGTCTGGCCCATGAAAGCTCATCACCTATTAAACCATCTTTTTTAGTCTTGCTACTGCCAGTCACTCCATTAGTTCGTGGAGAAGAAGTCTTTGCTATGAATCTACAGGTCTGAACGCCGCTGATGACCCAAGCTGAGCGGTGGTGGGCGCCTGATAGAATATTTATTCCAGGGGGAAAGAAGTTAGTTTTTTTTAAATGTAATTTTGTTAACTATGTTAAAAGAATGATACAGTTGCACATTCATGCATTCAAAGGTTGGGAACTGCCCAAATTAAGGTTTTCTGGGCAACTTTAGGTCAGTCCCCTGTGTGGATAAATTCTGACACAGTCTTTAATTTTATGGTCCTAAACTATTTTTTCTATAGGCTGGGCCTACTTTGGGGATGAATCAGGATTGTGCAGTAAAAGACAATGTTGTCATCTGTCAGACCCCTGCCTTCATTTATTGCAGCATTGCAAGTCAAGCAGAGAAGGTGGCAAGGAAATGCAGGTAAAGAAAGGATGGTCTCCTGGAATGTCATCCTAAGAATCTGATTCTGCCCTGCCTTTGCCACAGAGTTTCTATGGCTAACAAAAATTTGTGTTCCTCATTTTCTGGGACTGGAGACAGCTGGAGCCAGATTTGCCAAAATGATAAATGCTCAGAGCTGTAACAAATGGATTAAAGCTCTTCTCCAAAACATTTGAAGGGCTATATAATGCTAAGTAGTTTGAAAAGGTCAGGCTCCGGGTATCTTAAATTAGGTAACCAAAACTAGTGATGCTTAACAATTTTGCTCTTAATCCCAAGCTGTAAAAATGGGGACGGTAATACCACTTATTGTCACAGGGATGTTATGAATGTATCAGTGTCTGTGATGCGCCATATACCATGGTGAAATTCCCATAATAAAAAGGGGTATTCATAATTTTGTATTCAGGTCTGTGTGTGGATGGTACGGCATAAATACGGTCTGGTGCCACACATTAAAACGTAGATGATATGAAATGTCAGATGTTAGGAAATGTTAAATAACTACCCATTCAATGAATGAGGCAGGATTCCAGGGAAGGAGGGCCCCATTATGATTACATAATGCAACTAAAGGTGATGTCAAGATGCACAAATGAATTAAGATGGCCCAGAGACTCTAATTCTGGGATTTCCTAACTTTTCAGAACTTGGCCTTGTAACCTGAATGTTCTTGTAATGTAGGGCTGTTAGAGTAATTTAAATAATGCAATTAAAGTAATTTTCAACATTAATAATGTGTGGAACAACACTGTGCTTTCAGAGCAACTGATGCACAGCATGGCTCCGCATGACATTTTTCTTTCACTGTGACGCAGAGAAAGAAGGCATTTTAATTATCCTTTACATTCTTTATCATATACATGCAGGCTATTGCTTTTCTAATGAGTACGCCAGGATTTAAATACATTGCTTTATCAGTCATGAGAGATTTATATTCAAAAATGAGATTTTAAAATCAGTTTGCAGTTTCATAGGTAGGGTTGCCAGATGGTTGAAACAAAAATA
Organism: Pelodiscus sinensis; assembly: GCF_049634645.1. Classification (NCBI taxonomy): domain Eukaryota; kingdom Metazoa; phylum Chordata; order Testudines; family Trionychidae; genus Pelodiscus; species Pelodiscus sinensis. Next base: position 119,009,163 of record NC_134712.1, on the reverse strand, counting down.
CCGAACACCCGCCCCCATCCTCCCCCCCAAAAAATACCAGGAAAAATTCTGTTGAAGAAAAAAAAAGGGGGGGGGGAAACCAAAGTTGAACAAAAAAAAAATAAAAAATTAAAATAAAACAGCATGTCCCCTTTAAGAGTGAGTGCAGGGCTAGAACAGAGGCGCGGTTGAGCACTAAGACCCAGGGGAATCATTGCTTCCCCTTGGTCTTTTTGCCAGCAGCCATTTTGTGCCAGCAGTCTTGCAGAACCAGGTAAGCATGGGGTCGGAAGACTACGGGGTACTTGGGGCGGGGAGGCCAGGCGCTGACTGTTTCAGGGTTGTCAGGTGTCCAGCATTTTCGCCTCCTGGCGAGGGAAAAAAATTCAGAGAATACTGGACATCTTAGGTGTCCGATATTTTCTGAATTTTTTTTATCGGACTGGAAATGAAAATACCAGACTGTCTGGGTGAATACCGGACACCTGGCAACCCTATTCATAGGACCTGTGAGAGGAGCAATTCAAATCACTGAACAAACAGGGAAGGTATCGTTACAGATATGGAAACGGAGGTACAGATTTAGATTAGAATGGAATTCATAGGGAGTGGAATCCAGATGTCCCAAGAAGCAGCCCTCAACTCAACCCACTGCACTATGCCCCATTTTTAGACTTGTTAAAGGGGATAATTTTATTTAAACTGTAGGCCAGTGATAAAGCTGATCAACTGTAGGTTCTTGCTGATGGTGAACTCAACCAACAAGCAATTTCTAATTTTATGCCATGGAAAATGAAAGTACAAGCAAACGTTACATTGGTTTTGAAAGTAAATTAAACCATGGACCAGGGACTTTAGGCAAGCTGCCAATGTGGCCACCAGGGCTGCAACATTTGGGTCATAATACTTTAAAAAAGGAAAAGCAACAACGGCAACAAGCTAACTCATTTTAAAGACAGCATCTGATTGAATATTCACTGTACATTTAAAAAAAGAATAAAATGTAGCCATCACTGTTTAGCATATGTTAAACGATTAACTAACATTTTTGCCTTATCTTAACACCCTGGTTCTCAACTAGGGGTACAGTTCTCAACTAGTGGCCATCTGGCCTGCTCCTGTGGCTGGGACCTGTTCTGGAAACTGGGGCCGGGAGTGGACTTTCTCATTTTTGTCATATAATTGTAAGCCATTTTTGGTAACAGTGTGCTGTGACACTTGCGTCTTTTTATGTGTTAGAGCTTTGTAAGCAAGAAGATTTTAAGCAAGATGAAATACATGACAAATCAGACTCCTGAAAGGGGTTTAATGGTCTGTAAGACTGAAAGCCACTGATCTAACAGAGTCACCAGCAGACGTGCACTATACCAGCTCTTTTGCTCCTAGCAAGCTACACTTAATTCCCACCATGGTTCATCATCTGGAAGCAGAGCTTGCAACTGCTGGAGTGACTGAGCAAAGTCATCTTTCCTTCAGCCAGTGAGATCCTGCTGAACATGCCAGGCACTTAAACTTTGACATCATTTTATGATTTTTAATTTTTTTTTAAGTTCAGTGATGGAGGAGTAACTAGATCAGAGTACTGTAGTGTTTGCTCTTTTGGTAGATTCTCAGCGCTTTGTATACAGCAATGATATTAATAGCACTACACGTATTTATAACAAGAACATTGAGTTACAAAACAAGAATTAAAAACAGCAATGTTTTTGGTAGGGATAGATTTAGAAGCAGTCAGATTTCAAGGCACATACCAGTTTCTAATAGATAAGGGATAGGAAGGAGCTTGCCCCACAGGCATGTTATTCTATGCCTGCCTACTTCAGGACTTCTTACACTCGCCAATGTCAGGGAAAGGTCTACATAGAAAACTGGTCTGATCCACTGTGTCAATTCTTATTCTGAAGTTATGGTACCCATGGTATTAATACACAATGAAGAAGTGAAATAAACCAGTATTTTCCCACAAAGTACTGTACACTTCCCAAATCCTCTTGCATCTTCTGTGAACTGGACACAAAGGGACACGTACACCTGCGAGTCCCTGCCAGCTGGACAGCCTAACTCTTTAGCTCAAGCTATAGGAGACTCAGACTCTAGTCCGGGAAGAGCCCAACCCAATCCCTGATATTAAGATGGCATGTGTCAAATAAGCAGGAGCTCTCTGCAGTTTGAATCCCAGATGAGATCCACTTACATGACAGCTGCTATCTTGACACAGATGATTGATCCCAAGACCTCCAAAGCTTAAAGTCTGAGTTTAAAGAACCAGGCTCCATGGCTGTGGCTGTAACAAACATTTTTTTTCTGTCAATCAGAGTACAGAGGGGCATAACACACCCTAAACTGTGGGTTCCCCAGGTTTGCCTCCAGAGTTCCAGCACACTATCATTCTGCTTTTTGGGGCTGAAAGAATCCCTCACTTTGGCGATGTCTAGACTACATGGCTCCGTCAACGAAGCCATGTAAATTAGTTTATTTGGCACAGTCAAAGAAGGAGAGATTTAAATAATCCCCACTTCATTAAAATAAACATGGCCACTGCACTGTGCCGATGATCAGCTGATCCAGCACAGCGCAGCAGTCTAGACTTCCTTTGTTGACCACGCAGCGTCTAGACTGCCGCGCTGCGCTGGATCAGCTAATCGTCAGCACAGCGCAGCAGCCATGTTTATTTTAATGAAGCGGGGATTATTTAAAACCCCGCTTCTTTGACTATGCCGAATAAACTCATTTACAAGGCTCTGTCAATGGAGCCATGTAGTCTAGACATATCCTTTCAGCTCAGCCTATGGCCAGGTCTATACCTGACAAGGTTTGCCAGCATATCTACCAATATAACCATACTGGCAAGCCCTCCAAGCGGAAGGGCAGCTTACTCCAAAGAAAAGGTACTCATCAGCATAATTTATACCAGTCCTCCAAGCCAAGTAAGCCATATTAGCAAAAGCACTTTTATGGTGCCATCACCAAACACTTCTAGCGTTGACCATGTCAAGATAATGCTTGCGAGTGGGGGAGGTGGGTGGAAGAGGGGAACAGTGTTCTCCCACATCTCCAATTTTGGGAGAACATTTGGAGCTTAATCCCATCTTCCCAGTGAACCCCAAATTGTCATTGAAATTAAAGAGGCCAACATTTGTCAACATCCACATGGCCTAGCCCCATTGATGGGCGGGGCAGAGGGAGGACTAAAGGGGTCAGTTGCCCGGGAGCCTAGTGATTCAAAGAGGCCCTGGGGTCCTGGCAGCCACCATCACTACTGCAGAAGCAGCAGCAGCTGGAGACCCAGTCCCTTTAAATTGCCACCAGAGCACCACGCAGTGCTATCCCAGCAGCTGAGGGCTACTTGGTGGTTGGGGGAGGCAGTGAGACATGCTCTAGGCATTACTGAAGGCTGAATACCCCATGTCCCACCCCTTCTGCCTGAGACCCCACCTTTTCTGGGAGTGCAGAAACAGCCCCAACACACACTTTGCCCACAGGGCCAGCAAGTCTGTCGGCCCTCCCAATGTGGCCAACTGTCATGTGCAACACACAAACACTTTTGTACAATTCCACCCTCAATTTATATATGCACTGTTGCACAAACTTTCCCTTGTGTATATAAAATATCAAAGCCTAAGTTGAAAAAGTAAGTTCTGGACAAGTGATTTGCATGTCACCTTTCACAAAAGTCTTAGGAAATTGAACCCTAAAACATAATTTGAAGTTTAGATTGGCCAATGAAGATTCCACATCCTATAATCATCTCCCAATGAATTATAATAGCCTCTTCTCCAGTAAAGTCTCTGTACCACATAACATGCTTTTCAAATTAATCTTGTGCCACTTAGGATTTCTTGTCAGTTATTTTAATGACTCTGGGGTGATTGGCAGGAAAGGAAAAATTGCAAATTCAGTAACAACTATACAGTACTTTGAAGAGTAAGAGGGCCAAGTCAGTAGCTAAACATTATTACTCAACTTTCACTATCAACGTTGCTACTGCTTTACTATGCTACTTAATTTATCATCAGTTCCTCAGAAATTTTAGGCAAGGAGTTGATCTCATCCCAGAACCTTTAGCATCTCACCTCTGTCCCTTTTACAAAGCCACTTCTGTTCTGTGCCACATCACCTCTCAGTTACTTTACCTAAAGAAACTCTAGCAAGACAGGACACTAAATTCTTCAGAAAACATTCAGGCTATGTCTATGCTGCTGGTTATGCCAGCAGTGAGCATGCAATTGAGGCGCAGATTAACAAATTGCCATGCCTCATTTGCATAATTTAAGCATGCCATTTTTGCAGGAAAAGAAGTACTGTGGAGGGGTTTTTTTGCGCAAAAAACCCGTTTCCCGCCAGATCGGTAAACCTCCTTTTCTGGGAGCAGAAGGATCTGGCGGGAAAAGGGGTTTTTGTGCAAAAACAAAACATCCACAGTACTTTTTCCGCAAAAAGAGTGCATAAATTATGCAAATGATGTGCAGCAATATGCTAATCCACGTCTCATTTGCATACTCACTGTCGGCAAAACCGGCAGTGTAGACGGAGCCTCAGTATGGACCCTTCCTTCAGTCTATATCTAATCCTTTTGCAACTGTAATATCTCACCCCAACCTGAGTGCCTGACCCACAACTGGAGTTTTCACCCCATGGGTTTGTTAGCGTTTGCACTCAATTCTGTGAGCAGAGGGGATGCCTGGGTCGGTGATGCTGCAATCAATCATGAAAAAAAAAATCTGTTTAAAACATTGATAGGTCCTGGATAATTAACTTAAGATGAAAGCTGAGAAGGTATTGTAATGTTTTCTTTGACAAACTGTGCAACACAGCCACATCAGTTTCAAAGGCTTTCACTCCCCTCTTCATTGATCTGAGCAGCAGAACAGCAACTTGTACAGAAAATGACATTAGCAAAGCACGCAGGCTCAACTTGATAGGCTCAAAATCAACTATGGAATTTCTGTAGAAGATCTAGACTGTGCAGGAGAGATGTCCAGCCTCAGATCTAGTCTAACCCACACAAGAGCACCAGTTAAAAGTAGAATCTTTAAAAAAGTACAGCTTTTAAGATGTGCTGGGATCCTTTTTCTTTATTATTATTATTAATACTCCCCACCCTCTTCCAAAAACAAAATCAAGGGCCTCAGCTCTGCTGCCCTTATTCAAATTGGTTGCTAAATAAATGCTTTTGTTCACTTGTTTTCAGTAAGTGTCAATAATCCCCATTTTACAAATTGAAGGCCCAATCCTGAAGACATTTTCTATTTATTGTTTATATTAAAGTAATGTTAGACACCCTAACCAGTAAGACCACCCCATCTGCTACACTCTGTACACAAATAGAGGGGGGCGGGGAAACAGTTCATGCTACCCAGAAGATTTGCAGTCTCTGGTCTTGATCCTGAAAATACTTAAACACAAGTTCAATTTTACACAAGTTTGTATCTCCATAATTCTAATGGGTAAAGTTACCCTTAAGCTTAAATGTCCAGTGGATCAAGACTTATGAAATACTTTGCAGAATCTCCATGCAAAATTCCCAATTATGAATCTACATGAAGAGCATTTCTGGGAGTAGGTATAACGTACTGGGTGCGATTCACTGTTCCCCGTAGTGGCATTTAGGCTACTGACCCACTGACGAGAGAATGAGTGTGCTCTGTCTACAGCTTCAGCTGAGAGCCACCTGGCTTTTAGCTCAAGCTGTACAGGGTCATGCACTAAGCTCCAGATGTCCCAGGTTCAGTTCCGCCTGTTGGCTTTACACAGGCGTGGGGAAACCGAGAAGTGCAGAAGCTAGCAATGTTGAATGCACAAGTGAATCCACGTCAGAGACAGAACGCTAAAGTCCCTGCCTCCCAGGCCAGAGTCAGTTGGCTTCCCATGTGATTAACAGCCTGTTTGTGTTATTACATGATACATATAATTTACACACCCAATATGCAGATTGGAATGACCAGATTATGTGTCTGGTGACATTAAGGATAATAAATATTATTTCAAAGGACTGGCCAATGCTTCCAGAGAGACTGTCTTGCAGATTGTGGCTGAAATAACTGTATCTGTACGAAGTAACTGTCCTCATTTTACTTCATCCTCATTTTCTTGCCAACTGTACAAGTGTCACCTTTAAAGATTGACAAAAAGTTACAGGTGAAGCACTCGCCTCCTCTGAGTTTTTCCACTTTTATTGTAAATGAAGATATGTATGGTGGGGGGAGAGAGAGGAGGGAGAATTTCACAGATCTATGCCATGACAATGTTGTGAATGGCAACAATACAAAACTGTTATAACTCTGAGGCCCTCAACAATGGCTCCTTTTATATTTACCTTTCATTCAACTAACAAAAACAATTGCAATGCTAAGAACAGCATGTTCAAGAGTGTGAGATAGAAGATTTTTTTCTCATTGTCCCATGAGTTATGTATTTATTATTTCAGTCTCAACAGGCACTTCAGAAAGGCCTATGACTTGAACCTCAAAATACAAGTTGAAAGGAAGACCTACACATGTATCAAGTCTGAAGGTTACAAATATTTTTAAACAGCCTCACTGTTATGGACAACCCCAACACTTGAGCAAATGTCAATCAGAATAGTATTTGTTTGAAGAGGGGCAAAACAGAGCATGGACCCTATTTCTGAAAGGGAGAAAGGAGATTTATTGAGGGGAACAAGGATTCCAGCATTTTATAGCTGAATTAAGGGGATGTTATAAAAGCCTGTTTTCTTTGTTCTCTTCCTCTTGCTTCCCTCCCCTAAAACATACAGCTCCTCCAAGAGGAACGTATTGCATATACATCTTTCACTGTATTTTAAGCAAAACCACATTTTTTTTAAAAAAGCAAACAGTGAAATACTTCTAGAGAGTGTCACACCAACCAATAGCATGTTGAAACAAAACGCTTTGGTGATAGTCCATTTGTAGATCACATTTTTTTATATGTTGCCTTTTCAAAGAGGCAGTTTCTAACTCCACAAAAACAAAGCAAAATTCTGCCACTGTTAATTCAACCTTTTATTATTGTCCGTTAAAAATAATGCTTACAACTCATCAAAACGTTTTAGTACTAATGATCGTTTTGAGTTACTGGATATTTTCTCTGCTAACTGGCATTATGAGAGGGGTGAAAGATCCCTATCTAAAGTCATCTAGATTTTTGGCTAGTGAACTACATAAAGCTCAGCAAGCCTCACTTGAACAACGCTGATGTAATCACAGCTATCACCCAGAGCTTAATACAGTCTCCGCGCATTGTACTATACCACAGACAAGAGCATTGACAGCTACCAATATGCAGTGTATTTTGGTATATTACCTGAATATCTCATTGCGTCTTGTTTCTCCCTTTCTGCATGATGATATCAAGTGGAAAATGTTCAGTGGTTTGCAGGCAGGAGGCGACAACCAAGAAGCACAGTTGTGACAACGCTTTGTTCTGCCTGCAGTGAATTACATGCAGCAAGGGTTAGACAGTCGCAAATTATGAAATCAAAGCATCCTTCTAGCCTGCTTCTATTACTACATTTCAGGGCTGCATGTGAGTGGGCAACATGCTTCCAGATTCATTCGCGCTAGAAATAAAAATAAATGAAAAAAACCATTCGATTCTCTAGCTCCAAGTTTTCCCTTTCTGGAAGCAGACTCCCCTTTAGCAACTCCCTCAGTGCCAAAAGAGGAAACAAACGCCCTGTGGCTATTCCATACTACAGCTGATGGCTACAGAAGGCAGTTACACCGATCGCACAGGCATGCACACGCCAGCTGATCAGCGGGCAGGTCAGACAGCGTTTTACCAGCCCTACCTACTAAAGGACTAAGCCCCTTTTCAAAGCCTCACCCCGCCGGAACGCAGGAAGCATGCAAAGTCCACTCGCCCAGCCTCAAAATCGCAGGGCTTGTCTCCCCACTAGGCTCCGGCTCCTTGCCTTGCCCTGCCAGCCATCGCTTCGCCCCTGTCAAGCGGGATCGGCTGGATGAAGAGCCCTGAACATCTGTCTCGTCTCCTCCCGGAGGCCCCTCCTCGGGAGAAAGCGCTGGGGATCCGCGCGCGGCTGGCTGGAGACGAGCAGCAGCTCGCCCTCAGGGGCAGGGAGGAAATGCGGCCTCTGGGCTGGCAGGACAAGGGGCACTGGGGGGGGGGGGAGCTTCAGCCTCTCGGGCAGGGCTCACGGAGGCATCCGAGGACACCAGGGACGCGGCCAGATTCTTCTCAGCCCGCGCCTGCCGCTGCTCCGCGGGGCGAGAGTCCCCGCGCTCCAGGCGCTGCCGGGACGCCCCGAGAGACGCCGGAGGGAGGACGAGTCCGGGGGGCGACAGCAGCTCACTGACCTGTTCAGCCCGACCCCGCTCGGGCAGCCGCGTCCGCCGCCCTGCCCTCGCCCAGCCAGCCGGAGGAGCCTGCCCGGGCTGGCGGGGCGGGAAGGGGGAGTGGCTCTTTGCTTTTAAACACACTTGGGCTCGCACCACGCCTGGCCGCAGCCTCCTCCCCACGCTGGGAGCCCTCCCGGCAGTGTCGTCGCTGGCACCAAATCGCAGCGGGAGCCCTCCCTGCCTTGCAGGGCCCGCCAGGAGACTCCGCCCCCAGGCCCGCCCGCCTGCCCCTGCCCGGCGCTGGGAGAGAGCGTCTCCCTCCTCTGGGCTTAGCAGCAGCGATTCCCGCTCCCCGGACGGGCAGGTGCGGTAACCCCCCATCCTCCTCACGTGACCATGCCCGGCAATGCTAGAATAAACTCAGAGCGTGTTAATGAGCAATTCAGTGCAAACCAACCAACCCCTTCCTCATTCTGGCCCCTCTCTCCCAAGCACTTTGCAGGCCATGTAAGACTATGGGTAAAGTACAATACCCTTCACCACTGCTGCTGTCAAACAACACCCCTGCCTGCAAAAACTGGGGGAAAGAGTAAGGCAAGGTTAGCCTGGAAAAGAGAAGACTGGGAGGAGACATGATAGCAGCTTTCAAGTACCTACAAGGGTGTTACAAGGAGAAGGGAGATAAATTATTCTCCTTAGCCTCCAATAATAAAACAAGAAGCATTGAGCTTAAATTGCAGCAAGGGAGGTTTAGGTTGGACATGATGAAAAACTTCCTGTCAGGGTGGTTCAACTCTGGAATAAATTGCCTAGGGAGGTTGTGGAATCTCAGCACTGGAGATATTTAAGAGCAGGTTAGACAAACGCCTGTCAGGGATAGCCTAGATCAGGGGAGTGCAGGAAGGCCCAACTGCTGCTGCTGCCCAGCACCACTCCTGGGTAGTCCCTGAGGCCACATGCCTCAGGGGATAGGGGTCAATAGGAAGCCCATGGAGGGAAGGGGTGGGGATGGGGGAGGCATGCCCCCTCAGGTGACTGCTGGCACGCTGTGTGCAGCCAGGGCAAGCGGGAAGTCCCACTGACTCTATGGGCTCTTGTGCGTTTCAAAGCAGAAGCACTTGCGTAGAGCCCGGAGTCAACGGGACTTCCCGCTGGCCCCGGGCTGCATGCAGCGTACCAACTTTGAAATGTATAAGAATTACCAGTGGGGGCTCTTGTGCATTTCAAAGCAGAAGCACCCACATGAAGCCCAGGGTCCATGCGGCGCTGCCACTTTGAAATGCCATGCGGAGCCGGGGTCAGCTTGGTGCTCCGAGTGGCATTTCCATGGAATTTAGGATCAGCTAGGGACTCCCAAGCTGATCCTAGGCTCCATGTGGCAGTTAGCCTGGGATCAGTTGGGGACTCCACAACTGACTTCAGGTTCTGTGTAAATGCAGCACAGAGCCTGGGGTAAGCTAGGGAGTCCCCAGCTGACGCCACGCACCACCGCCTTCTTGAAATGCTGCAGCAGCATTTCAAAGGGGCAGTGCCACACAGAGCCTGCGATCAGCTGTGCAGTGTTGACCCTTTGAAACATATCCCGAGCTCCGTGCGGTACTGCCACTTTGAAGTACTCCTTCTTCCCCCCTTTTGCTGCCTCTATCTGATAATCGCAGCAAGGGGGGGAAGCAACTTGTCGACTCAACTATCCAATAAGCATTTGCTTATCAGATAGTCAACTAGTCAACTAGTCCTTAACATTCTTAGGTCAGATTGCAAATATGCTTTGGCCCATTGATGGCTCACAAGCTCGGAGTTTGAGACTCCTGGTTTAGATGGTGCTTGGTCCTGCCAGGCATGCAGGGGACTGGACTCAATAACCTCTTGAGGTTCCCTCCAGTTCTATGATTCTATGAATCCTGGTCCCCATTGGGCAGATGAGTAGGCTGAGAAATGGAGGAGTTAAGAGCCTGCTTATAATCACACAGCAACTCTGTGGCAAAATTAGAAAGAGAATGCAGGGGTTCTTGCTCTGAGTTTACTTCTCCTGGCCATGCTGCCAGGCAAAGTGCAGGGGTGAAGAATGAAGAGGCAAGACAGGGACCTATTTATAGGGGATATTTGTAACTTTCTAGCTTGGGGAGCTGAGTTTTTAAAATGTACTTGTATTGCTTTTTAATAGACAGCGAGAGGAGAACAGCTCTTTTTAAACAAATAAATTTTGTTATTGTAACCCACTCCTCAGTGTGTGTTAGGTATTTTCCTCAGTGCCTGATCTACAGACAATTAGGATCTATTATAGCACTCATCTTAAGTCAGGCTCTCACATTGTAGAGTCAATTACTTTTCACTTTTGAGGTTCCCAGCCAACACAGCAGTCAGGACATCACAGTTGACACATTAAAATAACACCAGAAACAGACACAGTACCCAGCCCTGCTTGCTCAGAAAATAATCCTATTTCTAGCAGTGGTTAAGGACAATCCTGTTCAGATGACCTGGCATCACACATGAGGTCAGAAAGTGAGAAACAAGAAAGATCCACAGGTCAATTTTATCAGGTGAGCGTTCCTTTTCTGTCAGTTGAAGAAGTTCAGTATTGTGGGATACATTCATCTTCCAAAGTCAGAGCTGCTTCTGATATGGTGATGGCAAGTTCTGGGGAACTGGCTCTAGAGGCAAAAGTAGTGTGACCCTAAGAGCACCCTACTGCCAGAGGTAACGATACCCCTAGGGAGATGTGGCGCCCGAGGCAGAAGTGATGAATACCTCACTTCCGGGACTTCTCCACTACCCAATCATGCCAGCTCGTGCAGCTCCCCAAAGCACAGGGCCAGGTACAGTCACACTAATTCACTGTACCCCTGGGATAGCTCTGTTTAGAGATCAAGCCATCTCCTGAAATGTAGCAGTAAGTCTCAGCTGGCCTGACCAGCACCATGCACCCCACACATTGACATTTTTAGTTTAAATGTATCTTGTAATATATAATTGGGAAACTAATGATTCATTGATCAGTAACACTATTGCATGATGTATGTGGGGTTAACATGAAAAAAAAGCCCTATGCGGATATGCTGGAAATATGTTCCTCTGATGTGTTTGGCAAATATCACCTAACACCAGATGGCTCTAAAAAGAATGGTATTTCACAGGCTTGGCCATGTCTCCAATGTAAATTAACCAAGGAGTGACTAAAGATAATGAAAAGTACATTTACATGCAAAGTAAACAAAGTCATCAGGCAAGCGATGAAAAATGACCATTGAACAATTTCCATGGGGGATGAAGACTGCCCAGGAAGCCGGCCTCTCACCTTTGACAGGATCAATGAACTTGGAGATAATATAAGAGAAGGTAAATAGCCATTTTGTCATCTATCGCCTGAGAAGACAAAAAAAAAAAAAGTTGTTTGGGCTCCATGTTGGATCCTGGCTGAAGACACACCAGCTATGCTGGAAGAATGACTTTGGTGACAAAACTGCTTTGAATAATTGATGCTAGTTTGCTAAGCTAGATTTTAGTTTTTGAAGTGTATTTTTTTAGTTTTGTTTGTTTGTAACCATCACTATCTCTACACTGTCTAGTAGGTATCACCTAAATCTGTGTTCTATGGCTGCTAAGCTTGTTTTACCATAAACCAACTCAGTGCTGTGTATCATAGTGAAGGGTTTGCTAACCACAGTTAAGTTAATACCATGGGGTACATCTAAACTACATCCCTTTTTCGATAAAGGTATGTAAATTAGACATATCGAAATTGTAAATGAAGCTGGGATTTGAATTTCCTGCACTTCATTTACATAATGGTGGCTGCGGCTTTTTTTTTCAAAAAGCTGTTTTTTGGAAAAAAAATAACACGGTCAAGATGAGGATTGTTTGACAGAAATACCCCATTTCGAAAGATCCTGTAGCCCTCGGGTGTCCAACCAGTGTCCAACCAGTTCTGAAGCAGTAGCCACTATAATGCTACTATTGCGAATGAGCCACACTCAACCAGCCAAATAGCCACATTGTTCAAGCCAACTAGCCACACTTAGCCATCCAAATAACTACCTGGACACCACAGAGCTTATATACTACTGTGTATTGCCTCTTTAAAGGAAAAGCAAACTCGATTAGGCTTTAAAATTTCAGAGGGGTAGCCAAGTAGGTTAGTCTGTAACTGAACAAAAATTAAACAGTGAATAGTCCTGCAGTACCTTAGAGACTAACAGAAAAATTAAGAGGGTAACTGCAGCTGAGTGGGCGAGGCCCCCTTGGGGAGGTCCTTTCACTACCTGCCATCCCAACACCCTCCCGGGTGTGCCCAGTGTCCTCACTGACCGTGAGGATACTGATCCGTCGGACGAATCTTACCTGGCGGCAGTCTCTTGCAATGCTCCAATGTGTCAAAGGCCTTCTCGGCCAGTCGGCAGCTGGGGAAGGTAGTGGGGCTCAGACTCACCCCCTCTCCAAGCACCAGTCCAGGGCCCTAAGGACCAGGATTCGATTCACTGGTCCAGTTGGTGGGGTTGAGACCCTGTACCGCTTCCTACCTTCCTCCTCCTCTCAAGGTCACCTCCCACTGCTCTGTCTCGCGACCTCCTTCCTGTAGCGGGGGTGCTTCTTTTAAGCATCCCGCCGATGACGTGGCCGACATCGAGAGGGCCATGCCGCTGCTCTTGGCCCCTCCCCCTTCTGGCTCCTTGGCATGCTGGCGCCAGCTGGTGTCCCCGGCTGCCAGCGCTTTTGCACGTACGACACCAGCCAGGAGCACCACCGCCACTTCTCCCCTGCCCACCGGGGGGTGGTGCGCTTGGCGGGTGGGGTGGCAGAGCATCCTCCCGCCAGTTGCCAGCTGCTGCGGAGCATGTGTGGCAGAGCCGGGTCCCAGCCGATGCTTCCGCTTCTCCCCAGAACACTGGGGATGGCGCGGCTGGCATGCGGGGCACCCAGTCATCCGCATCACAGTAACACACAAAAGCTCATGATACCATCTACATTTTTTGTTAGTTTCTTAGGTGATGCAGGACTGGTTTTTAAAGGTTTTTTTTTTTAGGTTTTGTGAGTGTTAATAGTGAGAGGGAGTGAGCACTGCAGGTAAATATTTTTGGCGTTAAATTGGGGCTGGAGGGTTGTGGCAATCCCCTGACAGAGTAATAGAGAGGTAGAAGCCAATGTGAGATCTTCTTGTTTGTATGCTGGTGCTTGGTGTCAAGGCTGAGAGCCACAGCTGCTTACCATTCAAAGCAGCGTTGCGAGGCAGAAGTTGACTGAGCCCGTTACTGGTCCAGGCAAAGCCCCAAAGTGTCACACTCGATGTTTGTTTTTGTTTGAAACAAACTCTTCTCTCACTTTACAAATTTGCCCAGAGTGCCACTCTGGAAAGAAATAAAGAAAGCGAAGTAGTAGAACTTTGGAAAATAACCAAACTAAACAGTCTCACAAAAATTACTGCAGTCTCACTCCACTTCTCAGAAAAGGTTTCTGTGCAGAGCAAGGTCTCATACAGTTTAGACTTTATTACTTACAATATTCTACCGTACATTCACAAATATAGCATAACGGTATACAAATACTTAAAACTGAGCTACAGTTCTTAGAACAAGACCAAAGTACATGTTGTGATTCAGTTGGCTTTTCTTTGTTTGCTTTTAGTGGGTTTTGTTTTGTCTTAATTGAATAATTGAGCTTTATGTGGGTGATTTAAAATGGCCGGGGGCTCTTGGACACCACTTGCCACTACAGCAGCAATGACAGCAGCCAGAGCCCTGGGCCCTTAAAATGGCTGTCAGAGCCCCAGACAATGCACACCAGGCAGACTGAAGTACTGGCTGAAGGAAGCTAGAGCCAGTCCTACCTCCTTCTGCGCAAGGCTCCGACCCTTCCAGGGGCTTATAGCTCCCCCATGACCTTGCCCAAGTCGGTTGGCCATCCTGTTTGTGAGTGTGCAAATAGCCATCTTGCTGTCCTTCCTGAGGGCCCTCTGGCTGCCAGCAGGCATAATGGTGCAATTAGGTGGTCAGGGGAGTCAGTTTGATTCTGGCGGTAGGGCATGCCCCAAACTGTTTTTGGAGGTGCTCGCAAGAAGAGTAAGGCTAACTCTGGCCCATGCTCCTTTACTTCAGTGTTGCCAAATCTCATGATTTTGTCATGAGTTTCATGATAATTAGTGTTTTCCATAAATCCCCAGCTCCTGGATTTAAGTGGCTATGAGATTATTTCAGCCTTCATTCTTAAAGAAAATATAAGTTTCCAGACCTCCTGGCCATGGAGAAAGCTTCAGAATGTGACCCTGTGCACCCAAAAGACTACAGAAGCAGAAGTCATATAAAACTAATACCCCAATCTATTATTTTTACATAATCTCATGATTTTTGGTGAGTCTGCCTCATGATTTTTTAGTATTTTGGGTTAGCAACACCATCTCCTGTACTGCTTCAGTTGCAGGGCTGCTTCTCCTCCATTCAGGCTGGTGGTGGGTATGTTTGTTTCTCTCTGGAGAATTTAATTAGCGAATGTATTTTAAAAACCACTGGTTTAATGTCACCTGGGAAGCTTGTTTTATTGTCCTTGTCAGGGAAAACCACGTACACAATGTGACCCAAGTATTTGCACCACAATAATTCAAGCCTCTCTGAGGTCTGTTCATAAAGCCTTTGAGATATCGGGCTGGTTTTTACAACTAAAAAAAGAACTTTGTATAGAATTCACATCAGGAATTTGTGCTACATCCTATTATTAAGGAGAGAGTTTCAGATTGTGGGGCACAAAAATTTTACACCCTTGTCTTCCAAATCTGTGTAATTATTTATATGTTAGTTCCCTCCTTTTCTTATTTTTTTAAAAGCTAATGGCAGCTTTAGTATTGTAAACAATTCTACCATAACAAACCAGTGTGGATGCAATGAAGGAAATTGGAAACATATTTCCATCCCTTCTAGCACCATTATTAGAAGGGAAGCTAAGCACGGAATGGGTTAGAGACTAAACTGTCTTCTGATTGGCAGAGACGGTCCTTGTAGGTCAGTGCTGTGTGCTTTATAGGAGCAGTGGGTTAAAGTACAACTGGTAAATTGGGATACCCTACACTTTGGATGAGAGGATCTGGAACTTCTGTGAATAACCAACATCAGGGGCTCAGTGATTCATAGGAGAACAATTCAAAGGGATTCAGGGATTGAGGTGCCTATTGTTGTTAACTTGTAAGGCAAAGGAAAGGGTGGTGTAGACCCAGAGTGCTTGCGTGGCTGAAGAGCTGACAGTGTCAGGGAACAGACATGCAGGTACCTCACAAGAAAGACTCCCTCTTACGGGAGGCAGTGGTTAACAAGGTAATTTATAGCCTTAGGTATCTTGAGAACCATCACACTTAGCAATGACCTCTTAAATATGTACCTAACACAAATAAAGGAGATTGGGACAAAAAGCAGAAAAAGGCTTGTTCTCTGTGTCACGTTATTGGATTTTAATGTGAGCAGGCAGATCGCTGATTCACCCACTGTTGTGTGTTTGCCCCAAATTCTGTGCCAAGTGGGCTCTGTTAGGTATCTAATGAAAGCCTATGCCTAGCTGGTTCTGTCTATGCTGCTCATATCCTTGTATGATTTCAGGATGTAAAGTTATGAATATGGGCTCTATATTTATATTTTAAATGTTGTCTGTCTGGGAGACAGCAATAAATGTCAACCACCTATTGTGAGGAGTGGTGACCAGTGAATGCTGCATGGACAATGGCTCTTAAGGGTTGCCAATTGACACCTGAGGAGCTCACAATGGCCCCTTGCCTGAGAAGGACACACCTGAATACTGCATGGCTCCTTGCCTAGAAAGGACATAGACTAGTTTGTGGATCATGTGATCAGTTCCATTTTGGGAAGTACTATCACCCAGGAGAACAATGGATTTCCCTCCGCATGGACAAGGTTATAAAAGATCCTGAGGGTGCCTCTTTATTGGTCTTTGCTCCTGCCCTCCACTCCAGAAGTTCCTTTGCTAAGAACAGAGGTCCCAGAAGGATTTGTTGACCCATCCTAACATAGGATGTACTCCAGAGACTTTTAAGCTAGCAGTTTGTTACATCTCTGTTCAGAGCCTACATCGAGAACTTGGTGATTGATGTATGTAATGTGCTTTCTTTCTTTCTTGCTATTAATAACCTTTTTACATCTTAGATTCTAAAGACTTGGCACTGCGTGCTCTTTTGGGTAAGATCCAAGGTATATATTGACCTGAGACTGTGGCTGGTCCTTTGGGACTGGGAGAACCTGTTCAGAGTTGGTGAGATTAACCTCTCCTCTATGTAAGTGCGGTGCTGGTTGTGGCTAAAGCTGGGGTGCCTAAAGGGATTGCTTATGAGACTTCTTGCTGGCTAGAGTGGCAGCTGAAGTGCTCTGTGTGACTGGTTTGGTGCCTTATAGAGGAAGACCCCTAGTCTTGGGCTGTAAATAGCTCTGGTTCTAAGCAATTCACCCTCATTTGACCCTCTCAGCAGTGCCCCAGACCACCCTGTCATATTATATCCTGCTGCCCACCCCAGTGAGAGCCTAGATTTGTAATTTCATAGTTGTTATGTTTTCTCCTTTCCCATGCTTAGCATTCCCATCTCATTGGTTTGGCTGAATTTCCATTTTTAACAAAATAATTATAAACAAATGGAAAATAGTGATATATGCCAAGAAATAAAATGGAGCCCTGTTTGCTCAAGTAGATCTAGTATTGGGAGGGCAAGATCCTGCAAACTCTTACTAACAGGAGTAATACTAAATACCATGAATTGTTCCAACAATTTTCAGGGGCCTTCTCTATGTAACAGACTCCTGTCCATGATGGTGGGCATATCACTAGTCACCACTGGGATCACTGCTATGCAGCACATTCAGCAGTAAGGCCTCACATCATTACTTTCATTTTCAGATGTAACAAAACCTGAAGTTCTCTCATGACCACAGGACTCCATGAGTGGGGCCAAACACTGGGAGACCCACAGTAAAATCATGAGAGTTGGCTGGCATATGGCATAGTTATTTATGCATCTATATGATAAAGTGCTGAATCAGGGCTTGACAGTGTGTACGGTCAACCCTAAAAATATGGCTGGGGTATTGAGATTTTCTTTGTGGAATAATTCCTCGCTTGCAAGCAAAAGCCCTACTTCTATAATGAGCTCTGGGTGGGCAAACCCCTGGTCTGGCATGGAGCCTTATTAAGGGACAAGGCTTAAAACTGGGATCTAAAATATGGCTTGTGCAGCCAGAATTGCTTCTACTGAAATGAATGATATTCTGAAAGACTTCAGTGGAAGCAGACTCAGGCCCCATTGGTCACATATAACTGTCATTCTTACATACTGACACCCTGTGCTAAAAATTATCATGAACATTTTGGCTCATCAGAATCTGACAGGCGCATACAAAATCCCTTGTTCTTTTATATAAAACACCTTTTTATTGCACATTTAAAAAATATTAGGCACCACGAGCTTTTTTACAGATTGTTAAACTGCAAATGTGCTTGTAAAAAGGCAACATATTCCCACTAACTCAGTTTTATAAATTGCCCGGGAACCCCTCCTCCATCCCCAAAAAACCTCTCTCAAATTTAGGAAGAGTCTTGTGTGCTGACAGCGCTAAGTTTCATAATGAAGGAAATGTTTATGACATTAGAGTTGCAGGCCCCACATCTGCATCACATGCAGTGCCCTGAACTGCTGTGGGGTTGAAAGAAGATGAGTAAAAAGTCATGTAGGATCAGACTATAATCTCCTCTGTCACGGGAATTCATAAGTATCCATGCACATTTAGATCTTCTAAATAGATACTGATGCCCTGATCCAGCAAAGTATGTAAGCATGTGCCTAACTTTAAGCATGAGTAGTAACACTGAAATCAACAGGACAGCTGACTTGCTTAAAGCAAAACATGTGGGTAACCACCCAGCTAAATCAAGGCCTTATTGTGGAAACACCCAGCAAGATAGATAATTAGTCACACAATTAAGAGACAGTGAGACCCTAAGACAGATATCCCATATAAGGTCATATGAGTTACTCTAGCCCTTTGTAAAGGGCATATGTGAGTACACAGGGCTTCCTGTGTGGTGCATTCAACACAGAGCGGATTTTTTTTAAAGAATACTAGAAAGATAAAGGCAATCTTATCCATGCAAATTGAACCATTTACTGTAAGACGAGAGATACAGTTGCAAATGCCAACAGAGCCCAACAATAGCACTACTGAATTATCTTCCACAGGTCAACATCTGTCCCAGATCTATGCCATCTATGTAGTCCTAGCTCTGCTTCCTAGGGTTGTCAGATGGTTTAACCAAAAATACCGAACACCTCCCCTCCCAAAAAAAAACCCCGGGGGGGGGGGGGGGAATATGTTGAAGAAAAGGGGGGGGGGGAGACCAAACTTGTTGAGAAAAAAAAAAGGACCCCGAGAGTTGTTAAGAAAATAAAATTTAAAAAAAACCCCAGCATGGCCCCTTTAAGAGCAGGGGCTGGGCTCTGCCACTATTAACAGGCTGCTGGTGTAGCAGCAGAGTGAGGATAACAGCAACACCAGCTCTTACTGAGCATGCTCAGTTGCACTACACATGCTCAGTATGCTGTAGGTATGACTTTCTGAGAGGCAGCTGTTTGCAACACTACACCCAGGCAGGTGCTGGCCATTTTCTCTGCCTTCTCTCCCTGCTCTGGACCTGGCAGCTCCCATGCAGAACCAGGTGAGGGGGGGGGGAAGCAGGCAGGCTGGGCCTGGTTGCTTAGGGTTGCCAGGTGTCTGGTATTGACCTGGACAGTCCGGTATTTTCACCTCCTGTCCGGTAAAAATAATCAGAAAATACCAGACATTTTAGGTGTCCGGTGTTTTCTGAATTTTTTACCAGACAGGAGGTAAAAATACCAGGCTGTCTAGGTCAGTACAGGACACCTGGCAATCCTACTGCTTCCAGATCTTCTGCAGTCAACAAAATTAAAATTTAATTAATTAAATTAATTAATTTAAAAAGAAGAATGAATGTCATGACAGAATTAAAAATTCTCTCTTTCTGTAATCTCCCACTTGCTATGTGTGTCACTGCCTTGCCAGGTGATGTTTAGAAGTACAAGCTGACATGCATCAAAACTGGCTGTTTAATTATTTGAAGTGTGTTGATATAGAATCCTAATTTTATACTTTTATAATTAACTCACTAAACAAAATACATCTAATGAAGGATCTTCATATGGGCAAAGCTCAATTATCAAAGAGAATGACATAGCTATTTCACCATAATTTACTGTCTGACAACTATTTCATTTACTGTTAATGGTACATATGCAGGGAGTAGCAACATGGTGTTAGGCCATGGTTAAAAAAAAAAAAAAAAAAAAACTATTGAAGTTTGAGTGCAAAATCAGGCACTCAAAAGTTAGGAAATGCCAGTAATAAGGTGCCTATGCAATCACTATTTGTCACCTTTGTGCACATGGATTATGAAAACAGTTTTTAATCATGATCACACACTGTGCCTTCACAGAATCTTGGGTTCCATTCCAGGATCTGGAGGGGAGTGCTCTCTAGTGAGTATAGTGGGCACAGACCTTTCTGTTCCAATGTAGTACCCCCCAATCTTGACCCCCCCTTCTGGCTATTTCCCCTCCAACCAGGCCCCTTCAGCTCCTTATCAGAATCCTTCCAGCCCTTTATGTCTCTGACTCCGTTTAAAAAGGCATAATTTAAAAAGTGGAAGTTACATCCTAGTGAGGATAATATTACAGCCACTCTCCGAGTTACGAACAAGTTACGGACCAACACTTGGTCCGTAACTTGAAGTATTCGTAACTCGGATCCCATAGAGTTACATGGTGACCACGCTGTTCGTAAGTGCGGATCACCGTTCATAACTCGGATCTGCATTTATGACCGCTTTGGTCTTAAGTGCGGATGGTCGTAAGTGGAGGTGGTCATAACTTGGGGAGCGGCTGTAAGGAGCATAAACTCTGTCAAATTAAGTGTAAAAATATAAAAAGAAAAGCCAAAAAAGAGTCTGAAGAACAGCTAGCCAAAAACTCAAAAAGTAATAGCAAAATGTTTTTTAAATACATCAGAAGCAGGAAGCCTGGCTTAACAACCAGTGGGGCCCCTGGACGATTGAGATGCCAAAGGAGCACTCAAAGGCTACGTCCAGACTGCATCCCTCTGCCAACAGTGGAATGCAAATCAAGCACTTTGGAAGTGCAAATGAGCCTGGGATTTAAATATCCCGGGCTTCATTAGCATACTCACGTTCCGGCTCAGTGTCGAAAGTGAAAGTAAAGTGTAGTCGCGGCTCTGCTGACAGCAGGGAGCTTTTTCGGCAGATCCTGTATTCCTCAAAAAATGAGGAGTACAGGATCTGCCGAAAAAGCTCCCCACTGTCAGCAGAGCCGCGGCTACACTTTACTTTCACTTTCAACAATGAGCCTGATCGGCACAGCGTCGGAACATGAGTATGTGAATGAAGCCCGGGATATTTAAATCCCAGGCTCATTTGTATTTCCAAAGTACTTGATTTGCATCCCTCTGTCGGCAGAGGGATTAAAGTCATTGTGGAGAAACTAAATGAATTATTTGCTTTGGTCTTTATGGCTGAGGATGTTAGGGAGGTTCCCAAACCTGAGCCATTCTTTTTAGGTGACAAATCTGAGGAATTATCTCAGATTGAGATGTCATTAGAGAGGTTTTGGAACAAATCGATAAACTTAATAGTAACAAGTCCCCGGGACCAGAAGGCATTCATTCAAGAGTTCTGACAGAACTCAAATGGGAAATTGCAGAATTAGTAACTGTGGTTTATTACCTATCCTTTAAATTAGCTTCTATACCTAATAATGTGATGCCAATATTTAAAAAGGGCTCTAGAGGTGATCCTTGCAATTACAGACTGGTAACTCTAATATCAATACCAGGCAAATTAGTTGAAACTATAGTAAAGAAAAAAAATGGCCAGACTCATAGATCAACATAATTTGTTGAGGGAAAGTCAACATGGGTTCTTTAAAGGGAAATCAAGCCTTACTAATCTACTAGAGTTCTTTGAGAGGGTCAACAAAAATGTGGACAAGGGGAAACCAGTAGATATAGTGTACTTAGATTTCCAGAAAGCTCTTGATAAAGTCCCTTACCAAAGACTCTTAAGCAAAGTAAGTTGTCATGGGATAAGAGAGAAGGTCTTTTCATGGATTGAGAAATGGTTAAAAGACAGGCAACAAGGGGTAGGAATAAATAGTAAGTTTTCAGAATGGAAAGAGGTAACTAGTGGTGTCCCCAAAGGGTCCATACTGGGACCAGTCCTATTCAGCCTATTTATAAATGATCTGGAGAAAGGGGTAAACTGAGGTGTCAAGATTTGCAGATGATACTAAACTGCTCAAGATAGTTAAGATCAAAGCAGACTGTGAAGAGCTTCAAACAGTTCTCACCAAACTATGTGACTGGGCAACAAAATGGCAAATGAAACAATGTTGATAAATGTAAAGTAATGCACATTGGAAAAAATAATCCCACCTACACATACAATATAATGGGGACTAAGGTTGTCTCGGTGTGTTGTGTCCTCCACAACATTGTGGAGAGTAAGGGGTGGCTTTCCTACCTATGTGGGGGGCAGAGGCAGGCCGTGAAAGGAGACCCTTTGAGCAGGTGTGGACAGCTGCCATCTTCCAGGTCCATCAATTGGGGGTGCGCATCCAGGAGGCCCTGAGGAAGAGTTTCTCTCAAGAGCCCCAGTAACTCTCCCAGGGCCTCCCCCCTAGGGGCCTGGGCCTTGCTCCAATATCCCTTTCCCACCACAACTCCTTCCTCCCTCCCTCCCTCCCTCCCTCCCTCCCTCCCCTGAACTATGAATAAAACCACCTATTTGTATTTTAACACAACAAACTTTGTATTAATATTTCATTAAAGAAAGCTGGGGAGGGTGCAGGAGGCTCATAACCTGGAGGGGGTAGGGCTCAGGTCTGGAAGTGGCATGGGGGTGGCTGGATGTGCCACCGTGGGTGTGGGGACCTTGTCGAACTTGGGGTTGGGTGGGTCCTGGGACCACAGAGGTGTGGGCAGGAGAGAGGGGCTGGAGCAGAGTCACGGATGTCAAGAGAGGTACGGGGAGGGGGAATGGGCATAGCAGGGGGGATAGGAGGGTAGTAGGCAGTTGCAGCGACAGCAGCCGGGTGTGCCATCATTTCCCGCTTGATGGCACATGTTTTCACCCTGCCACGTGAGCTGGGCCCACATGTGGGTCTGCCACTGTGTGTCCTCCCAGACGTTCTGCACCAGGGTCTGCTGCATGTCACTCAGGACACCCACATGCTGCCTCATAAGGGCTTCCTGGACCCTGGAGCACTTTCAGGCCCCCCGGGGTCGGGCAGCTGGCTTGGGTGGCATGTCTTGCCCCTCAGTCCCAGCTGGTCCAGCTGTGGACAATAAAAAGAGGGAGCGGCAGTCAGTTATCCATGCACACACTGTCCCTGAGGCCGTGCCCTCCTCTGTGAGCAGCAACCAACAGTCCTTGGGCCAGAGAATCATAGAATCATAGAACCACAGAGCTGGAAGAGACCTCAGAAGGTCATCAAATCCAGCCCTCTGCTCTAGGCAGGACCAATCCCAACTAAATCAACCCAGCCAGGGCTTTGTCAAGCCGAGAATTAAACACCTCTAGGGATGGAGACTCCACTACTTCCCTAGGTAACCCATTCCAGTGCTTCACTACTCTCCTAGTGAAATAGTTTTTCCTAATATCCAACCTGGACCTCTCCCACCACAACTTGAGACCATTGAGAAGAGGGGGGATGTCCCAGGAGAAGGCCATGTGTGGCCTGCACAGCAGGCCCTGCCTCACAGGGGCCCCAAGGTGCCTCGCACATGCAGGCATGCCTGTGAGCTGTGTGCGGCACTCCTCGTGTGTCTGGGGTCATGCCTGCACCCTTGTGGCTAGCCTGCTTCCAGCCATAGCAGGTGGTGGAAGCGTATCCCTCCCCCTGGGGCCAGACAACTGTGCGGTGTCCCCTAAGCCTGGGAGCAGGAGCCTGGGGGTGCTCAGGGGCTGCCTGCTGAGTCCATGTGGTGCACAATAACGCTGCACGTGGTTCCACGTTCCCAGATTGCAGCACGATGTCCATCCCAAGCAGGCCAAGCAACGCTTGCACCTCTCCCGCTCTGCGCCTGCTTCCCCCACCCTGCGTGCGTGACAAACTGAGAGCACTCACCTAAAGATCCCTCCCCAGCATCAAACAATACATCCAGGCTTGTGAGAACCGGCTCCTGAGACAGCGTGACAGTTGTTGCTGTGTTGTCCTCCTCCTCCTGCCCCTGCTGTCCCTCGTCCTCCTCCTCTTCTGCGACCTCCAGCCATTTGACAATGGGCATCTCGAGGCTAGAGTCGATGACGATGGGTGGGGAAAGGACTTCCCCACCCCCCCCAGGATCTGGTGCAACTTGTTAAAGTAGGGGCAGGTGTGGGGTCCTGCCCCGAAGTACGAGCTGCATTCTTGGGCCCTGACCTAGACCTGGTGGAGTTCCTTCACCTTACTCCTGTTCTAAGGTCCGGGGTGGGTGGGCTGCTCTGCCAGGGCCTTGGCCATCTGGCCTTAAACGTCCACATTGCAGCGTTTGGAGCGGAGAGCCTGTAGGGACTTCTCCCCGCACAGCTGAAGGAGGGACAAGATCTCCGCTCCAGACCACAAGGATGACCGCTGCTTGCTACCCCTCGGTGAGTCCTGGGAACTCTGGTTATGCTCCCTGAGAGGGCCAGGGGAGTCTCGGGGGACCTGTGGCTGTGCCATGAGTCAGCAAGCCTGTGGCAGTGAGAGTCATGCGGTCAAGGCGCTGCTCCAGGGCTGGCTTCCTGCTAAAATGGCCATCAGAACTTTCTTGCACAAGAGAGCATCCACACTGCCATGGATGCCCTTGTGCAAAAGCACATCTCTTGCGCAAAAGCACATATCAGTGAGGACACGCTCTTGCGCAATAACTTTTGCACAAGAACTCTTTCGCAACACAGTCCTTACGTAAGAAGCCTTCAGTGTAGACGTAGCCCAGGTGTTCTCCCCAAGACCTTCTGCATTTCAGTCAACTTTCTCCCCCACATTGCCTGGTGCCTGCAGGGGGAGCCTTGTAGCACAGGTGAGAAACTCTCCCAGCTCTCAGTTTTTGTGCTGGCACACAAGACTCTTCTGGTGGCAACTTCAGGAAGATCCCCACTCAGCCCCTCATCCCTACACTGCAGCAAGCTCAATGGGATGGACTCCTTAGAGAATTTAGCTGCCAAATTCTGATAAAGCTCTACTGAGAACTTGCAAATTGAGATTTTTCAGAGGTTTAGATTCAACCAAATGCAGGCATTTTTTCATAGAGATGGCAATCTGCCCATCGCTGACACCAGCTCCACTCCCGCCAAATTTCAAGTCCCTGTCCCAAAACATTGCAATGCCAGAGCTTCTCAAAGAGAAGGTTGTAAGAAACTTTTTTAACATAGGCCAAACAATATATCTTTTCCTTTATTTTGTTCTTAGAAATAGTTGAATCATGTTAACTGAAATTTAAAATAAAACAAAACCAGCCTGAGTCAAACACGAAGCATGGAAAATTTCAGCCTTACTAGTTAAAATATGGCCAAGTCATAAACAAATAAAATAGATACTTGAACTGGAAAGTGTCAGGCAGTGCTATTGTCAGGGCAACAAGCTCCTCCTATAATAAAAAGCAGAGTGCAGGAGAAGAAAGATTCTCCTCTTTAAATGCCAGCATAAGTATATATGTAACTTGTACTGTAGTGTGATCTACCACTAATTTAATTATTCACATTATGGATTCTGAAATGAGGAGCTCATACTAAGGAAACAGAAAAACTCTGAATATAGTGCTTTATAAGGAACGAATGCTAAGTAATATAAGGCTTTTTATATATTCTTTCTGCTGTAGTAAACTGCTTGGTAGCACATGTACAAGGCTCAATTTAGCTCCAATGGAAAACTCCCACTGACTTCAAAGGCAGTGAGATTGCGCTCACAAAATGTTTTGAGAGAGAGAGAATAAATATTATGTAATACTGAGTGTGGTTTTAGGAATGTTTATATCATCAGCTTCCTTGACAGTTTTATATTGTACACTTACATACTAAAGTCCTTATCCTGCAATCATGTATGCATAGGAGTAAAGTTACTCACAAGCAATAGCTCAACTGAAGTCATTGGGATTACACAAGTAAGTAACTTTACTCACATGTCTATGTGTTTGCAGGATCAAAACCGATAGCTGGAAACTCCAGGTCATAGAATACGGCATGTATGGGAAAAAAAATCAGTAGACTGTGTTTCCTTTCTGTTTCCATCATAATAATGCCGGAGTATGTTCTTCCTTCTGGATGCTTCCTGAATAGGACATCCTTCATGATTAACAATTCAACTGCAAATGTTCCAAGAGGCCCTGATTTTAAATGTATTAATTAACAAAGCTGTGTGGAGGATTCCATAGCTCTCTCAGGACACCAAGCATGGCCTTTTACCTACATGAATATGAAATAGGGCTGTTGATTAAAAGCAGTTAACTCACTTGATTAACTCAAAAATTAATCACAATTTTAAAAAGGGCTCTGAGGTGGCCATCCCAATACTGTCCTCTGAATGGGAAGGCTCTGCATTCACTAGACTAGAGCTTTGCCTGGCCGGAGGAGCGGTGGGGAGGGAGTGGCTCCATCCACTATTGTTCCCCCTCTCCCTCCTCCAGCTGGAGTCACGTATATCACCCCTAGCAGTGCTCGCCTGCAAGCTATACCCTCACCCTGCTCCTGTACTCTGCTTCCCACCCAGACCCTGCATTCCCACCGTGCTCCCCAACAGTCTCTCTCTCTCTCTCTCTCTCTCTCTCTCTCTCTCTCTCTCACACACACACACACACACACACACACACACACACACACACACACACACACACACACATACACTGAACCCCTCATTTTTGGTTCACATACCGGAACCTCGATGGCCCCACAAAATCCAGAAGCCTTTGAGCCCCAGAAGTGTTAATCCGGGCCTGAATGCCAGCTACAACAGCACCATGCAAACTTTCAGGTGACATTGTGAACAAGAAGTGGGCAGCATTGTCTCCTGCAAATGTAAACAAACTTGTTTGTCTGGGGAACTGGCTGAACAAGAAGTAGGACAGAGTGAACTTGTACGAGCTAACATTTTACATTGTTTAGTTTTTGAATGCAGTTTTCTTGTACATAAGTCTAATTTGTAAGTTCAGCTTTCACATTAAAAAGATTGCATTACAGGACTTGAATTAGGTGAACTGAAAAATACTATTTTTTTTATTTTTTTTTACAGTGTGACTATTCACAATAAAATATAAATATGAAATAAGCACCATACACTTTGTCTCCTGTGTTGTAATTGAAGTCAATATATTTTAAAATGTGGTAAACATTTACAAATATTTAAAGAAATGGAATTCCATTATTAATGGTGTGCTTAATTGTGATTAAATTTTAATTGTTTGACAACCCTAATATGAAATATTTTTCTTCTTTGGGCTTCTGGCACTGAGTCCCAATAAAATCAAGCCCCCAGCACAGGCTATACCATTAGGCTAGTGCTTTGGGTCCACAGGTGTCAATAGACACATCTGAAGGGGGAAAAAATCCTGGACCAAACAACGAGTATTTGATGTGAACAATCCAAATTAAACAATTATGTGTTGTCCCATCCACCTCTTGCTTGTTTTTGATTGAACCTCATCTAACATAGACTCACAAAATCAGACCTTTATTCACACGTGGCATCATTATTCATGTAAGAAGTTTCAGGGACTTCAGTTAAGTCCAATTTGAAGCCATGAATTTCTTGTGTGTCTAAATGTTTTCAGGATGAAGTCCTTTCATTTTAATTTTTTCAAGGCAGGGGCTGTGTCTTATTATATTTCTGTAAACACCTCATGCATGCATATGGTGCTACTTAGATAGCAGTGATTTTATTTTTCCACACCCAAAAATGCCTTACTTCTACTTGTAGATTTCGTTCATAAAACAGGGTAAGCCAAAAAGAGGCTGCAATCCTCACAATATTTTCTTTTAAAAAATCTCACAAACAACAACAAATCATCACCTTTTCTTCAAGAAAGATTTGAAGGAAAATCCCTCACCACTGTTGTAGTACCGTTCAGCTCCCTGTGTTAGCAATACTGGGAGACCTAGTGAAGACCAACTGCTGACATTTTGTCCAGATTTGCCCTTAGCAGCATTAGATGTCACAATGACAAAAAATAGGCAGACATTCTACATAAGAATCATTACTAGCACAACAGAGCTATCCCAGTGCTACAGCAATGGTGGGAGATTTCTATAAAAATCCCCTATTCTACATCCACACTGGGGTATTATATACTTTGCAAAACATTTTATAGGATCTTAAGGAGGAAATAAACTTCCTATTAGGAGATAAACTCATTACATCTATATTGGCTTTCCTAGGTCCAGTCTGCTCCTGTAAATTTTGTACTCATTTATTTTCCAGCAACAGAGCAATTTTTATCTTGTTCAACACTGTTATTGGAAAATAGGCACATATGTTTCTAGTGTAGATGATACGCAGATGTGTCAGACACTTTAAATACACTTAATGTGATGACATTTGATGCTTTTGAAAATGTTATTGTAAGTCATTGTCTGGGCTGATCAGAATGACCTATAAAATAAGAGGAAATGGTTTCTTGAAGCATTCCTATGGGTTGAAAAAGTTAACTAAAGCAGTAGGAAGAGGTCAGCTCTTTGCTCTGAAAAAAGTATTAATGACTTGATTTGCATCAAATTTCCCACTAATTTCACTGTGATGGGTTCAGTCACAGAGATTCCCTTGTGACTGTCGCTTAGTGTGCTGAAAATACCGTTGATCATGGGCAGTTGGAGAAGCTTCCACTTGGGGTGGCAATAGCTTCCCAGCCCAGGCCCTATCCTCTTCCCTGCCCATGCCCCATTCTCTTCCCACTCTGTCCCTCCTGTCTTCCCTGAGCATCCTGTGTCCCTGCTCACTGCATACTTGTCCCCTTTCAGCCATATCCCTGAAATCAAGCAAATTATTTTTGAAAAAACCCTCCACTTTTCTGCAAATTCTCTCTCAACAAAATGGAGCATGTTTTGTACCATGTGCCAGATATGCAAAGGTGCCTAATTAACAGCACTAACTCTGGGTACGTCTACACTACAGCGCTAATTCGAACTAACGCGTCTAGAACTAAAAACTAGTTCGAATTAGCGTTTTGCTAATTCGAACTAGCATGTCCACATTGAGTGGACCCTGAACAGGGCTTAAGGATGGCCGGAAGCAGTGCCGGCAGGGCATCAGAGGAGGACACAGAGCGTGGAGCTGCTGTCTCAGGCTAGCCGAGGGCTGCGCTTAAAGGGTCCCGACCCCCACCCCGGACAGACAGTTCTAAGGGGTGCCCCGCTTGCAAAGCAGTCCTGGCTTGGATTGCCCGGAGTACCCACACTGGGCACATCACACCACTCGGCCATCAGACCGGCTGCACTTGCCGCAGGCTGCCATCTGGGGAGAGGGGGCAATCGGGGGGCTGCAGGAGAGCTTCCACCCCCAGAAGCCCGCAGAGCCAGCCCAGTTCTCCCCATCGGGGGCTCGTACCCCATTCCTCCCTCACCTCCTTCCACTTACCCTTCCCTAGCCCCCCTTCTCATTGATGTACAAAATAAAGATAACGTTTCTTCCAACATTGACTCTGTCTTTATTGAACAAAACTGGGGGAGACTGGGAAAAGGAGGTGGGAGAGGGGAAGAGAAAGGCTGGGAGAGGGGAGGGCAACTAACATGATCAGGGGTTGGGAACAGGTCCCAGATGAAGAGAGGCTACAGAGACTGGGACTGTTCAGCTTAGAAAAGAGGAGATGGAGCGGGGACAGGATAGAGGTCTCTAAAAGCAGGGGTTGGGTGGAGAGGGTGCATTCGGAAAAGTTCTTCATGAGTTCCCATAAAGAAGGACTAGAGGACACCAAAGGAAAGGAATGGGTAGCAAGCTTCAAACTAGTAAGAGAAAGTTGTTCTTCCCAAAGCAAATAGTTAACCTGTGGAACTCCTTACTGCAGGAGGCTGTGAAGGCTACAACTAGAACAGAGTTTAAAGGGAAGTGAGATCAAGTCATGGAGGTTGAGTCCATGGAGTAGTCTTAGCCAGGGGGTAGGAGTGGTGTCCCTGCCCAAAGTTTGTGGAAGGCTGGAGAGGGATGGCACGAGACAAATGGCTTGGTCACTGTCTTCGGTCCATCCCCTCCAGGGTCCCTAGGGTTGGCCGCTGTTGGCAGACAGGCTACTGGGCTAGCTGGACCTTTGGTCTGACCCAGGACGGCCATTGTAAGCTCAGGGCTCAGGGTCAGGGGTCTCAGTGGACCCCCTTGATTTTCATGCACACCTGCTCCTGGGTGGCCAGGCTGGCAGCTCTCCTACCCTAGACAGCCACTTTCCTGTGCCTAGTGCGGAGATCGTGGACGAGGTCCACGATGTCCGCACTAGCCCAGGAAGGTGCCCGCCTCTTGCGGTCCAGGGCAAGCTCCCGGGAGCCGCCAGCCTGGTCCCGGGAAGAGGGGGTGGGCTGGGGGACATCGGGTGGGTGGCTCTGTGCCATGCCAGGTGCAGGGTCTGCTGGCTGGGTGCTGGCAGGCTTGCACCTGGCACGGGCACCGTAGCCAGCCCGTGCCCCTTTAAGAGGTCCGGGGCCGGAGGGGGGCATAGAGTTTCCCTGGTGTTGGCCAGAGTGGCCACCAGGGAAACCTGGGGAGGGCTAGCCTCCCACTAGTTCGAATTAAGGGGCTACACACCCCTTAATTTGAACTAGTAAGTTCAAACTAGGCTTAATCCTCGTAAAATGAGGTTTTCCTAGTTCGAACTAAGCGCTCCGCTAGTTCGATTCACATTCGAACTAGCGGAGCGCTAGTGTAGCGCCTATGAATGTTAGTTCGAACTAATGTCCGTTAGTTCGAACTAACATTGTAGTGTAGACATACCCAGAGGGAATAAGAAATGTCAGTCACATGTTTATTAGATACCCTCATAGTGGACATGTAGACAGCTTGCAAATGCCCCAAACTCCTCTCATTGATCCTAGGGGACACAGAATGGCAAGCACCAGTTAAAGCTATTTGAGAAATTGCTATCCTTTCTTCACACAATCAAACCAGATGTCAGGCCTCACCCTGAGCTGGCATTTGCCCCCTGAAAGGAAGAAGTTGACTAGCAGCAAACTGTAAAAGTTGCCACCTCATTTTTACTTCTTCACACAAACCAGTGAGGGCTTCTTAAGTTGATTGTTTCAACAGCAGTAACCACCTCAGACAATGAATAAGAATTGCCAAGGGACATTGCCAGTGAAATATAGGCTGGCTGCTGCTTTACCCCATTCAGTTCACAGAGCGAAGGAGGTAAAATGTCCCACTGAGGCAGCATGATGGTGCCAGGTTTATGCATCGGACTGGAAGACCCAATATCCCCAGAGGTGAAGGAACCAAATCCCCAGCCTTGTTCTCACCAGGCAAACGTAATCTCCAAGCTACTGGAAAGAGTTGAGTTGAAACCTATCCTACCAATAACTTCTCTCTTCCTTGCCACTATGTCTCTCCTACCTCTGCCCCCCTCTTTTTCCCTCCACAGCCCTTTGTCCCAGGCTCCCAGTGCTCAAGATCACTGCCCTCCCCAATCAAAAACTCCCTCCCCCTATACTGACCATCATAGAACTTGAACAAGTAAAAAAAGCATTGCCCTGGCTCAGGCCACTGTTTAGCTGTGGGAAAGCTCTGAAGGGCCAGGAGGAGGGGGATCCATTCCTCCTAACCATTTATTGTTCTGCCCAGTTCCACTTAGCAGACCAACACAGGATACCTGCTCCCACAAATGATCCAGCCTTCCCTGCCACACACACAGCCTAAGGCTGGCCAGCCTACCTACATTTTTTACTCGCCCTTTGAAAATTGATGATGGGGGAGGCCACTGTCTCTTCTGACAGATTGCTCCAGCATCACACAATGGGAGGAGGAGTCATACCATAAAGTCCCAAATTGAAATTCTTCTGTAATCCGGGAGCAGTGGCTACTGCATGAATAATGCAGAAAGATTTTGAAATTGTTATTCCACCTCCCACCCAACTCCACCGCAGGGCACAGAAAACAGGAAGCATGGGGGGAGAGGGCAGGAAGGGGAGAGGATCTGGCAGCTATCTCTGCAGGGCTTGTTGGGCTAGGCAACTCCCCCCTCTCCCTCACCTCTACACACACTAGCAAGGGAAGAGGACTTTGGGGGGCTTTGTGGGGATAAGGCAAGGGAAAAAGAGCCCCCAGCAGCAGGTTCAGTAGCAACTGGGCTGGGAAAGTGAAACCAAGCCCAGCCCCACTCCACACACTAGCAGCGGGGGAGCCAACTGAGCTGGAAGAGTGCAAAAGAGGAGAAGGGAGGGTAGCAAAGAGGAAGCCCACTTTGCCCACCCTGGGACTAGGTTCAGAAAGGGGGAGAGGCATAAGGATCTTGCACAAAAAGGGGTTTTTGCACAAAACAGCTATGGCCACACTGCTTGTTTTTGCACAAAAACCCATTGTGCAAAAAATGCTTGGAATAGATTATGCAAATGAAGCATGACAAAATGCTAATCAGCATTTCATTTGCATTGCCTCTTCCGGCAAAAAGCCTATGAGAAGTTGTTACAAGTTATAATTTCTCACCCTAGTTCTTATAGCAAGTAAAATCCTTCTCAGATCAGAGATGTTCTTTCTGGTGTGGCTCAGCAATTCTTCTCTACCTCTGTCATTATGGACCTTTTGCTTCCAGTGGTTTTCATGTACCCTCTTGAGGAGGGGAAGCAGTCTGTCAAGCCAGCTGAACACAAGCGGTGTTTACGTATCTTGTCTTATTTCCCTAGGGCGGGAAGTCTTTGTTCAATTCCCCACATCCCTGTAGAAATGTGCAAAATTCAAAATGGATTCCAGTATCAAGTGACATGGGCATACACTTTTGTAGCAGGGAGACAGTTCTCCCCCACTTACTTGTCTTTTGTTAATGGGCTCTCTGTCTGGCCTCTTCATAGTTGTTCCTGATGGACTGGAAATAAGGGTTTTTTCAGTGTGCACACATTCATAACAAATGTACAGTCAAAATTCCTAATTTCAGATACAGAAAGGATATGTGCATATAAATAGAATATATGCATTCAGGAGGTTGCAAGTTTTCCACTAATTGGTTACACACAATACTTTGCATAGAGCATATTCAAGTTAGACACATTCATAGGCATATTTCCATAAAAATATTGGGTGCAACATCACACTCACCAAATCAGGAAAGTTAAATTATATTGAAAGTTCAATGGGATATTTGGATGTGCTAAGGCCATACTGGGCTGGGCCTTAAGGGCCTGATATAAATCCCATTAAAGTTAACAAAACAATTCCCATTGACTTCAATAAGATTTCAGTCAGGCCACAAATAGGGATTGCTACAAACAAATACCACAGCTGCTGTAAGGGCAGCATATGCACTGTACGCAGACATGGCAAGTAAAGTTGTGGAAGGAGGAATGGGAAACGTTACCATTTCTGATAAGACTCATGAGTTAAACCGAATCAGGGTTGTTTTATCCAGCAGGGTTGGGGGTTTTTCAATAGACAGTACAAGAATATCACTAACAGGCAAGCCTATAAAAGGATAGCTCTAGGGAACCTACATGCAGGTTCTAATGGAGCTGCCAAGTTTCAGCCAGAAAGGTTGTCCAGGACTAGAGGGGGATTTGGAGAGCACATTGTTTAAGCCTGAAGTGCTCAAGAATATTTTGCATATTTATCATGCTCAAAGAAAGCACTTGGCTGCTCCTTTTGGTGAGGGAGGGATTTGTGTAATAGTAACGGTGCCCTCAGTTGCCTGCCAGGGAAATATAGTTATCCATAATGATTCTCAACTTGCAGCCCAGTCAGCACACAGCCGCATCCCATATGACCACCTCATGGACATACAGACTATATATATATTGTGGGTGCCACCCACATAAGCAACTGAGAGCTGCATATGTGGCCCATAATGGTAAATACATTGAGAACCACTGAGCCATAGAAACATGAATAAATTAGATATTATTTGATAACCTGTCTATGATGGGTTATTCTTCTTCCACCTTCCACTATCAATCTCTCCAAATCACATTCTGTCAGTCACCCTTCTCTGCCTATTGCTTTCTATGTCCTATGTGTTATTTTCTTTCCCCTACAAATCTCTCTCCTTTTTCTTTCTTTGAAGAGCAACATGCCTTGTCCTCTCCTTCTTTCTACTGTGCTTCCCATTCTCCCTTTCCACTTGTTCTTGCCATAATTGATGAGCCAGTCCCTGCTTGCTTTCAAATGCCAGTCTCAACCTCTCTCTCTTCTGCTGATTACCTCAGTGGTCTTTCCCTTCTTCAGGTAGGTCTACATTGCATTCCTCCTTTGAGAGAGGAATGCAAATGCAGACAAACGAAATTGCAAATGAAGCATGGATTTGAATTTCCCGCACTTCATTTGTATAATTGCGTCTGGCCGCTTTTCCGAACTACCGTATTTCGAGAAAAAAAGGGATTATTTTGAAAAGAAACCCTTCCTTTGAAATAACCCTTTCTCCTTAAAAAATGAGGTTTAATGGTTATTTCAAAGGAAGGTTTTTTTTTTTTTTCAAAATAACCCCATGCGGACACTTTTTTTTTCTCTCAAAATACGGTATTTCGGAAAAGCCACGATTATGAAAATGAAGCACGGGATATTCAAATCCGCACTACATTTGCAATTTCGTTTGTCTGCATTTGCATTCCTCTCTCGAAGGAGGAATGCAATGTAGACATACCCTTTGTGTCCATTCCTCTCTCCACCTGCTACAGGTTTCTTGATCTCTCTTTGACACGTATTTCCCTCCATCTCCAGATCTCTCTCCTTTGGCATCCCATTTCTACCTCATTTTACCTCCCAAATTTTCCCATTGCTCATCCTCAAAGCCTTCCACAATATTTTGGTTTTTGACTCTCTATCACTTCTTGTGTTCCAATGATATACCCCTGCAGTCCAAGGGACATGGCTTGTGTAGTTAACCTTCTTGAAGTGGCCAATTCCTTCCTCTACCCCAATTCATGCTCCAGGATGGAATCCTAGATCATGATGAGTGATTTGTCTTTGTCAGACATATGGAGGAATTGAACAGAGAGTTCTGCTGGGGTTCGGCTGTGAAAGAAATGTTATATCACTCCAGTTCAGATCCAATACATTCCAGGACTCACGTGGATATCGAAGGTACTTGACAAGGTACAAATAACCAAGCATATAAGGTATATAAATTAATTCATGTTTAGGAAATCCATTCTGATTCACCTATTTCTTCTAAAATCCTTCTAGGTTTCAATAAAGGATGCAGGGTCTTGCCTTTTAGCATTGTATCATACTGATACAAAACCTAAACACTGGCAAATGTGCATAAAGAGCGCATTTAATCCTAGCACCCTTTATATTCAGGATTAAGATGAGGTACAATGAGTGGCTTTCATCCTAAGGATGTGAGAGGTTTTTTTTAATTGAAGTCTTTGAATTTTTAAATGATATAACATAGAAGATATCTATTTTCTACCTGTCAGATTACATTCTATGGCCTTCTTTGAAAATGCTAGACCTTTTCAAATGTTTCAGAGAAGAGAAGAGAAGAGTTCTCTTTCTCTTTCATCTAACTGTCTTAAATGTGAGTATTGCAGGCTTTAAACAGTGACCTTTATTTTGTGTTGCGTTAAATATTGGCGTTGATTTCAGTTTAATCGCTGCCTGTTAACACTTTAAAATCCAAGTGGCACCAGCTTCACTCCATTGACCTAAATGGAAGGATTCTGGCCCAAGTAATTTTGAAGTTGTTCTACTGTAGTCATGTAGCACCCTTCTTCATCACTAAGATGTTTTTTTCTTTTACCTCATGCCCCAGAATCCTCTCATTGCTGCTGGTAAGTATATCATTTGGCTTGACCTACCTTCCTCATCTTTGATGGGTTAGAAATACAGCACCCAATTCCAGCCAGACACAATCCTATTTCACTCAAGCTACCTTTTGTTTTACTAGGGAAACTTCACTGACGGATGATGGCAGCTCCAGGAGACTGCCAGGCAGCTGTGGGGGAAGTGATAAAATAAACTAGAACCAGACTATAAATCTGAGCTAAATAAGGAACTCACCCCAGCTGTCTTGCTCCCACTTCACTGAAGGTATCCCGTCTGCACTGCCTTCTTTTTTAACTATGAAAACAGCTGCAGTTGCAAGTTGTTGCTTGCCAGAGACCCATATTTGTCATACCTGATCAGACAACCCATAGAACAATAAAGTGTCGATGGCAGCAAAGCATACCGACATTCCCCTATCTCTCACTTTTCATTTATGGCCATATTTTAGATCCATCCCAGTCTCACCATTTGTCACTGGGATGAAACGTGAGTTCACTGATGATGCTATAGCTGCCGCAGAATGAAAATAAAAGAGTCTGGCTAAGGAGTGGGGTTTGCTCAGAGTCAGTGCTAGCAAAAATAAACTTTTATCCACAAAGTGCACGGAACCTCTCATGTGCTGTCAACCTGCTATCTAGGCCACTAAGGGTGCATCTACACAGCAGGGCTTAACTCAAAATAAGCTACACAAATTGAGCTACATCCATTATATAGCTTATTTTGAAATAGCTTATTTCAAAATTGGGAGCGTCTACACAGCACTTATTTTGAAATAAAGCACTCTTCCTCCGACCTCTATTACTCCTCATATAACTCAATATATGAGTAATGGAGGTCGGAGGAAGAGTGCTCTATTTCGAGGTTACAAGAGTCGGAGTAAGAAGTCCTCCAGCTTGACAGTGTTTTGACATTATTTCAAAATAACTGCCTGCTGTATAAATGCGGACCAAGTTTTCGAAATAACACTTATTATTTCATTTTCATATCTATTTCCAATCATACATTTCAGCTCAGAGTTTCCTTGATAGGAACTTCCAATTTTGTGTGGCTTTAAATCATCATGCACACTTATGGAATTGAATAAACAACAGGCCCTCCACTGAGTGATGTGCCCTGTCCTCACACAACAAATAGGCAGGGGACTCAAAACACACAGATCTTGGGACAGGCAAAAATGTCTAGCTACTGTGCACCCCTCCCAGTCCTCTTATCCCCATAAACACTCTGTGACCCCACTAGCCACCCTCATGCTCACCAGTTTAAGTCACCACATAATATCGACAGGCTCAGCAAAGGTATTGCTACTCTGTATAATCTCCATGATACCTGAGGGAACTGGATTTATGGAACCCATTTCCAGAGTGCCCTCACTAAAAGTTTTCTTGGGTCTGGCAGGAAATGGGAGACACTACAGATGAGTCAGCACTCTCTTTGCTGCCCTGCTTTGCCCTGTGCATTTTTTTGTCTGTCACTTCACTAGAAGCCTCCATACAGCAACACTGCACTGTTGGACAGTAGACCTAAGCTTATGTCCTTCTCCAATCAGAAGCCAAACCCTCCTTACTTATTGAAATCCCTAAACCCCTGGGGAACTAGCAGCAAGGGACAATACCAGTGCTGTGTCTTGTGCAGAAACAAATGTTACCTCCTATAAAGCATTTTTAAATGCCCACCTTCTTTTAGGGACAGTTACATTGGCTTGCACTAACAATTGCAGGGCATTGGTACCTAAGTCCACAGTAATTTTATGCAACAACATTATTTTCACAGTGTATAGTGGTGCTGTCTCATTTATGAAATACACACAGCAGTTACACATATGGCTTTAATATTTTCAGCACTCAAAGTGCAATTAGTAATTTCATCAAGCTAACATTGTTAAAGCAAATGAGTCACTGTATGCAACCACCTACGATTTACAGAGCTAAGTATGTTTACATAATACGGATAGAGGCATTTAAACAGCTGAATTAGGCTGTGCACACAAAATGTTGCCAGAAACATTAGGTAAAATTCTGTGTCACTGGACTCATATTATAAGAGTGGCTTCAGCTCTTATATTATACGTGGGATGTATCCGGCTCTATTTTTCATTTCTGGGGAGAACTGGAACCAGCAGTGCACCCGCTAGCAAAATTCTTCTTCATTCTATTTCCAACCTGAAAGAGACTATATAAAACCAAGGTGGGCAGACAGTAAGGGTCTGAGTTCCAAGAGTTAAGCAACCTACTCAGATAGACCACTGGTTGTAATTGAGCTTGAGACATCTTTGTCTCTAATCTTTGTGCTGTATCATTTGCTGGAAATGTAAAGGATTCCCAACATTAAGGGTCAGTTTCTCATGGAGGGCTTTTGCTTTGTTTTTATTTTTGTTTTTTTAAGTTATTCCAGGGGGTTTCCATTGTAGAAAAAAAGAAAATAAAAGAGAAATCTGTATAAAATGTCATGTGCAAGCTTACAAAACAAAGAAGAATTGAACCTGATTTCAGGTCATGGATTGTTTACTGTTCTGTCCTATCTAGTGCAACATGAAATAGACTTACAGTGTAAAGCATTAATGGTTTGACCATCAGGAGCAAAAGTTTTGCACGGTGGTTAGAGCAGAAAATTGAATCTACGATTCTATGGCCAGCTCTGACACTGTGTGACTTTGGGCAAATCTTTTAAGTCAAAATTTTCACATATAGGTGCCTAAGTTAGGCACCTAAACCTACAATTAGCACCTAAATAAGTGGCCTGATATTGAAAGCTGTTGAGGAAGCTTCAACAGCTGTGGCAGGTACTTGTTACTTTTGAAAATTAGGCCTAATATTTAGATATACTTCAGGCATCCAAGTGTGAAAATCTTGGCTACCATCTCATCTGCAAAATGGAGATGATGAATCTCACATCACAGGCATGCTGTGAGGATTAAATATTACTGTTTGTAAAGATGTCTTAGATCCATGGCTGGAAGGTGCCATAGATGTGTGAAATTATAGTGACTCCACTGAGGTTTCACAATTGCTTGTGAGATTATCCTTATCTTTCAACCTCAAAGTTGAAATTACAGTTTTACCTATGTCTGCCGCAGCTCTGTAACTCTGTTCTCTCACTGTGCCAGGAAATAAGGCCACCATCCTTAGCAATTAGCACAACTTCTTATGGTCCCAAATAAACATAACACAAAAATGAAAAAGAGGAAATAGTTAAGGGCCAGTTTACCTGGTAAAAGTCCTCCACTTTTGGGACTCATTCTGCTTAGCATCTTGCCAAACCCCAGAACTGACAGCCTTCAAGACTAAATGTAAAGCATATTTGTGTTTCACTTGATGGTGATTTGGGGTAGGGTTTTTTTGTATTCCTGCAATATGGCCGCCACCACATTACTAATAGACAAAGTGGTAATTTAATGCCATCCACTCAGGCAATGTGTGTTTTAATATTGATAAGTGGCATCTACATTCTAGAGCTCTAGGTATTACAGCAATCCGTACATAAAACGTGCTTAGAAAGTATGCTCTTTTGCCTTAATGTAGACATTTCCAATCCTGGTACCAAACCCAGCCTAAGTTCCCCATCATTTGTGCAAAGCACAGCCTCTGATCAGTGTTGGCATTTCAATTTGTGAGGGCCCTCTGGAGTTCTCCTGGTTCTGCTCTAATCCTCCTTTCACCTGTCTTCTCAGAACTTTCTAAAATATTCTCAGGGGGATTTTAGCTCAGCTTTATTGCTGGCTGTATTTTAAAATTCATTTAATCTCATTAACAGTGATTGCCACGTGCAAATTTGATCCTCCTTTGTAATGAAACAATGTGATTTACTGCATAATAAGAATGTCCCTCTTTCAGCTCTATGACAAGAAGGCTTGAGTCTCTAGTTATGCAGCAGGAAGAAGGGCTTACAGCATACATATTACAGTGTGTGGTTTTCTAGGTTTCAGTTGGCTTGTTTCCTTCCTGTTCCTCTACTGACTCATTTCCTCAATTCTCATGTGAGTTTATTGCATTTTTGCTTCAGATAAAACATCATTGGGGTCCATAAAATGCAGAACTAAGAAAGGCAGCAGTAAAGGGGAATGTAGCTGCTTTACTTTCACAAAACAGAAGCACAAATGATTAATTGTCTGGTGATAAGGACAACAATTTATAGGCATGGGGTAGGCTAGATTTTCATTTTAAAGACAAATTAATCTTAGAGTTTTACACCACCATTCATCACCCTAGAATCTGAGCCCCTTCCATGGGGAGGGGGGAAGGGAAAGGAGGGGAAGGGGCATCAACAGAAACTGTGAAATCCCTTGCGGTTTTTTTAAAGAGTCTCCCGCACACCACTCTTTTTAGGATCACTGGAGTTTGTTAAAGAACAAATTGGACAAACACCTGTCAAGGATGGTCTAGGTTCACTTGGTCCTGCCTCAGCACACAGGGCTGGGCTAGATAACCTCTCCATGGTCCCTTCCAGCCCTACATTTTTATTGGGGTCAAAGTTCTGCTTGAGGTAGGGGGTGTATTTTGTTTGGGGGAAGCAAGAGAATTAAGTAATTAAAACAGAGGAGCTACTTTTGTAAAATGTTCTCATCTTTCCCTCACATTTCTTTCAGTCATGTGCATACCACTGCAATGCTCTGTATTTTATACCTGAGTGAAGTTACTCTACCTTTACACTGGTATAACAGAAGAAGTTCAGCCCATTTTCTAAGGGATTAAATACCTGCAGTCCTAACTCTCAGCATCACAGATGTATTTCAAAGGCAAATACTATCTTCACCAAATTTTGCATGTTGCACCTTAAGAAGATATTTGGTCTCAGTAAAGTCTGTAGTTACTACTGAAGTGTAAACAGTAAGGCAGCTGTTGATTCAAAACCATATGAATGCTAGCAGCTTACTGATTCTTTCAACTCTATTCAGAAGATGTGCTGGATTAAAGTAATTTGAATAGTTCATTTACCCATGGTTCACTATCAGCAAACAGAAAGACCTAAGTTTAATCAGAAATCTCTACACATAGGTAGGTCTAGAAATACCAGCTGGTTGCTTACACTTTAGTCCCTGATGTATAGCTGGGTCTCATCCCAGCCTCCTTTACCAGGGGCACAATTTATTGTGTTGGCAACTGCAAGGGTAGCAATTGAACTACCTGATCTGAAGATGCAAGCAAGTATGGTAATCAGTCAAATAAATAGCAACTGTTGCAACTGTAATTAATTACATTGGCAGTTTGGTGCCCACAGTGAATTACATTTGCAATATTGACGAGGAGTCCTGTGGCACCTTATAGACTAACTGAAGTGTAGGAGCATAAGCTTTCGTGGGCAAAGACCCACTTCGTCAGATGCATGTAGTGGAAATTTCCAGAGGCAGGAATAAATATGCAGGCCAGGATCAGGCTGGAGATGACCAGGTGGATCCAATCAAGGAGGATGAGGCCCACTTCTAGCAGCTGATCTGGAGGTGTGAATTCCAAGAGAATAGAAGCTGCTTTTGTAGTTAGCAAGCCATTCACAGTCTTTGTTTAATCCAGAGTTGATTGTGTCAAACTTAAAGATGAACTGTAGCTCAGCAGTTTCTCTTTGAAGTCTGGTCCTGAAGTTTTTTTGCTGCAGGATGGCTACTTTTAGATCTGCAATTGTGTGTCCAGGCAGATTGAAGTGTTCCCCTACAGGTTTTTGTATGTTGCCATTCCTAATATCAGATTTGTGTCCATTGATTCTTTTACGTAGGGACTGTCCTGTTTGGCCGATGTATATAGCAGTGGGGCATTGTTGGCACATGATGGCATATATTACGTTGGTGGATGTGCAGGAGAATGTACCAGTGACAGTATGGCTGATCTGGTTAGGTCCTGTGATGGTGTTGCTGGTGTATATATGTGGGCAGAGTTGGCACCGAGGTTTGTTGCAAGGATTGGTTCCTGAGTTCGAGTTCGAGTTATTATGGTGCGGTGTGTAGTTGCTGGTGAGAATATGCTTCAGGTTGGCGGGTTGTCTGTGGGCAAGGACCGGCCTACCTCCCAAGGCCTGTGAGAGCGAGGGATCATTGTCCAGGATGGGCTGAAGATCACTAATGATGCGTTGGAGAGGTTTTAGCTGGGGACTATAGGTGATGGCCAGTGGTGTTCTGTTGGTTTCTTTCTTGGGCTTGTCCTGTAGCAGGAGGCTTCTGGGTACACGTCTGGCTCTGTCAATCTGTCTCCTCACTTCCTCGTGTGGGTATCGCAGTTTACAGAATGCTTGTTGAAGGTCTTGTAGGTGTAGGTCTCTGTCTGAGGGGTTGGAGCATATGCGGTTGTACCTCAGTGCTTGGCTGTAAACAATGAACACTTCAATCTGCCTGGACACACAATTGCAGATCTAAAAGTAGCCATCCTGCAGCAAAAAAACTTCAGGACCAGACTTCAAAGAGAAACTGCTGAGCTACAGTTCATCTTTAAGTTTGACACAATCAACTCTGGATTAAACAAAGACTGTGAATGGCTTGCTAACTACAAAAGCAGCTTCTATTCTCTTGGAATTCACACCTCCAGATCAGCTGCTAGAAGTGGGCCTCATCCTCCTTGATTGGATCCACCTGGTCATCTCCAGCCTGATCCTGGCCTGCATATTTATTCCTGCCTCTGGAAATTTCCACTACATGCATCTGACGAAGTGGGTCTTTGCCCACGAAAGCTTATGCTCCTACACTTCAGTTAGTCTATAAGGTGCCACAGGACTCCTCGTCGCTTTTGCAGATTCAGACTAACACGGCTACCCCTCTGATATTTGCAATATTAACTCACTATGGAAATGTGACCATGTAGTAGGTGGGATCCACATTTAATTGTACCTGCAATGTCAATACTCCAGCTTTTGTTCCTTCGAAGTTTCATTCCTTGGGAATGAAGAGAAAGAAAACAGCAGACTTCATTTTAAGTAGGAGTGAAGGAACTGGAGCAGCTTAGGAGGTCCAAAAAAGTGCCTGGCTTCCACCTGAAGTATTTATCTGGCCCAGAAAGATCTGTATTCTAACTTGCTTTCTTTTGTCGGATCTCACTCAATTTGACATTAGACCCAAATGCTCCCCCCTTGCACGTAATTAAACTTCTAAAGAGAACTGCACCCAGCCACTTGCAGGCCAATAACTTCCCTACGTTTATTAGGAAGCCACCACAGTATAAACGTCAATGTAACTCACAGCAAGTCTTTCCCACACTAAACAGTTTCTTCAGCCTCCATCCCTGGGCTCAAGAGTTCCTTCCTGAATCTGCTGCCTGGCCTCTTCCTTCTGAATCCTGTTACTCCTCAGAAGGTGAGTGCCACTACCTCTCACTACAAGCACCTCCAAACAGGCCTTTCCATCTTCCAGTCTTCACTGAGCCTTTCACCTTACAAAAGCAGGAACTTCCCAACAACTCTTCAAGGAAGCCCCACCCTTAGGATACTATTAGGTAATCCTTATCACCTGACCCACTGAAGCCCAAATCCATGATGTGAAGTTGGATAACTAGGTCCTGATGGGGCTGAAGCCACTTACCTCGAAGGGCCTGCCTACCCTGTGCATTTCCCAGAACACAGGTTCTACCAGGCTTGTTTTTACATGTTCACATTTCCATGGTGAGTTTAGGAATATTTCTGCTCCCTGTGCCAGCCCCATGTCCTGCTCTGGTAGCCTAGAGGGGCCACAGAGGTGCCACAGTTGTACAAGGGAGAATCTCCTCAGTGAAGCAGCAGTTTAGGGCCACCATATGCTGCCTCTGATACTCTCTTTGCAGCCTCCTAGATAGGGAGCATGATGGGGTTTGGGAGGGAATGTCAAGATAGGAAGGGAGGTCTCTGCACTGCTGAGCATTACAAAGATTTTGGGTTGTGCTTCTGGACTAGGAGCAGCCGAGGGCAGCCTATGTTAGTCTGAGACAAATTAGAGCAGGCTCCAAGACTGTTCTCAGACCCAGATTCTCAAAGGTTTAAGACACCTAATTCCCTTTCAAATCAATGGTAGTTAAGTGCCTAAATACCTTTGAGAACCTGAGTCTAAATTACTACAGCGACCACCCTACTCCCAAGCCAGGCCAGAATCTGGGCTGTATATAGATGGTTTAATGCCATCTTTACGTCACCTTCCTCCCCTTCCTCCCACTACACTTTGAGTGAGCTGCATCTTGGAGAAGGCCCAGCATAGAACCAGCTTTGGTACATTCCTGATTGTGAGCTTTTTGAGATGAGATCGGTCACTCTTGGTTGTCTGTAAATCATTGTGCCCATCTTGGACAAAACCTGCCCTCAGTGGCTTCAACAGGTGTAGAACTATGTCCCTTAAAAATCGATTTTTAAAAGGGAAACAGTAGAAAAAGAAAAAAATACAGCAGGCTGCCAACACATTATTCCTAGAGCTACCTGAGGGCCTTGTTTCATAGAAATTAATACAGAAATGTTAGTATTACTAAATTTGACATTTGGTGTTCCCTTCTGTTTTCTCTAGTCCAGCCCCACTTCACTTCAATAGGTGTTGTGCTGGCATAATGGAGGGAGAAATGTTGACTCCTGATGTCTATAGCACTTTTCACATACAAGGCATTTTACAAAATAATGAATCTTTATAGCATTCCTGTGACGTACATAAGGTACTATTATGTTGTCTGCTTACAGATAAGGATCCAGAGCCAGAGAAGATAAATAACTTGCCCAAGGCCAGAGAGAGTATCAAAGCCAGAGTATTCAGGACTTCCTGGTTCCTAAAATTGTACTCAGATGTCTAGATCTGAACTCACACTCATCCTTTCTGCCCCACATTGTCCCAAACCAAAATCTAGCCACAAACTTTGTGGGAAGAGCTGAAATTCAAACTTTTAATCTAGCCCCCATTTTCAAGAGTGACTCTTTCTGAACTACTGCTCTGAATCTCTTCTGCTAGGAATGGAGATAAGGAACTTAATAAAGACAATGTTTATTATCCTTGAATGAGCCAAGTTTCCTAAGGAATTTTGTGACCTGATCAATGCACAAGGAATTGCAATTGTGTAGTCCTGGTTCTATAATAATAAAGGTGTCACTTACAATCTCCATGTCAGCTTTGGAAAGAAAGTAGTGTCCTGCTGCAGCATGCCTGAGATGGTAAAATATAGTCTACTTGCTTGACTCAGCAATATTGGACCCCTTTCTGTTAAACATGTAAATCAAGACTAATTCTACTGGGGAAAATGAAGTTACCACAAAACAGTGAGAGCAGGCTCAGGCCCATTATGTGTAACGAACATTATTTATCACACAACAGGAAAGAAATAAAATAATAAAAAGCACAAAACAAACCCCTCCAGTAATTTAAGGATCTACTCAAAATTTGCATTTTTCAAATTACACGTGTCTGTATAGATATGTAGGGGGTGATCCTCTGTCAAGTTGAATCAGCACAGCTTCAGTTGCACTAGGTTAGTTTACCCCAAGTGAGGAGCCTGTCTGAAAGGAATTCAAAACTTCCAAAGACATCACTGGAGCCAGGATTACACCTATCATGCAAAAGCCTGAAGGTGCCATCCAGCTCTCCCATACACAATCTCACACATTGTTAAGTAATCCATAGACTCGGTGACTTCGATAGTTGATTTTTATGCAAGTCATGCGGTGACATGCGCTTCTGCACAGGACAGCAGAACTGTGTCCTTGATTTGTAATCAGACAATAAAACTCT
Source organism: Pelodiscus sinensis (assembly GCF_049634645.1). Taxonomy (NCBI): domain Eukaryota; kingdom Metazoa; phylum Chordata; order Testudines; family Trionychidae; genus Pelodiscus; species Pelodiscus sinensis. Next base: position 118,964,282 of record NC_134712.1, on the reverse strand, counting down.
GAAGAGCAGTTAACAACTGCACTGTTGCTCCATAAACTGAGATAAGCTGAGATTTATAACAATTTATGACATGTAATGTACTCTTTAAAATAGTGGCCATCCCAGGCATTTTGTGTTGATAAACAACTGGAGGCAGAAAACATGCCATGTTACATTTATAACAACCTTGGGCCTCCAAGAATCATATATACTTCTATTTTTAGGAAGGCTAGTGGGGCGCACCTTAAACCCGTCTTTGTTAGTCTATAAACATCCTGGATAGGTCTTTTTACCAGAGTATATACAATACTTGCGTAATTAAGCAATTTTACATCTGCTGTTGTGGTTTCCTAGAACTGTTCTCAGTGCAACTGAAAAAAAGTCACAATCCAATAGATAAAAATGACATGAGAATTTTGAGAACAGTGGGGAGTCAGCAGTTTTAGTACTGGCCTCCTAGATTAGTCTCACCATTGGTTGTTAAGGCAAAAGTTGCTTTACTATAATACATAGCGAGATATCCATATTTTTTAACATCGTTGATGCAAGCAAAGTCCAATGGAAAGGCTATTGGATACTGGCCTAAAGATCCCATTGCAATCAATGACATGCTGTGCAACACAAGACAAATCACTTCAACTTTCTATACCTCAGTTTCTCCAACTGGATAAGACTTATCCACCTTTGCTTTGAGCGTTATGGAAGAAGAGACCTTAAAATAGCATAACTGTCATTTCCACATGAAACTTCAGCCTAGATCAGCAGTTCCCAACCTTTTCCAGATGGGGACCCATTTTGACAATTCAGGAAGACACAATTCAAAAACGGGGAGAGGAGAAGAGGCAGAGCCACCTAGGAAGACAGTTGGCGACCCTTTTGATATGTAATGGTGACCCATATTTGGGTCCCGACCATAAGCTGGGAAACCCTGGCCTAGATAGAACCAGCAGAGCAGTGTCTTGGATGGTTGGGTGAGATGTTAGTGCTGGCAGGAGACCATGTTTAAGAAGAGTATTTTAGGAGACTAGAGGAAGGAGCAAACAAACGACGACATTATTATGACATGGCATCCAAAGGCCAGCTGTCACCGGGCAGAACTGCATTGAGGCAGACTGTCAGCAGAGCCAGTTCTAGCCAGCTCTCAAGGAATTCAGCAGAGCAACTGAGACAATGATCTGCAGGGCCAGGTTTTTTAAGATTCGGAGAAAACATCTCCCTGAATGGGGTCGGTGACAGATTTTCTTGGTTATCGCTCTGCCTAGTGAGCATACCTGCTGCAAGTTTCCTCAGACAGTACATGTGGATGGCTGGTGTAAGCTAAAAGCTCTCCTATTCTTTGGCTTCTGATGCCCTCAGGGAGAAACATTGCATAAAAGACTAGTGCTTTCCACATAAAAAGAAACAGGAGATTTTTGTTTAAATTACTTAGAGCTATATTAGGTTGGATGTTTTCACAAGCAAGTATCAATTGAAAAGCCATGGGTTTGGATGTGTGGGGGAGCCAGAAATAAAAAAAATGGGTTAAATGGAAGCTGTATTTTAAAAAAGGCTGATACGATATATATCTATTACCTTAAAGAATTTATTTTTCTTTTTGAGAGACTTTTTGAGTTGCTCTAATGTTCAAGGACTGTTCAGCTTGCAAAAATTAAGGCTATGTCCATATTTGCAGAATTTTTGTACTGTCAGTTTTACCAGTGATAGTGAACCAGTAAAAAAAAAAGTACTGGTTTGTGTATTCATTTATTTTCACAAGCATCAGATAATGTTTACATTTGTAATACTTCCATCGCACCCTGAGGGAAACTATCCCATAGTGTAGCTCTTTTCGTTTTGACAATAGGTCTTGTGAAAAAGTGGGATGCAGTCCACTCTCTGTCTAGACTAAGGATTTTTTCCAGGATTCCAGAATGTCCCTGTATAGGGGGTTATCCCCACAGACAACGCTCCCTCAGGCACCAGTGGACCTCCTCATTGTGAGTGGATATATGCCCTTTCTGGCAGCCAACCTCCCTTCTCCATTTTCCCATCGCCAATGTCCCTATGTGCTCCCCGTAAATCCCGCACCTGTGCAGTTAAGTCTCAAGTCTCCGGATTAAGTCAATCGCCCTAAACGTGTATCCGGCACATTCGTAGAGGGTGGGAGGGGCTGGTCCCACCCCCGCTCCAGTCTCCAACCAAGGACCCTAAGAGCAGGGATGCTGGTCCACTGCTCGGTTGGTGGGGACACGTCCTGCAACTCACCAACCCGTGGGTTTCAGTGAGTCCAAACCAGTGGCCTGATATCCATTCCACCCCATCCTGGGTTACTTCCTACCCTCTGGTGCCACTGGGCCACAGGTCATGCGGCCAGGCATCTCTCGCCAGGTGATTTGGTCTGGCGTCGTCAACTCTCCCACCACTGGACATGTCCTGGGGGAGTCAAGAAGCTCTTGCCCGTCTCGAGGGGGTCACCGGTCTGCAGCCCTTCCCTCCAGCCCACTCGGCCCCCTTTCTGCCAGGGCCGCAGGCTTTTCAAAGCCAGCGCCACTCTTCCAGGATGCCCGCTCAGGTGCTGTCCCGCTGGCCTGCAAGCCAGTCCTGAGCGCCTCCTGTGCATGCGCTAGCGGCAGCCAGGGAACAACCCTGACACTGCCGCATGGGAGCAGCTCCACGGACCCAGAGCACCTCCACTTCCCGCTTGTTGGTACGGAGCTTGGGGGGGTTCCATTTCACAGGGTCCCGACACCCCGTCACACGGAGGTATCCCAGAAAAACTCTGCTGTGTCCAGGGAACGCGTCTGCTCTTCGGCTTTTTTTTTTTTTTTTTTTTTTTTTTGCGGAAGAGCAGACACGCTATTTCAGAAGCCCGGTCTTCCTCCTCCCTCAAGGAAGGGCTCTTCCAAAAGAGGGTTTTTTCTGAAATTTGGCCCAGTGTAAATGGAAAAGCCTCTTATGAAAAAACTATTGGAAAATGTGCATACCTTTCGCCAACAAAGCCCCGTAGTGTAAACATAGCCTCTCCAAACACACATCAGCTCCAGGAGCTCAGCATTACTGCAAGCAGAGTGTTCTTTGCTCCACAAAGCAAGCATTGTCACCTGGCCAGATAAGTGAGTACTTGCCAAGAATACAGTAAGGCAGTGGTCTCCAACCTTTTTACACCCAAAATCACTTTTTAAGCCAAGATCTACCGCCCCGCCCCTTCCTTGAAGCCCCGCCCCTTCCTTGAAGCCCTGCCCTCTCTATTCTCCTCCTCTCCATCACTTGCTATCCCCAAACCTTATACTGCTGCTTTAAAAAAAAAATCTTCTGTAGGAAGAGGTTTTTCCAACATTTGGCCTGTCTAGACTGGACCAAATGTCAGAAAAAAACCCTTCTTTTAGAAGCCCCCTTATTCCTTGTGGAAAGAGGAATATAGGGGTGACCAAAAGAGCCTGTTTGCTCTTCCATTAAAAAAGCAGAAGAACAAACACAACCCTGGATGCAGAAGAGTTTTTCTGGGATATCTCCAGAATCCTGAAAAACTCCTGCAGTCTAGCTGGACCCTTGCTGTGTTGAGACAGGCTGTGTAGTCTCTGGGGTGGGAATGAGGGATTTGGGTGTGGAAAGGGGTGAGGAGAAAGCTCTGGGAGGAACTCTGGATGCAGGAGGAGGTGGAGAAGGGGACACTGGCTTGGGGAGGAGGCTCCAGGCTGGGCAGTGAGGGATACTAAGCAAGCCACAGGCTTGCGGATGTGAGGGTGCAGGAATTTGGGTTGGGGTATGTGAGGGGCTGAGGAAAGGGGCTTCCAGTGTTTGATAGGCTCAGATCTAGGGTCTGGGGGAAGGGGGAGTGCAGGAGTTGTTGTGGCCAGATGGGGGCTTGGCCCCAATTGGGGGTTTGTTGGCCAGGCTTCATTTTTAAATAAAATACTATGTTAAACACAAAAAGTTTCTGCATTGTCTTTATTTATGAGACTGGCAGGAAACCTGCCTTGAGTCAGGGGTCACTGACCCATAGAAAAGTCATTTGGGAGCAGGGGACACAGTACTGGGGAGGGGTGCTAGTGGGTTCTGGGGCAGGGAACAGGGTGCCAGTGGGGGCAGGGGAGAGGGGGCAGGGTGCCAGGACAGGTTTCTGCAGCAGGGGACAGGGTGCTGGGGGGGACAGGTTTTTGCAGAGGGGAGCAGGGGGACAGGTTTCTGTAGTAGGAGATGGGTGCCAGAAGGAACTGGTTTTTGCAGGGGGGGCAGGATGCCAGGGGACAAGTTTCTGCAGAGGGGGGGCAGGTTTCTGCAGCGGGGTGGGGGGGCAAGGGAGAGGGAACAGGGGGCCAGGAGGGCGGGGGACAAGTTTGGGGCAGAGGAGAGGGAACAAGGTTGGGGGCAGGGAGTTCCCTACACCAGCCACGGAGGGAAGCCTCCAACCCGCACTCCCTCTGGACTGACCGCAGGGCAGCCGGGCTGGAGCGAAGAAAAGCGGCTACCCAGCCAGCTGGCCATGGTGCTCAGCCAGGGTGCTACCAAGCTCCCCGTGAGCAGGCGCAGAGGAGAAGCTGCTGATCAGCTGGAGCGCGGGGCAGCCTCTTTCAGCTGAAAGCCACAGTCAGCTGGCTGGGGTGTTTCAGCCCTCCCGACCTCCCAGCTCCCACCATTCCTCGCAGCTACTCACCTGTGCTGTTGCTCGGTGAGTAGCTGCTCCTCAAATGAGGAAATCTAATAAATGTACTGCGCAGGTGCGCAGTTCAGAGAGGGCTCAAGAGCTACTCTTAGAGCCCCTGAGATCTACCGGTAGCTCACGATCTACTGGTTGGTGACCACGGCAGTAAGGAGAGCTTCAAAGTTCCTGGGGCTTTATAGTGGGGAGTGACAGTTGTTGCTCACCTGGCATCAGAGCAGCAGAGGGGCTGGCCAGAGTAGTCACCTAGGCACTGTGGGATCCGTGCAGAGGCCAAAATCTCTAAAACTTAGAGGAATGTGTGTTTACTTGCACATCACTACAAAAGCATCACGGGTAAGAACTGTATTCCTCTTGTGGAGGCGATATTCTTTTTGTGGTGAAAATTCTGAGTCTCACAGCAAAAAGTCATTGGCCAATGTAGATGCTCCCACAGTTTTTGTGCTGAAAAGGGACTTCCACTTTAAATGGTGTGTGTAGACATGGCCTTAGTGTTATTTCTGCTTTCCCTCTGAAAATTAAAGAGGTAAGAATTAAAGAGCTTTCTTTCAATAAGCATGAAGCATGTCTGTGAGTCTGACTTGCATTTACATTCCTTAATTAATATAGTGGGCTCAATATGGTTACTTACATAGAAAGCACAAGCCCCAAATCCAGACATTTAATTGGCATTTAGGTGCATAAATCAGGCTTTTATGTGCCCACATGTAGATGTGTGCACCAAGATGTGGATTTAGAGCTGAGCTCTTCAAAACTGACAACACTGTGCTGTGTTTTTGGGTGCTTTAGATATCTTAAAAGAATCTAGTTTCGGAGTATGAGAGATCAGCACCTTCTGTAAACCAGGCCACTATAAGGAGTCTCAAACACGGAACTGAAAAATGGAGGCTCTTGAAATAATTTGAAAACCATAGCCTAAAAGGACATTTAAGAGACCATGTTTGAAAATTTATCTCACAAAGAACTCAAAATATATGGATTAGATAGAATGAAAGAGACACCAAAGCCAAATTTTGCATGAAATTTAAATATTGGGAAAAATAAGGTTCAAAAAACACATCAGCCAAAAACATTGCTTCTATGATTTTTTTTCAATTACAATAATTTTAAAAATACAAGGATTCCCAGAATTATTTTCAACATTCCCATAACATTCTAGTGCATGACAGCTTGCAAGTGAAAATGGCTACAAATTGATTAGAAACTGATTAGCCTGTATTCCACCAACTGACTCCAGGTGGAGAGAAAAGCAACATTTAAACAAACTGTAAATGGTGAGAAGTGAATTTGATTTTTTGTTAAATCCTTCAGTTTTAACACTCTATGGTATTCTTAAGAATGCAGGAAATTAACTGTTTAAAATAAGCTATTATTTTTAATCTGCCAATGCTCTTTTAAGAAGAATTTGTAATGCTTGTCCAATGGGTGTGGCTTCAAATGGCTACTTCCTGAGGGACAGCTTTGAATTGTCTCCAATCTTGAGCAGGACAGGATATAACATATTATTCGCAGGATGCACCAGACCTCAATGAAGTGACTGACTCTGTTGCCAAGTCTCTGTGGCAGCTCACCCACACTGAACAAAATTACTTTCCAAAGCAGCTTGAAGCTGCCACTCTCAAAAGCCTGGCAGTTTTCAGTCTTATCCGTTTCATATACAGTGATCCCATCAATGAACAGAGTACTCCTTCAGGTGGCAGCTTTTTTTGCATGATGCATCTGTTCAAAGAATGGTCGAGCACCTTTGAATCATGTTGCATGAACTCCTTGGAAGGCCAAATGCTTTCTGAAAAGCTCTCCAGCATGGAACAGACTTAAAATAGTACCTTTTTGTCCTCCAAAGACATATCTTCACACACGTCTGAAACATGAACATGCAGTTTAGTTTTTATCCTGTTCCCATCTGAAAAACAAATCATTTCCTTCCATTCAACTTAACTCAGAATTTTGCAATTTAATGTATAGGACAAGTTTAGTATTAAAAGTAAAAGATGCAAAAGTTATTCTGCAAATGTCATCAAGAAGGGAAATTAGTCTGAATTGTTTTTTGGATTGGCAAGGATCTGATGCCCATTTTTCTGCTGCGTATATCCATAAAGCTCATAGCAGACAGAATCCCTAAGAATTCCTATGTCCCAGCCATGCTATCAATATCATACACATTTTCACGTGAAACAAAAAACAGGACTATGTAGCACTTTAAAGACTAACAAGTTGGGATCAAAAAAGGAATTGTATCCCTTTGGCATATATGGTTGTGCCAATTTTCTTCCACAATTTGATCTGAGGAAGTGGGTCTGGCCCACGAAAGCTCATCACCTAATAAACCATCTTGTTAGTCTTTAAAGTGCTACATTGTCCTGCATTTTGTTTCAGATAGACTAGATTAACACGGCTACATCTCTATTACTATTTTCACATGAAATCATTTTGAATTTTACTTTTAATTAATTTTCCATACATTCAATTAATGTTATCTCAAATTAAGGCCATTTTTCATTAATGCCATTGCAGAGTTAAATCCTTGTACTTTTGTATTCCCGGTCAGCAGAATCTCTTCTAAAGTAGAATCTTTTTCTTGCAGTCTGAAAATATGCCATGCATAAGCCCCCAAACTGACATCAATTCAGATGCCTAGTGCTTGAACTTAGTGCAAAATTCTTTGCAAGAGTACAGATGAGAAAAAAATCAGGATTTAAAGGCCAGATTTTCAAAAGTGTTTAGGTGCCATTGATTCCCCATTGTTGTTTGCTATCCACACAGCTAAAACTGTTCTCTAGGCCAGTGGTCTCCAACCTTTTTAAGCATGAGATCACTTTTTTGAATTTAAGTGCAATCCAGGATCTACCTCAAACCCAAACACCCTTGCCCCACCTCCTTTGTGACTCTTCTTCAAGGCTCCACCCGTGCTCACTCCATCCTCCCTCCCTCCCCCATCTTTCCTCCCTTTCACCAGGTTGGGGCAGGGGTTGGGGCTGCAGGAAGTGATTCAGGGTACAGGCTCTGGGAGGGCATTTGGGTCTGGTGGGGCTCAGGGCTAGGGCAGGAGCTTGGGGTGCAGGAGGGTTACATGATTGGGGCATGGGTTCAGGATATGGGCTCCAGCTGGACACTGCTTACCACATGTGGCTCCTGAGTGGTGGTGCAGTAGGGCTAGGAGAGCTCACCTTGGCCCTGGCCCTGCATCACTCAAAAAAGAAGCCAGCAAACTCCATCCCAAGTCCTGTTGTGCCCCTCCTCCGTTTTGTGGAGACAGAATACAGGGTAGGAGGGGAGGAACCCTGACATCAGTGCTCCTCCTCTCCCTTCTCTACCCTGCACAGCAAGCGGGGGCAGGAGGAACAGCTCCAATGCAAAGGGAAGGAGGTCCACAGCAGTGGGGGAGGGGCAGCTAAAATGCCAGCATTTGATAACCTCTTGCCCAAACCAGTCAAGATCACCTGTCAGAGCAGTGTTCCTCAACCTTTTTTTATAAAGTACCCCCTTTTCAAAAAAATTATTATAAATACCCCCAGTACCTACAGTTTTCAGACACACACAAAAATTTTCTACCATTGCAACACATTTGTTTAAACAACTTAATCATAGTTGGGCAGGCAATGACATTTTTAGATGTAAAAAGTACAAAAATAATAAAGCGCTGTAAAACTTAAAAGAACAATTCAGTTTTCTCCAAATTTCAGTTCTGTTGACATACCTTCCTCTCCCCTCCCAGACTTCTCTCGAGAACCCCTAAGGGTATTCGTACCACTGGTTGAGAAACACTGTGTTAGAGGCTCCAAGATCTACCAGTGGTTGGTGACCACTGCTCTAGGCTCTCGCATGTTGATTTCGGCAACATCATTTTCTCCAGAATTCACAAATGCGGTCTAGTCTTGCTGTCATCCATTCAGAAAGCTGCTGAAAAGCTCATTTTCCTAGACCATTGCTTAGACCATGTCACTTATGTCTTTGCAGCGTTTTATTGATTTTCCCTTTTCTAGCTTATCAAATATAAGCTGCTTGTCTTCGCAACCTGTCATTCAGTATTGAAAAGTTCGCTTCCACCTCTAATCAGCCCGTTTTTTAAATTTTCAAACAAGCACCTTCATGTTTTCGCCCATGCTTCCCTCTGTTCTTGGGAAAAGATTCCTGTTAATATCTGCCAAACTAGCTCATTATCTCCATCCAAAAGCTTCCATCTCCTTTGCCATGATCCCTACAAAAAACTGGTTAGTGGCTGGCATACTGAGACACTGTTGATCATACTAACCAGTACTGTCTCAACATTTCCTTGTGCTGTCCTACTGATTTATCATCTCTTGTGTGGTACTTGTAGAATCTTTGGGGCAAGATTTGTCTTTGTAATTTTGTGTTTGCACAGTACCTAACAGAATGGAGCTCATGATCTAGGCCTAGCCATGCCTAGGTGCTATGGTAATACAACTAATCAGTAATAAAACTAGGAAGCATGCCATATGCTTCAGTAAAGTAGAAATTCAGAGTTACAAACACCCCAGGAATGGTGGGGGGTCAAAACTCAGATGTTTGTAAAACATTGTGGTTGTTCTTTCAAAAATTTACAGCTGAACATTGACTCAAAACAACTTTGAAACTTTACTATGGAGAAGAAAATGCTGCTTTCCCTTTTACTTTGAGTAGTTTATGTTTAGCACTGTGTGTGTGGTTGGTTCATTATTCTGGTATTTCTAACTCTGGAGCATATAGGAATGCAGATATAGGAATGAATTGTATGTTGAGGTGTGACCTACAGCTGAATGCAAGCTTGCAGAGGTGAATGGTTAGTGCAGTTAAGCTAGTGAGCCAGCTAACCCCCTGTGGGTTTTCACTTTAAATGGTAATTGAGTCAAGTAAGGGAAAGAACTGTTTTCCCAGCTGACCTGTTTTTCAGTCTTCTGCCATGCTTCCAAATTGTTCTCATCTTACATCAGTCTCTGATTAATTTCTCATATTCTGTATTAAAGAAACCCACTAACAAGCCCTGGTTTGTACAGAAGCTCATCATCATCATTCTCCATTCTGAAAAGTACTTTCTAACCAGACTCTGCTGCCAGCATATTGCTATAATGAGATGGTCACTTCTCCCCTGTGAAGAGAAAGCCAAAGTTTCTGTTACATGATCTAAGCTAAAGTGCAAGAAAGCATGCTTAGGTTTGGTCTACATGTAAAAGTAAGGTCAGCATAGCTTCAGCACTCAGGGCTGTGAAATGTCTTAACACTCCTGAGCGCGGTGGTCAAGTTCAGCTAAGCATGGTGTAGTTGTAGTTAGGCTGACGGAAGAATTTTTCTGTTGAACCTCTCCCATCAGTATAGGAATTGTTTATGCTGTGTTATTACAGTGCTATGGCCATGACACTGCAGCTATGCCACTGTAGCCCCCCCATCATGTCACTGTGCCCTTAGGGAAGGTCTATGCTTAAAATTTAGGTCAATATAATGCTCAGAGGTGTGGATTTTTCACAGCCCCGAATGCTGTACTGCAGGGCTACTCCACTTTAGAAGTGCCGGGGCCACAGTGATACTCACAGCACATGCCAAGGACCGCACCTTGGGTGTGGTTGCATATACATGCAAATATATATGCAAATATATATGCAAATATATGCAAATCACTTTTCACACTGACAGGCATGAATACAAAGATTAAGGCAAGACTGCACAACACACAGGCCCCATTTAAGTAAGTTGAGCTGATATTAATAATATGCAATATTTACCCGATTCCCACTCATCTGACAGCACTTTTAATGAGCAATGACAGTCCAGGAATTTAACTACTAAAATGCATATCAACAGAAGACCATTATATTGACTCGCCATTGTGGAGCATGTTCCCAGTGGAGGCCACGTTCAAAGGATCCCATGTTCAAGGGATCCCTCCCGCAGGCTGCATGGTGAGCCCTGCGTAAACCCAAACTGCACCGTGGGCCGTAAAGAAACGTGCCATAGGCTGCCTGCGGGCCACAAGTTGAGTACCTTTGCTGTACAGGTTGGACCTCTCTAGTCTGGCACCTGTTGAACCTGATCAGTCCTGGACAAGGGAGTTGCTGGACCAGGGGAGGTCTGGATGGGGAGGCAACAGCCACTCCCCTGGGCTCCTTTCCCAACCACCTGGGCTACTTTCCTGGTGTTGCAAGCTGTGGCAGCCCCATCAGAGCTCCTGGTGGCCCTGCCAGCTCAAGGCTCTGCTGCCCTGTGAGCTCTGGCCACACTGCCAGTTTCCCTGCCCCACCGGCCGCAGGCTTTTGGGCCCTGCGAGTTCTGCTTGCCTCACTGGCCTCATTCCAATCCACTGGCAACCGCTGCTGCTGGGGCTCTCTAGTCTGTCAAGATAGAGCCCTGGACCACAGAGGTTCAACCTGAAGCAACGTCAGCCTAGCCCCCAGTGCAATTGCAGCTAGATCAAGAGATAATACTTTTCTGGCAACTTAGTTACTATTTCTTGGGCAAGTGGTGTTCCTACAGCAACTGAAAAACCTCTTCCATAGGCATAGACTGGGTCTGCATCCTGAGGCCATGATGGTATAGACACAGTGCCACAGCACTGCTGCTATAGTCCCTGTAGTGTAAACATGTTCTTTGTGCAGAGTAAGAGTGTCCACATGGGAAACCATTGCAGAACAGGTATTCCAAGTTATTTTCTCATGATTGCCCAAAGATACAGAATAAATAATTGACCTGTACCTAGCAGAAAGACTGAAGACCAGCCAGACCTGGGATTCTTTGGATAAAATAGGAAGGTTTTTGCAAGGGCAGATCCCTAGTGGGTCATAAATTGGATTGAGGGGAAAAGCAATAGAGAGAGTAGTGAGTTATGGACTAGAGATGGAAGGAAGGGTCACACAGGCCTGTGGAACAACTGGGAAGATGGAACGAGGGGGTAATGTACAACCTGATTAAGTTCAGCCAATCGCCATGATGTAAGTATGCTAAGGTTAGCATGATTTCAATATTAAATCTTCAGCCATTCTGAGTCTGACCTTTCCCTAATTAATTTTTGCATCAAAATGTATGCATGTTGGCTGCAATACTGTGAGTTACTAGCCAAAATGGAGAGGAATGACATACTGGCATTTTCTGTGCTATAAATACAGCCATGTTCTTGTGAAGATGAGGAATAATCACACAATAAGGGTGCATCTACACAGCACCCTAAACTCAAAATAAGATATGCAATTTGCGCTTATTTTGAAATTTGGCGCATCTACACAGCACCAAATTTCAAAATAACATGCTATTTCGAGCCATCTCTTATCCCTCATGCAAAGAGGTTTAGTGGGATGGCTAAATAGCACACCCGTTATTTTGATAAATATTTTAAAATAACAGGTGGCTTGTGTAAATGCGGGGTAGCTATTTCGGGATGCTTTCGAAATAGCCGTGCAGTGTAGATGTGTGCAAAAAGACCAAAACTGTTCCCCAGTTTTTCAAATTACAAGCTGCTGATCAGCTGTGTAGCTAGACCAAAAATGACGGTGAGGGAATTCTACAAAACTTTCACTGAAAATTTTCCCCATTTTCCACAACTTGGTTTACATGTGCACAACTATCATGTTGCCTAGCTGTGTTTTTAATGCGCATTCTGGGGGCAACTATCCCATAATGCCTGAGTACAGATATGCTGTCTCTTAACACATGCTCATAGAATAGCACCAGCAACATAGGAAATGTGGAATGCCCTGCTGCCTGGGGACTTTGCAAAGAGGCGCAGCTACCAACTTGGCACCGGAGTTATCATACACTGATAACCAAACCATTAGCATGCCCCCTCTACTCTGCAAAATAACAGTGTCACAACCTTGACAAACATGTGCCAGCTCAGGCTATGGGCAAGAACAATGTCTAGATTGTTGCAACACATCAGTGAAACATGCAGAGCAGGCCTGGATCAGACTTTTGGGGCTTTGGGTGACAGGGCTGTAAAATATCTGTAGAGACCCTACAAAGGAAGAGGGCCACAAAGACTCGGCACCAGTCTGAGCCAAAACCTCTACACCACAATTTTACAGACCCACAGCCCAAGCCCTGTGAGCCAAAGCCGGCTGACCCAGGCCAGTTGCAAGTGTTTTATTGCTGTGTAGACATAACTAACCATGGTGCTTAGCTATGTATGAACAGCTATAGTTACTAACCTTTCAGATGCAAACCAGCTTCTCACCCAACTATGTGTCCTAACTGTTAACAAACTCAGTTAAAAGTTTAGCAAATAAACAAATGGAAGGGAAAGTGAGGATCTGGTGGAGGATGTTTCTAGAAAGAAGTTTCTGTAATTCTGTGACAGTGATTTAGAGGAATGGGGCCCCAATCTCATTATATTTTGTTTACCGACACTATTGCCAATAAAGATGCAGACTTGAGCATATGAAAGAAATGTGAATCACGGAGTTCAAAGGCTCCTATTAAATGTAGCAAGAGATAGAAATCATTCCACCAGACAATTCTTCTTCTTTGGCGTTCCAGACAAGGCATTTCCTGTACAGAATGAAGATCAAAATTAAATTCTTAAAAATCTGTTAGCAATTCTGAGTCAGATGGAAGTATTACAGAATATGCTTGGCCCCACCAAGAACAGGCCTGTTTTTCTCCTTTTATTTAAACATTTTTCAGTAACAACAGCATATTATGTGTAACACAAAACATGCCAAAGAGCATATGTCGCATGAAAAACTGTTTATATTAGGCAAATGGCAAGGATACGCTTTTATAGCTGAGTTCATCAGAGTCTTGGTGGATTTAAACAGTTTTGTTTTTCTGGACAGCCTTAGCCCAGGGCTGTGGTCATTTCACCTTTCTATATTTCAGCTCCACCAAACATAGAAAGGGGAGATGGATACTGATCACTCTTTTATAATGTTTTGGGACATATGAAGGAGAAATGCTAAATAATAGTTAAACACTCTAATTGGGTGAGTCAGAAAACCACCAATACATATTTTCCCATTATACTTTTATTCAAACATGTGCAAAGCATTAAAATGCTCAGGGCCTACGCATGTCAGGCTCATGTATGCAGTTCAGACAGGGGAGAAAACTCAAGCACATTAAGAAGCAGCTCCATTGCTTTCTCCCTCTTCAGCCCATCAACCTGGTGCTCTTCCGCCGTCCAATAGCTCTATACCTTGCAGAGTATTGGCAGGGAAGGGGAGGAACCAGCAAGCCTTTGTGCAGCACACACCACTTGGGTCCAAGCAGCTTTCCAATCAGAAATCCACCTGGAAGGTGCTACTGGTTGAACCAGTACAATAGCAAATCCTCTTTTATGGCCCACACCACTCTCCCTTAATACCACTCAATTGGATTTGGTGCAGCTGCATGACAAGGGCCTAATTTCCAAAAGTACGGTAGAGGAAATGATCACAAAAGGCCAAGTTTAAGGAAATGCCATGTAACATTTATTTTCTACATGTACAGTACCTAGCAAAGTGGGGCCCCAATCCCTGATTAGGGTTTCTTGGCAGGTCTAACTACAACGTGAATAACTTGGAAAGTATCTTAGTTCTGGAAACGAGCAGAGTTTCTTGGCTCCTAAAGGAGACTTTCAGCATGAGGGAAGTGTGTGTGTGTCCTAATGGAGTTATTACATACTTTTCAAGGCGAGTACAGGGACAGGATCCAGATGCCCTGCTTTGACTTCTACAAAGCAGAAAATTAATCCCTGCTTAGACCTCCCACAAGTGAGCACAAGGCAGGGCTGGTATAATGTAACTTTTGGATAGGATACAGGAAACCCTAGAAAAACAGCTATCTTGTAATCAAATCAGAAGGTGGGGAATACCTTTGGGAAGGCAAAGCTCTGTTCTGCTCCCAAGCTAGAAAGTTCTAGTTATTTCCTTGATTTGTTAAAATATTGTATTTTCTTATGTTTCTTGTGAGTATTCAGAGAGAGATAGATAAACAAACAGATAGATAGATAGATGAATAAAGCATTGATTAAAATATTTGACAATTTTGTTGTTGAAAAGTTGTTTGCGCTTACATGTGTACTGTGGAAAAATCATTCATCATTTTTAAAGGATGGTTCTAACCAAGCTACAAATTCCGTTATGCTTTTTAAAGATGAGTTTGGTTTCTAGCATATATGAAGCATTAATGGAAGAGTAAAAGAAGTGACCAAGGGAAATAACATGCCATGAGGCATCACATTTTTCTGCAGCAAATTCTGTTATGCTTAACTCTTGCTGAGGATTCTTGAAATCAATGGGAAAAAATATTACCCTAGATTTATAAGGATGCCAGAATCTGACCCTTATGAACAAAAGATCTTTGGAGCATACAGAGAACAATGGTTATTACTAATTTGATAGCACGCTGGAAATAAAAGAGAATGTTAATGATTGTACATAATGATAGTTCCACTCTGGTAAGATTTTAAGGTTAACAGGCTTATAGTGTGAGGAAAATGAGGTTTAGAGCTGAACTAGATGTTCATTAATTCAACTCATGTATCAGCCAATGGCACTGAAGTTCAAGAGTACATCTGAATGCACTTGGAGCAAACCAGCCTAATGCTTTATTATGCTTTCATTTTTTTCCATAACAGCCGCTAAGAAGCAGTGATGGTAAATTTTGGTCATGTGGAAGCTAGTCAAATTCTAAAGTAGCAGTTTTAAAAGGTAAGAAGACATAAAAGAGAAGAAACATGTCCTTGGGAAAGGGAAGACATATGGATGCTGCTGTGACATGAAATGTAAAAACAGCTGCAAATCTCCACATACAGACAAGCTATTTTATGATGTGTTTATTATACATCTGGAGAGCTATCTCTTTATACAGTTATGGGAAACAAATATCCACATAAAACACCACCTTGCAAGAGCTGTATTGACCGTCATTTTGCAAAGGGATTGCCACACATGGGAAGAGAAAAGTGCCCAATATAATATCATAAAGTGTTAAGCCCTGAGTGATGACGACGGCCTGCCCAGCTCAATAAATTGCTGCATATGTACTTGTGCACAGTACAGCATCATCCTGTGTTAACCCCAGCACCTTGTGTTAGCAGTGTCAAAGCATCTGCCATAGTCCTGTGAACACTGCTGCTCCAGGGCCTTTTTCACCACAGCCTGGAGCTATTTGTCATCTGTCAACATGTCAGTCAGTGCACATGGAAAGGCAGTTGCTGAGCAGATCCCAACACTGCTATTTCATTAGCCAAGCAACCACATGTAAATGCACTGTAAAATAAATATACAAATAAACATCAAATACAATCAGATGGCCTGGCAAGAGACATGCATGGAATATGAAAACAGTTATGGTTTCAATTTCTCTGCAGTCTTCCCTGCATGCATTCTCCAGGGGAAAATAATGTGACCACAGAGAAAGGCAACAGCTGCCTTTCATTGCCAGATTTGACACTAGGGCTAGAATGTTTTTAAGTAGGACGCGATCAGACTAGTTCCAGTTTGCAGTCAACAAATTAGCACAATACCAGTTCTTCGCCAATACGTCGCTGAAACTTGCATAATAACTGGAGATATGAGATTCTTTTCCTCCCACTCACAACATTTTTAATGTCACCCTGGCTTCCTGTTTACTTAAACAGTGAAGGAAACTAGTAAATACATCTATGCGTTATTAGCATTGTGTACATGTAACATTTCTATACTGTATTCTTTCCAATTTTCTCTGTGCTTGGCTTACTAATTAGAGTTTTATTGGACAGCAGAAGGTGAATGGGAAAAACTAAGGTGAGCTTTGCTAGCCCAGTGCAGGAAATAGGGACTAACCTCTAATGACACTCTGGTTGAGAGAATTCAGAATATTTAGAGCAGCCACCGAAAGGCCGTTCTATTTTAGGCCTGGCTGCTCAAAGCCCAGAAGGTTTGGTCTGATAGTAAGCTGAATAGAGCAGGTCTCGAGCCAGGCCCCCAGTGACAGAAACAGCAATTTCTTGGACAAACCTATAGAATTCAGTTTAGGAGTTAATTTCGAAACAAATGCAAATGTCTATGTCTTGTTGTGAAATGGCATGTAATATCTCTACAACCTGACTCCTGTAAACCTCAGACAATGTTATGAGCCTTAGAGGACACTTTGAAACAATGTACTGGACCAACCAAATGAAGTGAGATTCCTAGGAAATACTTGAGAGAGGGACGTAAATTCTCACCTCTGGATCTATTATTTCAAAGGTGTGCCCTGAGCCTTTGCTGATCTCCAGAAGCCCGATTTCTATAAGAGTGACTCACAGATTAATGGGTGTGTTTGTTCTAAACCAAGTCAAGTTACGAGTTTATAACAACAGGAAAATCCATTTGGGAGGTGTGAAAGTCGGTTCACCAGCCAGAGCCATTGTCAGAGTTGGGGATGATCTCTAATCGCTTATTAGCATGCACACAGGTTCTTTTATTGTACTTAGTATGTTTTCTCTGTAATGCTTTCACCTTACGAATGAACATGTTATGTTAGAAACAGCCATGTGGTAACATAACTACCACATAATTATGCTGTCTATAGCCTTTAAAAAGTAAGCAAAGCACAGACAGTGGCCTGTTTAGCTGGTCTGCCTTGCTGAGGAGCTCATCATGTAGACAGAGAACTGTGCAGTCTGGAAAACCTCCAGTAAACAGGAAATGAGAGCCTTGTTGCTGCCCAAGAAAGGAGGAAGGAGGCAGCAGGTTGTAGTAGCCATTATAATGACCCAGTGCCACCCAGCTTGTTCCTTCCTGCCTGCACAGTAACACTCCTAGGCTGCTGCTGGCCACTGACAGAACCCAGCTGCCATCTGTCCCCCTGACTACAGCACGGGCACAAGGGGCTTACACCCTTAGGGTACATCTACACAGCAGCGTTATTTCAGAGTAACTGACGTTATTCCAAAATAACTTAGTGCATGTCTACACAGCAAACCATTATTTCAAAATAATGTCGAACTGGAGGACTTCTTACTCTGACTCCTGTAAGCTCTCATTTCACGAGAAGTAAGGGAAGTTGAAGGAAGAGTGCTCTTCCTTTCGACTTCAGCTACACATCTGATGTAGCTGAAGCTGCATAGCTTATTTTGACTTTAGCCCTGCTGTGTAGACGTACCTTCAGGGCTGCATTGTGAGCTAGGGACCAGGGAACCTGACTGCAGGGGCTTCAGTGAACCCAGCCAGAGAGGTAGCCCAACAGAGGAGGCTGCATAGAGGATAGAGCAGCTCCTTATTCCCTGGGGGCAGGAGCCAGGTGGGAGTCTGGGAGTGAAGAGAGTGCTAAGGCCCTGCCCTAGGGACTGTTGTGAAGCCTGCAGGGTCAAGGTATGAAAAGACAATAAATTGCTCCCCGACCCACTGTCCACTCCACAGCTTAGCTGAGGAGCAAAGAGGCTTCTCCAAGCCAGCGCTGCGTGGGCCTTTGGCACATGCAGGTCTCAACACTGCCTGCCCTGAGCAGAGGGTCTTGGGTTTTCCCAGGGTGTCTGCCCAGCAAGAGGCAGTGGGGGAGGGAAGGAACCCGCTGGCCAGGCTGCTCGTGAACTGAGTGCTCTGATCAGGGGGTGGTTCTCTGCACCATGCTGGGAAAGGAGAAGTTCCTCTCTTTGGGATATGGAGAAGCAGCAAGGCTGGTGGGAGGGGCGGCGGGGGGGGGGGGGGCGTAAATGGACAAAGCAGGGAAAGGTGCATGAGAGGGGAAGCTCATAAAGGACTGATAGGTGGGCAACACAGACAACACCTAACCAGCTCCTGCCTGTACTCACCAGTCACCACAGTATGCAGCATACAGCCAACATCTAGTGCCCTGCAACTCCACGGATTTGTATCTGCACAGGGTCTACCAGTGCAGCCAGAAACAGGCCGGGCAGGAATATCGCCTTGCTGGCAGAGAGCTGGCATGCAGTGGGGGCTACAAGAACAGACTAGTAATGGGAGCAGCCAGCCTCATGCATTGCGTCTTCGTCCCATCCTTAGCCTTACACACATACACCCATTGTCGCCTGCTCCTACTGGACCGCTCCCCTCCCCCCACACACACCCATACAGCTGGTGAACAGAGATCTGGCCAGCAACAGGACAGAACACTGCCGATGAGGGAGGGAATAGAAAAATACGGGCAATTTGCCTGTTTAAGAAATATTTGGGACACCTTCAGGATGGCTTAAAACAGGAACGTCCCTTTAAAAACAGACTTTGGATCATGCTAAATGTGGGTCCTATACATAGCTCAGAAACTAGTGAAATGAGGGGGGGCAGGGAGAGGAGGTGTAAAGGAAGGAGATATTTAGCTGAGGCGAGGATATTTTAGAGTAAATACATTTTACTGACATTGTTAAAATTCTCCCAAAAGTGTTTAAAATACCTGAGCCTAGTCTCACCATTCCATTCTATCCCACACTCACGCATGGTTAGCGCGGCAGAATAAATCCTATTTTTGAGAATAAAAATTTGCAGCCCTTTTCTTTTCTTCCTGTATTCCAAAACCATGCCAGGAAAACAAAATCTAAATCTGAAAAGAGATCTGCAAAATGCATCAATCTGGCTTTCCACCATACAGTTCCCTTTAAATCAAACTAGCTGATCAGTTCTGAGATGTCCATCTCTGTATAAACTCTTTCCCCACTACCATCAACAAAGGGAATAGCTTTTGTGGTTTCTTGAACCAGAACACCACTTCTGGGATTTTATCATGCACTCTCCAAGGGCAGAATGATTAACATTATAGTGCAACATGACAAGAGATTTGAGTCATAATGCCAAGACAACTTGTACACTTTGCATTTTTCTCATTAGAGACGGGTGAGTGATTCTGGGGAGGGGGGCAGTCAGAGCATTCAAACCTACTTCAAAAGCTTTGGTGTGTCTAGATAATATTTTGGAGACCTTTGATGATTTGTAGCACTCACAGAAGTGTTGTAATAAATGTGATGCTTTCATAACACTGCTTGGCCTGCAAACACTATTGCAGAGCAGAGGATCACAACATGCATTGAGCTTGATTGTAAAGTTTACCTAAACCTTGGAGTTCACTCAGAACAAAACTCCTTTGCAGGCTACTCTCCCAGTTTGTCCGGGGACAAGCCTTTATTCCCGGAAACCAGTGACAAAGGACAACTGATCGTATGAGCTTCTGTTTCCTCAGTGTTCTGACTCTGGTAACGTGGTAATGAATGTTTTGAACATGTGTTCCACTTTACTACTGTGGGTGGTGGTGGTGGTGGGTTTTTTTTTGTTTTTTGTTTTTGGCATTTCAAACTTACAGTTTAGAGACAGATTTTAAAGGGCTTTAGACATGAAAAGAAGCAGAGAGGAATGTAGTGGAATTTGCAAAATCCCGAGGTTCCAGCTACTATGAGATTTAAGTGTGTAAAATCCTTTAAAGATAATGGCATTTAGTGGTTTGAAGGTGATACTAGGCTAATGCTACAGTCATGTAGCTCCTTTGCAGCAAATTCTTGTGATAATGTGAATATTCTTCAGTGGTATTGTATGGAGTGAAAACCATTGTAGGATTCAGTCCATTGACTTCATTGCAGTTAGAGCTGGGACATTTTTGAACTCGACAGTAATCAGGTGTCACACTAGTTAAAGCTACTTGGCCAAATTCAGCGGGGACAAACTGATATATATCAATCATTGGGAGTAATGTAAACAGAAAATACAGGCTAAAGAAAAAATTATGTAACTTGCATCGGATTAGTTTTCAGTGGTTGTGTAAGGCCTGCCATGGGCACATAAAAGAGAAATGTAGCAAGGAAGTAATTAGCACAATACTGTAAAATAAGCTGGGTGGGTGGTGGAAGGATGCTATATTTTACACTTTGCTGTTAGCTCTTCTTTCTGTTATTCCAACTTTTTTCTCCCTTTTAGAATGGGCAGTAAAAACAGTAATTTTGTAAAACCACTGAATGCCAAGCTGACCACTTACATTACATTTCTGACCATCTTATCATCTACTTTGTACCATCAGTAACATCACTACTAAATCTGGCCCTATCAGCATTCACTATTGGAACAACAGTGCGGATTTCTAGAGGAGATTAGATAACAGAGCTGCGTGTAACAGTTGCTTTTCTCAAGCTAGAGCATTAAGAATAGCAGTGTGGCTGCAGCAGCAAGAGTGGCTGCTTGGACTAACCACCAAAGTATCTATCCAGGGGTCGGGGAGGTTTGCCAACTACGATCTGTGGTCAGACTGCTACTTACAGCTCCTGCAGAGCTAGCATGTGTCTGTCATAGGCTACGTCTACACTACGAGCCTCTTGCGGAAGAGCAAATGCAAATGGAGCACTCATTTGCATTTCTTCTTCCTTTACCTTTTGCGCAAGAGGGGGGGTTTTGTGCAAAAAGGCACCGTCTACACAGCACTATTTTGTGCAAAAACCTCTTGCGCAAAACGGAAAGGAAGAGGAAATGCAAACAAGAGCCTGACATATGCAAATGAGCTCTCTATTTGCATTTGCTCTTCCGCAAGATGCTCGTAGTGTAGACATAGCCATGCTGGGAAGTACTTTCAGCTGTAGTGAAGACATAAACTGTTCTGATGAATGGAAGGGGTATTACCCTTTCAGGACAATTCAGCCATTCTGTTAACTAAATTGCCTGTAAGGTTAAAACCATAGACAGTGGGTCCTAGAGAGTCTCCAGGAATGTTAGGAAAGCAGGAAGTGAGTTGGCAGGAGGCCAGTAGAGCCAATGAAAACAATGTGGGTTTTTACATTAGAAGCAGTAATCTTTCTGTTGCAGTCTTTGTGTGGCTACAGCAGAGCTGGAAGACATGAATTGAGCCAGGGAGCAAGACATGGAGAATCCAGTGAGATCCATGCCTAGGGAAAGACTAAGCCGTGGAACAACAGATATGTGAGTAGAGCAAGGAATGTTTAGTCAGATGCAATCAGGTTATTTTCTTTATTTTGGGGTTTGTTGGACATCTGTGTTGAGTCCTTGTCCATTGTTTGCCAACTACGATCTGAATCCCATGAAAGCAATTCTCTGCGCTTTAATCTTTCTTTTTTCAGTTGCTCTGTAACACCTAGGCTGTGTTTACACTGCACCCCTTTTCCGGAAAAGGGATGCAGATTAGACACTTTGGAATAGGCAAATCCACAGGGGATTTAAATATCCCCCGCGGCATTTGCATAAGCATGGCTACCTCTTTTTTCCGGCTTGGGGATAAGCAGGAGAAAAGCGCCAGT
Organism: Pelodiscus sinensis; assembly: GCF_049634645.1. NCBI lineage: Eukaryota > Metazoa > Chordata > Testudines > Trionychidae > Pelodiscus > Pelodiscus sinensis. The sequence goes on along the minus strand of NC_134712.1, from coordinate 118,942,551 downwards.
CTAGACGTGATTCTCCAGAAAATAAGCCCTTTTCCGGAGGATCTCTTATTCCTACTTGAAATAGGAATTCCTTGAAAGTAGGAATAAGAGATCCTCTGGAAAAGGGCTTATTTTCCGGAGAATCACGTCTAGACTGGCGCTTTTCTCCGGCTTATCCAAAAGCCGGAAAAAAGCGGCAGCCAAGTTAATGCAAATGCTGCGAGGGATATTTAAATCCCCCGCGGATTTGCCTATTCCGAAGTCTACATTAGCATCCCTTTTCCAGAAAGGGGTGCCAATGTAGACACAGCCCTAGGGTGTGTCTAGACTACATGGCTCCATCGACAGAGCCATGTAGATGAGGCAGGACGACAAAGGGAAATGAAGCGGCAATTTAAATAATCGCCACTTCATTTAAATCAAAATGGCCGCCACGCAGTGCTGATCAGCTGTTTGTTGGCACACCGCTGCAGTCTAGACGGGGATCTGCCAACCACAGAACCCTTTGTCGGCAGATCCTGTAAGTAGAACAAAGGGTTCTGGGGTCCCATTATCTGACAAATATTTTATCATATTTATCTTCCATCTAGGCAGAGAGATTTACATACATTATATACATACAGTAGTGTTGGAACCAAAGGTTGCAAGCATTTTTTTTTTGTAAATTTGTTTCAGAAAATTGGTTTAGCCTGAAATCTGCCAGCTGTATTCTGAAGGAAAAGTAGAATATTTTTGCCAGATTTAAAGGAAATGATTGGCATTGCTTTGAGTAGCAAGTAATTGAAAAATTACCCTGATTTTAAATGTTAACTTCTGTCAAGAACTGCTCAAAATGTTTTCATTACAACATTTTTCTAACAAAAGTTTATTTTTCTGAAAAAAGAGGGTTGGTCAAAATATTTCCTTTCTTTGTTCTAAACATTTGAAATGGATTTTTTCCAAAAATAAAATATTTTTCAATTAAAATCTGATTTTAGTTTGATTTTTATTTAAAAAATTGTTCTTTGGAAGCCAAGGAAGTTGTTTGGGTTTGTCTGTTTTAACAAACTGAAAATCTATTCAGAAAACTGCTTTTGACAACTGACATTTTTTGTTTATCATCTTTTTATTTGGGTGGTTTTGATTTTTTTTAAATTTTATTTAGAAAGCCAATAGATACACTGGATATTTAGAAAAAAATGTAAAAAAAAAAAATCAAAATTTCCTAAGAAACATAATTGCATTTTTCAGCTCACTGTACTGTTGTCTCTTTCCTTACCTCAAAAATAGCTTTTTATTAGTACTCAGATTTTTCTTAAATGTGTGTTTGAAGAACACAGCCTGTAATCAAGCAAACTTGTTAATAATTTTTCTTTTGGATAGTTTGGGGCTAGTTACAGGTGTTATTGATTTTCAATGAGAATTTGGGACCAGTTTGTGATTCCTTTGATGTCAACAGGAGGGGCTGCTATTGACTACATCAAGAGCATGACTGAACACTGTATGTGCAAGACACTATTTTGCTCTGCATTGACTGGGAGAACACAAATATGTAAGGCCCTAATCTGTAAACATTGATGTTAATTTTATTCATTTTGTTCACATGAGCAGTCCCAGGGATATCAAAGGGATGATGTGCCTGAGTCAAGTTAGACATATAGTAGGGCCCACATGCCGCAGACTCAATAAGATTTTAATAAGACACACTGCATAAAGCTAAGCATGTACATAAGTCAGTGTAGCATTAAGATGTAAATGGGAGAGGTCTGTGTCTGTAGAAGTCGCAGCTCAGCATGTTTGTCTCAGATTGTCTGCACAACCAAGTTTTGTCACCAAAAGCTGTCTTTTGGTGATAAAACAGTGAGAATATTCACACTGCAATGTGACTTTTGTCAGGAAAAATACCCAGTTTGGGCAACAAAAAACTTCCAGCCCTGAGAGAGACTCTCTCCTCCCTCCCCTTTATTGTCAACAAAGAAACAATGTAGACTCTGCTGTTTGTTTTGTGAACTGGCTCCCACCAGTATCCCACAATGCCTGCCCTGATGGCTCTACTCAGTGTTTTGATCTCCGTTGCCCTGAAGCCATGCACCACTCCTCTTTCAAAGCTCCAGGGACTATCTGACAGATGACTAAGCTGCTCTCTTTTGGGAACAAAGAACAAATAATTGGACTGCTCCTGTTCTGCCCTGTACTAGAACACAGCAGCAGGCAGACTGCTGCTGCAAGAGGAAGGCTGTGCTGCTTTGACATTCCTCAGCACAGAGAGTTCACAGAGCTACTCATGATGCTTCTCCCAGCAGTTGAGAATGCTGTGGGAGAACGATCAGGGAATCCCAAGAAGTGTAGAGATTAGCTCTGCCTACCCACAGTACTGCATTGTGGGATGCTGACCCACTTTGCTTTGCTCTGTCAATAGGGTGCTAGCAATATGGCTATGAAATGTCAACAATAGGATGCAGAATAACCAGTTTGACAAGTTTTCACTTTTTGGTGACCTTTGCATGTTGACAGCACTTTTGCCAAATCTTCCCAGTGTAGACAAAGCCTCACTCATTATGAAGACATGACTGCCTCACCATAGTTAAGGCTCTCATTGAACCAGAGCCTCACATGGTGTAAATCAGCTTAGCCACACTGAAATCAATCGAGCTGTATTGATTCAGGCCCCCTGAAGTTCTTGCACATTAAGTTAAACTTGGTCTCTTTGCAGCTCCAAGAGGGAGAACATTGGGTTTGGGCTTTCTCTGGAACACAGTCTGAAACTTTTGAACAGACCCAAACACTCATTTTTTAAATATTTGCAAAGTATCTAATGCATCCTTGCGTCAGGCCAAAAAAGCCATATTGCATAATCAAATTCAGAGCATAAGCTCGTTTTACTGACTGCTCCCAAGCAGTCTCCTTGTGGTTTTCTAACCCTGTTGTACAGTAATGTGCTTGATACACACTGATTAGATAGGTAGACAGACTAGATTTTCACATTGGCTCATGCAACAGACAGTTTTCAAGAATAGGGGTTCTACTATATACTTGTTAGATGTTGTCATTTGATCATTGCTAACAGTTACCTGATAATCACAATTGGTGCAAAACCGAAAAAGCTAATAGTCTATCAGCCCCACACATATGTGATTTATTAACTGACTGATGAAATGATACAAAGGGAAGGTTTTGCACTATGAATGGAGGGTGAATCACCACTTTGAGGTGGCAAGCCCGCTGGCCCCACCCCATCCGCCCAAAGCCCCGTCCCTGCAAGCCAGAAGCTGCTATCCCCCCATAAGGAAAGGCCTTGAGGGGTCCCACTGGACCAAAGGAACCCTGGCCTACCTGCCCGAGCCACAGTGGGATGACCTTCCCCCCCGCACCATCAAGCCTCTGCTTCCCTGACCTCTAAGCACCAGGCCAACCTCAGTCCCTGGCTAAACTGGCAGCCTCCCTGAGTGCAGTGCCAGCCCCAGAGCCACCACAGTCTAGCTGGCCCCAGTGCTGGGCCCAGCTGGCAGCCACCCCAAGTGCCAGCTCCTTCCACCCTTCCATGAGAATCCCTCTGCCTCCTCCACTCCATCTCTTGCTCCTGAAGAATCCCCCTTCCCGCTGAGCTGCAGATCCTAGCAGCAGATCTGCTGGCTTTCTGTGCCGCTCCTCACTCTCCCCTCCCAGGAGGAGGGACTCCTTGAGCAGAGGTGACCTTTTGGGGATGGAGTAAAGGAGGTGATGGGGTTCTCAGGGAAGGAGGTGGGCATGGTTCATTGTAAAGTGGTGGAAGGCATTGCCTTCCCTAGCTTATTATACCTACTGCACATGTTTTGCACTCTGATCAACAGATCTTTCACTTACCAAAGCAAACATATTATAATGAGATGTTACTTGTGGATCTCATTTATACATCATAAATAAATAATAATGTCTAGTGCCTATACAGAGCTTTTCATCAATAGCTTTTAAAGTGCTTTACAAAGTATTTGCTTTCTACAGCTTCAAAGCTATGAAAGGAATATGGGTAGGGGTTTCGTTTATGGCTTGCTCAGTACTGCTTGTTTCTTTAACTTCACAATAGGTGATTCTTCCAACCTTCTTAGTTAATTTTTAAAACCATTCCTTCTTTTACTTTCTAAACAAAAAAAGGAAACTTTATAAATAAGGTTTGCAAAATCATATAAAGTTGCAAAGTGACAGTAAGGTACTCTTGTTGTACCATTTACAAAACCCCAACACTTAAACAGCAAATGAACGAATAATTAAGGAACATCAAATCTCAGCTATGTAATGAACAAGCTCATAATTTGGATCAAGTACAATCAAATGTATATTGTATTACAGCAAAACAACCTTAACTCTGACCCCAAATAACTGTTATTCTTTCCTCAGTAATTTCAAAATACAGAGTAGAAAGCCCTGGTAGTGACCGGGGAAAACAAACACATGCACACACATACGCACAAATTACGAGCCAGATCTGCAGCTTGTATAAATCAGTGTTTCTCAGTTGCACACCACTGACTTAAATAGACTTACACAATCTGAGGACCTGTCCCTCTATAGACATACGTTAATGATACATATTGATCACTTTCAAATGGAAATCATACATGCATGCATCATTTTAATATAAATTAAATTTACATTGTTCTATTTTTTCTACTAAATTATATTCATGACAATATTCTCAAGGAAGAGTAATTGTAACTACCTTACCAGAAAATTCCACCGTCAATTTTCAAATCTGCTAATAATTAAGAGTGGTGTGTTGTGATTAATCTGTACTTGTGATTAATCTGTGATTTATCTGTACTTGATAAGAAGAATGAGTTTATCAAATGGGCAACATAAAACTTATGACATCCTTAATTACCCATTTAATTGCTTTTAAGGATTGGGATACTATAAATGGTGCCATAGATAAGTATGCTCTCCTCATCTAGTTTAAAATAAAAACTTTTTTTTTGCTTTGGTGTTAAATGTTTTACTTCTACTCTCATAGCTCTGCCAATAACACTTTAATGTGCCCCAGCATGAAGGCATGACAGGATGTGTATTACAGGTTAAATAACAAAATGCCTTGGGTGCAACGTGGTTGTCTGAATGCCTGAAACTGCTTGACACATTAATGGACCACTAAAACAAGCCCTGGATTGTCTATGCTCTCCCAGCAATGACTATTAGGTGTTTTCACTTGTTACAAAAAACATGTTCAATTAATTCTCCTGGTGGATTTGCTGCTGGCCAAAGGTGCTACATCGTCAACCCTGGAGAGGATGCCCTCTATTAACCCACACAAGAAAAGGTACAGCAGGACACCAGCTACATGGGCTTCCCTCACCCTTTCTCTCTATCCTCAAGCTTAACCTTGCAGGGACTAGTTCTAGGAGTGAGAGGATAGTGAGCCTCCCATGGCCTGTTATACCCACTATCTATGCTTCTCTCTCTAATATCCAGGAACCAACACAGCTACAACAACATTGACTATACCACACTGTTCTAGTGGCAGGCATATCTGCTCTTGACTGCTGTACCCAGTGGGTGGAGCCATTTTCGGTACTGAGGTTCTACGAGAGGATGCTAAGGGGTATATAGTGAAGGGGTGGGTGTGTGCGTGCATATGTACAAAAAGCTCCTCTCCTTCTGCATATCTGCACAAAGGGTGGCAAACTTGGGCCTTGCTATGCTTGTTGCACAAGGACCCAGGCTGCCGTCGAGTGGTAACTATTAGAAAAGACCCAAGGCGTCAGAGGGGTAGGATGTTGTTCCTTCCCTCCCCCTGCCAGACACACATGCTCTCTCTGGTGTCTGATCCTCCCAGCACTTCTAGGATTTCTGCTGGTGCATTGTACCTCTCTCTCTCTCTCTCTCTCTTTCCCATGCAGGCTGTGGCTGGAAACACTAGCACTGAGCTAAAAAACAGAGGCCAAAATGCTTCCAAATTAGTTTATTCTAACAGAAGCTCTGCTCTGTGAGTGATACAGCCAGAAGGATGTGCAGCTGGACCCAGTTGCTGAGAGATGCAGTTCAGCCATCTGGCTACAGTGCTCCACTGGCTCAGGAAACTTTCTACCTGAGTATACATCCTCTGACATCCCTCACAAGATGTGTAATTTCCCTGATTTAGCAAAGGCAGTAGAGATTCCATCAGGGATACTGAACTCAAAGCTGGGGAAAAGGATATTGATTAGGGGCCTTTTGATATCTGTTATAGAAAGGAGAAGCTCATCAAGGTACATAATGCTAGAAATTTCACTCATTTTTTTTCCTAAGGGGCTTAAATATGAGCATCACCAAAAGGCTCGAGCAGTCAGAGCATAGCTCTGGATTGTTAGCTTCTGAAGATATAATGATTAATTTAAGTACATCACAGTCAACAAGACGCATTGAAAACCCAGACCAAATTTTTACTGCTTCATTTGCTCAGAACTGTGGATCTACTTATTAGCAACTGATAATTATAGAATAAAAACAAAAACATGGCTCTAATCCCTATAAAACTAAAATGTCCCAGATGAATAATTTATTCAAAAATGTCTCTGTAAAGACCGATGTCAGTTATTACCTCAGCATTTGTCCCATATCTTGTCCTAATGCTGATCACTGTAACAGATTTCATGGCTTTGGGTGAAGAGGAGCTGCCATTCCTGTGAAAAGACATTTCATAATGAATTTGCCCTGGGCATTTGACTGATGTCAAAAGTGCTCAAAGAAATAGGCAGGAGGTGATACTTTTGCCATTACAGAACAAAGTGTGGATAATGAATATTACAAATGTATAAAGGGGACAGCTGTGAAAATGGTTTTTCCTTCTGATATTCTACATTGTTTAAAAAAAACAAAAAACAATCAGTGCTTTTGCTGCCATGCTGTGCTCTTCATGTTTGTCTAGCCTATCATTCTTCCAAGACATTCTGCTGAATTTGCTTGGTCTGCAATCATTAAATTTATAGTGCCCTTCCTATAGCAAAGCCTAGCAAATACCAGCCACTGGTCCAGCAATTTGTATGAGAACACCTGGAAAAACTAGATTTTTATCCCCTGCAAAAAGGAATGAGAATGATAGCTGGAGAGACAGTTTGTAATTTTTCCTGATTTATTTTATTTTCCTAAAAGGAAAAAACCATTTTTCGGATCCAAGCAATTAGTCAAAATTCAGGATTGATTCGATTCGAAATAAGAACCTGATGTTGGAGTCAGGAGTTTCCAGAATGGAATCCTATTTATTTATGAAGAATGTACAATGTCCTGTATCTTTGAACATGTAAGGAATCAAACAGCCAGAGGCAATTTCTTTGCTCATAGTTCTTAGCCTTTTTGTAAAAAGCACTTAGCCCTAAATCAGGGCCGCTTTCCCAGTGATGTGTTCTGACTTTCTGCTCCTTCTCTCCATGTTTTTTTGTGATGCTTAATCTGCTTCTCACAACCACATGCAGCTCCATCCGAATCAATGCTCTAGTCCCTCCATTTGATATGTCTGTCTCTAGAGAAATCTTTTGGGTAATATGTTCAGCTTCGACTCAAGTCTTGATATAGATTGTGTTTTGGGTGATGTCTCTTATTGTTTCAGCTATCAGGTTTCATAAAAGAGCTTAACAGTTTCTTAAAACTTTCTAAAACGAAAGGCAGTGGCTACACCTACCTGCGTCCACGAGATTTTACCCAATCTGTAACAGTAATAAGCCATCTTTGCAAAGAGGTCATGGTTGAAAGTATCTTCACACCTGGTTGAGATCTTTGCCAGCTGTTCAATGAATTTTTAGTCACCCGAGACCCAATGCTAAGTGGTATTCATAATTCCCGGATACTCTTGAAAAATCAAGCATCCCTACTTTAGAAGGATAGGAATATGAAAAGTGTTTTCACTTGGCCTTGGGAAGGCCAAGGGAAACAACCATGTATGAACTTGCTAAGCCAAGAGGTTGTTTGTTTGTATTTTTTATTTTTTTTAAATGCTATTTGGTGATAAAATAAAAAGGGGATAAATTCCACAGGCCGTATATATAGAAATTTGAGGGCACAGAAATGTCTTTGAGAAACATATAAGGCCATGGCATCCAACGTGCTAGTCACATGTGGCTATTTGGCCAGGTCAGTGTGGCTAATTGGCTTGAACAATGTGGCTATCTCGCTACAGCAGTAGCGACTGTAGTGGCTTCAGAGGTGCTGGACACCATGGATAAAAGGGGATGTAGCTCAGATAGAAGTTATGGGCTGGATGCAGAAATTACTGGGTGAAATTATGTTATATAAGATGTCAGACTATATGATCAGAATGAGCCATTTTGACACTAAAATCAGCGAACAAAAATCTTACTAGAGGAGACCCTTTATAATGAGATTCTGCTTGATATCTATTGTAGCACATTTACTAATTCACCAGTTGCCTATACTGTAAGTGATGGACAAAACCATCATTTTGAAACAAGTGGGAGAGGCATAAAACTGCTCCTCCTCTTTCCCCTGAGGCTTTCTGTGTATGCTGGATAGCAGCAAAAATAGGCACACGCCCTTGTTGCCACTCCCATCCCTTTCCAGATCATTTTTACATACAGAGAATACAGTGTCTCCATCAAATAGCAGATCTTGCTTCTGCAATCTTTGATTTGGCTCACTGCCATAGCATGAATTTTGTTCTCTCGCACTTTTGTTCTTGTTTGCTGCTGGTGGCACTTTGTTGCATTTGTTCCTTATTGAGTGGTTGGGCATTTTTCTACTGAAAAAAAAATCAATAAACATTTAATTCAAAAATACAGGAGGTGTTGAGTAAAATAAATGGCTAATAAAGATAAAAGGCCTGGCTGTGCTTCTAGGCTTTCTAAATAAGAGTCAGTGGGGAAAAAGGTGTCCTTCTGGGCAAACACAACAAAATAAATTGAGGCCCTTATACTTCAACCATAGTATTAAAAAATAGAAGCCTTGGTTAAGCCATCATTAAAGTTGAGCATTTAAATACACAAAAGTCAGAACACAGAGGAAGGTTACTATGGCAACATTAACTGGGAATTATTGTACAGAGCATTATTGATTATACAATTAAATGTATACAGTATAGTTGCACTGAGACCAAGTTACTGAAGACTGTTCTTAACAGTTTCTTTGAATGGAAAATGCTTTTGTGTGCCTTTAAAAGTGTGAATAATGTAGTTTCTCTCATCACTAAATGCTGAAACTTGACAAAAACATCATTTATGAAATCCATAAAACCAGTTTTGTGTAGTCTTTTCCATGGCCAGGTGATAATGAGGTGCTCAGAAAATAACATTTACAGTAAAACTGTAGCTCATCTAACTACTACCTAATTGCTATAGCTGACCTGTCCCCTCCATACCTGCCACTAATCTTCTGAGGAAATCATCTCCAGATTTTCTACTAGCCCTTCTGTGGCCCAGGCCGCAGATCTGCTCCCCATTCCATTTGAATCTATTCATTTTTTAAAGCATTAGACCTTTAATGTTTCCAAATGAACAGGCATCGGACTTGGAGGAGAAGAAAAAGTGAGGCTTGAAACAGCAGAGCAGGCAAAGCTGTGAAATTTAGGAGCTAGGAAGTCATAGATGTAGGTTGGAAAATGGTCTATGGACTCAGTGAGGAGCCCAGCTTCCCAGCCCCTATCCAAGCAGTATGTTTGCAGCAATGATCCAGATTATCCATTTGTCTCCTTTGTCTTTTGGTATGACTGCCTCAGCTACTCTATTCTCAGGTGGCACTGCTGGGTGTCCCTGGTGTATCCTTTCTCCCCCACGCCCTTTGTTATCTTGGCATAGATATCAGCATTTCTTTTGCTGGTTTATAGTTCTGCGAGGACAGATTCCTCTCCCCACACAGCAATAAGGTCTAGGATCTCCTTTATGTTCCATGCTGGTCATTCATGGTCAGGTGTGTTGCCTGTTCTGAGGTCTGCTTTCCACTCTGGCCATACAGGAAATGAAATTAAAATTTTCCCAGGGCTTTTCCTGTTCACCTGGAGAGTAATAGAGTTGAAAGTCCTGCCCAGAGTGGACACAGCTAGGCATTGTGAGACACCCCCCGGAGGCCAAGAAAGTCAACTTTCACAGCACTGCATCTGCGCTACCATAATGTTAACCAGGCAAGGTCAAATTTAACGGTTACTCCTTGTGAAAAAGCTAGAGTACCAAAATCAACTTTAACAGTCTTTAAAATTGACTAAATGAGCTTAGTGGTCTGGACTCATTGTTTACAAATTTGACCTAATGTGGCTAAATTCCAGCTAAACTCCCAGTGTAGACTAGGCCCAAGGTACAAAAACAACAAGCTCTATTTGATTCTGCTGAAGTCAATGATGGAACTTCACTGAGGACAGGCCTACATTACCACTTATGTCAGTATAACTTATGTTGTACAACATAAAATCATAGAATACTAGAACTGGAAAGGACCTCAAAAAATAATCGAGTTCAGTCCCCTGCCCTCACAACAGGACCAAGCGTGGTCTAGACCATCCCTGATAGATGTCTGTCTAACCTGCTCTTAAATATCTCTAGAGATGGAGATTCCACAACCTCTGTAGGCAATTTATTCCAGTGTTTAACCACCCTGACAGTTAGGAAGCTTTTCCTAATGTCCAACCTAAACCTCCCTTGCTGCAATTTAAGCCCATTGCTTCTTGTCCTATCATCAGAGGCCAATGAGAACAATTTTCTCCCTTCTCCTTGTGACACCCTTTTAGATACTTGAAAACTGCTATCATGTTCCCTCTCAATCTTCTCCTTTCCAAACTAAACAAGCCCAATTCTTTCCCTCATAGCTCATGTTCTCTAGACCTTTAATCATTCTTGTTGCTCTTCTCTGGACCCTCTCCAATATGATGTTATATCTGATTGAAGTATTGTTCAATTGAGATTAAAATATGGCATATGGCCAGAAAGGGTTAACCAGCTTATAGGCTGAATGACCCATGGCCAACTTTTAAAAACTTGTTGGGAACATGTTAGATGATAAATGGCCAATTTAATTAGATTAAAATAGAACTTTGAAATGCAAACTTGCATTGTTAGAGCAGTAGAATGGTAGGTGTTTGCTCAGGTCTTGTAATGTGAACAAACAATCCTACTCTGTTACTATGGCTTTGATACAAGATCAGAAGAGAATATTAACATGATAAAAATTGATTGTAGCAGTATGACTGTTGATGTGTCTTTTTGAAGGCCATGGTAAACTGTATGTGAACTGCTTAATGGATAAGTTACCTGGTGCCTGCCAACTGACATGATGTTTGGGGAGACAAAAGGTTGTGTCAAAAGCCCATTGTGCTCTCGCAAGCCAAGAGGCTGCTGCAAAAGTATAAATTTCCTTTGGACAGAATCCTTTTTGTCTCATATCTGCTTGGATGCTCATGGGGAAAGCTGCAAGCCCTTTTCTAATAGACATTGATTTAGGGTCTCAGATCTGCTTGAGGTTTCACACAAGGGAAATCTATGCCACAAGGATGGAGGTCCCACTCACTAGCTGGAATCACCCTGGGCATTGATTTTGGACTATAACTATGGTCTAAATTCTAAAAGAACTTTTGCAACTAGAAGATCAGCATCTCTGTTATATAACTGAACTTCAAGAATTGAACATGTATCTATACATATATTGATCTTTTAACCAACACACTCTCTTTTTTAAATAAAAGATAGTTCTGTTTATAAAATTTGGCTATAAGCATGAATTTGGGATATGGACTGAAATATTAATTGATCTGGAAGGAAATGTGTCTAATCCTTTGAGATTGGAAGAACTTTATTTGACAAGAATATCTGGGTGGTGGCTGGCTACTTTTTAGGATCTGCTTGAGTTGGACTTCTGATTGGCCTATAAGGAAATACAGAAGCTGCTTTGTGCTGGCTTGGTGACTATAAATTTTGGAATTGTTACCTGCACAAATTTCTCTATCCCTTCCACACTTTAGGGACACACACCTTTACCCAATTCCTATAGCTCAAGGTGCAACCCTGTTAATTTACACACCCACCCTTACCCAATTCCTAGAGTTCAGGGAGTAACTTCCTGTGGGTTTGCAGGATCTTTTGTCACAGTAATATTCTTATTCTCTATTTATTGACAATTCCCAAGCAAGCAGAATACACATGCTAAGCATACAGTGTCATGTTCACCCATCCTGATAAAGGAAGACAGACTTCTCCTGTTGGCCAGGCAAGGTCAATCTCTCTGGATCCTAGCTGCTGCACGTCATGGTCATGCAGAGGAGTCCTGGCAGCTCTGGTCTTAGGCTGTCTTGGAGAGGAGTTCTTCTTCCAGATCTTCCCTCGTTCTTGGTCTTCCTTTCCCTTTTCCTACTTTCTTCTCCTTCTTGGGCCCCAGTTTATACAGTGAAACTTGAGTCCTGCTTAGCTCTACCATAACCAATTATTTTAGTATAATTTTACTAACCAATCACAACATATTGTAACAGAATTACCTAACCAATCATACCCCATCACCTTTGTTGATTTACACCTAGCAAAATTAATTATGCAACACACAGAGACAGTTACAAACCAGACAGAGATCACGCAGACAAACAATAGGGAAGTGAGGACAATAATCATAGAATGCGTATTTCACAACCACAACTATTGGTAAACTGTTTCTTGCCAGATGAAATGCTGTTAAGTTCTCTCTACCCATCTTGATATCTGTTTCTTTGTCTGGTGACAGTGGGTGCCATTAGAACAGGATCAGCTTCTCACAGCCTCCTGTGACACTATTTTAATGCAATTTAGATGGAATGTGAGTCTAACTCCAGGCTTTACAACTAATGGCTGCTGCTCTTCAGTCTGGCAGTAGAAGAAGGCTTTAGTTTAGGCCTTCCAATATGGTTACAGAAAAACCATATTGTTACAGAATTACCACCAGTTTGGAAGATTGACCTTCTCATTTCTTGCTGAGCACCCTAATTGAGTGACCCCCAGCTGGTTCCCATGGGACCCTGCATTTTTTACACAAACGCATGTGAAAAGTAGCAAGTCCACGCAAGTTACAGCAATCTAAGTGTGGTCCACACCAGTGCTATGCTGGTGAAAGAAGCTCTTCTGCTGACATAGCTCCTTCCTCCCATTCAGGTGGAGTTATTATACCGACAGGAGAGCTCTCTCCCACTGGCACAGAGCATCTTCACCAGATGCACTTCTACTGCAGAATAGCCATAAGAGTGGGGTGATGACACAATGCCAGAAAGAATGCTAGAGTCTGCCTGTTGTCCAACTGCATTTTTAAGAATTTTTTATGAGAATATTAAAGTGTTTCTCCCCACCAACCCCAAACCATTCCCCAAGACTTTACTCACGAATGTAAATAGCTTTAATGATAAAATGTGTAATTTGAAAGCCTGAGATCATGGAACATGAGCTCTGTGGAGAGATTGGTTGAATAAATGTATTTGGTTGCATCTGCTAATAGACAGAGGAGACTAGTTTTGGCTTGTTCCCCATTCTAATGGTGAAAATGTGTGGCTTCTACCCCAGAGAATGCAAATATATGTGTAAGATGCCAGATCAGTAGTCCTTGAGACTGAAACCTCCTTTTAAAGTTGCTTTCTTGAGGCCTGATCTCCAATCCCCTGAAGGCAATAGAAAGACTTTATGGTCCATCAATGGCTGTTAGACAATTTCAGGTCTGAGACTGTATGTACCCTTTACAAGTCTCTACCCATTCAGATTACATATATATATAGTTACTCCTTTTGACCTGAATGGTTAGCCAATATGTATGTGAGTTGTTTCTGCTAGGAGGAGAAAGTCACATATTTCTTTGACACAATCCTGTTTGCTTACAAAGAATGTACACAAAGTCATGATGCCCTGGACATAGTAAGAACTGAACAATCAGAGACAGGTTCTTTGCTCATGGTACCAAACCTTTTCCTAGCTAGCACGCTGTTTAAAAAAAAAAGCACTCTCACTCTCTTAAAAATATACATGCACATACCTGCACCAAGCAATACCTAGCCCTCTGCTTTTGCATTCAGTCCCCAAAGAAATTCCTCTGTTCCAACAGGTTAGCTTATGACCAACCTGCCACGTGTCCTGTGTTTTGGATGGGGGTTCCTAATGTTTTAACAACCTTATTCCAAAAAGATGTGTAAAGTAATGCACATTGACAAACATAAACCCAAATATACATACAAAATTATGGAGCCAAATTTATGTTATTACTCAAGAAAGAAATCTTCAAGTTATAGGTAGCTCTCTGAAAACATCTGCTCAATGTGGCACTGCAATAAAAACAAAAGCTAACAATTTCAGGAAAGGGATAGATAATCAGAAAAAATATAATACCAGCTATTAATCCATGGTATGTCCACACCTTGAATACTGCATGCAATTCCAGCCACCTCATCCCCAAAAAGATATATTACAATTTGAAAAAGTACAGAGAAGGGCAACAAAAAGCATTAGAAGTATAAAACAGAGTCCATATGAGGAGAAATTTTAAAGACTAGGGCTGCTGTTCTTAGAAAAAGAGACTAGCGGGAGGGCTGGATATGATAGAAGTCTATAAAATCATGATTTGTGTGGAGAAAGTGAATTAGGAAGTGCTATTTATCCCTTCACATAACACAAAAGCCAGGGATCACCAAATGAAATGAATAGGCACCAGATTTAAACATAAGAAAGTACTTCTTCACACAGCACACAGTCAACCTGTGGAACATGTTGCCTGGGGATGTTGTTAAGGCCAAAGGTTTTACAGGGTTCAAAAGAATTTAAGTTTGTAGAGAATAGGTCCATCGATGGCTGTTAGACAATTTCAGAGATGCAACTCCATACTCTGGGTGTCCTAAATCTCTGAATGCCTGAAGCTTGGACTGGATGAGAGGGATGGATAACTTGATAATTGTTCCATTCTTTTCCTTCTCTCTGAAGCATATGATCGCTGTCAAAGACAGGATACCGGGCTAGATTGGTCTGACCCAATATGGTCATTCTTATATCCTTATGAGTTTAACTGCTTCTTGAGTTTATTTATCAATTTCAGTGGGGTTTCACCTCATCTCCATCATAACAATGAGGGTTTGTGCTAGAATGCTTCTTAACAGAGATCTTCCCAGTGTTCAGGCAAAACTTCCCAAATGAATGGAATATGCTGACCATTTGATATAGAAATATATGAAGTCATAGTAAAGATTTTGCAAAATTATGAAGATTTTTCTATGTCTGTTGGAAAAGGAAGCTAAAATCCTATGGAGTACTGCAGTGTGTTATCAATGATGTTATAGGCAATATGCAGGCAGAAAAGAATACACACACCTTTCCCCTTGACTTACTATTTCAATGATTTAGGGATTTTGGGTGGATGGGATGTGTCCGGTCACCTTAAATGTCACTATATACAGTTTTTGTTTGGTAATTTCCTCAGAAAGGTTGCCGTCTGTACTCTAAAGGCAAAGAACAACATTTCTGCCCAGTCTGATTATTATCAGTGTGAGAATCATCATCACACTGTTTTTGAGCTCTAAGTAATTAAAAATGAAATAGATTTGAAATGTTGACTTCTCTCTAATGTTTTTCTCTCTGTATTTGACTACTACTCAGCTCAAAACAGTTTCTTCTGCTCCTCAATTTTTTCTTGTAGTTATAGCACCTTAGTAAAATGCATCAGCTATAATTGACGAAAATACCTTGTAATTAAGAAAACCTATTAATCATGATGTATTATTTGGAGCCAGACTAGGCCAACTGAGTGAGAGATGCTTCAAGCCACTGAACACTGAAAGAAGCTCTTAGCATTGTCTCAATTCTGCATCCCATGAACTTCTACAGTGCAAACTGATTCAAATTTTAACTGCTTGCTTAGCACTGCATACCATAGGTCCCAGCTTTATGAGCTACTGTGGGGTGCTTGACGCCGAACTCCATCCCAGGTCCCACCCACCACTCCACTCCTTCCCTCAGTTTTTTTAAGACATCTTAATTATGTCACATGTTTAACTTCAAGTGCAGAAGGAGCCCTTTTAAAATTACTTAGGGTATGATCCTGTCCCATTGTAAGTCAATGGGACTATCACCATTTACTTCAATGGCAGCAGGAACAAGCCCAAATTGCTTATAGTTAAGCATGTGCTTAAGTGCTTTGCTGGATTGTTGCCGAAACACTCAGTCTTTTATAGTAGTCATTAATCATCCTGCTTATGTTCCAGTAGTTATGCTTCTGCGTGCAAAAATGTAAATTGCTTTTCTAAAGCTGCGTGTACCAAGCACAAATAATGCATTCCTAGCATTTTACATGATTTCTGCAAACATCGTCTTGCAGAGTTTCATATATCAAAATGCAGTGAAAAGCGGCAATAAGCTTGCCTGAAAAAGATGGAATTATTATCAGGGCACTATCTCTACTTTGACAAGGATAACACATTTTCCTATTCCATTTTACTTACACACACACACACACACACACACACTATTTGTCAAACACAATACACTTTTGAATAACTATGAAATGTAATTTATTCAAATGCACAGAATGAGCAAATTCACACTTAGTTGTGAAATATTTTTCACAGACAAGTTTCTCCGAAATTTACAAATAAAAGGCATTCATGGGAGAAGCCTGCTATGTCTGTCTCTTACTGAATAAGAGTCTTTTTGTAAAACTGTAGATTATGTCATGTGAACTCAGAAAATATTTTGAGGCATATTCTCCTTTTGATGAGTAGCATTTTTGTCCCTTCTTTGGATTCTAAGGCCCTCATAAGAATTTACAGTTCTTCTGTTGACTCCCCATTGATTCAGATGCTAAAACCTTGCATTAAGACTCAAAGTAAACACTGATGAATCATGCAGGCATGTGGGATCATTAAGCTCAAACCAGAACAGAAGGATATTAGGGATAAGGATAGAAATGTAGCCGTGTTAGTCTGGGGTAGCTGAAGCAAAATGCAGGACAATGTAGCACTTTAAAGACTAACAAGATGGTTTATTAGATGATGAGCTTTCGTGGGCCAGACCCACTTCCTCAGATCAAATAGTGGAAGAAAATAGTCACAACCATATATACCAAAGGATACAATTAAAAAAAAGAACACATATGAAAAGGACAAATCACATTTCAGAACAGGAGGGGGATGCGGGGGGGGGGGGAGGAAGGAAGGCAAGTGTCTGTGAATTGACGATATTAGAGGTGGGGAGAGTGGGATGTTTGTGAGTTAATGGTATTAGAGGTGATAATTGGGGAAGCTATCTTGATAATGGGTAAGATAGTTCAAGTGTTTGTTCATTCCTTTTTGGAGAGTGTCGAATTTTAACATGAATGACAGTTCAGAGGATTCCCTTTCAAGTGCAGATGTAAAAGGTCTTTGTAGAAGAACGCAGGTGGTTAAGTCATTGAGAGAGTGTCCTTTCTGGTTAAAATGGCAAGAAACTGTTTTTTCTTTGTGATCTTGTCTGATATCTGTTTTGTGGGCATTAATCCTTTGGCGAAGTGTCTGAGATGTTTGTCCAATGTACATAGCAGATAAGGGCACAGATTAGGGATAAGGGCACAGAGTAGATCAGGCATGTCAAACTCAAAGCCTATTGAGAGCCGCACAAATGAAAACTGATAGCTTCAAGGGCCACCTAGGGTTCCCAGATGGTTTATCGAGGGGGGCGGGGGAAGCATTTTTAGGTGCCAAGCAGAAGGCACCAATACCGGACACCTAGCAACCCTAGGGCCACCAAATAAAATGTACTTTGTCAGAAAGTTGTAGTTATTTATTATTATAATTATGTTTTAGGTATATTTTATAATATTACAATAATTTGACGTGTACAATTGTTATTTGCTCATATTAAATGATTGTTAAATTAATTTTACATAATTTTTAATTTAAATATAAATTTAAGGTACTTTTAAATTTTGTATATGATGCATAACTTGTTTTGTTGAAATAAAAACAAGTATAGACTATGGTTAATCAAATAGAGCAGGCTTCTGTGAAAATTTCAGATACTTTGTAAGTTTGAGATTTTGCATAAAGATATAATTATTCATGATATAAAATTAATATCCATTTTGTCATTTTATTTGGGAATACATAAAAAAGAAAATATTAAAAAAATAATCCCTTCCTCTCCCGCAGAGCCAGACACTCCCATACCCCCATTCTAACCAAATCCCTCTCAACTCCCCCAGAGCCAGGCCCCCCCAACCTAATGCCTCGCTCCACTCCAGAGCCAGCCCCCATATCTAATGCCTCCCCCCTCTCTCAGCCCCTCCCTCCCCACCCCAACCTAATACCTGGGTCCCGGAGTCAACGTTGCTGCCTGAGGCGATGTGGCGGCATGAGCATAGTGACCAGCTGTGAGCGCCTGCTGGAGTGCCCAGCCGGCCATGGGTGCTTGTGCAGAGCGGCCCAGATGGCCGTGAGCAGTTGCTGCGGTGAGCTGTGAGCAGCCACTTGGCTATGTGATCCGAGCGGCCAGTGGGCCGCATTTTATTATTTTATAAAAATGTTCTGGTGGGCCGCAAAAAATTTCAATCAGCCGCATGCAGCCCGCCAAACGTCAGTTTGACATGCCTGGAGTATATCATGGAAGAACGGTAAAGCTCAGGATGAGTTAACAGATTAACTGTTTTTGAGTAACCAATTACAGCAAACCCTTTGAAACAGGTAAGTTTTAGACAAAGACTCATGATCTGTGTACTGTGATTAAGTCAGGAGAGAAACTGGAGATAAGCTAGTTTCAGTGAAACCTGATTTACTTTTAGTTCATAATTTAGTTACTGAATTAAAAAACAAAACAGAGATTTCATTCATCTCTTTCCCTCCCTGACGCTGATATTTTTTAACTGTGATTTAGGAAAAGCCTTGAAAGCTAAAATACTAAGTCTGTCACACCACTGATCCCAGGGGAGAATTTAGAGGTTTTTTATTACTACAGTACATTAATGGTACATTAGGAAGACAGGTGAACGATGCTGCCTTTGTAAAATATATGGTAGCTAAAGTATATATAATTTACCTTCACAATAGGTCAGCTAAACCCAACAAGCTTCCAATTAAGTTTCAATGATGGCAAATATTCCTCTTTTGGGAGGTTAGAAAGGTGCATACACAAGCATGTGAGTTGCTCCATCTAACTCCAAGTAGTAATATCTGGTATAGCAAGATCAAGTCTCTCATCTAAACATGGAAATTGACAGAAAAATATAATGGCAATATTTTAAAAGCAAATCCTGTCCGTGCGCTAACTGGAACTCAAACCAGAAACGTCAGCATCAGCTGAAGTTATTCTGCAATCATTTTCCTATGCTATCTCATGTGTCAGAAATGCAGGATAACCAAGCCAAGTACAAAAGGCCATTATCTATGGAGCTACACTCCATGGAAAGCCTAGCTGAGCACTGCACTAAGAATACTTTGTCCTTTCAAATTTGTACAAGAGTGATAAGCTAAGTTTAATTAGAGGATGTTTGGCCTTGGCCAGTAATTTCACAGCCATAAAATGTCAGCAGTTCTGTTTCATAATATTTGCTGCTGAACACATTCTTTGGGTTTTCTCGGAAATACCGAACTTTTGATTCGAGAGACACTGCTGAGGAGAAAAGACTGGGAAAGCAAGCGCAGTAAAGAGAAAATCTCTATAACATACAAACTCTTCTCTTTGTTTGTCTCTCCACCTAGGTATGGCTGACATGATAGAATGGAATCTGTGGAGAATGGGGTCTATTCACTTTGAGGAGAACAGAGTCAGCCTCTATTATGTATTTCATACATTTTACCATTTAGTTCTGATTTATATCATTTGAGGGGGGCTCCCCCCCCCTTTACTGATGCTCACTGAGAATGCGTTGGATAAAGTCAAACCATCGACAACTCTGGAGCAGTAACACCACAAGTGAAAGCAAAATGCCAAATCTGTATTTCAGCTTTACCTTATATACTTTGTCAAAGACATAAAATGCCATCCACTTTATCTGTAAATTAAAATGAACAAAAGAAGGTGTGGTTTTCTTTATATCTATTTGACATTATCCACCTTAAAAGGTTAGGAAAAGTAAGCTTGCTGCCAAATGCAGGCAAGGCATGGACAAGCTAATTTAAAAGGCTATGACTATGGGATAGCGATATGCCTCAAGCTTTTAAGCTGCAAATTCAGTCATACATTTCAGTGTGGGTCAGTGCTGAGTAACAAAATACAATGAATAGTAGGCTCCGACTGTCTCCAGCTGCACAGGAATAGAGTGCATGTCTTGAGGAATATTGGAATTGGAGGGGCAGACAATCTGAACTTATGACTGTAAACCTTTATGAGTATTTTATGGGAGAAGATGCTACAGGAATACATACTCTGTAAACCCAACAAGACAGCTAGCGACATGCATGCAAAGGCACTTTACTCCATTCCACATTCAGACGCTGCCAGCTGATGCAGGTCCCAGAAGCACTCACCAAACTCCTTAAAAACAAGTGAAATCGTGGAGAAAAAGGCATTCTCCTACTCATGCCCAATCCAAATATTAAATCCTGTGTGATGAGTTATCCTACCTCTTTGAGTCATGGGAAAGTCCTGAGCTGTTACCAAAGGGAGCCAGGGGGCAAAAAGAATGGTCACTTACCTTACTGGAACTGGTTCTTTCAGGTGTATCCATGTGGATACCTCCCTTGTGGCACACGCACACCATCTAGGAATCTTCTAACCAGCAGTGTCTGTTGGGGCTTCATATGTGCCCTGCATGCCCTCAGCCTCCCTGCCAAGGACAACATCACCTACAGCATTCATCCCTCCAGCCATTACTCAAGTTTCTTCTCCACACATAATTCCAAGTAAAAGAAAAAGCAGCAGGAGTGAAGGAAGGTGAGTTATGTGATCCATGTGGACAGAACATCTCAAAGACCCACCTCATTTACCTTGAGCTCAGGCAACTTCCTGTGTATGCTTTAGCTGTGTCCCTTGTCACATAAGTAGTCATATGTGTGGCCTGCAGCTCAGCAGGCTAGGATGGACATTTCTATCCCTGGAGTATACAGTTTAGCGTAGCCTGGGACAGCAGCTGGCCCTTACCAGCTTTAACCCTTGCCATGAGCTGGGAAACTACTAAGTGGTAAATACGTTTGACCTTGGTCTCAGCTCATGAGAATGTTGAAAGTGGTTGGTTTGCGACAATGGTAGTGAGGAGTGCCTCTTCTATCTCTTTCCAAATGGTGCAGAAGTCGTCCTCTATGGCAGCAGCTCAACATATCGAGGGAGTCACATACGTGGAATCCCACATCTAGCCATCATCTGTATCATGACTGATTATTGTTGCTCTTTGACCTGGCTATGTGAAACACCCTGCAGCTGTAGACATTTCAACACACGTCTTGTATACATTGTCTGGTCCTTGTTGCACATAGGGTGTTATCTGGGGTACTGGCTGACTGTACTTGCATCCTTGTTTTGATGGCATGGTGGGGACATGCCCGATGAAGTTGTGAGATCAGTGGTCATCCCTGGAATGACTTTTTGTCCCCAGCATCTTGTTGGTGTTGCATGGCATTGTTGAAGTTATATAGATGACTGCAGGCCCACAATAAGAGGTTTGGTGGGACAAAGGGTATGGGGTGCGGGAAGCAGTGTTCCCTCTAAGCTGCGCAGCCGCACAGCTTCACAAGTGATTAATCAGTCCCACCCAGTAAGAGGCTCAGGGCCCCTGTGCATGGAGCTGACTGACTGGGCGGGGCTGATTGATCACCTGTGAAGCTGCCCTACAGCTTAGAGGGAACACAGGCAGGGAGTGCTGCAGCACTTCCTGGTTTGAAGTGTTTTTCATTATATACAGGGCTTACAGTTTAGTTCAGTGTCTGTCAGTATCCCCACTGTAAAAATTCTTCCAGCCCCCTCTCCCAATGGCAAATGAAAGATTGTAGCTGGATTCTTCCAGTTACTATTCCTGTAGTGACTACTTTCCAGAGCAATGAGGAGTCCCGTGGCACCTTAAAGACTAAGACTAAGAGTATGTCTACACTGCCACCCTAGTTCGAACTAGGGTGGCTAATGTAGGCATTTGAACTTGCAAATGAAGCCTGGGATTTAAATATCCCAGGCTTCATTTGCATGTTCCCAGAAGGGCGCCATTTTAAAATTCCCGTAGTTTGAACTATCTGCCCGCGGCTACACGCGGCACGGACTAGGTAGTTTGAATTAAAGCTCCTAATTCAAACTACCATTGCCGCAGCTCTGTGTTGGGGTTGGGGGGGGGGCAGAGGCAGTGCTCTGTGCTGGGGGAGAGGCATCTCTCTGTGTGGCAGCCCTGAGCCCCTGCATGGAGATTGTTAGACAGCTGCTTAGCTGTGCAGAATTAGCAGGAACTTAGCCCAAGACCTCTTCTAATGTTCTGTGTGGTTTCAAATATGAAAGCCACTGCATTGGCAAGATAGGCATAGGATAAGACCTAAGATTTTGCATGTGTATGATTTAACTTGTCTTCTTGCCACTTATAGTAAGAAAAAATACAATAAAGTAGGTTGTCGATGTTTTAAAACAGGACTTATTTACTTTTTTTCTTTTTATTTACCCTTTTATTTTTTTATTTGCAAAAATACACTCAATTAATAAAATGAAGACTATTTACCACAGCTGATCTCTAAATGCCAATCTCCAAACACAATTTCAAAGCCACAGGAACGTAGAAAATCTTTCAGTGGGATTTTACATTCCAGTCCATTCGCTATTTACATTCCACAGGTGGGACATTTGCTCATAGTAACGGTGAAAGTTCAGATAGCAAAACCAAATCTTGTAGCTCCATCACATAGAATGACCTTTAGCTCTTCCCCAAGGTTCAATTCTCTTTGTAGTGAGCAGCTGGGCCAGTCCACTCAGCAGCATGATGAAGATAGTGAAAGCCATCACAAGGACATAGTGGCTAATGCTACAACAGAGAAAGTTGCAGATCAGATACAACAAAAATATTTCAAACCTTTGTAGAAGAAAACGGAATTAGTCAAGTAGCCTTGGTAACAATTTTATAACATAATTATGGGACCAACCATGTAGATTATATAGTGAGGCTTACTGGTGAACAATTCCAAGGAGATGAAATAGTGTATTTTTAAGAGATGTTTTATCATATTGAAATTGGCTGCCCTTTCATTCATATTCCATTTAGTAGCTCATCTACTTCACTTTCATGTTCCTCCTGTACTCTTGGATGAACATTATACAGGCCTGATTACTCACTGCAATTTAAATGATCACTTTGTTCTTACTCCTTAACAATATCTAAAGTTTATTACCTAACCCAAAACTACACTTTGTCATCTTTTTGTGTCGGTCTTCATCACAAAAGCCATTTAGCATCTCTCCAGTGTTCTTTTCCTGCACAATCACTCCCTTAGCTCTCAGTGTAACAGAAGCATTAACTCCTTCGCAGATTTCTTTTAGGGTTTTTAAAAATTTGTATTTAGTTCCTTAGCTACTTGCCAACTAAGAGCCAGACTCACCTCTTGTGCACCTCTAACATACATACAGGTGATAGCACCTGGGCTAGAAGAATGTTTGCAAAGGGGGAAATCAGCTGGAAAAGGACATTAACTGAAGATGAACACTAATTCTAAAAAAAGATTTAAGTGGTCCCAATGCTAGCTAAGGAATCCACACCCCAGTAAATGTCTGTATTTTTTCAGTGGTTTGGGGCGATTTCTATTAGGGATGTTAGGAAGCATGTTGACTACACGATTAATCGATAAGGGTTAGCACTGCAACCACTTAGTCCCAGCTCATGTCAGGTCCCAGCAACTATTCTCGCTGTGGCTCTATACTAGAAGCCATTTAAGAGACCATGTGCGGCAGGCTGGCTCAGTCCCCTCTTCTGCAGTGGGAGTAGTTGCTGGGACCAGGCGTGACACGGGACTGAGCCAGCCTGCCCATGCGCCAGCTCTTAAAGTGCTTCTAACGCAGGGTAGTTATTGTGTCCCAGCTCCAGCCTGGACTGAGCCAGCCTGTCATCCAACCCACTACAAAATTACTTGCAGAGCTGAGAGAAGGTGTTGCATGTAGTCGACAGTGTTAACCGATAAGCCACCACATCACCTCATACCTTTTGCCTTGGCTATTTAGGTTGTAAGATCTTTGAGGCAGGTAGTGATTTGTAAGTTTGTACACGGCCTCATACAATGGGATTGTTACCTCTTTTGGGATCTCCCTCTGCTACTGTAATATAAATCAGGATGGGAGGAGCTTGAATCTGATTTGAGCCAACTCTACGTACTTTTCCCAGGATTATAAGCACAGCTCAGTGTATTCCATGGTCATGGAATTTACTTCAGAATCTAGCCTTTGCCACAGAGATGAGCTCCAGAATCTAAACTTTCATGATTAAAACCCCCGAGATTACTCACATTTAACTGGACTTCTTTGAGATGCACCCCATGGTTGCACCAGTTACAGTGCACCTGTGGACTACAGCTTTGATCAGAGATTTTTGGTAGTAGTGCCTGTTCAGCCATGCATGCACCCCATGCATCCTCATACCTCACATTAGGTTTTTGGGGGCTGTCTGGGTGAATCAGCCTCAGTTCTATCTCTACTACAAAAACCCACAAGGGAGACTCTAAAGCAGACAGAAAAGAGGGTGGCTAGTGTAGCACCAATAGGGACACATATTTCAAAGAACTTCATTCACTAACCAAGATGAGTAATTCTTCTTCGAGTAGACTCCCTTTGGATGCTCCACTTCATGTGACTCCCAAGCAGCACCCCTATTAAGGAGGTCAGAGGTTTGGAACAGACTCCAATACAGAGGAGAGAATTGTATTGCCTCCAGCAGCATCTGATTTTGCTGCAGGTACCAAAGTGTAATGATTAGAAAAGATATGAACATGACCAATTTGCCACTCTATGGATGTCTGCAACTGATACATCCTTTGAACATGAGTTCTAACAAATCTTAATACAACCAAAAATCCATCTTGATTACTTTTTTAAAAATTACCAAACCCTTGCTTCTGTCTGCAATGGAGCAAATAATCCAGGAGACCTTCTAAATGGTTTGGTCCAAAGTACAAGGCTAATGCCCTCCGGATATTTAGAATATGGCTTTTTGAGCAACACAGTGCCGTTTTTTGATGAGGAGGGGTGGAAATCTAAGAGATGAATGGTTTGATTAATATAAAATTCTGAGCATCCTCATCTAACTTGGAATGGACATGAACAAGCATTCAAAGAAGAATTATTGCTACAACAGTCACAAAATTTTTGTTGCTTTACATATCTGTATATAGAGCTGGGGTTTAAAAGCAGTCTATGCACTCCATTGGGGAGAGGGAGTGTCAGGAAGTATTTTGAATAGAATCCTCTTCCCCAATGTTGGACAGGAAGGCTATGTCTACACTCGCGGCTTCTTGCGCAAGTAATATGCAAATGAGGCTAAGCGTGAAATATCGCTGAGCCTCATTTGCATACCTAATGAGCCACCATTTTTTTCAGAAGAGGCTCTTGCGCAAGAAGGAGCGTCTACACTGTCCCTTCTTGTGCAAGAAAAACCCTCTTGCGCAACGCTGTTACACCTATTACTTTTCAGGAAGAACGGCATTGCGCAAGAGGGTTTTTCTTGCGCAAGAAGGGGAAGTATAGATGCTCCTTCTTGCGCAAGAGCCTCTTCTGAAAAAAATGGTGGCTCATTAGGTATGCAAATGAGGCATGGCGATATTCCACGCTTAGCCTCATTTGCATATTACTTACGCAAGAAGCCGCAAGTGTAGACATAGCCGGACTGTTTTTTTGTGTTCCTAAATGTAGGAGAGAGGTCATCTCTTGCTCTAGCAATTGATTATGAGATGGATCCCTGAGGAAAAGGCAATGGGCAGGACAGAGAGATTTGAAATGGATAGTGTAATTAAATGTTATGGCTTCCAAAACCTGTTTATCTGATATTACGTGGTCCCTCATCCCCTCCCCCGCAGTTTTGTTCAATAAACCCAATTTCTATTTTTGAAAAAAAGTGTATTTTATTTGACATCAGGAAGGTGGGCTAGCGAGGGATAAGTGGAAAGACGTCAGGGAGGAATGGGGCATGAGCCCCTGGTGGGGAGGACCGGAGAGGCTCTGAGGGCTCCTTGGTGAGGACACTCTCCTGCAGGGCCTCCTGGATCCTGATGGCTCCCCGATGGACCCCACGGATGGCAGCCTGCAGCAAGTGCAGCCGGGCTGATGGCAACGGCCCCACGAGATGCACCAGCGTGCCCTGGGACAGCTCTGGTTCCATGTGGCCGAGTGCTGTGGTATCCCAAATGCGGGCACTCAGGGCACTCCAAGACAGGACTGCTTTGCTGACCCTCTTCGAGGTAGACAAGCAAGTAGGGAACCCTGAGAACTGTCTGTCTGGGGTGGAAGTAGAGTCCCTTTAAGCATGGAGCTCAATTAGCCTCAGGCAGCAGCCCCACACACTAAGTCCTAATCTGATGCCCTGCTGGCACTGGTTCCGGCCAGCCTTTATTTCGGTTCAAGGTCCACTCAGTGTGGACGCGCTATTTCAAAATAGCAAAATGCTATTTTTGAAATAGTTTTTGTGTATAGATGAGTTATTTCGAATTAAGTTAACTCGAATTAACGCTGTACCTTTTCCCCCCATATAGCCACAGCACAGGGAGCAAAGTACATCTAGGAGCCAAATGGGCAGAGCTACCAAAAACTTCTGATCAAAGGAGTGGTCCACGGGCATACTTTAAATGGGGCATCCACAAGGACACTACTCAAAGAGCTGTATTTCTCACCCTTATTATTGTGAAGGAACCTTCAAAATGAACCAAATGTAAAGTGATAAATGTTGCCTATACAGCCTGAAACCATGACACAGGTGATTTTTGGTCCCAACAATATATTAACTCACACCTAAAGATAACAATATAAGCATCAGCACTTAAATCCAGTGCTGATCATTTTAGCGGAAGCATCCAGCTAATATATTTATCACACAACCAGAACCTCCTTCACCTTCAAATGCTCCAGCTACTGTCTTGATACCAAACACTGCAGCTTCTCCTCTGGCAAGTAATATGATAAGTTATGGGTTCTCAATACTAAATCATTAGTACATTGGAAGTTTGCAGACAGTATTAAATATATTAACTCATTACCAGTCAATAGAGGCTCTGATACCGATTATACAATTCACTGATACATTTCATTCAATAAAAGTGAAGCTGCTGCAGGACTTCTATTTTGCCACAGATCCATGATGCAAAGTTTAAAGTCAGATCGCCATTGAGCACACAAAATTTAGTTATATGGCTATTCAGATATTTATGGCAGCTGAATTTAAGTTTTTAGAACAAAGACCATTAGTATCATTGACAGGCAGTGATTTAATGTAGTATCTTAAGGTAAATCTCCAGCCACCAAGAGATGTCATGCGTTTTCTAAATTCACTAAGGGTATGTCTACACTACAGTGTTATTTCGAAAAATCTTATTTTGAAATAGTTAATCGAAATAAGTTATTTCAAAATAACGCATCTACACACAAAATGCATTTCGAAATAGCGTGTCCACACTGAGTGGACACTGAATCGCATTTAAGGCTAGCCAGAACCAGGTCAGGAGTTACTTTGTGTGGCTGCTGCCTGAGGCTATCTGAGACCTGTGCTTAAAGAGACCCCTCCTGAACAGCAGGTTCTCAGCTTTCCCTGATTGCTTGCCTACCTCGATGAGGGACAGCAAAGCATTTTGTCTCTGAGAGCTCTGGTTGCCCTCACTCGGGACACCACAGCACTCTGCAACATGGAGCCAGAGCTGCCCCTGGGCACTCTGGTGCTTCTCATGGACGCGTTGCTGCGAGCCTGGCTGCACTTTCTGAAGGCTGCCATCTGGGAGGTCCATCAGGAGGCTGTCAGTATCCAGGAGGCCCTGCAAGAGAGCTTCCACCCTGAGGAGCACTAAGAGCCTCCCTGGTCTGCCCCACTGGGGCTTGTGCCTCATTCCTTCCTCATGACCTTCCACTTACCCCCCCCCTTTCCCCAACTTCCCTTCCTAATGTAAAATAAAAAACACGTTTTTTCATAAATACGAACTCTCTTTATTTAACAAAACTGGGGGAGGATGAAATTCTGGGAAGACAGGGGAAAGGAGGTGGGAGAGGGGTGAAGAGAGCGTTGGAGAGGGGAGGGGGAAACCTGGGAGGAGGGAGCCGGAAGGGGGAAGCAAGGGGAAGAAGTGAGAGGGAAAGCTCAGTGCTCAGGGTTGGGGGTCTCCCTGGACCAACTTGATTTTCACGCAAACCTGCTCCTGAGTTTGCATGTGGTCTTTGGTGGCCAGGCTGGCAGCCATCATGCCACAGATGGCTGCGTTCCTCCATCTAGTGCAGAGATCATGGATGTTGGGGGCATCTCCCCCAAACCTGTATAAGGTCCATGATCTCTGTCCTGGATGAGGACCCACCTTCTCTGG
Organism: Pelodiscus sinensis; assembly: GCF_049634645.1. Taxonomy (NCBI): domain Eukaryota; kingdom Metazoa; phylum Chordata; order Testudines; family Trionychidae; genus Pelodiscus; species Pelodiscus sinensis. The sequence goes on along the minus strand of NC_134712.1, from coordinate 118,914,254 downwards.
GCCCTGGAAGGCTCCTAGGAGCTGGCAGACTGCTCCTGGGGAGTGGTGGAGGGCTTGCTGCCTTATGTTTTGGGGCCACTGGGTCAGGGGCAGTGACTGCTGGCTCTGGGCTGGCAGGCTTGGAGCTGGCACCGGTACTGTGGCCAGAATCTACCCCTTTAAGGGCTCCGGGTGGGGGGAGGGAGAGGTGTTTTCTTGGTTGAGGCTAGAGTGGCCACCAGGGCACCCTGGGAAGGCTGGAGGCCCCCTATTTCAATATAATTGTCTACATAGCACTTATTTCGAAATAGCTATTTTGAATTTGGAGTTATTCCTCGTGGAATGAGATTTACCAAATTCGAAATAAGCGCTCTACTATTTTGAATTAATTTCGAAATAGCAGTTTGGCTGTGTAGATGGTAATAAAGTTATTTTGAAAGAAGGGCTGTTATTTCCAAATAACTTTGCTATGTAGACGTACCCATACATTTCAAATTAAGGATTTACAAAAGCAGTTACACCTATGTTTAACTATGGCACTTAGAGCCATCAATGCAGAAGTTTTCTTTTGCAGGAGGACTATTGAAAATGTTAGCATTTTATCTTTATAGACACTCATACCTCCTGGTGCCTCTATTTCTCCATCTCCATCTCTCTCAACACAGATGGTTCTTCAGAAAGGGCAGGTAAACTTCAAACTCCATGAAGTCTGAGTTTATTTACAAAAAGGATTCCATGGGCCATTTGCAGGTTTAATGATCTGGAATTTTTGCTTGCAGCCTCATTTTATTTGACACTAGCAGTGTCACTCACCTTCCTGACGCAATCAATCTTTGAACTACCTTTCTTCCAAGGTTGTGACAACCTTAGTTCAGAACTTGGCACCAATGGGGCATAATTTAGTTCTGTGAAGTTTAAAAACACTGTATCTATGCTTGAGAAGCCAGGACCCTGAGTAGAATGGAAGAATAAAACTATTGGAAAGGTTTCCATTGCAAAAGAAACTCTACAAAAACTGGGCTATGAATACCTGCAATGAACTGGTCCAAAAATGATCTGATTATTACCACATCAATTTTTCTATTGCATTTCAATTAAATAAAATATCATTACCATACATTATATTGCTTCAAATATGTATAAATAAATCACCTAGTACATACAGCCTAGAAATTAGTGATCATAGTCCATCTGAACACCTACTTTACAAGCCTCATAAAACTGGGACTGGATTTTTGCAAGCTACCAATTGCACATACTGTAATTAAACTATAAGTACTTCCTAAAGTAAATTAAATGGTAACTCACTGAAGACTTTTAAATGATGTACAAAAAACCACTTGTCTCACAGTGTTTCTCTATAAAGAAAATATTTTCCCCCTGCCCTAGTTTTACTTAAACAAGCACTATACTACATGTTTTAGGCTCTTGCTATGTTTTTACCAGACACGTGCAAGTTCAGAAGCTGATAATGTTGAATCTGTTTTGTCAAAGTGCACAAGGCGTTACTTAACAGCCTGGTCAGCACACTTTGGACTCGGCCATTCACAGGAGTCTTGCAATATCCAGATAACATGACCTCCTCTCAGGAGAAACACCTAACCCTAGCAACTCGGCTGCCTGCGTTAGATACTCCTTTTAAGTTTCAGGGCAGCAAAAGAAGGAACAGAACTATAATTAAAACCAAAACAATCACACACAAAAAACAAGAAAACAACTTTTCTCAACACTGTAAATGAAAAGGTGAATCCTATTCCTACCTGCTTCCATGGTATAGTGCCTGTCAGCACTTATGGACTGTATGAACCGTTCTCTACCCCAGATATAGGGCAATGTAGCACTTTAAAGACTAACAAGATGGTTTATTAGATGATGAGCTTTCGTGGGCCAGACCCACTTCCTCAGATCAAAGGTTTGATCTGAGGAAGTGGGTCTGGCCCACGAAAGCTCATCATCTAATAAACCATCTTGTTAGTCTTTAAAGTGCTACATTGTCCTGCATTTTGCTTCAACTACCCCAGACTAACACGGCTACATTTCTATCACCAGATATAGGGGGTTTTCCAAAGGGCACAATTCTGCTCAGGGGCAGCTGCATAGCACTTACAATGCTGCCAAGTCTTGTGATTTTATCACACATCTCATGGGATTTTCTTAAAGCCCTAATTTGTAGAGTCTCATGATTATGTGAAAATTTTGGCTTGCATGTAAAAAAACAAAAACAAAAGAGGTTTCCTGGATACAAGTCTGACAAACTGAAGCTTAAATACTCAGAAGGCAGACGCAACAAAGAAAACCAACATTGTGTTACTTCAGAAATCCCTTTGAAGCCAATTTCTGGCAGCTCCTAATAAATTTAAAAGGCGGAGCTGCAGTGGGGCTGGGAGCTAACCCCCCTGCGGTTCTGCAGTTTCCCCCCTTATCAACTAATTGACTTGTCAATAGGAATTCAATCGACTAGTTGATTAGCTGATTAAATGCCATTTAACATCCCTACTGAGGATTCAAGAGTGATGAATAACTCCACCCTCTCCTGCTTTGTTCTGGGACTGACCATCTCCTCAGCATCAGCTGACTTAGCACAAAGTCAGTTTAGATGGCAAAAGTGGCAAATACATACTATCACATAGTGCATATACCAGGACCAGGACACTTCATCAAGGGACCTACAAAAAATGATCTTTTTTGGGCTTCCAAAGAGATTGTTACTTGACGCCACCCCTAGCCTACTGATGAAGGACTCTTTCCAAGTTATTTTTTAAAATACACACACGACTCCTAAATGTCAAAGTCAAAGCTACATTTACAGGGTTTTTTCGATGCTTTTTCTCCCCAGTGCCACCCCTTTAAAAGAAAAAAATATGAGAGGTTGGTTCCTTCATGCATTTATACAGAAAGGAAGACTACATAGTACCATAGCCACTGCTCCAGGCATGTTACACTACACTGCTTGAATGGCTAATTCTTATCTAAAATATGAGAGACGTGACAAAGGAAAAAAATCACCCCTCTCCCCAAAAACATTGCATTAGCCAATTAAAAGCAATGCTTGTCCACCTGCTATCACTTAATGGCACTCTGCCAATATATCTGAGGCGAGCAACAACTAATACTGCAGTGATGCAGAGGCAGCTCTGCTTGTAAAATTAGTTTAATGCTGGGATAATACCGTTACTTTAAAAAAGGAACAAAAATTGTCAAGGACAATATGACGTAAGGAGGGATCACTCAATAAAAAATGGAATGTCTAGGAATGTGATGATCAGTGCTGAAAACCAGTGCGGGGGCTGGGCAGAAGTCTGAATAACAGAAAAGGCCACATAGTTGGCCTGGGAAGTAGAAAGGAGACACTCACCTCAACAGGTGCTATCGCCAGTCTATTTTCTTCTTAATGGCATATTAAGATGGATGGATGAGGCAAGGGGTAAGAGATAGGCAGGGAAATGAGGAGGGAAAGGAAAGGCAGAAGAGGAGAGACTATAGACGGGGGGGGGGGGGGCGCGGAAGGAGGGAGGAAGAAAACCGAAGAGGAGAGGGAGAGAACAGAATAGCGGAGGCAATCCATCCTGCTCAGAACAGCATCAGGCAGCCACACTCAACAGTTTTATCAAAAACAGTGACTCCGGTAGCAGGGGTAATAGGAGAGACAGAGCATAGAACTGCCTTACATACAAGGTACAACAACTGTCTTTTTTGTTCATTAAATGTTTCTATACGATATATTTCTAACATGTGGATGGAAATGACCAAGGTCTTTATTCCAGACCTTGATTTTGTATTTGGATTCTAAATCTACTGTAATTTCAGCTTCCGAATTATTTTGATCCTTCTGCCCAATCACTCCCTTAGCCTCAAGGGACCCCGACTTCACATTGAATGAATTGCAAAGCCAGTTTCTTTCAAAATGTTTGCCATAAGCTACTGATGGTAAAAAATTCACTGCAAGGGTACTGCCCCTGCTTCTCTTGTTTCAGAGCTTTATTGATAAAAGTCTTCAATTACTTTCACCAGTTTCCCCATTTAAAAACCTTAATTTTAATAAATCAGATCTAGAGTTTCTGAATTTCCAAAATTACAAGTACGTTACTATGCACACCAAGGAGTTTCATACACAGATACCTGCTAGCTATTTTACTGAATTGTTAGAAAAAATGAATTCTACTAAAGCCGCTGTGACAGCTCTTCCAGAGATTAGGGACATTGCTGCAGTTGATGAGGATTGTAGCGTTGAAAGCCTATACCACAGTTAAACAGCCCCAGAACCTGAGCCCTGCGAGCCTGACTCACCAGACACAGGCCAGCTGTGGGTGTTTAACTGCAGTGTAGACATATCCTTAGGCCAGGTCTACAGTAGGAAATTAGGTCAGTATAATTGCATTGCTCAGGGGTGTGAAAAATCCTCTGAGTGATGCAGTTAACCCGACATAGCCCTACTGCAGACTGCACTAAGTCGATGGGGGGGAGAGGGGAGGGGCCTTCTCCCACTGACATAGCTACTGTCTCCCTGGGAGGTGAAGTACCTATACCCTATGGGAGAAGCCTTCCTGTCAGAAAATGTAGTGTTTTTTATTGAAGCACTACAGTGACGCAGCTGTTCCACTGCAGCATTTTAAGTGTAGAGACACCTCTAGTCACCCTCATATAGACATAAAAACAGCTTCCTGTGCTGCATCTATGCCCCATGGATTTTGCACCTCCAGTAGGAGAGTTCAAATTATGTCTATTTCCGTAACTTCTGGCAACCCAGTTTTACTGTCGCTAAAGGTGTGGCTGCACAGTGCATCTGTAAAACCTATTCAGAATCCAGCATGTAAAAAAGGGATTTAGTAGTTTATTCTTATATTCCTGACTATGCAAATCTTTTTAAAAATTAAGACAGTCTCATTTCAACTAAAAATAAAAAATGGAGATGCTCTGTATTCTCTCTGTAAGACTGTTATTCATAATGTAATACTGTCTGAATCACATGGGCTCAGTACAGACAGATAAAGATTCAAAGACATGAAGGACACAAAAGACCATAGTTTCCTAGAGGCAGAACTTTAAAAAAAGGTAATGTGGATTCCAATGTAAATTATGCAATTTATGATTATCTCAAGTTCCTAGGATATAGGGTTTCAATAAGTATTTTTGTGCAGACCATAGAGCCTGTCACAGAAACTACTGTTAAGAATTGGGGGGGATAGCTTCACAGTGTTTACCTTAGTTTTATAAAACCAAACAAACAGCCGCCTCCCCTCCCTGAAATTCTCCTTGCAAAAGAAATTCTCATCACCTTGCAGCTGAGTATTAAACGAAAGAATGGAAACTTTCTAAAAATAAACAAACATGGCAGTTGACAGTTTATTGAGCAATGGAAATCTGTGAAAATGACAATTTACTGATCATTGTGCCATAGGGATCAGTGTTAAGGTCTGCTGTCACTTAACATCTTCATTAATGATCTGGAAGAAGGGGATAAAAACTAGCAGCCTCATTAAATTCACAAATGATACTTAATTGGTAGGAGATGCAAACACCAGTGACGACAGAGACATCACAAGGTTAGAAATACAGATATGACAAAGATAAAATTATTTGCCATTTGGGAAAATTCAAGCTAATACACGTGCAATTTTCGTGGATTTCATTAAACCTCATCCAGTCTGTTTAAGATAGCTCGGAGAGATACATAACTGGCCCCACCTCAAATGAAGGGGATATATTCCAGTCCTTCCAATAATTTGGACTTTTGTGGTTAGAGGGTTCACCAGGGTATTGTCTTTGAGTAAGGGCCTATGTGAGAGACAGATAGCTTAAGCAGAAAGACTACAGAATGGCTTTCTTTCCTCATCTGATTCTGCCTATCTGACACATCTGGAAAGAACGTGTGGATTTGGAAGACGCTAGAGAGATGCTCTGAGTCAGAATATTGACTGAAAGTTTGGTGCTATGAGCAAGGAAGTGGTCTCCTATGTTTGGTTCCTCCTGTGTTTGGAGAAGCAGGGCTTTGGTATTCGGCTTGATGCAGACTCTATCATCAATTTCTTGTCACTACTGGGTCTACCTACAGATCACCAAACTAACTAGCTGTGCATATTAAAAGGGGTAACATTACCAAAGGTACAAAAGGAGGAGGGAGGAGAAACATAGGAAACTGATGCTGAAAAAGACTTGGTGTGATAGTGACCAGTAAATCAGATACGGATATAGTATCTGCAGTGGGAGATGCCAGTAGAAAAGACAAATGCAATTTCAGGCACACATCTTTCACCTTTGGCAGGGATGTAATGCTCTAGTCTCTTTCTGTAAAACTGTGGTGAGAGCACTCCTGGAATACTGGACTCAGTTCAGGATAGCTCCCTTTCAGAAAGGGATAGACAAACTGAAGGGAGATTAGGTAAGACTGAATAGTTTGAGGACCATGATTTGTCTTGTGAATTAAAATTAAGATACTTGACAAAACATCAGAGTTGATGGGATTAAAGGGAAATATTACAAATATTCAAATGTATATATACCGTTTACAAGCTATTCTTACTCTCTTTCTGCAGCTTGGCTTTATTGGTAATTCAGATAACAGTAACAGAAAATAATCTTCACCTGAAGCTTTTTCTCCAAGCTTCGGTGTCCCTATGGGTCTCCCTGAAGGAGTTTCCCTCTAACTGTCACTCCAACCCCCTCCAATACTTCTAGACTGGTTCTATCTGTTGTAACCTTAGCGTAACTCAGAAGCAATTACTTTCCATCAGAGCTGGTTGGGAAGGAAAAAAGGAATCGAAATGTTGCAAGCTTTTTTTTGTGTGCTATTGCCTCAAGAGCTGGCAGTGACCCATATATAGCTGCCTAACACTTCCCTTTATAAAAGATTCTTGCAACCATTTTTTTCAGAAGCACCAACACCTTATTGTTTCCAAAAGGCTTTTAAAATGTGATAGGAGGTAAAGTCCTCATGCTGGAGAAGAGTCTTTTCTTTGTCCCGTGAATTTCTATTCAGCTTTTGCTGAGAAATAAACTATTGAAAATCATGACTCACACTTACATTTCTCAGGAACATTTTTGCAGCATCCACATAATAAGTGAACAAGAAAGTTTCAGTGCTAAAGTCATACTACTACCAAAGCTGCTGTAGAAGGAGGGGTGGGGAAAACTGAAGCAAGATTATTCTCCATCTCCCTGCCCCCCACCACGCTGGCAATCTTCTCTGAACCCAACATGTGTCCCCACTGGTCTCTGCAATAACCAGCTTCCCCTGTTCCCACTAATGCACTTATAGTTTTGAAGTTCAAGCAGCAGAGGTCTATACTCAGTGCTGAACATTCAGGCTACGTCTACACTGGCCCCTTTTCCGAAAGGGGCATGCTAATTTCACAGGTCGTAACAGGGAAATCCGCGGGGGATTTAAATATCCCCCGCGGCATTTAAATAAAAATGTCCGCCGCTTTTTTCCGGCTTTTAGAAAAGCCGGTAAAGAACGTCTACACTGGCCCCGATCCTCCGGAAAAAAGCCCTTTGAAGTAGGAATAAGAGATCCTCCGGAAAAGGGCTTTTTTCCGGAGGATCGGGGCCAGTGTAGACGTTCTTTACCGGCTTTTCTAAAAGCCGGAAAAAAGCGGCGGACATTTTTATTTAAATGCCGCGGGGGATATTTAAATCCCCCGCGGATTTCCCTGTTACGACCTGTGAAATTAGGATGCCCCTTTCGGAAAAGGGGCCAGTGTAGATGAGCCCTCAGTGTTCAAAACACCACTAAGGATGCATGATGGGGGTTGGGGGGACAGTTTCAGTTGCACCTTTTAAAAAACCCTTAGGAAATTGCGTACAAAAAAAGACATTAAAAGAATGTTCTTTAGGTTGCAAAGCCAAGTACACAAAAGTTAGAAAATGCAAAATGTAAGCTTTCCTATACATTCTGCCTCCTGATGCACATGTTTTGAGATACAGTCTTTACCACAGGATTCTTAAATCACTCAGTACACAGGATATATATACACACAAAGGAGCAGAATACAGGTTGAATGTAATCTGCTCCTGGGGAGCACACTTCACCTCTTGCATCAAATTTAGCTTGGCAGAAGGTCATGCCCAAGGTGATGCAAAAAACATTTAACAGCTAGAAGTACTACATTCTGAAGATCAGAAAAAATAAGGTGGCTGACTTTTCATATTTTTAGAGGGTTTTTTTCTCCCTTTTTGGTCAGTCAAACTAATTTGTACCTTTGCTTACTGTATCCTAAGAATCACTATAAACAGGACATCCCTCTGGGCTTTCACATTTCATTAACGATTTATTTCTAATGGCTTGTCTCCACTATGTGGTGGATCAATGCCATGGTGATCGAGCCACCAGGTGTCAATTTAGCAGGTCTAGTTAAGACCACTACAATGACCGCTGATCGCTCTCTTATCAACTCCGGTACTCCACTAGAATGGAATGAATAAGGAGAGTTGACAGGAGAGTTTCTCCTGTAGACCCAACGTGGTATGGATCCCACAGTAAGTTTATCTAATCTATGTCAATTTGAGTTACGCTACTAATGTTAGTGAAATTGTGTAGCTTAGATTGACTTGTCTCCATAGAGTAGACCTACCCTTAATCTGTGCGTGTGTGTGTTCTTAAAGGACCAAATGAAGAGACCATTTACTCAATCATAAATTGAGAACATGAGAGTATGATGATAAAATACTCTTCCACCAACTTAATCTATTGCAATTTACTTACACTGGGAACTTTGGAAATGCAGCTAAGAGCAAAGGCTCAAATTAACTGAAAACAGGCAGGAGTGGGAGAAGAGTAAATATACTTTACACAGCATGCAAAATAATAATAGGTTACTATTCAACTTTTATTTGAACAAGTGTTTCATGTGATAACTGGTAGGATTTATAATGCAACAGTTTCTATTAAAGACACACTAACAAGCTATTTCCATGATTTACTTAGGATTTCTAAACAGAGAGCGGTCCTGTGCTACCTTAGTCTCTGAGGGTGCATTTACACTGCACCCTTAGCTCAAAATAAGCCACGCAATTTGAACTAAGCAAATTGCTTAGCTTATTTCAAGTATATTTTGAAATAGCTTATATTGTAATTTGGTGCTGTCTATACAGTGCCAAATTTTGAAATAAATCATTATTCTGAAATGAGTTAATCCTTGTCGAACAAGATTTACAAGAACGTCAGAATAGCACGCTCATTTTTTCAAAAGATATTTTGAAATAAGAGGCATGCTGTCAAGATGCGGAATAGCTATTTTGGATACCGGAAGCATCCCGAAATAGCGCCGCAACGTAGATGTAACCTAGGGTGCCACAGGACTGCCCATTGTATTTAAACATACGGACTAACATGGCTACCGCTCTTAGTATTTCTACCACTGTTTTGGAAGTCTACATTTGAAATTTGTACTTCTAGTGAAATATCTCCTTCCATTCTGCCTATGCCAAATAAGGCTCTGTGGCTCTATGCTGCACTGGATTTTATGATGGGGAGACCAGAATAGATCACATAGCAGGATTTTGGGGAAGGGTTCTATATTAGGCAGAGCCCTGATTTCCATGACTTACATTTCTTCCCCATGAAAAGTCATGGCACTGGTCAGCCTTTCCAGCCTTTCCTACATAAATTTGGATCTATGACTGCACAATGTAGGAGTGCATGGAGATTTAAACAGCTACCAATAATTAAACAGGTTTTAACAATTTCAACTGTAAAATACAGATTTGACATCTCATACTTTCCAGTGTTGAACAATAAAAGTAATTAAAATTGTGTGACATGCCTCTTCCATTTAAAAAAAAAACAAATATGATTTTTTGCATCTTTTGCCATACTAAATCCATGATTTCTCCCACTTTTTGTCATAACTGCCCACCAATCTTGAACATGAGTTTTAGGATGATGACATTATTGGAGACAGGAAAAGCAACAATGAAACTGGGCTTGGGGGAGAAGGTCAAGTGGTTTGGAAAGAACTACAGGAATCCTAACAGATAAATCTTTGCACCTACCAACTTGAGGCTATCCTTTTTAGAAAGTTCTGGAGGCAGATATACTGTACCTTGTTCCAATATCCAGCCAGCTTCCATAATCTTTAACCAAAAAGAAGAAGTGCTATGAAATAAGAAAATAATTTGGTTTAGTATATAAACATTGCACAACTTGAAAGACAAGACTACCACCAATGTTTTCAGTTTGTTTATTTCAGGGTTCTAACTTTTCAAGTGGAACAAGTGAAAGATCTTTCAAGGAATGTTTATTTGGACAAAACTGATCAATATTTTAGGAGCCAGTGGAATCAAACACAAGCGGCAAAAGAGGAACAAAGGCTGAGTAGTTCTATCAAGATGTGCTGTGAAAAGCACCAAGGATTTCTAACAGAGCATTCTTCAAGAGAAGAAGCACCAAAACAATTTGATTGTTTGGAACAGTGGTTCTCAAATTTGGCAGTGAACTAAGGAGAGGCTACATAGCCTTTTTATAGGGTCTCTACCAGAGAGATTTAGTACAACCTTGAGTAATTCAAGCTCTCTGTGAGCCTCAGTTCTTTATCTGATAGATGGAAATAATAGTACTCCCCTACCTCACAGGTCTGCTGTGAGGATGAATTACACTAATTAGTGCAAGGTTTCAGCAACTATGATAACTGAAGCCATATAACTATCTAAAATAGGGTATGTCTACACTACCACCCTAGTTCGAACTAGGGTGGTAATGTAGGCAACCGGAGTTGCAAATGAAGCCCGGGATTTGAATTTCCCGGGCTTCATTTGCATAAAGCTGGGTGCCGCCATTTTTAAATGTCCGCTAGTGCGGACTCCGTGCCGCGCGGCTACACGCGGCACGGACTAGGTAGCTCGGACTAGGCTTCCTAGTCCGAACTACCGTTCATGAGGAGTAATGGTAGTTCGGACTAGGAAACCTAGTCCGAACTACCTAGTCCGTGCCGCATGTAGCCGCACGGCATGGAGTCCGCACTAGCGGACATTTAAAAATGGTGGCACCCGGCTTTATGCAAATGAAGCCCGGGAAATTCAAATCCCGGGCTTCATTTGCAACTCCAGTTGCCTACATTACCACCCTAGTTCGAACTAGGGTGGTAGCGTAGACATACCCATAGATTTTAAAATACCTGTCCTCACTTAAAAAACCACCTTCATAAAGCAAACAGTTGTCTTTACTAAGGTAGGTGGGTGCTCAGCATGGAGGACTGTACAACTCATATAATTACAGGTTGGACCTCCCTGGTCTGGGACTCTCAGTACCTGACTGATACCAGATGAGGGATTTTGCCAGAGCAGGTGAGTTCATTCCTGGCCCCCTGCTACTGGCCCTCCCAGCCCTGAACTGTCGACTGGTTCTCCTCCCTATTAGCCCCATTGTCCTTCCCTGCTAAGCCAGGCAGCCTAGCTCCCTAGTCTCCCAGCCCCGCTAGGCAGCCCAGCTGATGCACACCAGTTTCACTGCCACATGCGGGGCTACAGCCCTGCCAGGCAGCCCCACTGAGGCACGCTGGGTTCCAAGGCTGCTGGGCAGCCCAGCTGACACACACCTGGTTCCCAGTCCCGCTGGGTAGCATGGCTGCCATGTGCTGTACTCCCAGCCCTGGCAGGCAGCCCCACAGCCATGCACCAGTTTCCGCTGGGTAAGCCCAGCTTCAGGGAGCCCAGCCACCACCTTCGACTGGGACTCTCTGGCTCTGTAACATCCATGGTCCTTCTGGATCACAGATGTTGCCAACCAGAGAGTCCCAGTTTACAAACGTTCAACCTATATTATTAATAATAATACAATACTCTTTTGTTTTTAATATGTAAAATTATCAAATGTAAATGGATTGAATATAAATGTTTTCCCACCTGTGGCCATGACTAAAAAGCTCAAATAATTAATCATTACTATATATTACACTGTGAAAGAGCTGGGTGAAACAGCAAGGATTCTGGAATGGAGCCCAAAGGGCTCTCAGAAGAAAAATGTTTTGTCATTTTGGGGTCACAGATGAAAATGTTTGAGAAGTCTTGTTTTACAACACAGAGAATGTGTATATTTGTCTGCTTAGAGATACTTCAGTCCCTCTGACTTTCCCCACCACCCACACCTAGGACACATCTATACTTACCCATGGATTGACATGCTGGAGGTCAATCTTCTGGCGTTCAATTTAGTGGGTCTAGTGAAGACCTGCTAAATCGAACACTGAAGGAAGCTCTCCCGCTGGCATCTGGTACTCCTCCTTTTGTGAGCAGTAAGGGAAGCTGTGACAGGGCGCCTGCCCTGCACTGGCCCTTTAATACTCGGACTCCGGCCCGGAGCCGGGGCTAGCAGAGAGAAGGCCAGCGGGAGCTAATTAGGGCTAGAGAGGGCCCAGCTGGCAAAGATCCAGGACTGCACAAATGGCTGGTAGAAGCCAGCTGAACCTATTAGGGCAGGGGAGAGCCCAGCTGGCAAAGATCCAGGACTGCATGCATGGCTGAGAGAAGCCAGCTGAACCCATTAGGGCGAGTAGGAGCACAGCTGGCTTGTGTATATATAGAGAAGCCCAGGTTGCTCAGGAGAAGAAGGGCCAGTGAGGGACTGGCTGTGGAGGAAGCAGGAGCTCCCCGGAGGGAGACCTGCTGGGGCTAGCCAGTGAGAGCTGGGAGAAGGCCAGCTAAGGCTACCCTGAGGAGGGGTCGAAGGAAAGGCCCGGGCGTGGAGACAGGTGGCAGCCTGACTTAGGTAAGCAGGGCCACGGAGATAAGCCCATGTGCCTATGATGAGCAACCCATACAGACTGTATTCTGCCCTGAGATGGGCTATATGAAGACAGTCAGGGGGCACTGAGGCGCACGGGGGTGCGGACCCCCTGACAGAAGCCAACAGGAGCATTTGCTCCCATCGGCCTCTCACTGTATGGATGTCGCAGAGGCTCAGCTTAAGGTAAGCCTACTCCATCTATGCATTTTGCGTAGCTGGAGTTGCATACCTTAAGCCAACCTTCCTTGTCCAGTTTAGAAGAGACATTAGCGTGCTGTCACCCTGTTCCCTATCTTTAACTCTAAGCAAAATGAGACCCATGAGAAAAATGGGCATCCTCCCACTCCCTATGAAGCAGCAGAAGTAGTTGGACTAAAACCCTCTTCCTTGGAATTTGGGAGGAACCGTGTCCATTGCCCCCAAGCTGAGTAGTTTTTGTAACTCTGCTTGTAGAAGAGACTCATGAGAAGGCTCCCTGAAGAGGGATGGGCAGAGGAGGTTGGGTAGGAGGCATAGAAGTAAAGGGGACTGTGTAGCCCATGTTGAAAATCTTAAGGATCCATTGGTCCATAGTGAGGAGATCCTATTAGTGGTAAAAGGGCCTCCCGCGTTGGTGGAAAATATGCGTAATATGCACTGGATCCATACGGTGGTCACTCACACCGTCAATCACACGTTCAAATTTGCTGTTTACAGGTGGTTGTTCAATTGATGGATGACTGACTGCGTTACACTTGTTGTTTAGGTCTGTGGCCATATGATCTCTGCTGTTGTCTCTGGTAAGACGTATCCCTCTGTCTCTGATGAGGGGTGTACCTGCGTCTCTTGTTAGATGGTGTATACATACCTAACGTATCAAGCATTGTATGGGAGTCCTTCATTGAACGAAGGACTTCATCCATTTTAGCGGCGAAAAGCTGGTTCCTGTCAAATGGAAGGTCTTCCTCCTTCATTTGTAACTCCTTCAGGACACCAGATGATTGTAGATATGATGTGCAGTGCAAGACTATTGCTGTCCACTACATCCATGGATGCCTGAAGTGCCATCTGTGCTCCTTCATTACAGATTGTAGCAGGAGCCTCTTTTGTTCTGGAAGGTCATTTAGAAGTTCTTGAAGTCTAGTGTAGTTCATGTGATTGTAGTTCATGAGAGCCATGTAATTCGATATGTGGAATTGTAGAGTGGCAGAGGAGTAGACTTTTCTGCCAAAAATATCTAACCACTTGTACTCCTTATCCTGAGGTGTGGATTTATGTTGTGGCTGTCTTCATCTGTGATGGACCGAGTCCACAACCAATGAGTTGTGCTGGCGATGAGAAAAATGAAAATCCATCCCCTTGGCCAGGACAAAGTATTTCTTGTCTGCTCTATGGTTGGTGGGAGGAACGGAGGCTGGAGTCTGCCATATTGCCTCTGATGGGTCCATAATAGCCTCATCAATTGGAAGCACTATTTTCAAGCATGTGACCGATTGGAGAATTTTCAGTAACTTGTGCTGTTTCTCTTGTACCTCCTGCAGTGCAATATCCTGGGACTCAGCAACTTGTTTAATAGGTCCTGATATTGCTTCAGGTCATCTGCAGGAGAAGAGGAAGAAAACGGGAAGACAGCCTCCTCTGGAGATGAAGGTGGCTGGGGAACCGGAGAATGACTGTCTGAGTCCGAATGAGGCAGGTTGTCATCACTGCCCACCAGCTTCAATTGGGTGGTTGTAGAAGGGGAGCATGGAGGGTTGAATGGAGAAGATTGAGTGGTGGTGGCAGGAGATCTCGTTACTGTACGTGCTGGGATCACCAGTGCCAATTTATGAGCACGGTGACAGTGCGAGGAATGGGTGCAACATTGGTTCCAAGGCTCCCAAAGAGGCCATTGGGGTTGTAACTGTTGTGCTGGATATGGCTAAGGACAGTTAAACCATGAGTACTGTGGAAGGTGGTATGCTGGCTGGTGTCTACTAGAATGCCATGACTCTACTGAACCCATTGGTGAGGAATGCTGCGAGGAGAATATGCTTCCCTCACCAGTGCTGTGGCTGGTGCCCAGAGGCGACGGTGTAGGTGAAAAGGAAATATTTTCCAAAGAGCATTAGTGTGGGCTGGATTGCAGAGTTATTGCAGAATGTGGAGGTAAAGGCAGGCTTGGCACCAATGGTGCTGGTGGTTGCAGTGTCCGGTGCCACATGAGTGGTCTTCTGGAGAGGCTTCTTGGACTCTGGTGTCAAAGCAGGTAATGATCAAGTGATCTCTCCTGCCCTCCATCTCCACCCTCTGACAAACAGAGGCTAGAGACACCATTCCTTACCCATACTGGCTAATAGCCATTGGTGTACTTAACCGTCATGAATTTATCTAGTTCTCTTTTAAACCCTGTTATAGTCCTAGCCTTCATAACCTCCTCAGGCAAGGAGTTCCACAGATTGACTATGCGCTATGTGAAGAAGAACTTCCTTTTATTTGTTTTAAACCTGCTGCCCATTAGTTTCATTTGGTGGCCCCTAGTTCTTATACTATGGGAACAAGTAAATAACTTTTCCTTATTCACTTTCTCAACACCGTTCATGATTTTATATACCTCTAT
Source organism: Pelodiscus sinensis (assembly GCF_049634645.1). Lineage (NCBI taxonomy): Eukaryota > Metazoa > Chordata > Testudines > Trionychidae > Pelodiscus > Pelodiscus sinensis. The sequence goes on along the minus strand of NC_134712.1, from coordinate 118,898,979 downwards.
CATATCTGCCCCTTAGTCTCCTCTTTTCCAAGCTGAAAAGTCCCAGTCTCTTTAATCTCTCCTCATATGGGACCCATTCCAAACCCCTAATCATTTTAGTTGCCCTTCTCTGAACCTTTTCTAATGCCACTATATCTTTTTTGAGATGAGACCACATCTGTATGCAGTATTCAAGATGTGGATGTACCATGGATTTATATAAGGGCAATAAGATATTCTCTGTCTTATTCTCTAGCCCTTTTTTAATGTTTCCTAACCTCCTGTTAGCTTTTTTGACTGCCGCTGCACACTGCGTGGACATCTTCAGAGAACTATCCACAATGACTCCAAGATCTCTCTCTTGAGTAGTTGTAGCTAAATTAGTCCCCATCATATTGTACGTATAGTTGGGGTTATTTTTTCCAATGTACATTACTTTACATTTATCCACATGAAATTTCATTTGCCATTTTGTTGCCCAATCACTTAGTTTGGCAAGATCTTTTTGAAGTTCTTCACAGTCTGCTTTGGTCTTAAATACCTTGAGCAGTTTAGTATTGTCTGCAAACTTTGCCACCTCACTATTTACCCCTTTCTCCAGATCACTGAAATATGTTACTGTACATTTCTTGTTTGGATCTTACTGTGTGGATTACATCACATGTGTAACTTACTAATATTTTAATTTTTTACTGAAATTATTAAATAAAAAACTAGTTTATAACAAATCCTCATGTGAAAATTAGATAAAAGATATTTCTCTGAGTTGTCCACCCAACCTGTTCTATTCAAAAATCAAATTAGACATTCTCATGTCTTGTTCCTGATATTTCTCTTATAAGGTAAAACCTCTTAAACTGCAATGCAATGTGAAATGGCATAGCTCAAACAGCAGGTTTTGTCGCTTCGAAGTAAATCTTCCAAAACAAAAAGTGGAAAGTGAGAGTAAAAATAGTATTACTCCCTCTCCTACTCTTTGAGCATATTTTCCTTCTAGCATAATATGAGAATTAAGCAAATCATTTTATATTTACAAAGTTTATTTTTAAAGATGTTTTTATTTAAATAATTTTGATCATGAGTCTGCAATTGGCTGGGATGAATTTTCTTCACTGCTTCACGCAAGGGACACAATTGCTCTACAAAAGATACCTCTTGTATTCCAGCCCTCTCCTGATAATTCTGACAACACATTTGAAAAATGAGTTCAGTGTGTGTTCACATTTCTTTCTCTCTCTCATTTTTATTCTGGCAGCAGGCAAGAAACTCCTGAAAAATTAACTAGACCAGCCACTCAGGTAAATCTGGCATTCCCTTGTGCTCTCACACTGTTAACGTGAACATCTGATTTGAAATACATTGAAAAGCAGGAATACAAGCTTTAAAACAGCAGAATGAAAGAAATTACGTAAAAAAGAATTATTTTCTCATAAGATGCATTCCTTACATGATGTACAAAACACGAAGATGGGGATTTTTATCTGTAAATTATACCAGGATTTTGATTCAATTCAATGCCCTAGTTCTAAAAACTTTGAAGTCTGAAACTAATTCAGATATCTCTTGATTGAATTAGCTGAGAGCTCGGCTTTCCTAATCTTATTTGTACAGAAAATCCAATAGTAGCTTACCAAAGCCATAATGTCTGAAATCACAAGAACGATGAGAAAAAGGCTGTAAAAAAAAAAAAAAAAAAAAAAAAAAAAAAGACACGTAATTCTTAATTCATAGCCTCAGACACAATTACAAAGTTATTAGAACCACAAGGATAAATATCAATTAATATAAGATGACTTCTTAAAGTTGTCCTTTTCATTCTCTGAAAATGAATGCATTTCATGAAAGACATTAACACACAAGTAAGGTTGATATGCCTAACATGTTTGGAGCATATACTTTTATTATGGCACTTTGAAAAGAGACTTATTCAGTAACACAATCACGCTTTCACAATCAGTATCCCAAAAGTGAGTCATATACCAGCACACCTGAGCAGTCTGTCAAATGAAAAATGCTGCTGCTATTTTAAAAAGAATATTAAAAACAATTTTAAAATCATGGCCTCTGTAACAGTGTATACTGTAAATATGCAGTGGGTGACATCCACTCCTTACTGCACAATGCCTATGCACCACTTCAAGACCTCAGAGTAGGAAAGCTTGGAAGCTCCAGGAAGATTCAAGAATGACAAAAATGCTTGTGAGCATAACATTCTCTTGCACATTCTTCAAAAAGAGATGATCAGATCTGTGCTGACAAACCAGTCTTACTAGATGGAGGTCTGCTAAATGAGACTGCATCAAGAACTCCTTGACCTACTGAGAGTAAAAGTGCTCCAGTAGTTCCAAAAAGCTTTGAGAGAATGCACCTAAATCCCTTAATGCACAAAAACTTAGGAACGTGAACATACAGTATATAGGATTACTTTTGGAAAAGTAGTGATAGAAATGTAGCCGTGTTAGTCTGGTGTAACTGTAACAAAATACAGGACTAGGTAGCACTTTAAAGACTACTTTTGGAAAAGTAGATTTCAGTAAGTAAAATGGACTAAGTGGAAGGCAGCAGAACTAATAAAATGTTTTCCTTTTCTTAATATTTTATTCTTACAGTAGTTTTTTGAAGTAGTGGATCACATGAAAGCAGTTATTACAATTGGCTAATGACCAGCTTGTCAGCTAATGCCATTAGAGCAATGCTGCAAAGAGCTGACCCGCTAGCAGGCAGGTCATTAAACTGTAATGGTTTAATTCATACAGGATAATCATTATAAAATATAATCAATTTACAGTGTGAAACTTCATTAGAAAGCATTATATCATATTGCTCTGCAAGCATCTGCTAGTGGGCCCTAAAAACTGATTTATTCCTTTGAGAAAAGTGAATTCAGTGCTCTATTTTCTAGCATACTGTCTTGGTAAACTTTGTTACACTAAAGATGTAACAAATTCACAATTTTCTGATGTAGCTATACAAGCATATTTTCCATTGGAAATTTAATATTTATGTAAATAACCAGCAATGTCATAATCTTGCAAAACCCATAGTGAACTGCTCACACTGTCAAAGATTGCGCTCCCAAATGGACATCGTCCGTTGACAGAGAGCAAGTTTAAACATTCTCTGACAATTTTTGTTTTGTTGAATTTCGGTTTCAACATAAGTATTGTCAACAAAATTTGGTAGTGTAGACACAGCCATGGTGACACCTAGATGGATCACTGGCAGCTTTGGAACCACTGGATTCACCACATAGACCTCTACCATTTGAGCTAATGGAGTAGTCCATACTGGTAGTTTGGCACCCTCTATGTTAACCATCACTGGTGGGTGGGTGGGTGTAGTGAGAGTCAGAAATCTGCATTTCTATTCCAGGCTCTGGAGAGGAGTGTGCTCTAGTGGGTACAGACTTCCCAAGCTGAATTCCTTCTCTCTCTTACCTGGTAATTTATCCCAGTTCTCCCTCTTTCCCATTTGCACTCCTCATCCCAGTCCCATTCTCCTTGCCTACCCAGTCCCACTTTCCTATTCTAAGGTTTTGCATTCCAGTCCTAGTTTCCTTGCCAAGTGTGTATCAGTCTTCTCCTCTGGCCTTTCTGTTCGGGGTCCAATCTCTACCCTGCCAACTCAGTGTTTCTCCTCCTTCCCATACCCAGTCCCATTTCTGCCCTGCTGTAACTTATATAAATCATGAATGTTGGATCACCTGCACTCATGTCTGCAGAGAAAGACCAAAAGCGGGAGGGAGGAAGACTGAGAAAAGAAAGCAGGGTCTTAATTGTCAGTGCTATGAAAGGGCAAAAAGAAATCCAAAATGTTTGTGTCTAGCCACAGACTTGTTTGAATGGCCTTTTCTTTTTTAAAGCACAATTTGTGGTAAGGTCAATGTTTCAAAATTTTAATTTAGTTGGCTTGTAAGCTATTTAAAAATATATTTGTACTATATGGAGAAATGAAATTGAAAATATATAGTTTTAATTTAAATATTGCTTACTTTTCTACATTAAAGTTCAGAAGTTTGTTTGTATCTTTTGTATTTTAAATACAGAAAACTAAATGCTTGAGCATTGATACTGGGCCAATCTTTAAAAATCTGCCATACATTTTTACTCATTTGTTACTAAGGCAAATTGTGTAAGGAGTGAGCAAAAAGTTAATGAAGTTATCAGAGTGGCTCATTGGTTATTTTAGTCTGAAAGCCAATAAATACAAATTCCTTTCAAAGTGAGTGGACTGGTGTACTAATGGAATCTGATTCGGGATATTTCACATCCTTATTAGTTATACTGCTTGTTCAACTTTTGCAACAAATCCACTCATCTACTTCAGTCATATAACATTTACTGTACCTTTTAGAAGATAGCTGTGTTGTGACTTGTATAGCTTCAAAAGCACATGACACAAGAACAAAAGGGATTACAATCTGTTTAAAACATAAATTGCATTATGGTTTAGAAAAACATTTGTTAAACAGCCTATTAGAACACCACTAATGGTCATGGAAACATTTTCACGCTTTTCAAATAGCCATATTGGGAAGCTTCAGCGTAGCACACGTTGTAGAAATAAAACATCGGCAAAGAAAGGGTGAAAATTCATTTGGTAAAGTATGCTTAGTAAGATAATACAAAAACCTGTGGCACAGCCCATCTGAAGTAAAAAACTATGAGCCACCAAGTAAGTTAATAATGAAAAAATATTAATGATCCTTGTTTCAGCTGATCAAGTCTAGCATTGATACATATTTGAGCAATATTTTAACACATAGATATTGCAATATTTGAACTCCCAATATGAAAGGGTGATTTCAACCCATGCCTAAATGCCTGGATGTGGCAAAGACTGAGTCAAAAAAGAATAAATATTCCACTCACTGTCCTCTAAGCAAACCTGCAGAACTTCATGAATTTTTTAAAAAAATCCCTCTCAAATGTGTGCACTGCATTTTCTTCTTTAGAATTAACCCACACTCCTTCAACTATAGAAATACACAAAGAAAATGCTTTTTAAAGGCTGAATCTGACATTTCTCACTCTTGCCTTTAATAGCTCTTAGAAAGTATAGGCTGGAAAATGGTTACATCTGGGGCAGAAAGGAAGCTGCAGTTCTGCTGATGGTAAATACTGCTCAGCATCCAGCAGGTTTGGGTTCAACAAATCCCTGGAGCAGATTCTGTTTGCTCCTCCAACCAAATTTTCTCCTTAGAAAAAAAAGGTGACAGAGTGAACATATCGTTTACCTTAGGAATAATCTAGCAGCAGGTTGTCTGCACTGCTGTTTCTTAGTGCTATCTAAAGATTTGTGCTCCAACCAGAGAAGCACTCTTAAACCTTACTTTCAAACAGGGAATGGCAGCACAGGCAGGGAAATTGGAAGGTCAATCTTTAAAATACTTCATTAAGTTATTTATTTTGCAATATCAGAGTATATTTTGCAAAAGGACAACAGAAAAAAAATCAATACATTACTATTTAATACAGTCTGGATTGATGGAGAGAATATAATATAATATAATATAATATAATATAATATAATATAAATATAAATATCCAAATAAGGCTATTATAAGCCATGGGAAAATTTAAAGTTTTAAGTTATTTAACATCTTTTCAATGTTTAAGATTACTGTTTAAATAGAATAAAATATATCTATCATAGATCAGTCATGTATCATGTGTATTGAAGTACACCCTTTAGGGGTTTAATCTCAGAAAGTCGGTGGAAGCAGTTAGTTGCAAGCAGGATAAAATGGGTTAATGAATCTCAAAAAGATATATATTGTGTAAATTGCAAAAGAATCCATGCATGCAGGATGTATTACTCATTAATCTGTTCTTTGAGCGAACTGCACAAAGATGCAATTACTAACCTTCCACACCAGCAAGCCTCCCATTATGAAGGGATTGAACACAGTCAGGAAACAATAGATAGAGGCGGGGTCAAAACTACAGGACCATGGAAATAATAAAATACAAATTATTAAAATTTATTTTTGAAAACAGCATCTTCTTTAAAAAAAAAGCATAACAGTTCATTTTTCCTGCTAAAGAGACATTTCAGATTTTGTTCAAAATATGAGCATGCAAGCCACTTACTATATTGTCTTTCCTAAGTAACGTATTACTTGTGCTATGTATCTGAGTTTTTTTTCATTTCTGTGTTTATTTATAGCCTTCAAGCTGCAGCTCTCCCTCAATACTGAGTAATCTCAATGCCAACTTACAACTACTAACAGAAGTTGAGACAACTCAGTATATTGCAGGACTGGTGCCTTACAACACTTACATATAAAATAATACTTAAATACAAACACCACTAGATTATTACACTCTTGTTACTATTTTGCTTATGCTTATCTCTTGCTGTTTTGCTAGGCATGTGCTATTTGAATATTTTTTGCACTGTCCTCTCTTTTGCATTCAACTTCTCTTGAAAGGATCCAAAAGATTTACCTGTTAACAGAAGCAATATTTCCAGTACCAAAAAAAGCTGTCACAATAAAGAAAACCTAAATATGGCTAAGGAAAATCCAACACAAGAGATATATAAAAGATCAAATAAAAACATGATTTCTCTTCTGAAGGTTTCTTTGTCAGTTCAGCGCTATGTGAAACTCACTTACTATTGTTATAGTTTCATACTACATTTAAAAGTACAAATCAGATATCCATGTCTGACTGAATTTCCAGATCTTGACTTGAAGTCAATATGGACAGCGAGAAGCCCACGTGCAGATCAGATGAATGACATGTCTGCCCCAAAAACCCATTTGAGAGACCTAGGGATACCATTTGAGATCACCTTTTTCTCTTGTTCAACTTGTGAAGGGGATATACTTTTTCATAATAATACAGTCACACATTCAAATGTAGACACTTTTGTACATTTTAATAGGCATACTGCCCATATATCTTGCATACACATTTGTCTTTCTCGGTGAATTAGCTGTGGTCTCTGATCCTAGGCCTTGCCTACCAGAGTTGTTGACTCGACTTGAGACTTGCTAATTTTGTTAAATCGACTTGGTGAAAAAATTGTCTGAAAATGCCGATATTGATGGCTTGTACAAAAGTGACTTGACATTTTTTAAATTAAGACTTGAGACTCGACTTGGACTTGACAGTGCTGACTTGAAGACAACACTGTTGCCTACACTGGTACGTTTTGTCACCAAAAACTGCCTTTTGGTGACAATGAGAGCATTTACATTGCAATGTGACTTTTGTTGGGAAAAAAACACCAGTTTTGGTGACCATAAACTTCTATCCCTACGAGAGACTTAAGTCTTTCCCCTTTCCTTTATTGTCAACAAAGAGCCAAGATACTCAGTGTTTTGTGATTTCTGCTGCCCGGCAAGCATGCGCCACCTCTGCTTTCAAAGCTCAAGGAAGTATCTGACAGCTGAGTGAGCTGTTCCATTTGGGGAACAAACAAAAACAAATCATTGGAATGCTTCTGTTCTGCCCTGCACTAGGAACACAGCTGTAGGCAGACTACTGCTGCAGGGAGAGGGCTGGAGAGACTGCTGTGCTGCTTTGACATTCCTCAGCAGAGCGCTCACAGAGCTAAGAGGGAATCCTAAGAAGTGCAGGGATCAGCTCTGCCTTCCCACAACACTGCACTGTGGGATGTTTACCCACATTGCTTTGCTCTCATCTGTCAACAGGGTACTAGCAATGTGCCCATGAAATATCAACAATGCCAGGCAGAAAAACTGGTTTGAAACTGGTTTTCACTTTTGGCAACATGTTGTCAGCACTTTTGTTGCCAAACATTCCCTGTGGAGACATAGCCTTAAAAATAAAGCTAAATATGACCAACCTTATTTCCTACACTTTTATTGTCCGAACACCACAGCCCATCTTTTATCCTATTGCTATCCCTTGCTTGCCCTCCTTCCTTGCTGCACATTTGACAAATAGAGATACAAGAAAGGTGGGGACAAAACCAATGATCTGATGAAATCTGTGTAACTGAGAGGGTCTAAGGCAGGAACTGGCAACCTATGGCTCTGGAGCTGTGTGCAGCTCTTTGACTGCACCCTTGTGGGCAACTGTTTTCTGGGGGGGAGAGAGGGGGAAGAATTTCCAAAAAAACTAAAAGTCCAGGGGTACAGCAGGGCTCAGTTAGCTGTTAGCAAGTCTCTGCACAGTCCTGAGTGGAGTGGCTCCATGACTACAGACCCTTTAGGTAAACAAAGCAGCAGGAGCCCGCTAGCAGCTTTCCCAAAGCAGGTCCATGGCCCACTCTGAGAAACACTGGTATTAAAAAGTTGCATTTTAACTATACAATAGGGTCTTCAAGAATTTGCAAGTATGATTTTGGAAGGAATATGTTAGCATGAAAAAAAAAATCTGTAGCATCTACCTCCCATGAGACATCCACTCTTTCAGGTTTAGTCATTTAACCATCTAACAGTATTGCAATATTCTTCCAGTTCAGTTTTACGATTACAGTTCTGTAATAAAACTGGAAAAATCCCAGTAGCTTAGTGGGATGGGCTGCCATCTCATCAAGATGCTAAGCATATGCAATCTGAAACTCCTTCTGGAAGACCAGACTAACGAAGGCCTAAGGCCCTTCAGTACCAGCAACTCTCAAGCCCTAATTGGGAATCTTGAAATGTTATTTTAATTTAAAATAGTTTCATGGTAGCAAAATTACAGTTCAAGTTGAGAAGTCGTTTCTTTCTTCACCACTAAATAGTCATTAACAACATTCTTATCTAAAAAAATCCTTTAGACTTGAAATTCATTGTGCTTGCTCTCAGTAAAAAGATGTACATGTTCTTGAAATAAATAAAAATATTCAGTTCTTTGACATTAAGGTGTGCCTAAGGAATTCCTACATTTGAGCTTTAAAAACTGTTCCTTTTTTTAAAAATCAAAGAAAAAATTATTTTTAATTTTTCAAAAATGGTATGATGCCAGTGCTAAACCCTCCAGTAATTTTTCTAAATTGTAAAGGTTTTGTAAAGAAACAGCAAAGCTGCCAATGAAAAAAGATACATTTTACTATACAGTAAATAAAGTTACTTTTCAGGAATGCATGTACATCAAATTCAGGTTTAGGATGCTCTCTGAGCTCACAAAACCATTTGCTCACTGTTTCCTTAACTCTAATTTTCCTCCACAAGGACAGCATCAGACCTCTTTGACTTTCTGCCACAATAGTGGCACCCACAGCTGTACACAAGTTATGCATGGGACGTACCACTGTCAGCAGAGAGGAGGAACAGCACTGGCCACCACACTACTATTTAGGTTTGGTTCCACCAGTCCTGTAGTATGATAGGGGAGCTGCAGAGACAAATGGTTCTCATTCAGTTTTGGCTCTATCACCCCTTTTTCGTGATGGAGGAGCTGCAAGGCCAAATCTGAGTGAGGGAGGCCACCAACACTGGTCTTGCATCAAGGCTGTGTCTCGGTGGCCTTCCCAGACTTGCTCCATTTCCAGAAGCTCATGTCTCCTCTCAGAGATGGGGAATGACACTACTGTGATACTGCACCCCCATATTCTTCACAGGGATCTTATTATGGAAGTATTATGCCATTATTATGATGCATTTTGTACAAGATAAGTCATATGAGAGGTCATTAAAAAGTCATGATTTTCTGAATAGGATTATCCCATTTGTGTGTATGGATCATTTTTGTATCTGAAATTAAGAATATTGACTAGGATTGTGTACTTCAAATCGGTTTACATGGAAAACACCTACAACAAACCTTGCACATGCAACAATGAAGAAGCCAGAGGGGGCTGATGACTTTTCAGCAAAGGCAATGGGGCTGTGGAATAGTTTAACTGTTCAATGAGCTTTTTGGATAGCCTGTAAACAATGTCTCTATGATACCACAAGGACAAATGACCAAGCCACATGATTCTGGACTCCATTTTTGGATACCAGTATTTTTCCACAAGCAGGTCTGGGAACCAAGTTCTGAAAGAAAGGAATTCCTGCCAGATACTAAAGCTATAGAAGGCAGAGAGTGACATCACCTGTGGTTCTTCATTCCCCACACAAGACCTCTAGAAATACCTGAGGAACAAATACTGGACTGGGGAAAGGGCTGGACCCAGGCTAAAGGGGTTTCTAGCCTATGTCTGAAGACCTGAGAAACACAAGCTGTAAAGCTAATGCAGCTTGTGCCTTAAGAATCTAGAAGTCTGCCTGCACCATCAATTAGGGTGAGAATCTGCTATTCATATCCAAGCTAGCTATAGCATATTAAGCTTAGGTTGTGGTTTTATTTATTTGCTAGGTAATTTGTTTTGATCTGTTTGCTTATCATCTATTTTTTGTAATTAATATACTTAATTTATGTTCTAATTTAAACCAGTAAGTCTGCAATGAAGCATGTGAAAAATGTAGCTCAAAAGGCAAAACCTGTTACATATGCCCCTCCACACTTGGCATGTGGTAGCGGTGGTGGAGGCAAACTCTCTAAGCTTATAATGTACAGTTCCCTATGCAATGCCAAGACGGCATAATTTTGGGTTGATATTCCAGAGGCGGTGTGTGCCTGGGGAGCTGCGAGTTGCCTTGGCTGCTGTCTTTCTATGTAATTGCAGCTGTGTGTGTGCCCTTGCCTATGTGTATGCTGGTGGAAGTGTAAGTCTGAGAGCATGTCTGTAGCTTGTCACAACAGCACAGTGAGAGAGGGAGCTCAGGCTGGTGGGTCAAAGGGCTCAGTGATACCCCAATACCAAGTGGCAACCTGGGGGAAGCGCATGGTCATCCGTATGCTTTATGAAAATGTACTTATGAATATGACATAACTGGAAAATACTTTATGCAAAATACTTTTTGTAAGGCATCATCAGAAAAGTAGCAATCTACTGAATATGATCATCCCATTTGTACGTATGTATCATTTCTGTATCTGAAATTAGAAATATTGGCGGTAGATTTATGATCAATGTATTCACGTTTGGGAAAAGACTATTACCAGCCCATTAAGAACAACAATGAAGAAGCCAGAGCTAATGGGCCATTAGCAAGAGACAACTGACTAGGGAAAAATCATCTTCCTACCGTCCTGCTACACTGGTACTGACTCATGGACTCTGGGGTGCTACTACGAGATGTTTTCAGCATCAGGTGATATGATCACATCTACGCCTGAACAGGGGGAAGGAGGCGTTCCAGTTTGTGAAAGACGCTTATCGGAACAACCAGGAGAGTGAGATAATACATTTTACAAGTTTCTTAGGCCACGTCTACACTACAGATAAGATTGAAGCAGCCACAGTTAATCTGCCAGAGTTTGAATTAGTGGGTGTAGTGAAAGTGCCAAAATTCAAGTTAAGATACTTCGACTTAAGCTACACAATTAACATAGCTGAAGTTGCATATCTTAATTCGAATCTATCCCCTAGTGTAGACCAGAAGTTAGTGTATTGTTTACCTCGTATGTTCTATTTTGTTTAGTAACATACTGTACTCTGTGTGCTTATGACCACTTAAATCCTACCTTTTGTATTTAATTAAATCACGTTTGTTAACTAATAAAACCAGTGTAAGTAATGGTTACCGAGGAGGAGAGGGAGAAAGGAGTCTGTGCATCCCTCTCTTTACCCTGAAAAAAAAGAGGGCATACCACATGAGCTCGCTCCATATTTTATACAGAATAAGATGGAAAAATTTAAAAAATAGCAAATAGTCCTACAGCACCTTAGGGTATGTCTGGACTACAGGGCTTTTTGTTGTTTTTGTTTTTTTTAAAGTGGCCTTTTTTCGAAAAAACTTCACCAGCATCTAGACTGCTGTTGTGTACTTTCAAAATTAAATCAAAAGAAAGTGGCAGTTTTTTCGACAGCAGTAAACCTCATTTTATGAGGAAGAACACCTTTTTTCGAAAGAGCTCCTTTGAAAAAAGGCATTCTTGAACACGAACAGCGTTTTTTCGAACGAGAGAGGCCAGATTGCCTGGGTGCTCTCTTTCGAAAAAGCGGAGCACTTTTTTGAAAGTCATGTGGCTGTCTAGACGATCTCTTTCGAAAGAGGCTTTTAGTCTAGACGTACCCTTAGAGCCTAACAAAAGATGTAAACGGTATCATGAACTTTCGTGGGCACAACCCACTTCTTCAACGTAAGATGGATTTATCTGTGGTTCAGATCCCATTGAGGCTGTGCATTTGGGCGCTGAGGCAAGTTTATCTGGCTGAGCCTTTCCCAGAGATGATCTGATCTCAGCGTCTATATTATACTGTAAAGGGCTGTCCTCCTAACTCTGTGTCCATGCTGGAGGAGGCTGGAGGGCCTGACAAAATAGGTGAGGGGCACACAGAAGGGCAGGTAGGCAGGCTCACTGCTATTTCAGCAAACCAAGTGACAGTTCCAATGAGGTCTCTGTGACCAAACCTGTCAGGAGTAGTTTTACTCCTCTCAAAACTATGTTTGAACAGGTCAAGCTGGAAGACAGGGGCTTTTAGCAGCAAGGTGCAGGTCCAGCAACTGCAGGGGATGGCTCCAAAGGAATTCATGGTGTGACCATGGGTTACATTTTTGGAGGGTTCGCCATTCTATGGATTCAAAGGTTGTATGCTCTAGGATTTTGATTTACCCTCTTCAAACTAGTGCCTATGAATTAAAGCACAGTAAGATCCTAAAAATTTTCTTTCTGCCTCCTCCTTCAGCTCCAGTCAAGCCTGTTTCCCCATGAACCAACACTAACTCTTCCTAGAAAATCCCATAATCTGTCTAAATGACAAACACTGCTCACTGCCAAATCTCCCTCATCTACCTCCAGCCCAATGACAATCATATCACTAGCTACCTAGCCTTCACAATAAAAAAAGAAATTGTTATTAGAACAATTTAGTTTTAGGAATGTTTAGTTAGTCTGCTATGAATTTTTTGAAAGGATTTTCAAGCCAATGCTATTAAAAAAAACAACAATCACCCCCCACAAACAGAAACAGACACAAAAACAGTGTGTGCGCACCTATCTGCAAGAATTTACAGAATTATAAAGTGGAGTACTTTGCATTTGTCTTATTAAAATTCATCCTATTTACCTCAGACCATTTCTCTAGTTTGTCCAGATCATTTTGTACAATAATCCTATTCTCCAAAGCACTAGTAACCTCTCCGCATGTAATAACATCTGCCAACTTTATAACTACCATTATCTAAATAATTGATGAAGATATTGAACAGCAGCAGTCCCAAAACCGATCCCCATGGAATCCCACTACTTATGCCTTCCACCATGACAGTGAACCAATGATAACTTCTCTCTAGGAATGGTTATCCAACTAGTTATGCACTCATCTTATAATACCCCCATCTAGGTTGTATTTCTCTAGTTTGATAATCAAATGGCCATGCAGCACCAAATGCTTTACTAAAGTCTAGGTATACCATATCTACCGCTTTCCCCTTATTCACAAGGCTTATTATCATATCACAGAAAGCTATCAGATTGATTTGACATGATTTGTTCTTTTCAAAGTCATGAGGTTGCTTATCACCTTATTATTTATTTTCCATATGTTCTGAAATGGATTCCTTAATTACTTGCTCCATTATCTTTCCTGACATAGAAGTTAAGCTGACTGGTCTGTAGTTTCCTGGGTTGTTCTTATTTCTCTCCCTATAGATGGGCACTATATTTGCCCTTTTCCAGTCTTTTGGAGTCTCTCCCATTCTCCATAACTTTTCAAAGAAAATACGAATTGCTCAGATATCTCTTCAGTAAGCTCCTAGAGTATTCTTGGAGGTTTTTAATCAGGCCCTGGTTAGATTTAGACATCTAACTTGTCTAAATAATTTTTATCTTGTTCTTTCCTATTTTAACTTTCAAAACTACCTCATTTTCACTAGCATTCACTATGTTAGGTGTTCAATCACCATCAACCTTCTTGGTGAAAACCAAAACAAAGAAGTCATTAAGCACCTCTAATTTCCACATTTTCTGTTTATCTATGTGAGTTAAGTCAGTTTTCTGAATTACGATCTGAAAGATCTAGATGTTTGCTTATCTCATTCACAAGGCTGAATTTGTGACCTAGAATATCTTAATATTAACATATTACCATAAAACAGAAGCAGGAATCATTTAGTATAACCTTTTGCTAATGTGTATATCAGGGCATCTTTCAGTACAATGCAATAAAAAACTTGGAAAGAGGCTACACTGAGAATAAAGTTCAACTTTAATCATAATGATCCTAAGAAACTGAGCATTTCTAAAGGGACAAAGAATGGAGTTCCAGGTGGGCACAGTATGAACTGGCTTTTACATCAGCAGATCAACGAAGAGATTAGCCTGGTATTTTGAACAAAGGCCTGAATCCGATAATCTTTAAAAGAGGCTCTTAGTGTATGAATTCAGCAATAATCCACCAAGAGTGCTAAGTACAGTACATTGTGAAATTGACCCTTGTGCTAGTGGCCAGTCTTTTCACTGGAATCTAAATTACTGGGTCATAATCACCACTTTCCAAAGCAGGCAAAAGGATACAAAGAAAAAAGACCTGCGGATGTCATCCAGATGGAGCTGCCGAAAGTGAGTTATATCAATAGTGTAGGAGAAGTCGAGAACAGCAAGCTGTGAAGAGAGCAAGAAAAAAAATCAATACATGTCAGTGGCTCACTTGGATACTAAGGATATATTTTAATGGATTCAAGGAGGAATTAACTCACTTCCCCAACAACAGATACATTTCTGATGAAAACTGCAAACTTTTCCTATAGTTTTCTCATACTTAATGAGTCTGCCAGGGATATATTGCATAAGTAGAATGATCAAATGAACCCAGAGGAGCTTCAGAATCCTTCTTTGGTAAGAAACCATTCCCGTACCTTTGGTTTAGTATTTTGCTACCTTTTCTTTCCCCCCGTCGTAACTGTTATTTTTTTAAAATACATCTTCACTGCTCACAGAAACAGACAGATAAAATCTCCAACTATAAAGACTGCAATTATCCTCAGGTGAGGCATGGTGTCAAAGGAGATACTAAAAGACTTCAGCTTCTCTACTCTGCTCTCCACATGACACCTCTTGACCTGGGGAGAAACTATCTTCAGAGTTTAAGAGGACAATGAACTCCTTTTCATTGGAAATAGAAACATCTAATGTGGTGGATCTGAACTATAGACCACATACTGCTTAAAATAGTCGCATATCAACAGAGACCTCCGATTCCTAAATGCAGGACATTTTGGCAAACATTAAAGAGGTGTTATGTTTGAACTGTTGTTGTTGGCTTTATTTTAAGACTGTAAAAATAAAATGAAAGATTTCTTCTCACTAAAAGCAAGACAAAGGTCACAAAAAAAGGAAAAATTATAATGCTACCAAATCACTGTCTCAAGGTTACGTATATTCTTTTCTTGGGCAGCTGATTCATATGGTCAAACAAGGAGAACCAAAACCGTGCATCTTTCACACTGTGCTTGTATTTCTACTATTTAAGATTTAAGGAAACAGGTGCATGTGATATTCATAAGCCTCAATTTGTTAAGTTATGCAAACCAACAATATTCACAATTTACAATTATAATGCTCTGTCTTGTATCAATAAATGTATCTGAAGTTTTAAAACTGCATTCCTGAGGTAAAAAAATACAGTAATGGCCTGATCAGCACTTGTGAATACTTCTGCTGCAATTCTTCCACCCTGACTTACACATTATTAATCTCTGAAATTTGTTATGTTGTTTGTAGCTCAACATGGTATCACTATGCCTCTGGGTTGACTGTCTATAAACTACAAGAGCAGTGAAAGCTCAGAACTGTAGTTTCTCCACTACGTAATTTTGGCAAATTCCCAAGCCTACTTGCCAGTGATTCTCTATAATTGTCATCAATGATGATGGGTTCCAGGAAAGTAGGGAGGGCATAATATTGTACCACCTGTCCAGTTCCGAATGGCTGGAGATCTCTGTAATAGACATTTTGGTTCTAACAGACTGGAGGGCACAATAACAGCCTAGACTAAAAGAGGAATCGCAATGTGATCATGGGTTCAGAACATCACTGGCATAATAAATATCAAAGGCAAGAAAATTACATTGAAACATAGTTAAATCCCTTCTCAAGGCAAATTCAAGAATTTGCTAGTGTGAAATCAGCTAGCGGAACCCTGTCTGCATGATCAGAAATAAAAGATCAAACTGATAAGATAGGCAGGCAGAAATTATTGACTCTGTAGGTACCGCATTTGGGTAATTTCAGAAATCAAATGACTATTTTTTTTCAGACTTCATCACTAACACTTCTGTGCCAAGTCAT
The DNA here is from genome assembly GCF_049634645.1 of Pelodiscus sinensis. Taxonomy (NCBI): domain Eukaryota; kingdom Metazoa; phylum Chordata; order Testudines; family Trionychidae; genus Pelodiscus; species Pelodiscus sinensis. The sequence continues at coordinate 118,882,759 of NC_134712.1, read as the reverse complement.
TTTATTTACTGTATTTAGATTTTCCCATCTGAAACAGTAACAGTATGCTTATTCTAGGAAGGGCTTTCGCTACTTATTTAGAACTAGTATTAAACTCAATGGGCAAAGTCCCATCTCTAACTTACAGAATATACTCCTTCAGTCACATTGATTTCTTGTGCTCTTAGAAATAGCTCTAATAAGGAATATATAAAATATATTTTATAAATCTCTTTCATGTTTTCTTGTGAGATGGGCAGTTGATATAGGCTTTGCATATTCAGATTATGTACACGAGCTTTGCTACAAACCATTCAATAAAAACTGTTAAAGATATTTAAAAATCTGGCGTAGCTAGAAGAAAAACCATAATGAAATGGAACTACAGCCATTACTGGGCAATTACACCATATTTTCTAGTGGAACAGCTGGGAGATTTTTTGATAATAAATCAAATGTAACTATCTTGAAATGTTACCTTTGGTTTTAGTGAATCACCATAGTGCTGCAGTGCTTCTTTTTCCATATATATCCAAGCAAACATCAAACCAGACAATACCAGTGGAAAGAGAGCTTCATATCTAAATACAATTATTAAAATAATACTAAATATATACATAAAATCATAACAAGCATAACATATTCAATTATACTACTAATAAATGTTCATTAAGATTGACTCTCCGTGAATATGATCAATATGTCAGAGATTGAAAAAAACTCTTTGAATTTGTCTGAGGGGAATGTGTGGAGGGAGATTAAACATGCTTGGGTTGACTGTCTGGAGATCAACTGATGTGCAGTATGATGTGACAAAAACATTAGTTTGTTTTGGACAGACTGTGTTTTGCTACTTCTATGTTATTATGTTTTTAAACGTATGTCAAAGGAAAAGAGTGTCCAGGGTTTTAGATGGGCAAATTTTGGTGTACATTTTCTTAAGAAAGAAATTGAAGTAACATAAATAAATAAACGTAGTTCTTTTTTTGAAGGGTTTGAATGTTATTTCTACTAGTGCACTAAGGCCCCAGAATGTTTAAACTGTTTTAAAAGCTGACTCCCGCCCCCAACTAGTCAGTCTGATCCTTTACGGGTGTGAGTTTTTGAGCACCCTGAATTATTGAAATTCCATCAAGGGATACAAGAACTATTTCTAGCTTATACTTTATTCTACATTTGCCAACATTATTCCTAAGTATCAGAGGGGTAGCTATGTTAGTCTGGATCTGCAAAAGCGACAAGGAGTCCTGTGGCACCTTATAGATTAACAGATGTATTGGAGCATAAGCTTTCGTGGGCAAAGACCCACTTAATCAGATGCATGTAGTGGAAATTTCCAGAGGCAGGTATAAATATGCAGGCAAGAATCAGGCTAGAGATAACAAGGTTAATTCAGTCAAGGAGGGTGAGGCCCACTTTTAGCAGCTGATATGGAGGTGTGAACACCAAAAGAGGAGAAACTGCTTTTTGTACTTGGCTAGCCATTCACAGTCTTTGTTTAATCCTAAACTGATGGTGTCAAATTTGCAGATAAACTGTAGCTCTGCAGTTTCTCTTTGAAGTCTGGTCTTGAAGTTTTTTTGCTGCAGGATGGCTACCTTTAAATCTGCTACTGTGCGTCCAGGGATATTGAAGTGTTCTCCTACAGGTTTTTGCATATTGCCATTCCTAATATCTGTTTGCATCCATTTATTCTTTTACGTAGGGACAGTCCAGTTTGGCCGATGTATGTAGCAGAGGGGCATTGCTGGCACATGATGGCATATATTATATTGGTAGATGTGTAGGTGAATGAACCAGTGATGGTGTGGCTGATCTGGTTAGGTCCTGTGATGGTGTCACTGGTGTAGATATGAGTGCAGAGATGGCACCAAGGTTTGTTGCATGGATTGGTTCCTGAGTTCGAGTTATTGTGGTGCAGCGTATAGTTGCTGGTGAGAATTTGCTTCAGGTTGGCGGGTTGTCTGTGGGCGAGGACTGGCCTGCCTCCCAAGGCCTGTGAAAGTGAGGGATCATTGTCCAGGATGGGTTGTAGATCACTGATGATGCATTGGAGAGGTTTTAGCTGAAGACTGTAGGTGATGGCCAGTGGTATTCTGTTGGTTTCTTTCTTGGGCTTGTCTTGTAGTAGGAGGCTTCTGGGTACATGTCTGGCTCTTTTAATCTGTGGAAGTTGGAGGCATGAAGGTAGGCATAGCGGTCAGTAGGTTTCTGGTATAGGATGATGTTTATGTGACCGTCACTTATTTGCACTGTGGTGTCCGGGAAGTGGATCTCTTGCATAGATTGGTCTAGGCTGAGGTTGATAGTGGGGTGGAAGCTGTTGAAATCATGATGGAATTCTTCCAGAGTCTCCTTCCCATGGGTCCAGATGATGAATATGTCATCAATGTAGTATAGGCAGAGAAGGGGCGTTAGTAGACAAGAGCTGAGGAAGCGTTGTTCCAGGTCAGCCATAAAAATGTTGGCATATTGTGGGGCCATGCGGGTGCCCATAGTGGTGCCACTGGTTTGGAGCTATATATTGTCACCAAATCTGAAATAGTTGTATGTGAGGATAAAGTCACAGAGCTTAGCCACCAGTTGTGCTATGGCATCACCAGGGATACATTCCTGACAGCTTGTATTCCATCTATGTGTGGGATGTTTGTGTAGAGAGCCTCTACATCCATGGTGGCTAGGATGGTGTTTTCTGGAAGATCACTAATGCATTGTAGTTTTCTCAGGAAATCAGTGGTGTCACGGAGATAGCTGGGAGTGCTGGTGGCATAGGGTCTGTGTAGAGAGTCCACATATCCAGACAGTCCTTCAGTGAGAGTGCCAATGCCTGAGATGATGGGGCGTCCAGGATTTCCAGGTTTGTGGATCTTTGGTAGTAGATAGAATAACCCCGGTCGGGGCTCTAAGGGTGCGTTGATTTGTTCCCGTGCTTGTGTGGAGAGTGTCCTGAGCAGATGATGCAGTTTCTTAGTGGACTCCTCAGTGGGATCTGAGGAAAGTGGACTGTAGAATTTGGTATTCCTAAAAGCTTTCCAACAGAGGGAAGCTGCTAATACTGAAAAAACTCCCCAGCTAATCACTTGTATTTCTGACTAATAGTGTCCACATGGGAAATTATTCAGCATTTACAGCCCCATGTAGACTTGCCTGAAAGATTATAGCATTTTTGCTAGGTGCAATCCATTCTCCATTAAGTATGCTCTGAATAGGACAGTGAGACAGAAAAAAATGTGGGATCCTTATTACTGGCCACTAAAGGATTATCTTCGTTCTGAGACCCTGAAGAATCATCTTTTAAATATAATGCAGGCTACTTTCTTAATAGGGTCTATCAGCCCTTTGGAAAAATTTTACTTCACTGGAAACTTCCCCTTGGGAGAGTGTGTTCCCACTATACTCTATGTAAGCCCTGGCTACTCATGAATGCCAAGTGACTTGGAGAGGGAAATTCCTTTTTCTGCTTGAGGACACACTACTTTTAGCCATGACAGAGAGACTGGATTCAGCACTTCCATAAATCCAGGTTTTAGGTGACAAAGAGAAAGAAACAGGAGGAGCATTGACTGACATAATCTTGGCCTCTAAGGGTATGTTTAGACTACATTGCTCCGTCGACGGAGCCATGTAAACTAGCTTACCCGGCATAGTCAATGAAACGGGGACTTAAATAATCCCTGCTTCATTAAAATAAAAATGGCCACCACGCTGTGCCGACAATCAGCTGATTCAGTACAGTGCGTCAGTCTAGATGCGGATCGGTCAACAAGGGAAGCCTTCATCGACCACTCCCTTATGCCTCATGAAACGAGGTTTACAGGAGCGGTTGACAAAGGCTTCCCTTGTCGACCGATCCGCGTCTAGACTGCCGCGCTGTGTTGGATCAGCTGATTGTCGGCACAGCGCGGCGGCCATTTTTATTTTAATGAAGCGGGGATTATTTAAATCCCTGCTTCATTGACTATGTCGGGTAAACTAGTTTACATGGCCCCGTCGACAGAGCCATGTAGTCTAGACATACCCTTAGTTATTTCCTTAGGGTATGTCTACACTAGCCCCCTAGTTCGAACTAGGGAGGCTAATGTAGGCATTCGAAGTTGCAAATGAAGCCCGGGATTTAAATATCCCGGGCTTCATTTGCATCTTCCCGGGCACCGCCATTTTTAAATGTCCATTAGTCCGAACTCCGTGCCCACGGCTACATGCGGCTCGGAGTAGGTAGTTCGAATTAGGCTAATTCGAACTACCGGTACAATTCGTTCCATGAAGAGTAACGGTAGTTCGATTCAGAAATCCTAATTTGAACTACCTACTCCGTGCCGCATGTAGCCGCGGGCACAGAGTTCGGACTAAGGGACATTTAAAAATGGCGTCGCCCGGGAAGATGCAAATGAAGCCCGGGATATTTAAATCCCGGGCTTCATTTGAAACTTCGAATGCCTACATTAGCCTCCATAGTTCAAACATACCCTCATTCTCTAGAGGCTAACACCACATTTCAATTCAGAGTTGTTCAGAGGATGTGCCACAACTTCCTCTACATGTGAGAAGGTATAACCACCCAGCAGTGTTCCCTATAAAGTGTGCACTTCTGCTGCTGCTCAGGAGAGATTCATATGCTGCCCCGCTAATTAGCAGAGCACCTAGTTAGGCTTTTGTTTCTATATTTGCACATGCTTTCGTGCACATAGAAAACATTATTTTAAATATGGATGGAAAAAATCCATACATGGATGGAAAAGATTAGAGGGGAACATTGCTACCCCACCCTTTCAGAGGGAGGTATGACACTACACAAACTTTGTTTTTTGTTCCTTTGACTCCTAGTTGTAGAATTTAGGACTGTCTATTGCACCAAAAAAATCAAAAGATGTAAATTAGAAGCAATTTCGTTTTTTCAGTCCAAGTCTGTACATATACATGCCCTACAACTCACTGCCTGAAGAGTGTTGGAGAAATAAGGTGCATGTATTGAGGAAAGTTATGGGACATTTTGTATAGTTCATTAAAAAAAAACAGACTGTGGAGTTTTACTAGGGAACAAACTTTCCACCTTTATAAGAACATGCATCGATTCAATAACTCCCCTTATTCCCCTCCCCCCATTCAACACTTAAATATTTTAGTTTAATATATAAGACACCATCCAATTGTAAATGAAAAAGCAAGTACCCTGTGCTGAGGAGTAAGTAGGTTGACATCAAAGAGAGAATTATGCTAAGAAGTCGCTGGAAGAAAAATGTGGAACTCAGTAATGGCGCAAGCAAGGATGAGGCTGTAACAAATGGAGAACTATATGTCATTACCACAAGAACAAGAGATGTATTATCTTATTTACACTACAAAGATAAAATGTCACACCTTTGCAAATATTATGCATGGAGGTTCAAGCCAGATTATGTTTGCCCTGAGCCATTTTCTGGAGTTAAATTATTTACAATCTAACAAAAGTATCACTTAAATTATTTATTTTTAAACTTTTATTAAAATATCTCTATATTCTCTACCATATTAATTGTTAATAAATGTTATCAAATTTTGGAAGTGCTATTGAAAACATTTTATATATGTAAATAACATCAATTTATCAATTTTAGTCTTGAATGAGCAAAACCAGGAATGCTTATAGAAGCTTTTGTGGTTGTAATGAACAAACCTTTCCCTTTTGGGACTTGGGTTAATATCAAAATTATTTCACAAGTGAAACAAGTGACTTTCTTCAATCAAGTGTTGAGTCCACTTTCAGATTTACATCATAACTTGCTTATGACAGGCTCTGAGCAAAAAGGAAGAGAAGGGGCATTATAGATCAGGACAGGCAGTAAGGAAGTAAGCATGGCACCTTGTTCCCATTTTGCACATTTCCTGTGATTACTACCATTCATGGTCTTTTAATGTTAGAAGAGAGTCCTTTCCCGACTGTTTGGCAGAGTATGTTTTTATCACATCTCTGAAGCAGCCAAGTCTAGTATTAATCATACATCATGTGACAATGATTGTCCATACATCCACAAGGAGAGCTAAAAAATTTAAACCCCAGAATAAGCAGTTAAACCAATTGACTGAATTCTGTTATTGCACTAGAAAATTATGTCAAGTAAGATCTTTTATGAAAAGCTTGTAATGCACTGAAGCTATAGCAGTCATGAGATCAGTATATGGGGTATGGTTATGAATGTACATATAGAAAATTGTAATTGTGGAGCAGCTTCAGCACATGTTGACTGGACAAAGACTAAGCACTTAAATCCAATCTCTTCTGGTTGGGGAGGTAGACCTTCACTACCTACATCCTGAATCAAAAGAGATTGGATTCAAGTACCCAGCCATTGTCCGGCAAAGAGGAAAAAAACCCAATGAAGAACCATGAAAACAAATAGGAACAGTTTGACTCTCAAATCTGTCTATGTCGGCTATCTATGCCAAAAAAATGCCTCCCATTGGAATACATAATGCACCCCTCTGTAAGTGGTCAACAAAAGAATTTTTCTTTCAATATAGTGCTGTCTGCACAGGGACTTACATCAGTTTAACTACACTGCTCAGGAATGTGGATTATTCACATTATTATGGTTCTGCTGAAATATTCAATACATCTATGGTGCAGGATATGGAAGAATTTTTGTACAAGTAATTTTATTTTTTGTCAGATCATCACCCTTCAAAAGCTAGACACATGAGCGGAGGCAGTTTTCAGCACATCTTTCCTTGTAATTCTAATCACCTACTCTCCTCTAACTTGTTTCCAATTTCATATTATTCTTTCACTTGCTAGTGTTAATAAAATTCACACACACAAAAATGAACCTAGCTAGGATTCCAGTCCTGCACAGAAATTGACACAGGTTGATTCCAATGACCTCAATGGTTTGTTGCGTTGGTAGGGATCTGCCTACAGAAAAATTGTCTACAGAATTGGAGTCTACCTTATAAACACAAGAAAAACAAGATGATAGTACTATAAAATGCTCAAAGGCAAACTGAAAAGAATAAGAAAAGCATATTTCCTCTGTTACGTTTCTGTTGTAATATAGTAATTCCTCATTTAACACGTGCCCGCTTAACACGTTTTCGCAAGAGCACAATTTTTTTTGTAGGGAACTTTTTTGAATTACACGACCGTCCCTGGAATAACATGATTTCCCCAGCTGGCACATTGCCGGCGGCTGCGTGGGGCTTCCCCTGCCTCCCTGCAAAGCGATGGAGGTTTCGCCGCTTACTGCGCCATTCCCCGCTGACTCCCCCTCACTGAACACCTTGCCCCCTCTCCTCCACCCTCGCTTGCAGGCCAGCGGCTGGTTTCCCCAGCAGGCCTGTCACCGGTGGCTGCGCGGGGCTTCCCCTGTCTCCCTGCAAAGTGGCAGAGGGTTCATTGCTCGCCACGCCATTCCCTGGCGACCCCACCCTCGCCAGACGCAGTGTGGGTCCTGGCAGACCCGTCACAGGGGCATACTGCCAACCCAATCCCCCTCTCCTCTCCTTCCCTTCCCCAGAGCCAAACACCTCCCCTCCATGCTGTAACCCAGTCCCCTTTCTCCCCCCAACCCTATGTCTCAGTCCCAACAGACACCACTGGTTGAAACGCAACCCCCACCTTTTCAATTATTTTCAATGGGAAAACTGACCCCGCATAAAATGTTTTCACTTAACACGATCATTTTCTGAAACCTATCTATAGTGTTAAATGAGGAATTACTGTAATCTTGAATTTTACTGTAGATTATTAGGTACAAAATGCTCAGACAGAAGCATGATTGTTAAAATTGACATTGTGTATGACTACACAGCAGGGCTAAAGTTGAATTAATCAATTGCATAGCTTAAGTCAAAATAGCTCAATTTGGCTTTTGGCACTGTCTACACAGCAGGAAGTTGAAGGAAGAACACTCTTTCTTCAACTTCTCTTAATCCTCATGAAATGAGGGTTACAGGAGTCGGAGTAAGAAGTCCTCCAACTTGACATTATTTCAAAATAATGGCTTATAGTGTAGATGCTCACTATGTTATTTTGGATTGATATCAGTTATTCAGTACGTTACACAGTATGTTGCTGTGTAGATGTACCCTAAGAAAAGCAAATTCACCAATATAAAGATTCATGCAGCATATAAAACATCAAGTAACCAGATAACAAAAGACAACATTCTAGTAATGAATTAAGGTTACATTTTTGTTTTTGAGTTTTAGCAGAATATTTCTATCAAGCCTTAAATGGGTTATATTTACTTCTGAAACAAATCCTTACACTCCTAAATTACTAGTCATGGATAAAGATAATTTTTGAGTCAGTCTCTGCAAATACCTAAAATCCACTGAGAGATTACTACAGAGATTACTTTTATTATGGAAAAACAGATAGTTTCATGTTACTATATATCAGAGTATCAAAGACAAATACAACTGCTTAGGGTAAATTAAATTTTTAATATTAGCATCATATGAAAACCCATAGAGTTCTATGTTTTTTCTCCTTCCATGATATTAAACATTTAATGGATGTTTAACATAGACTATTATCAGACCACAAATATTTTCTGAAGCAACTCTCAATAGTTCTACCACTCATTCATGGAGGCACTCATTTTTCTTTGCTGTTATGTTACTCTAAAACTTGAAACCCCAGCTGATGCAAACTCTTTTCCTGAAAGGACATTATCTCACTTTGCTTTATTAACTTTTTTGGAATGTGGTCTGTCTTAAATTTATTTTTTCTTGTAGCCAGGGAAAAGCAAAGCATCTGTGTAATTAATTTAAAAAAAGGCATACTAGAGCCTTGAACAATTTCATAAAATAAAAATTACTCAACTCAAAGTTTTTCACATTTCATCATGAATTTAAACATGGGCCATTTTTATACAACATTTTACTATTTCATATTTCTCAGGAAAAACTGACCCATTTTTAAAATAAAAACAGACCTAGATTTTGAGCATGGACTATTTTTGTAGGCTGAACAGAGCTACATACATTTAAAGTACTAGAAGATTTACCCAGTGTTGCTTGGATCCTCAACTCAATTTTTGGGTTTTGGAAAATAAAATTAAAATGTACATGCTTCATTTAAATCATTGCTCCGGGGTGGGGTTGGGGATGATGGGTTCAGTATGCAGTAAGGAAGTAAGCATGGCACCTTGTTCCCATTTTGCTCATTTCCTGTGATTACTACCATTCATGGTCTTTTAATGTTAGAAGAGAGTCCTACAGCAGCTTGGGGCCAGGTGAGAAATGTTGCTCCACACAGCTGGGGGAGTGAGTGCATGAGTGAATGCGTGCATGCGTGTGCGTGTGTGTGTCCCCCTAGGTAGGGCAGGTTCAGGTTCGTCTATGCTCCAGCCAGGGTAAGGAATGCAGCAAACAGTGCACTTTCCCCTCACTTGGTAACAGAGGGGAACAGCCAGCCGTGTTCCCATATGAATTAGGGAGGGGGGAAGCTTCAGTTCACTTGCCTTCCCTAAAGAGTGCTAAGGGCTGGAGGCTTGGGGCTGAGGCAGTCCCAGATGCGGGGGGGAGTGCCCCCAGCCAGGACCTTTCACCTATCTGGTGATCTGATCTTTTCTGTATGCTTTTATCAGCAGCAATCCCATTCCAGGTTCATCCAATTTTTCTGGCGTACTCAAACCCTGACCTTACTGTAAGTTATGATAGGAGGAAGCAGTGTACTAAATTTGGTGGTTCTAGCTCTTACCATTTAAGAGGAGTTCTTGAACAGACAGATTCTTTCATATATATATAGTAGATGGCACATTAAAATTAATTAAAAAAAACAATTTAGAAAAGTGTGCAAAGTTAAATGAAAAAAAAAAAGAACTAATGCAAAGATCGGGGAGGGAAATTCTTTTCCTTTTCCTGAAAGTTATCCGTAAACTGGATCCGGATAGAAGCTCTCCTTACCTAGTGTTGTCCAACTAATGATTTGATTAATTAAAGGCAGACCCTTCTTATGATGAAGACTGCTGTGGGTACTGTTCACAACATATGTTGAAAGTGCTATGCTCAGCATCTAAAAAGGAAAAAAAAATCAGACTAAGACAGACAGACAGTTAATCTGGTGGGTTCCCCTAAATTAAATGAAGAATATATAAACTGTTGTTTCATACTCATGTAACTGCCTCAGTTATTATAAGAGAAGGAAGGAGGGATTGTATGGCTACGTCTAGACTGCAAGCCTCTTTCGAAAGAGGCTTTTTCGAAATATACTTTTGAAAAAGCTTCTTTCGAAAAATAGCATCTAGACTACAATCAGTACTTTTCAGAAAAAAGGCTAGTTTTTTTTTAAAAACCCTGCTGTCTAGACACAGCCTATGAGAGGAAGACATTTAAATATAACATTTTAAAATCACAATCTATAAAAGAACAATCTGTGTTCTTACATCTTTATAAACCAGAGAAATACATATTCAAGCAAAATTATTCAGCACATTGTTTTATATTCAGTTCTAATGACTCCCTAATATTTGTTCTTACTTGTATCCTATAAATCTTGGACTTTCATTTTAGTTACAAGAAAAATAGCTCTTCTTATCTCTTGCATTCAAAGTCTACCAAGCCAGCATTTTCCCCATCTGACATTTAGTTGTACTTGAGTTTATATAAAAAGATATAAAAGTAGGTGGGAAAGCCCCGCAGTGCTGAATGTAGAATTCAATTTTAATCTACTAATCTATTTAATGCCCTCCCCCCCCAACCCACCCACCCACTTTTGAAATAAGCACTACCAGCAAAAATCAGAGTGGGCAATGCAAAGGGAAAAGAAACTACAAGTTTACAAGAGGTTAATTTCTTGAACTGGCTATTCTTAAAGGTTGGTGTCCTTTGATTTGCTGTAGACAGCTAAAAAATAACACAAGAAAACGCCTCCATGACCTAACTAAAGGTGGCTGTGTTACTTTGGAGCGAGCCAACAATGAATCAAAAAGATAATTTCAACTAGAATTAAAAGTATATAGTAGCAATACTGTGGTAGTATTAAAAGGCAAAATCACATTCAGCAACACATTGCTAGGCACACTACAAACAATGTGAAGATTTAAATGATATCAAGACGAGTGGAAGAGAGCTCTTAATTATTACACCACAATACTGCTAATTGTTCCCTTTTTTATGTACTCTTTAAATACCTACCATTCACATGCCACACACAGTGACATCTAGTGGTAACTGCAAAAGTTGCATGCTTCATAATAGGGTGGTTTTGTGGCTTGATGTTCAAAAGTGCAGAAAATCTGTAGGACCTATTTACTTTTATCATTTTTTAAAATCAGACCATAAGAATACACACAAGATATTTCTGCATACACCAGTACTGGTTAGTAGTAAGCAGTAAACCTCCAAAAGCTCAGAGGATCTGCTCAGTCAAGCATGCATATATTGGAAAACATTTGCAGGATTTAGAGCAGCCTGGTCACTCCCCTTCCCTTTATTATTTTTGTTCAGGTTGGAAAAAAATGTGGTGCTATAGGGCTCTGCCTGCCTTTAAGTTATGATGTGTCCACCAGTGAAATCAAATCACACCCAGTAAGTGATTCCCCATAGAGTACCCTTCACATCCCTGTGGGTGACCTGAGCAAGCTAGTAAACCTGCCAAAGTGGTATTAGCGCCAACTTCTGGGAACACTTAATTCTACAGACATAAAAACATTCAGGTTGGTTGCAGCTTTCATTTAAAAAAAAAAATTTCCAGTATATGTGAAGACAACTTTGAAAATGTAAACCCTGAGCTAGATTTAAGATGACTATATTTTTCAAAGGGAAAATGGGACACTGAGGGTACGTCTAGACTACAAGCCTCTTTCAAAAGAGGCTTTTTCAAAAATATCTTTCAAAAAAGCCTCTTTAGAAAAAGAGCGTCTAGACAACAAGAAGATTTTTTGAAAAAGTGGCTCACTTTTTCGAAAGAGAATATAGACGCTCTCTTTTGAAAAAGCCCTGTTTTCATGCAATAGTGCCTTTTTTCTAAAGATGACTTTCGAAAAAAGCATTATTCCTCGTAGAATGAGGTTTACCGCTGTCGACAAAACCACCACGTTCTTTTGATTTACTGTTGACAGAACGCGGTGGTAGTCTAGATTCAGGAAAAGTTTTTTTTTGAAGAAACCCTGTAGTCTAGACACACCCTGAATGAGGCTAGGCCAAGCTCTCTTCCTAACAATTGGCTGGCTAGCTGCTTGTCTGAACCACATACGCCTCCTCACACTGCTCGCCCAAGTCCTGTCCCCCATTCCACATGGGACTGGCATCACTGCTCATCCAAGCCCTACCTGTCTCCTGACCAAACCATGCCTCCCCCAGTGCAGGACTGGCATCATTGCTCCTCCTCCCACATACACATTCCATCACATCCTACTTTTCTGACAGAAGTGGGCATTTTTCTTGTTTTCTCTTGCCAAATGACCAAGTTTACAAGAGCAAATGGAACACATATCCATTTTTTTTTGACAAAAGAAGAAGTCAGGAAGGCCAGCACAGAGCTTAAAAAGGGACTATTTTGGCCAAAAATGGAATGTATGGTCAACCTAGCTTGAGTTGAAAAATTTTCTTAGTTTTTCCTAAAGCTCACAGGTTATTCATGATACCAGTCCCTAAAGCTGCCCAGGGTTGGCCTTTGTGGTCTGTAAAAAATACAGCCACAAGTCTTAGATTTTGAAAGGACACCAGACCAATTCAGGGATATAGAAAGTAATAGCTGAGCTACTGCTTTCAATGCCCCTTATAGTCAGCAATTGAGGCAGTTCACTTGTTAAGCAACCAACATGATTTATAGCCCAAGACAAGAGAATGGTGTGAAAGATAGCATGGATTATGCCTAAAACTGATAGCCAAGAACTCCAGTGTTCTAATCTTAGCACTGACAAATGACTTTCATTGTGACCTTAGTCAAGTCATTCTTCCTTATTTTCCCCATCTGTGAAACGAGATTAATAAGTTAGCCATTTCCTAGGGAATGTGATACCTTCACATCCACATGAAACTCAAGTCTTTTAGAAGCCATAACTGACCTTCATGTTAGTAACAAACAGACAAAACAGCTTCATGTACTACATTGGTTTCTACATACCTCTGCAGTTAACTTAAACTAATATGTACTTCAATGAGAGAATGTTAAGAGATTCAGTAAATACTGTACAGTTGGCAATAAGTATCTCACATTTTTTCCCATTCTTGAAGTCTTATGATTATTGATTTTTTTAAAACACAAAACCATATTTAAAAAGGATGATACCCTACTCTCTATACTGAACAAAATGCAACTAAAATGCAATTTCTAGGCTAATGCCATCAGCAGCAAACCTTGGTTTGCAATTGTTATCTTTATAGACTACAGGGGAATAATTAGTATTTTATAGCTCAAATAAACAGTGAATTGTGTCAAACAGGGAATTAAGTGTAAAACTGAAGTCAGTACATGAATAGGACTTAAAAGTGTAACAACGGGTCTATCTTAGAGAATTACTGTGCTGGCAGAGGAAAAGAGTGGGTTGCTGCAGCAGATAAAATGCATGTTGTCACTGATTTTGCATACCTTGAGACTCCGACTGCCAAACTGAAGAAAATGCTGATAGCAGCTTCTCCTAGAAACCTATTGACAGAGATGGCAACAAGCCTCCACATGGATCTTTCCTGCTGAAGTAGAGAAGTGGGCCACCAAAGCCTGCCTGTCTCCCCTCCCTAAAGATCTTAGCTGACAAAAGGTCAAGCAGTTCACCAGTGGACTCCTCATCCAAAATCCATGCTGCTGTAGCCAGACAGGAACCCCCCCCCGTAACATCCATTTTTGCTTGCCTGGAGCATACAGGGCACACAGAGCAGTAAAAGCCTTGAACAGGAAGCCCGGATATGCCAGCTCAGTGACCCTGAATGGCTGTAAACAGAGATATGTCAATTGCTAACCAAGAGGCTGCCGAGGAGTGCCCTTGACTGAAATCCATATTGATACGAACACACAGCCGTCCGCGGGGGGAGGAATCTCCTGCCCAGTAAAAAAATGTCCAGTACTCACAATTTAGTTATCTCTCTTGCAAGTGTAAATTAAGTTGAAACTTGCTTGTAAGAACTGGCGCCACAAAAACAGACCAGTACATCTTAGATAAGAAAGAGGATACAGGCCCCTAGGGGTATAAAGATGGGTCCAGCAGTGCATTTACTCTGAGCGTCAATCTACCATCTATCTGCTGGTCAGGTTAGGTGTTTGATCTCCCGAAGTTCCATGGGGATGCCCACCTTGTATTCGTCTTTCCTAGGAATTGAGGGACCGGCCCTGGCTTGACCCGCTGGAGTCGAGAGGCACAGAAGGGGGGTAAAAATTGTACCTGGATGTGGTCCTTTGTCTTAAGTGTACACATAGACTTAGAGCTCTTTAAAGATTAAGCTGTCACTTGGTACCATTATTTCTATTTTCTATCTTTATTTTCTTTGTAACCATTTTTAAGATCTATATTTGCTAGCAGTTAAGAAATAGAGCAATAGCCATTGTAGCCACATGATTTATAAGCTTCTTTAATAAACCTGTAACTGTTTAAGCTTTAACCTGACTCCTTCAGTTGCTGTAACAGAACCAAGCACAATTTAAAAGAACTTCAGCTGGTCATAAGGGACAGGTACAGGCAGTCCCCGGGTTACGTACAAGATAGGGACTGTAGGTTTGTTCTTAAGTTGAATTTGTATGTAAGTCGGAACTGGTACATATTGTAGGGGAAACTCTAGCCAAACATTTTTTTTAGTTTTGGATAGCATAGGGAAAGGTTAACTCCCCTCTAATGTTTGTTTTTCTGTCTGTTCCCCTGTTCAGAAGATTTCACATCTATTTCTGTCCCTGTGACAAACTCAGGACTAAAGGAGTAACTCATCAAATACCAAACAGCTCTGCACCATGCTTTGAGCTAATAGCTTTATTTCCACACACCACCCAGGGTTCTAGGAGGAGGGTCCTTTTTTGCTAACACAATGAGGCCAGCACTTTGTTTGTTTTGGTGGAGTCTTTGTTTGCCCAGGGAGCCCAGCATGTATAGGGGGAGGAGGGGCGGAGAGGCTGCTTTTGTCTGCTGTTTGGCAGCCTGTTGCTCAGGGGAGGGGTCAGCCTGTTGCTGGCAGGGGGGAGGGGGGAGGCGTGCAGGATGCGAGGCCACGGCGGGGAGGGGGGGCACCGGGCGTGGGGAGGCACTTTTCCTCTGCCCGGCAGCTCTGCGGGATCCCTGTCCCTGTGGCCAGCTGCTGCAGAGGCCAGTTGGAGCCGGCTGAAGAGGAGGAGGAGGTGGATTCTAGGACCCAGGTGAGCGAGCCCCGGGGACGCTGCAGTGCTCCGGGAGCCCGGCAGGCATGTATAGAGGGGAGGAGGGGCAGAGAGGCTGCTTTTGTCTGTTCGGCAGCCTGTTGCTCAGGGGAGGGGGCAGCCTGTTGCTGGCAGGGGGGTGGGGGGGCAGCGGGCGTGGGGAGGCACTTTTCCTCTGCCCGGCAGCTCTGCGGGACCCCAGTCGGAGCCGGCCCGAGGAGCAGGAGGATCCTAGGACCCAGGTGAGCGAGCCCCGGGAATGCTGCTGCGCATGTGCGGGAGTTGCCTCACCCCGTTCGTATCTAGGGATCCGACGTAAGTCGGATCCACGTAAGTCGGGGACTGCCTGTATAGGGAGAGCTTGGGTGTTTGGATCGTGTCGCTTCCAGGGGACAGATCTCTAGGGGCATCTCTAAGTCTTCCCTAGGCTGCCCGCTGCAAAGGTATCCTGTATCCTAGCAGTTAAAATCTGAGATGTAATAAGCTCTTCCTATAAGCTCTGGGGTGTCTGTCAGCCTGTTGGCTGCCCGCCGCAACGGGACCCCGGTCCTAGCGGTAAAAGACACGGACGTTAAACTTCTCGGGGCTCCTGTCAGTCTCTCCTAGACTGCCCACTGTGACAGGGCCTTGTGTCCCAGCAGTTAAAGACTTGGGTGTAACACACACACACACACACACACACACTGCCCTGACCATCGGCTGACAGGTGCTTGCAAGCATGGGAAGCTGTGAGTGTCTAGGCTCACAGCACATCAAATATCTAAACAGTAAGGGTGTCACAAGACAAAGGCAGACTGCAGGATCATATATCAAAGTGCCAAACTAAATCGGGGAACGAAAGTGGTCACAGTGGTAGCATCCGCAGTCAACAGTGAACTAAGAAGGTGGGATGTATTAGAAAGGGAGAAGGGTAGGCAGATATTTGAATCTCCTATCTCCCTCCTAATAAGGCAAAGTTGATCCCCTAAGATTTCTTCAGTCTGGCCACTCTCTATCCAAATGCCACCAGAACAGCCAAAAAGTAATGATTCATCCAAGTATACAAGAATCATGAAGTTTCAAATCTCATCCACTAAGATTGGGTCTTCTTCTGACAAAGAAAGGGCAACTAATCAGATGTAATAAGCCTTGATCCTCTCCAGAGATGATACCTCAGCTAGCATGTAATCCACTCGGGCAAATAATTGATTTCTGGATTCAAAGGTCCTATAGAAATATAAATTATATCCAAGCTTTCATTTCTGACCTTTGAGTTACGGCACACACTGGGAGGGAAGACATCCTCATTCAGAAAAATTCCAAAACAACTTGCAGCAATACGCTCAGGCAAATAAAAAGATCTGCCTTGCCCTTGTGGAGAGCATCATAGGCATGAAAGAATGGCTGACATGAAAGAGCAGCTCTTTTAACCAAACAGTAGGCAGAAGTAATCACCAAAGAAAACTTAAGTCAGTTAAAATCAAAAGACTCAAAAGAAGGTGCACATAGCTCTAGAAAAACTGCCATGTAAGAGAAAGAGAAAAGGGAGGAGTGACAGGCCTTAGGGCACCCAGACTAGGAAAACAGGATCAGGAGAGGAGATGCTATCATCTCTGGCAGAGCCACCTGAAGAGAAGCAGGAATGTGCTTCAAAAAGCTAAATTAGTCCCCATCATTTCATAAGTATAGTTGTAATTATTTTTTCCAATTTGCATTACTTTACATTTATCAATATTAAATTTCATTTTCCATTTTCTTGCCCAATCACTTAGTTTGGTGAGACCTTTGTAAAGCTCTTCACAGTCTGCTTTGGTCTTAGCTATCTCGAGCAGTTTGGTATCATCTACAAATTTTGCCACCTTACTGTTTACCCCTTCTTCTAGGTAGTTTTTAAATAAGTTGAATAGGATTGGTCCCAGGACAGACCCTTGGGGGACCCCACTCGTTACCTCTCTCCATTTGGAAAACTTACCATTTATTTCTATCCTTTGTTTCCTTTTAACCAGTTATCAATCCATAAGAGGACCTTCCCTCTTACCCCATGACAACTTACTTTGCTTAAGAGTCCTTGGTGAAGGACCTTGTCAAAGGCTTTCTGGAAATCGAAATACACTATATCCACTGGATCCCCTTTGTCCACATGTTTGTTGACCCCCTCAAAGAACTCTAGATTAGTAAGGCATGATTGCACTTTAGAGAAACCATGTTGACTTTCTTCCAACATATGATATTCATCCACGTGTCTGATAATTTTATTCTTTACTATAGTTTCAACTAATTTGCCCAGTACTGACTTTAGACTTAACTGACCTTGAGGAGGATGGCATACAAACTTATGCCAATGGGCATGCATGCATGCATGCATGTACACACATAACCAGTACTTTTTTTGTGATGGTACGCACAACAATTTTTTTAAAACCATCTGGCAACCCTAGTACCGGCACTTTTCTTTCTTTCTTTTTTTTTTAAACAATAAAAGCACTGCACATAACTATCCATATACATCAATACACACAGAAGAGTATCTGACATTGCAAATATTACCACATTTAAAAAAGCTTACTACCATGAGTATAATCTCAAGGAAAATGTAGTCAATTGAATAATTGACTGATAATAAACAGTGCCTCTTGGTAGAGTTTGCATATAAATTACTTTGCAACATTGAAATGTATTGAAAATTAGCAACTGACCTGAAATAGGTGTACTGTCAGATCTTTCTTCGGCACATATTTATTTTTGCTTTTACAAAGAGATGTCAGGGAGAAGGAAGAGATCAGGAGAATCAGGAAACCTGCCATAGTTCTATCAAAACAAATAAACAATTATTAAGATGTTCCACTTCTAAAAATTCTCACAGGAATGATTTTCCCAGGATTTTTCTCAGAAACAAAACTTAGTCATGTTATAAAATTACAGTTAGAAGCACTCAAAGTATCTTCAACCCATCTTGGGAAAACCAATATCCAGAGCCAACGGGTTAACATTAATGATATGACAGATGTTTTTTGAAGGCTTGTCATCCATAAACATTCACTGTAGCCTTCTTTTCTCTCTCTCTCTCTTAAGTCTTTGTTTTGTTTGTGTGTTTTGTTCATCATGTTAACGTAACACCCATCATTTTTGCTTTCTTTGAACTGCTTTCTTTGCAAGTCTATGAGTTGAATTACGAAGTTTTGTGATTTAAAGTAATTTGCTTCAAGGTCTTTTTGGTTTCATCAAGAAACTGCATTTAAATTATAATAAAGTAGTACACAGTCTGATTCTTACAGAAAGAATGTGTGATAATTTCTTTTTTCCATAAAAGATGGTTTTAAATCTCTTAAATAGATATCTAAGTTTTGTTTTATGTTACTATTATAAATATGAATGAAAATTAAAAGAACCTGACTAACAACAATGACAACTGAAGTTCTCGTTTGTTCAATGAGAAATTACTTAAAATTAGAATTTAAAAAGGAATAATATCAAAGTGCATTTGGATAAATGCTCTTTTTTAAGTTTGTCAGTGTTATTTACCATGTTTGCACCCAAATTAATATCCTCCTTCTATTAAGACCGGTATTTTCACATTTTCACTTTTTATTAAGTGAAAAAATTCTCTCCATGTGATATTATAGAATACTGTGCTAAGCAAATGGATGCAGCTTTCTTTAAAGTAATGAAGGAAAATAAAAGTCTATTCTCATTCATGAATAAATGAGGTCTCTATAATCACATTGTTAAATTCTGAATTTCAATATCTGTCTCAATTGGTTTTCAATAGTACAATTGCTCAAAGTGACTAAACTCAGCCTAAATTTGTGAATATTAAATGGAAAAATAAAGGGCTTTAATCAAAAAAATGTTCTTACACCAGAGAAATATTTGGCTCTCTTCCTACAACAGGCATCAAGGGAAACACTGCCAAGAGTAAACACAATAGAGTCCAACTCATCGTTGTTGCCTAAAACAAAGAAACAAACAGCATCATCTTTGGACATCATGTCTATAGACAAAATTTTACTGCAGAGAGAAAACATTTCTGTATTTGCTATAGTGAGCAATAGTATAGGTGTTTAACAACAGGCAGCCATTGGAATGAGGATAAACTGAAAATAACTGACATGGCCATTTATACCACAACACTTTGACCCTGGTTTAAGAAGCATTTAGACAATTACTGAAGTTCTACTGATATCACAAGGAATTAAAATTAATTCCTGGGGTGTCTGAGCAAATCTTCTGTGTCAGAAAATGGTGTTGGAAACTGATCAATAACTTGATGGAAATTAGCAAAAGGCAAGATGAGATCCCAATAAATATTATCATCACAGATGTATAATCATCACATCTACACTATTACTAATCAACAGAACAAAACCATTGTCTTAAATCAGGGATGGGGGAACTTTTTTCGGTCAGGGGCTGCTGACCCACAAAAAATAAAAATAAAATCAGTTGGGAGCTGCACACAAGTGAGAAGCAGAAAAACAAAACAAAAACAAAAACCCTCACTGACATGGCCCCCGACTGAGAAAACACTCCCCATATTCCTCTCCCACACCAGATCTTAGGGGGGCCTAGAGTAGTAGCTTGTGTATGCTCCAGGCCAGCAGGGAGTAGAGGGAAGCTGGAACACCAGTGCAGGCTCCCCAATGCTGGGGGGGGGGGGAGGGGGGGAGCACCCTGAGCCTCAGGGGCTGGATCCAGGAAAGCCGGGGGCCACATCCGGCCTTGGGTTCCCCACCCTGGATTAAACTGCCACATGGGGAGTTTTATACTGCAGAGAAAGACTCAGGAATCTCTCTCATTAGAATACAGAGAAAACAAGGCTATTTAGAGATGTCCTCATATGCTTTAAAATTAAATGTTGCTGTGGGTTTTGGATGAAGAAGGTTTCTGAATAAATTAAAAGTGATGGCTGACATTAAAGTTATGCTACCTGACTCCCACCCTACAGGAGCAGAGTTTTTGTTGGGAAGCATTAGTACAATAGCTGCTTCAGATATGAGACAAGGCACACTATTGGTTACTGTCAGAGAGACAGTGACAGAGGATCATAATGGCTATTTAAAAAAAAAATTGTCAAGAAATATTTGTATTTAGCAAATATCTATAAGTGTACAGTACTATGACTAATCACTGTAAGATTCCTTTAAAGATCTCAGTAATTATAAAACTACTATATTTTAGTAAAATATCTGTGGATGTTTCATGACTATTTTACTGGAATTTTAACCCACGCTCTTTTAATTACTATATCATAGAACGCAACAACTGTATACTGGTAACATTGAAGCTAATCTGAAAACAGGACAGCAGCATGACATAGCTAACAAATTGGTTGAGTTTTCTCAACCAATTTGTTAGCCCGTGGCAGTGAGGACAGGTTGAACCTCTCTAATCCAAAACTCTCCTGTCCTAGGCGGATGTCCACTTCTCATGGGGATGGCCAAGTTTCCCCGCAGTCCCATAAAGTTAGTTTACAGCCACCAGTCCTGGCTCTCAGTGTTCTGTGCTGTTATTTAGCTCTAATTTACCCTAAATATCCTCTACCAGCCCAGTAAGCAGTGGAAGTATTAGTAACGCTGCTAGACAATAATGACCTCCCATGGGCCGGAAAATTCTCTGGTTCATAACTGGTCAGTTCTGGAGGAACTAGAGAGGTTCAACATGTACCAAAAGCAATTAAGAATAGCTTTCAGTCACTTGCCATGGCAGCGCTTATCAGTCAGCACTCTTAGGCTACATTGAAACTACAATCTTCTTGCGGAAGAGCAAATGCAAATGGAGCGCTCATTTGCATATGTCAGGCTCTCATTTGCATTTCCTCTTCCTTTTCCTTTTGCACAAAAAGGCGCTGTCTACACAGAACCTTTTTCTGCAAAACCTCTTGCGCAAAAGGGAAAGGAAGAGGAAATGCAAATGAGAGCACGATATATGCAAATGAGCACTCCATTTGCATTTGCTCTTCCTCAAGAGGATCGTAGTTTAGACCTAGCCTAACTGCTTGACCTGTGAAGCTGTGACATCAATAGATCCAGGAAATGCGGCATTATCTTGTTCTGCTTGATGTCAGCCATTCTAATGAGGAGACCTGGAGGCCACAGTCCAAAAGAGATTAATTATTTATTAAAAGGCAATCTACTACTAATCAATCAAATGCCTTTTGGCAAGTCATTACTGTACCTTTGCCTGAGCCCACAGTCGTGTGATAAATGGCCAGCCAGCAAAAGCAATGAGACCAACAGTCAGGGTAGAGCGGTAGAAAAAGCTGAAAACCTAGTAAAAAATTTCAAGAAGAAAATGAGAAACAAACTTTAATGAAAGCCACATTTCTTTAAGCAGCTAAAAAGCTAGCAATGAGGTCCTTTATAAATACATAGTAATAAAGTACTTACTAATATTTCAATTCCCAGAGTACCAATTACTAAGAATCCAATAGACTGACCCAGAGGGAATGCCAAAAGCAATGGCACAAGGTCTTGAATAATTCTGAATCTGTTTAAGAAGATTGCACAGGATAATCACCATCTTTGGTTAAAACATATTAGACAGGACACTGCCTTAAATTAGAAGGTTAAAGAGCATAAGTGCTAAGAAGTAGCCCTCATTTTTCCCACTTTCACGACCATCAGAACTACATTCACTTGTATGGACTATTAAGTTTACAATATTTACCTTACATTCAGCATCTACTGAAACTGATGAAAAATTCAACAGCTTTGGCAAAAATATGCCTTGCTAGCTTTATTAGTATCAGGTTAAACAGGTCATTACTAAAGGCCAACAGGGAGCTTGTCCAATATGTTCTGAATAATGCTAACAGGTACCTGATGTTGGCAGAACTGTCAGTGTCAGGCAACAGACAACAACTGCAAACTTACAAGTATTTCCATAATTGACAGTATTTTTTTCAGCATAGGCCAAGACCATTAGCCAATTTTGCAGAAATAGAGCCTGATTCTTAATGGTGCCGAATATCCTCAATTGAGGAGAGGGGCGGAGAGTGTTGAACACTTTGGAGGACCATAGTTAGTTTGAAATTCACTGGGAAAAAAAGGAAAATTTTGTACAACTTTTGAAATAAGTTTCTGCATATTCTTTTCAATACATTGGGAACTTGCTCCAGGGGTTAGTCTCCAGAGGCACCTTCTCCCAAAACTTGCAATGGTATTTTGTTTTTGAAGGGTATGCGATTATTTTTACTGGTTAAAAATATTTCCTAATAGAAGAAGGATCTTCTAGAAGGGACAGAGATCACTATCAATTTGGAAATACCATTCTACCAGTTAAGGAGAGGTTAAACCAGTGTCCTACTATGTCCTAGAAATGAATACTTAAATTCAAAAGGAAGAAAAGTATTTCTCAATGACTTCTGCAAAATTTGATTGTCAACAAGGGAGGAGGGCAGAAGAGGAGTGAGATGGGTTTATGAAACAGCTGGTTTCTTTACTTACTCTTTCACAACAGCATACCATACTGGCACCGGTAACAGACAATATACGTAATACATCCAAGGACAGGTTTGAATCAGCAGGAGAAAAGCTATTAATACTCCAATTGCTGCAAACCCATACAAGAGGAGAACAGTAGATGCCTGAAATGTAAATGATTCAGATAAACATTTCTTAAACAATAATCTAATGTTTCAAACTCCAGAATATGGTTTCCCAGTTGCGTGATGCACAACACATCAAACATCAGTCCAGGAAAGAAGCTACTTTAATTTACAAGGCAGCTCAATGTAAGGTGTTTTCAGGCAACTCCCCTCCCCACACACACACACTTAGGAATAGCATTAGACATTTAAGACTAAATTTTCAAGTGAAAGAACTAAAATGGCACATGAAAAATACGTTTGCACAAACGGGTACATACAACACTGATATGTGCAAGCACAACAGACATTTGAAAACCAAAGGGAGCTGCAGTTACTTGGTACAGGCTGAACCTCCCAAATCCAGGACTCTCTGGTCCGGCAACATCTGGTCCAGCATGGCCACAGCTGTTGCTTGATCAAAGAGTACCAGAGGTTTTAGTGGGAGACAACATGGGAGCTCAGGAGCTCAGACTAGACCAAAAGTAGCTGTGCCAGAGCAGCTGGGGAGCCCCGACCTGGCTAGAGAACCCCTGACAACAACTGGGGAGCCCCCGTCCCAGCAGGGGAATCCTCAACATGAACTGGGCCAGGTAGCTGGGGAGTCCTGGCCCCAGACGAGGAACTCCTAGCTACAGAGGGGCTGCCAGTGGTGGAAGGCCCTGCCAGGGAACCTCCAGCAGCAGCAAGGCTGGTAGCAGCCAGGCGGCCCCTGTTGGAACCCTGGGAAACCCCTGGCGGCAGCGGGCCGGGGTGACTGGGCAGCACTGGCTGAGAGCATCCCGACTGAAGCAAGGCAGGCAGAGGCGGGCATCTGGGAATCATCCCAGGGAATCATCACCCATACCAGGACCGGCCCTAGCAGGGGGATGGGGTAATGGGGAATCCTGGGGAACACCCTGCGGCAGTGGGGCCATAGTGGCCAGGTCTCCCAGCTGGAAGCCCCAATGGATGCTGAGGGAGCATGCGGGCAGCAGCTTTGGAAGCCCCTTCCAGGCCAGCATTAGAGTGGCTGGGGTAGGGCAGGGAGGAGCCCAGGAGAAGCCCAGGAGTAGGCAGCCAGCAATGACCACCCCTGGTCTGGCAAACTCGCTGGTTCGGGACAGCTCAGATCCCAAGGGTGCCAGACCAGGGAGGTCCAACCTATATTCTGGAAAATAAGAAATTTAGATGTCTAAATATGCATTTAAGAGACTTTAGCATCCACATTTGCATAACATTTACTATGTTCAAATATTTCAACGTAAAATTCTATTTGCAAAACATTTGTTTGTGTAAGAAATTAGTGGGAGAAGAACCTACAGTAATCAAACTGTTACAATTCTTTAATTGCTATTGGAAAGCTTAACTGCCTTTTAAGGAACTACAGACTGATACTTCACAGCTTTCTCTTATGTGAGTAAGCTTTTCTGCCTAATGCAGGTCTGAAAAAAGAGGCTTCAAGTTAGCATTTTTTTTGTTAAAATTGATATATTTGGTATTAATCCTTTTTTTCTAAACCCTTTTAGGATTTTCATGTCCATACAAGAAAGAAATCAAGGGACATGGCTATTTTTATTGGCATTGTGATAGCTTCTAGAAGCTGCAGCCCCATTGTGCTAGCAACTGCAGAAACTCATTGCAAGGAAGATGAAGAGCTTACAATCGGACTATAGACAAGAAATGGCTATGGTAACTTCCTTAAAACTTTCCATACACAGCTAGCCCTGTGATGATTCACTGATTTAAAATAACTGGGCCACTACAAAGAATTGATAGCCTATCCCTAAAGAGAATATTCCTTTTAGTAGCAAGAGACAGAGCAGATTGTTTTATCAGGCTTATTTATTGCAAAACAAAGTACTTGTAAAAAAGAGAATTTAAAAAAAATATATAAAAAACTGTGATATACTCTTAGAAATTGATGAAATTTTCTAAACCAGTTGCCTATAACTAGAAGCCAGGTAGCTAGCATAAAACATTAATTCCTCTTCCATTTCCCTGTAATTGACATAAAACTTTATCTATCGAAAGTAATGGCAAGTATCAGATCTAAATGACTTTTAAAATAAAATATCTGGCATGTTACGTCTTATTAAATTAGGATAAAATATGTCACATTGAAAGCTGACCAAATGCAACTAGCTTATTATATATCTTTTGGTTCAACTACTTGTTCCCAAATTGCAGATGAAAGGAGATTTACATTGTGTATGGATGTTTAAAAATAGGGAAAAAACCCAAAGCTACCTGTTCTGTAACAGGTGTTCTTTGAGATGGGTTGTTCATGTTCTTTCCACAGTAGGTGTAAGTGTTCACCACATGCACCAGTGCTAGAAGGTTTTTTCCCTTAGCAGTACTCATAGACAAGCACGCCTAGCAGCTGCTGGAGTAGCACCACCTTGGTGCAGTAATAAGGGGTGCTACGTGTTCCCTCCTTCTCTCAGTTCCTTCTTGCTGGAAACTAACAGTTGGGAAGAAGGACAGGACCATAAAATGGAAATGAGCAACATAGCTCAAAGAACACCACTTGTGGAATAGATAACTATCCCTTCTTTTTCAAGTGATTGCTCATGTGCCGTTCACAGTAGGGATTCCCAAGTAGTATCCACCTGCAGGTGCACAGGAGTTCAGGGATGAGTAGGGAGCAGCACAGCTCTGGCATACAAGCATCATCCCTAGTCTGGGTGATGATGGCATAATAAGTAGTGAATGTGTGCACAGATGACCGTGTGGTTGCCTGACAAATGTCCTGGATCAGTGTGAGAGCCAGGAACACTGCTGAAAAGATCTGCACCCTGGTTAAAGGAGCTCTCAGAATTGGCAGCAGGGGGACCTCAGTTCTGTCATAGCAGATGTAGATGCACAAGGTGATCCAGTTCGAAATTCTCTGCATGGAGATGAGCTGGCACCTCATCTGCTCTGCTGTAGAGACAAACAGTTGGGTAGAGTTCAGAATGGTTTAGTCTCATCTAAGTAAAAGGCCAAGGCCCTTCTCATATCCAACAGGTGAAGGCATCTCTCCCAACTCAATGTGTGTGGTCTACGGTAGAGGACTGGAGGAAAGATGTCCTCGTTCATGTGAAAAGTGGACACCAATTAAAGGAAAAAGGCTGCGTGTGGCTGGAGTTAGATCTTGTCCTCGTGGAAGACCCATGTACAGTGGTTTGGAGATCAATGCGTGAAGTTCAGAGCTGTTACCTCTCAAGAGAGAGATCTTGGAATTACTGTGGCTAGTTCTTTGAAAACATCCACTCAATGTGTAGCAGCAGTCAAAAAAGCAAACAGAATGTTATGGATCATTAAGCAAGGGATATAGAATAAGACAGACAATATCTTATTGCCTCTGTATAAAACCATGGTACGCCCACATCATGAATACTGTGTACACATGTGGTTGCCTCATCTCAAAAAGAAATACTGGCTTTGGAAAAAGTTCAGAAAAGGGCAACAAAAACAATTAGGGGTATAGAACAGCTGCCAGGTGAGGAGACATTAATAAAACTGGGACTTTTCAGTTTGGAAAAGAAACTAGTAAGGGTGGGGGTTTTACAGAGGCCTATAAAATTATTATTTGTGCAGAAAAGTGAACAAAGAAGAGTTACTTACTCCTTCCCATAACACCAGAACTAGGGGGTCACCAAATGAAATTAACAAGTAGCGGGTTTAACACACACAAAAGGAAGTACTTCTTCACACACGGCATAGTCAACCTGTGGAACTCCTTGCCAGAGGATGTTATGAAGTTCAAAACTATAATAGGATTCAAAAAAGAGCTAGATAAATTTATAAATCCCTCAGTGGCTATTAGCCAGGATTGGCAGGAATGGCGTCCATAGCCACTGTTTGTCAGGAGCTAGGAATGAATCACTGAATTATTATCTGTTTTTTTCTTTCCCTTTGGGGCACCTGGCATTGGCCACTGTCAGAAGAAAGGATACTGGGATAAATGGACCTTGAATCTGACCTAGTATGGCCGTTCTTATGACTCGTCTGGCCAGTGTTATAGCCACAAGGAAGGTGGCTTTTCAGGACAGATGGGACCAGGAGCACATGGCCAGAGGCTCAAAGTGAGCCTGGCCAGGACTAAAGTTCAGATCCCACTGACAATGGGGGACCTGATCTGAGGTAAGATTTACTTCAGGGACATTGAAAAATCTGGCCACCATGTCATGAGAGATAACATTGTGGACCAAGGGGTGAAAGGCAGAAATGGTCACCAGATGCACATTGAGCAAGGAATGTGCTAGACCCTGGGTTTTTAGGTGGAGCAGATAATTCAGTATTGATTGGATCATAGCAACTGAAGGGGAGATGTCACAATCAGCTGCCCAATCTGAGAACCTCATCCATTTAACCAGGTAGATTTGACAGGTCAAAGGTTTTGTGCTTCTGAGGATGTGGTAGATACCTCCAGACAGGTCTATTCTTCTGAGTTCAGCCACACAACTCACACGAGGTAGAGGGTCATGAAGCTGGGATGTAGGAGGCAACTGTGGTGCTAGAATAAGAGGCCCTGTCAATCATACCACTAGGTTTGACAGGGTCCCAAACCAATGCTGCCTAAGGCACATGGAGGCAATAATGATGATTCAGGTCCTGTCCTTGTTTATTTTCTGCAGAACCTTGCTGATGAGCACGATTGTGGAAAATGCATACAGCAGATCTCCTGTCCAATACAAGAAGGCGGCATCAGACAGAGAGCCCTCGTCCAGGCTCTGTGCAGAGCAGGACTGAACGCCCCACTTCCAGAAGATCTCAGAAGCCACTCACAATGAGAAGAGAATTCTAGATGTAGCGATGAGAAGAGAATTCTAGATGTAGCGATGAGAAGAGAATTCTAGATGTAGCGATACACCAGGGAGTTCTGGATGCCTGGAAGGTGAAAAGCTTCCACGTTAATGTTGCGGCTGACACAGAAGTTCCACAGACTGAGGGCTTCCTAGAAGAGTGCTGAAGGACAGTCTCTCCCTTGCTGCCTGTTGGTGTAAAACATCAACACTGTGTTGTATGTGAGGAATCTGACCACTCTACCTGCCAGTTGAGCTCAGAAAGCCCTGTCTTTGATGTCCAGTGCCACCTTGTCTGGAGACCACAGGCCTTGGGTCTTGATGTTCCTGCCTCCCAAGTTCTGACATGTCTGATACTAGTTTAACTGTGGGAAATCCCTTTTGAATGGGACCTGATGCTGCTGACCCAGATGCAGTACCATCGGTACAGTAGGTCCTGCTGCAAAGGGAGGTATGGTGGCTCTTGTGGGCCTACAACTGACCCGAGACTATGATGCTGTTGACCACTATATAGGTAAACAGTTCCCAGGTAGCTGAGTTGAGAGCAGTGCCGTGCCTGTGACCCCAAGTTCAGTGACAATGACTTTGTCCACCACTAAGAATGGCTGCAATGGCCCAAATGGCTACATCCAGCAGATTTTCAATGGCCAGTGGCCAGCAATCTGTGTCATTGGCTGTGTGAATGGTGCCACAACGGTGACAGGTATTACAACGTGGAGCAAGTTTATAGCAATGCTTATATGCACCCGACCTCGACCACTGTTCCCTTGAGCAATAACATGGGCAGTACCAAAGGATCGGGGATCTTTGGTACCGATGCCCTTGTTCACCAAAGGCTTGTACCCCCTGCCAGAGAGCCATGCTGGGAATTCCTCTATCAGGTTGGCAGCCCAGACAGAGGAATCAGTAGGGCTTTGCTTCACAGTTTGGCTCGCATCAAGAGTGTGCTGGGGACTGATGCCTGGACCCTTCCCTTGGCAGGATTCAGTGCCCTTAGGCAGAGACCCCACAGGCCTGCGTGCAGGCTTTCCCTGTGACTGGGGAGCTGCAGGAACCTGGGTGGCCAGCATGGACAGAATCAGTGTCTTACGCTGCCTGGAGGGCTTCTGCTGAGGAGGGCACCTATATCTGGGTGGGGCCAGGGTTCCCTGTAAGCTGTGTGCTTGAGCGGCCACTCAGGAGCGATTCAAATGCTGCCCAGCTGATTAGCACAGTGCCCATAGCCAGCAGCATGTGTTTCTACTGGTGGTGCACATAACAAAATGTATTCTGCTCATGGATGGAAAAAATTAGAGGGAACATTGGCTGGAGGTCCTGCTAACCTCCAGGGAGACCTGTGCAGATTGGGCTGGGTTACTCCACTCAACAGTACCTGAAGCCCACAAGCCTGAGAGCTGCCTGACATGGGTCTTTGCTTGCCCCCAGATCTATCCCATTGTTTGCAGGAGGATGGTGAGCAGCCCCAGCAGTGCCACAGTCCTGTCGGGACACTCTTCACTGAAACTACAGTGCTCGGTGCTGAATCGGATCTGCGCACCGGTGCCAGAGTTAGGGCTGACTACATAAGAAAGGCACAGAGATGAACGACTATCTCCTTTCTGGTCCTTAACTTGAAGGACTTGCGGATCTTGCACTTGTCACTAACATGACTTTTGTCCAAGCAGCGCAAGTAACATTTTTGCAGGTCATTCACTGACATGGGCCATTTGCATGTGTGTTAGAATTTGAACCCTAGGGCATGGTGCATACCCCAGCCCATGCAGAGTCCGGAAAGGAATGACAAGTCATTAACAATCGAGGTACTACATTACTAAGGACTATGTACACAAAAACAAGGAAAATCAGTACAATAAATACTAAGGCTACAGCAGGAAGCTGGAGCAAAGGCAGTTCTGTGCACCCTCATTGGCAGCATAAGGGAACTAAGGGTGGGGGGAGAATGCAATGCCCCTTATACCATGCCGTGGAGGTGCCACTCCAGCAGTTAGAGGCGCTCCTCTATGGGTACTGCTAAGGGGAAAAAAACCTTCTGGCACCAGTGCACATGATGAGTACACATACCTACTCTGGAATGCACATGACCAACAACTTGAAGAAGAATGGATTCTTCTTCTAGATTTCTTCCAAAGTGAAATAACACATTGTTTTAAGGGGAAGTGCTTTCATGAGAAACATATTTTAAAACTGAGATGGTTAACATAAAGAATCCTATTTGCTAGGCAGAGTCTAAAATCAACATCTGTAAGATCATAAAACTGTGAGATGGGTGGCTTATTTGCTCACTATAGTCTGTTACACAGAACAATTTCTTCACGTAGTTTTGATACTAGCCATAAAGCTAATTAATTTATGGTGGAAAGCAGAGATCTCACCAATCAATCAGTAATTGTAGGCCTGAACTGAAGGAAATGGTTCTACTGGAAAAAGTATGTGAAGATCTGCAGACTAAGGACACAGAAGGCATATCTTCTTCTAGAGACACTAAATATAAAATCTGACTTCATTTGAATGAACTCATAAAAATATGGTAACGACAATAGCCAGGTTTCATTTCTAAATCCATTTTACACGGATTAAAAAAAAATAGTAGCATACTTTCATTTAAAAGTGTTATCCACATTATATTAATCTATAATGAATGGTTTGGAACATTTTCTTAGATACTTGATCACAACAATATTTTGAAAGTTATATAGTATTGTATTTCTTAATGTTTTCCATTTTGTTTTATAATTTTTTTTAAATGCTAAGAATCTCTTTTTAGTCCAGACAGTAAAAGGTCTGCGTTTTATCACTATTGGAATTTTCTCACAGTAATTTACTAGAAATAGTAAAGATGCTAATTGAGTACTGATCTTCATTTACATTAAAAATTAAACATGTCCTTTTATTCTGAAATATGAAAGATTTTTAGAAGGCTTTAATCTTCTTTTAGTAAAACTCTCCGTTCACCTTTACATATTAAAAGACTTTTCTATTCCTGATGATTAACTGAAAAAGATTATTTCCTAAGGCAGCAGTCACCAACCAGTAGATCAGCATCTACCAGTAGATCTTGGAGATCTTGGAACGAGGTGTACCAGTAGTTCGAATTAGAGAGCCTAATTCGAACTACCTACTCCGTGCCACGTGTAGCCACGGGCACGGAGTCCGCACTAAAGGGGATTTTAAAATGGCGGCGCCTGGCAAGATGCAAATGAAGCCCGGGATATTTAAATCCTTGGCTTCATTTGCAACTTCAAATGCCTACATTAGCCACCCTAGTTCGAACTAGGGTGGCAGTGTAGACATACCCCAAGAAACTTTAGTTGTGAACAGATTACATGCTTTGCAAATGCCAAGATGGAATTTTCTGCTTCAGAAGAATCCAATTTTAAATTGTAACAGAGGGGGGGAAAAAGAAATTAAATGTAAGTGATTTTCTTATTGCCTTTAATATAAAGAAAAAGGAAAAATAATAATGTACATCTAAAGTCTGGATTAATGATCACAAGTTATTTTAATGTTAAAATTAGAATTAAGGGCTAATATGTATTTACACAGTTATGTTCTTTTAATATTAAGCCAAGGAGAAGTTACTTTATATTCTCCAACTGTCACTAACATTAAATTAGAAAAGCCAATATTAGAGAGAATTCCCCATCACCAATTAAAGCCTTTATATCTAAATACTTTACCCATGTATGTGGAAAGAAATGTGTGAGTATGGTATCAGAATGTGACTGAGCAAAATACAGGTAGTTTTCCTTTAATGCAAGTATACTATATTTCTAACACAGGGTCATGAATGATAATCTGTGGGAAATACTGAAAACGCAGAACCTATGACTAAAGTTAATATCACTACAGTAATATTAAAAATGAACAAAAGAAATCTACTAAAAAGAGGGGAAAGAGCAGCGTCATGGAAAGGTTAACAGAGTCTCCACTGACATGTAGACTGACCTAATTAAATATGGATATTTAGTCTATATTTCTTGATGTTAATGAAACTATGTCCATGTCACCACAATTGCAATGAACTACAAACCTACTGAGACCAGAAGCAATGGGATATCCAGTTCATCTCCTCATACATTACACAATGGCCCGTCTTTTCAGATATCTGAACCGTACTTGCAGGACAAGAAGATTTCTCCCAATCCACAAGTAGTTCCTATTGGCAAAAATCTTTTACTTCAGCTTTGCTTATGGGGTAATCAAGGGACCTACTGTTTTTATACAAATGGTACAATGCCATGCATAAATTGCTGATAATTAGACAGCAATATCATTTCATGTTTTAACCTACCTTATTATCCTGGGTACTCTTAGTCAGATTAGTGTGTGTCTTGACAATCAACAAAATCACATAAGATGTCCAGCCCACAAAACCCATAACAACACTTATGCCCAAGAATAATCTGTCGTAAGTATGGTAATATGACAGTCCTTCCAAAGCAAGGCTAATCAGGGTTTTGCAAAGAGATACCTTCAGAGAAAACAGAACATATGTCACAACAATGTATAACATCATCATCCTGAATACACTCAAAAAGAAACTTACCAAGAAAACACATTGCAAAGAAAAGTTGGCGTACAGTAACTGGAATTCTATAAGATGTGTCTACATACTATAATCTTGGTGAACATGCACCCCGTACATTAGAGATTATAGTCTTTTGGCTATCATACACATTGGGAGCATTCATGAGCTGTAGACATTTTCCTCCCATACTAAGGACATAAATGACAGTGTAGACTCAACTGCTATTCTGTTCCTCCATCGCCACAGAATCTAGATGTTTGAGAATTCTGTTGTAGGGGGGAAGGTGGGCAGGTCATGGAATACGTGGACAACACACCTTGAACTCCAGCTACTGTTAAATAAGTTTTTTTCCTCAATTGCTTGTCCACAAATATTCCATTCTTGGTGAACCTTTAAGCAGTACCCTGGTGTCAAGAGGAGAATGTTGCTGGTTGCTTCTAGGGCGCATCATGGGCTGAGGTGCCAGGAAAGGCAGGAAGCCTTTCTTAGCACCCACGTTACACTGCTGACCAGGAGCTGCACAAGGTAAGCCCCTCCAGCCATGAGCCCCCCGCCTCCTCCACCCCCCGCTGCGGCCTCCTCCTATAACCCAAAGCTCTCATCCTCTTCGACTGGCTCAGGAGAAAAAAGTTTGAAAATCGCCACACTAGAACATATATCTACTCCTGAACCTATGCAATCTCCAGGTATGTAAAAGCACTCAACTTTCTTTCAGATGCATACAACTTTAAGAAGAACCCCCAGAGAATATGTACAGGATCCTCCCCAGCTGGGAGTCCAGGTTGGGGTATGGAGACTCCTTTGGCTGGAAGCAGTGAAGTGTCTTAGACCTCGTTTGACTAGGAAATCTCAAAAGGGATGTGCCCCTTTTCTTCCCGGAGGAACAATACTCTTTACTCTCTGAAAACCCCACTTTTTCAGTTCTATAGGCCACCCTCACCATAAGTCCAAGATAAGTCCCAAAACACTTGGACTTATAGTGAACAACTTAAAAGCAGGGAATTTTTTCCCATGACTAACCTCCATTTGTGCAAATTTGTGTGTGTGAGACTTAAGAGTGAGAAATGTGAGGACAAGCATCAATGTCATTAGTGCAAAATGGAAAAATGGATGTATATTGTGATGACTTATAGCAGGGATGCCCTGTACTCAAATCTGAAGCTAGGCTAGCGTTTGATGATGAAGACTGGGAACTAGTGGAACTCACAGGGGCATGTTCTGGACTGAGGTGGAACTTGTCTAGAGGGATCTGCCCCATCTAATTTAGAGGTCAGCTGCATAAAGCAGTCTAATAAAAACGTTAGGCATGACTCTCTCTCCTTCAAAGACCTTTCAGAAAAGGATCTACAAGCTTTGTTGGAGATGTGAGCTTCCCAAAGACTAAAGGCAACTCAACTGATGTGCCCATTGCTGATTGGTTCTGCTGCCTGACAAGAGGGCAACACTTAAAAGTGACTTAGGATAAGACATCCATAAGGCTCAATTCAAGAAGTTCCATAACAGAGTAAAATAAGAAGCTTCAGGGAGTAGCCGAGTTAGTCTGTACAGAAAAAAACAACAAATGGTCTGGTAGCACTTTATAGACTAACGAAACACGCAGATGGTATCATGAGCTTTCGTGGGCACAGCCCACTTCTTCAGATGACCAGAGTATTGAGTATTCTGGTCATCAGAAGAAGTGGACTGTGCCCACGAAAGCTCATGATACCATCTACATGTTTTGTTAATCTATAAAGTGCTACCAGAGTAAAATAAAAACAACATTGTTAAACAACCAAAACCAACAAATCTATTTGATGGGCAAAGTATCCTAACTAAAACTACTCCTAACTACACTAATATATAAACAAATGTTTACAAAAGGACGGTGAAAAAATTGCAGAGACCGGATACTGAGGAGCTCCAGCTAACAGCTAAGATTCTCAAGAAGGAACTGAATGGCAATTAGACCTGTTTATGCTCTTGATACAGGACCATGAGGATATCCAGGGAGCATGCATGACCCCAGGAGACATTGATGGTCAAAAGAGTCTGATCTCAACTACATGCATACCAAGAGTAGACTACATATGGACGAGGTCTTGAAAAGGAACTTCAAGGCTCTGCTGCTGAATGGAAAAAAAGGACTTATTTCCTTGAAGCAGCCAAGAGAGTGTATCAAATGGAGGCCTCTACAGGATGATTTCACATTTTGTTTGCACTGGAATAAGTTAACTGGCTTCAGGTGAGCTACTTTTTATTTACAACGATGTACATGACAAGAGAATCAGACCCAAAACCTAAATAAAATTCTAACTGTTCTCTATGTAAAAACTTTGAACTCCTGGAAAACGTATTAGTAAGAAGGGCAAAATCACAGAACATAATAAAATTATGTTTTCACATATTGTCAGGTAAATTTGATTTTATAAAATAGACATTTTCATGCACTTTTTCAAAATAAAATAAGCACTCAGTGTCAACTAGTTATTGCCTGGTTCTTCCATGTACCAGTTAAATCTACAAATTATGGAGAAGTTAAAATAAAACAGCTGGCTCAGGAGAGGGGGAAAAACAAACAGATTTGTGATTAGAATAAGTTATTTTTCCTAGCTATGCTGCTGGTTCAATGGGCGATCCTTAACACTGCTGTCAAGTTCCCATCTATAAATGACCTTTACCCACTGTATCTCATAAGAGTGACATAAGGTGATATCCACAGAGTTGGCTGAAATCCTTGATAAGGTACTACATTTTTTTTCAGATCAGAGCACAAAAAACCCACAACATCTCATAAAACATTGAGCCAAATTCATTCACAGTGGAACTGACTGTATCGATATCAAAAGAACTACACCATGAATAAATGTGGTTCATTTAGCTAGAAACATTAGCAACAAAAACAAAAGATTTTAAAATATGAAATAGTCACTTAATAAGCAATCAAAATTACTGTTTTGAATTTAATGAATAAGAAAGTGTGAGGCTATGGAGACTCACAATACGATTCATTTTATGTTAGCAAAAGATGAGTCAATAAAGGAACCCCCCCTCCTCCCCCCAGGAAACTACCAAATAGAAAAATAGAAAAAAAAGAAGACTGAAGTCCAAGATTTAGTCTAGGTTTTCAAACATTTGTCATTTTATAGTGACGATTCACTTACCACCTCGTGATATTTTTCCTGATGAAGATAAGATCTTGCTTTTCTTAAAATGTTTATCTGTTCAGTATCTGAAAGCAACCTGTATAAAAATACAAAGGTCCTTTAAAAATGTTACTTTTTTGGTGGGAGGGATCAGGAGCATGGAGAAAAAGAATGCATCTATTTAGGAACCTTAAAGTAGACTCACTAGGCAGTCAGTTAAAAGTGTGCCTCATACGCCAAAAAACCTAAGCAATTTTATCAAAGCACAGGATGTCCTGAGCTATTTCTCTACCTGCATGACCATGAATTAGTAAATTATGTTGATACTGAATTCATTTTGAGAAACTATTTTCTTCATTTAGAACTTCCACCTAAATGTGTAGGTGGATGCACCATTTGCATCAAATCCATTATTACTGTTCCTGGCTGGGAACACTGCCAAAACTGGCTGTATGGCTGCTACAGACACATCTTTAAATTGCATGCCCTTCAAAGCAGGGATTGTTACTTTTGTGCATTTAAATTCTGTATCAATTATAATGGGGGCTGAATCCCATCTGG
The DNA here is from genome assembly GCF_049634645.1 of Pelodiscus sinensis. NCBI lineage: Eukaryota > Metazoa > Chordata > Testudines > Trionychidae > Pelodiscus > Pelodiscus sinensis. The sequence goes on along the minus strand of NC_134712.1, from coordinate 118,846,971 downwards.
GGGCCTTTGTGCTTTATACCCCACCTCCTTACCTCCAGTGGGTCCCTTATCCCCCCCTTTCTAATGCGGGAACTAGCTCCATTCTTGGGGCGGCCTGTGTTGGTTGTGTGCTTTATACCCCACCTAGTATTTATATTCACTTAGAAAGACAGTGATCCTCCAATGTGGCCTAAAAACTGCAGGTGAAATACAAACCACACTGAAGTCAATGGCAAAACTCTCAATGATTTCAGTGGAGCCAGCACTCCACCCTAGTCTTCCTGGGAACTTCCTAGCTGCAGCAAGAGACACAATAGAAAAGAGGGAACAGAATGGGATGGAGCAGAGTGAGATCTAGCTCATATTTTTCCAGGATGGAACACTGCAATGGAGCAGAGATCTTCCATGCCTGATCACTGCACCCCCTCCCCCCCTAGCTTTTATTATTTAATGAACTTCCTGGTGTGTTCTGCCATGCTGCTTCATTTGAGTCTGGTGTGAGCAGTATCCCAAAATGTACTACACATAACAAAAGTAAACAGAAAGTCTCTGCAGTCCCCGCAGATGCAAAGGAACTAACATTCCAGCTATGACTGAATACAGAGAATCTAAGGAATGGAAAAGAAAAGCAGCTACAAGCACAAAATGCCTTGACATTATAGATGCCACCCAATCAGGTCAGGATCTACAGTGCAGGATCTAAGGAAGACCATCTATGTGGGTGAAAATTAGTAAAATCAGGTAGAAAGAATGGAGAATATTGGGGAGAGGAGAAAGAGGTAGTTGTATTGGAAAATGAGTTGATTTAATGTCCTTATTAAGTCTGTTTTGAAATCCTGGGAAATAAGCAGTAAAGAGAACCACTTCTGTCCTTTATACACATTCATAAAATACTCCTCTGAAAGTGCACATACAGCTTTGTAAGATGTTATGTCGTGGGGAGTTTCACAGCATAGGAAGAAATCAGTGGAAAGGCAGAGAGCTGGAGTAGGTGCAAGTGTCCATTTTATTGCATAGCACAGAACAACAAGATCTATATCTACAACCCAATATACAACATAAGACATTGAGACTTTACAGAAAAAAATAACCACCACACCATTCCCAGGGGGTATACAGCAATTTGGGTGCTCACAGAATTATAATAGCCAGATTTTAGATTGTAACATCTGGCTATACTCAAAAGACCCGAGCATTGTCTATTAGAGTAGCAGCTTTCTGTGGTTGTTAACTATATTCATGACAGTCTTTTCCAATATCTGACATATACTAAGTTGTTGGACAGGGATTACTAAAAGAGACTAAAAAGTTTATCTTCACATTGGGGTTAAGATTTAACAATCTGGAATGTATACTGAATAGCTTTTCTTGCTAATCTTGATGTATGTCTAATAAATTCTCATATGATATGCACTTTCATTTATTTTTATAGCTATACTACTCTCTGCCTATTTTATCCAGGTCATCTTCAACTTTAAAAATGAATAAGTTAAAAAGGCATTCTTTTAATCTTTTATTTTTAAATTTCACTGTAGATCATCCCATAGAGTCATTTAGCCTATAATTATTCTTTAATTCTCAGTGAATAACTTTATTATTAATGAAATTGCTATGTTCTTTGCCTTTTTCTTCCTTCCTAGATGACAGCTCCCATGATCTTCTGCATATGGAACAGGTACCATAGTATAAATGGAGCCTTCAATAAGTACAATTTTTGTACATCAGTGCAGAATGCAGTAATTTTGTAGAAATAGGGTAACATTCATAAGTTCATTCTTAATTTTTAATGGGCTTACTAAAACAACATACCCTAAATATTACCCCACTTCTGCATAAATGTTTTTATAAGACATCAAACACTTTTTACTGAAGTATCAATGAAGACATTTCAAATAAATTTGGAGGCAATTTGAAGTTGGTGCAGTCCTGCAACTGACTGGCTGCTGGTGTACTCGCCCATATGCTTGTGTGGCACCTCATCTATTTAAATGAGACTCTGCATGAATGCAGGGTGACATTCACAAGGAGCCAGTTGAAAAAAAAAATCAGGGTTGTGAGAAGCAATGGAAATAAATATAATGGATTATACAGAGAAAAATTTGCAGGGGCAAAACTTAAACAATGAATAGTCTAGCAGACCTTAAAGAGTAATAAAACATGTAAATGGTATCATGAGCTTTTGTGGGCATGTTTTGTTAGTCTTTAAGATGCTGCTAGACTATTCATTGTTTAAGTTTTTCCAGGTACAGACTAAGTTGGCTACCCCTCTGAAGCTTTTGAACATGCAGGGGCAGTAATTTACTAAAAAGCTAACAATACAAGGAAGGTATTTTAGATAAGGAACTCAGGACAAAAAATAGTAATGCAATATATGAATGAAGAAAAGAGATCAAGTTTGGGTAGGGTTAGGGATGAATAAGTACTATGATTAGTTTTAACAGAGCTTAATACATGAAGGATTTCAGTCCAAAACAACAAATAGCACAGAATCATCTGATCTCAGGAGATTTCCACCATTGGGAGCCAAAGTTCATGGGAAATGCTGATGTTGAAGCAGAATCTGAACATGAACTGGAAAATGAGTCAATCTGGTTTTGGAAAGACTAGAAATCAAAACCACAGGATGGATTCAGATCTGGGAATTCAAAGCCACATATCCCCGAGCCATGCCCCCGGTTTTTAAGGGGTTCAGAATCAAAACATTTTGGCTAAAATCTGACTTTCAAGTTTTTCCTACACACTTCTGTCATGCATATACTGTAATGAATATACATGTATTCTGCATGCTTTTATTGTTTACTTTCTCCTTTTATTATAAAGGAATTTATTTTAATATTGTTCAAGTAGCCTAACAAGTGACTTGTTTAGAAAAAAAACATTGAGAAATTGAAAAAAAAAAACAAGTTAAAATATATAAGCTTACTATAGTGGGCCTAGCTACCAACAGCAAGCCCATACCTTCCACAAACTAAAATGAATAGAGACAATAGGACATCAGTTAACTCCTTTTCAAAAAATTAACTGAAAGGTCAAATTAATACAGAAGAAAACTGATTTTTATTCTTTCCCATGAATTAACAAAAACAGAACATGCAAAAGAGAGTAAGAGCAGTGGATTCATTCTTTCCTCCCCTCTTCTCCAATGTTTTTGGGAAGAATGAGACCTGCTATCACACATTCCTGTAGCAAAAAACACTGACCCTTAATCGCATGAAAATGAGAGCTGATAGGTCACTGTACATGTGTACTAGAATAAGGTCTAGAAAGAGCTGAGATTATGGTCCCCTGAAAACACACGCGCGCGCGCTTCTTCCGCCTGTATAAACACAATTCATCAAGAAACAAAACAGCTGGACTAACTGTGCAATTACTTGTAAACTGTCCCTAAAGAGATGTTAGCTACTCTTGCCATGAGTATCCCTGACAAATTTAATATTTCCACCACATCATTAATATCTCACATAAAGAATGGTGCTTAACAACATTAATACTATGTTGTGATGAAATGAAGCTACTGTTGTTTTCTCAAGGGGCCTCTGTCTGATGAATCACTGATCGCCATCTATCCATATTCTACACAGGAAACCAGCTCAAATAGCATAATTCTGTTTATGTAACAGAGAGCAATCAAGCTATGAAATAAAATGCAAGAAAAGGAGATAACTTACAAGTGCAGGTGGATACACAATTTCTGAAAAGCTTATTTTGTTATACCTGTTTGTTATTTACTTGTTATGTACATCATTATTGTACAACAGATATTCCAGAATTAGGCTAAAAATAAAACCCCGTAGATTCAGTACCTGTAGTAAAGCAATAATAAGAGGACCTTGAATTTAACAATGAATGAATGACATGACAGTCTCATAGAATACGGAAAGAAGTTAGTGGAATGGTTTCCTTTACAGCAGCTACTCTTTTGACATTGGGGGTATGTCTTCACTACATAATTAAAGCGATTGGCAGTGGTTTAGCTTAGCTCAGCTGTGAGTGTCCCCACAGCAAAGGTCTACTCAGGTTACTGGGTCTTCACTGCCTCTTCACTTACTCACGTGTGTCTGTATATTCAAGGCTCTTTTAGCAGAGATGCTTTTGGATTCTTTCCCAGTCAACTAAGTCAACTGTGGGAGAACCTGTCCATCTTTCAGATCAGCGACGGATCAGCATTTGAGTGATTTCCCTTGCATTCTCACTGAAAAGTGGGCAGGTCCCTCCTAGCTCAAGTTAATCTGTAGGGGTACGTCTACACATCAAAGTTAATTTGAAATAACAGCCGTTATTTCGAATTAACTTTTCTAGCGTCTACACAGCCACACTGCTATTTTGAAATAAATTTGAAATAGCGGAGTGCTTATTTCAAATTTGGTAAACCTCATTCTACGAGGAATAGCACCAATTTTCAAACAGCTAATTTGAAATAAGCGCTGTGTAGACACTTATTTTGAAATAGGGGGCCTTCAGCCCTTTCCACTGTGCCCTGGTGGCCACTCTGGGCCAAACCAGGAAAACTTATCTCCTCTCCCGCAGCCAGGGAACCCTTAAAGGGGTAGACTCTGGCCACAGTGCATGTGCCAGCTTGAGGCCTGCCAGCAGTGGCTGCCCCTGACCTACTGGCCCCACAATGAGCCGGGCAGCCAGTGCCAGCCAGCTGTCCACCGCCCAGTCCCCCAGCTCCCAGGAGCCTGACAGGGTCCGGAGAAGATGGGCGCCTTCCTGATCCAGGGCAGAGATCATGGACCTTATTCAGGTTTGGGGGGGGATGCCCCCAACATTCATGATTTCCGCACTAGACGGAGGAACACGGCTGTCTATGGCAGGATAGCTGCCAACCTGGCCACCAAAGGCCACATGTAAACCCAGGAGCAGGTTTGCATGAAAATCAAGTTAGTACGGCGAGACCCCCAACCCTGAGCCCTGAGCTTTTCCTCCCACTTCTTCCCCTTGCTTTCCCCTTCCGGCTCCCTCCTCCCAGGTTTCCCCCTCCCCTCTCCAATCCTCTCCCACCTCCTTTCCCCTGTCTCACCAGAGTTTATCCCCCTCGCCCAGTTTTGTTAAATAAAGAGAGTTTATGAAAAAACACGTTTTTTATTTTACATTAGGAAGGGGCTTGGGGGGGGTAAGTGGAAGGTCGTGAGGAAGGAAGGAGGAACAAGCCCCCAGTGGGGCAGATCAGGGAGGCTCTTAGTGCTCCTCAGGGTGAAAGCTCTCCCGCAGGATCTCCTGGATACTGACAGCCCCCCGATGGACCTACCAGATGACAGTCCGCAGAAAGTGCAGCCATGCTCATAGCAAAGCGTCCATGAGAAACACCAGAGTGCCCAGGGGCAGCTCTGGCTCCATGTTGCAGAGTGCTATGGTGTCCCATGTGAGGGCAACCAGAGCACACAGAGACCAAATGCTTTGCTGTCCCTCAGTGAGGTAGGCAGGGAAACCTGAGCACCAACTGCCCAGGGTTCCGGCAAATTAACTGTTACTCCTCATGCAATTTGAGGGAAGGGTTTTGGATCAGACTACCGCGTCTACATGCGGCGAGTTAATTCAGGTGACTGGCATTTTAAAAAGGCGACCAGCCGCAAATATGCTAATCAAGCACCGGATATTTAAATCCCACGCTTCACTAACAACTTCGGTATGCTTCATTTGCCTCCCTAGTTCGAACTAGGGGGCAAGTGTAGACATACCCTTTCTCAGCTCCTACTTGCTAGAAACTGGCCAACGGAAGACGAGGGACTTTGCTGAGAGGTGGGGGCAATGCATAAAACCTCTCTCTTTCTCCTACTCTCGCTCCCCAGTTTCTAGAGCAGAGAGCAGCCAGCTGTTTGAAGTGTTGTGAACTGGTCTATGGTAAGGGTCCCGGTGAGGTGACCATGGGCCGGATCCGGCAGCCTGGTGGGCTGGATCTAGCCCGCTGGCTCCATCTTACCTACCCCCATCCTGGACCATGTCTAGGAGTCTTGTGTGGTACAGTAATAGAAATAAATAAAAGTAGCAGTCTCTAGAAGCCATCCTATAGCTTCTGCATACTTTTTGCAGGCTTTCTAATAGGCGCTGATGTCAATCCCTTTGAACCACAAGCTTTTGCATTCCTAGTGCTAAATCCATCACATCTCTTTTGACCATGGTGTCCAGTTTAAGTATTTCTATAAGGCATCTTATTGTGGACAAAATTAACAGTGTATTTAGAAACTAGCTTATTTTTGTCACTGCATCATTTATTTTAAGTATGCATGGCAGATGCCATGCAAGTTTGGTGTGAGCGGGAAGGAATATTTGATGTAAAATCCTGACACGTTTCCACCAAGAGCAAATGATCTTCATTAAAGGATAAAAACCACAAACAATGCTACAGAGTCATAAGATTGTTCAATGAACTGTAGAAAACCTGTGACAAATATTTCAAAATCAAAGTCAGGAATTACAAGGGTTATTTTCCATCAAATTTGTTCTTGCTATATGGTGCTCACAAAAACAATGATCAGACAAAAATATCCTTTTATGAAAATATGAAAATTGTGGACTTCATGAAATTACATTTGAACATGAATTTTAATAATGTGTTCAGAATCTAATATTTTGATATTTAAAAATGCAATTATAGGCCTTTGAGATATCTGTGACTATACAGGTGCAGAGTCATCTTGTTGAAACTGTGTAAAACACTAACCTCATGAGATATGGGAACCTTCCCTTGCTCATGTTAAAGGCATGTTGTTAACTTTGCTGATTAATCATCATGGATTGCAGTCCACTGACTCCTGGAATCTGTGCAACCCAAGGTTAGGTCTAGACTATACTCTTATCAGAAAAAGCTACGCAAATTGTACTCCACAATTCGCATAGCTTTTTCCAATTGATTTTCCAGAAAAGCCTCCTCTTTTGGCAGAGTCCTTATTCCTTGTAGAAGGAGGTATACAGGGCTCCCCGAAAGAGCGTGTTTGCTCTTCCACAAAGGAAGTGGAAGAACAAACGTGTTCCCTGGACGCGGCAGAGTTTTTCCGGGATACCTCTGTATCCCAGAAAAACCGGCAGTCTAGATATTATAAATCAGCCAGCCCAGCTGAAATGCTGTACTCAATTCATTTTACTAAGAGTTTACGAGTAACATTGATTGTAGCAGACACTGTGAAGCAAAGTAACAAGCAGATTAACATCTGGAGTAATAATTCTATTTTGTAGACCATAGTGCATAGAATAAGGTGTGGTAAGTAGGGGGAAGTACTTTCAGTAATCAACAAGACCTCAAAAGCATCTCTATACTGTTCTCTCTAAACAGAGACAGAACAGAAGAGACACAAATGAAACTCCATAAAATGACTGGACTTTCAAATTCCAAAAATTACATTTTGGCATTTTATTTCCCGCAAATCAGTGTCCCTGATGCAGCATATTCATTTATTCAGTAGCAAATTCTTCAAGAGACTTATATAAGTCCCTTGAATAGCTAAGAGAAGAGAGAAAAATGTGCAGGCTCATTAAACAACCTTCTGCCAGTACACTGATCAGGAAGAGACAATTAGGATGCTTGGTCTACATATTTGCATATTTTGTATACAAACAAGTGTCACAAGAGTTAAGGTCAATTGGAAACCAAGAGGAAGAAAAACATGCTCTGCAGCAACTTCTCTGGCCATCTCAGAAACAGAATCAAGACACTCCAGTTGAAGACAGATCTAGCTGTGTTTAGCCTGAAAGATAATAGATTGGATGTATGACCCTTGAGGGTGAAAGACCCTTAATGGGGGAGTGGAAGAAGATCCTTGCATGATAAAAAAAATGCATTTAAAAATCTAATTTAGTATTACAAAGATTATGTGATGGCTATCTCATTAAATAAAATGGCTATACCATTTAATGAACCAAGCCTGGGTCACTATAAAATGAAGTAAGCAAGCAAACTGCATCTGTATAAAGTTATATTGGGGATATATTATGGCTTTAGAGTCTTCTCAACCTATCTTTTCCCCTATTTTATTGGAAATCCAATTGTGTCACATTTCTCTCGTCTGGACAAAAGCAATTTCCAGTGAGCTTTTTCTTGTAAAAATTAAAGCAGCTATAAGTGCTATTGAAACTGGAAAACAGCAGGAATCCTGATTTTCATCCCCCAGTTAGAGACTTTGATTAAATGTTATTTTTTTTTTAAAACACTGTTTCACTGTAAGCTTTATAAAGAGTGCATTAAATAAAAAAAATACATGGATGGACATTTTTAGCTCTGGCCTCTGCACCACTACTCACTCTCACTTTCAGGAATAACTTTTATTAATATAATGCAATCATTTTTAAAGCCTTTTTGTCTCAGGGTAATATGGGAGTCTCCAGTGACTGGGTACGTCTGGACTGCAGAGTTTTTCCAGGATACCATCCAAGGAAAGCATCCACTCTTCCAGAAAAAAAAAATGTTGGAAAAGTGGACGTATTTTGTTGACATCTCTTTAAAACTTGTTTTACAAAAAAATAACAGATGTTCTGAAAGAGTTTTACCTGAAATTTGGCCCCGTGTAGACCAAATTTTGGGAAAGCCTCTTTTGGAAGTAAATCGGAAAAAGATACGCAAAATATGCAAATTATGTTTCTTTTTCCGATTTATCTTTGTAGTCTAGACATAGCCATAGATACACAAATGCTCTCAAAGTCTGGAAAACAGTGAAGACCTGACAACTTACTTCCACAAAGACAGCAGGATAAAGGTGAGCCTGTTGTCCAGCTTGCATGAGGTCAGGCAGCATTGAGAAGTAAGCTAAAATCTGGGTTCCTACTTTAAACTGGGTAAAGAAGAGACCACATAAACAGAATACTTGGCTCTTTTTCCAGAGCTGGTTGACAACAGGGAAGCACCCTCTCCTCCAGCTATAACATATTAAACAGAACATGAGCTGACTCCCCTGATAAATTAATCCTCCAGTGAGGTCACAATCCCATTTGAATCCCAAAGCCTTCAGATAAATGAGATTGGACAGTAAATTTTTGTTGCACCATAAAATGAGAGGCAATAAGAAGAACAGTTGCCCCATTAGTAACTCTTCTCTCTACTACAGTAGCCCCGAACTCCCTTCTGTTTCTTTCTGACACTCCAGAATTCATCACAAAAGCTGTCAGAATCATTGTGGAAAAGAGCATCTGTACTGACATTTCCTGAACTAAGAACCACCACAGGATCCTCTTTGTTAATACTAAGTTGCTTCAAAGGAGGTACACCACTGGGCTCTGGTACCTCCAGGAATACAATCTCAGACTAAAGTACAGAAAACAGTCACTCTGGTTTTTTTGAACCAACTGTGAATTTTGTAAGCCTACCTTACTACACTAGTTTTGAAAGAACATCAAGCAAAAGGGAGACAAGGCAGTTTCACATCTTCAGCTGTCAGAGAAAGAGTAAAGACAGAATAAATGTATCTGTGTATATGACATTTCTTTGAAATTCCCAGATTACTTCAAAGATGCACTCCACTTCACATTATAAAATCCTCATTTTCTTTTCTGTAACCATAGCAAATAATGCATAATTATTCAGAAAGACTTGCCTTGTGTGATACAACATTTTCTGGGTTAAACCTTGCATACATATAAGAGTTTTATATTTAAACTAATAATTAAAAAACAAAGACACAGGGCTAGATTTTCAGGGCGGTGAATGGCAAAGTATGGATACAATTCTTAATTGAACTATAGTTGTTAATTGAGCTCTAACATGCACGATACTATGTGTACCAGATTACTGATCCATGGTTTAAAAAATAAATAAAAAAGATATGGTTTAAGATGCCTGTTAAATTCTGTTATCTGAAGATTATCGTATCATACGTGAAAATATCTCATATGTAACAAGATAGATTATTTCTGTTAAGTAATATAAAATGTCTGAGTTACTTCCAAACAAAGAATCCTACAGTAGAGTCCCGATTATCCGATGTAAATGGAGCCGACAGGCAGTCGGATTAATGAAAATGTCAGATAATACGGAAACGGCCCAGGATGTGAACAAATTCTTCACTATATTGTGAGGGGGGTCCAGACCACTTTAGCCAGACCTCCCCTTAATCACTCCCTGCACCAGCTGTGCCCTGCGAGAGGCCCAGGGAGCTCCCACTCCGCTGTGGGCTGCCAGTACGCTGCGCCCCAGACAGCTCGGAGACAAAGCAGCCAACAATGGCCATGGCTTGACCCCTTCCCCACCTCCCGGCAGCAGTGCCAGCCCACACCCTGTGACCCCGCACGTGCCTTGTGGCTGGATCTCACGCACTGGTCCCCCCTGCTCACTGGAGTCAGGGCTGGGTTTGAAAGGGCCGCTGCTGCCCGGCCTAGTCCCCGCCGCGCAAAGGGAGGAGCAGGAGCAGGAAGCGGCGGCCAGGTGGCCCTGGAACAAGGCTGCAGGAGCCCCTGGAGAGCGACTCGGGCTGAGCATGGAGCAGTCTATGTGGCTTCCCCTGTGTCGCCCCCGTTGCACCCCTTCCCGCAACTGCTGCCCCTAAGAGGCCTGGTGACAAGAGGAAGGCCCCCAACTCCCCTCAGCACTCATCACCATGACAGGCAATGGAGTGGCCCAGGCACAGTGGGCTGAGACCAGAGTGCACTGACAGACAAAGTAGAAGTGGTATGGCTATGTCGGATAAAGCGGAAGGTCGGATAATCGGGACTCTACTGTATTTAGTAAAGTTCTATTACTGCAGGCTTTAAAACAAGAAATGTGATTACTGAAAAGCTAGTGGAAATAAAATTTCACCTGCTAAACATCTGTTCTTTGTATTAAATTTCTAAATTACTGCCCCTTCCATTTGATTATGAGGCAATCAGAAAGCTAACTGCTGGAAACAGGATTTTTCATGAAAGTATGGTGTACAAACAATGCCATGTTTTTGGCAATTTATTATTTTTTTAACCTCTCACATTTGTCACTTCACTATATCAGTCTTCCTGATGCACCTTGTGTGATTACTTTCCCAGCCAGACATGCCAACGTGTCAGTATTTTTGCAACAATGACATTTGGTTCCTCAGCACTCTCCTATGGCAATTGTGCCAACTTTGCTCTTCTGCAGGTGCCTAAGGGTACACTAAATGGTCAGATTGCTAATGACATAGACTAACAAGATGGATGAAGTTGGAGGGGCAAAGCTCTTCTTCAGGTCTCAATCTGGCTTTAAAGCTCGTCTCTCACATCAACAGAAGTTGGTCCAATGAAGGATATTACCTCACTTACCATGTATCTCTAATATCCTGGAACTAACACAACTACAACAGCATTGTGATGAGAGTCTTTCCCCCAGACATCAATTTTTATTTGGTGGCAGATCCTGGGATTTATTTTGCTGTTTGTTCTCTCGTATGCTTCCTTTATTTTTAGTATGTCATATTAACTTATTTTCTTATGGGCAAAAAAGTCAAACGGTCAGAATTTGGAAGCCTGTGCATAATAGAAAAGTCTTCTGTTTTGCTAAGCAAATAGTTTTTGAAGATTTTTCTTCTAAAATGAGAGCGATGAGGGAAAAACACCTACCTAGCAAAATGCATCTTTTCTTCATATGACATTCTAGAAATCTGAGAAATTAATCAAAGGAATTTTCCAGTGGCAAGGGTCACAGAATTATTTTGCACACAAGTTGAGAGACTATCAATAGCATGATTCATTCTCATTCAATCTGCAGTATGCTTGTAATTAGCAAGTAAATATTTCCTGAATTTCACACTTGTTAAGAGTCTCAAATCTAGACTCAAGGTACAATTTTGTTCAGATTTGATCCTCTGAAAAGGTATATGCCAGACTTTCAGGTGTGAACAATACTGTATCACTTGTAGCCAGATACTGTACTTCTTTATAAGTAGCTAGGGCTGTCTCACAATTCTAACTCACCTCAATCTGGTCATTCAGACACCAATCAAGTTAATATGGCAATGCAGAGTGGTCACATCTATCCTTCGCATCTTTATAACTATTACTCCTGAATCAAACAAAACAAGTGAAATTGAGATCCACAAGGACAGAGTTACTATCTTCTCTGTTATCCTCTGAACATCACTCTAGCCACAGTTTTCCTAGACAATAGATAACTTGAGGAAACTAGAGAAGACTTTTGCTTCAATTCAATGCAATCTCTCTCTAGTGAAAAAAGTTCATATAAATAGGAGTGCATTTCACTTGGTTTAGACTCTGTCTCAACAGTGAGTCAAGGGTTTTAAAGCTCTCAACACTTTCATATTGTTATATTCAACAGTACAGAATAAATCAAAGTCTAGTTTTGAAGCATGGAATCTGGAATTGACATAACATTTCTCATGGTACTTTGAAACAAAGTATTTGGAAAGGAGAAAGGCTGGAAAATGTGTTTCTTTTTACATAAAACGTTTGGCAAAAATAAAACTAAACAAAATACATTTTTGGTGGGAAGTCAAAATTTTCATATGCTTACTTGAAACATTCATTTTGTCAAAAGTTAAGTTTTCTGCCACCAGTTTCAAAAAAAATTTTTTTGACTAGCCCAACAGGAAATACAGAATTTCTTAAGTAAAAATGTCTGATTTAGACATGTTCCAGAACTTCTGAAAATCCAGCTAGATGGAAAAACTTTTAGAAGATTTCAAATGAATGTTCTCTGTGGTATGAGCCTTATATAAACACCTGTTCAATTACATCCCAAGTGATTTTAAATTACTTTAAGCATATAGGAAGTTCTTTAGTATGACCATTGAAAACTATACATTATAACATGCTTAAAATATACATTCAAATTCGTAATATTCTAAAAATTGAACAACATTAAGGAGTTTGGATTTTTACAATATCTTTCAAAGGCTCTCATAGCATTTTACAAATGCTAGTTAATAATATCTCACAAAAGCCTTCTGAACTAGGTGGAGGAACAATACTCTCAATTGGTGTGCACACTTTTTCTGTATTGCAATTTTCAGATTTCCAACATCAGGAAAAAAATGCAATTAACTCCTTTGTATAAATCTGCCCATCACTGAATTGTTTTTAAGTTAATGAAAAAGAAAGTTGTGCCTGGAGGGAATGCAAACACAGAATCCCTGTTTATCTGCAACAGCAGGCAAGAGCAATCATAGATTAGCACAATCTGTGAATAAATCTTCTATTAACTCCCTATTTACACAGCCAAATGCCATGTATTTTCAATGAATTTTGAGTCATTTGTATCATTTCCAATAACATCAAAATAGAGTAGATTATTAATTTCTTAAACCAAAAGCACTGGGACACACTCATCTGTAGGATGGAATAGAGGTCAAACTGCCCCAGCTTTGCTACTTGTAATTCTAGTCCAGTAGAGCAGGCTGCATAGAGGTTCTTGGGGGCTCAATACAAAATATGAAACCAACGCACCTCACTTTATTCACCCTAAGACTGAGTCCCAAAGAGGCCTATTAATTAATAAGAGAGATTAAGACTTGGATTTTTCAGTTTAAAAAAGAGGAGACTAAGGGGGAATATGATAGAGGTCTATAAAATCATGACTGGTGTGGAAAAAGTAAATAGGGAAAATTATTTACTTATTTCCACAATCTAATAACTAGGGGTCACCAAATAAAATGAATAGGCAGCAAGTTTAAAATAAACAAAAGGAAGTTTTTCTTCACTCAGCACACAGTCAATCTCTAGAACTCCTTGCCAGAGGATGTGGTGAAGACTGGAACTTTAACAGGGTTCAAAAAGAGCTAGATAGATTCATGGAGGTTAGGTCCATCAATGGCTATTAGCCCAGATGGGGTAGGAATGGTGTCCCTAACCTCTGTCTGGAAATGGATGAGGGAGAGGGATCACATGTTGATTACTTGTTGTGTTCCCTGCCTTTGGGACATCTGGTATTGGCCACCATCGGCAGACAGGATACTGGGCTAGATGAACCTTTGGTCTGACCCAGTATGGCCGTTCTTCTGTCCTAATTTTATGTCACAGTCTCAACTAGGCTACTCCTGTGGTGCTTTGCCAGATCAGAGCCAAAGCGATGAGCACCTTGAAGAATCAAGCAATGGTGTTAAGTAAAATGCCTAACCATACGTTTTCAGGTGAAAGACTCTTGGAAATGTAGGACTATTATGATATTTGGGCAGTGATTCTGGTCAGGCTTTTCACCCTCTTCCCTTCTGAATTAAATTGGAAAGATTATTGAACTGCAGATGAGTGCACCTTTAGTACTTCAAAAAAGACAATAATATTTATCTTTAATGTAGTAAAGATAAAAGGTTAAAAAAGATTCATACCACAGACTACCATGTGCTAGTTCAAAACCTTTCGCTATGCAGGCTGTAAACACACTGGCTACGTCTACACTGGCCCCTCTTCCGTAAGGGGCATGTAAATTTCAAGAGTCGTCGTAGGGAAATCCGCGGGGGATTTAAATATCCCCCGCGGCATTTAAATAAAAATGGCCGCCGCTTTTTTCCGGCTTTTAAAAAAGCCGGAAAAGAGCGTCTAGACTGGCCCCGATCCTCCGGAAAAAGCGCCCTTTTCCGGAGGGTCTTATTCTTACTTTGAAGTAAGAATAAGACCCTCCGGAAAAGGGCGCTTTTTCCGGAGGATCGGGGCCAGTCTAGACGCTCTTTTCCGGCTTTTTTAAAAGCCGGAAAAAAGCGGCGGCCATTTTTATTTAAATGCCGCGGGGGATATTTAAATCCCCCGCGGATTTCCCTACGACGACTCTTGAAATTTACATGCCCCTTACGGAAGAGGGGCCAGTGTAGACGTAGCCACTATGTGTAAGTTGATTTGCACATTTAGGGGATTTTGTTTATTTTTAATACATACATACAAGAAAGTAATCTATTATTATAATTATTAATGAATCAACTGAACCAGATACTATTAAAGGGAATCTCAAGAAATCAATCATTTGTTCTGTTTAATATTATTTGAGCAACAGGCTGTAAACTAAAATTACTACAGGCTCATATTAAAAGAACATTTTTCTCAGCCACCCTGTGAAGAAACCTCACTGGTGTCTGGGATAATTCTTCGTGACATTGTGAGAGGCGTGGCTACTTAAGAAAGACTTGGAAATGAACCACTACTCCTCCAGATCAAGAAGAGACAGTTCAGATGGTTGAGGCACCTAATTAAGAATACCCCCCTGAGAGCCTTCTTTGGGCACTCTACCAGGCACATCCCAATGGGAGGAGTCTGACCCAGGACATACTGGAGGGATTATATCAACCAGCTAGCCTGGGAACACAGGGAAATCCTCCAAGAGGAGCTGGAATCTGTTGCAGAAGAAAGCAAGGTCTGATCCTCTCTATCCTCCATGTTGCCAGTACAACTCTTACCAAGAAAAGCAGCATGCAAGGAAAAAGAACAAGAAGGACATTTCCCCCCACTAATATTTGTTAAATTGTAAATATCCCTGGCATTTCCACTTAATTGTCCAACACTCAAAAACAAAAACAGATACAAAACACGTGTATATCATGAAATCATTACATCTTCCTAAAAGTATAGGCTGCATTAACCTTAGAGAAATGTCCTTTCTGGGGGGGAAAAAAATAACAAAAGAAATATCCTCATGACCGATTCAAACAGATATACAATTCTGAATATACAACTCTTCCTTCCCATATGACATTTTTGTTCCATATAGATTCACAAATTCTTTGATGACAAAACTGTGAATTCTAATGAGAGTTTTGATTAAAACTTATTCATATGCTTTTAAGACTGCTTTGACTGGTGTCGAAGAGCTTAAAAATCCTGAAGCTTTCTCTCTGAAGTTGTGATATAAAATACCTAAACAAATAATCTCAGTTCACAAAGTCAGCAGTCTTATGTAGAAAATTTAATCTACATCACAAAAAAAGATCTTTATAGCTCTCAGGATTTTACAGACCTTAGTTGGTAAATGAGTGCATGTGCTAGAACATAGCTCACACTAAATAACATAAAAAACCAATTTAATAAAACACTATATTTCTCTGGACATGGAGGTCCTACAGAGTGCAAACTGTATAGGCTTTTAAAAAGTGGGGCATAAATGTTATGTACTGCAGGGTCCCCTTTTGTGTTTTGTCTGAAGTCTAACACATCCACACAATGGGAAAATTCTTTCTTAGTTCAGTTGTGACATACATGCTCCTGTCATAAGAAAACGAGCAAATCATATCCCACAATCTTTTTTACCTATTAAAAACTAAATCTCCACTCCATTTCAGTGGAATCCTCATATCTTCTAATCAACTTAAATGCCCACTCAGTTTATATCTGCATACCTATACATTGTCAATGGAACATTGGGAAGTGCTAATTTTAATAATTTAAAAATAAGACACATCATATTGAAATTATTAAAACTAACAGTATTTCATGCATGAATAAAGTGTGTTTTAAAAAACTCTGCTAAGTGAAAACCAATTTTCATGAGACAGGTGTGCCTTTTAACTGATAACCTACAGACTAAAATTCCTGCCAAATGTTAAGTTTCTAATACCTTCTGCTGAGGCTAAACAGCGGTTTAAAAAAAAAACTACCATTATTATTTCTTAACATGAAATCTTCATTGTTTTCCCCTATTCATTCCATACTTGAAAATGGATCGATCCCTTCCGATTAAACTTCTTGGAGGAGCGGGAACTGCTCCCTGGCTCAGATTCACATCAAAGTTCATCCAAGACCATTATTAACAACTGAAATTCACCCTTTGTAATGGAAGTGCTCAAGCAACTGTATCTGTATGTATCATTACAGTTGATGTACGGAAGTGTTTTGTTCGTAACAGAGAACTAACCTGGAAAAACACACTTTATGTACATTCATTAAAACCGAAGACTCAGAGGGTCGCCATGTTAGTCTGTATCTACAAAACTGAGGAGTCTGTGGCACCTTAGAGACTAACAGATTTATTAGGGCATAAGCTTTTGTGGATAAAACCCACATCATCAGGTAAGGGGAGTGGAGTTTAGAGAGGCCTGGGCATATACGAGAAAACAAAACAAAGAGAGTACTCATTCCTAAAAATGTCTCTAAACTATTATGTAACAATCAACCATACCAAGTCAAAAAAAGTTATATTTCTGAGTGCGCTTGGTTTGAAGATAGATTTTAAAATTTGATTTTAAGTATGATTAAAAGTTATGTGATTAAATTCTTCCACATTATAAAATTCAAAGGCAAAACTCCACTCTCATATAAGCATGCACAGCTCCTATTCATATCTGAAGGCAAAATTCGGGATTTTCTCACAGTACATTTGAAAGCAAGACTACATCTCTGTGGGTTAATGCTTGTCTGTTAACCTATGTTAGAGGGGGGCTAACTACGGCCTGCGGGCCTGGATCAAGCCGTTTGGTCCAGCCCTGGAACTCTTGCTGGGGCGCAGTGCCAGGATGACCTTGCCAGGAGGATTCAGCCCACCTCCTGGGCAGGCAGCGCAATGGAGCAGCTAGCTCTGGTCTCTTTCCTTTGGGTTCCCAGCCCCCAGCCTCAGCTTCTGAAGCCCCTGAGCAGCACAGTCACAGTGCCACAAGCCCCACTGCTCTGGGTGGTACAGTTGCAGCCCCAGCCAGACAGTGAAATTGCAGCACCTGAGTGGTACAGTCAGGGGGTGTGGATAAGGGCTGTCCCTAAGCATACATAAAACACTTCGCTGTGTAGGCCACATGAAAATTTTGGGGCACTGGTTAGAAGCCACGTGGAGTCAGAGGGAAAGCCCTTAGACCCAGGCCCTAACCGAAGATACATCGGGAGTGGGGGATAAAAAGAGAGGGGAAGGGAAGCCCAATCCCCTAGCAGAAGCTGCCCACAGAAGCTGGGGGAGGGAAGCCCTGAACTCCAGGAGAAGCTGCGCTGGTGTAGCCAGACACAAAACCCCATCTTGTTTTTCCACGAGCCCCATCTTGTTTCCCCCCCCCCAGAGAGCAAGAGAAAGGCAGTCAGCCTTTGATGCCCTGGGAACACAGGTTTGCTGCCTGTCCCTGACTCTACCATAAACAGAAACCAGACAGTAAATGGGCTAGCTGACGACCAGGGGCCTCCCGTCGCCCTGATGGCTAGTACCAGTAATTGACACGCCTGCACTGTCCCAGAGAGGAATCTTCGCCCATCACATACCAGAGGTACCCATTGTCTGCATTTTCCCAGGTGTGAATTATGCTTTGCACCCTTCGTGGGAAACTTGGCATTCAAAGCCATTTTTCCTAATTGACCACTTGAGCCCAGGAAGAAGCCTACATGACCCAAGGGGTATAAAAGAGGTTCAGCAGCCCACCCCATTTGAGCTCCAATCATCTATACCTGCTGGCAGGTATTGATTGTCTCCCGAGGTCTGTGGGACGCCCAACCTCGCCCTACTTCTTCCCGAGGGATTGAGAGAAAGACGCGGGCCACGCCAAGTCTGGAACGCAGGGGTGAGAATATATACCTGCTATGTGTCTATTTTGCATGCATTTAATAAGAGCTCAGAGAACCAAAGGGTTTCATGGTACCTGTAAGTGACTTATTAGTGTAATTTCTGTCCTGTCCTTTGTAGTGTCTGTGTTATCTGTAACACAGTAGTAGCATTTAACAGCTAAGTTTACCCTGTAACAATAAAATAGTAACTGTTTAAGCTTTAACCTGACTCCTTCAGTTGCTATAACAGAACCAAGCACAATTTAAAAGAACTTCAGCCGGTCATAAGGGACTCACTGCCCTGACCGTCGGCTGACAGCTGGGCATGGGCCTATTTGCATAGAGCCCCATAAAGTGTAGACAGCCCTGGTGGGGAGCAGGAGTGTGGGCTAGAGAGTGGAGGATGGGGGAATCAAGGGGTAGGGAATGGGGGAATTGAGAGGGGATGGGGAGCAGAGGGGTTGGTTAGAGGGCAGGGATCTGGGGGAGGGGGATTGGATAGGAGGTTGACTGACTGAGGAAACAAAATCTCTCTCAGTCTTTCCTATGTGGCCCTCCATACAATTTCTATACCCAATGTGGCTCTCAGGACAAAAAGCATGACCATCCCTGTCCTACATTACTGAAACACTTACTAAAATAATAAAGCTTCAGGGGGTAGCCAAGTTAGTCTGTACAGGTAAACTGAAAAACAAAACAAAGAGTCTGGTAGCACTTTATAGACTAACAAAACATGTAGATGGTATCATGAACTTTTATGGGCACAGACCACTTCTGCTATGACCACGAAAGCTCATGATACCATCTACATGTTTTGCTAGTCTATAAAGTGCTACCAGACTATTTGTTGTTGTTTCAGTTTAAAATAATAAAATAAGTTTTATTCAGTTAAAATATAAACATTTTAGAATGCACTTACTGGAAAGGCGTAAACAGAAATGATAATGTTGTTTCCTTCTTCTGAGTCATCTTAACCTGCAACCAAAATATGAAATCAATGAACATAAAAGCTGTAACTAAAAATGAAAGCTGGTGAAGTGATTAGGTTAAAATATTACAGGTTCTTAATGCTGTAAAGAAACAACAAAGGTCTATTTCTTTCCACAAGGGATGGGGTTTTCTACTCTTGTAAATAAAGATACACACAGCGTATCTCTAAAGATTCAATCGTGCTCTTAGAAAGGCAAATGGGAGCCATCTACCAGAAATTTTCATAGTAGGATTTCCACAGTGTACAAGGTGGGGAAAAATAATCTATTCATAATAGATTTTGATGTTTATTGAGTGGCTCCACTTTGAGCACAGAGTCACTGAAACACAATTGAGGAACTGAATCAAAGATTTGATCATACTTAAACACTGGTATTGACTCCAACAGGAACTAATGCACTACTGTAAAGATGTGAAATGATGCTACTGAACTTCTCAAACTGGCTGTACACAAAAGTGGGAGGCTTTGATGAAATCATAGTCACACAGCCTATAGGCCCTTGAAAACAACTTTCAGGCTTCTTCAGTTTGACCTGGGGCTTAATGAATGCATACAAGCAAGGGAATTTCTAATATGCTGTTCCCAAGATCTGACAGCTTGAAGCAACCATCTTCTATATACTTCATATTCATTCAAGACAAAATCCTCCCCCAGGAAACACAAAAAGTGGTCAGGTCAGTCCATCATAGGAAACTTATGGACACACTTGGCATCTCTTTAAGCTGTTAAGCTACTTCCCATTAATTTTTTTAGTTATATGACTTTTCCTTCAAAAACACAACCAAAGCCCCTAAAATAAGCTAGGAAACAGGAAATTTAACACTAAAAAAAGATAGGATAAGAGTTAATGATAGCAAAGAAACAGGAACAACATGGGAGAGTGAGATGGGAAAGGGAGGGGAGGAAACCTTATTCACTAAAGAGGCAAATGTACCTGAAAACAGTGAAGTACACCATCAAAGTAATAGTGAAGAAATAAAGGCTAAGGGGGAAGGTTGGCTTAAGGTATACAACTTCAGCTATGTAAATAATGGAGCTGGAGTTAACGTACCTTAAGCTGAGCTTGGCACCATCTCCACAGTGGGAGGTCAATATAGGAAACACTCCTGTTGACTTCCCTTATTCCTCATGACAATAAGGAATACTGGCATCGACAGGGGGTGCCCTCCACGTTCAATTTAGAGGGTCTTTACTAAACCCACTTGTGACGGACCCAGCAGGGTCCGCACTAGGAGCGGGGGAAGCCCCCCCTCCTGAGCGGGAAGCGACCGCCGTACGCGGCAGAAAGCCGCTCGGCGCTGCGCCGCCGGCCCCGCCGCGGCAGAAAGCGGGGGCGGGCGCACGCCGGGGAAAGCAGTGGAAGCCCTGGGCCGCCAAGAGACTCCTGGTCAGGGCGCCACGGTTTGCGTCCCGGGGCGGAGCCACGGGCGCACCCCGGCTGGAGACGGATCAGAGAGCCCCGGAGGAGGCGGGGCTTATGCCCCAGACGTCACCCGCCCGCGACCATAACCGGGGCGAGGAGACGCTCAGGGGAGGGGGAGCGAGAGGGCAGCCATCCTGGCTTCCCAGCACCCCAAGCACCCGGCCTTCCGGGCAACAAAGGGAGACGACGCAAGCATCTGGCGACTCGCCCTGGGATGGGCACGGCGTCTGCAACGGGGTGAGTGATTTGACCTTGCGCAGGAGTGGAAGGAGCCCGAGGCGGGACCGTTCTGGCACCCTTGGGCAGGCGAGTTTCGGGCGGCTGCCCCATCTGCCGTGGGGGTATTGCTTTAAAGCACCCACCCACTTAGGGCCTCGGGCTGGGACCCGGTGGTGAGGGCGGGGTGAGGGGTGATCGCACCCGGCCCCCTGCTCACTTACGGACCCCAGATACAGGAACAACTAGACTCGCAGAGGCGGTGGGTTCGCGGAGCCCTACCCCACTCCGCCGGCCCCGTCCCGGGGCGTGGGGGGTAGCGGGGTGTGGAGCTCGCACCCTTAAAACCCGCCATACCACTAAATCGAACTCCGGAAGATTGATCACCTGAGCATCGATCCTCCAGTAAATGGAGATGTGAAGGGGGAGAGGTGGGAGAAGAGAGAAAGTTGAGACTCTTATTGATCATTATGCTTCATGAGCAGATAGATACTTGTCACCTTCTGACAAAGCGGCGAGGAGTCCTGTGGCACCTTATAGACTAACTGAAGTGTAGGAGCAGAAGCTTTCATGGGCAAAGACCCACTTCGTCAGAGGCTTGTCATTTTTTAAATTCAAACATCAAATTTTCAATCTTATGTAGATCTGCTTTACATGTGATTTTCCCTTTACTCTGAATTCCAATATGCCATCATCAAAATGTTGTCTTCGCTTTAAATACTATACTGAAGTAGCTTTTAAAGAGAGAGGTATGAAATATTTTTCATTTCAAATGTTTATTTGAATGTTAATTTATTTACCTTAAACTGCTCAAGAATCTGAACAGCATTTGTAAACATACTCTCAGCTTTGAAATGAGCACTATTATTCAGATAGTCCAAAAGCAGAATTCCCTGCAAACGTTAAACATGAAATAACAAGAATTCTTCTGACAAATTGAACAGAGCCCTCACTTTTGATCAATAGCAACCTACTTATCCTTTCATATATCACAATTAAATTTAGGGCAAATTTCTGCCCTCACTTAAGCAAGCATTTCGGAATTGACTTCAATTTTAACTGCATACACAGCCACAAAGCCCAACTGAACACTTAGAAATTAAATTCTCTACTGTCAGTATAACACACAACAATCATTACTGAATTTCATTTATACTCAGTGAAATAAAAAGAATTATTCAAACACGTTAATGTTTTTTTAAATTCAAACATTAAATTTTCAATCTTATGTAGATCTGCTTTACATGTGATTTCCCCTTTACTCTGAATTCCAATATGCCATCATCAAAATGTTGTCTTCGCTTTAAATACTATACTGTAGTAGCTTTTAAAGAGAGATATGAAATATTTTTCATTTCAAATGTTTATTTGAATGTTAATTTATTTACCTTAAACTGCTCAAGAATCTGAACAGCATTTGTAAACATACTCTCAGCTTTGAAATGAGCACTACTATTCAGATAGTCCAAAGGCAGAACTCCCTGCAAACGTTAAACATGAAATAACAAGAATCATATTTCATCCAAAGACAGAGAAAACAAAGTAAAACTAGTTACAATGACTCAAATTGCTATTATGTCTCAGAGGGATAGCCACGTTAGTCGGTATCTTTAAAAACAACTAATAGTCCTGTGGCACCTTGGAGACTAACAAAAATATATAGTATCATGAAGTGGGTAAAACCCACTTCATCAGATGAGTTTGAGTAGACATAACAGAAACCAAGAGATACATAAAAGCAAAAGTAGTACCTGTTAATTATAGGACCTATGTTAATAAGGATAATTAAGTGGGCTCTCTGTCTCATTCATAGATTTTGATGTGAAAATGCAAGTATCAAAGCAGGGGAAATTGCCTTTGTAGTGGTTAGCCAGTTAATATCTTTATTCAAGCCCAAGTTGATAGTGTCAAACTAGTAAATGAATTCCAGTTCAGTGTCTTCCTCTATAATTGGGTAGTAATTGGTTCCAGGTAGGTTATCTAATATTTAATCATGGATTTAAAAGTAGCCATTCTTAGAAAAAGGCAGGTGTTAGTAATGGGGGATTTGATCATTAGAAATATAGATAGCTTGGAACAAAAAACAGGACTATGTAGCACTTTAAAGACTAACAAGATGGTTTATTAGGTGATGAGCTTTCGTGGGCCAGACCCACTTCCTCAGATCAAATAGTGGAAGAAAATTGTCACAACCATATATACCAAAGGATACAATTAAAAAAAATGAACACATATGAAAAGGACAAATCAAATTTCAGAACAGAAGGAGAATGGGGGGGGTGGAAAGGTAAATGACTGTGAGCTAATGATATTAGAGGTGATAATTGGGGAAGCTACTTTGTAATGGGTAAGATAATTAATGTCTTTGTTTAAACTTAGGCGTAAAGTGTCGAATTTAAGCATGAATGACAGTTCAGAGGATTCTCTTTCAAGTGTGGTCTGAAAAGGTCTTTGAAGCAGGATGCAGGTAATCAAGTTGTTGAGACAATGTCCTTTCTGGTTGAAATGACATTTCATTTAATTTAATGGAAAGAAACAGTTTCTTGCCATTTCAAGCAGAAAGGACATTGTAATCCAGGGCCTCTATGGTAGCGTTCTCTGAAATGCTTCCAGTTCCACGCACAGGGCTGGTAGGCAGGCAGAGCTTCAGAGTCTCAATGCGTGGATGAGACAGTGGTGTAGAGAGGAAAGGTTTAGATTTATTAGGAACTGGGGAAACTTTTGGGATAGGGAGAGTCTATATAGGAGGAATGGGCTCCACCTAAACCAAAATGGAACCAGACTGCACTTAACATTAAAAAGTTTGTAGAGCAGTTTTTAAACTAAGGGTTGGGGGAAAACTGACAGGTGTGGAGGAGGACATGTATTGGACAGAGACATCTCTTAGAGGAGGGTTTATTAATAGAGATGCTCTATGTTCTAGTCAGGAGAAGAAGATGGAAGTATGGGCCAGATCAGATTACAGACCATGAAGTCTAACGTCAGTACCGGGCAAATTAGGTGAAACCATAGTAAAGAATACAATTGTCAGACACATAGGTGAAAATAATTTATTGGGAGAAAATCAACACGGTTTCTGTAAAGGGAAATCATGCCTTACTAACCTGCTAGAGTTCTTTGAGGGGATCAACAAACATGTAGACAAGGGGAATCCACATTTCTGTTCCACATGGCTATTCTTGTTTTCTTATGTTCTACAAAGGAATTTTACTACCCAATTAGAGAGAGAGAGAGACTGCTGAACTGGAATTCATTTACGAATTTGACACTGTTACCCTGTTACACTGTTAAATAGAGATATTAATTGGTTAGTGCACTACAAAGGCAATTTTCCCTGCCTTTGACATCCATAGCGTTGGATGTGAAAATGCAAAATGCCAAAGGAAGGGAAAATTGCCTTTGTAACTGACATTGACTTCAGCAGCCCTTAAGGTTGACGAGACAGGCCTGGTAGCGTGGACGCATTGTTTAGAAAAATCAATCATATACAGCTAAAGTTGGTGTAAACTCCTACTCTAGACCAGGTCTAACAACTAGAGCAGAATAGTTATTCCAGCATATCTCTGCGGCCAGAGAAAGCACTAATTCTCAGCCCTTGTTAATCTCCCACCCCAGATCCAGCATAAATTAAAGTATCCAAATACAAACATCAACTGGCAACAGTCCTCGGAGGTGTTCCAGTGAGACCCATTACTTGGGTTGGGAGAAGAGTGGTATAGGAATTGATTAAGCTCAATTTACACCAGCAAAAAACCTCTCCCAATACCAGGGAAAGTCTTAGCTGACCACACATGGAAACGGAACACAAAGAATCTATCAAAAGTTACCAGAAAAGTTTTACCAATTTTTTAAACATACATTTTTGCTTTTTCCCCCCTCTTAGCTTTTGTTATGCAGTGTATACTCATGTGTGAGGAAAGCAATATAAAAGCAAATTAAAGCTTCTGCTGTTAACTAGGGCTAAATAAAGAAATTTTAGCCATTGATCGAAATAATGCATACAAATAGATAAACTGCAAGGTTAAAAGAGGAAATCTATCCCCAACAAGGAACCAAATAACTGACTAACCTAATGAAATAAAATTTCATCTAAAAATTATCAGATTAAAAATAACTGAACATTACATTTCAGGTATGGGGTTTTTTTTAAATCTAAGCTCTTACAATGAAAAATAAAGAAAAAATAATATAGATGACATCTTTTTGTATCCTCACAGAATATTAACAGAGTATTTTCATGGTTTAAGTAAAAAGGTGGTCATTTAATACTTTCAGAATTACAAGTTACAATGGATCAAATTCATTTAAAATATTATATTACACATTACAAAAGAATATAAAAAAGGAAGATTGTATCTGCTTACGCCCTAACGCTGCAAATACTTATTCTCTGCTTAATACATTCTTAATTAGTCCCTACTGATTACAGCAAAAATCTGCAAAATTATCTTTTTTTCATCTTTTTTCAAGGAGAACGTACAGCCTTTTTAAAAATAAAATCATGGTTTTTTATTTCTTACCACAGAATTAAGGGGGAAAGGAACTCCAATAAGGGAAGCGATCAGCGGTGCTATATCAGCCTGTGCAAACAAAAATGTTCTCAATTGAGCATGCTTCAAAATGTTTCAAGTATTCATAAATTTAAATTCATTTTAAGGATATACCTGTATTTTGAAATGTGACTAATTTCCTCTCTGTTAGACTATCACAGCATTAAAGCACTCCAGAAAAGTAATATTTTTCAATGTTTAAAATAATTATCTTGATTCTGAATAAAATCAAATTTGAGTTTTCAGAATGAATTTTAATATTTTATCAAATTAAACCTGTTTGATATTTATTTATATATTAATGAATATTAAATATGTATGCATTTGATACTTATTTATATATTAAAATTTAACTTTTAAAAATAAATAAACTTTAAAAAGTGCATTAAAAAGCCAAAATTTTTTAATTCAAAATTCAGTATCTTCTTCGCTGTGTTTTATTAGAGAAATGTATCTGGTTTCATTAGTTTCAACAAATATATAAATAACTATTTTCTTCACACTTTTTAAAGAGAGGCATACTAAGCATATATATATATATATATACACACACACAAACACACACACACACACAGGCAGTCCCCGACTTACGCGGATCCGACTTATGTCGGATCCGCACTTACGAACGGGGCTTTTCTCGCCCCGGAGCTCACGGGCGGCGGGTCGCCACCCATGTCCTCCGGGGCGAGAAAAGCTTCTCCCGGTCTCCCTGGTCTGCTGGGGGGGTCCAGCAAAGCCGCTGGACCCCCCCAGCAGACCAGTGACACCCGAGCAAAGCCGCCCAGGCGGTGGGAGTCCCGCTGCCTGGGCGACTTTGCTTGTTTGCCCCAGAGCAAAGCCGCCCAAAGCAGTGGGACTCCCGTCGCCTGGGCGGCTTTGC
Source organism: Pelodiscus sinensis (assembly GCF_049634645.1). NCBI lineage: Eukaryota > Metazoa > Chordata > Testudines > Trionychidae > Pelodiscus > Pelodiscus sinensis. Next base: position 118,820,605 of record NC_134712.1, on the reverse strand, counting down.
TCCTGTCCCCCTGGTCTGCTGGGGGGGGCGTCCAGCAAAGCCGCTGGACGCCCCCAGCAGACCAGGGACACCAGAGCGAAGCCGCCGCCTGGGCGGCTTTGCTCAGGTGTCCCTGGTCTGCTGGGGGGGGGGGGGTCCAGCGGCTTTGCTGGACCCCCCCAGCAGACCAGGGGGACAGGAGCAAAGCCTTGGAGCATGCCCGCAGGGGGACAACCCAAGCGCGCCCGGGCTGTCCCGCTGCAGGCATGCTCAGCGGCTTTGCTCCCCGTCTCCCTGGTCTGCAGGGAGACGGGGAGCAAAGCCTTGGAGCACGCCCGCAGCGGGACAGCCCGGGCGCGCTTGGGCTGTCCCGCTGCGGGCGTGCTCTGCGGCTTTGCTCTCCGTCTCCCTGGTATGCTGGGGGGAGGGGGGGTGCAGCTAGTGCCCCCCCCAGCAGACCAGGCTTTTCTTGCCTACCCCTGGGGTAGAGCAGCTGGGGGCTGCCGGTTGGTCCTGCAGCGCCGCTCCGGACCAACCCAGCAGCACCCCAGCTGCTCTGCCCCAGGCGTCCTGATTCAGCCGCTGCTGGTCAATTTCAGCAGCGGCTGAATCAGGACGCCTGGGGCAGAGCAGCTGGGGTGCTGCTGGGTTGGTCCAGTAGCGCTGAGGAGCCGCGCTACTGGAGCAACCCAGCAGCACCCCAGCTGCTCTGCCCCAGGCGTCCCCAAGTCAGCCGCTGCTGAAACTGACCAGCGCTGACTACAGGAAGCCCGAGGCAGAGTTGCTCTGCCCCAGGCTTCCTGGAATCAGCCGCTGATCAGTTTCAGGAGCAGCTGACTTGGGGATGCCTCGTTTTCTGAAGTTGAATCTGTATGTAAGTCATAACTGGCATCCAGATTCAGCCGCGGTTGAAACTGATCAGTTTCAGCAGCGGCTGACGCTAGTTCCGACTTACATACAGATTCAACTTAAGAACAAACCTACAGTCCCTATCTTGTACGTAACCCGGGGACTGCCTGTATAAGCTATTCTTCATTCCTTGTTTTTATGTCAACCATTGAACAATTTTTACTTTTAGTAAATATCTTTAGTCCTGCTGAGTTCCTTATTATTCCATAAATGGTCCCTTTACTTTCAACAGGATTACTCATGGAACACATTACTAATCACCATGAGTAAAAGTATCAGAAACTAAATTTTAGTAGTTTTATAAATTTTTTTTCTAGTTATGGGAAATAGAGTAGAAGTAGAAAAAAAATCCGTAGCTAAATTGGCATAAATCTAGAGTAACTCCACTGAAGCAAATGGATTTTACTGTATTTACCATAGATTTATCAGTGCACCAAAGACAAATCTGAGATATTGTGTGTATAAGTAAAACAATCAAAGCCATGTTATACCATTGATTTTTAAACAGAACTCTTCACTGGAATTTCCAGTAAGGAGCTCTGCTTTAAACAAACAAAACAAAACAAACAACATACTATTTGTTACAGACAAAACTAATTTTATGTCCCAAGTCAATTATCAAGTACCTATTGAAACTGAAGACTTTCTAATATTAATTTTCAAAAGTGCTGGCTGTGGCCCTATTTTCAGTAATTTCTACTCTAGCTCTCTTTTTTCAGTTGCTCATAACTTTCAAAAACTAACTTTCTATGCTGAATTTCACACCATTGGCCCATTTCCTGAAGGTGATTTATTTTAGTTGAAGCAAAAACTACTGCAGTTGTTGCTGAGTTCCAGAAAAGTAAAACAACTAACTAAAAATAACTCTTCACTTTGTTTTTCCCATTACGACAAATTTCTTGCTATGTAATTTATTAGCTTTACTTGCAAAATAGCTAGGGACAGAATAATATAATTAAGCATTGAAACAGATTCCACTAAGAAATACCTTTCAGTACTCCAATGAAAAGTGGCTTTGATTTTACCAAGATAGCAGCATTTGAAAATTACATGCAACACAGGCAGTGACATTTTCAGTTTTTGAAGGTCACACTGTACAATCAGGCATAGCAAACTCCTTTGTATAGTGCAGATGATCATACAATCTTACTTCAGTCCCTGAGCATCTTTGTATGATGGGCAGGGAATGAGCTAAAGGCTCAGCTACAGCAGAACCCCTGCAAGGTGCACAATGGCTGGGGCGCACTATCATATACTTCTTAAGATGTGAACTCCTTTCTAAGCCCTTAGATGTTAGGCAAACTCTGTGAGTGGAGGAGAAGAGTTCAATACACAGACTTTTAAAGGGCCAGGAGACAGGGCATTCAAGTGGTATGGAATTTACATAAATTATTGCCAATATATTTAAATTTCATTTTGTGAGTATCATCAGCCAGGCTTGTATTCTTTCCAAAAGAATATGTGATCGATGTTATTACAGACTGCATTGTAGTCTATCCAGAGAAAGGGGATTTTGCATATAGTGGTTGCATTAGTTGACCCAGAAAAAAATACATATGCTACTGCCCTCAAACTACATATAAATGGGAAACTCTTGAAAAGTATGTTAGTATAACCACTCATACTTTCATAAATTCCTTTATAAAACTTGTGTAGGAGATTAAATTAATTCAAAAAGGAAATTAATGAATTTTTGAGTTAAATATGTTTAATACCTGATTGACATCCAGCCTCTTCCAGTTCTCCAGTTTCCATACTAGAAGAAATAACAGAGCACATGAGCATCTGATCCAGGCAGATTTTAGAGCAGTGATACTCAGAGTGAGGCTTATGAGCCACTACTGGCTCTTTAATGTTTCTCCTTCAGGTCTTTGCCCTGCATGATATTAAACACTGAGGGTATGTCTACATTGCATTCCTCTTCCGAGAGAGGAATGCAAATGTAGACAAGCAAAATGGCAAATGAAGCGTGGATTTGAATTTCCCATGCTTCATTTGCATAATCGTGGACCGCCGCTTTTCCTAAATAGCATCTTTCGGGAAAACAAACGTGGTCCCCGTGGGATTATTTCGAGAAAAAACCCTTCCTTCAAAATAACCCGTATTCCTCGTTTTTTTAGGAGTAAGGGTTATTTTGAAGGAAGAGGGTTTTTTTTTAAATAACTCCGCAGAGACGGCGTTTGTTTTCTCGAAAGATGCTATTTCAGAAAAGCGGCAGTCCGGAATTATGCAACTGAAGTGCAGGAAATTCAAATCTGCGCTTCATTTGCAATTTTGCTTGTCTGTATTTGCATTCCTCTCTCAAAGGAGGAATGCAATGTAGACATACCTTAAGTGTTAACCAGTCAAGATGTTTTACTATGTTATTAATAAATTATAATTGATATAGTAATAATACTTGGTCAGTCATTTTGCTGTGATTCTATAACTGATATTTAAACAACAGGACAACGGAAATATTTAATTTCTAGTATTACAGTAACTGAAACTATCTATTCACACGACTGTGGTTCTTTTGAATAATGCTTATCAGCTAATTTGGCTCCAGAACCACTGAGGTCTCAGTATCACTGTTTTAAATTATTTCTCTATTTGACTCTTAATGAGTTTCCAATATTTTCTGCAAGAATTATTTCCTCCTTAGAGAAACTAATACTTTGGTTTCAGTTCACAGGTCCAAGAGAGAGTACAGAAAGAAAAAAAAAAAAAAAAAAAAAGATCTTTCAGCTCAAATTTTCTTTTACATAGAATGAAAAACCAGTGGCTGTATTTGTGCCTACAGTCATCTGAAGGATTTTTTTCCTCCAAATCCTATACACTTCTATAATATGGACACAAATGCATATCTTCCTGAGACAACTAAAGGATTCAAAGTGAGATTTGGAACAGGGTGTCTATATCTCACAGGCAGTTTTGAAAATTTAAATTTCCAACCTCCAGACACAGCTCCTTAGCACAAAGACATTGAAGGTAGAGTCATAATTATTTATGGCAGTCAGATCAGGCTCATAAAAATCCTATTGTATAACAGCCCAGAAACATATCAAAACAATGGTCTGGACAAAGTCAAATGTAATTATTTACCTGTCACCAATTAAGTTGCTGACCTCACATAAAGGGCTCTTTTTCCATCTGGCTCCAAATAGCCCCTCTTTATTATAGGTGCATTTTCCTCTTTACAAAGCAACATCTATCTGGGAAGGTTTTTTGCTTTTTTCAGAACTGCCTCTGATTCCTAATTTTGAGTTAATCTTCCTAGCAGTGATGTCATGAGCAGAGGAGAACAGGGAGTTTACCCATCTTTTTGCAGAAGCCTTCCCACAGTAACTAAACGAGAAGTAGGGAAAAGCCACGGGGGTTAAAAAGAGCTGTTAACTGCCACTAGCATTTTAAGCATGATGCCATGTACCAAGTCAAAGCAGGTCTCAGACAGGATGTCAAAATGTCAGAGACAGCCTCTCTATATTAGAAAACAAATGCTTGAAATAGGGGAAAATCACTTTGTAAAGTTACTTTAGCACAGACAAAGCCTTAATAGACCAGATAAGGTCCTTCATCTGCATACACGTCTTCCACTGACAAACAGATACCACACAAAGATCAAAGGCAGGATTCTGTCTGCTACATCAAATGAGTCAGACAGAATCAGTTCACCTTCACAACATTTTCTGTGTAATAAAATTTATAACCAGTATGGTTCTTCATAAATAAAAGCATAAATCAAACTTATTACAGCCATCAGAGAAGCACTGATATAACATAATGAACAGTTCTAGCTCACTCTGTCATTTATTATTAAAATAAGTACTAAAAATCCTAGTCATTCCCCTTTCTGGGCCTCCCAATGTGTCCTATGTACTCTATCTTTTTTAGACTATAAGATCCTGGAGCAGCTAAATTCTGAGTCGTGTATAGTGCCAGGCTTATTCCCATCACTTAATTCATCAAGTGATTAGATTCAACCAATAGTGTATGTTTTGGGAGTGCCTTTGCTCTCAACTTAAATACAACAGCTATATTGCTTAGCAGTGAATAACATATTTACAGCTAGTTCCCAAAGTAACACATGAAGTATATTATCAGTATTAGTCATGATTATTTAGTAATAGATTTATTTCAAAGTAAACAATTGATTTCCAGGAGAACTCGTCTGTATTTCTGCTCCCTGTTATGTAATAGAACCATTTTGTTTTCTCATAATAAGAAAACAATAGTGCAGAAGAGACACAAAACTGATGGGCTGATCACTCACACTGCAGCTCATGGAAGCTAAACTGTTAGAAACTTTTGTAGGTATATAAAAGCAGTATTTTCCGTAGAAAATGCTTACAAAGACACTATTTAACTCTCTCTCACAGCTTATTATAGCACTCAATTAGCTATATCCAAGAGCTGCTGGGGCACTGGAGAGTATATGAGAACTGGACAAATTGGTGTTGGACTCACAATAACACAAAGGAGAAACAGCTTCAGAAAAATACTCTTCCATCTAACTGCAGACTATGCCTTTTTTCAATCTGAGCTGCCATTTCAGGTGGATAGAGCATGGGTTCTATATAAGATGTGCATGGCAATTTTCTTGCTGTTGGATAGGGCTTACTGGTGGACAAGACATAAACACTTGTATCCTGCTCTCCAAATTCCTACCTGAGATCTGCTAAGCAGTCAGCCACAAAGGGAGCGGAGGGAAAGTAGTGTCAAATACCAATTTAAAAAAAACCAGAGGAGGGAGTTTGTTGAGGCCAATCCAATCCACAGAGAAAACCTCTAAAATATATCCTATAGGCAGGGCACAGAGTCAATGTGCAGACACAGTAAGCTTCAGCTCTCTGTATGAGAGGAACCCTGGTTCCAGCAGACTTGCCTCCAGAATCTGCCAAGGACAACCCACCAATTCTAGGTCTCTTCTGGAATGGCAAATTCTTTATGCAAAAACAAAATTATGTGTTTCTACTCCCACTGAACTTAATGCCAAAACTTTAATTGACTTCATTGGGAGCAAGCCCTAAATCTGGGTAACATTCATTTCACTAAAGAATCAGAAAGGAACTTTTCAGAAAGAAGGGAGCTATATAGGAGTCATTATGATGGCCAAATGGATAATTCTATGCATTGCACCAAGCATACATTGATTTACGTGTGCAGTCAGGATTCTTGCTAAGCCAGTAATCTGATCAGCCCTTAAGGGAGGCAAGATATAGGTGAAATAACTGATTAAGAAAAGACTGTCATCTCTGAGCAAGCAATGTGCCTTTCTCCATATGAAGAGCACACCAATCACTCCATATCAAATTATTGCAGCCACTGCCTCAGATAACATCCATCCTTGATGGGGATGATGTGAGGAGACAAAAACCCCAATAAGTTGCCAAGGAATTGTTGGCCAGAATACAGAGAATAAAAAGTTTGCCAGATTTAAAATGATTGTGCTGGATGGATTCTTATAAATTTGAGAAATTCAAAAGGATTGTAAACACGTGCATGAAATTAAGCCTGTGAACCAGTGTATACTATCTTAAAACACTACAAAAATATAAAAAAAATACAAGAATTTTAGATTCTCTCATTTTATTTATGCATCCTTCTTAAATAGAGGGTGTGGATGTGGGTGTGTGTAGGGTGGGGGGAAAAGGAGATAAGAGAACTATTAAATTCAGAGACTTCAAGTACAACTTTCCTTTCACACAATATAACAACTTTATTAAAACTACATCCATATCACTGAGATGTTCTGTATGAACTTACAGGAGAGCAGGGTTTACACTTTTTTCCTTCCTTCAAAGTCCAGCAGGAATTGCTGGGTAATGCTGTAGAAGGAGTACACTGAGCCATAAGTAGTAGTTCTTATCATTCAATAATTATTATTTATGGCAATTAAGAACTTGTAAATGCTGCTCTGAAAGAAACCCATCCAAAGTTCTTTGGTTAGAAGGTTAGTGGCTACAATGCAAGCTCTTCAATAAGGGAGGTTTTTTCTTTTTAAATGCAAGAAGTGTTTCAGGGACTGGAGCATAAATGTGGAGGAAACCCTCAGAAGAGAGAACAAAATATTTCCGACAGTCGATAACTATTCCATAGCAGGGTGTCAGTTTAAATGCCCAATTCACTTATTTACATGCTCAAACACTTCCATCAGACTTTCAGTTACAAAGTGGATGTTTACACTCACAGAAAAGAATCTGAGAATTGGATCAAGCAAAATTGAGATAAGCAGATTGTAAAACTGGTCTTTTACAATAAAAAATTAATGTTATTAGGACTATAGATTTGGAACACATATATTTACTTCCCCGGGTCTGAAAAGGAGTTCTGTGTAGCTCCCATGTTTCTATACCTTTTAAAAATTCATCTTTGAAGAACTGCGATGTCACTTTCTGTGGATAATTCACTCCAGCTCCCCAAGCAATCAATGGTGTTAAAGTCTCTGAGGGATGACCAGCCCCATGAGAGCCTGCAGATATGACAAACCAAAAGCACAATGACATAATAAGCAAATCAAACAGTGCTCTCACGGAGCCTAGAAAAAAAATCCTACTTATGCTCTTCAGACAGGCTATGCTAGCACCACATGGTATTTTACTGCAATGACAAAGACATATTGAAAACCTTTCTTTTAAATTTGTGCTTATGTAGTTCCATCCACTTAAGAATCACAGAACAATTTACAAACACTGGATAAGTTCAGCTTCACCGAACCCTCTGAAATAGATATTTTCTCGTTTTAAAATATGTAGAAACCAAGTGATAAAGAAATTCAAGTTAAAATTGTCAGATGGGAGTGCTCAAAATTAAGCATTTAGGTGCCAAAACTTCAAAAACACACGTGTTATAGAAGCCAAAGCGATTACTAGAGTGCACAGAGTTAAACGTGTATAAATTTGGGCAAGTTTGGAGTCTTAGAAACCTAAATAGGTGACTTGATTTTTGAAGGTAGAAAGTATCTGCAGCCCCAACAACCTTTTTCCATTGGTGAAGGTGCCCATTGAACAAGCTAAGCAACCCTAAGAACCCTGTCCTCTTTTCAATGTCCCTTACAAATGATGTTCTACATGAGGGGCAGAGGGTGTATAGGTATGCGAGTACACACACGTGAGAAGGCCTTGATAGAATTTAATTATGAAATTAAAGATGAAATCTTAATATATATGTTGCAGAGGTGGAGAGATTGCATGTGCAATAGTTGGTAGGGTACATGAAATAAAATATTGAAGTTTGCTAACTAAATGTGCTTTCTTTTAAGCCTCTTGGAGCCAAAGAAAATACACGTCTGGGAAGGATTTATGGATTTAAGCCCCACTCCCAAATTCTTCCCCTTCCCTCTGTTTTGATGATTGGCTCAGAGATAGTCAGTGAAACTGCTAATCCGAGAAGGAAAGCACAAAGAAACAAAGGAGACTAGGTTTGAGAGAGAGTGGGCGGGAGGGGGGGGGGGGCAGAAGCAGGGAAGAACAGATGCTGTTTATCTGCATGGAGTTCACTAAGGGAGAGCTTCTCCTCACCTGAATTTGTTTGGACTTTTTTTTTTTTGCTGGGGGTGGGGGGGAGGGGATTTTCAGGTCTTGGCAGAGATTAGACCGGCAGTGAGTCTAAAACTGCTCTCTCTGCTACTGTCCCTAATGTTCCACAAACTGTATCCTAGCAAAGTGGCTTATAATGGATATATGCTTATCCAGAAGAGAATTCAGGCTGGTGTCAGGTGCTAAGTACATTCTTCTGAATCACTTTGTATATCCTAAATTCATTATTAAGTACAGGCAGTCCCCGGGTTACGTACAAGATAGGGACTGTAGGTTTGTTCTTAAGTTGAATTTGTATGTAAGTCGGAACTGGTACATATTGTAGGGGAAACTCTAGCCAAACATTTTTTTTAGTTTTGGATAGCATAGGGAAAGGTTAACTCCCCTCTAATGTTTGTTTTGCTGTCTGTTCCCCTGTTCAGAAGATTTCACATCTATTTCTGTCCCTGTGACAAACTCAGGACTAAAGGAGTAACTCATCAAATACCAAACAGCTCTGCACCATGCTTTGAGCTAATAGCTTTATTTCCACACACCACCCAGGGTTCTAGGAGGAGGGTCCTTTTTTTGCTAACACAATGAGGCCAGCACTTTGTTTGTTTTGGTGGAGTCTTTGTTTGCCCAGGGAGCCCAGCATGTATAGGGGGAGGAGGGGCGGAGAGGCTGCTTTTGTCTGCTGTTCTGCAGCCTGTTGCTCAGGGGAGGGGGCAGCCTGTTGCTGGCAGCGGGCGTCGGGAGGCATTTTTCCTCTGCCCGGCAGCTCTGCAGGACCCCAGTCGGAGCCGGCCCGAGGAGGAGGAGGATCCTAGGACCCAGGTGAGCGAGCCCCGGGAATGCTGCTGCGCATGTGCGGGAGTTGCCTCACCCCGTTCGTATCTAGGGATCCGACGTAAGTCGGATCCACGTAAGTCGGGGACTGCCTGTAAAGCAGAAGGCTACCAAGTGCTCACTATGAAAATAGGTGACCTGACAAACCCATTGAGTGATAACTACTCTGGGAACCACTTGCCGAAGAATTCCTTGCCAAAAGTTCTTGAACAGAGAGCAGAAGAAGCAATCTTTGCCTCTTCTCTGTAGAGCACAAAGACCAGATGGGGAATTTTCAGTTTTTAAAGGCTTGTCTTCACTTCTCCAGACCACTGATCTTGGGTATCGATCTCCTGGGCTTCAATTTATCAGGTTTACTAAGGACCCGTTAAATTGACTGCTGATGGTGCCCCTGTCACTGGCTCGTCAGCAAAGGAAGTTGATGAGAGAAACTCTCCCACAATGGGGACTTCACAGAAATTCGACTTAATGTATGTCGACTCCAGCTACACTATTCCCATAGTTGGAACTGTTTACCTTAGCTTGACTTTCTCCCATAATGTAGGCCTAGCCTAAAAGGGAGCTCTAAATCCATCCCTCCGGCATGAACTAGGCTAGGGTCTCTATTCGAAGTAGTGAATCCATCTCCGAGGAAAAGTAATTTTTTCTGAAGTGGCCCACAGATGTGAGTCACTGTGTCACTGAATTAGCCACATGACAGCCATTCTGATTATTTCTCTCCTCTCCTTTTACCCTTTTAGGTGTGTGTCTCTGATGATCATTCCTTACGTCATGTCAAAATTAGATCGTAAGTTCTTTGTGACAAGAACTGTGTATTTACTTGTTTTTGGAAGTGTGATGCATCCCACATGCCTTAGGAAAATTAGCTTCTGAACATGAATATGCAAACTCTAAGATGCTTTATATTAAAAAGGTTACATAACATATTGGCTGTGTCTAGACTGGCCAGTTTTTCTGGAAAATCAGCCGCTTTTCCAGAAAAACTTGTCAGCTGTCTACACTGGCCGCTTGAATTTCCACAAAAGCACTGACTTCCTACTGTAAGAAATCAGTGTTTTTTGTGGAAATACTATGCTGCTCCCATTCGGGCAAAAGTCCCTTTTGCGCAAATCTTTTGCGCAAAAGGGCCAGTGTAGACAGCTGAGATTTGTTTTCCACAAAATCTCCGATGGCAAAAATGGCGATCGGGGCTTTTTTGCGGAAAAGCACGTCTAGATTGGCCACAGACGCTTTTCCACAAAAAGTGCTTTTGCGGAAAAGCGTCCGTGCCAATCTAAACGCTCTTTTCCGAAAATGCTTTTAACGGAAAACTTTTCTGTTAAAAGCATTTCCAGAAAATCATGCCAGTCTAGACATAGCCATTAGGTTTACAGTTAGTCTGCTGGATCTGTATATCCTATTTTTGTGCATGTAACATTCTTACATAAGAAGCTAGAAATATGAATATGTTTATAGTTTTAAATGAGCTAATGAAAGCCATTATAGGTACCCGGAAGCCTAATGGCTTGATGATCAACATAATGACCTGTAAACAGCCTTGTTTGTCCTGTAAGCCCAAATGGTGGTTGATCTAGAACTGTGGTCACCAACCAGTCGATCATGATCAACCAATCAATCAGGGTGCCCCTGGGGGGTCAATTGCCACGGCCAACTGGCTTCCATGATCCAGCCCAGCTGGAGCTTGGCGCAGCCTCGGCAGGCTGAAAGCTATGACCTATGAATCTGAGCCATGCTCCAGTTGGGCTGGATCAAAGAGGGGCAGCTGCCCCTCTTTGTTAACTTTGTGGGCTGGTTGGGGGGAGGGGAAAATAGGCGTGCGTTCAAACACATGCGTGCATCCCCATTCTTCCTTTCTGGGTGGCTGGCACATGTGATGCACTGGGGACAGGGCTATGCCTCGCTGTTCCCTGCAGGCTATGTGTGAGGTCAGAAAGCCACCTTGCCCAGCACCTCGCTGCACCCTTCTTTTGAAATAACCCTTAAACCTCATTTTAAATGTGTAAGGGTTATTTTGAAAGAAGGCTTTTTTCTCGAAATAATCACATCTACACAGCGTTTATCTCAAAATAGGGTATTTCGAAATAGCAATTATGCAAATGAAGCATGGGAAATTCAAATCCGTGCTTCATTTGCAGTTTCACTAGGCTGCATTTGCATTCCTCTCTTAAAAGAGAGAACCTCAGAACCTCTGGAACCCCAGAAAAGTAAATCTGGCCTATGGGAAGCCATTAACCTCAGTCCCCTCTTGCCCCTTCCTCTTACCCTGTAGGGTCTGGAGCACCAGAGGACTAAGGTGTCTCAGCTGGGGGCCACATTAGTGAGGGCTGGGGGTTTGGATAAGAGATTTTTTGCTTCTCATTTGTGTGATCCCCAAGTGATGTTTCTGTGTCAGTGGCCCCCGACCCAAAAAAGGTTCCCCATCCCTGCCATAAATAAAGAATAGTTTACTTTTTTAAAATGAAGTTTGATCAACCTACATGAGAAAGTTAAAACAATTCCTCATATGTTAGGTTTTCCAAATCTTTTAAACTTGTTGTTACTCTCCTCTGGACTCTCTTCAGTTTTTCTATATCTTTCTTAAAATGTGGCACCCAGGGTATGTTTACACTACCCCGCTAGTTCGAACTAGCGGGGTAATGTAGGCATACCGCACTTGCAAATGAAGCCCGGGATTTGAATTTCCCCGGCTTCATTTGCATAAGCGGGGCGCCGCCATTTTTAAATCCCCGCTCGTTCGAACCCCATGCAGCGCGGCTACACGGGGCACAAACTAGGTAGTTCGAACTAGGCTTCCTAGTTCGAACTACCATTACTCCTCATTCCACGAGGAGTAACGGTAGTTCGATCTAGGAATCCTAGTTCGAACTACCTAGTTCGTGCCCCGTGTAGCTGTGCTACACGGGGTTCGAACGAGCGGGGATTTAAAAATGGCGGCGCCCCGCTTATGCAAATGAAGCCCGGGAAATTCAAATCCCGGGCTTCATTTGCAAGTGTGGTATGCCTACATTACCCTCCTAATTCGAATTAGGAGGGTAGTGTAGACATACCCCCAGAGTTTGACACAAAACTCTAAATGAAGCTTCACCAGTGTGGAGTGCAGCAGGACAATTACCTCCCATGTTGTACACTCAACACACTTGTTAACACATTCTGGACAGATATGAGCTTTTTTTGCAACTTCACCATATTGTTGGCTCATTTCAAGTTTCTTCCATTGCTTCAATTCTCCAAGGCCCCGTATAAATAACATCCAAACTAATGACAGCCTTCTACAGAAACCCTAAATATTTTCCCAGGATTTCAGATGCACTTTGCATGAAGCTAATTTTCAGCTAATGAAACACAAATAAAAATATGCATTAACAAAAAAGCTAAATCAGACTCAGGAAGATGATGACACCAAGAGACTAAACCATTAGAGCCTTTTCTTGTTGAGAATGTTGGCTGTAAGAACAAAGAGTCAGGGAGGAAAAATACATTCAAAAATTCAAATGTTCCAATATAAATGTCAGCTAGCTCAACAATAAAATGTAATACAGTAAACTTCCGCTAATCCGGCACCTTTAGGACCCAGGGGATGCTGGATGATCAGTTATGCCGGACTATCAGAAGGGGGGGCTATGAGGGGTCTGGGGTGGGGTGGGGGAGTGGATGCCACCCCAGAGCCCTCAGAGTCCCCCCACTTCTGATAGTCCAGCTCTGCCCCAGGCGTCCCCGATTCACCCTGCTGGTCAGTTTCAGCAGCGGCTGAATGGGGATGCCTGCGGCAGAGCAGCTGGGATGCTGCCAGGTTGGTCCAGTAGCGCCGCCCCTCGGCGCTGTGAGACCAACCCGGCAGCACTCCGGCTGCTCTGCTCCAGGCGTCCCCAAGAGCAGCTGGGGTGCTGCCGGGTTGGTCCCGCAGCCCTCAGGGGAAGCGCTATGGGACCAACCCAGCAGCACCCCAGCTGCTCTGCCCCCGGCTTCCCCGATTCAGCTGCTGGTCAGTTTCAGCGGCAGCTGAATCAGGGAAGCCGGGTGCAGAGCAGCTCCAATTGTCCGGCTGCCCCGAGCACTTCCAGGTTCCTGATGGTGCCGGACTATCAGGAGTGCCAGAGCATTGGATGCTGGACTAATGGAGTTTTACTGTATTCAGAAAAGACCTTGGTTTTGCACATGTGCAAATGATAATTGGACTGATTGCTTTCAAAGTATAAATAAGCTCTTATCCTAATAATGCAAATGATGGATTATTAGTAAACAAAGCCTGTTATTCCATCTCTGAACAGTTTGTGGTTTTATACAAAAGGAAATGATCAAACTCTGTATTTTATTCCTCAACTGTACTGGAAGCCTCAATTATAAATACACTGCTATTTACCACAAACAGTTTCCATGGATGTTGAGCAGGAAAATCTAATAGGCAATAAGTAGAACAGAATCTTCAAGCAGATTAACCTGACCTCAGAATTACAGAACATGTGATGGAAGCAATTTATTTTGCAACACTTCCAACCGGACACATGTAGAACTCGCCCATGGAATGCTCAAGTAAACTCATTTCTGAATTCCCAATCTCAGCTAAATAGAAAAATATATACAACTTATGAGACTGGTTCCAAATTGCAGTTTCTCTTTTATATGAAGAAAAAAATATTCACCACATAGTACCAACATGATACACAAACCTCACTTGTGATATATGGCAACAAAGATTACTTGTGGCATCCAAAACAAACCTTTAAATGGCTACAATACAGTATTCAATTTGATCACAAATGTTTCTTTGCTTGAATGGGCCTAGTATAAACAAGAGGAAATCTTAGAAGAGATCTTGAATACACTCTCTCTTCATCCTTTTTTACTGTATTCCTCCTCAGAAGGCTATTAAATGATACAGATGCTTTTAGGAAGACAGATTATTTACTGGAAAGTAACAATCTCTTTCCCCTTGAAGTCTGACTGTCACTATAGTGGTACATTTGACCTGTGCCCACCAAAAAGAAAGACTACGCTCTCTCAGATGCCTTATACTATAGCACAATTGCTGCTAAAATCTCTTACTAATAAAATGTCTCTCTTTTTGGTGTCTGACATGATCATTCTATGGTACTTCATTTCTTTGATGGAAGAAGTCATATGTTACCAATCACTAAAAGACCATAGGTAGCCAAACTTTTTCAAACATAAGATAAACATGCCTTTTGGTGCAACTGACAATAATATGTATGAATAGGACTTTCACCACACAAAAAATGTTAAGTAGAAAATGGAAAGTGATCAGGACATATGCATTAACATAGCTTTTAGCATTCAAGTGGAAATTAAGGTTAGGTTTGTCCCCTTCTGTTTTTATGGGGGTTCAGCTAGACTCAACATACCTTTAATTGACCTACACAAAAAAAGGATGGAGACTCATTTAAGTGGAAAGTTCACTGCAGTCAACTCTCTCTCCATTAGCCCTGAATTCCATCCCTCCAGAATATTCTCCTCCTCAGCAAAGTTGAACTGAGTTATATGACCATATACCAAAAAATCAAGCATCTGGCACAGTGGAGGTGGCAAAGTCCCAAAATTTGCTCATATTCTAAATCATCAGAACCTTGTCAATAATCTCAACTTTAGAGATTTTAAAAGTCTCACCCCAATCTGTCATTCCATGGTCAGAAGTTAAGATAAAGGCAGTTTTTCCATCATTTCCATAAAAATCCTCAAGCATTAAAACAATTTCTTTTATGCCTTCATCTACTTTTCTGATATTGTTCTTGTATTCCCTATAACAAGAAAAAACATATTATGTGATTTTACTGTGACCTTTGAATTGCAGATGGCAGAATACACTGTACCTGGTAAATTACTCATTGCCAATAAGGCAAGCCTCTTGATTAGAGCTAAATTCATTATTTGCACGGAGTCAGGCTGTTCAAAGGAACCTAAAGCCCTCTCTTGCTTCCTCTAAATCTGATACGAGTGGAGGCTGAGGGGGAGGAAAAGATTAGCTGACCTTGTGTAGTGTGGTATGGAGAGTTCTTGTATTGTTTGTTTATCTAAGGAAGGGGTGAGCAATAAGCCAGAGGTAGTCCACCAGGGTTAGCCCTGGCGAACTGCCGACACTTCATTTACCTGCACGTCTGCAGGTATGGACCCTTGCAGCTCCTGTTAGCAGCAGATTACCCTTCCCTTGCTCTGACTAGTTAAAAAAAAGCAGGCCCAAAGCCATTTTCAGACACAAAGACCACTGATACCCCACACAGATGTTAGTGAATTATCACCTGCTTAATCAGTCGTTCTTTGGCAGGGGGAAGGTATGAACAGAAATTTACATTTAATCACAAGGACAGCTCAAACCTCATGTCCCCCAAAAAATAGTGTCACCATGACTCAGCAAAATGTTTCTTGCCCAAGAATTGTAAAGAGGAGTGAAAAACGCTTGATCTCACTCATATTCTTCTTTTCTGTTCCTGACATCAATGACTCCCAGGGTATGTCTACACTATAGTGTTATTTCAAAATATCTTATTTCGAAATAACGCGTCTAGACACAAAATGCATTTTGAAATAGCGATTTGCTATTTCAAAATAGCGCATCCACACTGATAGGACGCTGAATAGCATTTAAGGTCGGCCAGAACCAGTTCTGGCAGGGCCTCAGGTCAGGAGTTACCTTGTGTGGCTGCTGCCTAAGGCTAAGACGTGTGCTTAAAGGGACCCCTCCGGACAGCCAGTTCTAAGGTTTCCCTGCTTGTTTGCCTACCTCACTGAAGGACAGCAAAGCATTTTTTTTTCTCTTTGTGCTCTGGTTGCCCTCACTCAGGACACCACAGCACTCTGCAGCATGAAGCCAGAGCCACCCCAGGGCACTCTGGTGCTTCTCCTGTATGTGTTGCTGCGAGCCTGGCAGCATGTTCTGCAGGCAGTAACAGTCTCCTTGGTGTGCCCCACTGGGGACTTGTACCTCATTCCTCCCTCCTTCCACTTACCCCTCCCTAGCCCCTTTTCCTGCTGTACAGTTAAGGACACATGTGTTCATTACAACAAAGCCTCTTTATTGAACAAAACTGGGGTGGGGGGGAATGAAACTGAGGTGAGACTGGGGAAAGAAGATGGGAGAGGGGCGATGGGGCAGTGGGAGAGGGGAGGGGGAAACCTGAGAGGAGAGAGATGGCAAGGGGAGGAAAAGGGAGGAGAAGCTCAGGGCTCAGGGTTGGGGGTCTCACCTGCCCAACTATCTCCCAGTACCATGGGTGCAAGGGCCTCGGCATCCCTGGGAGCATGGGGAGGAAGAAATGGGAGGGGGAGAAGGAGTGAGAGAAGAAGCGGAAGCTGGGGAGGCAGCAGGGGCTGGAGCAGCAGGAGGCAGCAAGCTCTGCCCCAGGGCCGATGACCACTGGGGGGCACGGACCATCCTGCCCCCCAGGATGCGGTTCAGGGCATCAAAATAGGGGCAGGGGTCTGGGTCTGCCCCTAGTTGGGAGCTGCCCTCTGTGGCCCTGGCATACGCTTGCCGCAGCTCCTTTATTTTCATGCGAACCTGCTCCTGGTTTCGCATGTGGCCTTTGGTGGCCAGGCTGGCAGCCATCCACCTGTAGGCGGTTGTGTTCCTCCGTTTAGTGCGAAGATCATGGATGTTGGAGGCATCCCCCCAAACCTGAATTAGGTCCCTGATCTCCGCACTGGACCTGGCAGGCGCCCACCTTTTGCAGCCCCTGGCAGGCTCCAGGGAGCTGGCAGACTGGTCCTGGGGAGCGATGGAGGGCTGGCTGGCACTGGTGGCCTGGCTCATGCTGGGGCCACTGGGTCAGGTGCAGCGACTGCCGGCTCTGGGCTGGCAGGCTTGGAGCCGGCACAGGCACTCTGACCAGACTCTACCCCTTTAACTGCTCCGGGGAGGGAGGGAGAAGAGGTTTCTTGGTTGTGCCCAGATTGGCCATCAGGGCACCCTGGGAAAGACAGAGGCCCCCTATTTCTAAATATGCGTCTACACAGCGCTTATTTTGAAATAGCAATTTTGAAATTGGCGCTATTCCTCATGGAATAAGGTTTACCAATTTCGAAATAAGCCCTCCGCTATTTCGATTTAATTTTGAAATAGCGGTTTGGCTGTGTAGATGCTGGTAAAGTTACTTCTAAATAACTTTGTGGTGTAGACATACCCCCAGAGAGCTGAACTTGTGGGGTGGGGGAAGGACAGGGAGTTCTGGCTGGAAGGCTTTTCAGCCAGTACAGACTGCTGTAAGCATCTGATGAGGAAAACATTTTGCTTTTAAATTCACTGAGCTTGTTAAAAAAATCTCAAAGGGGCAGCCGTGTTGTCTGTAACGAACACACACACGCACACGCACACAGTGTATCATGAGTGCCCATGATATTATTTATATATTTTGATGAGTCTCTAAGGTGCTACAGGACCATTGTAATTTTTTTTAATTATTTTAGCTTGTCATTTAGCTTGTGTTTTATCTTTTATTGCTTTTGTAACAAACCTTGACCTTTATGCTTCATTATTTGTAGTCACCTGAAATCTTTCCCTTTTTTTTCCTGTTGTTAATAAACTTGTTTCACTATTTAATATAACTGGTGAGTTTGTATTGAAGTATGTTTGGGATAATAAGGCTGGTCTATATAATCTTCCACTGATAAAATGATGGACTTTATATGAGCTTGCAAAGTTTAGCAAAGTGCTGGACTATATACAAGATGCATTTTTCTGGGGGGAAAATATGAGACTAGAGAATCTGCTGGTGTTCTTCTGCAGTGTAATTCATGAGCGGCTAGCTAATAGCACTCAATACTGTGAAGCTGGGAGCAAGTTTCATGCTGGAATCTGCATTAGCTGACCAAGAATGGCTGTTTGCCAGTAAAGTAATGTAAAAGACATCCCAGGTTATTGAGCTGGTGATAGTAGTCCAGATTGTACCCTCTGTAATGTCACAATTACCAGAAGACACATCTCACAATCATTATTAACCTTGGTAAGTTACAAGCTTTCTGTAGATATCTTACATGTTACTCCCAATGGATAAACACCCTGCAAGACATGTGCTTGGTGCAGAGCCTTTGTCCAGTCTGAGATCATAGTTGTCTGCAAACAGGGAACCATTTGACAAGGGTTCTCTGTGTCACAGTGAGTTAAAGGTGAACTGAAAACTTTAAAGAATTCAGGTTTTAAAGAGCCAAATGTATTAACAATTGTAAACTTAAAAGTTAAAATATTAAAACTTTTTAAAGTTACTATGCCAATAATTGATTTTCTTGAGATTTTGATGCGCCATGATTCTGTGGGCCTCAAACATGCTTGAGTGGCCAGTGTTGGACCATAAATCACTAGGTTTTTTTTTGGGGGGGGGAGCCCCACAACTAGCTTACCACCAACCAATTTTCAATTTCTAAAAGGCTAGAGAGTATATCATTTTAAAACAAAGACAAAGAGGAGCACTGACACTTCCTTCTAGAAGGCTCACAGGCATATGTGCTTTGCATGCTTTAAAGATTAGCTCCAATTCCTTGCACTGTCTCAAGCGATAAAGGGAAACACAGAACTCAAGAAGAAAATGAATAGGAGTGTCAAATTTGGCTTCAAAATTTTCTGTAATGACGTGTGGCCTTAAAACTTTATTATTTTTTTCACGTGATACCCAAAAAATTCCACACTTCACTTATAATAAGGCTGCAATATCAGCTTTGTTGTGCCTGGACTTCCTGTTTACTATGGAATTCTGAACTTCATTTGGGGCAAATTGAGAAACCAATAGTCTCCCAAGTATTCTCTTGATTAAGTATATAATCAATAAGTTGGCAACTCTCTTCGTAATTGGAATTAAGAGGAATATGCTGTGACCCTAATAGCCCCTAAATGCCAACTGGGCAATTCTATAACACCAACTCCTAGCAAGCCTGACAAACTCTCTACAACTAGCACACCACTTTCATGATATGTATCCATAAGAAATATCATGGGAGGTCTTACATGAAAAGCTGGTATCACACTGGCTATGAATATAAGATGTACATATAGATGATATTTAAAGAGTTCTGTATATGTACTGAAAATATATGTTTTAATGTCTGTCATCAAAAAGAAAAATAGGTTACTTCCAGGCCAGGAGAAAAGATATGTATCTCCCAGTCAAATATAAATTAAGCACTGTAAGCCAACATGATGAAAGCCTTATTTACTTATGGAGTTAACAAGAAAGAAGCACACCAGCTCATGAACCACCTTTTCTCTGGAGGCAGACAATGACTCCTAGAACTATAAGAGGAAGGCAAAAAGACACCCCTTTATCCTGCATCAAAGGAAGTAATCAGGCAGTGCGATTACATTCATGAAAATAGGATGCCAATCTGTCCTATTTAGCGCTGTAAAAGCCACTTGAATGAGGCAGACTTTTTAGATAGAAGATTAGCCTCTTAAATTTAATCTCTAGAAAGTGTGTTACGATTTTGTTTTTTGTGGGATCTGTTTCCATTATCATTACCTCTTGAATCTTAACCTTTAACGATAAACATTGTTTTCACAAGAAACCTAGTCCAGTGCTTGTCCATGCTAGTGTGTACTACTTCCTTGCGGGTTAGCCAACCCGGTATTTCAGTGTGTTCAATGCAAAAAGGTCTGAATACTACAGGGGAATGCTTAAAAGGGACTCAAGACTGGGAGCAGCTATTGTTAACTTGCAAGGCAAACACACAGTTGGCATAGCCCAGAGAAGACGGTTTAGGTACTAACAGACTGGAGGTGACAGGGAGCCAGCAATTCTCCAACTTGCTGAAGGAGGAGAGAAAAAAGGTGACAGTCCTTTTGGCACCCTGAAAACAGGCAATTATGCTACAATATTTGTATATGCTACTGTAGCTATATGATAATTAATACAAATTTGCTACCTGAATGTAACCTAAGATTTTAACCTAACAAAATTCAGGAATTTTATAATTTAATTTTTCATAGCAACTTAAAACTTTGCCTCTTGTATAATCTCATCAAAATTGCAAGCCTTTCATCTAGAGTGGTAAATACTAGTGCAGAGATAAAGCTGATTTAGGAGAAAAAATGGTGGGTGTAAAATGTTAACAAGAAAGTAATATTTAGTATATCAAATTACCTGGAGTTTGGGCGGTGAGCATGTCCATTTGTGTCTATCCCAAGCAAATGGAGAAACAGAACTACTTTTTCTTCATTTACTTTAGAGAACAATGTCTGATTACTTCTGGCAGCTTGGAAGAAGTTCTATAGGGAACAAACCATCAAAAGATTATTCTGAGAACCATATAAAAAGGAGATGTAGCAAATATAGATGCAACGTGTATGTAATGTTTGTATCATAGGAGTTGTATTGTGCTCAATTATGCAATAGCAAATGGTGTGAGTCTGTTTATATGAAGATAATATTCAAGACTGAACTAGAGAAAACAAGCAGAAATCTTCCAGTTCTTAAGTTTTTATAGGCTCTATGAGCAGTAATAGAAGGTAGATTTCTGAGCCATCCCTTCTTGTTTCTTTTGCATTAGTGGTTACATAGTGTCCCTGAGCTTAATGTTGCTTTGTAACTCCCCACTTATTTCTTGTTGTAAAAGTGGGAACCACAGGTATCCCTAATAACAGTGAGAAATAGAAAACTAAGATTCTTCCTAAATGCATCTGCCTTGCATAGGTTTGAACAGAAACTTCCTTAAGGCATGAACTAGAGGCCATTCTGTTTCAGAGCAAATGAGCCTTGGCATGGCCATCCGGTTTTACACCAGACATATTATAGTAATGTAAAATACAATCAGTCATTTTAACGTGATCATCATGTGACACTACACTGTCCAAAGAAATAGTGTCCAATAAAATAAGAAGCAGGGTAGACTTTCTAAGGGTCTTGATCCAAAAAGAATCTCGAGCACCTTACAACATAAACAACGTGGAAAAGGACTTCACCGGGGTGGTAGGTGGGTGTGGGAATAACTTTCAACAGAGGATGCTCATGAAGATTCAACTCTGTCACCATTCTTGCAGAATAACGTCTGGTTGGTATATAAAACTTGTAATCAGGGCCCTAACAAATTCACAGTAATTTTGATCAATTTCACAGCCAGAAAGCTTTTTAATTGGTCAATTTAATTATTTCAGATGTTTACATTTGAAATTTTACAGTGTTGTAACCATGGGGGTCCTGACCCAAAAGGGAACTGTAGAGGGGTCACAAAGCTATTGTGGGGGCTTATGGGATTGCCACCCTCATATCTTTGCTGCTTTCAGAACTGAGCAGTGACTAGAGCAGCCAAAGAGATTGCTGAAGATGGAGATGACTCGCAGAAGTGGTGGTGGTGAGTCTGATCTACCCCTGCTGCGGGGTCCAAGTTGGAACAGTGAAACGGACAAGAAAGCTGCTCACACCTATGGCTGCCTGTGGACTGCCTGATGTACTCACTCCTGGTGGGACTGCTGTGCAGGCTCCGCACTCCTAGCTTGAAACTAGGCTGCTACCCAGCTCCTCACTGCAACCAGGCTGCCCCCTGGGCTCTTGGCTCCTACTCTGATGTGGCCTGCACATTGGAATTTCTTATTGAAACTCTGATAATTTCTTCCCTGATTTTTCCCATCAAAGTTTTGATTTGAGAGCCAGAGTACTATCGACTTGTAATATGCTTTATTTTTTTTAATTAAGTCAGCTGATGATCAGAACAGTACAAATTCTTCTAATTAAGGAGAACATAAAATGCTTTAGAGTGGTCAATTTAACCTTAGTTTATAATCAATGAATTTAAATTGAAATACCCATTTATTAAATAGTCAGGAAAGTGATGTGAACAATGGAAATAAATCAATCGACCCACCATGAAATAGGCAGATACTTCATTATCTTGTAAAATATGTGGAATATTTCTATGATCAGCTGGAATCATTCCTGCATTTTTAGTAGTTTAAGATTCTGTGGCATCTGTCATTGCAAAATATATTCTGTAGATATGCACTAGGAAACACAGAAGTTATAGATCTATTTTGTCAATTAGTCAGTTCCTTGCAGTGAACTTTTTAGTGCTGTATTTAAAGCAGTTAAAAAAAAAATTAGATGAAGCATCCACCACTTGCTTTGGAAAATCATGCCACAAGTCACAGATCTCAGTCAGAAAAAATTCTCCTTTCCTTAATTTCATTTCCTGTTCTACCCTGTTGCAGCACACCAAATAATTCCATTCCCACTATCTCTGACTTGTTCTTTTTTATAACTATGCTTACCTTCTCATTAAGATACTGATGAAAAGCACTACATAAGGGTTAGGTGGTATAATTTTCAGAATTCACATTAGTCTTGCATCTTTTCAGCAATGAGATGCCAGAAATTACATGTGATATTCCAAGATCAATTTTGATGTCAATGACAAATTTCTCCTAGGCCATTAGGAGTTCATGCTACAATTAAGTAAAAATACTAATTAAAATATTGTATAAGAGATCTTGATCTATTAGTCTATAATCAATATATCCTAAATTCATCACTGGATTAAAATAAAAAACAAACCCCAATTTGTGGTATATTTTTTCCTTCCTAGTGCGTACAAACATTACAAGCTGAACCAAAGATGGTAACAGCTTAAGATAAGTTAGATACCATTTCCCCCTAAAGTAAATGGTCTCTTTTGAAACAGCACTTTATATAATGGGACAGATTGTGGCACACAAATTTTGTGGCTCTGCAGGATTGTGCAAGAAGGAGAGAGCATAAGTAACCTTTCATTCAGGTAATCCTCCTCATACAAACTTGAACCAGTTTAATTAAAACTGGCTTGGTTAAAAATAGTGCAAACCCCTGTCTGAATACACATAATCAGTCTGAAAATAAGTTCTAATAGTAAATTCACATGGCAAGCGTAACTGAAATAAATCAGTTTTATGTTAATTTGAGAGTGGCCAAAGACAAAGGTACAGCAATTTAACTAAACCATTTTCAAATGATCATACCTTCAGTTAAACCAATGCACCTGTATGTTTAGACCATGTTACATAGTTTGGAGAAGACACAAGTCATTACACTGCATGTGTGCAAGGACTGGGAGTGCTTAGCATGATTTCCCCGAAGACAGAAAGGTGGGGCAGTGTGAGCTCATAGGGTACGTCTAGACTACAGGCTTTTGTCAACAGAAGTTTTGTCGACAGATACTGTTGACAAAGCTTCTTATGACAAAGAGCGTTTAGACTACATTCAGTTCTGTCGAGAAAGCAAGCTGCTTTGTCGACATGGCAGTGTAGACACAGAGGACAGTTTAGATGCAATAATGCCTTCTGTTGACAGAACTCTGTCGACAAAAGGCGTTATTCCTCATAAAATGAGGTTTACTAGCATCGACAAAACTGCTGAGTTCTGTCAACGTTATGTCGGTACTGTAGATGCAGGTTTAGTTTTGTCGACAAAAGTCCACTTTTGTCGACAAAACCATAGTGTTATCTTCCCTGTATTATACAACAACCAGCAGAAGACCACCCTGGGCAAATGACTAACACATCATTTACCACAAAGGCTCACAGTCTATCCTTAAACCACATAAGGCCAACTGCTTATGATAATAATTTAGAAAGTATTTGTAATATATTAAATTGCAGCCGACTTTCATTATTGACTTTGTAGATTAGTCCTAAACATTTTCCATCTCCAAAACTGGATGGCCACATGAGGAACACTAGTACTTTTTTTGCCCTTATATAAGTGCAACATTGAATATTTTGAGAAGAAAATAATGTTATTGCATTAACAAGCTATAAAACAGAGAATTTTATCTTTGTTCAAATGAACTAATATCACTGTATTTTGCTCTTGCTTTTCCTCTATCAGGAGCTGACATATTACGGTTTAGACTGTTAAGTTTACACCCTGTTCTGAACAAGAAGCAGGGAAAACGTGGGTGGCCCCAGGAGCAGGTGACGGAAGAAAAAAGGAAAAAGTTACAACTCCCCCACCACCGTGCTTGTTCTCAGGCGGGAGAAATAATCTGCTACTGATTTACATTTGCAGAATATTTCTTCCTCCACACCCACTCAACTGTTCTGGCTAGCACATGTGCTGATACTGGGACGGCTAGAGACAGGAGTAGAACTAAGGCTCCAGACATTACTTGTCACCCTCCCCCACACACCAACTCCTTGCTGTCATGTTTTGGAAAAGCAGCCGCCACCCAGCAGAGTCTTGAAGTTTGCTGGCTACCCCCTTTTACTCTCTTGTGCTGATACATGGGACCAGAGACAATCTTGCCTCTTACGATAAACACAAATGATACTTCCTTAAGATGTTGAGACAGATTTTGAGAACAGGGAAAAAATCTGTGTGTGACAAAGTGAATTTCTGGTTGAAATTCTCATCATTAGAAGCATACTGTCAGCAGTATAATTATCGCTCAAATTATACCAACAAAAGAAGCTCATATTCAGTCAGTCTGAAATATGCATGCTTCTGAAGCACACAAAAATTTAAATTGAAGATCTAATAGAATGAACGCTGTACACTAGAGGTCCTAAGCTTCCCTTATTCACAGCATAAAAATTAGCTTGTCCAGGAAAAATGGAATGGCTCATCCAAGAGAAACTGAATTATGGTATATATTGTAGTACACCATTCTTATCTGAGGAGGTAACACCATTAACTTACAGGGTCTTAGGTGAAATAAAACAACTCTACCCTCAGAACTACCTGTGCAACTCCATTAATCTTTAGGAAATTACAGAGGTGTAGATAAGGGTATAACCTCAACACAATGGAGTTATACAGATGCAGCTAAAGGCGTAATTTGGTCAACATTACT
The DNA here is from genome assembly GCF_049634645.1 of Pelodiscus sinensis. NCBI lineage: Eukaryota > Metazoa > Chordata > Testudines > Trionychidae > Pelodiscus > Pelodiscus sinensis. Next base: position 118,795,619 of record NC_134712.1, on the reverse strand, counting down.
CATAGTTATTATGACACAACATGAAGAGAATGCAGTTTAATTCAGTGCCTAGGAATATGAAGCTGACAATTATAAAACCATCTTTTTATTTACAAACTTAGTGAACTGCATACAGTGAACCCTCGTTTATCGCGGTAGATAGGTTCCAAACCCGACCGCGATAGCTGAAAATCCGCGAAGTAGGCTTTGAAAGCCGCGGAGGAGCTCCGGCGGGGGAGCAGCCCAGGCGTGCCTGGGATGCCCCCCCGCCGGCTTCCCCCGAGGCTTTGAAAGCCGTGGAGGGGCTCCGGCGGGGGAGCAGCCCAGGCGCGCCTGGGATGCCCCCCCCGCCGGCTTCCCCCGAGGCTTTGAAAGCCGCGGAGGGGCTCCGGCGGGGGAGCAGCCCAGGCGCGCCTGGGATGCCCCCCCCCGCCGGCTTCCCCCAAGGCTTTGAAAGCCGCGGAGGGGCTCCGGCGGGGGAGCAGCCCAGGCGCGCCTGGGATGCCCCCCCCCGCCGGCTTCCCCCGAGGCTTTGAAAGCCGCGGAGGGGCTCCGGCGGGGGAGCAGCCCAGGCGCGCCTGGGATGCCCCCCCCCGCCGGCTTCCCCCGAGGCTTTGAAAAAAGTCCGCGAAGTCGTGAATCCGCGATGGTCGAACCGCGAAGTAGCGAGGACTCACTGTATATCAAAGCCAGAGACATACAAAAGAATATGGAAACTCACAATGATTCAAACCCTTCAGCCACACTTTGGGTACGTCTACACAGCAGGGTTAAAGTCGAATTAAGCTACGCAACTTCAGCTACGTCAATTGTGTAGCTTATTTCGGCTTCTGGCGCTGTCTGCACAGCAAGGGCACTCTTCCTTCAGCTTCCCTTACTCCTCGTGAAATGAGGGTTACCATGAGTCAGAGTAAGAAGCTCTCCAGCTCGACATTATTTTGAAACAAAGGCTTGTACTGTAGACGCACACTGTGTTATTTTGGAATAACATGCCCTTTGGGTATAATCATACTTTATCTTGGGCCTCAAACCTGCAGTAAACCAGCTCAATACATGTTTGGTAATTAAATTTCTCACCTGTTAAATTATATGTTGCTTTGATGTCATGATAACTGGAGAATTCGAAATACAGGCAGTCCCCGGGTTACGTACAAGATAAGAACAAACCTACAGTCCCTAAGTTGAATCTGTATGTAAGTGGGAACTGGCATCCAGATTCAGCCGCTGCTGAAACTGATCAGTTTCAACAGCGGCTGAATCTGGACACCAGTTCCCACTTACATACAGATTCAACTTAAGAACCCCAGGCATCCCCAAGTCAGCTGCTGCTGAAACTGATCAGCAGCTGATTCCAGGAAGCCTGGGGCAGAGCAACTCTGCCTCGGGCTTCCTGTAGTCAGCCGCTGGTCAGTTTCAGCAGCGGCTGAATCAGGACTCCTGGGGCAGAGCAGCTGGGGTGCTGCCGGGTTGGTCCAGTAGCGCCAAGGAGCGGTGCTGCGGGACCAACCGGCAGCGCCCCACCTGCTCTACCACAGGCCCTGGGCTTTGCTCCACGTCTCCCTGGTCTGCTGGGGGGAGGGCACTAATAAGAGAATTAGAATTTGCTGGCTCTCCCACACTAAAATGCTTTAGTATAGATATGATACCCTACAATAAAATACAAAACACAAATCTTTCAGAAACTTGATATGAGTTCTCCACAATGGGTTCCAGATTGCTTTTAAATATTATGCTTTATTTCAGGATTCATTCAGCAAGCATAAAACATTTTACTTTGTTTTTTGGGAGAACAAACAAATTTTGGTATGATAGAGGGTAGTGGAGAATATTTAAAAACGTTGTTCTTGGTGTTCAAAACAATAAGTATTTTATTACTAACCATTATAAAGCAGTAGTATTTGGTTCAAGGAACCAGTATTGCATATTAATTATCTCCAAATTCCAGGTTAGACATGAAACCTAAGAACTTATGACAAACCCAGAGGAAAGTATTTTCTTCTATTGCCCTGTTGCAATCTGTGTCAATAATGAATAAGTGATATAAAACAGATAAATATTCACCTTAACATGGTCGAAAACCCAAGTGTCTAGTTTAGTTGCATCTTCTGCTCCAAAATCTTCATTTTCTGCTTTGTAACAGTATGTATAAACATGATCCCCACTAGCACCTGCAAAAATACAGATGCAATACTGGGTAGGAGAAAGAAAATTGAACATTTTTCCTTAATAAATATTAATAAGCAGGGCTCGCCGAACCGCGGCAAGTCCTGCACGCCGGCCATGCTGTTCGGTGATCTGCGCATGAGCAGATCGTTCTGCGCATGCACAGATCGGCCGAACCCAGCTCTTCCGGGTTGCAATCTACTCACCATGAGTGAGTAGATTGCATTATTTGTCGAGCCCTGCTAATAAGTATATACACAGAAAATTAAAAAAAAGATTAGAAAGCAGAGATACCTCTTGAATAATCTTAAATCTGTCCTCATTTTATGTTCTATTGTTTCTTGAGTTGTGTAACTCTTATTGGGTCAATATATTGACAGTATCAATGTCAGAGATGCACTTATGCCTCTTTTTATCCATATTATCCCTATTTTACAGTACAGCTTCTATCATCCTGACAAAGGATTAATAACGGAAGTTAAGAAAAGTTTAAGAAAAGATATACCCAAAAGCCATTAAAATGCTGTTTTATTACTGATGTTGCAACATGCTGGTCAAGAGATCAAAGTGCAGATCATCAGTCAGGAATTGGTGATCAAAGATGGAGGAGAATTAAAAACAATATCAAAAATCTTTACCTCTAGCTTTGAAAAAACAAAGATTTCTATTTTTCAGATAATAAACCTAATGTGAAACCACGTCAGACAATGCCATATCATCAAGGTTTAATAAAAGACATTATAACACTCAAATTTAAACAAACAAACAAAAAAACAATGGGCAAAGAAAGCTTGAGGAATTATGCAAATTAGTTACTCCCAATCCACTCAAGAGGGCAACCTCGCTAATGTATTATGCAAGGATAACAACGGAATGGATTGACACCTGCACCATCTTCAAAGTTGATACCTTTAAAAAATTAGGTCCGATGCATAAAAAGATAGGAGTCATAATTTTCAGAAAAATGCAGACATACAACACCGTGTTCATTGATGTAGAAAAATATAGTAGCTGGACAAGACAATCTCATTCCATACACGTTAACAACTATATCATGCTATCTTATGAAATAGAGAAAAGAGAAAAAACACATCAAAGTACTGAATCTTTGAAGTCCTAATGAGATCTGAAATCAGGTGGAACTTATAGAAATTCTGCAGTCTGGCTGAGCTGTTGAAGTCACTGGGCTACAATTAAGGCTGTTTCTTTTATTTCTGCATAAACTCACAATGGGGAAATATTCTTCTGTCAGTTCATAGCAACATAGAATCCAACAGATGTGTTGGTGGTTCCAATTATATCGTGCAATTTCCAGGCTTGTGGGTGAGCTAACATACCAAGTTCAATAGGTAACATTAGCTGGATTATGCTCAAGCCTCGTTGAAGTGTTACACAAACTTTAGTATAATTAAAAAGGGATTTTTAGGTCAGGAATCTGAAAGCTATATTCCCCTTCATGTGTCTTCCCTGTTTTACAATGGATTTTATTTAAAAATCCAAAACACATAATATAGATTTGCTGTCAGATGAATTGCTGTCAGATTACCGAGTAGAGCACTACAAGGCATTTTACAAATCTGTTTATTACTTTCAATGGAATTGAACCAGCCTTGTTGATATTATGGGATAATGCACTGTTCTATCATCTTCTGATGATGGGATACAGCAAGTGGGAAAAACTGGGGATCAATCTGAAACAATTTCTGTCCCTGAGAAGTGTCAGGAAACAAAAATTAAGTAGGTGCATTGTGTGGACTTATTAAAAGTACCCCCCTACTGCTCCCCACCCTAATTTCTACTTGAGTGAAGAATCTTTATTAATGTACAAACAAATACACTAGACAGTACAATGGGTAACCTTTCATGGACAATTCTAAAAAATATCTATTATGTAAAAAGTACCTATCTTTCAAGACAGAAGAGACAGGGAAGGAAAAGCCTCCTTTTCCTTCTAAACAGAGTGGAGAAGGTAGCAGGGATTTGGGGGAAAGCACTTTATTTAGAAGTGATGAGAAAAACAGGACGTTAAGCTAGGACACTTCTTCCAAGCATGTGCTATTGCCGCTCTATCCACTAACTGGATTGCTTGGTTTCAGCTCCTCCCATATCAGATTTCCCTGACTGGTTTTCTCACCAACAGATGCAATCCCATGGTGGGAAGCAGAGTCACTCATATTCAAAGAGTGCAGAAGGGGTGGACAAAGTCAGCGTTTTAGGAGGTCATGCACTTCAGTCTTTACAGTGAGAGCTATGTATCTACTTCTGCTATTCAATAACAGCAGATTTATTAGGCATCAAATACTGTGAAAACAGGATGTCAAGCATGCTGTATTTGCTGTGGCACAGAGTAGGACCCTTCGAGAATAAAAGAGCAGTTACACACATAGTAAGTACGCTCCTTTGAGATGCTTGCTTTCCTGGATTTCAGATCAGTGATGCAACCTGGAGCTTCTGAAAAGCAGTGTTTGCTGAAGATGCCCCCACATTTGGCCTATCTGTATCTCTTGTGTACACTTCAAGCTTCTTTCAAAATAACCTTTTCTGGAAGATATCTTCAGGAAAAGCTTATTTCGAAACAGAGCCTCTAAACACAAAAAGTGCAATGAAATAGTTATTTCGAAAGATAGTGTCCAATCAGTGTGAAAGCTATCTTGCATTTAAGGCCATCTGGATCCAGTTCGGGCAGGGCATTAGGAATATAGATTGGAATATACAACTCTTGTGTAGAAGTTAACATGGAAATATGGATGATCACACAAATGTTTGAAGGAAGCAAAGGATAAATAATTCAATTATGGAAACTATAATCTAACTCATTGATGATTAGTAGGCAGCAGGCTTTCTGGGTGAATATTCTGACTACTTAGCTATGAGGCTGTCATCAAGTGGTATAAGAGACTACAGTTTGATATTTTATACCATTAACATATAAAACCAACATTAATAGAAAACAAATTAACTCCTCGGCTATGTCTAGACTGCAAGCTTCTTTCAGAAGAACCTTTTTCCGAAAAGATCTTCCGAACAAACTTCTTCCAAAAGAGAGCATCCACACACAAAAGCGCATCGAAAAAGCAATCTGTTTTTTCAAAAGATAGTGTCCACATTGATTGGACGCTACCTCACATTTAAGCTGTGATTACTGTGGATGGTGTGGCCACCAGGGAACCTGTGCTTTTTCCTCTTTCCTCTTCTTTCGAAAGAACTTCCTCTTCTCTGTCCACACACGCCTTTTTCCGAAAGAGCTCTTTTGGGAAAAAAGGCTTTTTCCTCATAGAAAGAAGATTACCAATGTCAGAAAAACCTCTCTGTTCTTTCGATTTACTTTTGGAAGTATGAGATTGTAGTGTGGACATAACTTGGGCTTTGTTGGAAAAACAGCCCTTTTTCTGACAAAATTCTGTAGTGTAGACATACCCCTCCTAAGAAACTATGAACTCCAATCCCTTTCTGCGAGGGGGTCACTCACCACCGTAGCGGGGGTCCGTCGTCTGTCCCCGGAATCAGTCCTTTCCGCCCGCACAGGCCTCCGCTCATGTGGCGTTTCCCCTCTGGAATCTTCTAGTCTCGTTGCTCTCTTCGCCACACTGCCCTCCGGCAGTGCCCAAGTCACTCGCTCTGAGCCCCCCTTCCGGGGGATTGGTGTCTCTCCAGCAGGCCTAGCAGGCTGGCCGGTTGGCTGTCCGAGCGCCCTGGCCCAGCCTAACTCTCTAGCCCTGCCCTAGCTCCAGAGAGCGTCCTGCTCCCTCGGCAGCCAGGCTCACAGCCCTGCCGCAGGCCTAGCAGGCTGGCCGGTTGGCTGTCCACGCGTCCTGGCCCAGTCTGCCTCTCTAGCCCTGCCCTAGCCCCAGAGAGCGTCCTGCCCCCTCGGCAGCCAGGCTCACACTGCCTTGGCTGAAGCAGCCCTGCCCTTTTATAGCCCCCAGCTGGGCCTTAATTGGCCAATGCCGCCCAGCTGGGCTGAACTCCCCGGGCCTGCTCCAGGCTGGGGTTTGGCTCTTAAGGGGCCAGTACAGGGCAGCTGCCCTGTTACACTTTCCCACAGTGGTATACAGGCAGTCCCCGGGTTACGTACAAGATAAGGACTGTAGGTTTGTTCTTAAGTTGAATCTGTATGTAAGTCGGAACTGGCATCCAGATTCAGCCGCTGCTGAAACTGACCAGCACTGACTACAGGAAGCCTGAGGCACAGTTGCTCTGCCCCGGGCTTCCTGGAATCAGCCTCTGATCAGTTTCAACAGGCTGAATCTGGACGCCAGTTCCTACTTACATAGAGATTCAACTTAAGAACCCCAGGCGTCCCCAAGTCAGCTGCTGCTGAAACTGATCAGCGGCTGATTCCAGGAAGCCCGGGGCAGAGCAACTCTGCCTCAGGCTTCCTGTAGTCAGTGCTGGTCAGTTTCAGCAGCGGCTGACTTGGGGACGCCTGGGGCAGAGCAGCTGGGGTGCTACTGGACCAACCCGGCAGCCCCAGCTGCTCTGCCCCAGGCGTCCTGATTCAGCCGCTGCTGAAACTGACCAGCAGCGGCTGAATCAGGACACCTGGGGCAGAGCAGCTGGGGTGCTGCCGGGTTGGTCCAGTAGTGCCCAGAGCGGCGCTGCGGGACCAACCAGCAGCGCCCCAGATGCTCTATCACAGGCGTCCGGAGAAAAGACGGGTCTGCTGGGAGGGGGGGGGGTTACTAGCTGCGCCTCCTGCCCCCACCCCCCCCCCCCCCAGCAGACCAGGGAGACGCGGGCGGCGGACCGAGAAACACTGCGGTCCCGCTGCCCGGGTCCTCCGTGGCTTTGCTCTGCGTCTCCCTGGTCTGCTGACCAGCAGACCAGGGAGACGGGGAGCAAACCCCGTTCGTAACTGCGGATCCGACATAAGTCGGATCTGCGTAACTCAGGGACTGCCTGTATGCTCCTGAATGTCTTCAACGTGAGGCTGTACTGTGAGCTTCTCAAGTGATATGGTAATAGCCATTTACCTGCTTTCTCGAAGCCAGTGAAAGATAGCACAGTACACTAAAACTGAATTCCACAAATCCTTATCCAAGAACACACTTCTGCAAAAATGTAAACAAACAATCTGCCAATGGGCTAGATGCCACATTCTCTTCCCACCCACCAAGCTCAGAAGTTAAGTTTCAAGCAGAGGTCCTGGGAAAGCACAGATTACCGAGAAAAGATTTGCAGATAACTTTAAAACTGCAGGCCTGTACGCAGGAATTTCTGGGGGGGTGGGAGGGGAGAGAGAGGAGATGCAAGATGTGGGAGGGACTGATGGCTGCTACCGCACAGCCAAGCTGCACCCCGGCCTCAATCCAGGATGAGGAAGAGGGGAAAATCAGCCCCAACCTTCCCCAGGTGGCCACAGTATAGGGGGAGAGAGGCCGGGGCAGTGCACCTCCCTGCTTTCCCCTGGACAGCTGGAGCTTGGGAGAGGGAAACTGGGGAAACGTGCTGCCGTACCTTCCCTAGGTCGGCTGGAATCGGCCCCATGGTGGACCACGAAGGACCATGGGTGGAGGGTGCGTTCGCACCCATTGCACACCCCTGCGTACGGGCCTGAACTATTTTTTTCAGATTAACACAGAAGTGAACAAAAGGCGGAGTGGACCAAACTATTCTTTCTAAATCACTGAAAATAATAGGGTTGAGGCAAAGTAGTTATATTCATAAAACAGATTTAAAACAATGTTGTCAATTCTAAAATTATCTAGGAGGAGGTAGCACTGTAGTTTATCACATACTAGCAGATTTACCTGACGTTGCCGGAGTCATTCAGGGCAGGAAGCTGGTGGTATGATGAATACAGGAGTCAGGGCAGGGCCCCCAGGCATCAGAGGCTTTTTCCTCTCCTCCTAGGCCTCCCCCCAGCTACCAGAGCTTTTTTTCTTCTCCTCCTCCAGTGCTGCAGCCAAAGGGCAGGAAGGGGAAAGGGCTACTTATCCAGTCTGGTGACAGGCAAGATGGTGGACTCCTTGCCCTGCTGGCCACACTTGATATTACAGCTGCTCCAGTGGCCACTCTGCAGGATAGCTCTTGCCTGCAGGATCATTACCCCCCAGTGGCCATTCTCAATATTGCATCCTTCCTACAGCGGCCCCTCCCTTTGCATGTTATGGAAAACAGTCCCTTTCTTAGGGCTTCCGGTTGTCCTGGCACAACCAAACCCTGACTGCGCTTTAAGTTAAGAGAAGAGGAAGTTTCACACCAAATTTGTTGGTCCTACCTCATTTGGTTTAGGAGGAGTTCTTGAGCAAACAGACTCAGACAGACAGACTCAAGCCTCTTAAATGTTTTTATACACACACACACACACACACACACACACACACACACACACACACACACACACACTTAACCCACTGAAAGGAGGAAAATGATTGTTAAACATAGTTTCTTAATGAAAGTATACCTATGTTAAATTTGAAAGTAATTTTTAAGTTACAGACTGACGGGGCGCCTTGGCCCTGCACTGTAGAACAGACTGTGGGCTGGGCCCAGCTGGCTGAAAGCACCCCTCCCCCATGCCTTGCTGGGCAGGCTTGAGTATAAAAGGTGAGCTTGAGTATAAAAGGCCCTGAGGCACCTCACTCAGGGCTGACTGCTGAAGAGGAAGGACCTGTTGAGTTCCAGAGCTGGAGGAGCAGGCACAACCTGACGCAGCAGCCGCTACAGCCCCAGCAGCAACCACCATGGCCCTGGAGACAGTCTGGAGGTACAGCGATGAGGAGACGCGCAGGGTTGTAGGAAGTAGCCCAGGACAGGGAATTGCAACCCTGAGCACTCAGCACATTGTGGAGGGATCCCCAGATAGGGTTGCCAGATGGTTTCAACAAAGATATACACTTGACATTACATCTTATTTAGAAAATACTGGACATTTCTATTTTCTCATTTATATTTTCTCAATTTGTTTCCCGAAAAGAAAGCTCAAATACTGGATTGTCTGGTTCAAAACTGGACACCTGGAAACCCTATCTGCCCCACTGCCAATAGGGCCCTGGGCTGGGACCTGGTAGAATGGGTGGGTCCGGTTTCCCCTACCCTTCCCTCTGCAGTGCTCCTAGGCAGAGGAAGTTTCCTGAAGCCTGTGGATTAGGCCTCAGGGCCATATTTACCCCAATAGAGGGGAGCACTTCAAAGCCTGGGTCTTGGGACAGCAGTGACCCCGATTGGGGGAAGGCGGGCCGCTATAGGGACTTAGGCTGCTGAGCCACACTTACCCCACATAGGGGGTTCTGGGACTCAGACACCGGCCATTCGGCCGTACAGACACTGATAAGTGGGGGATTTTGACTGCAGAAGTCCAACTGAGGGATTTTGACTGCTGAGTTGCACCCCTCGACACAGATGTTTCAGAATTGCAATAGTATATACAATTTTATTTATCACACAAACTGGACCTAAAACCTATGCTTGGAGCTAAATTGCACTATTTGGGCACAGCTCTACACTGGGGAAAGCGTGAAGCCATACTACCAGGAAGATATTGATTTGGATGGTGCAGCCTACTCCCCAGATAAGCCCAGCACTTTGTCAGCTGGTATGGATATAGGAGGGAAGAAATCTCCCATCCTCTTTGGGGCAATTAAAAAAAAAAAAAGACCCACACAAATACAACAGCCTTACTACTCATTCAGCACAGGAAGGGTGACTGCCTCTTTTCTTTGCAAAGCATATCCAATGCCTTGCAAGGTGGGTAAAATTAGGAAAGCATCAAAATATACCATAAATAGTAGTGAAAAATTAGTTCCATTTAAAGCTTATTTCCCTTTGTATTATTTGTGAGGAGGATTTTTTTCCCAAATCACTCCACAACAGGTATCAGGCTAAAAAAAGATGTGTAGCATTCACTGTATTAATAAAGTTACAACTTCCATAAGGCATTGCTCGAGATTTTAGTTTAGGTATTGAAAAAAAACCAGGACTTATCCTACTCCCACATGTAGTATTTCTGTAAGATTCTGGTTTTATAATTTGCATATAAAAAGTAATTTATAACAACATAAAGGTTTACAGAAATGCTAACTATTGGAAACTCCTGAAAATACCTCTCTCATTAATCTACTTTTAAAAAAAAAAATCTTTTAAACGTGACACCGGTGGATATGTTGTAGTTTCTCAGCTAATATGATGCACACAATTTAAGCTTACCTTTAGCAAACATAGGTAAAATATCTGGACTTCCCCAGCTCCAAGTATATTTGCTTTCATTGAAAACTGAATCAAATTCTACTGGATTTTCTTTCCATCCTGTCAAAACAAACAATGTTAATGGGATTGTCCAGCTATAACAGAAAGCCAGATATGGCCCATTGACTAAAATAGAAGTGGGCAAGATATGGGCCAGGGGTTGGATCCAGCCTGCCAAGCCTTTCAGTCTGGCCCACAGACCCACCCCATTGGACCCACAGGCAGCGAGCAGCCCCAGGGCTTAGAGCAGCTGGCTGCTCCATCTGCCTCTCTGCGCTGGTGGTAGGAAAAAATTTTGTGCACTGTGAATTCCCTCCTTCACACAAACTCCTTCTAAGACCCCACATTAAAAATTATTGCCCAACCCTGATCTAAATATTAATAGTACTACGAAGTAGGGAACACATATTATAATAAAAATATATACTTGTACATTCTAGAACTAAAATTAAATTTTACTTCCTTTTAATCCCATTTGCTTATGCTTATAACTCAGGAAAAAAATTTGGCTGATGACCTTCATAGTTGGTTTCTGCCAAGGCTTTAGTAAGTCTAAGCAACAACTGTCCATCCTTTATTCCATTAAGCAAGGCTAACAAACAAAATTACTTCCCCCCGCCCCCCAAAGTTGAGATGATTTCAAGGCTTTATTTTGTGCATACATAGTTCAAAAGTGTTGCAACTTTACTAGTACTCACAGAAGAGTAGCCTCCAGGCTAATACCTGTATTAAATTATAAGTGATTGATAGTTTGGTCTTCATGTGTAGTACTAAGTTTAGAGCTCAAATATTATCTATAGGACTCGAGAATAACGTGACTGAGTTTTCCATTCATGCTGTAGGGTTCATTTGTCATCCAGACATTTTAAGAGAAGGGGTACTGAGGGACAAGGGGTTGGGGGAGGAGGGTTAACCTCTTTTTAGAGCACTAAGAAGGTGTGTGAAATTTCATTCATCTTTAATGGAATAAGCAATCTATTTGTAATACGAGTTAATGATTGTAGATTAATTTTTAAAATTGTCAGAGCACTCAGACTGGCTGGATGCCAGATATTAGTTAAATTAACATATTTTAATAAAGAAATAACACATGATCTAGCTGTTTTTTAGTTTTATGAATGAGGTTGATTTGCACAGCTGTGTACTGGTCCATCTACATAACTATAGAAGTACAAAAAAGAAGCTCTGCTATACATACTTTGAGAATAAGGCCACATCAGTCCAAAGGAGATATGTTACTAGACTCTGTTTTGAACAGAACTGAGAAAACGCTGCCACTCAAGAATTAATATAGTGGTCTTATTTCTTTCTAGCTTCTGTAAATGTCTGTGGCACAACCTAAGTGGCACTAGGAAAAATTAAGGAATCAAATAGTTTGTCCCACTCTGACAATGGAAACTAAATATTGTTTTTTTGTTCAGTGTCTTTTTGATATATGATGTCTCCCCAGATTGGTGGAGATAAAATTGGGGTTTCCCCTGCTCACACCCTCAGCTCTTTTTTTTTAACTTTATAAAAATAAAAAACAAGCCACACCTCTTGTTAAAAGAGCTAGAATGACAGCCTTGAAGACTGAAGTCTAATTTAGCTCTCAGTACATGTAAAGCAGTCGGAGGCATTTCATGCTTAACCCATGCTATCCTGCCAATGTACCTCAACCCTGCACTGGATAGACTAGTTTATTCACTATGACCATTCAATTCTTGGCCTCGCTGCAGAGACTGCATCCACGTTTGACCTGATATAAATAAAGACACCCATTAACTAGGAATAGGACTAAGATCAACAACTAATTTTTACTTAGGTATAGGTTCACACAAATAAGTGAATAATAATCATTTTTAAAAGACCAGTCATACTAGGTTTGCCATCCGGTCCAATGGCCTCTCATATTCTATGTTTCTCTGACCCCAATCTCCAGATTTCTAGTGAATAAATGTTGCCCTGTGAGGCACATCACCACTGATTCTATTCCCCAAAAAGTGGCTCCTTCTAGACTTGCTGCCTGCTTCCTCAGAGACAGGCAACAAGATTATAAAGAGAGAGTCAGTGGCATCACTGCCAATCCTGCATTTGCAGCCGCTGCTGGAATGTGCACCTGCTGTTGCAACAGCTGCTGGACACACAGTTTCAGATCGAATAGGTTTTTTCACCAACTCCTCCAAATGCAGTCCACAGTAATGCTGACATTTCAGGAATTGGATCCACCTGTGCTAAGAGGAAGCCTGCATACAGATCAGTACATTTGTTGTCTGCACACAGGTTATTATTACAGAGACAACATGTGGTAAAAAAGTTAATCATTGCCAATTTGAGTCAGATTTGAATTAATAACACAGACAAATTGTGCATAGCCCATCAATGATGAATCCTCTGTTATCCACAACTGAGGAGCTCAATTAGCATTCCAAAAAGCCATGGTCTCATGAATGATATATGCTTTCATCTCACATTGGAAAAGTCAAATCAAATTTAAAATCTTAGTTACAAGCTGATAACATATCACTTCTGCCATTATATTTTAAATTTTAATAATTTAAAGTGCTATCTAGTACAATAATTAATGCTAAAACAGGAATAAAAATATACCTGTCCTATTTCCATAAGTATTTAATAGTGGCGAATTCTCCAAAAATGAATTCATGTTTTCAGTCTATTATGTACACATTCACTAACCCATTTTGAACCTTACTATGCCACCAAAATATCTTATTTAGACAATGATGTTGGGACCTCACACTTGTGTACCTTTAGCAACTGCACTGACATCTTCATAAAATCCAGCTATAAGTGCCACATGTCCTGGTCTAGATTCTGTTGGAACGCGTGTATGAGAGATTCCCCAGCTGCCTTTGTATTCTATGATACTCCTGAAAAGAAAATACAAAGTAATTACTTCACAAGACTGCGTGTGTACATGCATGTGAAGAGTAGTCTGTTGAAAAACTGATGGCTAGATACTAAATTACAACTCTCAAGATTTAGTCTTGAACTGTAACTGTTAAGCTAGAAAGTATCTACCAGAAGATAACTAACACCCGCCAGGTATAATTACTATCATAGTCAGCCACTGTTGTGAACATAGGAGGTTAACTAGTGTTATCATACATTTCTAGTTGATATGTTATTTTATTTCTACTTTTTTTAAAAGTAGAATTTTTCTAGAAAAGGATATTCATTTTATCACTCTCTCTTCTAGATTTTGCTTTTTTCCCTCCTTAGTTTGACCTGTATATTTCCAGTTAGATTTTTTTTCTTCCTCAAATAAAATATAGGCAATTATGCAAATTTCTTGTGATTCAGGCCAGAAAAAAGGCACTATTTCAGAACTGAGGCAGTACTGAAGAGGGACAGAGATGGAAGGTAAAATGGAACAAACCAATTTTATAACCTCTACCACCAGCTTCACAGGTGATTAATCCCCTTTGTCCAGTCAGTCAGCTCCTTGCATGGAGCCCTGAGCTTCTGACTGGGTGGGGCTAATTAATCATCTGACACAGTTTAGAGGGAACACTGTCTATCACCCATTCATCAGCTGTAATCTTCTCCTATGAAGATTGAAAGTGGGAGAAAAGTCCTAACGGAAGAAGGCAGGTAGCTGAAGAACCAATAATTAGGGTTGTTCCAGATACTTGACCAAACCACCAAAACTTTAATAATCAATCCTAGAATACTAAAACTGGAAGGGACCTTGAGTGGGTGGGTGAGATTCTGTGGCCTGCATTGTGCAGGGGGTCAGACTAGATGATCATAATGGTCTCTTCTGACCTTGAAGTCTAGAAGGTCATCAAGTCCAGTCACCTGCCCATATGGCAGGACCAAGCACCATCTAGATCATCCCTGACAGATGTCAATGAGTATGTAGTGGGTAGTCTCTCATTGAAACCTTATTTTCTTCTTTTTAGGCAGCTCAGTAAGTTTCTGGAAATCAGAAAACTGGATAGACTAGAATATCTGAGCCCTCTGGGTTCTACTATATCTTTGTTTAATTACAGGCATAAATATCCCAAAGTATTGCAAGGCAGCCCCAAGTCCTTCAAGGTGTGCAATGATTTCTCAGCAAAGATTTTGAGAAAAGGGTAAGTTCTAGACTAGGGGTGGCCAACCAGTTAGACACTAAGAGCCAAAATAGCTGTGGATAGTAGTGAAAAGAGCCACGCACCTCTCCCCCAGAGCCAGACACCCCCAGTCTCACTGCTTTAGCCCAGGGCCCTCCCCTTCCCACAGATCAGTTGTGTAGCAAGGGTGTTATGTGCCCAGGGACACAAGCAAAAATTTGTGCACCTCCCCCGCCCAATCATTTGCACCAGGTCCCCAGTGGAGCAGTCCCAGGAGCAGCAGCAGGGAGTCACCTGCAGGGAAGGAGCGGAGCAGTTGGGCACACGGAGGTACTCTGCTCCGTTCGGCTACAGACTGATGGGGGCTCCAGGCCCAGGCAGTGGACGGTTTTTTGCAGGCTATTCCCCATGTGCCGCTGGAGCTAGAGTCCCTGGCCTGGGCCTGCTGTTCCGCGAGCAGCGCAGGGTCTGGTGGAGCCACTCAGCCCTGCTCCAAGGAGTGGCGAGGGCAGTGCCTGGACATAATGGGCTGGGGACGGCAGCTGGTGCCCGGGCTGTGTGGTGGGGCTTGGGGGCCCTCGGCTTTTTGTGGCACGTGGACTTGCCTTCCTGTCCCAAACCAGATACCTGACAGAGGGTCACAAGGAGCCTGCTGGGAGCACTATGTGGGGCAGCAGCTGGCCAGCTCCTGCCCTGTTCTTCACCCCTTGGAACCCAGGCTGGGGGCAAGATCTGGCCTCTGCTCAGCCAGCTCCTGCCTGCAGTCCTGTCCAGTCCAGACGCTGAACTGTGCAGCGGGGTGGCACTGGGCTCCCGGGCCAGGCCTTTGAAGTGCCCACTCCCACCACCTGGTCCTGCCTTGGTGTCTTGTCTGCAGGGAGCAAGTGGCCCACTGGTGCTGGGCTCGCCGGGTGAGTCTGTGCGCTCCCACCTCAGCCCAGTGCCCCCTACTGTGGTGACTGAGGTCAACTGCCCCCCCCCCCCCCCTCCAAGCTATTCCACTGCCACAGAGCCAGGCATCCCCAGCTCTCCTCCCTCCCTCCCCCCGCTACGCAATCCCTGTATCTCACTGGAGCCACCGCCACATGCTTCTTCCTCCAGGAACTGGGGCACGTGCGCAGAGCAGCCGTGAGCAGTCCAGGCACATGGCTCCAAACAAGCCATAACCCTAAGAGCTGCATTTCTTTGAGCAAAGAATCACATGTGGCATGAGAGCGTGTGTTCGCCACCCCCGTTCTAGACAGTATTTCGGTGTTTCCTAAGTGAATTCACAGGGCTGGAGCAAGGATACCCAATGTACACTGACTACCATGGAGATGGAGTGCACTGCAGTGTCAGTCGCACCTAGGAAGACCTGTAATGAGGTTCTAGTCAGAAACTAACTTTCTGCTATTATAGCCTGGAACTGTTTGCAAAGTTTTTTGGGGAGGGGGGGGGGAGAAGAAGTTACCCTTATCGTGCTGGGTAGATTAAATGTCTGTCACATCCATATACTGCTTCAACAACTACGGAGATAGAAGGACGTGAAAATAAAATTTCACAGTGATTGGCTGGGATACACTAATTTTAATGACATGTTTACATGAGGGTAATACCATCAGCAGTAGAGTTGCCAACTAGGTTTGCCAGGCATCCAGTTTCTGAAGACAGACCCAGGCAGTTCCAGTCAGCATTGCTGAATGAGCTGTTACAAGTCTGGTCAGCTGTGCAGCAGGGCTCAGGCATGGCTTCCCTGGCTCCATGCTACTCCTGGAAGCAACCAGCATATCCCTGGCTGCCAGGGCTGGAGCAGTCCTCTGCCAATTTCAGGCCACATGCAGGAGGCTGTTCCCAGGGAATCAGTTACCAATACCCAGTAAGCATCACTTGGTAAGGGTGATGCTCATTGAGTAACCAGTTTACCAGTTACCTGTCTACATCCTCCTCTCACATCCAAACTGCCTCCCAGAGCCCCATCTCACATCTCAACCCCTTTCTCCCACTCTCAACCCACTCCTGCATCCCCCATCTCCAGTCATACCCCAGATCTTGTATCCCCAGCTGGATATCACCCCAACTCCCTACTCCAGTGGCCAGTTAAACTTGAATGAGGATGGGGAAGAGCAAGCAATGGAGGGAGAGGGGCTGCAGTGCACGGTAACAGAGCCTCAAAAAAGGGATGGGCAGTAGCAGGGCTGGGAAGGTTTTGGGGAGTTTGTTTCTGTGCAATTAGAAAGTGGACAACTCTATTGCCAACCCTCCTGGTTTCACTAGGAGTCTCCTGGAATTGGGCTCTTTCCCAGAGGCTACTGAAGCCAAACCAGGAGATTTTAGACCATTAAAATTCAGTGGCACAGTAGGGCTAAGGCTCCACACCACTCCCAGAAGTGGCTGGCATGGCCCTGCAGTCCCTGGAGGGTTCCACACACTGTCCCTACCCCAAGTGCCACCTCCACAGCTCTCACTGGCCAGGAACTGCAGCCAGTGGGAGCTGTGGGGGCAGTGCCTGCAGACAGGGGCTTGCATAGGTCACTTCCATGAGTGGCATAGGGCTATGGCAGGCAGGAAGCCTGCCTTAACTCCACTGTGCCACCAAACAGGAGTCACCTAAGGTACATACCGCTCATATGGAGCCCATACTCCTCACCTCTCTAATCTTCTCTCCCAGCCCTGACCACCTCCTGTATCCAAACCCCCTCCCAGAACCTGCACCCCCTCTTATGCCCCAACTTCCTGACCAGGCTCAGCCTAGGGCACCCTCTCACACTCTGAACCCTTGGCCCCAGCACCACTCTCCTGCACCCGACCCTCTGTCCCAGCCCGGTGAAACTGAATGAGGGTGGAGGAAAGCGAGCGACAAGGGATGGAGTGAGACAGGGACTCGGAGAAGGGATGGGAAGGGATGTGGCTTCAGGAAGTGGAAGCAAGGATGTTTGGTTTGTGAGATTAAACAGTTGGCAATCCTAATTAAAAGGGTCTGCTACATGGTCTTGGCAGAATCCAAGAGGGCCTCAGATACTCAAAGTAGGTGTCACATACAAAATGTCTAAGAGCTTGTGCTGCAACTCTGGAAGCTCCTCTAGAGAAGGATCTGTAATGAGTCTGCAACACATTTCATTAGCTCCTGAAATTGTTTGAATTCATTGGCCATAGAAGTGGAGGAGGCTAAGAGCCTTAACTGGGTAAGATAAGGAAATACTAGTTAATAGCACAGCCTCCTTATCTGCTCTGGCCTCTTGCTCTTCAAAATTTTCCTCCTATTACTGAGCTAGTGAAGGAGGAAGAGACAGGCTTCAGACAGGCTAGGAGCCCACAAATTGTTGTACTACTAGCTAGGAGTCCCAATACAGCCCCTAGTGAGGATTGTAGGGTCCGAGAGATGGCATCCACTGCAGCTCACAGCACTGAGAAGCCTGGGTTTCTCTCAAATTAATCATCACTATTCTTGAAGGTGTCACAGAAGGAACCCCTATTTTGGTAGTTATAAGAATCTTGCACAGAAATACAGGAATTTGAAGAAAACGCTTCCATCATCCAAAGGAGAAGCTCTGCCCAGCTTAGAAAGGTAGGGAATCAGGTGCTTCCAGTAAGTGACATGAAACTACATCAATTTAAACTCAGTTCATGTTTTAATAGTTTACAATCCTAATGGTTGAATTTTTATTTACTTTTGTAGACTATAATTCTGCAACATGCTGCTCTACTATGTAAACTGAGGACCTGGGTATGAACGAACACTATTATGAGTCTGGTTCTCTTCTCCCTTAAAGGAGGCACTTTTGTAAAATGTTTAATGGTTAACTTGCACCATGACTTACAATTTTTAGGAACAAAGTGTTATCAGAGACACTTACCTAAGGAAAGGTGCTTGAGAAGTACCATTATCCTCTAATTCATACAGCGCATCTGCCCGCAAACCATCAGCAACAAAAAGCACTAGTCGCTTCGCAGGTGGTGGCAATGGAGTACGCTGAGGAGTCATGCCATGAACCAAAGGAGAAGTGAAGTAAATGTCAAAAATGGAGGCCAAGAACACACAATGCACAAGGAGACCAGCAATTATGAAGATCAGCATATTCATGGTGACAGATGGTTCCTAAAGCAAAGATCAACACTGAAAGGGAAAAAAATATAGGAAATTAGTTTAGTTGGTCAAACAGAAAAGCCTCTTCATAGTTAGAGATGCAACCATTTTTCATTACAAATCGCTACTTCTCTTCTCTCTCAGTGATTCTGGCCTGAAAATTGCTATGTACTCTGAAGACAAAAAAAGTTTCAAAACTGTTTTTGAGTTACAGATCATTAAAACAATCTTAATTTGAAATAGTGCCTTTTCCTCAACAGATAGAGAAGAGTTACTGTCCCAAAGTCAAAACTGCTAGTTACTATTCCTTCATGATTTTCATATAGTTACTAATCTTGGAAATTTGTTCATGGTCTGAAGTTTGAGTTCCAATTATTTATGAAAGTGCCAATCCAAGCCAATTCCCATTCTATTCATTTTGGGCCTTTCCATTTTCTACAGTGACAGTAGGATCAGATGCTACATATGTATATAAGAATATACTGCCCTCTATTGGTTGTTTGTTTGAACATGATGACTTCTGTGAGGGAATTGTAGTTTAGAAAAAACAAAAGATCTCTACAACAAATATTTATCAGTCTCTTTAGCAGATTAATTATTGTTAACTGTTACACTTAAACATAATGTTGCAATTACCAGTACAATTGGACTAATAATGCTAATTCATCTTTGAACAAACAACTAATGGTCCTGCACCTTAGACTAACAATGTAGATAGTATCATGAGCTTTCATGGGCACAACCCACTTCTTGAGATAAATGGAGCCAGGAGTCCAGAGGTACAAATAAATAGCAGAAAAAGAGGGGATGAAGAGGGAAAGAAAAGGAAAAACAAACTTGTCCATTAGTGTCCATGCTAAATGAGTGGGCAGTAAATGCCCAATACTTAGCTTTTCATACTTAGCTCAACAGGGTGTGGAATGTAGCAGCCAATCCAGTTTGTCTTCATTCAAACCTTGATTAAAGGGGTCAAGTTTTCAAATGAAGGCAAGTTGTGCAGCTTCTCTCTCTCCAGGTGGTTTTTTAAATTGCTTTGCAAGAGTATAGTCATTTACAGATCCATTAGTGAACACCCAGGCAAATTAAAAATGTTCCCCCAACAGGTTTCTGTGTGTTACTGTTTTGAATATCTGATTTGTGTCCATTAACCCTTTGTCATAGACTGTCCAGTTTGGCCATATACATGGCAGAGGGACATTGCTGACACTTGATGGCACAGATCATATTAGTGGATGTGCAGCTGTATGAGCCCCTGATGATGGTCCTGTGATAATGATGCTTGTATATATGTGTGAACAGAGTTGGCACTCACAGAGCTGACTGCAGGGGTAGGTTCCTGTATGAATATGTTTGAGGTGTGCTACATGGTTGCTGGAAAGATTTTTTTTTTTCCAGGTTAGGGAGCTATCTGTAGGCAAGGACTAACCTATCCCTCAAGGCCTGTGAGAGTGAGGGATCGTTTTCCAGGCTAGTCTGTAAATTGTTAATGATGTGCTAAAGGGGTTTCAGTTGGGGGCTGTATGTGATGACCATAGTGTCTGTTTTGTTTGTTGGGCCTATCCTGAAGAAGCTGATGCCTGAGTAGTCACCTGGCTCTGTCAATCTGTCTTTTCACTTCCATGAATGGGTATTTAAGTTTTAAGAATGCTTGATAGAGATCCTGTGGGTGTTTGTCTCTGTCTGTGTGATTGGAGAAAATCTGGTTCTATCTTAGGGCCTGGCTGTAAACAGTTCATTGGAAAATGTGTCTTTGATGGAAGCTAGAGGCATGTAGATAAATATAACCGTCAGTAGGTTTCCAATATAAGGTAGTGGAAATATGGCCATCATTTCAATTGTACTGTAGTGTCAAGGACGTGGATCTCTTGTGTGGACTGATCCAGGGTACAGTTGGTGGTGTGCAAGTTGTTGAAATCCCTGTAGAATTCTTAAGATGTTGGCATATTGTAGGGCCATGTGGGTGCCCACAGCTGTACCTAAGGATGTTAAATTGCAGTTAATTTACTAGTCAAGTAGTCAATGGAATTTCCATCAACTACTCAACAGGCACTTTTGCATTCCTCCTTCAAAATGTACAAGAGCTCCAACAGGAAGTCCTGCTGACTCCAGGCTGTACGTGGGTGTGCCAGCTTTGAAATGTACAAGAATCCCCAGCGGGGGTGCTTGCGCATTTCAAAGCAGAAGTGCTCTCGTGGAGTGCTACCACCGGGCTCCATGTTGTGCTGTCGTTTTGAAATGCCACGCAGGCCCAGGGTTAGGTGACCCCTGCCGCTTTGAAACACCGCCTTGGCGTTTCGAAGGGGCAGCACCACACAGCTAAGCGGTGCTTAGGAAGAGAGGAAGGAATCGACTAGTTGACTGACTATCCAATTAGCATTTGCTTACCAGATAGTCAACTAGTCTTTAACATCCTTAGCTGTGCCTGTTGCTCAGGGGAGGGGGCAGCCTGTTGCTGGCAGGGGGAGAGGGGGGAGGCGTGCAGGATGCGAGGCCGCGGGGGGGGGGGGGCAGCGGGCGTGGGGAGGCACTTTTCCTCTGCCCGGCAGCTCTGCGGGATCCCTGTCCCTGTGGCCAGCTGCTGCAGGCAGAGGCCAGTTGGAGCCGGCCGAAGAGGAGGAGAAGGTGGATTCTAGGACCCAGGTGAGCGAGCCCCGGGGACGCTGCTGCACTCCGGGAGCCCGGCATATATAGAGGGGAGGAGGGGCAGAGAGGCTGCTTTTGTCTGTTCGGCAGCCTGTTGCTGGCAGGGGGTGGGGGGGGCAGCGGGTGGGGGGAGGCACTTTTCCTCTGCCCAGCAGCTCTGCGGGACCCCAGTCGGAGCTGGCCCGAGGAGGAGGAGGATCCTAGGACCCAGGTGAGCGAGCCCCGGGAATGCTGCTGCGCATGTGCGGGAGTTGCCTCACCCCGTTCGTATCTAGGGATCCGACGTAAGTCGGATCCACGTAAGTCGGGGACTGCCTGTACACTAAACTGAAGTGTGGCTGCAACGGGGGGGCTAGCAGCCCAAGAGAGCATCCACCATCTCAAGAGGTATCCATTTTGCTGCCTGTCCTGCAACAACTGCACTTCTTTTTAACATAGTGGCTCTATCAAAGTTATCTAAGGTAAACACACACACACTGAAAATGTTACTTCCAGCTTCAGTGCTAGCGTACCTTAATTGCTCTGCATTGTCAGTATGCTACAAGTTAGATCAATTGTTCTGGGATCAGGAAGGACTTTCTCCCTGTTGTGCCAAATTGACTGAGGTCCAGTGGGTTTTTCGGCCTTGCTCATAGTATCGTGCAGACACAATTAGGTTGCAGCCTGCCATTCATTTGCCTAAGTTATATTGATCAATACCTAATGACTTTAATGGACTTTGATGGACTTTGAATCAAGGCCTGAATGAGGAGACTTGCCTCTCTGGGAACCATTATTAGCCTGTCCCAGACTATTGACATTTTTATGAAATACAATCAAGTGCTCTATCCACCATAGTATATGACTTCATTTAGATACACAAAAGAAAAGATAAACATATTAAAAATAGCCCATGAGCTGGGAAATTCCAGATTAGAAAAAAAAAAAACCACCTTCCAAAAATGTTTCACATAATTTGTAATCACTTCTAAATGTAAACCCGGCCTTAGAAATATAGGGTTTTTTTGTTTGTTTGTTTGTTTTTTTTAAAATGCTGATCTTGGTACTAGAATATTTAAAAGGAAACACCTATGCTTAACTACATGTGTGATATACCAAAACATTTATTTCTGAGTTTGCTACATTTAGGCTCGATCTGGAACCCAGGGTTTAAGACCTTGCAAGGTGGGCACTGTCACAGAGCTATCCAAATACTTGATAGAAATACTTATGAATATGAACATGCATAACTGGAAAATGCTTTATGAAAAATATTCCTTGTAAGGTATAGTCCCTGAACATGACTTTCCCATTTGCATGTCTGTCCCATTTCTGTATCTGAAATTAGGAATGTTGACTACAGAGTTATTAATGTGTTCACGCTAGGGAAAGTCTATTACCAGCCCATCAAGAACAACAGTAAAGCCAGACACAGAACTAATGGCTCATTATCAAGAGACAACTAAGTGGGGGAGACGTTGGGGGAAGGCGGTAATGGAGGCAAGGTAGAGATGTGAACAACTAGTCAACCATCTGATAAGCATTTGTTTATTGGATAGTTGACACTCTAGTCAACTAGTCGCTTCCCCACCCTCTCACCGCCCCCGTTCCCCCACCCCCTGTTGCCTCTATCAGAACAAGGTAGCAAGAGCGAAGAAGGAGGGGGTGCTTAAAAGTGGCAGTGCCATGTAGAGCCCGGGGCCAGACCCTGGACTGGAGGCGGTGCTGTCACTTTGAAACACCATGTGCAGCCCGGGGTCAGCTGGGGTCTCTGCAGCTGACCCTGGGTTCCTTGCAGTGCTCACACTTTGAAACACCACAGGGAGCACAGGGCCAGCATGCAACTGCTTGAGTCCCTCAAGGGACCCATGCTCCCCGCAGCGCTTTCACCTTTGACGTGTAGCAACAGTCCCAGGGCTGTTGCTACACTTCAAAGATGGAGGAGCCCATATCAACTAATCGAATAGTCAATGCAAATTGTATCAATTATGCAGTTAGCTGATTAACCTAAATTTAATATCCCTAAGACAAAGAAAGGCATTGCCTTCCCAAAACTGTCTATACCCTGGCCAGCTGGGACAGCTAAGGTCCCCAGCTCCCACCTCACCCCCATCCCCAATTCAGCCCCAAGCTCCTCTGCTGAGCCAAATGTGCAGTAATGGAGGGGTGGAGAATGGGGGCCAGACAGATTTAATTATTGGTAACCTGAGGGGCAGGGTGACAAATTTAAACCCCATAGTCTTATATGCTTGTCTATACAGAGACACCAGAATGAGAAGACAAGTTAACTAAAGATGGGCAGTTAGTTAGTCAGTTAGCACATTAAAGCACAGACAAACATAATCAACAAAACATCAATTTGTGCATAGGGTATTATTTCACTTGACTAATTAAACTCTTCCCACCTCCCAACCCCTAACTTTATAGGATTAAAACTGATGTGTTTAAATACACATAATCAGTGCAGAGGTTACGTTAATCAGATGCTATTGCATCTTCCCTAGTGCTCAGATTCCTCAGTTAAGAGGGAGAGTAACATGTGAATAAGCAATCCGAGCTTACTTAATCTTACGTGGTTTAGTAACTCACCCTTTTCTTTTTGGTTTTAATCCATTCTCTCTCCCTTCCTAATAACCCCCATTCTTATTTAGAACCCAGTAGTTTGGTTTGGGGGAGGGCTCACACATTCCAAAGGAGAAAAGGCACCTTGCAACCTCAAGAGAGGTCTGGTACTCAAGACCACATTTAGAATCCAAACCCTCACCCACCCAACTTCTATCTGTAAGGCATAGACAATGGTGTGATGCAAAGGGTTGGGGTGGACCATCACCCAGTGTCATGTCCACATAACAGCCAGTTGTGGAGTTAGGTAACAACCTATGCCAAGGTGGACTAGATCCAGAAGCCGCCACTGGAAATCTTGCTTCACCCCACCCCAGAAAAGAGCAGAGGAGAAGTCTTTCAGGTAGCCAAACAAAAGAGCTGTTGGAGGAGCCAACTGGGGCCAGAGTCACTAAAGATCCACTGAACAACTATTGGCCACAGGGGCACTTGAGAGAGAGACAGGTGCCACCCCACTGTAAGAACTGAAAGTGAAACATCTTATACCCACCCATACAGAGGACCCCTGCAAGAGGTGGGTGCTGCCCCACTGTAAAAAAACAGTGATTGCAGGCACATATTGGCTAGAAGGGGAGGGAGGGGGCCACTCAGGAGAGGCAGATGCTGTCACCATTGCACAACCCTACTCCTAAGGTCTCTAAAGAAGAAAAAAGGGCTTTTACCAGACAAATGTATTACTTCTCCAGAACAGAGCATGGGAAGACGAGGGAACTTTTTCAGCGTCTCAGTTGGTTCCACCACTATACCACGTACACTGGCAACTGGGAACGGAAGAGGCCCCTTTCCCTCTAGGAGGGATGTTAAACATTACGTAATAGGGTAAGCATTAAAAATCTTAGCTTTATACTGCAGAGCCCACAGCAAAGCCTTCCCGAGAGCAGGGCCACCATGCTCCCTGGGAGAAGGCTGCGGCAGCGAAGCCTCCTCCCCATTGGTCAGCCCTTGCCCACCTCTCTTGGGGAGGTGGCTTCACTACCCTGCCACTGCAAAACTGCCACCCTAGGAGAGGGACAGAGTCCAATAAGTGGTGGCAATCACCTTATTTGCATAAGTTCTCCTCATTACAGGCAGTTCCATAACTTGCTGACAGGAACATATCCTCTCTTCCCTTTTTTGGCTTGAGCTACAGGCTAACATTTCCTCTGTAAAGTGGTCTGCCTGTTACTGAAGGTATGTCCATAGCTTTGTGCTGAATCAGGTTCTTTAAGATTAAGGGTAAAACTAGAAGTACGGAAATGCAGATCTAGTTTCCTCAAAGCCATCAACATTTAAGGTAGTTCTTCAAAATTTTGATCTCAAAATATTAGGGATGCTGTTTTTGACCAATTTAAAAATAGTACAATACAAGTCTTTTGAAAAAATAATGTAATATGTTCTACTTTCTGTTTTCAAATATGAAGTGACATACACCAAACACCAGTAATATGAATATGCTATCTTAGTGAAAGGATATTTTTTAAAAGGTAATAAAATGTCAAGACAAAGAGCAGAATACTTTAGTCATCTCTTTTGGAAGGTGCATGCTCTGCTGAGCATTCTATGCCTGTTGTGTAAAATTAAGAGGATCTATTTGAAATGCATTTTCAATAAATATCAATGGCCTTGGTGAGTGTCTTAAGGAGCAAAACAAAATTGGCAAGACTGTTTGCTATTTTTCTGGGATGACAGATACTTTTTCAGCTAAACACAATTATATAATATTTAATTTAGACTGTCAAAGAGTAGCTGTACAATTTGTCCACATACAAAAAAGATCTAATACACCTAGGTAGAAGCAGAGGGAGGGAGTGACACACTATAGTGCAGAGAGGATGGAATTTTACATGGCACTGGGACATTACTTATACGCTTAAGCACTAAATTGGTTCTCAAATCCAGCATGCTGCTTCTTGTGGTAACTTAGACATCAAAATTTCATACTATTCAAAAATGCAATTCATTGACTTTTAACATTACTGTCAATAGGCATATACTTTACCATGTAACACTGAATGTATATGACTGAAAACTTAGGGTATGTCTACACTACTACCCTAGTTCGAACTAGGGTGGTAATGTAGTCAACCGGTGTTGCAAATGAAGCCCGGGATTTGAATTTCCCGGGCTTCATTTGCATGTTGCCGGGCGCCGCCATTTTTAAATGTCCGCTAGTTCGGACTCCGTGCCCCGCGGCTACACATGGCATGAACTAGGTAGTTCAGACTAGGCTTCCTATTCCAAACTACCGTTACTCCTCGTTCCACCTAGTTCGTGCCGCGTGTAGCTGTGGGGCACGGAGTCCAAACTAGAGGACATTTAAAAATGGCGGCGCCCGGCAACATGCAAATGAAGCCTGGGAAATTCAAATCCCGGGCTTCATTTGCAACTCCGGTTGACTACATTACCACCCTAGTTCGAACTAGGGTGGTAGTGTAGACATACCCTTACTTACCCACCAACCTCAAATTAACCTTCTCTAGGATCTGTATGCAAAACCTAAATATATTAAATTTGTCATCTTACCACAATTCAGAATTACACTATGAATAGTATTGAGATTGTGATCAAGCCCCTTTTTCTGTCCTTTTCAGAGCCTGATTTTCTTTTTTGAATTGAGGCACATTACACAGCAGTTTATCACACAATGAAACTGCAAATATAGTATTTCCACTTGCTTTTACATTTAAATATGCTCTTGTGACTCAGACCATCTGCTTTAAATTATTTTATGCTCAACATTTTCATTGAGTACTTTGTACATTACAATAACAAATGACAACTGTTTTAAATTGTAAATGTGGTTCAGCAATGCACAGCTAAACCTGAGGCTAAAAGCTCACAGAGAATTGAATATGCTGTTTAATATCACTCTGATCATCAGGATAACCTTGCAACACTAACTCCTATGCAAATCTTCAAGGGATAAATATGATTATCAGACCTCCCACCTTGTAAGTCATGAAATATCAGAGATGTCTTACATCTTGGAAATTCCTGAATTTCTATAACTCACTTATAACGACAACAACCTAGCTTTTCTTCAATTCCTGCTGTCAACACTGAAAAGAGGTTCCTTATGGGACAGGAGCTGCAGATCTCTTACTCATATGGATGAGAATAATGTTAAAGATAGACAATTTTGAAGGTATGAAAATGTATGGGTACTGCCCTTGAGAGGGAAGGATTACATAAAGAGTTGAAGACTACATTATGGCATCCTGATTAAATCAAGCACCTCACTCTTAGGTGATACCCACTTACAACTTGGAAAACATGAATCTATCATATTAGACACTGCCTCAATATGCACACAATTAAGGCTGCTGCGTGGGGTGAGGGATAACTCAGTGGCTTGAGAATTAGCCTGCTAAACCCAGGGTTATGAGTTCAACCCTTGAGGGGGACCATTTGGGGATCTGGGACAAATCTGTCAGGGATGGTACTTGGTCTTGCTGTGAAAGTAAGGGACTGGACTCAATGACCTTTCAAGGTCCCTTCCAACTCTATGAGACAGGTATAGCTCTATATATTAATCCAAAGGGAACTAGCCCAGAGACCCTTATCTACATTCTAGCCTCACAACAGGACAAAGATTCTCCAAAACTGATAAAAGATACAGAGCATTTATAGAATTGCAAAAGCATGGAAGTCACCTAGCCAAAGCAGCTTTGCTGTTGTAGCCAGACACAAAAACCCCATCTTGTTTTTCCACGAGCCCCATCTTGTTCCCCCCCCCCCCCCCAGAGAGCAAGAGAAAGGCAGTCAGCCTTTGATGCCCTGGGAACACAGGTTTGCTGCCTGTCCCTGACTCTACCATAAACAGAAACCAGACAGTAAATGGGCTAGCTGACGACCCGGGGCCTCCCGTCGCCCTGATGGCTAGTACCAGTAATTGACACGCCTGCACTGTCCCAGGAGAGGAATCTTCGCCCATCACATACCAGAGGTGCCCATTGTCTGCATTTTCCCAGGTGTAAATTATGCTTTGCACCCTTCGTGGGAAACTTGGCATTCAAAGCCATTTTTCCTAATTGGCCACTTGAAACCAGGAAGAAGCCTACATGACCCAAGGGGTATAAAAAGAGGTTCAGCCGCCCACCCCATTGGAGCTCCAATCATCTATACCTGCTGGCAGGTATTGATTGTCTCCCGAGGTCTGTGGGACGCCCAACCTCGCCCTACTTCTTCCCGAGGGATTGAGAGAAAGACGCTGGCCACGCCAAGTCTGGAACGCAGGGGTGAGAATATATACCTGCTATGTGTCTATTTTGCATGCATTTAATAAGAGCTCAGAGAACCAAAGGGTTTCATGGTACCTGTAAATGACTTTAGTGTAATTTCTGTCCTGTCCTTTGTAGTGTCTGTGTTATCTGTAACACAGTAGTAGCATTTAACAGCTAAATTTACCCTGTAACAATAAAATAGTAACTGTTTAAGCTTTAACCTGACTCCTTCAGTTGCTGTAACAGAACCAAGCACAATTTAAAAGAACTTCAGCCGGTCATAAGGGACTCACTGCCCTGACCGTCGGCTGACAGAATTGGCGTAGTCGGCAGGATTGTGCTACTGGTTCACATACAGCAACATGAAGCCTGTCATGATAGACATGGATTTTAGTGGTATAGAGAAAGGGTTTGCCCAGGAAGGTTGGGGCAACCCAAAATTGGATAGAGAAATGTTAGAAAATGATTGGGGAAATCCTGAGGAGTTGTGGGTGCAGTTCTGTAAGTATAGAACTGCCTGCAAGCTAAAGAATGGGACAAAGCCTGAGTCTGTGGAAAGGAGCCACTTTCCATTTAGCAAGGAAAACAGGATCAGGCCCAGACAAGCAGGCAGAAATGGAAAACAGGATCAGGCCCAGACAAGCAGACAGGTAACAGATAAGATTGAAAGCTTTGTGGTAGAACTGAGAAAAAGGCTGTAAGTACTGGAAATCTAAATCCTTAAGCATACTTACAAGAGTAATATCTGAAACAAGGCCAGTTTTTTATTTTAGAGATAAGAAAGTGTTTTAAGAAAAGAGAAACACAGAGAATTTAAACTCTGCAGAGAATGGAGAGAATTGAGCAGTTGTGCAAATGCTAAAATGGTGTAGATAGAAAATTGTGGTTTCTTTGCAGCCATTCTGAAGGAAAAATGGGCCCTTTTTCCAAAGGAATGTCTGTAAATAACCCAGGCAAATTTGACTCGAATCTGTACATTTGATTAGAGAGTCTGCTAAAATAACTCTAAAGGGAGGGGGTTCTATTGGAACTGAACTACCCCAATGAATAAAAGGGAATGTAATTGTTGTATAGCTATGTAGAAATAGTGTAAGAAAGGTTCAGAGAGAATGTATGTGTATCTGTGTGTAGATATATATATATATAGTGTAAATAATATGAAGTTTTCAAGGTCCAGTAATCTTGTTTGTAGGTTTAAAACAAATTGGTTTGGTAAGACCATTTTAGTCCAAGTTGTTTAATGAAGGTACAGGAAAACTGTAAGCATAAAGAAAGAGTTACACTATATGCAAAGTTTAATGTGGCTAAGTAGTGTTGTAAACAAAGATTGCACATTTTCCTGTAAACTATAGAATGAGTAAAAACTGCAAACAGACTAAAATGCTGTGAGAGCTCCAGGAGCCACAACAGGTTGTGATTTCCTTTGTGGTGTAAATACCCTAGCTGGCAGCACAAAGAAGCTTTGCAGGTAATAGCTAAGTTTGATTAGCAAACTACCTAATATCAGAAAGTTCAAATTGTAGCCCTCCAGAAAGAAAGAAAGAAATAGGAGGTTGGGTATACTAGGAAAAGTTTAAATGTAAGCAGTCTTTTAAGAAGGCAGAGAGAAGACTGAGAAATTGGCATTTGTAAAAGATGTTACCCCTTTTAAACAAAATCTTGCAAAGGTTTGGGCATAGCCCTTGGTCTGATCAAGTGTTAATTGCTATCCATACAATTTCAGACCTAGAAGACAAATTGACTAACTTTGTGGATATGTAAACCCTCAACTTCAAAGGAGAGGGAAACAGCTGCAGCTTTTGTCTTCTATGGAAAACCTGTAATGAGGTGTTCTTCAAAACTGACTGAATAAGAATGCAAACATGAAACTGGAAAAATGTAAAAGCCTCTGCTGCAAAAGTGGAGAGGTAGAAATGCATGTCCCTCAGTACCCAGACAGAGCTAGATTCCCTTAAGGATGGGTGCTGAGAGTTAAAGCAACTCTCAGATTTATTTATTTTTTGTTTTTCTTCCCTCAGGAATATGTTTAAGAAAAGAACCAGGAGGTATGAGGCTTAGTGAACAAGCTCACCCTCCTTACCAAATTAATAGTAGACAAACCTGTGTCATTGGAAAAAGTCATTTAGCAGGAATTAGGATGGACCATAAGAAGGAAAAAGCATGTAAAAAAAGGGGAAGGCAAAAGGTTTGGAGCCCTATGGGCAGAGTTGAAGGAATAAGGAAAGTAGAGCAGACATTGGAAAGTTACTAGGAATGAAAAACATTTTCTTTGAAAGGACAAAGCAAGTGATTTGAGGGAATGTGAAGATAAAAGGTGGACTCCATGGGAGTGTGGAAGGGATTAAGCAATGGTAGTAATATGTGAAGGGAAATCTTGTTTTAAAAATGATACCTTGTTTCTTTGCAGCCTCTTCATTAAGCACTGTGCAAATCATGTAGGCAAAGAAACAATCAAATGTAAACATTTTGTCTATGGACACCTTTGTTAAATCTGCAAAGGAAAATTAAGGATTCTACTGAAACTTAATTGGTTAACTGCATAAAGGAATGAGCTATATATATTGTAACTCTATTTTGTGAATTTCAAATTAAATAGTTTTATTTTGTTTTGGATAATGTCCTCTTGCTTAAAATTGCAAACAGACAAGGCACAAATTGGTTAGTGCTTCTGTTGGGCATTCAACTTTTAAGGTTAAATTTAACTTTCTAGAAACCAAATTATTAGTTTAAAAATTCAAGCTTTGAAACTTAACTGTTTTTTTTCAAGGCTGACTTGATAACACTTTTGGCTTCAAAGGAAAGTGGACAGAGAAGGCTGCTGCTGTCTCAGCAGACTTACACTAACTCCTGTGTTATATGGGCTGGAGCCACCCAGTGGATAACTAACTGGGAAATAGAAGGAAAACCTGTTTGGAGATTGGAATATTGGAAATGGATATACCAGTATTCAACCCAAAATGCCTTAAGCATAGGTCATGTGGCAGCTCACCAAAAGAATAACACCCTGACTGCACAGCTAAATAACCTAGCAGATGCAGCAGTACAAATTTTTGCTGCCCAGGTGGATTGGGAACACCTGTACATTTGGCTACATGAAACCTTGGGACACACAGAGAGCTGGTGCGGCAGGCACATGCCAGGGGGTGGCCTATCACCCACAAACAAGCCAGAGATCTGGTACAAGCTTGCACCCTATGTGCTGAACTCAGGAAACATAACAGAAAGGCAATGATTTGCCAGGCTAAGAGATGGAAAAATACTATGGGCAACCTGGCAAGTAAATTATATTGGTACACTACCCACCAGTAAGCAAGGGTGGAAGTATGTTTTAACTGGAGTAAAAATTGTTTCAAAAATTGGTTTTGCTTACCCAACCCGATGGACAACAGGGTTGTCTACGATCATGGGACTAAACCACTTAATAGCCCTTGTCCCAACACCCCAGTTTGGGAACACAAACCCATGTACTGCACTCCTATAAGGGAAAAGGAGTCTGGACAACTGCAGATGCTGGGCTAACACCAATAACCATCACTGAGGCTTGGATTGTATCCAAGACCGGCAAACCTTATGTTTTATTACAGGAAACTGAGGCAATAGCCCTAAACAGTGCTCCAGTGGGATGGATCCCTCCCAATGCTGGTGTGGATCCAGGAAAACCACCATGAACTTTTTGTATATATATACCGCTTGCTGTTGTAGCGCTTGCAACCACTGTTGTTAGTTACAGACTATTGAAATAAGACATGGTACTCCAACTCGCCATGGTCTTCTTCCTCATCCCAACTGCTACTGCTGTACCAGAACACCTTACTTGACTCCTCTACTGGACTGGGAATCGAGTTTGTCCCTCTCAGCCCAAATGACTGGTGAAACAAAGTGACATCTTCCGATGGGGACCGGTATGGTTCGATGACAGCGACTACCGCAATCCTCTAAATAACTCTGGGGGGAGGTCAAGAGGGGAGGCAAGGGAAGTGGCAACAAACGGTATGGGATAAGACATGCTGTAACTAAAAATGTAAAGCCTCATGGCTAGATTGTCTAGCCCAACACCTAGGACTTTCGTTAACTCCATTCCTTCACTCTATTGTAAATACTATATTAACCATTTTACTTGTTGTAATTGCTTACTGCATGCTTCTATGTATTGTTAGGCGTTTTGTGTACACTGCTCTGCACAAATCTGGTATATGGCGTTGGGAAGCGATCCTAATCAATCCCTTGATCCAAATTATCTGATCAGACCCTGCTGATAGGGCGATTTTAGCTTCCTCCAAGGAGGGCAAAGGGTGCTGGCATCACCGCCATCTTGCGTTCTGGGACATAGTGAGGCGTGTCAAGGGGGTGGAATGTAGCCAGACACAAAAACCCCATCTTGTTTTTCCACGAGCCCCATCTTGTTTCCCCCCCCCCCCCAGAGAGCAAGAGAAAGGCAGTCAGCCTTTGATGCCCTGGGAACACAGGTTTGCTGCCTGTCCCTGACTCTACCATAAACAGAAACCAGACAGTAAATGGGCTAGCTGACGACCCGGGGCCTCCCGTCGCCCTGATGGCTAGTACCAGTAATTGACACGCCTGCACTGTCCCAGGAGAGGAATCTTCGCCCATCACATACCAGAGGTGCCCATTGTCTGCATTTTCCCAGGTGTAAATTATGCTTTGCACCCTTCGTGGGAAACTTGGCATTCAAAGCCATTTTTCCTAATTGGCCACTTGAAACCAGGAAGAAGCCTACATGACCCAAGGGGTATAAAAAGAGGTTCAGCCGCCCACCCCATTGGAGCTCCAATCATCTATACCTGCTGGCAGGTATTGATTGTCTCCCGAGGTCTGTGGGACGCCCAACCTCGCCCTACTTCTTCCCGAGGGATTGAGAGAAAGACGCTGGCCACGCCAAGTCTGGAACGCAGGGGTGAGAATATATACCTGCTATGTGTCTATTTTGCATGCATTTAATAAGAGCTCAGAGAACCAAAGGGTTTCATGGTACCTGTAAATGACTTTAGTGTAATTTCTGTCCTGTCCTTTGTAGTGTCTGTGTTATCTGTAACACAGTAGTAGCATTTAACAGCTAAATTTACCCTGTAACAATAAAATAGTAACTGTTTAAGCTTTAACCTGACTCCTTCAGTTGCTGTAACAGAACCAAGCACAATTTAAAAGAACTTCAGCCGGTCATAAGGGACTCACTGCCCTGACCGTCGGCTGACAGCTGTCTCAAATGGGCCATATCAGACAACCTAGAACACAAAGCCCCTCACATTTTAAATATGTTACTGGGCATTTCAGTCAGGTATTCATAAAGTTGTACCACCCTTAACCAGGACACTCTGTTCCAGCCCCATTCATGGTCCAGCATGACCATGGATATTCCTGGACAACAGAGCTGAGGAATAGGGAGGCCTGGTGATGGGGCAGGAGTGCAGTTAGGGAGACTGGAGACTGTCAGGGGCACAGTGTTGCGGGGGGAGGAGCGCGGCATGGTGGGAAATTCTAGCCCCAGCAGCTGTGGAGCTCCAACTGCAGCCAGGGAGCTGTGAGCCCAGCAGCAGCTGTGGATCTCTGGCCCCAGCCCGTGGTGAGGCTGCAGAGCCCCAGCCACAGAACCAAGCGGCTGCAGAGCTCTGGCCCTGGCCATGGAACTCCAGCTGTGGAGCCAGTCTGCCCTAGTCTAGTGGCAGTGGAGCAGCACAAGGCACGAGGCGAGAGACCTCCCCTGGTCCAGCAAATCCCCTCATTCTGAACTAGTTAGGTCACAAAGATGCTGGACAAGGGAGGTCCAACCTATACTATTCCAGATATCTCATCCAGCCCTTCTACTCACAAGTACAGGTTGACTTTCAGGGTACGTTTACATTGCAATGCTATTTCAGAATATGAGAGTATCCTGAAATAGCTATCCCGCGTCTTCACAGCATGCCATTATTTTGGGCTCGCTATTCCGATGTCCCTGAAAGCCTCATTCTACGAGGAGAAAGGAACATTTCGGAATAGTGCTTTATTTCAAAATTTGGTACTGTGAAGACAAACAAATGACAAAATAAGCTATTTTGAAATAGCATCGAAATAAGATACACAATTTGTGTAGCTCAAATTGCATATTTTATTTTGAATTATGGTGAAGTGTAAATGCACCCTCCCAAGCCCAGGACTCTAGCCCAATGTCTGTGGTCTGGCAGAGCCATGGATGTTGCTGAACCAAAGAGCCCCAGAGGCTGGGAATGGGAACCAGCCAGCCAGCAGTCCTGCAGGAGCTGGGGAGCCTCAGTTTGGCCAGCAGCAGTGGGCCGGATGACAGCCTGGGACAGTGGTGATGGGGGAATGGCAACATGGGGCCAGGAGGCAGCTAGGGAGACACAGGGAACCACCAGTGCCCACGGCGCTAGCAGGGATCAGGTGATCTAAGGTAGGGTGGGAACACCGACTGAGCCAGCATTAGTGGGAACAGTGGCAAGGCAGGGTTCCCCAGCCTTAGGAGCCCCAGAGGCAAGAGACAAGCCTCTACGTGGGGCAGAGACAAACAGGGAAGCATTTACCTCCCCAGGTTCAGCAAACTCCCTGGTTTGGGACTGGTAAGGTCCCACGGGTGTCGGACCAGTGGGGTCCAACCTGCACGGCAATCAATAAGATAGCAGGAAGTACGTAAGTGATGCAGCCTGATTTTTTTAATCCCTTTGTTCAGTGCAGTGCAGCATGTGGTAGTTCCTAGACATGCAGAAACAAAGCAGCTGGAAAAGGGGCAATCCCACTCTCAGAGTGAAAGAATTCAAGTGGCATAGCTCCTTTCTTACAGGCCAGAGTGGGTTGGGAGAGAAGCCAAAATATTCTTGTGAGTGGCACAGTGAATGCAGAACATGAAAGGGGCAGAATGGAAACAGAGTGACCTCAAGTGGCAACCAAGAATATCGTGAACTCACATCAGATCCATCTTGTAATATAAGTCACATTTTGTGACTACACATCCCATCTTGCAATCATTAAAGAACTAAATGTAGGAAAGAAAGTTACTATATACGTACAAGAGCACTGGTTAAAATTAGGCTGCAATATTGTGCTTACGCAGGGGAATAAGAAAGTTCTTAATAGATAGCAGATTAAAACAAACACAAGGAAGCACTTCACACAACACACAGTCAACCTGTGGAACTCCTTGCCAGAGGATGCTGTGGAGTCAAAGATCTACAAAAGGGTTAAAAAAAGAACCAGATAAACCCATGGAGTATAGATCAATCAAAAGCTATTAGCCAGGATGTGCAGGAATGGTGTCTCTATCCTGTCAGGAGCTGAGCCTGGGTGACTAGGGATGGATCATTTGATGGTTAACTATCCTGTTCATTCCCTTTGGGGCATGATGCATTGGCCACTGTCAGTAGACAGGATACTGGTTGAGATGGACCTTTGGTCTGACCGAGTATGGCCTTTCTTATGGGCCATTGGTTAATATGCACAGTTACACAAGTCCTACTCTCATACTGCTGCCTTTGCATCAGCAGCACAAAGCAGGGGGAGGGATGGAGTCAGTGTGCACAGGGAGCTGGCTTTCAAGATGGTTCCCCATATGTACTGGCTCCCACAGAGCCACCGCCCTCCCCACCCCTACCCACATACACTGCAAGCACTGGCCTTGGATATAGGAATTTCTATCAGTTACACGTTTACATGAATAAATGCATTTTAATATCCCTAGTTAAAATGTGTTCTACAGGAGCTAATATGCAAGAAAGCAAAGCTTTAAAACACAGCTTAAATACAAATCTACATGTCTAATTTTAACCTCATCTTCTTATTAATATACATTTTGCTTATTAATTAAGATGAATATTTAAATAAGTGATTTCTTCCTATCTAATAACTCTTGAACTGAAATTATAATGCTACTATTACAATATCAGTCGTCTTCAAACAACAAGAAAAGCGTGAGAGAGAACAATCATTAATTTGCTAAAAACTTCAGAAATAGAAAGGGTAATACAAAAAATAGCAATTAACTAAAACTGCTGTTTGGTGTCAGAATTGCTCTAAATTTAATTCTTCTAGTTAGGCAGAAAAAAAGTAAACATTAAAAACAGTATTTATAAAAGGTATACCTTTCTTTTTTATAAAAATAAATAGGGTCAGTCCAAATTGCATAGGAGGGGAAGGAAGGGAAGACGACATAAGAACACCCTCATGACTAACAGAATACATTAACATCGTTAATGGTCTAACTTTTAACCACTTAGCTGTACTTTTTACAGGGCAGCTCTTTTTTTCATTATTTCCACAGATAGTGAAAACTGATTTTTCGTTGCATGGACTTTCTAAAGATACTGCAGCTTAATAATATCTTCATCTGTGTATTATGGAAAAGTAATCTGGACCAGCTCTAAAGCCTGCTAATGATAAGCTTCACAACATTAACACTCAGGCCATCTTATTTCACAGATGGCAAATGAGGAGGAACATAAGTCACCATGTCAGAAATGACTGCAATATTGAGCAAAAATAAAGATTTATTCTAATGTGAAGAAACTTTCAGACTAAAACAGTTTTTTAGGTTTTATGGTTCATGAACAGCTTAAAAAAAATGTTAGAATCAGCATTTATAAAAAGTGCATTCAGCAGTTATTACTACTCTCCAAAGAGACAAAAGGAAGGCCATTTCTTTGCATCAAAACATTTTAAGAAACTTTAAGCATTGTCCTTGATTCAGAATGAGATTAATGTTCTTCTGCCACATGGAATTTTAACCCTGTATTGGATCTAGTGTAAACCATCCTTTCAGGGTTTTTGTTTGTTTCCTTGTACTCTGCAACCTTTTGTTCTGGAGTTCTTGGTAACATTTATTTTCTGTGGTGATGTTTTCAATTTGAGCCTTTTTCTATTCATATTTTATGGTGTCTTCCAAACAAGATTGTGCTGAAGACATAAGTTTCCCTTTGAATCAGTCTCGAGTTCTGTCTCTTGTCCAAATATTTTGATACACTTATCATATTTGTAGAGCACAAAAACCACTAGGTACATGCATAGGCTCCAGAAATGTGTAGAAGATGGACTAATTTAAAAGGGTAGCACAGCTCTCAAACATACCACATATTCTTAGTTTAGGTCTTACATCAGTGATGGGCAGTCTGTGGCCCATCAGTGTTCTATGTGTGAGCTACAAAACATTTTGTTTACTGTTGCCCACACCAGAGGATTGTCAGTCCACTGGCTTCCATCTGCATAGTTTCTCCCACCAGTATTGCTAAAATGACATGCACATAAAGCAAGGGCACATGAAATGAGATGAACTGTCATTGCACAATTCTAGGTATGCAAGCACAATTAGCAAAACTACCGTCTTGGTTACAACAATCTTGCAGCCCACTGAGATGAAGGAGGTCCATGCATGCAGCCCTCTTCCTAGCCTAGGTTGCTTATCACTGTCCTATAGTATCTTACAAAGCCAAAAGGAATGAATCACAGTTTGTTTAAAGCTTACTATCAGGACAGTGGCTCACATTCAAAGAGACCAGAGTCAGTCCTAGGACCTTGGAGAGCAACAAACTGTCATTCACGAGCACATGTTCATGAAAGGACAATTATACAAATTCAATTCAGTTGGCACAATATTCAAAAAAAGGTGCTATAGCACTGTGACCCACCATACCTCCATGAAGCAAACTCAGCCCATTAGAAGAAGACATTCGTATTACTTTACAGGCAAACTAGAGATGTTAAATATCAGTTAACTGAATAGTAAATTAACCTCATGAATTCTTATCTGTTACTTGACTATTCTATAGTCCCCAGGGGTGGGGCTGGCAGCCAGTGCTCTCCAGCCCCACTCCTGAGCAATCCCCTGCTACTCCATGCTGATGCCTCTGTGGGGTGCCACAGGCAGCAGCGTGGGTTGCCAGACAGGAGGCCATCTGTGAAGGGAGCCAGTTAAAAAACCAGCTCCCCTCCCAAATCAGCTGCCTGGTAGAGAGGCAGCATCAAAAAGTGGCAGCAGCCCCTACCCGGGGGGTGAGAGGGCTGAGCTCCCAGGCCCAGCACGAGCAGAAACTGAGCTTGGCTGCCTCCTAATTCACTTTAAATGCAGAGCTGCAGCGGAGGTAGGTCCCGGACCCGGTGCAAGTCAGACCTGAGCCAGGTTGCTGGCCAGCCTGCTAAAAAATTTACTGGGAGTGGGAAGAGCATGTAGTTTTTAGCACTAGACAATAAGCAAAACTTATAGATTGGTCCACTACAGTATTACAACCCTAAACCAGACCTGACCTTTGAGTTTTTGGATAGACAGATGAAGCAATATTTGAGCATTTCATTGATAAATAGGATAATCTCCTACCCTCATAATTAAACATATGGCTAGCATTATTAGATTATGGAGAAATTTGATTATTCAGTTATTTGTAACATTCTCTATATTTAAGTAACTTCTCTGGTAGAGAAGCAGTACCCAGTTGTTCATGCTGAGGTTTGCTCATCATTGTCAACATTTAAGTGTTTCAAGGAAAATCCTCCAAAAGATTCAGGAGCTAGAGGACTTGCTACTGCAGGGTTGCAACACAGCCCAGTGATTTTGGGGACATATGTAAAAGCATTTCACAAACCCCACTGAAAGGTAGTTATTACTCGCATTTTACATGGAGTAAACATCATCAAAAAACACTGCAACTTGGCTAGGGCTATAGAAGTAGTTAGTGTTCAAGCCAGGATTATAATGTCAGAGTTGCTTGCATAAATTAAAAACTCAGTCTCTTACTTAATCCTCTAGATTAGAGCACCTCTCATTAAATTGTACTCCTTTCTGCCAGACCAACTGCCAGCTGTCTAAGTTGGGATCTTGTGGTGGCCTAGTACAGCAGCCTGTGCACCACCACTCTCATGTCAGTGCTGCACATAGGCTAGATTGTAGAACTGCTTGGCCTGTAGGTGGCCCTTAGGCCATGAGTTTGAGACCCCCTAGTTTACAGTTTGAAGAATTTTTCTGGAATAATAAAGCATGTTTTACCTGCTGCGTTTTAAGGTTGCCAACTTTTTGACCAAACAAAACCTCCCTTGACCCATCCCTTCTCTGAAGCTCAAGGCCACTCACTCCACCCACCCCCTTCCTCATATCACTCACTCTCGTGGACCCTCATTCACTTGCTCGCTCACTTTTACCAGGCTGGGAGGGTCCCTTTATGACAATGTGTTCAGTTGAAAACTGGACACCTAGCAACCACAGTTACATAGCAACTGTAGTTAAGCACAGTCAACTAGTGTAACTCCTTTCCAGAGCATGTGGTGAATGCTAGAACTTCAATAAGATTCAAAAAAGAGCTAGATAGATTCATGGAGGTTAGGTCTATCAATGGCTATTAGCCAGGATGTGTAGGAATGGTATCCCTAGCCTCTGTTTCTCTGGAGCAGTGGTGCCCAACCTTTTGGGGCTGCCGGGCGCCCGGGGGCGGGGCTGCACATGCTCCGCGTGCCTGGGGGTGGCACCGCGCATGTGCCAGGTGCCCAGGGTGTAGGAACGGCTCGGCCAGCCCTGGTCACTAGGCGGGTGCACATAAATGCCCCGCCGGGCGCCATGGCACCTGCGAGCACCACATTGGGGACCACTGTTCTAGAGGCAGGTGATGGGGAGGAATTACATAAGGATTACCTGTTGTGATGCCCTCTGGGGACCTGGTATTGGCCACTTTCAGCATACAGAATACTGGGCTGGATAGGCCTTTGGTCCAACCCAGTATGGCCATTCTTATCTACAGGGCTCGCCAAACCGCGCTATCCGATGAGCTGCACATGCGCAGATCGTTCTGCACATGTGTAGATCGCCTGAACCCAGTTCTTCCAGGTTGCAATCTACTCACCACAGGTGAGTAGACTGCATTATCTGTGAGCCCTGCTTATCTATTTAAAATATGATCCTAGTCTAAGAAGTGACTACATAAAAATGATTCTTACTGATCTGTATAAAGATCTAGACGTTGAGTCAAGAGAGCACAACTAATTATACTTCATTTCTGTCAGAACAGCTATAGGAGGGTGGCCTCCACTACTAATTGTGCATCAACGTAAGTGTTTATTAAATTCCCATCAATTATACTGTAGTCAATGCAACTGCGCAGACATTTGGGGCTGTAGAAATCTTTCTGCTGTGATGTGTAAAATAGAAAGTACCTAGCTAGACTCTCCATCCCAATACTGAGTTTGTAAGAAGGGAAATGGGAGGGGTGATGGGGAGAGGTAGAAGGGGAAGAAAACCAGCTTTGGTGAGCACAGGGCATTTCAGCTTGAAGTCCTGGGGGCGG
Organism: Pelodiscus sinensis; assembly: GCF_049634645.1. Lineage (NCBI taxonomy): Eukaryota > Metazoa > Chordata > Testudines > Trionychidae > Pelodiscus > Pelodiscus sinensis. The sequence goes on along the minus strand of NC_134712.1, from coordinate 118,755,454 downwards.
GGGGCGGAAGCAAGGTGTAAGTACACTGCAACCATTTAGCTCCAACTGCCACTTGGTTTCCACCTTTCAAGTAGTTCAGAGAGAAAAACGCCACCTGCTGAGGACAGTTACTGAATGCAGGACGGACATCTGCGGTGCTGAGCCCGGCGTAGCAGAGAGAAAGGCGAGCGAGGCAGCCTCTGTAATGGGACCACCCGGCTGGCGAAAGAGACGCTGCCCAGCGGCACAGGGCTCCCGAGCCGCTCCAGCGCGCCAACAGCGCCTGGTCCAATACAAACATGGGGCCGGATCCCTCCGCCCCCGGGTCACGGCTGCGGCAGGCGGGCCTGGCTCCCAGCCCCGGGCGCCCTGCGGGGCTCGGCACAGCGGCCCGGGCCAGCCCCCTGGCTGCCCCAGCAGGACCGACACGCCCCCGGGCGCGCGCTGGGGGTGAGCCCGAGCCCAGGCACGCCACGAGGCGGGGCGCTACCGGGCAGGCGTCGAAGCCCACGCGCACCACCAGACGAGAGACACCAACTGCGCAGGCGCCGCCCCCGCGGCTACTTACTAGCGAAGGGGCCATCGGCGCCGGCACCCACGTTCGCCCCACGCTGCCGTTCCGGGTCATGGACCGTCTCGCGAGAACAGCCGCTATCTCTCGCTCGCTCCAGTCCTTACTTCCGCTCGCGGCTGTCACCACCCACCCACTTCTGCCTCCAGACCACGCCCCTTCCACTGACCGTCACGTGCTTCCACAAGCCCCACTCATTCCCCCGCTACGGGCGCCTTTAAAATAAACTCCGCCCACCGCCCCAATACTTCCTCCTGGGCGCAGCCTCGCCTGTGGCTCTCTCGTCTTATAGACTCCGCCCCTTTAACCCATAACCTCTCCCTCCCAGGCTCCTCCCTCTGCCCTGCGCGTTTCCCCGCCCCCTTTTCCCATCGCGGGTGGGATTCAGGTGCATTTGACAGGGAAAGGGGGTGGAGTCTCGCATTCCGGCCCCAGCCGTTGCTCGCTGTTGGAGGGGGACGTCTCGCGAGAGTTGGACCCGGAAGCCGGCAGCGGAGGGGAAGGAGGGAGGAAGAGAGTGGCGGCTGCCCACCTTGCTAGTGGGGGCGGCGGCGGCGCCTGGGGCCGGGCCGGCGGCGCAGGGCTGGGGAGGCTGCGCGGCGGCAGGAGCCGGGAGGTGTCGCTGGGCCGGCGGGCGGGGGCGCTGCGCGGCCCGTGCGGCGCTGTAAGATGGCGGCGGCGGCGGGCGGGGGCAGCAGCGTGAACCCGTTCCTCAGCGACTCGGAGGAGGATGAGCCGGAGGAGCCGAGAGTTGGCGGCGGCAGCAGCGACCCCGGCCCGGGGGCTCCGCTCTCCCCGCAGCAGCAGGAGGAGGCGGCGGCGATGGGGGGTCCCGGGGCGCTGCCGGGTTTGCGGGCGGCGACCCCGGGGGAGGCCGGCTGGGCTGGGCCCGGGGATCCTCCCCGAGTGTCCGTGGACGCGCTGGCGGCGCAGCTGCTCCGGGACCAGTTCCTGCTGACGGCGCTGGAGCTGCACACGGAGCTGCTGGAGAGCGGCCGCGAGCTGCCCCGCCTGCGCGACTATTTTTCCAACCCGGGCAACTTCGAGCGGCAGAGCGGCACCCCGCCCGCAGGGGGAGCCCCGGGTCTCTGGCCAGTTGCTGGCGCGGCGCCGGGGGGAGCAGCAGCCGGCGGCAAGGAGCCCGTCCCCGGGCAGCTAAGTAAGTGCCTCTCGCTTATCACAGGGAAGAAGGGGAATGTGCCCTGCTGGGGTCTCTGCATGGCGAGTCTTCGTGGTGGAAGGAGTGCGAAGCTGGCCTGGAGCGAGAGGTGTCTGGTGGCCGAACCTCAGTGCGTCCTGCTGAGTTGGGGTGCTTGGAGTAGGGGGCTTGAGCGTATTGAGGAGCTGGTGTAGCCGTGGGTATGAGGGGTGGGTGTTGTACAGCAGATACAGAGCGAGAGAGATGGAGCATGAGACGGGGAGGGAGAAAGGGCTGAAGTAATGGGGATCATGGGGGATGCTAGTGATGTGCCTGTGGTAAAGGTTTGCTGTTGTTTTCTAGTGTCATGTCATTAGGACTCGTTGAAAATCTTTAGCAAATATTTGCTTAGAAGTTATCTTATGCAGAGCTGTGTGCGATTTAATTTTAATGCAGTCCTTGAACTATTCAGAGGGGTAATGGAGTTAGTCTATAACTGGAAAAACTCAAGAAACAACTAATAGTCTTTCAGCACCATAGAGACTAACAAAACATGTAGCTAATATCATGAGCTTTTATGGGCACAGCCCACTTCTTCAGATAAATGGAGTTATTAAAGGTCCAGTTATTAAATAAATGGGGGGGAGGGGAGAAGGAAAAACATTAAAAAGGGGACAAAATGTCTCATTGTACCGTCTAAGTGGTTTGTTAGTCTCTAAGGTGCTGTAAGACTATTTGTTGTGTGTTAAGTCTTTCTTGTGTAGTGAGGTAGGCATTTCTACTTTATTTTTGACCCATTTGTTTGATTTTTTTCCCCCCCTTATCTGACTCACCAGTCATCACATGTTTATAGTTCCACTGGGAGTGAGCTTTCTTGGGGTGGAAATAGGAAGAAATATATTTCAGCTTACGACTGATGTGCCTAAAATCTATAATTTATAACATAATCTGTCAAAGTTGATTATGGTCAATGAATTGATCCTGATAACATTATTAGGGTATTCAGAATATGTTGTTTTAAGTTTCACGGGTATTAGCATTTTGAACCAGAGAGTATGATGCTAGCATGTTTAGAGAGCACTAATGTCCTGTCATGTCTTCAAAATGTTTTGGCAGAAAATGTGTGTCAGTGTTGGGTAGACTTGGTTTTTTGGGAAGCTATCATAGATCTTCCTGTTTTTTAAGAGTCACTGACTGCGCTTAGTTATGGATGAACAGATAATTTCTCATTGAAATCAAAGTCATGTTCATATTATTTACATAAAATACTTGCCTGTTTTTCATTGAAACTCTAATGGCAAAGACATGGAGTGTAAAACAGAAATCTTGAGTTAGCTACAAGATTACATGAATTTTATAAGAATTGGTTTAGTCTCGATTCCTTGCCTTTTTAATATATGGGTTATTGACATTTTTATATTAAATTGAAAGAATGAAAGTGTTTGTGGTTTATAGAAACTTGGATGGTATATACATATTCTACACAATATACAACATATCTACTTTGTGTGTAAGATGCTTCCCAAATAAAAGGGCACCTTCATGACCCATCTTCATAAATAACATAATAGGCACAAAGCCATGTTACAGATTTAAATTTTGGAAATGGTTTGAGATTTCATTTAATACCTTCAGCCATGCACAAATTAAATTTGTGAGCTTGTAGCAGGGATGTGGTGCTTACTAGGTAACAGTTAGCCAGTACCTGAGATCAGCCCCTTGCCCTTGGGCAGAGGGCTGTTTCAGCATGGCCAGGCCGCAGCACAGGGCTGCTGACTCCTAGTCTGTGTCTGCCAGTAGTCTCCCTGCCGTGGGCCCCCTCCCTTAATCGGTTAACGGGTTAAATACAACATTAACCAATTAATTGATATTTTACATCCCTAGCTTGTACTACTATTTATCATAAGAAGTAGACTAATAGATGGTGTCTATCTAAAAGTATATCATTGCATCTTTGTATTATCACTTTTAATATTTTGAAATAGGGTATTATAATTTGTTTTCAAACAATAAAGGTTGAACCTCTCTAGTCCGACACCCTCGGGACCTGACCAGTACCACACCAGAGAATTTGTTGAATCACAGGAGGTTGAGATTGTCTGGCAGCATTGCCAATATTTCCAGTGGTTATTGGGCTCTTAGAGGACACTTAAGGATATATTAGAGCTAAATAACACCACAGAACACTGAGAATTAGGGCTTGTGGCTGTAAATAAACTTTATGAGACTGCAGGAAACTTGGCCCATACCCATAAGTGGACATCTGGCTAACTAAAATCATGCTAGACAACAGATGTTGCAAAATAGTACATAATACTCCTTCACTCTGTCAAGCTGCAGATGCAACGAGAGTACATTAGGAATGGTAAAATTAAATCACGCACACAAACACAATAGCACTTACATTTTATTAAACTAAATATTAAATGCTACTTTGCAATTGCAGCAGGCTCCTGATTTTCTGGCTGATGACTGTCTTTAAACTTTCTTTTTCATTTTCTGGTTTTATTAACTCTGACAAGTCCTCAGAATGCTAACTGTACTTATTAGCATTGGTAAAACTGACTTATTTCTGAGATGCCCATGCAAGGCAGCAGCAGCATTCTTAGAAGTTAGGCATCTACCTTTATATCTGGGGTCAAGAATGCTCACAAGAAAATAAGGCAGAGTTAGTGTTTGGTACATTCTCTTTTTTTATTGCCTTCAACTTAAATTTAACTTTCTGGCGAGGTATTTTTCTTCAAAGTCTTTTGAAGCACTTTCCGAATTCCAACAGCAGCAGCAATTTCTCTGAAGTTTGTGTAGGCTATGGATAATAGGTTTCAGTGCATTGAGCATACCTTCTACAACACTCTTTAATCCAATTTCAGATACAGGCAGTCCCCGGGTTACGTACAAGATAGGGACTGTAGGTTTGTTCTTAAGTTGAATCTGTATGTAAGTCGGAACTGGCGTCCAGATTCAGCCGCTGCTGAAACTGATCAGTTTCAACAGCGGCTGAATCTGGACGCCAGTTCTGACTTACATACAGATTCAACTTAAGAACCCCTGGCATCCCCAAGTCAGCTGCTGCTGAAACTGATCAGCGGCTGATTCCAGGAAGCCCGGGGTAGGGGCTTCCTGTAGTCAGCCACTGGTCAGTTTCAGCAGCGGCTGACTTGGGGCACCTGGGGCAGAGCAGCTGGGGTGCTGCTGGGTTGGTCCAGTAGCGCCGCCGCTCCTCGGCGCTACTGGACCAACCCAGCAGCACCCAAGCTGCTCTGCCCCAGGAGTCCTGATTCGGCCGCTGCAGAAACTGACCCGCAGTGGCTGAATCAGGACGCCTGGGGCAAAGCAGCCCAGAGCGGCACTACGGGACCAACCGGCAGCGCCCCAGCTGCTGTACCACAGGCGTCCGGAGCAAAGCTGCGGAGCACGGGGGCAGCGGGACAGCCCAGACGCGCCGTGGCTGTCCTGCTGCCCTCGGGCTCCGTGGCTTTGCTCTGCTTTGCTCCACGTCCCCCTGGTCTGTAGACCAGGGGGACAGGGAGCAAAGCAGCGGAACACGCGGGCAGCAGACAGCCCAGACGCGTCTGGGCTGTCCGCTGCCCGCGTGCTCCGCGGCTTTGCTCTGCTTTGCCCCCCGTCCCTCTGGTCTGCAGACCAGGGGGACGGGGAGCAAAGCCGCGGAGCACGCGGGCAGCGGACAGCCCTGTCCACTGCCCGCGTGTTCCGCCGCTTTGCTTCCTCTCCCTGGTCTACTGGAGACCAGCGAGAGGGAGGGCCCCGTTCATAACTGCGGATCCGACATAAGTCGGATCCGCGTAACTCGGGGACTGCCTGTACTTTGGATGAGATGCTTTCATCCATTTAATCAGTTTCCTTCACAAAGTTTTATGAAAATAGGCCAGTTCTTAATACATTGTTTTGAACAATCAGCCACAGAATTCCATTGAATGTTTTGAGTGAAAATCAGTTTGAATTCTTCTGCTCTCTTCAGTGAAGCTGAAGCAAAACGGTTGTTTTGGAAGTGTTTTGTGACTTCATTGTTTTCTTTTATTCCTGAAGAAGTTGTACAGGCAGTCCCCGGGTTACGTACAAGATAGGGACTGTAGGTTTGTTCTTAAGTTGAATTTGTATGTAAGTTGGAACTGGTACATATTGTAGGGGAAACTCTAGCCAAACAGTTCTCCAGAGCTCAGTTTTATTCTCCCACACCTCACTTCCCTCAGTCCTTTATTCTCAAGCTGAGGTGTCTGCTGGGAAAAGCCACTCCGCGTCTCCCTGGTCTGCTGGGGAGGAGGCGCTAGCTTCGCGTCTCCCTAGTCTGCTGGGAGGAAGCAGCTAGTGCGGGGTTGCCTCACCCCGTTTGTAAGTAGGGATCTGATGTAAGTCGGATCCATGTAACCTGGGGACTGCCTGTACTTAAGTCTTTGGCCTGTGGTTTGTGACCATGATGTTCCAAAATAAGGGACTTGTATTATGAAACATAAAATAAGAAAATGACACTCAGTGGCAATTTGAAAATTTAGATTTTCTTACTGGATCTTTCTGTACTGTATACTTCAGTGATAGATTATAAACCTAGTTAACTAAACAAGCCATGAGAATTAGCTAAGTAAACTTTTTTTCTGTCAACAGCCAACATAGCACACACCTTGAGAATTTACTTGTTAAATCAGGCTTGTACTAAAAGGCATAGGGTATTGATGCTAAAATGTGTGTAATTAAGTAACTGCTGAAAATTTCAGTGGTTTCATGGTTACACACAGCACAGCCAGCAGTTCCCCTGGAGCCAATGCGGTCAGGGAACCTGCATTTAATTGTGAACATCACCAATGAGCCCAAGCTCATCGTTTACACGGTTACAGTTCCACATCTCTAATAGAGTCTTGAAGAACGATGAATTGCAAAGTGAATAATTTAAGTTACTAACTGGTTGGTCCACATTGTTGTTCAGACATATATACATCTTTATCTATATAATTTTCTCACAATAAGCTGTTTACGTTATGATATTCCGTTTTTGCAAATAGGCTCTGAATCATCTCACACTGCTTAAACTAGATACATTTTCCTTTTGTACCCAGGGAACAAATATCTTCAAAATAGTCTTATATAGAGTGTGTCATATGCCAAAAAGCCAAGATAACTTTTCTATGACAAAAGTTTGATGGAATTTAGGAAGCATTGTGTGCTGACTTGCGTTCTCTCTTTTTTTCCAGTCCACTCCTCCATTCCTTTCTATGCTGTCTCTTTTTGTTTCAGAAAAGGAAAAACTGTGTAGCACTGTAGAGACTAACAAGATGGTTTAATAGGTGAGGAGCTTTCGTGGGTATATTTTGTCTTTTGGACCATATTTTAACTCCTCTGCCGTGCTTGGCCCAGGCCCACCACTACAACAGTCCTATCCAACATGCGTCTTTCTTTGCACATGTAACTTCAGTGTGCTGAGAAACAGAAATTGAAAGCCCAGCTCTTTCAACAAGCAAGAGCTAAGTAGTTAGGCTGCACAGATTAGCACCATTATTTCATTTTTAAGCCTGTAAGTGCAGGTGTGACTTAAATCTCATCAGAAATATTAGCAACTTATTTTTAAATGAGAAATTTAGTGTTTTGATTCATAAATTACATTTGATTTAAATTCATAACCATTTTTTAACTTTTTAAAAAAATCATAGGTTTTTTTCCCCCACCCTAATCTGTATCTGCAAAAATGATCCACTGATACCTTCAGATTTTCAGGGTTCTAGATCCAAAATTTGTATCCATATCTGCAAAAATGATCAGTACATATCTGAGGATGAGGATACCTCCAGATATAAAGCAAATAGCTAGATTTGCAGGGCTTCAGCACCACCTATGGAAGGGGTGGCCAAGCTGAATCCCCAGAAATTCAGTCCCAGGCGGGTGGTTTATAACTCGAGTCACTCAACCCAGAACAGAAGTCCTTTGGCCTTGGGCCACAGAAATGCCAAGTCAGCCTTGGCAACCCCATTAAATGGGGGTCACAACCCACTTTGGGATCCTGATGCACAGTTGGGGAACCAGTGTGAATGCTGCTTACATAACTCAGTCTCCCTACATTGGAACCCCACACTCATAACAAGTAACATCCTCAGATAAAATCTTGCACAACTCCAGCACTAATTCTTAGGCAAAAAAATGAAATCTCTAACAGCAATTAGATGGAATTCTGAAACATAGCAGCTTCAAAACATGATCTGTCACAGTGAAATGAGTCATGGATAAATACATGCCTTGCCTTTGGCAGTGTGGGAGGGTTATAGCTAGGCATATGTGGCTTGTGCTTCAGCTGGTTTAATAACAATCTGAAGAAACTTGGCAAATAACCACTAAAAGCAACCTACAGACTTTAATTTTGCAATATACTGTCTGATGAGCCGCTCTCAGTATGGGAGCAACTGTGACATTTTTTATTGTTGCCCCACATAGCCCAGAATGCTCATCTGTAGAAGAAATGCTGACTCCACGTACCAGTATTTTAGTGCTACCTGGGTAAAAAACTACATTGAAGCATCCTTTCCAGGCCAGAGTGGCCCTCATTTACCATTGGTCATCCTTTGCCTGAACAGCTAACTTTCATAATAGTCTTCTCCAAAAAAAGAGCTCACAGTTTCTAGCAGAGCCAGGAAAAATAATTACCAAAAAAATCCATCAAAAATTGATAGCGAGTTTGTCCTGTAACCACTGGAAAACATACAAAGCCTCAGCATGTACACCTCAGATTGTGGAACAGAGAGAGGGGCAGTATCTTTTGAGATCCCAAAATTTAGTAACATGGACTGCCATAGGAGACTGGTATTTGTCGGTGTACTGCTTACTTTTATTGTACATACCAATTGACGGAGGCATGAAGTCAAGTGACTTGGCTTGAAATCAGAATATACAGCTCTACTCAGATCTGAAAGGACTTTTGGCTTCCAAACCTTTACGGTAATTACTAGACCACATCTTCTAGAAAAAAATTTAAGCTTATTTACATAGCTGTTTCATAATGCATTCTGTATTTTCATTTGATTTCCCCTAAATTAACAAGATCATTGTCTTGTTCTAGAGATGTGAACATGTAGCTGAGTACACCGTTAACTGTATCAGAGGAAGCAGGTGGGAGGAGACACAGGAGCCGGTGATCACGGGGAGCTGGCTTTTAAGCCGGCTCCCCACTCAGCAGAGCTGCACTCCCCTCTTCCTCCTGCCCTTAACCCCCATGCTACCACTGCAGCAGGAGAGGAGGGGGTGGCTTCACAGAAGCCAGCTCCCTTGGAGCCTCAAGCAGCAGGGGGGAGCAAGCAGTATGTGCAAGGAGCCTCTGGCACCCCCCCCCCGCCCATTACCTCTGAAAGAGCCCATGAATGCATACACACCCTCCCCCTGGGCACATGTAAATGTTTATTCCCTGAAAATTTCAGTGGTTACACCTTTAAACAAATGAATTTTAAAATTCCTATCTTGTTCATTGGTCATCTCTTCTACAGTGTGCTTTCCAGAAAAGATTTTGTTTTAATGTAAAATAGTATTTCCCAAAAGAGGTGAGTTATGGTCAGGAGTCCCATAAGGATTCTTAACTAACTATAAGGTGACCAGAATTTGAAAATGTGCGAGGAGGACACGGAGTTGACAAAAAAAACATACTTGTATATGTATATAAATAAATTATCATGATATTAGTCGTCTTATAAGACAAACAGACTTAACAAAAACAATCATATAACATTAAAAACATCAATATTTGTTGCGCTTAAGAAATTAAAAATCTCGATCCATTTTTATCAATTTCGTGTTCAGTCCATTCATTGTCTTTTATTATCTTGTTAATTCTTCATACTTAGTCGAACAATAAATTGTCATTTATTGTTATGCTAAATTTTTCTTTAACGAATAAAACTCTTTGAAGGATTTTATTCCATTGAATTTCTTCATTCAGCAGAATCCAATCAAACATGTACACTGGTTCGTCATGCTTAATTCTAGATATTCAAGAGCATTTTTATAAAAGCTCTTCGCCTCCCTCGTAAATTCTTTCTTCATTCCCGGATTGCTCTCTTGTAATTTGTTTAAATTAGTAATTACAACCAATGGAAGAAAGTTGGACTCAAGATGTGATTGAAGTTGCTCCTTGAATTGCTTAATATGCAATCCCACTTCAGTAGAAGTTATATGCTCTTTTTCAATACTTTTTATAACTGACTGGAACAAAGTTGCTTGATTGTGAACAAAATACAGAGTTACTTCAGCAGATTCATTCTTAAAAAAGTTTTTCAAGATCAGTGGACATTTTTCCAAATGTAGAAAATATGGTTTTAAAGGCTCTAACAATTGCAGCACTTGTTCTGTGGCTGGCATTAAAGCTAACCATCTTGTTTTCGAATATCCCAACAGTTTTTAATATTCAACTGAGGCTTCTTCACAAAAAGTCTTTAATAATGTAAATCTTACAGTGAATTGTTCAAAATGTAAATAAATTTGAGGTATTTGAGGAAAGCTCATCATCTAATAAACCATCTTGTTAGTCTTTAAAGTGCTACATAGTCCTGTATTTTGTTTCTGTAACTTTCTGGGACATTGATGCCGATGTTAAAGAATTTTGATGTTTGTTTGATGTAACATGCTTCGTTATGCTGGATCGACCACCTACTGCCACACTAAATTCCACCGAATAGACAGTACACTTCACTAATGAATCATCTCGTTTCATCCACAATTCTGATAAAAAGAAATCCTTTTTTAAATTCTCGTTGAAATGGCATTTTTCTTTTCTTCAACATTTTTAGGGTTAATTGTGTCAACTAAAAAAAATCACATTGACATTAAATTAAATTGGCTCAAAATAAACAATAACATTTCATAATACCCTCTAAGTATACTTTCACTGTATATTAAGTCTTTTAACAGGTTCAGTCGGTTTTGTAACTTACCGGGTTTTCTGACAAGTGACAAGTACGCATGTCCAGCACTTCAACAGATGAGCAGATCAGCCAACTTTGCAGCAATGCTACTAGATTGGAAAAAAAAAATTGTCCTTCTTTTCCTACTCTGTAAAATATATATACATCCCACTGTTTTTCAAGTATCATTATACTGCAAAGGAGGACTGTCCTCCTCAAAGGAGGATGTCTGGTCACCTTAACTAACTAGCCAATTAGCCCATCATAAAATGGGATTTTCAGGTCTCTCCTCCATGTCCTATTCCCTTTCTATCTCGGTCTTCTCTCCTGAGCCTCCGGTGTGTGTCTCTCTCTCTCTCTCTCTCTCTCCTCCCCTCTCCCTCCCATGTCTCTCCCCCCCTCTCTCTTTCAGATATCCTCCATCTCCTGCCTCTCTCTCTGTCTCTTTTTCTCTTCTCCCCCTCCTGCCTCTCTCTCTCTCTCTTTCTCTTCTCCTCTTCCTCCTGCTTGGGGAGTGCGGAGCCCAAACAGCTGTTGGCGCCGCTTGTTCCCGCACAGCAGCCTGGCTGAGCAGCTGCCTGTGAGCTCCAGCTACCCCCCTGCACCGTTTCCTTTCACCCCAACACTGATCCTGCAGCCTCCCAGTTGTCCTCCACCTCCTCTTTCCCCGCCCTCCTCCCAGCTAGGAGGTGGGGCCTGGAGCCACTGGCACGCTTCACATCACCGCTGTGGCACTCGGCTGACTTCTGCGCTGCTCAGCTGGGCCGCCATGCGAGAGCAAGTGGCCGTTTGGGCCCTGCACTCCCTATGCAGCACGGGCCACCCAGAGGCAACAGCCAGCATTTCAGCGTTACAGATTCTCAGACATTGGGCTACTATATATATATATATATATATGATTTTGGATTGGATAAGGATGCAGAGCAAAGCAGTAGAGCAGTAGTGGTGAAGAAAGTTGCCATGAATTCCGTTAGTTGTTACAAATGTAATCTTTTTGGGAGAAGACGGAGAAGCCAGTGGCTGGGTCACATGGATGGGATGAAGGCTCAAGCAGCCACGCTCACAGCCCAAAATCTAATACTCAGCTTCTGTCATGAAAATCCATAGAGATGTCCATTCCAAGTAACTGTAGCCTTCTTGGATGGTAGAAGTATAAGAAAAAGAAGCAAGTCAGTCAGATCAGCCTAACACAAACTGTAAAAATGAAGCAAAGAAAAAAAGGGGGATTGGGAAAGTGTAGAGACTTAAAAGAAGAGTAGTTAGAGACATAGAAGCTGTGTTAGGCATAACATGAAGAGACTTAGAAAAAGATTCCATGCTCACCAAACCTTCTGACATGGGTTGCTACAGTAAAAGATTAAGAACTTCTGGAATAAAAGTACTAATATTGTTTCAAGGTGGAAATATTGCTCCTCTTTAGAAAGTTAATATGAAGTAAAATTTTTAGAAAGTTAGAAGTTAATAGCATACTGCCTGGCTGTTCTTTTAGAATAAGAACTATTTTTTACATGACTTTTCTCTTTCCAAAACAAAAATTTGTGTAGTGACTGCAAACTGCTTTGGGAAGTTTTACGTTGTAATAGAAGCAGCAGATAAAAGTTGTTTAGCCAGGGAAGAAAAAATTCTTAATTTTTATATCTCTAAATGTTAAAACTTGTTAATCAGTTGATAATCAGTTGGCCAAATACTTTATTTGGGGGACAACTTATTCTCCAATATTTCAGGAAAGGGTAGCTAAAATGAACTTTTTTGGATATCATGTTTGTTAAAAGAACTGAAATGTTTTATAAAACATTTATATTGCAGGTTGTAGTCTGACAAACAACCCCATGCAGGAGAGTTCTGAGATTAATCACCCTAAGACATCTGTTATGCTAACAAAAGAAAGGATGTTCTTTGTAACTGCCAGACCTGCAAACTCAGAATGCATTCTGTATCAAGCTGTGATTTGGCATATGCATCAACGCTTACAAAAATTGTACCCTGTGTTTCATTGGTTTTATTCAAAAGTTTGGCTCTGCAAATGGAATTCAAATGGCAAATTTGTTTGTGCTAGAATAGAAGAGGGATGTGAACGACTAGTTGACTATCCAATAAGCAATTTCCTATCAGATAGTCAATAGGTCAGTTGACTAGTCCCTTCCCTCCTCCTCCCCCTTTGCTGCCTCTATCAGAAAGAGGCAGCAAGGAAGGAGAAAAGAAGGAGTGCTTCAAAGCAGCAGCTGACCCTGGGTTCCATGCAGCTCTGCCATTTTGAAACACCACAGGGAGCGTGGGGACTGCAGCAGAATGCTTGAGTCCCCCGCTGGCCCCGTGCTCCCCACAGCTCTTTCGCCTTTGAAGTGTAGCAACAGCCCCAAGGCAGAAGTGCCCTTATCAATTAATCAAATAGTCAATGCAAATTGCATCAACTATTCGATTAGCCAAATCAAAATTTTACATCCCAAGAATAAATTCAGTTTGCACTCTGAGCTATTTTGTCTTTGCAGTGCTAAAGAATACAAATACTAGAAACTTACTTACAAACTTTGCATCTTTGAAGGATGTAGTGTTGTAGTTGTGTTTGTCCCAGAATGGTAGAAAGACAAGTTGGGTGCAATAATACCTTTTTTGAATTAACTTCAGTTGGTGAGAGAGACACCAGTTCTTGATCTTAAACAGAGCATTTTCCCAGGTTACCTGAAGTTTAGAAGCTGGTTTATCTTTCCCACAGAAGTTGGATCAATAAAAGATATTAGTTCCCCTGTATTGTTTCATCTTGAAAGGAAGAAGTTGTTACTAAGTACACACCAGGTTTAGTTTTCTTTAATAAGATTGTTTAGAGCAGGGACTTTTTCATATATCTATAAGAAACACCTAGAAAACATCTGGTGCTGTACTAGTAGAGTTCAGTGTTGACTAAGCATTGCCATTATGAAGTTGATTGAAATGAAGTGTCTTTACCCTAGGCTTCAACTGTAGGACTATGTAAGAACTTGGAACGCAACTTCTACTTTGGCGTACAACCATTACACTTTTCCTTTACATATCAGTCGCTTGTCTATTGTATCATTGTGAATTTGTAAGTGAAGTAAATTATTTTAAAAAATGATGATGCATTGTAATCACCTTCAGAGACCCAACACAGGTCAAATGGTAAGCCTGTTGTACAGTCTCTCTTCTATATTCCATTTATGTTGTCTCTACTCAGAGTAGACTGTGACTGTTTGCTTAGTAGTCACCAGTAAATCAAAGTCTCTGTCGCTATTGCAATCTCCAGAACAGGATGGTGGGGTGAGCTAATTGCTACAATCATACAAAGTGATTTTTCTTTATTGCTGTGGTGCATTTTGGCTCTTCTTTGCCCCTGTATACATCAGGATTTAAACTAAAATGTCCTTAAACTACTATTTCATATTATCTGAAACCCCTAGATAGGGAAGTGATAGTGAAAACAATTAATGGATGAGCCTGGGCTCATGAGTTTAACTTCACGGTTACATGCAGTGCAGGGTGGGCAGGCGGCAGCTGGTGCGCATAGGGCAGGCATGTCCAAAGTCCGGCCCGCGGGCCAATTGCGGCCCGTGTTCCGGTTTAATACGGCCCCACAGGTAATTTGGCAATATCTATCTTTTATGGCCCCCAACGAATCCATATGTATTGAGATGAATACATTGTAAAATCTCAGTTAATGTCAGTTGGTCTAAATCAGTTATAAATATATATTTGGACACAACATGTATACTTGGTGTTATGTTCCTGTTCATATTTTTTGAACTTAAAAGTTGACAGACAACCTTTATTACCAATAATATGTAATGTACTTTACAATGTTCCTGACATATATTTCAGCTTCCTGGATTTTTTTTTTCATCTGGCCTTCAGATATGAAAGGCAGAGTGATTTAACACCTGTTTAGATTTGTCATCCATGTGATGAAATGAAAAGTATGCCGTTTGCAATAAACTTTGCATAAAATAGTTAATTTGCATTTAATTTTACTGGTTCAAAGAATGTCAGGCAAAATGGTCAGCCCTCACGCATGTTCACTTCATCAAATCTGGCCCTCTTTGAAAAAAGTTTGGACACCTCTGACATAGGGAGTCAGCCCCTGCAAAGCTGCATCTACTCGCCCTCTTCCTGTGCTGTATCAGAGGCAGCAGCGCAGGAAGGGTCATGCGGGAGCCAGTGCCCGCAGGGAGCTGGCTTTTAAGCAGGCTCCCCATGGGCACTGATGTTATAGAAATAGAACTAGCAGGATCTTGTTAGGAGGGTTGAGGCAATATGCCACATTTATTGTGAAGGTAGAATTACTATCCCTAGCTACTAAAATTTTCCCCCACACATATTTACGTGCACAGGTGGAATATAATTACCAGCCTTGGTAGTTCTTGCTGTTCCACTGGCCATGTGGTTTAGACAAGCGGAGGGGGGGTGGGTCGTGTCAGTGCACACATGCTCCTGGAGAATGATTGTAGAATGGAAAGCCCCAATTCTGTAATTTTGCACTCACCTTTTTTTTGTTTTAGTCCATAGATCTTGTCCTGTCCCATGGCCCCAGGACACTATATGACCATGAGTCATCAATTAACGGCAGATGGGTCTTGGATCTTCTCTTGATGGGGCTTTGGTCAGTCTCTCTCTTAGGTGGCTTCTTTCACAGGGCTTGCTCTCATTTTTCTTCAGCCATCAACTTGGTGCTGGCAGCTGGTCTTCAGATAGTCCCTGAAACCAGCCTGATTCCTTTACACGCTCTAGGGATATTAGATATCGTTTAGTATAATAATTGTGTAACCACACCAAATCTTAGTAGTGGGGCTGGCAACCAATGCGCTTTCTGCCCGCTCCTGGGGAGTGCTGTGCCACTCCGTGCTATTGCCTCTATCAGAGACCATCTCCTGAGGGGAGCCAGTTGAAAAACTGGCTCCCTACACACACTGGATCCCGCCTGCCACCCCACACTGCTGCTACCAGGATTCTTGGCTGGGGTTCCCCAGGGCTGGACTCCCCACCCACCTCAGGACCCACCCCTACTGGCCTAATCAGGCCTCCATAGGATTCCCAGCTGGCTTGCTTCCAAGGCTCATTGGTCCAGCAACATCACCATGGATGTTGCTGGCCCAGAGAGTCCCATATTTGGGAGGTTCATACTGTAGCATGTTCATTGCTGCACTGTATAAACAAGTCTTGAGTTTCAGTTCATACCTTTAGTCAGTTCTAAGGCTTTTTGATTACATGTACACAATAGGTCTTGTTTGCTTTCTTCGTGATAGTATGTTCTTCAAGTAGAGATTTGGAACCTGCTGTTTTGTATTCTGGGAATATTGTCTCTAGTTTGTATAACTTTTCCACAGAACTAGCTATTAACATACTTAATTTCAAAAAAGAAAAAAGATGTCAAGCTATTGTACTGTGCCTTAGTCAGACACTTCTGCTTTTTCAATATTTATCCTTTTTTAAAGGCATACATAGTGTGCTTAAAGCAGCAAAAAAAAGGAATCAAAGGCTTATTTTATAGTATTCTCTGCATATGGGTTTAATTTAATATGTTATACAAACGGTTTGTGAGATACAAATCTAAAATATTTTATAACTTGAATGTCATAACAAAACTAACTTGGCTTTGTTTTGCCAAGCATTCATTGAACACACGTGCTGCCTTAGGGCTGTGCCTTCTAGTAGTTTATGACTGGTATGAGTTGTTGTTAGACAAGCATTTATTCTGATTGCAGTATGTCTGAACTGCCTTAAAGACATTGCAGTAGGAAATAAAGGATTCTGGTAGCCCCAAACCTGCATCTCATTAGAAACCAAGTTTTCTAATATGAATCAAACTGGTACTCTTGAAGTCCATTACCAGGAAATTAGACCATACAGGCAGTCCCCGGGTTACATGGATCCGACTTACATCAGAACCCTACTTACAAACGGGGTGAGGCAACCCCACACTAGCTGCTTCCCCCCAGCAGACCAGGGAGACGCGAAGCTAGCGCCCCCCCCTCCCAGTAGACTAGGGAGACGTGGAGCAGCTTTTCTCAGCAGACACCCTTGCTTGAGAACAAAGGACTGAGGGAAGTGAGGTGTGGGAGAATAAAACTGAGCTCTGGAGAAATGTTTGGCTAGAGTTTCCCCTACAATATGTACCAGTTCCGACTTACATACAAATTCAACTTAAGAACAAACCTACAGTCCCTATCTTGTACGTAACCCGGGGACTGCCTGTATATAGCAGCAAAAGGACATACACCAAAAAGAGAACTCTGTGTGGCACCTGATTTAAAAAAGGATGGGTGGGCATAGCTGTGTAGCCAAGAGAGAATTAGTTTTCTCCTGATATTTTAATGGACGCAAGAATGTTATAGGTTTTTTTCCCCTCAATGTTGCATGTTTTCTGTGTAGTCTGGATAGTCTTGCTACAGTGCTGTTTTTTTAAGGACTCTTAAATGCCTTTTTCTCAATTACAGTACTTTTTTTAAAATGTAAAGGTTTTAAAAAAAAAATTAACCACACACGACACCTGAGTAACCTACTTCAGAATGTCTAAAATGCAAATAAATCTACTTTTGTTTATTCTCTAATTGAACTTGTGGATTTCTTGGACTTTTTGCAAATGGTTAAAATCCTATTTCACTTCTTGTAGATCGAGCTGGAAGCATTAGTACCCTTGATTCCTTAGACTTTGCAAGATACTCTGATGATGGAAACCGGGAGACAGATGAACGAGTAGCAGGTGAGTAGGATTTTGTGTGAGATTGGAGTCATAAAATACCGGGTTACCATATGGCTCCCATGGAGTTCTTTTTGGGAAGCAACATTTCATCTTTCCTCTCTAGGAACATGTTAAAGATTTCACTGGACTGTAGTTTTACTACATCAGATTTATTCAGTTAGCTCAGCTGAAATGTTGCTGTTAAGTAATTTTAGGAATGAAGAGGAGAAAAGTGTATCCCTCTTCATTCCCAGTACTTATAATTCATGAGATTTTACGTCATCTCAATTGTTTGCCACCACCACAGAGGTATTTGAAGATTGTCAAAATGTGCACTGAGAGAAGCTATAGCTTACTCATAATTATTCCTACATTATTTTATCAATGACCAGTGACTGGAGATTTACTGCCAGTTTAACCCCCTCTAAGCATACTAGCCATAAA
This sequence comes from Pelodiscus sinensis, assembly GCF_049634645.1. NCBI lineage: Eukaryota > Metazoa > Chordata > Testudines > Trionychidae > Pelodiscus > Pelodiscus sinensis. The sequence goes on along the minus strand of NC_134712.1, from coordinate 118,737,746 downwards.
TTCCACTTCTGGATTTTTTTCTTCCCAGTCAACTATCATACAGGAAGACTTGCTTCTTCTACCCCAATGTTGTAGATCCTAATGTGTGGTCTATACTACATTGCAGTGTTGAATTAAGATACACAACTCTAGCTACATTACTCACATAGCTGGAGCTGACGTGTCTTAAATTGAGTTTCCGCACCATCCATACAGCGGAAGGCTGATGGGAGCAAATGCTCCCATTGGCTTCCAATGCTCTCTTACCAGCACTGACTGGGGAATCTTTTGAGTTTGATTTAGAGGATTCTCACTAGACCTGCTAACTCGAACCCAAGAAATTCAACTGCGGCAGCATCCATCTTCCACGTAGTGTAGACATGGCCTAAGTGTGGTGGCAAGAAAAGGGACTATATAAAAATTGCAGCCTTTTTTTAAAAAAACACACCACCTCTCCCCAAGTATTTGGTATCTGCTTTAAGTAACAAATGCCTTCCATCAGAAATGCAGAGCCAATATTATGTTGTGAGAGTATGCTAGTTTATTTTTCGTCTTGCACAAAATCATCTTTTAATTAGGTTAAAATCAAGAAATCTTTAATGCTGATGCTTGAGCTAGAAAAAAAGCTAGATTTTCAGATTTCAGTAAAGTGCCAGCAGATGTAAATTTTATATAAGAAACTTGGTATAATAAATCACTAAAGCACATTTTATCCAGCTAAAAAGTGTGCTTTAGAGATGTAAGCGAATAGTCGACTTCCCAATAAGGCTAAGCTTATTAGGTAGTTGAATCAAATACTCCACTGCTCGCTTCCCTCCCTCCTCTACTGCCTCTGTATGAGAGGCAGCAAGGGGGGGGAGGGGGACACAAGCCGGTGCTCGGGGGAGCCAGCTTAAAAGCTGGTTCCCACCAGTACTGTCTCCATGGTGCTGCTGCCTCTCTTCTCCTCCCCCCCACCCCCCGCTGCCTCTATCAGAGGCAGCAGGGGAGAGGGGTTATGGGGAGGCTGCTCCAGCAGCAGCCCCTGTCCGTGGCCAGCCCCAGCATTCACAAACAGTTTTAGGATGTAAGCGACTATTCAACTACCCAGTAAACGTACGCTTATCAGGTAGGCAAATGGTCTAGTTGCTCCCCCCTCCCCTTGCTGCCTCTGTATCAGAGGCAGCAAGAGGGGGGAGCAGAAGCTGATGCTGTGGGGAGCTAGTTTAAAAGCTCGCTCCCCCCAGCACCGTCTCTGCAGCGGTGGGGGAGGCAGAGGCACAGCAGGAAACGCCAGTCCAACTGCTGTGCCTCTGCCTTTTAAATGTTGTAAGAGGAACAGGCCCACGGCTCTTATTACATTTAAAAGGCAGAGGCAAAGATGGGATAGCGAGCGCTCTCTGCCCCACCCCTTGATGGAAATTCCATCAGCTACTCGATCAGCTGATTAATCGAAATTTAACATCCCTGGAAAAGGGCTGCTGCTGAATCTGGAGTGAATAGGGGCTGAGCAGTTCGGGCTCATGCCAACGCTGGGACCACCCGTGCTGTGGCTCCGTATTTTGAATGTAGTAAGAACCCAGCGGCTCTTAGCACATTTAAAATGTAGAGCCACAGTGGTTTGGAGCCGTCGCTGGCTCTGAGAGCTACCTCCACTGTAGGTCTGCAAAACAGCTCCCCTATCAGCTAATCTTGTACTCAATAAAAATTGTATCAATTACATGATTAGCCAAATAACTGCTCTTTAACATCCTTAGTGTGCATCACCTTTCAAAGTACAAGCCTCACTTTAAGGTAATGGTGAGGTCTAAAATGCATACTTTTAAATGCAGTTTTCTCCTGTAATCTATCACTAGATCATTTTCCAAGTACTGTAATATGAGCTATATAATAGTAGGGAATTAATTTCACCTAAACCTGAACCTGGATTTCATCACATGTGCTCATTAATGAAGAGCATTCTCTGGAACATTCTTTTTGGAACTCCTCTCCAGGTATTGGAAGGCTGCTATCAAATCCCTCTCTCCCCACTCTTCTGTAGACTAAATAAACCTAATTCCCTCAGACTCTGCTCGTAAGTCATGTGCCCAAGTCCCCAGTCATATTTGTTTACCTATGCTGGACTCTTTCCAGTTTGTCCACATTCATTCGGAGGGCGGGAGGAGGAGAACTGGGCATGATACTCCAGGTGTGACCTCACTAAGCTGAACAGAGGGGGAAAATTACTTTCCTTGATCTGCTAACAGTGCTCCTATTAATGCAGCCCAATATGCCATTAGCTTTTTGGCAACAAAGGCACACTGACTCATATCCAGCTTCTTGTCTGCTATAATCTCCACTTCTTTTTTCTGCAGAATTGCCTCTGAGTCAGTTGGTCCCCAACATGTAGCAGTGCATGGGATTCTTTTGTCCTAGGCGCAGGACTCTGCACTTGTCCTTGTTGAACCTCTTCAGATTTCTTTTGGTCCAGTCCTCCAATTTATCTAGGTCACTACCCTCTCCCTACCTCTCTCCCCAGCTTAGTGACAATACAATCCATTCCATCATCCAGATCATTAATAAAGATGTTGAACAAAACCACATCAGGACCAATCCTTGCAGCACTCCATTTGATACTGGCTCCCAACTAGACATTAAGCCGGTGATCCTGACAATCCATTGAGCCTGACAATCTAGCTAGCTTTCTGTCCACCTTGTAGTTGATTGATCGAAGCTATATTTCTTTAACTTTAACTTAGTCTCTCACAGTGTTCTTGTGAATATCAAAAGCTTTGCTAAATTCAAGGTGTATTACATCCACCACCTTCCCCGTATCCATAGTCAGTTACCTAATTGTAGAAGGCTATCAGGTTAGTCAGGCATGACTTGCCCTTGGTGAATCCATGTTGACTGTTCCTAATCACATTCCTCTCCTCCAAGTGTTTCAAAATGATTTCCTTGAGGTTCTGCTCCATGATTTTACTATGGATGGAGGTGAAGCTGGCCAGTCTCTAGTTCTCTGGATTTTCCTTCTTCTCTTGTTTAAAGATGAGCACTACATTTGCCTTTTTCCAGTCATCTGGGACCTTCCCCTGATAACCTTGTATTTTCAGAGTTAATGGCCAATGGCTCTGCAGTCACATCAGCCAACTCCCACAGAATCCTTGGATGCATTAGCTCCAACCCCATAGATTTGTGCGCACTGTTCCCTGTAAGCTGAGCACTTGGGTGGCCATCCAGGAGAGATTCAGGTGCCACCCAGCTGATTAGCAGAGCATCCACAGCTGACAGCATGTGTTGCTAAAGGTGGTGCACACCCACACATTATTTGGTGTGTATAACAAAATTTATTCCATGCATGGATGGAAAAAAACAGAGGAAACATGCCCAGCTCTTCTAAATAGTTCTTAATCTATTCTTTCACTTCTGATGGCTGCTCACCTTCATATACAGTGCTGCCCAGTGTAGCAGTCTGGGAGCTGCCCTTGTTTGTGAAGACCAAGGCAAAAAAATTTGAGTACCGGTTGAACCTCCCAAATCCAGGACACTCTGGTCTGGCAATACCCATTTTCCGGCAGAACCACTGATGTTGCTGGAGCAAAGAGCCCCAAAGGCTGGGAGTCCCGCATGGGCTGGGGAGCCCCAGCTGAGCTGGCGGCAGGAAGCCCTCAGCCTCAGCAGTGTTAGTGTTAGCCAGGGAACCCAGGTTTGGGGAGGGCCACAGCCTGGAGAGTTGCCCAGGAGTGGGCTGGCTGCCAACATGGGAGCATTGACTTCCCATGGTCCAGTAAATATCCTGTTTCTGGACAGCTAAGGTCCTGAAGGTGGCAAATCAGGGAGGTCCAATATATATATCAGGTTTTTCCACATCATGTGTCACTAGGTTGTCTATCCCATTCAGTAAGAGTGTCTCGTGCTTTCCCTGACCACGTTGTTGATAACATACCTGTAGAAAAGTCTCAGAATAGTAACCGTGTTAGTCTGTATCTGCAAAAACAACAAAGAGTCCTATGGCATCTTAGAGACTAGAAGGTTTATTAGGGCATAAGGTTTTGTGGGTAAAACCCGCCTCACCAGATGAATTAGAGTGGAAGTTACAGAAGCAAGAGTACAGGCAGTCCCTGGGTTATGTACAAGATAGGGACTGTAGGTTTGTTCTTAAGTTGAATCTGTATGTAAGTGGGAACTGGCATCCAGATTCAGCCGCTGCTGAAACTGATCAGTTTCAACAGCGGCTGAATCTGGACACCAGTTCCCACTTACATACAGATTCAACTTAAGAACTCCAGGCGTCCCAAGTCAGCTGCTGCTGAAACTGATCAGCAGCTGATTCCAGGAAGCCCGGGGCAGAGCAACTCTGCCTCGGGCTTCCTGTAGTCAGCGCTGGTCAGTTTCAGCAGCGGCTGACTTGGGGATGCCTGGGGCAGAGCAGCTGGGGTGCTGCTGGGTTGGTCCAGTAGCGCGGCCGCTCCTCAGTGCTACTGGACCAACCCAGCAGCACCCCAGCTGCTCTGCCCCAGGCGTCCTGATTCAGCCGCTGCTGAAACTGATCAGCAGCGGCTGAATCAGGACTCCTGGGGCAGAGCAGCTGGGGTGCTGCTGGGTTGGTCCAGTAGCGCCAAGGAGCGGTGCTGCGGGACCAACCGGCAGCGCCCCAGCTGCTCTACCACAGGCCCCGGGCTTTGCTCCACGTCTCCCTGGTCTGCTGGGGGGGAGGGGGCACTAGCTGTGTCCCCCCCCAGCAGACCAGGGAGACGCGGAGCAAAGCGGCGAAGGACCCGGGCCGGACTGCGGCGCTTCCAGATCAGCTGGAAGCGCCGCGGGTCCGGCCCCGGGTCCTCCGCCGCTTTGCTCAGCGTCTCCCTGGTCTGCTGGCTCCGCCAGCAGACCAGGGAGACGGGGAGCAGATTTTCTCGCCCCGGGAGGAGGCGGGTGGTGGGACCAGGCGTCCCGCCGCTCCAGTCCTCCGAGGCGAGAAAATCCCTGTTCGTAACTGTGGATCCGACATAAGTTGGATCCTCGTAACTCAGGGACTGCCTGTATATATAAGGAAGAGGTTGCTTGTGTTAATGAAGCTAATCTAGTCAGGATAGAAGTGGGTCATTGATAGGATTTGGTGTGTAGATGTGAATATCCAGAGAGGAAATTGCCTTTCTGTGGTGTTAACCACAGGATCTCAACAGGTTAACACATTACAAAAGCAATGTAGGCCCACCACTGCTGTAAGTTGTGCACTTGGGCAGCCACCTGAAGAATTCAAATGCCTCCCAGCTGATTAGCAGAATGTCCTCAGCCAGCAGCATGTGTTTCTACTATTGGCGCACATCTGCATATGCCTTGCTACACATGGATGGAAAAAAATTAGAGAGAACATGGACCCCCAACCTCCTGCCCCAGCGCACACCCAAACCAGCCAGGTGCAGCTGGCCCAGAGGCTTGCCGTATCTGATCTGGAGCCAGCTGCAAATCTGTGATTTTTATGACCTTCCATAGTGTAGACAGAGCCTTAACAATAAGACATGAGGTCTGTAACTTAACAATGTCAGTTGTATTTGTTACCAGATAATGTGGTCATTTTGACATATGCCAGGGTTCCTCAGATACTTGTATTACATAATATCTCAAGCTGTTTAAAGAGAAACATGCAGCAGAGTAACCCATTTGAGTAGGAACAAGCAGGTAAAGTCATAATGGTTGTGTTTTATTCCTTTAGCATCATTGCAACTGTTGACTCAAATTTCAATTCTTGCCGTCTGACATGGGGTTTTTGGCTTTCTATGCCTTCAGTCATATGTCTCTCTTATTTCTGCTTCAGTTTTCCTCAGTGGAATTCCTGAGTTTCTTCAGTTTGTGTTTTTTACCAGTATTCTTTTACATTTATATCATTCTGGTGCAGGGCACTCCTGATCTGCAATTGTTCTGTAATTTATTTTTTATCATTTTCAATATTTTAGAGATCCAAAAATATGAATACACGCTCACTTTTTGTTAAGTGATTTTAGCTAAATTGAATCAGTTATATGGTTTTTATATTTTTCAAAACTGAATATATGAACACTTCATTATTTAGAATCTAACTAAACTTAAGTATTTCCGTAAACATAAGAATATTAAATGATTATGTGTAAAAGTGTAATTTTAAGTAAAAGCTTTTTCTAACTTGGTTGCACAGAAATGTTTGCAGATCAGCATTGCTAACTACTAAAGAGATCTCTTACATACTTTTTCATCAGAACCTCAGTTGTGCTTTTGTACTGCTGCAGTAAAATTCTGTGCATCAAACAAGTTAATTTCATATAGTAAATGTGATGTACTGTAGTTACTACTTCAGTTTTATGGATAAATGCAAACTGAGTGAATCTTTTTTCCATGCACTCATTTACAGCCAAGAGATTCTTGTTAATGGCAGTCCAACAGGAAACCTAAATTATTTGTACACTTTTTTCCAGAACTTCATAATACATGTTATAAACAAGAGCCAGTTAAATGAGACACTGAGTTCACAGCCTTGTCATTTAAAATAGCCTGTCAGCATACTCCAGTAAAGTGTTTCCAGGCAATGATTGTGTGAAGAATATATTAAAACTTATTTTTACCTGACAGTGTTAAAGCATCATTAGTTTCTTATTGGTGTTAAAATTTTAAGTTGGGACAACATCAGTTGTCCAAAGTAGTTTTAGCTAATACTTAAGTATATAATTTTATCACTTATAGTTAAATACTAAACTACTTCATTTTGGCATTCAGACTAATGTGAATACTCTGTACATGGCTGAGTTGAATCAATAAGGTGTCTGGACACTTGTAACTACCTAAATAGATTGCCTCAAAGATTTTAAATGTGAACAGCTATGAAAGGGAAAGATGTTAAATCCTTTTACAAAGATGAAAGTATATTATATATTGGCAGCACTAAATACCTGACTTTTTTTTCAATTTTCAAGATAGTAGCCCTACGTTTGTACTTAAAAAATACTAGTTAAAAGCAAATTTTATTAGCATAATTCACAATAGAGATGAACAACTAAATTTCATTGTATTCTTTGAATCTCCAAAATCCAGTTTTAGAACTGTACTATTATTAAAGATTTTCAGAGGAAACATTACTTAGAAATAAGTGAGTGTGCTGGAAGCTTCCTCAGAGAACTCCTGAGAGATACAGGTCTTCCTTTTAGCAGTGTATATCAAAGCATATTTAAAAGGCCAATAATACTATGGCATTGTAAATTATTTTAGTTTTGCTATGCAAACTGCTTCCACTACCTCTAACTTTTTGTTACAAAATTTCTCCCCTTTGTGTTATCCCAAAAGTCTGGGGGGCTGTGCCCCCTGCTCATCAAACCCCCCCTCTCTGGGGCTAGGCAGCCCTGATTCTCTCCCTCCACTTCCTCTCCCCCCCCCCCCCGGCTGCCGGGGAGGGCCAGGCCGAGGCATGGAAGCCCTGGCCAGTCCCAGCTCTCCTACCCAACCACCGGGCAGAGCCGAGGCCAGCTTTCTTGCCTGACCAACCCCCAGCCGTGGTGGGGGTTGGGCCGGGCCAAGTCCTGGCCACAGCAGTCCGGGGTCTCTTCCTCCCCACTCCCCCCAGCCGCCAGAGGGTTGGGCTGGGCAGAGGTCTGGCTGTGGCAGGCCCAGCTGGAGGCCATGTGGCTCCCACCCCTCCTGTCCCCCCAGGTATGGAGGGGAAGGCCTCTTGGCTTCTCCCAAGGATGGGGGAGGAAGGAGGCCATGTGGCTCTTGGCTCCCAGTAACATGGAGGAGGGGGGAGGCCATGCCACTCCGGACGAAGGGAAAGGCTGTGGGACTTAGTGACACATGACGTCAGTCTGTTGTCCCACTGGAAGTTTTTATATAGACAGAGCAATTACAGCATATTGGTTAATTTGGAGAGTGGAGGGGTGGAAGCATCAAAACAGTCCTCAATTTAATGCAAAGTAAAGATACATATAATTTTTATTAAAAACCTACAGCAATTCCTTGTCAGACAGCTTGAACTTGCAGTGTGATTAACTGTAGACCACTATGATTATGGAAAACGTTCACCAGTTTGCTTTCAAGCCAACTCTGCTGCATGTGTCCATGAGTTCCATAAAGAGTGCATGCTTTCTGTTTAATACAAACTGTATATTTTTTTTACACCCATCCTTGCTTTTTATATTTTATTTTTGTTTCCCTTTCCTTGGTTGGATGCCTGTGTGTGTTTAATCCAAATCCCTGTCCAGTCCTGGAGTTTGAACTACGGAAAGCCAAGGAGACCATTCAGGCCCTCCGAGCCAACCTGACTCAGGCTGCAGGTGGTGTACATAAACCTTTTCTTTAGTCTTTCTACTTTGACAATGTAGAAGTAGCTGAACTCTTTCTAAGTGAAAGAGAGTAAATTTTATGTTAATTTTTTTTGCAGAAAATGAAGTTCCTTTGCAGGAACGAAAAAATTATAAATCAAGTCCTGAAATTCAGGTAGGTGGTTGACAGAAACTGAGTTAATAACGTTAAACTGCATATAGCTGTGTCTTAGCAATTGCAAAGAAGGTGAACATAAGTTTTACAGGTTTCATTGTTTTCTTTTTTCTAGGAGCCAATCAAACCTCTTGAAAAAAGAGCTCTAAACTTCCTAGTCAATGAATTTTTATTAAAGAATAGTTACAAGCTTACTTCAATAACCTTTTCAGATGAAAGTGATGATCAGGTAAAGTTTGCTTAACTTTTTTAATAAATACTTGTTGGTACGTCTTGTTTTCAAATCTTGGTTTGTTTAATGTGGTCAGAGTAGTTCTAGAAATGAACTCTGCTTGTGCTGATTTTTACACGTGCATTAATTTTATATTCACCTGACTAATTGCAGTGAAATCAGTGGAAGTACTAGCATGAGTAAATTAATGTTTATAAAAATTGTGCTCACTAGAGCCATAAAGTGAAAGTATAGGAGCACTTAGTAATGCATCAAAACAGGCTTTGTTTTCAAAACATGCAAATAATGTGCTGCAGAGCACACACAAATAGGTAGAACTGTGTCAACTTGTATTAACTAAAAATGCATCCTTCACCAAGCAGCAGTATTCAGATGAACTTTTTACAAGTAACTTAAATTTTATTTCAAATTCCATAGCCAGTCATTGCTTGGATTCTAGTACAGGTTGGACTTCACTGGTCCAGCACCCTTGGGACCTGACTGGTGTGCCGAACAAGGGGATTTGCCAGACCACGGAAGGTCCCTGCTGCCACCTCGGGATTTTAGATGCTGCTGGCCCTGCTGCTGCTGCGGCCAAAGCATCACGGCTGGAGCTCCGCAGCTGCCTGGCTCCATGGCTGGGGCCAGAGCTTCCTGGCTGCATCTGGGGCTGGTGCTCCTAAGCCACGGGAGCCAAAACGGGGCCAGGGCCAAAGCTCCTCAGCCGCTACCGGTCTGGAGCTCCCTGGCTGCTGGGGCTAGGGAGTTCCACTATGGCCAGAACACCCCGCTATGCTGTCCGTCCATCCGCCTTCCCCCCCCCCCCCCCCCCCCGTGACACTGGGCTCCTGTCTGAGTCACTGCTGGCCCTACAGCGCTCTTGCCCTGCCGCCAGACCTCCCTGTTCCTGGGCTTTGTGGTCCAAGAACGTCTGCGGTCTGTGCCAGACCATGGATGTTGCCAGACCAGGGAGTCCCCATTAAGGGGGGTACAACCTGTAGTTGTAGAAGAAACAAGGTGTTGATTATTTCAGAGCACTTTATAATCTGTTAATCCTTTATATTTTTGGTCCCTGGTTCCACAAACATTATCCAGTTTTAATTTGTAAATGCAAAGCCCCCATATATTTTTCTCTCTTTCACCCTACACCTCTCAAAAGGTTGTTGAACTTAGTTGTAAAATTTTGAACATTATCTTAACACCTTCATCTGATCATAAAGTTTTTTTATTATTAATAACCATTCCATTCTAATTACAGCACACAGAGTTTACAGCACGTAGAAATTAATTTTTTAAACAATTTGCCATGCATTTGTCATCAGAAATAACTGCATAGAGGGAAAAAATACCCACGTGGGCTAACTCTAAGTTTGTGTAGTGATTCCCTCAGTTGACTATCTTTAGAAAGTGTACATTAATTCAGAAATGAATGCATAATCAGACACGCACCAAGACTTAAAACTAATGTGCAGGGAAAGAGTTCAGCTCTTCTATATGCTTAACACTTCCCAGGCAATTGCCATGTCACTAATGGAATTATGATGCACAATGGAAGCTTTTCCAGAACCGGGGGGGGAATATATTTAAAAAAAAAACAACTTCACTTTACATGTCATGGAACAAATACCAAGAAAATAATTGTATGTGGCTTGCTAACTAAAATAGCTAGAAATAAATGCTGCAAATTGGTAAATATGGTATCATAAATTATCTTTAGTTGCTGGCATTATATATATCGATAAATAGATAAATTCTTCACAATCCTTAACTAAATTCTCTTAGATGTGAGTAAAAATAAATCCAAATGATTTTTTTCATATGCTAAAGCAAATTAAGTATTCCACAGCATAAATGTATTGCTCAGCAATTTTTCTAAATTTACACAATTTCTATTTCTTACTACGGTATGTACAATAAAGCACTCCGAATTTACTGTCAGTTTTTAAGGTTCAACAAAAATGAAGTATGGAATAGGAATTACATATTATACGGTATTGGATGATATTTTGTAACTGTGCAACATATGGTAAAATTTGAATGTTACCACATTGCATGAAGTTTGAAGTAGTTCTGTTGCACGTTATCTGTTTATATATCTCAAAGAATTTGTTGAAACTCTCCATTGAGTGGTGTCCTTAACATGCATTTCTGCTCTTCAGATTAACTCCATAAAAATTAAATTGTTGGGTTGCACACGTGTTTCATTGTGTACCAAATGTGTTACGTTTCCAAAAAAAAAAAATTATTGGGCAGCCCTACAAACTTAGCCCATAATCTGAGAGTCAAGTTGGCTTCTGTTACTTATGCATAAGTAGTCACAGAACTTATGTGGGCCAAATTCTCTCCTCAAAGGCAGAGAAGAGAACAAACAAATCCTACTTCTCTTAATATAAAACAAGAGTGTATGCCTGAAGAGTGGGAGACGATTCTACCAAAATCTCAACGTTTAATATCTGATGCTTTTTAAGACTGTCTGCACAGACACACACATTCTGCTCAAGTTAGCTCCCTAAAGCAGCAATGTGGCCACTGTCATGGATGGCAGCTTAAGTCATACTCCGGGTTAGACAGATTTGTATTTGCTGGCTAGCGCTAGCTGTTATGGGGACAGCCACTCTAAAATTTTTCACACCAGCTCAAGCAAAGTTATTGCGCGCCCATCTTCCTGCCCTGGGAAGCACAATCCCAGCTGCTGAGTAGACAAACTTGCAATGATACAAGGCTCGGATAATCAAATGTATTTTAATGTGTGTGTCATGGTTTTTCTCTCTTTTTTCTATATATATTTGTTCAAAATACCTAACTTAATAGTGGAGATAGCACAGGTTTTGCTGTACCTTATTTCTATCTGGCATGCCCAGGGATTAGGGTATGCCGGTAACCACAATTTTTAGGTTATCTTGGGGGGGGCAGGAGGAAGAGCCATACGGGACCTACGGGGGGGTGGCATGGGAGCCATCTGGGGTCCATGATGTGGCGTGCTGGTCTGGGGGGGGCCACGAGTCGGGGGGGAGATGGTGGGAGCAGTCTGTCGGGGGGGAGAAGCTGCATGGGGGCTGGCTTGCCAGGGGTGCCAGGAGCCATAGGGGGAGCCGAGATGCTTGCTTTCAGCTGCCGTTTGCGGTCTCCCACGTACGTGCTGCACGCTCATCTGGGGAGCGGCCTGGCACTTAAAGGGCTAGTTTCCTTTTTTTGTTTTTGTTTTTGTTTTGTTTTTGCTTTTCCCTGCGTCAGAAATGTGCCAGTTTCTACAGTTTTCTGGGTGCTTAAGTTCCAGATAGTGCAGGTTTTACTGTAGAATAGTGAAACAAGAAAATGTAGAACTTTAGAGGAGTCAAAAAAGATTAAAATGGTCCCCAGGTTTTGAAATGTACACAATTACTGTGATTTGAATAACCAACCTGGGTCATACGCAGTAGAGGCTGCAAGAGGCTAAGTCTCCCAAATCTCACACTTCTGGGTGCTGCAGTGGTTGATTTGAGACCCCTGGAAAAATCTACTGCTCTGGTCCAGGGGCCGGAGAAGCTCTCGTTCCCCACTGCAGTTCCAGGACCTCAGCAAAGAGTATATCCAGTCTCTGGAACTCAGCAGGAAGGGGGAAGGAGTGAGTAAGAAGAAGGGCTATGTCGGAGGGGCGGAAGTTGGACTGGAGGTTGTACTCATTTGGGGCCATGAAAAGGATGAGAGCAAGCAGAGGCAGAGCCTTGGTGAGAAGAGGTGTGACAGGAAGCTAGTCTCCTAAGGGGAAGTTTCACCTATGGTACCCAATAGTAAATTTGAATATGCACATAAATAACCAGGTAAGTGAGTAATGGATTATTTGTGCACACTGTTTCTGAGACTTTGCATTTTTGAAAATGTAGGCCCCTGTAGTATTTAGGTGGATAAATACAATAAAATCTATATGTGAAGGGGAATTTATTTAATTTATTTCAGATTTGACCAAAAAAGACCCCTATATCTGTAGTACAGTACCCTTCCACTAGCTGCCTGCTTTATGCTAAAACTTTGCCTGATCACCATACCACATAAAATCTACACTACTTATGAAAGTAACAATTACAGATATTGCCAGATTTATATTTTAGAAGTCGTCTTAATGCAAAACCTAGAAATTTCTTTGGGGTGATACTTGGAGCAGGAACTGTGACCTTTCCTTTTAGTTGGGTATTAGCAGTTCACATTGATTTCTCCAAGTTTACTTAACATTTTGGCATGAGTGTCTTGTTCTGAAGCTGTTCTATATGTAATGAAGTGAACAAAAAATTGAAGAAGAAAAAGAAATGAACCATAGACTTCTGACTTTGCTGTTAATTTTTTTCAAGGATTTTGAACTGTGGGATGATGTAGGATTGAACATTCCAAAGCCTCCAGACTTGTTACAACTCTATCGTGACTTCGGAAACCATCAAGTAGCTGCAAGAGATGTTGTAGATGTAGCAGTTGGCATGGAAGAGGATGAGTTAGAAGTTACCACTCCTACACTAGGGAGCGTTGCTGTATTTGGAGCACCACCGTCATTAGAAGTAAGATTGTAGTTAGGATACGTATGTAGGTTTGCTATGTTCTGTCATTAGTTGAGTTTGCTAAATTATTTTTCTTGCTTTTAGCAATGCTTACTAGTGCAAAAATTAGAAGATCAAATTAATGCATTAAATAGTGAGAAATGGTCTTTGATGGAACAAATCCGAAGACTTGAGAGGTATGTATTTTTTATTTTGCAGCATTTTACATAAGAATATATGTAAAATATTAAACAAAAACAAAAAAATCTCATTAGTTCATAGGGATTATCTCTAGAACTGGCAGAATCTTACATTTAATATATAGAATTCCATTTGAACCAGCAGAATATTTCAAATTTATGGCGTTTTAAGGGCTTAAATTGTACTGCATATTAATTTATTTTTGTCTTGTACATAATCACAGAAAATTAAGAGGACATGATAACTTAAATATAACTAGATAAGGAATCATATTTAAATATGCTTAAGTAGTGAAAGTAAAATGAACTTAAATGCTTTTTGCTATTCGTAGTTCAATTGCTTGTTTGCATTTCTCTCTGCTTGGAAAATGATAATGTGTAGGAGTATATTTCATTTCTGTCATCAGTTTCTTTTGGTTTCTAAGTAGTGCAATATTTGTGTTGCAAACACTGCTGAGCGATGTTCATTTTAACAACTATCTCCTTTTGAAATAAAAGAAATTATTAGTCTTGCACTGGCTTTTAAGTATCCATTAAGTTACAAAATAACATTTCTTCAGAGAGGTTGTATTCAAAATGTGATAATCTCTCAGTCATTTTGTCAAAGTGTATACAGTATTTACCATTTCAGCATAGGTGAAAGTACATTATATACTGAACTCTGAAAATTTATTGATAACTAAAAATTTTAAATATTATGCTCCATGCTTGTGCTCACGCTTTGTGTTTGTTGAATTCTTTGAGCTCAGCCCAAAACATAGACTGAATATTTAGAAATTTTAAAGATGAAAGGGTATAGTTACACTTCATTTCCTCTTCATGAAGAGTTGCACTTATACTGCAAAAAAAATAAACAAAAACAAAACATTGGCAGCAATTCTCAGAGCCAGGTCAACTGATCTAAGCTTGTGCTACAGGACTAAAATAGCAGTGTAGATATTTATCAGAGTGTTAGCTATCTTAGTCTGTCTCCGCAAATATGACAAGGAGTCTTGTGGAACCTCATTGTTACTGTAAACATTCACACTCAGCCTGGGCTGCTGGCTCGGAGACATAGCCCCCTTGACAGTGAGATGGATTCCCTAGCCAGAGCAACAATATCTGCGCTGGTATTTTTAACCTTATAGCACAAGCCTGAGTCAGTTGGTCTAGACTCTGAAACTTGGTTTGCTTTTTTTTTCTGCAGTGTGTAGATGTACCCTATGAAAGGAGGATAGCCTGCTAGAGTTTTCACCGATAGATTTCATGTTACATAAGACACATTACTGAGGCTGTAAAAAAGAGTTTTTATGCCACAATATTTTCATGTTTCATTTGCCTGACTCAGAGCTTCTTTTGAAAAGCCGCAAACAATGTAATTTTTTTTTCTTCTTTTAGTAAAATAGACTTCCTCAAGAATGAAAACTTTATGGTTCCAGTGGTTTCTGATTTAGTCCACTCCTCTTTAGACCAAGTGCCTCTCTCGGTTCTGGAGGACAATGGGAGTTACTTAGACATCAAGAGTTCAGACAATGACAATAAAAATGGAGAAACTGAGGAAAGAAGCCTTCCCATATCTACAGAAGCAGATTCACAGACACCTAAAGATGATACACTAAATTCTCTCCCTGGTAATGAGAGAGAGAAATTACCTCCTTGTGCTCCATCAAAAAAAACAGCAATACACTTTGATAAACCTAATAGGTTAGTAATACAAGCATTTCAGTTAAAACTTTTATTAGATTTTTTTCCACGGTAGGGAGATTTTTTTTTTTTCTAAAAGCACAGTGCTATAGAGTTTTTAGTCCTTTTCTTTGCTTCCTAATGCATTTGTTCTTTCCATTTAAGTATAAAAAATGTTTTTCAACAACATTTCAATTGTTTTTCATTTGGGAGAGTGTGTGAGTTCATTGTGTGTGAGAAACCTGTTAAATTACACATTTTCAATTTTAAAACAATCATTTTTTTCTTCTGTCAACTCCTAAATTCAGAATTGTAGAAAGAAAACACCAATATCAAAGGAATGAATGCGGGAAGGAGATGTTACTATTTTTTCCCCTGTTTTCCATCTCTTTATGAAATTATTCTATTCCTCCTCCAGGGAACTGGAGGAATTTGGTATTTAGACACTGTTTAAACAAATGTGTACCAGTATAACTAAAGATGTTAACTGTATAATTACAATTTAAATGTGAGAAATCTATAATTTTACTGTCTTACCCTTTTAGGAAGGATTACCTTAAAAGTCTGGTAACATTAATCTGTTGGAGATTGAGATTTAACACCTCTAGAAGTATACTATTAAAATGCAGCCTTAAAACATTTAGTTTGTGAGATTAATTAAGACTTTGCATTCAGCATGTACACAGACATATTGTGTCAGCTGGTAATGGGTACATTGTGTTTCTAGTAAGTTTTATTTATGACATCTGATATGAAATGATATGCAAAATAGAAACTTGGTGGAATAATGATAATCAGTGACGCCATAATGGGGTACAATATATACATGAATGACAGAGTAGGTTGTGCTGGTCTGAGACTGGCACTGTGTGTGAAAGAAAGTATAGTCAAGTATTGTAATCATTTTAAATTAGTCAAACTGTGCCATAGAGTCTCTAGGGGTAGAAATTCCGTGCTTGAATAAGAGCGTAGTGGTAGGAATATGCTACTGACCAGGGTGAGGGTGGTGATTATGAAATGCTCAGGGACTTTAGAGCAGCTACAAAACTAGAAAACTCAGTAGTAAGTAGCATTGGAATTTCATTTATCCCCATATTGACAAGGTAAATCACCTCAGGACAGAGTGCAGAGATAAAATTTCTACATACTAGATAAAATTTCTAATGACAACCTACTAGAGCAGCTGAAATACAGAAGAGGAGAGCCTATTCTTGAATTAATCGTAAATGGAGCACAAGATCTGGTCTAAGAGGAGAATACAACTGAACGACTCAGTAACAGTGAACACAGTGTGATTAAACATCTTTGTATAGGGTTTGTATAGGAAATGTCAAAGAAACCCAGTAGCATTTAACTTCTGAAAGGGGAGTGACACAAAAGTGAGGCTAGTTAAACACATTTTAAAGGAACAATCTCCAGCGTGAAATGCCTACAAACTGCATGGAAACTTTTTAAAGAGGTTCAAACTATAAGTATACTCCAAATTTAAAAAAAAATAGAGAAAAAGAGGGGGGGAACCCTGGAAAAATGCCACTGTGATAGACAAGAGTAAAAGAAGCTGTTTGAGGCAAGAGCACATCGTTTAAAAATTGGAAGCCAAAGTCTAGTGAGGAAAACAGAATGTAACATAACATCCAGCATGTCAAGTATAAAACTATAATTAAGCAGGCCAAAATAGAATTAGAGCCATTATCAAAAGACACAAACTAATAACAAACCTGTAAATATGTCAGAAGCAAGAAGTGTGCATCGTTTGATAAACAAAGATCCTTGCAGAGAAGCTAAATGAGTTTGCATTGCAGAGAATGTGTGGGAAATGGCTACACCTGAGCTCTTCTTTTTAGCTGACATCTAAGGAACTGTGCCAAATTGAGGTGTTATTAAAGGACATTTTGGAAGGATATGTCCTTAGCTATACAGGCAGTCCCCGGGTTACGTACAAGATAGGGACTGTAGGTTTGTTCTTAAGTTGAATTTGTATGTAAGTCGGAACTGGTACATATTGTAGGGGAAACTCTAGCAAAACATTTCTCCAGAGCTCAGTTTTATTCTCCCACACCTCACTTCCCTCAGTCCTTTATTCTCAAGCTGAGGTGTCTGCTGAGAAAAGCCGCTCCGCGTCTCCCTGGTCTGCTGGAGGGGGGGCACTAGCTTCGCGTCTCCCTGGTCTGCTGGGGGAAAGCAGCTAGTGCGGGGTTGCCTCACCCCGTTTGTAAGTAGGGATCCGATGTAAGTCGGATCCATGTAACCCGGGGACTGCCTGTATATACAACCAGCCTATGTAGTCATACTTCTTGAAATTCTTCTTTAGAGCATGCTCATTATCAGGGCTCAACAAATCCACTTATCTACTCGCCCGTGGCAAGTAGATTTCAGCCGGTCACCTTGTTCACCGGCGACATACGCATGTGCGGTGTGGGTCTGGCGCATGTACAGTGCGGGGCTGGAGAGTGGGTTTTTACCGTGGTCATCAAGCCCTGCTCATTATAACACATGGGTGTAAGGATGGGGAAGTCTACTTGTTCAAAGCCATGATAAAACTGCATGAAAGAAAATCCTAAAATCCTTTATTACAGCATAACTATATATTATAAATGTTTGTGCATGTCTTGCCTAGATGGGGAGATGAAGAGAGCCTGCTTTGGATCATTGCAGTTGGCATAAAACAATTTTGAACGTGGAGGGTAGTTGGAGAAATGCCTTGTATAACAGATTGCAGCAGGGAGTTGGACATGGTTTGAGTTGAATGCATCACTAATATTTACCTCAGTGATGGGGAACTTTTTTTGGGTCGGAGGCTACTTCCCACAGAAAAGTTCATCAGAGGCCACAATCCGCATATTGCCCTTGCATACCAGAGCCTAAGGGGGCCTAGCCCAGTGTGCTCCGGCTCTGCAGTGGGGCATAGCCCTGAGCCTTGGGGGCCAGATGCAGGCAAGCTGGGGGCCCCATCTGGCCCTTGGGCCTGAGGTTCCCCACCCCTGATTCATCTGATGACTCTCTTTAAAAGTTCAATTGTTTGAATTAAACTTAAGAAATTAGGATACTTACATTCTTTTATCCAGTTAAGCTTGACCTCGCAGTAAATGAGATACTTCCTATGTTTGTTGTGTTAGTTATATATTTACTTTTAAGTTCTTGGTTACAATGCCTTCTGAGGTTGGAAAATAAATCTTGAATATTTGTATTTATCAGCCTTCAAGGAGGTTTTGTGTCTCCTTGCATGTATGAGGATAGAGCCAAGCCCTATCGGTCAAAGCCTTCAAGGATTTTACTGGATTTAATAAAATAAATTCCAGAATCTAAATATAGTCCACCAATTGTGATAGAATGTATGATGTTTACCAAGAGCTTGCTTTCCAAGTTCTGTTAATTAGGGGAAGTGGGAATAGAATATTCATCTTAATTTAAATTTAAAAAAAAGGGGGGGGGAATCTGTATCATAACATTTTCAGAAATTTCTAAAGCAACCTAGATAGGAGATGATGCTTAAAGAAAATATTTACAAACTTGGAGCAACTAGGCTTTAAAATCTAAAATCTCTATACCTGAAAATGTCTTTATGTCCACAGAATAAAGACAAAAAAGTTAGTTGAGTTAAATCAAGGTAATCGCATAGCTCAACACTTCCCATCTTCTATATATTTTCTTTTACTGTTTTAGAATATCCCCCCATATGTAAAACATTTTTTGAAATGTAATTGCCAATGTGTTATGGGTATCTAAATATTTTCTGTACTCTGGCGCTGTCAACAAAGAATGGTTGTCAATCCTTACCTTAAACCATGAGAAGTCCTGTGGCACCTTATAGATTAACAGATTGATTGGAGCATAAGCTTTCATGGGCAAAGACCCACTTCATCAGATGCATGTAGTGGAAATTCCAGAGGCAGGTATAAAACATACAGGCACATGAAAATAAAGGAGTATTAATCAAAAGGAAGGCTGGAGATAACGAGGTCAATTCAGTCAGGGAGGATGTTGCCCACTTCTAGCAACTGATGTGGAGGTGTGAACACCAACAGAGGAGAAACTGCTTTTGTAATTGGCTAGCCATTCACAGTCTTTGTTGAATCCTAAATTGATAGTGTCAAATTTTCAAATGAATTGTAGCTCTGCAGTTTCTCTTTGAAGTCTGTATTTGAAGTTTTTTTGTTGTTGTTTCAGAATGGATACTTTTACCCCTGCTATTGTGTGTTCAGGGAGATTGAAGTGTTCTCCTACAGATTTTTGTGTGTTACCATTCCTTATATCTGATGTGTGTCCGTTTATTCTTTTATGTAGGGAGTGTCCAGTTTGGCCAAAGTATATGACAGAGGGGCGTTGTTGGCACATGATGGCGTATATTATATTGATAGATGTGCAGGTGAATGAGCCCATGATGGTGTGGCTGAAGTGGTTAGGTCCTGTGATGGTGTCACTGGTGTAGATATGTGGCCAGAGTTGGCACCAAGGTTTGTTGCAGGAATTGGTTCCTGAGTTAGTTACTATGGTGTGGTGTATAGTTAGTTGCTGGTAAGAATTCAGGTTGGCAGGCTGTCTGTAGGCAAGGACCGGCCTGCCTCCTAAGGACTGTGAGAGTGAGGGATCATTGTCCAGGATGGGTTGTAAATCACTGATGATGCATTGGAGATATTTTAGCTGGGGACTATCAGTGATGCTTAGTGGTAGTCTGTTTTTTTTTCTTTGTTAAGCCTGTCTTGTAGCAGGTGACTTCTGGGTACATGTCTGGCTCTGTCAGTCTGTTTCCTCACTTCCTCAGGTGGGTATTATAGTTTTAAGAATGCTTGGTGAACATCTTGTAGGTGTTAGTCTCTGTCTGAGGGGTTGGAGCAAATGCAGTTGTGCCTTAGTGCTTGGCTGTAGACAATGGATCGTGTGGTGTGTCCGGGATGGAAGCTGGAGGCATGAAGGTAAGCATAACTGTCAGTAGATTTGCAGTATAGGGTGGTATTTTTGAGACCATCACTTATTCTCACTGTAGTGTTCAGGAAGTGGATCTCTTGTGTAGACTGGTCCAGGCTGAGGTTGATCTTGGGGCGGAAACTGTTGAAATCACAGTGGAATTCTTCCAGAGCCTCATTGCCATGTGTCCAGATGATGAAGATGTTATCAATGTAGCATAAGTAGAGGAGGAGCACTAGTGGACGAGAGCTGAGGAAGCGTTGTTCCAGGTCAGCCATAAAAATGTTGGCATATTGTGAGGCCATGTGGGTGCCCATATCCGTGCCACTGGTTTGAAGGTATAAATTGTCCCCAAATCTGAAATAGTTGTGGGTGAGGATAAATCTGGTGGCCGAGCTCTCTGTTGTGCTGTGGCATCGTCAGGGATGCTCTTCCTGACAGCTTATATTCCATCTACATGTGGGATGTTGGTGTAGAACCCCTCTACATCCATGATGGCTAGGATGATGTTTTCTGGAAGATCACTAATGCATTATAGTTTTCTCAGGAAATTAGTGGTGGCTCGGCGATAGCGGGGAGTGCTGGTGGCGTAGGGTCTGAGTAGACAACCCACTTATCCAGAAAGTCCTGCAGTGAGAGTGCCAGTGCCCTGGATGATGGGACATCCAGGATTTCCAGGTTTATGGATCTTGGGTAGTAGATAGACATACGCCTAAAGTCCTGACCAGAGTTATTCTATGTGGATTTGTTCCTGTGCTTTCGTAGGGAGTGTCTTGATGGTGTAGTTTCTTTGTGTACTTCTCAGTGGGATCTGAGGATAGTGGCCTATAGAGCGTGGTATTGGAGAGTTGTCTGAAAGCCTCCTTTTGATACTGACCTATTCATGATGCCAACTGCACCTCCATTATCAGCCTCTTAATGTCAGAGTTGTTTCTGAGGCTGTGGATGGCATTGCATTCTGCACAGCTGAGGGTTATGGGGCTACTTTTCCACAATTTCTGCCTGTGCACATCGACGGAAGCATTCTATGTATAGGGCTAGTCTGCCATTTTGACCATCAGGAGGAGTCCATGCAGAATTATTGTTCTTGTACTGTTGGTCAGAGGGTATCTGTGTGTCCTTACCTTGTATTAAGTATTCTAATACTGTCTCTTAAAGAATGTGGCTATTTGGCTGGTTGAGTGTAGCTAGTTTTTAAAGTATAAAGCTCTGCTTTCTAGGTTAATGATTTCTCAAAAGGTGTTCATAATTCTCATAGCAGTCCTAATGGATGGTGGTATCTACTTGCCATTTTCTTGATGAGAGACTGATCAGAGAAAGTTCAGATGAGCAAGTCAAGAACTCCCCTTATTTTTTAGTTTCATTGATTCATAATTTCAAACGCTGCCAAAAAGGCCTTGGCTCTTAGATCTAGATATCATAATTTCATTCACGCACTTGTTTAATGAGAAATGTCCTGACCGAAAGTTTAAGCCTGTTTCCTATTCTCGTAGGATATCTCTTATGACTGACTAAGATTACTGGAAAAAAGATTGAAAGCTTGTCCAGTATCAAGAAAAGTTATATTGAAGAGACTTATTGCAGGATATGTATTGTATTGAAATATCTGTGCAAGATAAGTCTTACTTCAGGATTTTAAGATCCTGGCATTTTTCTTCAGGATAATTTCTCTTAAGCAAACTCAGGAAGTACAAGTTTCAGCAAGATCAGGAGTGATGTAAGTGTGGCAGGTTTTCTTTTGTCTTTAGCTCCATAGCAGAAAATCTGTAAAGCAACTTCTCTAAACCCAGCACCAACACCCATGCCAGATGCTAAACTGTATACAACAAACCAAGTATACAGACATGCTCGGTGCTGCTTGTTGTCTGAGGATGCTTTCCCAACTGGGATAATTTCTATTGCAGATGAATTTTCTTAAGTTTGGAGAGTTATCCACCAAACAGTTTTCCTAAGAAAAGGTAATCCTCTTAACTAATAAATTGAACACACAATTCAAGACATGGCTCAAACTGAATGTAGGGGTGAGCAGTGAGAATAGATTAGGATCTAGAAAATATAAAATCTTTTTGTTTGTTTGGTCTATCCAGTTGAAAAGCTCTTGGGTAGGCGTCAGTTATTTGCAAAAATGATAAATCTGAGTACTGATGCCTTGCAGATGAACTTTATCTTGCTTGCATTACTCTGCCAGGTAGCTACTAGCCACTGAAACGCTATAGACTTCCTACAAAAAAAAAATCTTGATGGCAACAACTTAATCCAGTGTTGATACACAAGTTACACCTGCAGTGCGTTAGGCTGAAAACAGAACTACAGTAGTGTACTTAGCCTTAGAGTATAGAAATGTTGATATTAGAGGTGCTTTTCCTTCCAGTATTATCAAATATTGTTGTCTTCAGGATTATTGGACAAATGTGTTTAGTACATTTACCAGATTTCTGTTCTCTGAAATTGGTATCTATCAATTCTAAGTTTTTACACACAAAGGAATATTTTCTTTGTCTGTTTGTGATGTATCGTATCCTATCATACTCTTGGGGAAGGTATTCATCTTATGTTCTTCCCTTTAAAAGTCACTTTTAGCACAGAATTAGAAGGAAATATACAGCCTTGGAAATTCTGGCTGGTTTTTGCAGATGGCTGGAGCTTAGTGCGAAGGCTTGTAATTGACTTCTCTGGTGTTGCTATCATTAGTACTATGAGATGGAAAATGTCTCTGCGGCTCATTAGATGGGAATATGTCCAAGAAAATAAATTGAGGCAGAAATAGTGCTTTTCCCTTGTCAGTTGGCAAAGATTGTATTTTTTTCCCCTAGTGCTGCTGGTGCTAACACAGCTTTGAAACGTTTTAATTCAAAAAATAACATTTTTCATTCAATCCAAAATGGTAGTTTAACTTGAAGAAAAACGAAGTCTTTCCTGGCTTTTAAAATGTAGATCAGATATGACTTCAAGTTAAAGTTGTCCATATATAACACAGAAAACATGCAGTTCAGATGTCCCTATATGTGACTAAAACTGAATAGGTAAATAGGATTCTATCAGGGTCAACTCTGATCTTTTCTTTTCTACTGACACTTATTTCAGGAAGTTGTCACCAGCTTTCCATCAAGCACTATTATCTTTCTGTCGGATGTCAGCAGAGAGTCGTTTGGGATCAGAGGTATATTTCCCTTGTAAAAGGGGCATGCTGTTTGTATCTTTTCACTGACTTCCATTAACCAAGCAATAGCTCTTGTTTTTAACAAAACATCATATACATATAGATTGTATAACAATCCTTTCCACAAGTATTAAGAAACAAGGAATATGACGTGATAAGATTTAAATGATAAATTCTCAATTTTGAGGTTTATTTATTCTGTCACGTCACTAGTGTAGTTCTTGGAAAGTTTAGTCTCCGCTTCCGAAAAATATTTTAATACGAGGTTACATTTCAGTCCCTATGTCTCATAAAAATAATTGTGTTTTTAGGTGTCTCGGATTGCAGATAGTGAAAAAAGTGTCATGTTAATGCTGGGACGTTGCCTGCCGCATATTGTTCCTAATGTGCTGCTTGCAAAACGAGAGGTGAGGAACCCAATAATATTTTCTATTTATTATTTTCACCATGTTGCCATTTTGTTTTAAAGTTTGTGTTTGTATTTTTGGAAGTCTGTTACTTGCAATCATATTCTTACTTTTGTGCATGCATCTCTGCTCGTAGAGAATGGTTTTACACCTCTGTCAGGTGAGTTCAGTAAGATTGCATGGTCTATCATATTTCTTTCTGTGCTTAAGACATCCATAGCATTCTGCAAGACTTAACTGTTACTGTAGGTCCTTTGTCACTAACTTGATGTTTTATATTAAATGGGTCTATTATTGAGTATTTTTTAAAGCAGTGGTGATTCAAATCTACTGATACTGAAGTAGAGAATTACTGTCAAAAGTTAGCAAGAGTTAATTCTAGTTCATTTGGAGTAGTAAATACTTTAATAGTATGAACATTTCAATTCATTCAGTGATTTAACTTCTGGTGGAAGTAAGTACTGTTGACTTTTTTTCCAATATAGACTTTTCACAAAGTCTATTAAAATAGTCTTTCCTATGCTGTTCAAATTTGTAATAATAATTTAAAATTAAATTAAGAAATCATATTAATCTGGACTATAAATGGATTTGTGGGTACTGCATAATTATGGATACTATTATGAATTCAAATATAGTAAAGGAAGATAGACTATTGACTTAGATGTTTTCACTAACATTTTAAGTGTTACACATAATCAGAAGTCCATAACGACAAAAAATGTCAAGCAATAGATGATCAGTTTGACGTTTTAAACTTAGATGTAATGTTTGGTCTTTTCTAAAATATGAGAGGGAATGTTCACTATTCCAAGAATTTTCCGTTTTAGTCCTCATCTATAGGACCTACAGTCTGGTAGGTTTATAGTAATGGACTTGGCTTAAACCCATAAAAGGCTTTGTGAGAAATCCTTATGTCAAGAAATTTCTACTGATCCTTGAATACATACATGTCTGTGAATTGAGTAGTTGTCAGTGACTGATATAGTGTAATACCATATCATTTGAAAATTTCAGAAAAATTATATCTGGAAAGTCTTCATTGAATATTCTGTGTAATTATGTTTCTCTTAAAAAAACAATTGCAAAATAATTATGAGGAATGTGCAGGATCAGTGCTTAATTTCTTATATTTGCAGTTCTGCTTGGCAAGATGATACTCCAGCTTCTTTTCACAGCTTGTAGCATAAGCAATGTAATGTATTAATATTTTTCTAACCTGTTTCACCTATTTCCTGCCTGTTTTATTCTTGCAAAATCTGAAAGAATAAATGATTAAATGTATTCTTGCATACTTTTTTTTACTTCAGAGTGCTACTGTTTCAGTATAGTTGAAGACTTGACAAGAATACTAATTGCATGGAGAGCTTATTCTATATATTTCATTAAAATTTCACTGTAATAGCCATTAAGATAACAATTTCTTCCATGTAGTATTTTGAGATAGAATGTAGAGGAAAGATTAATATAGATTAACATAATCAGTTCTATGAATGTCGCTGTTACGGTGAGAGGCCCTAAAGGGAATCCAAGTCCTATAGTGCCAGACCAGGGGTGAGGAACATATTTTTTCAATGGGGGGGGCCACTGATCCACAGAAAAAATGATCTGGGGCCACACACTAGTGAGATTCCCAGCCAGTGGAAGCTATAAGGAGAAAAGCCTGCAGCCAAGTTCTTCCCTGCACTGGCATTCCCTCAGTTAGGGGGAGGAGAATGGCAGAACACAGACCTGCTTCCTCTCCTCCACCCTGCACCAGGTAGAGCCTGCCTTGCAGGGGCTTTAGTGCCGGTTATCCGCTTCTCCATCTTTCCCCCCTCTGCAGGAGCAGAGAGCCCCAAGCCTTGTGGGCCAAATCAAGGGAAGCCAGGAGCTGGAGCTGGCCTGTGGGCCTTAGGTTTCCTATCCCTGTGCTAGGCACTGTGTAAGCAAAGGTAAATCTATCCCCGACCAAAAAAGTTGATCAAAAAAATGTACAAATAAAACTTATGAATGTTTGTCTGGAAGAAAACAAAGTCCTCACTCTGCGTTTGTAAGCAACAGGTCGGAGACTTGTTTTTTGCTCAATTGCAAAGGAAGACTGTGGTCAGATGGGGGGTCCCCCTTCCTAAGCAGATCTTAAAGTACAAGCAGTAAAAAGGGCAATATATATACCTTCCCATTACATACAACAATGGCTAGAAATTATCTGTCTGCCCACACTATTCCCTTGAGATGCTAGCTTATCTCAAGGTTCCTGTTGGAGTCAGTTTTCTATCTTTATCTTTTAGGGCGAAGCGAAGACATCATCTCTTGCAATTCTCGCTCTCGCGTTGCAAGGCCTCAGGGTTAGCCTGAGTCTTGCACTGTTGATAACAAATAAGGGAGATGGCTGTACACAAATTCCCTTTTTCCTTTCCCTGCTTCCACACTTGACAATGCGTTTGAAATAACCAATCCATATTTAAAATGTACAGTAATATGAATTCTGGCATTATTAATGTCTTATGATTACTGGTATCAACTAAACGCCCAAAATACCTAATCAACAGGGCTCGACAAATATCCTCGCCCGTGGCAAATAGATTTTACCAGCTAGCGACTGCAGGGGCTGGCTGTCCCAGTGGGCCATTGTGACAGGCTGGCCGAAGCCTGCACTACGGGCAGCGCAGCCCCATCCAATCTGCCGACTGGGTGGAGGAGTGGAGCGCCGCCGGAGAGGGGGAAGTGTGGCAATTCTCGGTGCTGGGCTGCCTGCGTGCAGCTCCGGCGCGAGGAGGCGGGATGCGAGCCAGAGGGCGGGACACCGGCAAACACCAGGATGCTGGCGTGACGTGACATCGTGACATCATGGCTGGCGACAGCTGGGTTAAAAAAGGCTCCGGCAGCCCTGCAAACTGGAAGGCAGAAGCCAGGGAGGGGAGAAAAATAGGGGGAAGGGGCTTGTGCTAAGAGGAGGTCCGGAGGGGGGCAGGTCAGGAGGAGAAAGGAGAAGGCACCAATGGACGAGTGCAGGAGGGACAAATGCCAGGGGGCCAAGTGGAGACTAAGGAAAAGGGCAGGAGGGGAGGTGTCAGTGAGAGGGAGGGGGGGACAGGGTGATGCTAGGAGAGGAGAGGGTAAGGGCATTGAAGCTAGAGGGGAGAGGTGCTGGGAGAAGGCTTGAAAGAAGGGGTGGGCATGAGGAAGGAGGGGATGTGTGAGGGCACAGAGGCCTGAGGGGAACAGGGGCAGAGGGTGGTGAGGGGGTGGGCATCAGGGGGCAGGAACAGTGAGGGAAGGGGGAGGCACCAGGAGGGTGCAAGTGCCAGGGGATTCTGGGTGTGAAGCAGAAGGGTGGGGGAGGGACCAGAGGAGAGAGGCAGGGCAAGTGTGTAGAGGGAGGTGTTAGGAGAGGGGATGAGGAAGGGGGGCTCACATGATCAGAGTGGGGCTACTGGAGGAGTGGGCACAGGGGGGAGAGAAGGGCTGGTGGATGGGGGCAGGTCTCAGGAAGGCTGAGGGCAGTGAGAAGGGCAGGAGTCAGGAAAGCAGAAAAGGATGAGGGGTTGGGGGGCAGCAGGCACCAGGGGAGCTGATGGAGCAAGAGGAGGAGACATGGCAGCAGAGGGAAAAGGTAGAGGTTTATAAGATACTTATTAATAACTTGGGTGCCACAGTGGCACATCCAAACAAGACACATGAACTCAATACTGGTGCACAACACAATTAATTCTGCTCATGGGAGGAAACTCTTAGAGGGACCACTTCCCCCATCCTCTCTGCCCCCGAGTTAATGTCACACACATTGGGTTAATGCAATTGCAGGATAGTTGCATGAGGAGGTTTGGTGGGGGCCAAACTAATCACTATTGGTAGGAGGATGGTGGGAAAAGTCCTTAGAGGGGCATCACATGAAACCTTTTACTTCTGGTCTTGTGTCCATCTTGCCCCGAGAGTGTTACCTCCAGAGGCATGGCTAATGGGAGTCGGGGAGTGTGGCTAACGGGGGTCAGGGACATGGTTAACAGGGGTCAGAGGTGTGGCTAATGGGGATCAAAGAGTACATTTTAAAAAACTTTGAGTGCACACCCTAATGAAATGTTGTCAGCCAACGGTCAGGGCAGTGAGTCCCTTAAGACCGGCTGAAGTTCTTTTAAATTGTGCTTGGTTCTGTTACAGCAACTGAAGGAGTCAGGTTAAAGCTTAAACAGTTACTATTTATTGTTACAGGGTAAACTTAGTTGTTAAATGCTACTACTGTGTTACAGATAACACAGACACTACAAAGGACAGGACAGAAATTACACTAATAAGTCACTTACAGGTACCATGAAACCCTTTGGTTCTCTGAGCTCTTATTAAATGCATGCAAAATAGACACATAGCAGGTATATATTCTCACCCCTGCGTTCCAGACTTGGCGTGGCCAGCATCTTTCTCTCAATCCCTCGGGAAGAAGTAGGGCGAGGTTGGGCGTCCCACAGACCTCGGGAGACAATCAATACCTGCCAGCAGGTATAGATGATTGGAGCTCAAATAGGGTGGGCTGCTGAACCTCTTTTATACCCCTTGGGTCATGTAGGCTTCTTCCTGGTTTCAAGTGGCCAATTAGGAAAAATGGCTTTGAATGCCAAGTTTCCCACGAAGGGTGCAAAGCATAATTTACACCTGGGAAAATGCAGACAATTGGGCACCTCTGGTATGTGATGGGCGAAGATTCCTCTCCTGGGACAGTGCAGGCATGTCAATTACTGGTACTAGCCATCAGGGCGACGGGAGGCCCCGGGTCATCAGCTAGCCCATTTACTGTCTGGTTTCTGTTTATGGTAGAGTCAGGGACAGGCACCACACCTGTGTTCCCAGGGCATCAAAGGCTGACTGCCTTTCTGGGGGGGGGGAACAAGATGGGGTTCGTGGAAAAACAAGATGGGGTTTTGTGTCTGGCTACAAATGTGCTGAGCATGCCTATGAAAATATTGTTGTAACTTTCATTGAAGTTTTTGAGACTGCGTCAAAACGTCAAAGAATGACAAACAACGATAACCATGGCCATGATAACTGACGTAAACAAACATGCTGTCCCGGTCGTCCCACTCTCCGGTGGTGCACGCCTGCGCAGTTGCGGGGGGTGGCCGGTCCCTTTTTTGTCTGGCAAGTAGGGTTTTGCATAATTTGTCGAGCCCTGCTAATTAGAATTAGTTCTTTATTCTGTTTTTGCAAAAACTGAGTTCTTGTTGGCTAATTTGGCTATCTTTAGGTATGCATTAGGTAAAACTTTAGAAGTCATTTCCAGGTTACCTAAGCAGTCCACTTAAATTTGTTGTGGTAACATGAAGTCTTGATTTTTATTCCTTCCTCTTGGGTTGAGAGGTTAACAATAATTGATTTCTGGGCAATCAGTTAGTATTACCTAATAGTTGAGATGTGAAGTAATGTTTATAGTGTCAGAAAATTATCTGTGCTACTTTGGTGGCAGTTATTTAGGCTATTGTGACAAATATCAATCGGAGGGAGAAATTAAGAGAGTCTTGAGCATTGTGTTGATCTCTTTTTTTTTTAGATGGTATCAACTAAAGAATAAAAATAGATGTTTAAAAACAGAAAATACTTGAATGCTATTCAAATGCATGAATCTTTCATGTATCCAAATTACTATTCATATTTTATTTCTACTTTGGATTTTCAGAAGTTTCAAATACAGGTAATGGTTTGAAAATACACTGGTCTTGCATTGCATTTCAATACAAAGTATTGGTAGCCAATTGCTGATCAGGCTGAAATGTATCCTTCTGAAAGGACTTCTGAACATTCATAGAGCCTGCCACATGGCATTCCTTGCAGGACGGGACCTAAAATAATCAGTTAGGAGATCCTTCTTGGATTGGCACTCTTCATTATAATGAAACATTTAAGATACAAATAGCATGCCTAGCAGCTGTCCCACTCTGTTGATATTTGGCTATAAATAATATCAAAAAATGAGATTTCTTTGACTAAACCATAGCTAGGAAAGAACTATAACTCTAAACATTTGACTAAGAAAGCATTATACAGATTTATTCAAACCTCAATTTTTTTCTCACTACTTACAAGAAATAAATATCAATAAATCCTTGTGTTTGAACTGTGGCACTGATCCTGACATTGTGTGTATGCATTCCTACTGACTGTAGTGGGAGTTCTGAAAGAGCTCTGACAGGAGAAAGTTTTCTGGCAATAGCATCAGGATTTAACTGTTCTTCTTAATTGAAAATGAATAAACTGTACATGAGCCTTCATATCTTTAAATTAGCACTGTTTTAGAATCTGTAAAGTTAATTTGAAAGATTTTTCTGTGTACATAATATTTTTACAGAATGGAGGAAGTACAGCTTTCAAAGAAAACAGAAGACTCATCACTGACTCTTTTTTGCCCTTGTCTATTTTAAAAGCAAACATTTTAAATGCAAATGACCATGCATAAATGTTGTAAATTATTTTCTTCAAACCAAGGTTCCTATGTAATCCACAGAGGACAGCAAAACCAGCTATACAGGTACTCTAGGCAATGAAGATTAATTGAATCTTCTCACATTTTCTTATAGCGTGTTGCTGTCTTATGTGAAGTTAAGATTTCTGAAGAATTCAACTTGAGTGTTGCTAATTATTTTCTCTTTCTGGTATTGGTTGAGAAGAAAGGCAGTGCTCAGATCTTACACAACAGCCAATGTAGAAATCATTCCAGTATTATCTAGGAAAAGAAAGCAAAAATACATTATGTATTTAAACATGTATTTGTATGAAGATGTGGAACAGTAATAGGTAACCTGCATCAGGGGAATCTGACATGTTAATGACTTTGACTGTCTGCAGGTACCATCCCCTGCAGGTCCTAGAGCTTTTAGTTGTCTGTTCCCAGCCAAAGGGAGCTGCAAGGCGTGATGCCTGCAGACAATTAATATTTGCAAAATGTCACATGGTCTGCAGTCTTATTACCCTGATGGGTCAGATGTGACCTATGGACTGCAGGTTGCCCACTAAAAATGTAGGAGGCTGCTATTTATCAATGTGTTGAGACACTTTTTCATGATCAGCCCTTTTCAGTCCCTTAATTCTGAAAATAAAACTCATATGGGATTAAATCTTTTGATATATTTTCAACTGAGTGTTTTAGAAGTCTGATATAATATTGGCTTTGCTAGAAAACTTTACAAACGTGATATAAATATCTAAGCAACTAAATAAGTGGCTAGATTATCAGAGATAATGCGCTAACCTGACAATTTGGCTACTTACTTGGTTTCATAAATGTAGCTGTGGGTGCTTAACTTCAGGTTCCCAAGTATGAAATCAAAATTTTGGAGTAGTTTTAAATAACAAAATAGTCAAGTGTATGCAGCTCATGTTTTTAATCAAGTGCCTAGATGCAGACTTCTAATTGTATATACTTGGAAATATTTTAAGTATCAATAGATGTATTTGTTTCAGTGTAGGACAGGGCTGTCAAAACTCTCAGCCTGTAGACTGACACTTCTCTGCTTAATGTGCTAGCCTCCCCATCCCTTAATATTACCCTGCAAATATAATTCTTAGAAAAAATAATGTTGAAGTATGAAGCACCTCAGTTCATTTCAATGTCATGTTAATCTGAAGCTTGTTCATTTTATGGGGTTATATCTTCTTTTTTAACTGTGTATAATTATAAATAAATGAGCGAAAATGAATTTTGCTTGGTTATCACAGCTGTATGCAAAAAACTCACTTAAAGCATATAAATAAATGGTCATAAGTATCCTGTCTCTGTTTTTCTCCCACTGATTCCTATGTGCAAACTTCGTAGTGGCATCCATGACAGACTTCATGTGGATTATTGGACCGTGTTACCAGCCCATGAACCATAATAGGACTATAATTTTGTCTTCTCAATAAAATGAATATGAAGTGTGTCCCTTCCACCCCATGTTGAATGTGTGATTAAATTGTGGCATTCATCTACAAAACTATGATCTTGGTCTGGATATACAAATATATGTGAAAAGCCATGAGGCTTTTAGTATTGTTATAACTGAAGTTATTTCAGTTATAATAAAGCAGTTGATATATTTCCTTTACCCCATTTTTTTGACAGATTTAGCGAAAAAGTTGCACACATCCTCTTTTGAGAATATACACAAGTGGAGAAATATTTAAAAATACGGTTTCCATATTTAATGTCATGACTTAATCACGTTGCATTTAAAATATATTATGGCAAAGTTAAAAATATCCAATCTAGTACTGACTCTTTGAATGAGTTACATGACTTCCTGTGTTCCTCCCAGAATTAACATTTCTAAATGTTAACTCACTCCAGTATTCAAAGTGCTAAGTATTTGTTGATCCTTCATTTATTAATTTTTGAGCCACCTTGATAAAGGAAGAAATATTTTTTCTTTGATTTTTGGACATTGTTTCCAAAAGATTAAACACACTAAGGAACAAAGAAGATCGATTTAAGTATATTTTTTGAACTAACACTGTGGTGTGTGGTTCATTTGCACGTTATGGACAAACATTACACAAACAAAGCTAGAAAATTTGATACTTCTATCACAAGCCATCAATTTAACAGTTTAGAAAACTAAATTTCTTCTGTCAGTTGAGACTTCAAAAAAAAAAACTTGACTTTGCACAGAAACTATCTGAAGTTAAACATTGAATATAAGGTTCAGGCAAGGTCAGTTGTGGGTGGGAATATAGCATTGATGTTACCTAGTTTAGTTTTATCATAATGTGTCTTTGGATCAGCTCGTGTATAAATTATTCCACAGCAAAAACACACCTTTTCTCAGCATTGAAGACCATGCCTCTGATACGTGATGTTACATTTCTGGTCTCATTGATCGTGTTACAAGTGTTGGGAGTCATGCAGTGACAGTTGGCTCAGCAATCTAAAAGGAGAAGTGTCATCTCTGAAAACCACTTCTTCTGGTAATGTTGACTGGCATCAATAAAAGTTGAATCCAGTCCTCTTCAGCTAGGGATAAGTTCTTTCTTTCTGTACTGTAAAGGCTGAATAGGGGCCTTGAGGGCCCGAAGTATAGAGCAGATGAAGAAAGTAGGAAAAACCTTGGAAAAGTCACAATTTTCTCATTGTCTTTTCAGCACAAGTGATATTCCTTCTTGAGGAAGGCAAATGATTATTTTTTAAAACACTGGAAATCCCTCTCCTTGACTGCTAGATACTAGATATAGTGCCAGAAGACTTTCTCTAATGTTTCTTATTTTTGTTAGAATCCCAGGAACTTGGCTTTGTGTTTTCCCTGCTTGGAAAATGTAAAATTTTCTACTGTGCCATTGTTGCAAATCAAGTCATAGATGTTTGAGGTTTTTTTTTTAATAAATAACTATTCAAAGCAGTAGAGCTACTAACAGAAGTTTCTGCCTGTAGGATAACCACTCCTGTACAGTTGTTTTCTCACTTCTAATTGACGTGGAGAAGGATCAGCCATTTCTTAAGACTTGAAAAGGCTAAATGAAGTCTGTCTTATCCACATGCAGCAACTGTTGAACTACTCCATTCCCCACAGGAAATCTCCTCTTACCTCCACTTGTACCTTTTCACTTGTCTTCCTCCCATTAATTATATGGGAAAACACAGTAGGCCACAATTACCCAAGAAGATTTCTCACTGTTTCTCCGCTCCCCTTCATAGAAGGAAGTATAGAAGCAATGATGCGGAGAACAATTCATTCTCCCATAGTGTGCACGAAAGAATGTGACCAATGGGCAAGGATACACAACTAATTCCATCTACTATAATAACCAGCTTTCAGCAAGGTAAAGAATTAACCCCATTCCAGTGGTTTTAGATTCCTTATCAGTCTTCTATACTAGAGTAAGCTAATATCTAGATGTGTATTGATTGTTTTATCCTGTGATACCCATTCGATTTGAAAAGGTTCATTTTTATCAAATTTTTGTTTTAAAGAAAATGTAAAAGCTCCTCCAAGTTGAGATTTCTCAAATAGTAGTTGTCAGGTTGTTTACTGAGAGAGTTTCCCCCCAGCATTTAGGTCAGCCAGAAGGGTCTTCACAGATCTTCATGTATCCAGAAAAACTTAAAAAACAATGAATAATCTTGCAGCATCTTAGAGACTAACAAAAAATGTACATGGTATCAACATGATACTGACTTAAATGGGGCCTGCGTGTTGGGCACAACCCACTTCTTCAGATGTATTTAGTTTAAGGGGTCCAGTTGACAAATAAATAGCAAAGAGAGGGAATGGGGGGGAAAGAAGGAAAAAGAAGGGGAAAAAAGAGCAGAGAAATTGTCAATTGGTATCCATGCTAAATGAAGCTGATAAGAGCACTTAGTGGGTACTAAGTACCCTTTGTTTGGTTTTGTGTGTCATTTATTGTGTCATTCCATACATGTGGAATGTAGTGGGTCATCCAGCCAATGTCTTTGTTTAGACTTCTGTTGTAGGTATCAAACTTGTAAATGAAATTAAGTTCTGTAGCTTCCCTGTCAAGATGGCTTTTCAAATCGGTTTTGAAATAATATGATGACTTTGAGATCGATAAATGAGTGCCCGGGCACGTTAAAATGTTATAAATGCTATAAAAAGTGCCTGTTCACATAGTCATCAGAAAAAAAAAGGAAATAGTAAACTGGCCATGCCTCTGTTATTTATACCCACACCTCTTTGGATTTTGCAAGAGTAGATGAGGCATCCATGCTCCTTCTACCCTTATGTATAATAACCTGTCTGCACTAGAAGTGTTTGGTGATGAAAGTGCTGCCAACATTCAGAAGTCGACAAAACCGAAAACTTATCAAACATTGTTTTGCTGTTTGTCAATAGGGGAGCTAACAATATGGGTAGGCATCTCATAGTGTCTGGCATCACCTTCAGCCGCTAAGCACTGTGGGAATGTGCAATGTAGGGTCAGTCATCTTGGGAATGTGAAAAAGCCATCTTTAGCTTTCTAGCCCTCCCTAGGCTTCCAGCTTACTTTCGTGCCACTTGAATGACAGTCCTTACTGCAAGCTCCAGCATCTGCTGTGAGAAATCATGAATCCTAGAATTCTCTCCCATGTTGTGTTCTAAGTACATTGAACACCACACATCGCAGCAGAGTTACGTATGCAATTAATAGCAGAGGATACAGACTCGGATGTGGACGACAACGTGAGTGATAGGGACAGCACCAAATTGGTATTCCATTGAGCTGTCTAAGAGCTGCTGTGCACAATGAACTAGGAAAACCAGCACAGAGTGCTGGGATTGCATTGTCATGCAGGTGTAGGATTCAGATCAGTGGGTACAGAACCTTCGATGTGTAAAGCAACCTTCCTGGAGCTGTGTGCTGAGCTGGCCTCTGAACTGCTGTGCAAGGAAACACAAATGAGAGCTCCTCTCTTGATAGAAAATTGTATTTCCACTGCATCATAAAAGCTGGCGACTCCTAATTGCTATAGTTCAGCTGCAAAATCAGTTTGGAGTGGAGAAGCCTACCATTGGAGCCGTACTTACGTAAGTGTACAGGCCAATAAATCGCATTTTGCTGTGTAGGATTGTGACTCTGGGCAATATGGATGATGTAGTGGCTGGCTTTGCTGAAAAGGGCTTTCCAAACTGTGTTGGGGAAATCAATGGAATACATTCCCATTGTAGCGCCACTCCACCTTGCATCAGACTACATCATTTGGAAGGAGTGCTTCTCCATGGTGCTTCAGGCTCTTTTTGGATCACCATGAACATTTCGGACAAATGCAGAGTGGTCTGGAAAGGTGTGTGAGATGCCCGCATCTTCAGGAACAATGGCCTGCACAGAAAGCTGCATGCTGGGACTTGCTTTCCAAACCAGAAAATTACAGGGGGGACGATGAAAATACCCATAGTGATACATGGTTTACCCATTACATGCCTGGCTATTGAAGCCTTATTTGGGTCGCCTGGACAGCAGTAAGGAATGGTTCGATGATAATCTAAGCCAATACTGCGTGGTTTTTTAATGTGACTTTAGCAGGGAGACTTTTGAAAGGGAGATGGAGCTATCTCTATGGCAGGCTGGACCTTGTCAGGGATCATATTCTTAGGTGGGGATGGTTACATAACTTGTGTGTATGGGCGAGATGTTGGTCCATGTCTGTAACAATGAGACACCGTGCCTGGATGCAACAATGAGACAGTGCCTGGATGCGTAGTTTGAACATTCAGATACTCAAGCTGTCCGAGGAGCTCACAAAGTGGCCATCGATATCAAGGAGGCTCTGAGGAACCACTTTGACACTTTGACTGGCCTGATTTAGCCGCTGCTGAAACTGACCAGCGCTGACTACAGGAAGCCCGAGGCAGAGTTGCTCTGCCCCGGGCTTCCTGGAATCAGCTGCTGATCAGTTTCAGCAGCAGCTGACTTGGGGACGCTTGGGGTTCTTAAGTTGATTCTGTATGTAAGTCAGAACTGGCGGTCAGTTTCAGCAGCGGCTGAATCTGGACGCCAGTTCCGACTTACATACGGATTCAACTTAAGAACAAACCTACAGTCCCTATCTTGTACGTAACCTGGGGACTGCCTGTATTGAATAACGCAACACATCCTTGACCACATCTACATGGAAACCATTTGTAATAATCCTACAGTTGTTCAGACTGCCATTACTTTGGCTGACCTATCCCTGCTGAAGGTTAACAGGCAAACCCAGGATCATCTTCTGGATGTGAGCAGGGGGCACCCTGTTCCTTATGCAGCTAAATTCTGTGCTGCCTTGCTTCCAGCAGCACAGTAAGAGGAATGGTTTCGGGGAGAGTCATACCACTACAGTGGAGAAATGGCAGCTCTGTCATTATGGAATCTCCGTGAGAAAATTAAGTACCCCAGGAAAAGCTTTGACACCATCTCCCAGCAAGATTGTATTAATATCTCTGTGTACGTTGATGATCTGTTTGGACATAACTCAGACCCAGGCAGGGCATAGCCAGCTCACAAAAATGCAGCTTTTGGTTGCCCCACACTGCTGTCCTCCCCAGCTGCAAGAACAATTTCCTGAGTTGCCACTCTCCACCCCCTGCAATACACAGCAACTTACCTTTCTGTACAACCACCGCCCCTCCCCTGGCTGCACTAGATCAACTTGCTGTCCCATGCCTCCACAGCGCCCCTCCCTCTCCCCCTGGCTGCATTAGTGCAGCTTACTACCCTGAATGGCTGCCTCCCACACCATTTCTTTCCCCCTTTCTTCCCCCCCCCCCCATCTGCACAGCAACATACCCCGTGTCTCTTCCCTTCCTTATGCTCCACGTACACTTGCTGAGAATCCTCACAAACATTGGGGTTTGAGAACAATTTCTCACTGTCTGGTGCACTGATTGTTACCACATTGAACCTAACCTCATCCACTTCTATCTCTTCATCAATAACTTATGTCTCTGAGCTAACTCTTGTTTCTGATTCTGTACTATGGGAAGTATCCACACTGTTCTTGAGGGGTAGATATGGGATCCCCATCCAGGATTGCATTCATTTCTTTATAAAAATGGTATGTTTTGAGTGCAGCACCAGACCAGCTGTTTGCTTCCTTCGCCTTCTGGTAAGCCTACGGAGGTATCTTTATCTTGGCTCTTCATTATAGGGTGCTTAACTCAAATCCCTTCTTGTGCAAGGCTCGAGAAATGTGTCCATACGTGTCCCAGTTCTTAGAGGTCACTTGCAGCTGTGATTACATTGATTCCTCACCCCACACACTGATGAGCACCACAGAGCTTTTGGATCTTAAGTGGGAGAGCCTTTGGAGCAATAGCCACTCCTGTTTCCCTGAGAAGATGTCATGAGTACTGCTACGCAATGAGCCAGACACTCGAAAATGACTCTTTACATGGTTTCAGAGCAGCAGAGTTCAAAGGGCTGACCAGAGTGACTGATCAGGCACTGTTGAAAACATGCTAGAAGTCAATAAACTCAACAAGAAACCTACTGTATTAGACTCTTCAAGATTGTTGATAATAAAGGTGTTGGATAGGCACAAGTTCCATGTGGAGATGGAAATTTTTTGTCTCTAATTGGGCATTTGTCAGGGATTTTTTTTGTCACATTGCAATGTGAACATTCTCTGGTTTTTTTCACTAAAAATGGCGGGTTTTTTGGTGACGCAACTTGCCAGTGTAGACAAGGCCTTACTTATAATTCCCCAAGATGTACCTCATTTGGGTTAAATGTTACCTGCAGACCATTATATGTATTTAATATATGTATGCATCTCGTTACTATCCAGAGGTGAAAACCTGCATGCCACACAATCTGCCACACAAATCAAACTGTGCAAAGATAGCTTTTCCATTGTAAGGAATTGACCAATATGTACAATACTCACTATTTTATAAGTAAAATTGAGTCATTAGAGAAATTGAAAAATCAAGAGAAGTGAGCTTGCATTGTTACACTCCTATCCATCATAGCGTTTAGTCCATCAGTGTCACTTACTGAATTAGGAAAAGCTTCCATTCAAGAAATCTGATTGAAGCAGAAACTCAAGTCTCTGTGCAAAGTAGCTACAGCAGCCGTATCTTCCCATTTCTGTACTTTATTCTTGCTTGCCTTTCATTGCTTGTTAATCTAAAAATTGCTGAATGAGCGCATTTCTTTAAGACACTTCGTAAACAGACACTACTTTTTCTGTCTATCCTGCCATGAAGTTTCTTAAGCATCATTTCGAATTAGGCGGTTGTGCATTTCCAAATGGGGACTAAAGTGACAGGTCAAGGAAAGGGATTTCCAGTCCACATATTTTAAAAACTAGTTCCTTTGAGAATTAATATCAGGTTTTGAGGAAGTATCTGAAAGGAAAGAGGTTCCTATATTCTGAACAGCCTTTTTTCTTTTCATTTAATGTTTTGCAGTATGGTTTTAAATAAAAGTTTGTTCTTATGGGAATTTTATTGCTCGGAAGAGAATTCAATTTCATATTTTTCCTTTTTATTGAAAAATCCTCTTTTTAAAGGCATACTGTGCTTCATATAAATACCTTAAGGGCATGTCTGCGAATTCTTGTACCCATGTATTGTTTTGACAGTTACATTCAAATG
This sequence comes from Pelodiscus sinensis, assembly GCF_049634645.1. Taxonomy (NCBI): domain Eukaryota; kingdom Metazoa; phylum Chordata; order Testudines; family Trionychidae; genus Pelodiscus; species Pelodiscus sinensis. Next base: position 118,699,291 of record NC_134712.1, on the reverse strand, counting down.
TATGTACAAAATTGTGTGATCAGCTAATGTGAAAGGGATATGTTTTTCTCTTGACTCCATGGTGACATAATTATCTTTCCAGAATGAACTTTGTGTAACCAACTTATTTTGTTCAATTAACAAAAGTTCCTGCAGATAATGTGGATTAAACTTTGGCTATCATTGTTTTATAGTTATTATTAGAGGTGATCTTCAAATGTTAACACTAATAATCTTCAGAAGCTTCATAGTTTGTGCTGAATTCTCCAAGTAGTGAAAAGGAGGCCTATAGCAAATGATTTTCATAGGTGTCTCAACATTTTCAAGTCACTTTATAAGAAAAGCTTCAATTAAAATGTGTTGTGTAATGTGTTTTGCTCTTGTGTGGCTAGCTATATTGTTTCACTTTCTTTTGCCATTAATGAATATTTGCCCAAAGCATTTTTACTTTGTTTGGTTTTTCCTTCACCCACAATTTTTTTTAGGAATTGATCCCACTCATACTGTGTACAGCCTGCCTCCATCCTGAACCCAAAGAGAGAGATCAGCTCCTACATATACTGTTCAATTTGATCAAACGACCAGATGACGAGCAAAGGTGTGTGTGTGTTTGGCTGGGGCGAGGGGTACTTTCTTCTTTTGATAAAGAAGCCAGTTTAATGGAAATTGGATACTCTTAGAGGGCTATTGATTGGGTTTTTTTTTCCAGTCACTTTTCATTCAGTTGACATTGTGGTAACAAACTCGTGTGGACTTTGGGACTTTCCATTTGTATGACCTGCACTTTCATGTGTAATTTATAGTTACTGAAATGTAAGAATATACTCTGCAAACTTTGGTGTAATATTTCAGTTCCTTTATGAAAAGTGAACTGAAATATTATTTAATGAAAACCAAATAAATCTAATACTTTCTGTATAAATATTAATGATATACCAGTCTTTTAAAACTTCCTCACTTACCCATCAGGACCCATAAGTCCTTAATTTGCTGACACCTAAAGCAGTTCCAGAACTTCAGAGGTTACTGTTGTCTGCTATTGCAAGACAGTTGCAGAAAACTTTAAGATCTGGTTTTGTTGGATAAAAAGTTTTTCATTTACGTGTGTGTTAATGATTTAGGATCTCATATTTTTTACTTCATTTTTCATTAAGTAGTACTCAGCAAATATAGTTCTGTGTTCTCTTTTACACTTTCTTGTTAAGATTATCCTTAAGGTTGAAAGACTGTAGTCCAGTTGGTATGTTTCTTTTCAATAGTGGAAACATTTTTCTTAATCATTAGTCTGGAATACGTCTCTTCCATTTTTTCATTAAAAAGACTTACCGTGAAGCATTTGCATCTGTCAATGCTCTTTGCTCCTGAGTCAGGTATAAATAACTATTTTCTGTATGTTTACGTAAAGATTCTCTCTGCTTTCACAACATTCTCATGTAAGAAAGGAGTTTTAGCTGTATCAGTTGTTCACATGGGTTGCTTTTGTGGAAAAACTTGCCAGCTGTCTACACTGGCCGCTTTGAATTTGTGCAAGAACACTGACTATCTAATGTAAGATTGTCAGTGTTCTTCTGCAAATACAACGACTCTCCCGTTCCGGAAAAAGCCCTCCTGCGCAAATACTTTTGCGCAAGAGGGCCAGTGTAGACAACTGAGAACCGTTTTGCACAAAAAAGCCCCGATGGTGAAAATGGCGATCGGGGCTTTCTTGCCCAAAACCGCATCTAGATTGGCACGGACGCTTTTCCGCAAAAATGTATATTAGTGCCTATGTGCAGTTAGTGGTGAGATGTTTGTTTCCCCACAAACCTGAAAATTGCTACCTATGGCGCACAGGTTCCAGTCAGTGCGAAAATCTGTATGCAAAGGGTCCTTGTTCCTTTTTACAATCTTCAGGCATATGAATTCCACTTCCAAAATGTGCAGTGCTATCAACTAAAATGTTTTGGAAGTCCCAATAAAATTTTTGGTGCTATTGTTATTCCATACTTTAATGTAAAGAGCTGCATGGTTTTGTTGTAAAATTTTAGTCATTTGTGATTCATATATTGCAGTTCTATCAAGTTGGATTTCCAGGAGCCCCTTTACAACTGTAATCAGACCTCTCTTCTCCAACTAATAAATGTGAACTGAACCAAAAATATTTTGCTTAACTTTCACATTCAGCCCTTTACTATAAAATGTAGCGTAATATCTGAAAATGCCAGGTATCAATTTTCCAGCAGAAAATTTAACAGTGCTATCCAACAAAGTGCATATCTTCACAGTAAACTTAATAAAAATTCTGATACTCAGCTGATTGGCTGATTTCTGTATTCAAATTTCAGATGTCTAATTAAATTCCAAGTCTTATCCCTACAATTTTAACATGTGTGAATCCAAATCAAAATGTTTGGCTACAAGCAGACAAGTGTTTTCCCTTCAACATTGGTTCGTAGTCAACATCTTATCCACATTTTATTTATACTGTGTCTAACAGTTTACAACCATTTGCCAATAGCCTCGTGCAAGTAGTAACAGTAAAAACCATTCAGACATAATGATCTGTTAGGTATAGTGTTCATGTGGTACTCAAAATCAATCACTGTACAGAGACCTGCAGTATACAATATCTCAGATGGGTAATGGGTGGACTTTCATAAGTGCCTTTGGGCACAGAGGGTTGGTGTATCAGGTCAGCAGGTTTAGTTCCATTTTTTTTTCTTTGGATAAAAATATATGATAAAATATGATATTGACACGCTATAGGGTGATCCCATTTGTGATTAAACTTGTTAATAGCTAGTTGAACATCAGTGAATTATATTGCATACTAACTACATAAAGTAATCGACAGAGGGTTTAACTTCATATGTTTGACCGTGTACACAATGTCCATGGATAATAAGCCCATAGGCATGTTGCCATCACATTGTATACATTCACCCCATTGGAAGAACTTGTTTTAATTTAATCGTAAGAGCATTGGGACTATATATACAAACATGTACAGGCTTTACAAAATATTTTTTAAATATCCTTATGAAAGTCATAACCAAGTTTTTCAAACTTTGAGTTTGACAATTTTAAAGTTGGTTTTGACTGCCTTTCATAGTAACTTCATAAATAAGTTCTGGAAATCCTAAAAAGTGTTTATATTTCCATCACTTTTGACATGTGCATTTACATTTCCCAGTCTCATAAGAGACTTTTAGATCTGAACTAACTTGGTTGTGAGGTTCGGAGGAGACCGAAGTGGTTTCAGGTGAACGGCCAAGTTAAAATAATAAAATAACACTTCATAATATTGACACACTTCTGACACAAAGTTCAGACCTGTCGTATTCAAGTTCTATCACAACTGCATGTTCTGATACTTCAGTAAAACTTTTCATTATTATACTCTCTTTTTATGTTGAGATTCAGCTGTCTGGTCCAAGCTGAAAGAAGGGTCAGCTGCAGACACTTGCAAAGCTACTTTGTCATCTCACAATCTTAAGATTCTTTGGGGCAAATCACTGCTACTGTACTTTTCAAACTATGGGCCACAACCCAGTACTGGGGATGTGGAAGATCAGGCACTGGGTCACCTTGCTATAGAGTCATCAACAGTGGTGCTAAAGCAGGCTTCCTGCTTGTCCTGGCACTGAGGACTGTGCTGCATCCTGGAACTGACCAGCAGGTCCAGCTCCTGTGGGGCTACGGACGCTGCCCCCACCATGAGCCTGGCTTCATACTCCCATTGGCCAGGATCCCCCTTCTCACCCTGAATCCTTTGCCCCAGGCCCACCTCAGAGTCTGCAAGTTAGAAGATGTAATTATGTTGGGTTGTAGGCATCATTTTTCTTCAGCTGGGTCATGAGAAAAACATTTGAAACCACTGTATTACTGCATCTCCTACAAATCAGTTTTGACTAGCTTAATTCTTATTTAATAATTCCTATTTTTTTTACTCTATTCCTTAACTTTGAAGGTCTGTGCCATACAGTGCAGACTAAAGAAGAAAATCAGTTTACTAGGGCAGTAGGTTTTTCCCACCATTCCTTACACCTTCCTTAGTATGTAACATTCCCATCTTGAAATCATTCTGGAGCGGTCCTCTCTTTTTTTGGAGGACTGGTTGCTGCATCATGTGTAGGTGAAAAATAACAAGCAGAAATCCTGCCTTTCAACCTTAAGGTCATATTGAGCTGCATTTAAAAGTTATCGGTATGCCATTAATTAACACCATAAACTGATGCACTCTTGGTGATTTCAGTAAATTATGTGTAAATTCACAAATAGAATGGTAATCTTACTGAAGGGATGGTATTATATCCATTCAATGCGAAGGTGTTAAAATGTACACACAATTTTTTTGAGTGCTGACATGGTTAGTAGAAATTAACATTCTATCAAGTGCAGCTGTGAACATAATCAGTATATTACTTGCCAAGTTAATAAAACCCTAATCTTATACAGCCTCTCTCTGACTTACGAACCGGTTACGGACCAAGGAATTGGTCATAACTCTGTTTATTCGTAAGTCGGACCCCATTTAGTTACACGCAACTGCGCTGTTCATAAGCACGGATCACGTTCATAACTCGGGGTCCGCCATTTTCGACAGTTTTAGTCGTAACTGCGAACGGTTGTAAGCCGACCGTTCGCAACTCGGGGACCAGCTGTACACTCAGGCAAAAACAGGCAAAATTGTAGCACGATAGTCATTTATTAAGTAGAAGTTGGAATGTCACAAGTGCTAGGTAAGGAGACTTTATAGGTTCTTTTGACTTGAATCCCCTGTGTATTCTGGATTCAGAAGTAAAAAAACAAAAACAAAACCTCCTTACTGATGTCTCACCAGGGTTCTGTCTCCTGAATTTGTTCTCATCTCCTCTTTAAGTGACAAGGAGACATGTACGCACTTTGCATAGACTCTGGTTCCATGTGGGCATCCTTAGAAAAACAGATGATTCTTGAAATCAAATATTTGAAAACATTGCATTGAGGCTCTGGTATCCCCAAGTGGTTTTTGAAGAATTTGCTTTTCCTGCTACTTTTATTGTGTATCATGAGCTAGCTTATATTGTAAAATTCAGTTTTTTGGATGTAGGTTTAACCATTCAGCTGGTAATCAAGAGCCATGGGAAGGAGGTAAAACTTAATCAAACCTTTTGCTGTAAAATGTTAAACATATAACACATTTTCAGCTCTGTAGAGGAATAGTTTTGCTTTTGTAAAGTAGGAGTATAGATAGAGCTCCATAAAGAAATTGAGATTCCTACCCTTCAAGTTTTTAAACTACAGTGATTGCATAGCAAGTTGTCTGAGTCATAGTTTTCTCAACCTTTTACTTATTTGAGTACTTCTAAAGATTTCAGATCTTTCTGATAGATAATAGGATCATTCTTTTAAAAGCTCATGAGACCAATTTTCTGTCATAGGAACTAGATTCCTTATTTTATTTGAGCTGACCATTTCAAAATACCATTTTCAAAAGTTATTAATACTTTAGTTATGAACAGTTTTTCTTTGTCAGACTTCATGCATGGTCTGACATATCAGAACAGTAGGGCTATGTCTAAACTACATTGCTCTGTCGAGAGAGGAATGTAAATGAGCCCAATCGAAGATCAAATCAAGCACGGATTGACAAATATCATGCTTCATTTGCATAATCACGCAAGAGCGCTTTTTCGAAAAAGGGTTTTTCAAAAAAGAAACTGCAGACTTGATGGGGTTCTTTTGGGGGGGGGGGGAAGACCCTTTTTCGAAAGAACCCATACTCCTGAGGGTTTTTTCAAACTCCCCCCGTCTAGGCTGTGGTTTCTTTTTTGAAAAAGCGCTCTCGCGTGGTTATACAAATGAAGCACAAGATTTGTAAATCCGCGCTTCATTTGCATTTTCAATTGGGGTCATTTACACTCTTCTTTTGACAGAGGAATGTGGTTTAGACATGCCCTAAAATATTAACTTTCTCTCAAAATTAGACAAAACAATTGCATTGTCTGCTATTAAGGTTCATCGTGCATTGAAGGCAAAAAATGTCTTTATATAGTAGTGCCTTTTTTCACTAATGCACTGATATTCTAATAGAGTAGTATTAAACTAATGTGCAGCAAGGGGGTTTAATTATTGAAAATGTATATCTTAAAATAGCCATTCAAGATCCTGTCATCTGAAGAAGTGGGTTTTGCCCACAAAAGCTCATGATACTATATATATGTTTTTTAGTCTCTAAGGTGCCACAGGACTGTGTGTTGTTTTTACAGTTACAGACTAACACAGCTACTCCTCTGAGACTAAGAACAGTTATCTCTAAATAATCCTACTGTATCTGCTTTTCTTTATTAAAAAAAAACAAAAAAAACACCCAAATAATGGAGGCATAAAATGTTTATTGTAGGAAAATATCTACAGTGTAAACAGGGTTAAAGATTTTGATCTCTTTTTCAGACAGATGATATTGACTGGTTGTGTGGCATTTGCTCGACATGTTGGACCAACGCGTGTAGAAGCTGAGCTCTTACCACAATGTTGGGAACAGGTAATTGAGTATTTCATGCTTACAAAAGGAAAACTTCAGCAGTTTATTAAGGATTTGCTTTAAACCTGCTTTTTATGCAGATTTAAAACAAGGAACTACTCACATAATGTAGAGTCATTCTGCAGATCTTATTGCCAAGAGTGTTATGAAGGCCTAAATTATAACTGGGTTCAAAAAATAATTACATAAGTTCATGGAGGATAGGTCCATGAGTGACTGTTATCCAAGATAATCAGGAAAGCAGCCTCGTTCTCTGGGTGTTCCTAAATTTTGGACTGCCAGAAGCAGTGGGCTCCCCAGGAGTGAGGCCAGGAGTTCACTGCTGCCAGCCCCACCCCCAGGGAGCACTTCAGTAACCATGTAACCACTAAAAATTGTTGCAGCTACACGATTACTGAAATACACAATATCTAACATCTCTAGCTCCAGTTGAGCCTCTCATAGAACGTACCTTACAACCCCTTACTCTGAAGACTGTCTTACTAGTGGCTATAATTTTGCCCAGGAGAGTGATTGAGCTTTCAGGCTCTTGAGGCTGATCCCCAGCATATGACATTCAATAGAATAAGGTAACGCTGAGACCTTGCATAACATTCGTTCCCAAGACTCTTGAAGTTTTATCTAAATCAGTCAATTAATGTGCCTGTATTCTTCCCAGAGCTGCCCTCTGCCCTAGAAAAGAAGAAACTGTTCATGCTAAATATATCCAGAACTTTTGCTTCATTACATCAACAAGACTAACACACTCATAATGTTACTGTTATCCTTTCTCTTTCTAGTCATAGCTAGGCACTCTAAGAATTTCTTTACAAGCACACACACAAAAAGATATCTTACTGTCTTACCTGGTGGCTATAGTGCTTTTCCCAGTGAACTTCAAGGTCTATTGCACCAGAACACAAGTAACATTTTCCACCTGCTTCTGAAATCTACCAGTATCAGAAATCTGTGAGGTGACAATGTGGAGTAACCCACTGACCCATATTAAACATGAAGCCTTGGATTTAGCTGATAAATCAGCTATCAGGCTTGAGAGTGGTACTACAATCAGTACTTGTCTGATACTGCTGATATTCCCCAGGCCCTGTGGAAACTGCTATTCAAAAAAAATCTGAGATTGTGTGCCGTAAACTCATGGGTGATTTAAGTGGAGGATCCTCACAGACAAAATCTTGATGAGCCACATAAACGTTCTATTTCTCTTCACCAGATCAATCACAAATACCCAGAGAGACGATTACTAGTGGCAGAGTCCTGCGGAGCTCTAGCACCTTACCTTCCTGTAAGTATTTGTATTTACTGCTAACATTTTGTTAGAAAGTAAGAGGAAAAAAATCTTCCTAAGTTTGAGTTATGAGGCATTCTTGCCAGGGTTGGGGCTTCAGCCCTGCTCCTGCTGAACCCCAAACCATGGAAGCTTCAAGCCCCACTATCCTTGTGCAGGCCAGGAGTCCTAACTTCTTCCCCCTGCCCCAGACCGATAAGCAGAGTATGGGAGGGTGGAGGAAGCTCTCCAAGTTTCACTTTCTCTGTAAAAGAGCCACATGTGTCTCACTAGCTGCCATTTGGCCACCCCTGAACAAGTGGCTTGGGCTGTTACCCTATCACTTCCCACTTTCACATTCAAAGGGGGGGGGAAATACCTTGAGGCATTGATGTTTGTTGTAACATTATGTATTCTCATTTGCATATAAAAGTGCTCCATTATAGGCGCTTTGCTTCAAGTGTACTCACCTCCCACCTTTAATTGGAGATTTTTAGTGGTAGTACCCATTGGCCCATGTATGTATCTGCTTGTTTGGGAAGGAGGGGCATTTCTTTTGTCCCATTCCCCTTTTGCGGGAGATCTTATCCAATCAAATAACCAAAAGCTCTCTTGGAGTGTCTCTTGCTGAGAGGCCATCTGGATCAGTGTCATACATTCCCATTGTATCTATTGTTTAGAAACATTTTATCCTGCAAAAGTGTTCCATTTGCTATGCTATTAAAGGTGGGAGAAGGTAGAATTATTAAATCAAGATTCTTCATGATGGAGAATTTCCTCCAGTTGGCTTCAGATTTAGATCAGAAGATATCAGGCTCTGAGTGAACACAGTGCACCCTTGACTTCATTGGGTTCACTCACGTCGTCTTGAGGCAAATCCATGAAGACCCAAAGAAAGGGGGGGGGACACACACCGACACCCTCACCCACCCACCCACCTAGGTTCCTACAAAGGAGGACTGCCACAAAGACCTCTTCCCAACTCTGGATAAACTGAAGTACCATATGCTGTTACTACCAACACAATGCCCAGAGCTTCAGGCTCCTCTGAGAATAAGGGCAACAATCATGCCTCGGTACCAAGACCTTTGGCATCACAGAAGCAGGGCACTGCAGTAAGAGAATAGTACCCACAACTCCTTCAGTATTGACTGTATCAGATGTGACCTGTAAACCTGCATAGGTACTAGACAGATACCACTCTTCTCAAACAGTCTTTGTGCCTCTCTAGGCATCCTCATTGGTACTGACTACATAGAAGGGACTTTCCAAATAAACATATTCCCTCAGTACTAGGTATACTATCTGGTACCACAGGAGTTCAAAATCTCCGGGAACGTATTGTTTTGGAGGAGTTGGAGTCTCCCTTGTTAATGGATTATGAAAGATGATCAGTACAGATTGGACCACCCTGGTCCAGTGCCATCCGGATCTGACTGATCCTGGATGAGGGATTTTTCCAGACCAAGGGAGGTCATTTCAGGCCCCTGCTGCCATCCCCTCCCCACTCCGCCAGTCCCTCCCCACCAGCTTTCCTGCCCCCCCCCCCCCCCCCCCCCCACACACACACCCAGCTGAGCTACATGCCAACACCCTGGCCCTCACCCCCGTGCAGCACACTCTCTGGAACATCTAATGTCATGTCAGACCAGAGAATCCCGGATTTTAGAGATGCAACCTGTACCAAGGTAAGCATAGTCTCCAAGGTGATACCTTTCCCCTTATTGCTTTATTCTCCACCACCTTCAGTCAGTGCTTGGACTCCCTCCCTTAATAAGGAGTTATTCTCTAGCTCAAATATCTCAGTCCAAGATGCCCCTTCTCTTTAGATAAGAAACTCCTTCTTGACATTTTTGAAAAGTGATAAGTTACATCATACAGGTACATGTTCCCCCAACCTAGTTTGAGCACGAGTGATTAGAGTCCTGCAATTCCACAGGTTTCCACATCTGTGGATGTTAATGCAGCTATCCATGACTCATTTTTGTAGATACAGATGCGGATGCAGATACAAATTTTGTATTCACTGGGCTTTACCAGTGATACCACCCCAACACTTTTTAGACTCCATGTGGCGATACTGAGATCTGGTTGCATATTGACAGCTGTTTTCTCTTGCTCCTAATCTTTGATGTGGGGATACTCCAAATGTCCCTCCTCCATTGCCTCAGGCACAATAGCAGCAGGAGCTGGAGGCCAGTGCAGTTAGAGGCAAGTCCTCAAATATTTCTTCATCTTCTCAAGATTAGGTGGTTTATTCCTCTGTCAGTGTCCATGGCTGATGACTTTAACTTCTGGAAGGGTCTGATGAATTGCTCTACGGATCCCTTTTTAAAAGGGGTCAGGAAATTGCAGCATAAGTTCCTGGATATTCTTCAGTTGACTCTCTACTCAAGTTGCCCTGCCTATTAATGAGTCCCTATTGGAGCCTGCCAAATCCATCTGGTAGACCCCTGTGATGATACCATCAGTATGCAAATATTATGTTCTGAATTTTTGTTCACCCATCTAGCACCGATTTTCTTAGTTGCATGGGCAGGCTACACCATAGAAAGGTCACATCATATAATAAAGCCCCAAAACGGCTTGATATATTTGACAGATAGACGTACTCTTTTTGACTCTTGAGTTTGATTGCCACCTATCGAGCTCCTGTGGTGAAGTACAGTCATTCAAATTATGCCAAATTCACTATGTTTATTGATCATCTGCTGGCTGGTTAGCATGAGCAGTTTCAGGTTCTGATTAACAAGGTTCAGCTGTTAGAACATTGTTATAGGTCTTGCTGGGTTTAGCCAATGCTGCCACTTGATTTATCTCTACAGGAGAGGGCATTTTGGTCCCAATTGTTTGGATTCCCAAGGCAGGTCCAAAACACAGCTGAGGATCGTCTCTTTGATGGGCTAAACCTGTTTGCTGAATCTCCTGATGAGTGCTTGCATACTCTTAACAATTCCAGAACCACATTAAGATCCCTTTGGATTTACACACCATTTGGATCCCAAATGACACAAATAATCTCGTCCCACATCATTCTCAGAATTCCAGAGATGTTATGAACTGCCAAGGAAGAAAAGGTTCCAGAGAAAGAGAACCGTCTGCTTCCTCTACGTCTGCTACTGAGCACTTAGCTTTTAATCATCAGTTTTGACAGGCTGATAATGCACTGCAAAACCAAGCTGCATCTATATTCTGTGTACTTTCTGCCAACAATCTTTTACTTTCTGCCCACATAGGGGAGAATCACGTCAGCCAAATGGGTGTTGGAAGCTGAGTTCGGGGTATGCAATCCATTTTACCTCCCCTTCCATACCTACTCTGATAAATGAAGTAAACAAAATTCTCATTTCAGGACAAAATGGAAAATTGGTGTCTTTGATGTATTTTCACTAGGTCATAAGCAAATGTTTAAGTGGTTTTCTAAATATAGACTCTTCTGAATTAAGACTTGTTATCAGTTGATTCCAACCATTAGAGGGAAATACTAGTTTTACTATTGTAACCAGTTTTTGTAATCTGTTCAGATACCATAGTGATCATAGTAGAAATACCAAGAAAGTAAGTGTTTGAATTCAATATGAATGGAAGAATTATTCTGTCTCAGATGCTGTTATGTTGTAACTGTTGGCAAATACTTTTTCCATGCTGACCTTTTTTTAGGTTAAAATCTAACTGCCTAGCCATGATATAGTGTAGTTCAGATGCTGAAATTCTTCTGTAGCCAAAATTGCTATAATCAGATCAGCATGGTAAAGGAAAAGAATTTAATTAAATATTGACAACCATTGCATTCCAGCATATGAGATAGATTTGTGTGTGTGTGTGTGTGTGTGTGTGTTTAGATATGTCATCAGATAAGTCAGCAAGAAGTTACTGTATGCTTTTGCAGTTGATTATTCTAGTGGGGAATTAGGGGACTTTGGGTTCTATGCCTAGATGCACATAGACTTTATAGTGGGATTTGTGAAAATTGCTGATAATGTGCATCATTCTCCTGGTATAAATGAGAATAGTACTTAACCACAAGAGTATTCTGAGAATAAAATACAATGTTTGGATGTTGCTATCTAAGTGCAAAGTAACTATTTACCCAATTTACACATTTAGCAGATATGTCTTTCTCTTCATATTTAGAAAGAGATTCGTAGTTCATTGGTGCTTTCCATGCTGCAACAGATGCTAATGGAAGATAAGGCAGATCTGGTACGAGAAGCTGTGATCAAAAGCCTGGGTATCATAATGGGATATATTGATGATCCAGACAAATATCAACAGGTATCATTCAGGGCTAAAGTCCATATACAGTTATACAATATATATTACTATGCAACCATACTCCAGACACTTTTGAATATAATATTTTTTTCATGTAAATTACTCATTTTTAGTCTCTGTTACTAAAAGGAGGAAAAGCTAAGTTCCCAGCTATCCGTAGTTCCTCGGGGATGGGCATCATATTTTTCTCCAGCTTGCCATTTATTTTTCACAACAAAGAGTAGTTACTCAGCCCCAATACTTACTGTGTAAATTTGTGCCTAAATATAATGCATCAAAGTTCTAATTCAACTGTTTTATCGTTTGCAGATATAATCCTTTTTTGTGGCATCTAAGGGTACGTCTACACAGCAGTGTTATTTTGAAATAACTGATGTTATTCTGAAGTAACAGAGTCCGCATCTGCACTTCAAGCAGTCATTTCGACATAATGTCAAAGTAATATCGAACTGGGGGACTTCTTATTCCAATTCCTGTAACCCTCATTTTATGAGGAGTAAGGGAAGTTGGAGGAAAAGTGCTCTTGCTCAGACTTCCTGCTGTGGTAGACCATGCCGAAAACAAAAATAAGCTATTTTGACTTAAACTACACAATTGACGTAGCTCAACTTGAGTAGCTTATTTTGGCTTTAGCCCTGCTGTGTAGACATGCCCTAATTGACCTAGAGAAGGTTGAAAATGTATAGCACAGTGTGTACAGAAAATATATAGGCTAGTACAAGTTGGACTTCTCTCTGGTCTAGCACCCTTGGGACCCGACCAGTCCTGAACGAGGGAATTTGCCGGACTAGAGGAGGTTCCCTGCTACTAGCTCCCCAGACTACCTTTCCTTCCTGCTGCCGGCCCCCGCCGCTCCCCCATTTTCCCCTCCCCCGGACTGCCATGCTGCTGTGGCCCCAGTAGCCTGGACTGCCCTGGCCCCAGCCTCGCTATCAGTGCTGCTGCAGCTGCCGCATCTGCAGGCTTGACCCTGCTATCGGGGCTGCTGTGGCTCCTGCACCGGCCCCAGCCCCGCTACTGTGACTGCCACATCCCTGGTCCTGTCACTGGGGCTGCCGCAGCCCCTGCTATGCTATTGGGGCTCCAGTGGTGGTCCCCGCCCCAGCCCAGCTGGGCTCCAAGCCACTAGTTCTCTTGCTGTTGGGGCTCCCAGCCAGAACTCCCTGGTCCAGGATCACCGATGGTCCTGCTGGACCATGGATGTTGCTGGATGAAGGAGTCCCAGTTTTGGGAGGTTCTACCTGTATTTATACTATACTAGAAGACTTACCTGTTCTTGCTTGGGTCCTTAACTCAATTTTTGTGTTTTGGAAAAATAAAATGAAAATGTACATGTTTAATTGGAATCATTGCTCTGGGGTGGGGTTGGGAATGACTGGTTCAGTATGCAGGCTGCCCTACGGGGAGTGAGGTCTGCCCCAGCCCTTTCAAACTGCAGCATTTTGGGTCTAGTTGAGAAGCACCTCTCCAGGGCTGTTGCAGCTCCAGTGGATCCAGCCAGGGAGGGGTGGGCTGATCCAAGTTGGTCTGGCCCCTGGATCGGCCCACCCCTGGATCCAGTGGACCCTACCCAGAGTGAGAAATGCAGCAAACTGCTTCCTGGCAAAGGGAACAGCAAGCAATGTGCCCATACGAATCCGATTCAGGTGGGAAATTAAGCCCCCACTTCCCTGTGAGGGAGAGGCATGGGACTGAAGCAGTCCTGAAAGGAGTGGAGGCACTTCCCCTCTGCCCCAGCCCCACCCCCACCCCCACCCCCACCAGCCCCTTTCACCTGCCTGGTGATTATCTCTTTTCTGTATAGTTTTGAGATGCATTTCCATAGACACAGAGACAAACTCGCATAGATATATATATATATATAAAATAGTAACAGAATATTTTCATAACATAACATTTTCCAGCTGCCAGTATTTGGAAATTTAGCGTATAGTCCCTACTTTTTAAGAGTAAACTAAAGGAGGGAAGAAAATTACTTGTTTGAGCCTCACTAATAGGTCAGGTTTTTTTAGGTCATCCATATACTATAGTGACAGGTACTTTATATAAAAGTTTAATAATTTTAAAATTACACTTATCTAACCTTTCTAAATGCAAATTTCCACACTGCTGGCTCTATATGCTATTTCTGTAATATACATTTGGAAAACAATGATATATGTGCAGCATTCCTGATATGTGTTTTACTGTGTTCTGCCAGGGTTTTGAACTGCTGCTTTCAGCTTTGGGAGATCCCTCGGAACGAGTTGTTAGTGCAACACATCAGGTATTTTTACCCGCCTATGCTGCATGGACTACAGAACTGGGCAATTTACAGACGCATCTTATACCCACGCTGCTTAATAAGATTGAAAAGTTACTCAGGGTAGGTATTCCGTTCATACATCTGAGTTTTCTTTGTCTATAGTTTTCTCTGATAAGCACACTTAATTTTCATATAACTTTAAAAAAAATTAATTTCTGTGATTTGTGGGGAGAATTCTTTAGGAGATATTTGTGTGGGATTCCATAGCTTTTGCTCTTAAATTTAGTGGAAATGGTATGAAACAATAAGTTAAATGATTTGAAGTAATCAAAATGGATAATACTAAAATAAAAACATTGTCAAGAAATAAATAGCAAAACTGGAAGCACTCCTTGCCTCAGGAGTGCAGATTATGTATTTTTGAATTCTCTTATTGATGAGTAGTTTTGTGAATTTAGGGATGCAACTTTCTTATAGATACTGTACCTTAAATATGAATCTTAATCCTTCGGAATATAAGAATGACTGTGGAACCTAATCGCTGTTCAGAACTAAACACAACACTTAATTATATTATTTTTTCTAACACTAGCAGGTAGCTGCACACACAAATATTGTGACGTAATGAGTCTTGCTCTTTTGCTCCTGCAGGTATAGAAGTGTTCAAGGAGTATTTCTGTTGAACATCCTTTAGAGAGACTAAGATACTGTGGTGATAGGGGACAGATAATTGTGTGCCCATTAAACTAGCAAAAAATATGAACACACTTAAAAGGTCTTATACTTTTATTTCAGGAAGGAGAGCATGGGCTGGATGAACATAAGCTACACATGTATCTTTCCGCTTTGCAGTCCTTGATTCCATCACTGTTTTCACTGGTACTACAGAATGCACCTTTTACTAGCAAAGCTAAACTCCAAGGTGAAGTGCCACCAATAGAAGGTACTTAGTTCATTAAATACTATGAACACTTTTTCTAGAATCCAAGCAAAGGTAAACTGGTAAATCATCATCAATTGATATTAAATATATAGCAGGGGAAGGGAGCTAGAAACTCTGTAGGGACAGATAAAACTATTTTAGTTGGAATGTGTGAGTGTGTATGCTTCTTATGTAGACATAAACTGTGTAAATTGTAATGTAAACTTTGTAGCTTTATGTAACATTGTGTTTACCATTGTGGTTTTAGGTTTCCAAACCCAGGGAATTTTTTTTTTTTTTTAAATCTCCCACTTTTTCATGTTGTGTCGCTACAAATTTACATAAGTAGTACATCTCTGGAGGTGTTTGAATTTCCCTTAATGTAACCACATCAATAGCTCCCAGGACTAGCCTATGAAGTCTAGATGGGTAGTCATGTTAGTCTGTATCTGCAAAAACAATGAGGAGTCCTGAGACTCCTTAAAGACCAACAGATGTATTTGGGCATAAACTTTTTTTCAGGGTACACTTATATACATGTTTAGGATTCAGTATAAAAATGTTAATGTTTATAACCATTATGTTAAAACTATTGTCTTAGTCATAGGCTTGTCTCCAGAATTCTCCTTGTTTGCCGTATTTTGTTTTGTATATTGATGAATTTGGGCATCAAACATTTAATGATCAAAAACAAATCATTCTATTCATCTTTTCATATTAAAAAGGGAATAGTCTTGTGATTTTATGCATAGTACTGGGAATAAAGAGAGCCAGTTTTCTATTTCTTGTTTCTCCGTAAACTTGCTATGAGATCTTTGGAGAACCTCCTGGTCTCTCTTCCTATATCTCATACCTTTCAACCACCTTCCCTGTCTGGAAAATCCCCACTGACTTTTAAGACTTAGATTTGACTTATTTATTTTCTTTAAGCACTTAGCCTTAGATGGAACATGCTGTAGAAGTTCAAATTAATAATTATTATTTTTATTAACATTACATCAAGATTATCATTTGCTCTTTTTTAACATATGGTTATATCTTCTGCCTTTACAGTGACTAGGTTCCCTCGGCCTGTGTCACCTCTTCAGGATGTGGCTACTATCATTGGAAGCCGTGAGCAGCTAGCTGTGCTGCTGCAGCTTTACGATTATCAATTGGAACTTGAGGGTACCACAGGCTGGGAGACTTTGCTATGGGTTGTCAATCAACTGTGAGTGTACCTGGCTTTCATTCCTTGTGATACAAAAATGTTGTGGCTTCTAAACAGTTGTGTGAAAAAGTTCTTTTCAATATCTAACTATCATTTACATTTACTTCACATACTAAAAATCCTAGCATTCCATTCTTTCTGATTTGCTCAGGGAAAAACAAGTCTTTAATGTGTTGTTAGATGAATATTGTTTGTACCTAAAAATTAAAATTTTTCTCTGTGCATTATGGAACTAAGTATTCTTGCATTTTAAGACCCTTACAGACTATGGTAATGCACAATAAAAGGCGGGGGGGGTATTTGAAATTTCAAGTGCCAGATGTTCCTGATGGGATAGTATTCCACCACCCCCAAGCTAAGCGAATTAAAGAGTGTTAATGTTGTTGTATTATTGGGATTTGAAATGACAGTGATCAGAAATGTCAGTGCTGTGCAAAGTTAAATCAGTTTGTGGGGTAAAGTGAAATCACAGAGAAGAAACATGCAGAGTAACTTTTAATGAGCTGCTACTTTTTCTCTTTTAGGTTACCACAGCTTATAGAAATAGTTGGCAAAATCAATGTTGCCTCAACTGCCTGTGTCCATGAATTCTCCAGGTTTTTCTGGCGGCTCTGCAGGACATTCGGGAAAATTTTCACAAACACTAAGGTAATAGAGTTCTTCTGTATCCGCTTAGGTCAGTTAAATATAGGAATACTTAATAAACAGTATCATATTTACATTATGTGAATACATGAGATATGGTGTGACCGCGCCCCAGGGGGTGGGTCCGTCGTCCCCGGTCCTTCCCTCCCTTTACCCAGTCTTGGGACGTCGGGCCCTCTGAAGCCGGGCTGCTCAGCCCTTTTTGGCTGACAACTTTAGTCACTTGTCCATATATTTCGCCAAGTTTGGTCTCCGCCCAAGATGGAGGAGAAAGGGGGGTCAGAGCCCGCCCTCACTTGCGGGCCCCAGCCCAGGACCCTAAGGACTCAGACTGCCACGCAGTCCTAGTCCGGCTGACAGGGTTGCGACCCTAAACGCGCCAACCCACGGGCTTGGTTCACCACCCTGCTCTGGGCTACTTCCTTTCTCCTCCTAGTCCCTCGTCCCCTGTTTGCTACTCCCCCCTCCGTGATGAGCCTTACCGGCACCCTCTGGTCTCTCCTGCGAGGCGGCTCCGGGCGCCAACCCCCCTTCTGGCGGGTCCGCTCCCCCTCGCCTGACCTGCCCCCTCTTCGCTGCCCAGACGGGTTTTGAAGCTCCTGCCACCCCCGAACGCCGGCCAGGCGTCCCTCCTACATCATCGGCGTAAGTCCCGCTCTAAACGCTGGCGTGCTGGGTGATCCACCCCTCCCCCTTCCGGCGGCCACCCCGGCGTTCCCCAGCCACGCCACGGCCCAGGAGCATCTGGCGCACGGCCAGTAGGCGCTCCCCAGCAGCATCAATAAGGCGCTCGCCCCCCTGGGCTCAGTGCGGGGTCTCGGCACCCCGTCACACATGGGTTATAATATGTCATTCCAGGGTCAAAAATCACTTGACACATTTTCATTTGCATGTCTTAAAGCTTCTCTTGGCCACAATCTCTTCTTTCTCTCCTCTCATCTTGGAGTCCATTTGGTGCTCAGACCTTTCATGATATCTCTCTGTCCGTGCTATAGGTGGATATTTCAGACTTCCATAGGGAAGAGCCCATTTACTCTTTAATTTCTCTTGGTTGGTGGACACATTGGGCTGCAGACTCCGGCCTAATTTCAATCCTTTATTGTAGTGTGTTATTCAGTACATCTTAGTGCCAAAACTTATTCACATAT
Source organism: Pelodiscus sinensis (assembly GCF_049634645.1). NCBI lineage: Eukaryota > Metazoa > Chordata > Testudines > Trionychidae > Pelodiscus > Pelodiscus sinensis. Next base: position 118,681,098 of record NC_134712.1, on the reverse strand, counting down.
ATCTACATGTCCTTCCTTCATTTGTTATTTGATGGTTGATTTTAAAATAAGTATTCTCTTTGATCGGTGTGTTTAAGGAATGAAAGGCCATTGTACATCAACAAAGAATATTTCAGAAGATTATTTTGAGTGTTATTTCAGTAACATTTTTAGAGATGCAAAGATCAGCTGAAAAAATAGTCTTTGAAAATATTTTATAGTAAATGTTTGCGCTGAATTTATTTCTATCTTTTAAAGAAGCATTTGCAAAGACTGACACAAGTATTGTGGAGCCATAACAAGTATCTCCATAGACAAGTCTAATTCTAGTTTCTAAAATCACTTTTGGACATGAGTCCTAAATGTAAAGCCTTTTGGAAGCTGTCATCACAAGCTGGGGGAAAAAATTGGAGAAGTTTCAGGGAAATGAGCCAGTATATGCATGTAGTGGGTTGTAAAACCTGAATCCTTTCTCTCCCCTTTCTTCCCCCCTCCGCTTGCCACCATTTCTGCAGGAAGCATAATTTTTTGAGATAATGTGCAGATCGAATAGAGCTTGCGGAGTGTCTCCACATTGCCGAGTGTCTTCAGCCTTATGAGTCAATGATTGAAGGTGTTTTCCCCCCTCATTAGGTATCAGGTACTCAGTATAAGACTTGGGTACATGAGCTCACACTTCCCTTGAGTTTTGATAAAACTTGGGGAAATTTTTAGTCTCTCAAATTTTTGTTTATATGGCCTTTATCTCTTTTATATATAAATAACACCTGTTACAGATTTTCATAAATTTTATCCATTCCTTAGGTAAAACCACAATTCCAAGAAATCTTGAGACTATCTGAAGAAAACATTGGTGAGTAGCATGAGTAAATTAATAAAAATCAACCTTAGCCTAAACCTAAAACTGGAAATTACTTGCTTCTGGAATTTATCTGTGACAGGATACGTCTAGACTACATGCCTCTGTCGCCAGAGGCATGTAGATGAGGCTACCAGGCATAGGAAAATGAAGCGGCGATTTAAATATCGCCGTTTCATTTAAATTTACATAGCTGCCGCGCTGAGCCTACAAACAGCTGACCAGCTATTTGTCGGCTCAGCGCGGTAGTCTGGATGCGCGGGTGTCGACATCAAAGGCATTTGTCAACCACCCAGGTATGCCTCCTGGAATGAGGATGCCTTTGATGTCGACACCCGCGCGTCCAGACGACCGCGCTGAGCCAACAAACAGCTGATTAGCTGTTTGTCGGCTCAGCGCGGCAGCCATGTAAATTTAAATGAAGCGGCGATTATTTAAATAGCCGCTTCATTTTCCTATGCCTGGTAGCCTAATCTACATGCCTCTGGCGACAAAGGCATGTAGTCTAGACTTACGCAAAGTGATTAACATTAAAACAGTCTAATCAGAAGTTTGTTTGAAAATAGAATTCATTTTAAATTGTCAAGGCTGCCTTAATTATGTTTTTAAATGAAAATATTTTATAATACTATCTATTGTAATTGAAAGGCAAAAGGAAACTAGCTTAGTGCTTTTGAAAATTAGGTCACTTATGTAGGTTACTAAATAAGGATTTAAGCATAATTTTAGACACCTGTTTTTTAACATCTTGATATGAGTCTGTAGCCAGAACTATAAAATACATTTTGACCTGTTCGAACATTCTTGTGCACTTTAAAATAAATTGTTAATGCCGCTACTGAACTAATTGTTAATTGTTAATGCTGCTACTGAACTACATACCCAAATGTCTCAACTACAAATACCAGTTTAGCAGTACCACTCTTGAGTTACCTAATGTAGATGACTCCTTGATTCTAGCAGCTGTTTTCAGCACTATTTTGATTAGATGTGCCTAATTATATAGGTACATTATTGAAAATGTCTGCTAGGACAAGATAGCCATCTGCACTAAGGATTGCAATGGTGATGCTGAACTGGCATGAGCACCAGGAGGAATTTTTAGTGAATTCCTTGGCGTAGGAACTGTATTTCTCCATTGTTCTTCATCTGTCAAGCTTAGAATGTTTAGTTAACATAGATCTCAAATGTAGTAGTACTCTCTGTACCCTGTCAAAATGCTGAACATGTAAACTTAGTGAATCACTCTTAGAGGTGAAATTTTGTAATATTGCTCAAAAATAATTAATTGTTCAAAAATAATTAATTGTAAGACAAGGAGTTTTGTTTTTAAATTTTTCCGATATATCAATGACTTTAGATTCCACAGCAGGGAATGGGGTACTAACGAAAGCCACAGTTCCCATCTATGCAACAGGAGTCCTTACATGTTATATTCAGGTAAGAATGACTTTTAAAAAACATATCGGTATTAAAATGTAGCACTCACTCTACAGCTCTTTAGTTTACATTCAAACTTCAGACTGTAAAAGAGGGTGAACAGGTTACCATGATAAGTGTCTAAGATGATTTCTGATATAAACAGCAAAAACCCAATAATCTTTAATCTCTGGATAAAGATTGATTTATAATTGGATAGCCATCCTATTTTTGTTTGACGATAAACACATTTTAATGTTTTAGCCTTACTCAGCTTTATGATGTATAAAAGAATTGAAAGATTTTATTTTCAAAATAAGGGTATTTTTCTTTTAACCTTCAAAATGTGGATTTTTTTCTATCCTTGAAAACTTTTAGGTGATTGTGGCCATGTCTGCAGTGGGGAAATTTTCCCATAACAAATGCTAGTCTGTCATCACAGTTCTGATGAACTAATGTTGGCATTGAAAGCTCTAACATACACAAGACTTTCAAATGGACATTATATAGAGTCATTTAGTCAGTTCTGAAATCAGGTATGGTCAAAACAGTTGTAAAAACAAATTGAATTGAGAGCGATATTTTCCCCCCACACTAGGTTTCCACTTATACAAATATTGAGTCAGCTAAATCAGTGGATAAAGCCATGGGAAGGAGGGATTGTAAATTTTTCAAGTGTAGAAGAGGCTTGGATGTCTAGATTTGACAGATACCATGTGAGGTAGTAAAATTTTGACTTATTTTTCCCCTTCAAATAAACTAGAAATCTTCTGGGTATTTTGTTGGCCTTTCTTTAACTAAAGTATTTGAGCCAAAAGATGTCTCTTTGGGTGTGTCTTTTAACAGAGGGATGTAAATTAGACACTTTGAAATTGCAAATGAAGCCGGGATTTGAATTTCTCATATTTTATTTGCATAATCGTTTCATGGCACTCTTTCAAAAAAGCGCTATTTCGAAAGTGAAACCGCAGTCTAGACAAGATTCTTTCTAAAATAGAAGCCTTTTTCAAAAGATCCTGTAAACCTTTGAGGTTTACAGGATCTTTTGAAAAAGGCTTCTGTTTTCGAAATAGCATTTTTTCAAAAGAGCACCATGGCATGATTATGCAAATAAATCATGGGAAATTCAAATACCGGCTTCATTTGCAATTTTGAAGTGTCTAATTTACATCCCTCTGTCGAAAGATGTACCCTTAAGGATTACATCCCATCATTCTAATGACTAAGAAACTCTCCTAAAACATATGAGTCATTCATTAAAAGGACTCTAGAAAACTGAGGACCATATTTGAAATAATTAAGGTTGAAATAAGTACAGATATTCTTCAGAGAGAGAGAACCCCTTTCAAATTTTATTTATACATAATAAGCAAACCTTTACAGATTACCTTTAAAGACTACAGTAGGCGTTTTTTCTTTTTTTGTGAATTTGCAACAAAGTGAATGAGATCTGCTCCAGTGGCATCTTTGGTTTATCATAACTTGTGCATTTTTTTCATTATTGTGGGTCACTTTTCTATTTATTGATTATTGGATGACTGTCTCATTTTTCACTGAGTTTCTCCCATGTTAGGGAAAAGTTGTAAAATCCAAATTTAAAACCTTTGCAGCATAAAAACTTTGCCGTAATGTTCTTTTACAGTGTTGAGGTGAAAAAAGTAACTTTTGTCCACCAAAACCTGGGATCACAAGGCAAACGTACATTTATTAGGACGGTGCTTAACTTTAATATTATATAGCACTGTTATGCTTATGCTAACAAATACCATTCTTGTGGATTTCTTGGTATTTTTTTTTATTTTAGAATGTTGAGAGTAGGCTAGTTCTATCTTCAGTCTAGTCAAAATAGGCTTGCTGTCTATCAAGTTAATGCAAAAAGTCAGCAAACTGATTCAAATTATCAGACTTCTATTATCCAAATACTTGACGAATTATTTAGTTGCTTTGGTGTGTTGCTGCTGGTAAAAATCGGAGTAGTTCCAAATATTTAAGGTATAGTTTTCAGAAACATTATATAGGTGGAGTTGGTAACACCGTATATTATTAAAGTTGTCCAGAAATTCCCATTATAAGACTCTGTTTTCAGTTGCGTATAACTATGAACTATTAGCTGTTTGCGCTTATATTTCTCATTTAGAATGTCTGTCTGCCTCAGACTTCTTCATTTAAATTTCAACCAAAACGTTTGCAAGAATGAAAGTACAGGTTGGGTCTTTAAACTTTCCTTGTCCAAGAACATCTGTGATCTGGCATTCATGGGTGCACCAGGGCTGGAGCACTCAGTGAGAAGCTAGGCCCTGTGCTCAGGAATTCCTACCCCACCCTTCCAGAGCTCCCCAGATAGCTGATTTGTGGCATTCAAGCTTAGAGAGGGAGAGGACCAGGGATGAGGGGCACTCAGGGGAAGTGGCAGAGCAGCTGCAGAGCACAGCCTCACAGGAGCCAGGAGTGCAGCCTAGTCTAGCAAATTCCTTGGTGCCAGACAGGGGAGGTTCAATCTAGTTGTTTTGCCCATATTAAAAAAAAAAAAATCAGGTGACATTTCATTTGAAAAGCCCTAGCATCGGAGCTTTGGAGTGGAGTAGCCTTTCAAGGATGTGCCTTTTTGCCCTCTGTCTCAAAATTTGGCCAAGTAATAATCCTTTGAAACATCTCAATTTGCACATGCAAAGTAGAAGCTTCTTTGCTTTTATTGATGCTAGGCAACTTTTTAACTCTTCACGGGTGGCCGCTAATTTTGTTTCCCACTTGCTGGATGGTTGTTTTGAGACCCAGAGGAATGGGTAGTGAAATTTATTTGCAGAAGTACTGAGCACTGCCACTGAAATCAGTAAAAACTGTTCTTTGAATATATTAAGTATTGTATAATGCTAAGTACTCTACTCTTTTAAAAAAAAAAAAAAACAGGTCCTAGGTGTTTGAGTTGGGCACCAAAATTAGTGGAAACTTGTGACATTAGTCTTTGTTCTTCTTCGAGTGCTTGCTCCTGTCCATTCTGATTAGGTGTACGCGCGCCGCGTGCACGGATTCCGGAGCTTTTTTCCCTTAGCAGTATCCATAGGGCCAGCAGGGAGCCCCCTGGAGTGGCGCCGGTATACCGGTGCATATATACCCCTGCTGGCCCTCCCACCCCTCAGTTCCTTCTTACCGCCCGTGACGTGACGGTAGCTGGAGCAGTGCTTCAGGCTATTGCCTATCTCTTAGCAGCTTATCTCTTATCCGTTGTATTATAGTTTGCAGTTGTAGTTTCTTATCTAGTTAAGTAGTTGTTAAGTATTGTAAATAGTTATTTAGATAAGGGAGCAGTGGAACCCTCCCGCGAGGGGAGGGCATGCCAAGGCCCCAGGGCTTCAAACCCTGTGCCTCCTGCTCCAAGCCTATGCCCTGCGGAGATCCTCATTCTGACTGCCTAACGTGTCTGGGCGAGGCACATCGAGCTGAAAGCTGCTCTATCTGTAAGAGCTTTAAGCCCAGGACTAAGGAGGAGAGGGATTTCCGGCTGAAACTCCTGCTAATGGATTCGGCACTGCAGCCTCAGGGCGAGGAGTGGCCTCACTCTGCCTGCAGCGCACGGACGGCGGCACCGTCGGACAGCAGGGCACCGAGGCGCAGATCGCCGTCACCGGTGCCGAGGGCCTCCAAGAGCTCGAGGGGACGCTCGGCAGAGAGGAGTACCCAGAAGGTGCGCCCTAAGGAGGGGTACCTTTCTTCTAAGTCCTCTAGAAAGAGGCACAGCCTGGACAAGGGCGAGAGCCCTGGACAGCCCGTGGGGCTAGGAGAGGTCCGTCGGCCCTACACCCCAGAAACTTTTGAGGCGGCCCGAGACCTCATTCACATGGCTGTGGATGAAGGGGAGGGCCCGGTGCCGCAGGAGCGGACCGCGCCGGCGCCGGCCTCAAGTGCCCCCCAGCAGGACAGGGCCAGGTCGTGGGACCCTCTGGGCGAAGGGCAGGCCTCGGCCCAGCAGCAGCAGTTTCCCCCGGTGCCGGGGAGAACACCGGCACCGGAGCCGGAACGAACACCGGCACCGACCCCGGGCCCACTCCCGACGGCACCAGCAGCGACTCCGGGAGCGTGTGGGCTCGCAACGCCGACGGCGCAGGGTCCGGTGCCGCAGACGGCTCCCTGGGCGGTGCAGGGCCCCGCACCGTACTACGCGCCACCTGCGGTGCCGCAACAGGCGCCCCGCACGGCACCGACGCTGATGCCTCTCCCGGCACCGATCCCTGCTTACTCCTTGGGAGCACAGCAGCAGAGCGCGGCACCGATGCACGTGACGGCACCGGAGGGGTACGCACCGGCCTATCAGATGCATCCGGGCGCGGTACCGCTGCAGCAAAGGCCTCCACTCATGCCACCACCGGCACCGCGTGTGGTGCACAGGGGCAAGCCATCGGCCATGGCAGAACAACGTAGGGTGCAGGCTTCATCGGCCCCTCCCTGGTCAGCATCAGAGTACTCTTCGGAGTCGGAGGCTGAGTCAGTGGCTTCGACCGGGCCCTCATATAGGTCGTGGCCCCGCTCGTCGGTCAGATCATCTCACCGGGAGCCTATGGTCCAGCAGCAGTCGCAGGGGCAACCCCAGTGGGCTTTCTGGACGCCCTGGGCATACCATCAGGCCCAGGGGCCTCCCCCTACGGGGCCGGCAGCGGGGTCATCTCGAAGAAGTAGCACCCCATCTGCCACCCCCTTGACAGCCCCCCTGCCTGGAGGTGGCTCGCCCATGGCGTCAGGGCCGAGACCCCCGGTTATTGGCTAGGGGGAACCAGGGGCACAGATGACCGAGGAGGCAATCCCCTCAAGGGACTTCTTGTCGTCCTCACCAGACGAGGCCCTGGCCGACCCCGCACCTCAGCCCCCGTCTATGGACTCCAGGGCGCACCAGGAGTTGCTCCGAAGGCTGGCAGTCAATCTTGCGGTCCAGCACAAGGAGGTTCACGAGGACTTAGATCCGATGGTGGACATCATAGCGGCAGCAGGCCCTGGTCGAGTGGCGCTCCCACTGAATAAAATGGTGGACAAGCCGTCTAAAACCCTGTGGCAGATGCCGGCCTCTATTGCACCGACCCAGAAGGGGTCGAGAGAAGATGCTATGTACCCCAGGAGGGGCATGAGTATCTTTTTACCCACCCAGCTCCGGGATCCATAGTGGTTCAGGCCGCTGGGCAAAAGGAGTGCCAAGGGCCTCCAGGCCCCACCCCGAAGGCAAAGGAGATTGGACCTGCTTGGCCGGAAGGCCTATGCCACGGGGGACCTCCAGCTACGTATAGCTAACCAGCAACTGATGCTGAGGCGTTATGCTTTTAACACATGGGCATCGATGCAGAAATTTGCCAGCCAGCTTCCTCCCGAATCCCGCCAGGAATTCAGGGCCTTGACGGAAGAGGGGCAAGCAGTGGCGCGTACCTCTCTCCAGGCGGCCTTGGACGCAGCCGATTCGGCAGCCCGCACCATGGCCACAGGGGTGGTGATGAGGCGTAGTGCCTGGCTGCAGGTGTCTGGCATCCCACCCGAGGTGCAGACCACTATCCAGGACCTGCCCTTTGAGGGGCCGGCCTTGTTTTCAGAGCAGACTGATTCCAAGCTGCATAGTCTGAAGGACTCAAGGGCAACCCTGAAGTCGCTAGGGATACATACCCCAGCACCTCAGAGGCACTCTTTCCAGGCTAGACCCTACCCTAGAAGGGGGCAGAACAACGACAGGGGTTGCAGGAGAGGCCGCAACAATAGCCGCCCTGACCTCTTCAGAGGCAGGCGTAGGGGCCCTCGGTCAGACTCTGAGAGAAGCTCAGGGCCGTCTCCCGGTCACCAAACTAAGCCCTCATTTTGAAGGTACGCCAGAGAGCAGAGTACCAGTAGCGCCTATCTGTCCGCCCTTTGGGGACCATCTTTCCCTATTTTACCAGGGATGGTTAAAGATCACGTCGGACCGTTGGGTCCTAGACCTGGTGAAGCAGGGATATACTATCCCCTTCCTTTCCTACCCTGCCTCCCATCCCCCAACCTCGTCCCTTTTCAGGGACCCCTCTCACGAGACACTCCTTCGGCAGGAGGTGTCCAACCTGTTGATGCTAGGGGCCATAGAAAGGGTGCCTCCAGACGTAAGGGGAAAGGGTTTCTACTCCCGCTACTTCCTAGTACCCAAGGCAAAAGGGGGTATGCGTCCCATACTAGACCTCCGAAACCTGAACACCTTTATAAGGAAGACAAAGTTCAGGATGGTGACGCTAGCCTGCATCATCCCATCGCTCAGAAAGGGGGACTGGTATGCTGCTCTCGATTTAAAGTACTTCCACATTTCAATTTTTCCAAGTCACAGAAAATTCCTCCGGTTCACGGTGGGACAGGACCACTTCCAGTTTACGGTCCTCCCCTTTGGACTGTGTACAGCCCCGAGAGTTTTTACCAAATTTATGACGGTGGTAGCCGCATTCCTGAGGCGGCACAGGGTCCAAGTGTTCCCATACCTGGACGACTGGCTCATAAAGGGCAAGTCTTGAGAACAAGTACTGGACCATGTCTCGAGGGCCAGGGCTCCATTCGAGGGTCTCGGCCTCCTCATAAACGAGGCCAAATCACTGCTAGAGCCCACGCAAGTCATAGACTTTGTGGGGGCCCATCTGGACTCGCCTGTAGGCAAGGCGTCCCTACCGAAAGACAGATTTTCGACCATTCAATCGCTGGTAGTGGGGCTGCAGGAGTTCCCGACTACGACGGCGAGGACCTGCATGAGGCTGCTAGGCCACATGGCGGCGGGCACTTACGTGGTCCAACACGCCAGGCTACGCACGTGCCCGTTGCAGGGGTGGCTCAAGGTAGCGCACAACCCCTTGAGGTCGCCGCTGGATGCGGTGGTAACTATCCCTCAGGACATTCTGCGCTCGCTGGACTGGTGGAAGGACGCGAGCACGGTGTGTGCGGGGGTCCGATTCACCAAGCCGTCCCCGTCTGTGCAGCTGGTCACGGACGCTTGGGATGGGGCGCTCACCTGGGCAACCTCAGGACACAAGGTACGTGGTCAACAGGAGGAGGCTCACCTCCATATAAATATCAAGGAGCTGCGGGCGGTCAGGTTGGCCTGCAGGGCGTTCCTTCCCCACTTACAGAACAGAGTGGTGGCGGTGCTGACAGACAACACTACGGCCATGTTCTATATCAACAAACAGGGTGGGGCGGGTTCCTCTCCCCTGTGCCGGGAAGCCCTAGATCTATGGGAACTGTGTATAGCCCACAGCATTTTCCTGGAGGCGTCTCACCTCCCAGGAACCAGGAACGGGCTAGCGGACAGGCTCAGCCGTTCAATCCAGGCGCACGAGTGGGTGCTAAGGGGGGATGTACTTCACGAGGTCTTCCAGAGGTGGGGGTTTCCCCGCCTGGACCTGTTCGCAACCCTGAGCAACGCCAAGTGCGGGGAGTTCTGTTCGTACATGGGGCACGGTCAGGGCTCTTGGGGAGATGCGCTGCAGGCCCAGGGGCCTACTCTATGCCTTCCCCCCCATTCCCTCTGATCCACGACACACTCCTCAGAGTGCAGAGGTTCAGGGCTCGGGCCATCCTGATAGCGCCAGTATGGCCTCGACAGTACTGGTTCACCACTTTGCTGGATCTGACTGTGGAGGGCCCACTCAGGCTACCCCTAGTGCCAGATCTAATCACTCAGAGCTGTGAGGCCGGGGTGGCACTCCACCCGAGCCTTCCATCTCTCTACCTAGCAGCGTGGCTCCTCAGTGGCTCTTAGTGACAGAGCGAGCCTGCTCTAGAGCAGTCCAGGAGGTCCTCTTAGAAAGTAGAAAGCCGTCCACTAGAGCTCTTTACGAGGCTATGTGGAAGAAGTTTACTTCCTGGCTGGAGGGCAGGACGCTCGCTCCAGGTGAAGGGGCGGTTCCGACTGCCCTGGAGTTCCTTCTCCACCTGCGGAAACAGGGCCTGGCCACAGCCTCCCTAAGGGTGTACCTGGCGGCCATAGCGGCCTTCCACGTCGGGGGGGGGGCAAAGGTTTATCTTTGCCAACCCCTTGGTTAAAAGGTTTCTAAAGGGAGTCGACAGGTTGATGCCATATGAGAGGCCTACGGTACCGGCGTGGGACCTTAACCTGGTCCTGACTGCCCTTATGAAGCCCCCGTTCGAGCCCCTAGCTTCATGCTCCCTGACACATCTGTCTTATAAGGTAGCTTTCCTTGTGGCCATTACCTCGGCCAGGCGGGTGTCTGAGCTTAAGGCTCTCACCTCAGAACCACCTTACACGGTGTTTTTTAAAGACAAGGTGAGGTTGCGTCCACACCCGGGGTTTCTTCCCAAGGTGGTCTCACACTCCCACATGTCCCAGGATATTTACCTGCCAGTGTTTTACCTCAAGCCACACGCGTCGCCCAGGGAACAGGCTCTGCACTGCCTGGACGTTAGGAGGGCGTTGGCTTTTTATATAGATAGGACACGAGAGTTTCGTAAGTCAAATCAATTGTTTATTTCAGTGGCGGAAAGGATGTATGGTCAGCCAGTCTCGACGCAGCATATATCCTCGTGGATTACTTCCTGCATTCGACTGTGCTACAAGGGCGAGGGTAGACCACCGCTGCGCATAACTGCACATTCCACTAGAGCCCAGGCGACGTCGGCGGCGTTTCTGGCTTGCGTGCCGATCTTGGAGATCTGCAGGGCAGCAACCTGGTTATCAGTGCACACCTTTGCAGAGCATTATGCAATCACGCAGCTGGCCAGGGAGGATGCTGCTGTCAGGACGGCAGTTCTGTGTTCTGCAGAATAACAAGATAATACTTAGTCACCTACCAACCCCGCCTCCAGAGGGGGGACACGGCTAGGGACTCACCTAATCAGAATGGACATGAGCAAGCACTCGAAGAAGAAGAAGAGGTTACTTACCTCGTAACTGTAGTTCTTCGAGATGTGTTGCTCATGTCCATTCTGCATCCCACCCACCTCCCCGTCTCGGAAGGAGCCGGCAAGAAGGAAATGAGGGGTGGGAGGGCCAGCAGGGGTATATATGCACCGGTATACCGGCGCCACTCCAGGGGGCTCCCTGTTGGCCCTATGGATACTGCTAAGGGAAAAAAGCTCCGGAATCCATGCACGTGGCGCGTGTACACCTAATCAGAATGGACATGAGCAACACATCTCGAAGAACTACAGTTACGAGGTAAGTAACCTCTTCTTCATCAGCTCCCCACAAGGGAAAGACAGATGGTCAACATTTGGGTACTACAGGACTGAGCACCATGAAAAGTCCACAAGCAAATTAATAATTCTGTCTTCAGGGCAAGGTTGGCACCATAAATGGAATAGTGAGAAGAAAACAAAATATTGAATAGCTGCTCATTATTTGATCATCCAACAAAAATTCTCTGATGCGCTGTATCAGAATGTATATGGGTAGAGCCGTGAAAATCTACAGATATCCACTTTAGATCTGCAGGTATCCGCATCTGTGGATGTGAATGTGGAATAACCACAACTTATTTGTGTGTCTGTGGATACAGATTTTGCATGTAGAACCCTGTACATTTTTTCAAATCCACAGATCAATACAGATATCCACGATTCATTTTTATGGATACTAATGTGGATGCAGATACAAATTTTGTATCTGTACAAAGCTCTGTATTTGGGAGGCAAATTAAAAAAAACATAATTCTGGTCTTTCCCAGCTTTTCAGAGCTTGGCTTTGCATCCTCAGTAATGGGGTGAGGGTCTAAATATGGGGAGTTGTATGTAATGAAAGATGTATACTGATTAGTACATGCTTATGGCCAGAAGGTAAGATATTCTTGATACCTAATTAGAACACTTAATATTGCTTAATCCAAAGCATATTAATTTAGCTTTTTGTTAATGAAAAGGCAATTAAAGAGCAAGTCTTAGTCGGAACTGTTTCAAGTTAAAAATTAATCTGTGCATGCATGTAGAGACTGAAGGAAAGACATTTATTGCATGTATTTTGAAAGGGATATGGGTAAATAGACAAAAAAATTCAGAAACTATGAAAAATAGTTGGATATTGTTTAAATTGTTTCATTGAGTTTGTTAAAATAATGGTTTTACTTTGGTTATGAATATTAGAATGAATAAATAAATAGTTAAAGGTAAGGGATATTAGTCAATTAAAATTTTACTTTATCCATTCTGTGTTGTCCTTGCCTTCAAATTTAAATTTTCAAGTGACTTCACAGCATAACCTATAAAACTAAAATTCACATTGCATGCTTTCTTTTAGGAAGATGACCGCAAACTATTAGTTGGGTTCTTAGAAGACGTGATGACTATGCTTTCATTATCACATGCTCCTCTTGATAGCCTGAAGGCTTCTTTTGTGGAACTGGGGTAAAGTATATAACATAGAATTGATTTTAAATGGTTTAAAATTTTTCATAATGTACTGTCAGCTGTAAGTGTAATTGCAACAAAAGATCAAGTGAATTAGGGATATAAATCAGGTTTACTTGATTAGTTTAGAAAGCTACTCTGTTTAATGCAGTATCTACTGTAAGATTAAACAAGAATCTATTCTATAGTTGAATATTTCAGTAAATATTTTTGCGCCTTCTGTAGCTTGAATGCTTTTGTCGTTGTAAATTGTTCATAACCTAAAGTTTTCCTGAAGTTTCTTTTCAAAGACTTAATTGTATGATACAGCCCATTTTTCCACAATCAGTAAAGCTGACTGTAAACAAGGCTTGCACGATGAATGTTTTTGAAGTTTAAGTGTTTAAGAGTGCACATTTCTGTATGCTACTGTAGACTGTCTTCGCAATTTATAATCAGACCCACTCTACACTTAGTGTTAGCTTGACTATTATTTTCTTTTAGTGCAAACCCAGCATACCATGAGCTGCTGTTAACTGTACTGTGGTATGGAGTTGTCCATACTTCAGCTCTTGTTCGTTGCACAGCTGCTAGAATGTTTGAGGTAAGTGATTATCAAAACTGTTACACTGCAATTTTAGACTATGTGTAGTAAAAAATCATATTGGTATCTGAAAACATATGTATTGTGATCAACTGACGTGTCTGAATAGGTTGTGTACTGTGTGATGGAGCAGCAATGTGTTGTACTCTTTTGGTTTTGCCTCTGTTACATATTCAAGTTAATTAAATATTGATGTTTTATCAACTGCTTGCAAGACATTTTTATAGCAATTTGTGTATTCATCTTTGTTCTGCTATTGTCTTTGGTATTAAATTTCATCTTTGCATGCTGAAAACTGTTGATTTGAATATGAGAAATCATTTCAGTGCTCAACTCTGTGTTCAAACCAGTTTTAAACTTGTCAGATTAGGAAATGGGCTTGCATAAGTCTATATGTAAGCTTTGCATGCATATCTTGGACTTGTTGATCTGTTCTTTTTGGGACTTGAACACACTTATTTCACTGATAGCAACACTTACAGGTTAACTATATTCAGAGCCTCATTCCTATACTCTAAGGCTTCAGAATTATATTGCAAGCCAATTTCTATCATTGCCTGACATTGAGAGAAAATAATATGCATAGTCAATAGTATTCATAATATGTTGCTTTATCATTTTATATTTGTCATATGAAGTTACAGAGTAACTCTTGTGAGCTCTCCTCTGTTTCCATACTGTGCAAATTCATAGATATTCTATAGAATCACTAAGTTTGCCTGAATTTGTTTACTATGTCCTTAGCCATCAAATCTAAAAATATCAGAAGAAAAGAAATACAGGATAGGAAATCCCAAATATCTTTCTCGGTTGCTGAATTTACAGGGATTTTGTGCCTCCTGGATCTGAAAAGTGTATTTATCTCTTTATAATTGCACTTATTCTTTATGCATGAGACTTCGGTACTTCAACTCTGTCTTTGTAATACAGGTTGAACCTCTCTAGTGCAGATCTCTCTGGTCCAGAATCATCCGTGATCCAGCTAACTAAAATCATTCTGGATGTCCATTTTTCATGGGCGTGGCAAGTTTCCTGCAGTCCCATAATGTTTGTTTACAGCCCCCAGTCCTAGCTCTCATTGTTCTGTTCTGTAGTTTACCCTAAATGTCCTCTAACAGCTCAGTAAGCAGTCGAAGTGTTGGGAATGCTGCTAGATAATATTGACCTCCTGTAGTCTGGAAAAATCTCTTATTCTGAACCAGTCAAGTCCCAAGGGTGCCGTACTAGGGAGGGTCAACCTGTATATTACTATGGGGTACCACATGAGGACAGAGATCACCACACTTGGATCCAGATGAAGAATCAGAGTCTAAATCTGCTCTGAGTAGTAAAAAATTAAATTATAACCATGTTTTAATATAACTATCTCATCACTAGCCAAAATAATGCTTCTATTAATACTCTCCCCACCCGTTTAATGAAAGTCAAGTAGCAAAAAAGCTTTGTTTTACTACATGACATATTTTTATTTAATTATACCCCTGCAATTCCTGCTTTTCCATTTGGTCTAAATCAGTGTTCCTCAAAGTGGGCTGTGAGCCCAATTTGGGAAAGCAGCTAGTGGGTCCCTGTGCTTTGTTTACCTAAAGGGGCTATAGCCACGGATCTTTATGGCTCCTATTGGCTCCGGTTTGCCGTTTGCAGCCAAGGGAGCCATGAGAAGCTTTCCACAGTTCGCATTGGCTGGAAACAGTGAATCAGACTCTGTTGGAGCTGAGAGGCTCTGTGGCTAGGGTCCCTTTAGGAAAACAAAGCATCAGGGGCTTAGTAGCAGCTTTCCTAAAATGGGCCTACAGCCCACTTTCAGAAACACTGGTCTTAAATGTATTGTACTGAGTAGGGTTATGAATCCACCTAGAACGGTGAACTCATAACTGTGGTAAGGATCCACCCTCTGATCACTGTTGTACTGATGATGCTTTAGAACTCAACAGAACCTTACGTTAGCAAATAGTCCTACGGGTGAACCAGGAAGCCCTGTTACTGGTTTGGGGGTGGGGGGGGGGGGGACCGTCTAAAGACCAGCCTGTGCAAGCTTGGTTAAATGACTTAATCAGTTTGTGCTTTTTCCACTTTAGACATTCCCATCATTAAAGCATTTTCAGATAGTCTAAAATATTATGCAACCATTCTCCTTGTCTTAGCTTTTGGAATATTGGAGCTTTATTCCTCTTTGCTTGCTAGACGCCCTAGGCAACATCTTTGGACGACCTCCGTTATAAAAGGCTGCATCCTGAACTGTAATGTTTCTTCCAAACAACAAATAAAGGACAAAATAAGTGATTTTTGAACAGTCTGTATTGTCTGACATTCTTTCCCTGCTATAATTCATGAAGTGCAGAGCCTATGCTGCTAAACAAAAAATATACTGTTTTCTAATTATATCACCTTTTCCTAAATCTCAGAAACATGTACGTAGATATCGCATGCTCACATAAATATTTGTGGTGAGATCTTTATTTTTGCTCCAATACCTGTCCTTTGTGTAGGAGGGCTGGATCCTCAAAGCCCTGATTCTGGCCATTAGAGCATCAATACTTATTAGCCAGGATGGGTAGGAATGTTTGTCAGAGGCTGGGAATGGATGACAAGAGAGGAATCACGTGATGATTTCCTGTTATGTTCACTCCCACTGGGGCACCTGGCGTTGGCCACTGTTGGAAGACAGGATGCTGGGTTAAATGGACCTTTAGTCTGATCCAGTATGAACATTCTTATGATCCCTCCACACAAGGCACTGCAGAAGACAGTAAGGTGCCTTCTGCAGATACTGTCTTAACTTGCTAGAAGGGGCCAAACCACTGCTGCAGTATCGCAGAGGTTCTGTGCTGTGCAGTGCAGTGTCCCATGGAACAGCCTTGAAAGGATGCTGCAACTTGGACAGACCTCAAGTTACACTGAGCCCTTAGAATAATCCAATATTGGGAGAGTACAAAAGTAACTTAAAGCCACCATAGCGTCCGCAACCTTAGCATTCTTGGATTGAGAGTCTTGTGCTGCATCTCTTCAGGCTTAGTATGTATAAATAGACATATTTATGACCGCTATAAAGAAATTAAAACAAAGTCAGTTCTAAGTATTGTGTTATATGCTGAATATTATCTGGCTTCCTCCTTTCTGCTATTTCTGTGCTTTTAATTGTTAACATTTTGTCAGTAACTTCCAGTTTTGAATGTTAACCCAAATTTGACTGGCACTGGTTTGAACACTATTTATGTATAGTTGGGTTATGAACTTTGTTGGTCTGTGTGATAGGTTCTAGTTCAGGAACAGTTATAATTCAAATATAAATCATAAAAAATCAACATATCTTTTTCCTTCATTGGAAAATACATTTTACTGGCAGTGTATCTGCTCAAATTGTGATCATGTTTTCTGTTCCCTAATAATGTCAGTCACAAATTTTCTTGTCATTAGTACATTTCCTTAATACTTTTATTTTTAAAAATTTGCAATTGGTAAAGAAAGTCATATTTATACATTATAGAAATTAAAAGTAAAAAGTGAACATATTAAATGGGAAAATTGTCATCTTAAACACTGACTGAAAGTAGTTAATCTTAATTCAACAAACTGGCAATTGCTTAAAGGTAATTTGAAGAGCTGTATTTAAGATGAGCATTTCAATGCTTTTCAATTGACTTCACAGTCAATGATGAAAATAATAAGTATTTAATGTTATTGTGTACTTGAAAACATCCAGTTGTTTGTGCTTTGGGGGATTGTTTTTAGTGTTGATCATCAAATTTTAGATTAAAGAAACTCCATGTTTCTGCCCAATGGATAATAATCAGTGTAGGAAGTCACTTTTCTATATAGTTGTAACTTGTAAAATTATCCTGAATTATTTATGGAATCTAAGCTCCACACTTCTACCACCACTGTTCAATAGATGTATAAAAACACTCACAAATATAGGATTCAAGCCTTACACTACTGCACTTACTGGGAAAGCCAATCTTCTCTCTATTTCACCATTGACTTGAGAGTCTGATCAAGAGGGATTCTCAAAAGTAGCCACTCCTCGGCGCAACTGGACCAACCCGGCAGCACCCTAGCTGCTCTGCCCCAGGTGTCCCCAAGTCAGACGCTGCTGATACTGACCAGCAGCTGACTCCAGGAAGCCCGAGGCAGAACTGCTCTGCCCCGGGCTTCCTGGAGTCAGCCACTGGTCAGTTTCAGCAGCGGCTGAATCGGGGACACCTGGGGTGCTGCCCGGTTGGTCCCGCAGCCCCCAGGGCCAGCGCTAGGGGACCTACCCGGCAGCGCCCCCAGCTGCTCTGCCTCCGGCTTCCCCGATTCAGCCGCTGGTCAGTTTTAGCAGCGGCTGAATCGGGGAAGCTGGGGGCAGAGCAGCTCCAATGGTCTGGCTGCCCGGAGCACTTCCGGGTTCCTGATGGTGCCGGACTGTCAGATGCCGGACCATCGGAGTTTTACTGTATCATGCATGAGCTTTCGTGGGCACAGCCCACTTCTTCAGATGACCAGAGTTTTAGTGTTAGTGTTGATATATATTTCAATTGTATTGGCATGAGGAAATAAGTACATAGAGCATAAAAAACATTTGTACACTTTGCGGTGTACACCACCATTCCCACTGCTTCTTGGGCTCTTAGGGCACGTCTACACAGCAGGGCTAAAGCTGAAATAAGCTACACAACTTGAGCTATGTCAGTTGCGTAGCTTAAGTCAAAATAGCTTTTTTTGTCTTTTGGCGCTGTCTACACAGCAGGAAGTCTTCCCCTACTCCTTGTACAATGAGGGTTACAGGAGTCAGAGCAAGAAGTCCTCCAGCTCAACATTATATTGAAATAACTGTTTGCTGTGTAGATTCAGACTGTTATTTTGGAATAACGTCAGTTATTTTGAAATAATGCTGTTCTGTAGACACAGCCTTGGAAGACATTTAGGGGTAAATTGGAACTAACACTTTATGGGACTGTGGGAAACTTGGCCACACCCATGTTAAGTGGATATCCGGCTAACCAAAGTCATGCTGGATCACAGATGTTGCCGGACTACAGAGGTTCAGCCTATACGTTGGTGGAGTCCAGTGTACTGTTAGCATATTCTAAGTAGTAACTTAGTATGTATTTTTCTAGTTGGGCTAAAAATAAAACTAATTAGAAAAAATGTAATGTCTCCTAATAATTATAATTCTCAAAATAAAATTTAGACGTCTATATCTGGAAGCTTTAATTTTAAATACTTTAATTCCATTTCCATGAAAGCAGCAAATAAGATGGGTCAAATTTAGGCACCTAAGAACTGAGAAACACCAAAATGCAGAAATAGGCTCTAATGGAGGGTTACACTATGCTTTAATATCAGAGGGGTAGCCGTGTTAGTCTGAATCTGCAAAAGCGGCGAGGAGTCCTGTGGCACCTTATAGACTAACTGAAGTGTAGGAGCATAAGCTTTCGTGGGCAAAGACCCACTTCGTCAGATGCATCTGACGAAGTGGGTCTTTGCCCACGAAAGCTTATGCTCCTACACTTCAGTTAGTCTATAAGGTGCCACAGGACTCCTCGCCGCTTATGCTTTAATAGTATGCTATAAATAGTTAAACTTGCCCTATACCCACGTGTCCTTTCTTTATGCTCTGGTGTCACTGTTCATTTGGTAAAGGCAAGACTTGTAATTTGCTACTTGATAGAAGTTGAAATATACAGTGTAGTTGTAGTCGTGTCCGTCCCAGGCTCTTTCAGAGAGACAAAGTGGATGAGATAATATCTTTGATTAGACCAACTTCCTCACCCACCTGATTATTGAAACGTTCAGAAGATGTGTTAGAGCTTGCTCAGTAGGTACAGTTTAGCATTCTGCATTTTATATACTATGAAGTAGCCAGGGTGGGGTAAGGTTTTGTGGGACCTAAGGCCAAAGCAAATAGAGGTCCCTATCCACCTCTCTGCCTTTAGTAGCCCTGCTACTGTGGTGCTCCTGCTAAGTAAATAGGGTCAGAACCCAGGGCTTGCTTCACCTCCAGCCAGGGAACAGGTATGGGGATGGGTAAGGCCTGCTCCCCAACTACAGCACCCGGCAGGCAGAGTGGGGCCAAGCTCTCACTGCCTGACTCTGCTCCCCAGCTGTGTGCTGGGTGGACAGAGCAATGTAAGCCCCAGAACCCTGACTCAGCTTTTGGGCTGGCATGTTGAGTGTGCAGGGACCCTTGTGCACAGGCCCTGTTAACCCAGTGGCTAATATGCCACTGGAAGTAACAGATAAAATCATAGATTTTCTTAGATGAGGTACAAAGTAGAAGAAAAATCAAAATACTTTCACCTTTTAAATGATGCAAGTAAAATGCCTATTTGGTTAATCATTGAGGAAATTTTGGGATTGGTCATTTATGGAACAGTTTTACAGAGGTTGCTATTTGCAAAAATTAAATCTTACTAAGCAAGCAGCATACTTAGTTTAGAAAAAAGGAACTAAGGTGTGGTCACATGCCCTGTAATGACCTTTTAATTGAAAAGATTTCCAGATATTTGTGAGCATAGGAAGAAGTATTTATACACAACACATTCTAATTTGGGATTTATTGCAATAAGTACATCTACAGATTCATATTGGGAAGTATTTGAAAATCTGATAGTTAACTATCCGATTTTTACTTTCATGGACCAGCAAAGACAATTTTAGGCTGTTTAGAATTTTTCATTATGTGCCACTTAATGGATCTGGTATCTAAAAAAATTCCTAAAATATTGGGGAAAGCCTAGTGGCATATGGGAAGGTGCTTCTTATGCCAAGTTTAAAAAGTGTACAGTTTTTAACAATAGTGGTCCCACAGCTGCAGTTTAGTGTTTGAAAATTGCATTCAGTCTGGCAAAGCTGTTCATTTTGCACCTGCCCATCGTATTAGCTATGAAAAATAATCCCATTGACTTTGAATTGTATTCAATTTTGTTTGAATTGACAAACTCAAATTTGCATCACTTTGGTATTTAAAATTGTTTGCAGTCTGACAAATAACCTACAACTTAGACTGTTTCCTTTGGTGGTCATTTGAATTTCAAAATAGCAAAAAATCTACAAAATATATAGACCAAGAGACTTTGTTTGAACAGCTTTAGACAGTCCATCAGGACTGAACTGACTGCCAGACCACCTGCACTTTCTTCAGACCTCTGCATATATAAAGCGCTAGTGTAGCTGTATTTGCTTAGCTTCTAATTTTGGTTTGCTTTTTGTGTTTTTCTTTCTTTCTCTTGGTTGTGCCACTCTTCTTCCCATGGTACTGTGCTCGCTCTTTCCGTGCATCACCTGTGATACTTCCCTGCTCTGACTACTCAGCTGTTGGTGAAGGGGGTACATGAAACTCTGGTAGCTCAGAGAGTTGTCCCTGCTCTCATTACTCTCTCCAGTGACCCTGAAATGTAAGTGTACTGATCGCCTTATACATTAAGCATCCCTCTTAATACTTGTCTAGAAATAGCCATCAGTTTTCTTTAGTATTCCCATCACAAAAGTTTTTCTCATTGAAAAAAGCATGTTTCATTTAAAATAAGACCCTTTCAACTGCAGATTTAAAAACTAGATTGACTGTGCTATCTAAAAGTAAAAATTATTTTTGCAATAATCAGAAGATAATAGTTGAAGAAAATTAAATTGAAATTGAAAATTGTTACACGTATAATAATTCTCTTAATTAAATAATTAAGTTAATAAATGTTAATGTTTAATATAGTGGCAGTCACGTATACTCACAATACTTCAGATTTCAGAGGTATCAGCTTTACTGCAGTAAGTCAAATGTAGCAAATACTCCTTAGTGCTACTGCAGTTAGCTTGGGGAAAATACACACATAAACAAGAATTAAAATAGTGAAATACAAAATAATTGGTTAGCTGTACCATAATCTCTGATAAGTAACAGTCGGAATTCAATGCCCTGTGTATGCATTTCAAGGGCCAGCATACTGTTGTGATATTTCTTTCAGGATTAGGAGGGATGTTTTGCTAATCTCACTAACAGGTTGTTATCAGTAACTGCCAGAGCATGAACAAAGATTTTTAATCTTTTTAATGTCTTGTGTGAGTGACTAAATAAACAAAGGCCTGTGAGTCTGCCTGCCCATCCTCAGTCACAGCTAACCCAGTTCTCCTTCCAGTTTACCAAACCATTTTTTATTGCATGTTGACTGGTTTACAGCTGACTCTTCGAGGCATGAATGAAGCCTTAATTGACAAGCGGGTTGCTCCGGCCCTTGTTACCTTGTCCAGTGATCCTGAATTGTGAGTTTCAGACTGAGACCTTAAGTTAATCAAGTCTTTTGAGCATTTTTCCTCATCTACTTATTTTTTTTTATTTTGTCACTGCTAGAAACTAATGTATCTTAATGTACTAACTTTGAATTTTCATTACTTTTTATTGTATTCATTCCTAAGGCTAAACACAGCTTAAAGATTTTTTTTTTCCCCTCTTATAGCTCTGTCAGGATTGCCACAATTCCTGCTTTTGGTACCATCATGGAAACGGTTACTCAGAGAGAGGTAGGAATACTGCATATCAAACTGAAATATTAAGCAGCAATCAAACTATTGCTCAATCATTTAGCAGGTGGTTGAGTTTGACAAGTACAGTAATGTACTGCCAAACTGCGAGCAAGAGATACACTTATAAATTTTTTTCTCACAAAGGTGATTTTCTTAAACAATGTTAAGTTCCTAACTTCTACAACATAATAGGTTTACTATTAGGAGAAATTCTTGTTTCATACACACAACTTAATCTTGCAAAAGGATGGAAGAAGAATGTGTTAGGATTCAGGATTTTCTAATTTTATGTTCTTTATGAAGACATTTTTCATTATGGCACAGAAATCAAAAATAACAGCTTGATGGAAGTTAACTGTGAAGCTGGGAATGAAGTTTTGTTCTGAGATACTGGACAGTCTAAAAAAGAATTTTAGAACAATAACACACAGGGGTATTGGATGTTCTGGTGGATTGATGACAAGGCATTAGGACATTTTCTTGAATGAGTTCCCTTTAGTTGCAGTAAGAGAAGTATAAATTAGGAATGTTAAAATGGGTTTAATTATGTAATCATGTAACTGCTGAAAATTTCAACAGTTGCAGGGGGAGGGACAGGCTCCCATCTGCACCCCACCCACGTGCTGCCTCCTCTGATACAGAGGCAGCAACATGGAGGAAGGGGAGAGGCCCCTTGTGAGTAACCTTGCATGTTAACTGATGAGCCCAGTCTCATCAGTTAACCATGTAAATAGTTATACTGTAACATCCCTAGTATAAATATTACATTAATTTACCAAATGTTTATAAAACCGAGCATAACTAATAAATGCTATTTAGAGTTTTTTAAGCAGTCAAAAATTAAATCTCTTTGAACAATACATTAATTGCTTCTATAGCTCTTAGTGGTGTTAAATTGATTTAAAAAATTGTAGCCTTACAAAAGTTAGGACTGTCTTCCAGCAGGAGGATGTATGCTTCATTTTGCTGAGTATCCATACCAATATGAGGTATAAAAAGCACACTACTTTCTGCAGAGCTTGCATTCTTCCTGTAATTTCAACATGTTCTTAAATCCTAAAATAATATGTTTGAGGAAATGTGAGTAAGTCGTCAATGATGACTCAGAAGTTCAGTTTTTGGAAGATGGATAAGTAGCAGTTTTGTCATTGGGAATGCATGTTACACATTGCATTTAGTTAAAAAGTCCTTGGTTAACTAACTGAAATAACTATATTGTTTGCTGCCATTATAAATCTTTGTAACATAGAGGCTATGTATCATCCAGAAGCCTAACATAGAAGGCATCTGAGCAGGAAAATGCTGATTTGCTTTTTATCTGAATGCTTTTAAATACCATTTAATCCAGTCAAGTTTAACTTCAGAAAAAATTGACAGTTTGTCCATATTTTTTTTCTGTTTTGATGATGTAAAATGCTTTTTAATTATTTTCTGGTCTCTTGTTCATCAGGTGTTTTCTTTCATTAATTATTTGTAAAGTAGTTACTTCTGATTCTGCACGTATTTCTTTCCATTTCTGTACTTCTGATATTAAAAACATGGTTAGAGCTATTGCTACTTCAATTCTAACTAAAAAAAAATTGAAGATAAGGAAGCATAATAAGAGAACCAGGGGTGGGAGAAGCTATTTATAGAACATTTCCCTTGATCAAGTAGAACATTGTGATAGCATCCTAAAACAAAAGGTGTTAGGATATCCTGTAACAGTGAGGAATATAGATTAACCAAAAAATAAATATTTTAACACAACTTTGAAAACTGATTGAAAACAGAAATATATTGTAAAACTGACTGAAGTTTTTGCCACCTTTACTTTTTTTGTAAATATTCAAGCTACTGGAAAGAGTGAAAATGCAGTTGGCTTCTTTCCTTGAAGATCCTCAGTATCAAGACCAACATTCTTTACACACAGAAATCATAAAAACATTTGGAAGAGTTGGACCTAATGCAGAGCCCAGATTTAGAGATGAATGTAAGTGGCAACTTAAGTGAATGTTTCTTACCTAAAAATAACAATTGAGAATAAAATATCAAATACTCATAAGTTGATTGCAATGTATTAAGCAGAATGTGAACAATAATATTGAATAGCTTCTTGTTGAGAAATGCTTTCTGTATATTACAACTCTTCATAGTCCATAGATATATGTGAACAATGATTTTAATGCTTGTGGCTTTCTAATTCAAGAGCAGATATTCTGCCATTTTGTTTGAAATACGTTTGCAACACAGTAATTGAAAACCCCCTAGCAGTCCCACTAGAAGCCATCATTTACCAGCCATTATCATACACTTGTTGCTGAGAAACTTCAGATATTTGTTTCTATCTCTGATGCCACTTTTTACCATTTATGGTGACCATATGCCCCTTTTTTTCTGGGACGGTCCCGGATTTAAGGGTTCTGTCCTGGTGTCCCAGTAAAGGGCACAGAGGGGCATGAGGGGAACTACGGCAGAATGTTTGTGAGGGAGTGGGCATCAGGGAAAATGAGTGCAAGGGGGGCAGGAGCAGTGAGGGAAGGTGGAGGCACCAGGAGGTGCAGGGGTAAGTGCAGGTGCCAGGGGATTCTGGGGATGAAGCAGTAGAGCAGACACCTGCAGGGGCAGGACCAGAACCAGCGGAGAGAGGTGAGGGAGGTGTTAGGAGAGGGGATGAGGAGGAGTAGCTACACATGATCAGAGTGGGGCTACTGGAGGAGTGGGCACGGGGGAGAGAAGGGCTGGTGCAGGGGAGCAGGTCCTGGGAGGGCTGAGGGGAGTGAGACGGGCAGGGGAGCTGATGGAGCAAAGGAAGGAGACCTGGCAGCAGAGGGAAAAGGTAGAGGTTTATAAAATATTTATTAATAAATTGGGTGCCATAGTGGCACATCCAAACAAGCCACATGAACACTCATCCCTATTGGTAGGAGGATGGCGGGAAAAGTTCTTGGGGGGGAGGGGGGGTCACATGACACCTTTTATTTCTGGTCATGTGTCCATCTTGACCCCGGGAATGTTATCTCCAAAGGTGTGGCTAATGTGGGTCAGGGGCATGGTTAACAGGGGTCAGGGGTGTGGCTAATATGTCCCTAATTTTGGTTCAGAAAATATGGTCACCATACCAATTGCTAACAAATACAATGTACTATAGCCCTTTGGAAAAAAGTATCATTTTTTTTCCTAAGCAACTTAATCTGGTGCCTTTCTTACTGCATGGTGGGTAGGAATTGCTTATTGTTTTACCATAAAGACAGCTTTGCAGGTTAGTGTATATTAGGGGAAAGTCTGTGAAAGTGAATGCAAAACAATACTTTGATTCAAATATTTACTCTTCTAGTTGTTATTCCACACTTACACAAGTTAGCCTTGGTCAACAACCAGCAGTCTGTGGATTCAAAGAGACTGGACATTGCAACCCATCTGTTTGAAGCCTATAGTGCTCTTTCCTGTTGTTGTATCCTTATTCGGTTATATTTTTAACTGTTAATTGTTTTCACTCTTTTGTTTTTAATATTTGGGAATTACAAAGTAGCTTGCTCTCTCGGAGTAGATTGTATAAATATGTAAGTTTCTCAGTAATCTAAAAACGCAGATACAATAGATAGAACTAAACATTATTTTGAAAAAACCTGAAATTTGTATAATTTTTGTTAAATCTGCTTTGGGGACAGGGAAGAACTCTGAAGATAATTATGTAGGTATCTTGCTAAATGCCTTCTACCCTCCTATCCTTTCATTTTGCATTCTTTTGACATAATGATATTAATGGCATAGATTGATTCAAGTACTTTTCTATATATATATTTACCAGTTACTTCCCTTTGTCATACTTGTTACAAAAAATAACATCTGGAATTAATACAGTTTTTATGGTAATGGATTATTCTAAATAAATTCCAGACACAGAATCTATTTTATTTTTGTGTTTGTATTAAATAAAGTTGTTACAGTAAGACAAGTCATAGCAAATTGTTTTAAGCCATGGGTTGCCTCTGTTCTTTGTCCCTCACCCTATTTTCATCTGCTGCTGTTCAGGATCAGGCCCTATTCTTTTGTTTAATTCTTCTTTCATGTATTATTCTCTGCTCATTTTGACTCTGCTTTGGGTCGCTTGATATCAAATTGCTAAAATCAAAACCTGTGAAACACTTCACAATAGCTAGAATAAATGCTAATATTCTTTTGTTAGGTAATTTGTGTATTGTCTTGAGATGAAAATATGTGACATCAAATGCTAATTATATTGTTAGAATGCCTTAACTGCATTCCTGCTAGTTATATCAGAGGATTTAATGGTCAATCACTTTTTGCCCGGACTCAGGTGCTTACGAACTGACATGGAACATCTCTCACCGGAGCATGAGGTGAGCAACTAAAGGTACCATTCAAGTTTGAGGCACATATTGACAATAGATGGATGAGATATTTAATCTAGAGTTAAGTAGTTAGCATTACAGTACATAGTAGTGACTGATGGTTCAAATATATATCATAGCATAGTTTTCTTGATAGAAAAAATTTAGTGTCCTTTTGAAATTCATAAGCTGAGAGGACTTCTATAAAAAAAAAAACACTAAAATTGGAGTAAATCCTCCATACAAAATATTTGAAAACTGAGTTTTTCAGCATACAGGCAGTCCCCGGGTTACATGGATCCGACTTACATCGGATCCCTACTTACAAACGGGGTGAGGCAAGCCTGCACTAGCTGCTTCCCCCCAGCAGACCAGGGAGACGCGAAGCTAGCGCCCCCCTACAGCAGACCAGGGAGACGCGGAGCAGCTTTTCTCAGCAGACACCTCAGCTTGAGAATAAAGGACTGAGGGAAGTGAGGTGTGGGAGAATAAAACTGAGCTCTGGAGAAATGTTTGGCTAGAGTTTCCCCTACAATATGTACCAGTTCCGACTTACATACAAATTCAACTTAAGAACAAACTTACAGTCCCTATCTTGTACGTAACCCGGGGACTGCCTGTACTTGGTTGGTTTGTTTTTCATAATGAAAGTGGAAGAAGAAAATGCTGTTTCTACCATGCACTGTTTCTTAAACATTCAAAAAAGATGTACTTAGAACTAGGAGCCACCACAACATTTTTTTAAATGCCTGCAAACATGGGTGGAAAAAAATAACCTAAAACAAACTCAAAATATGGGATATATTTTGAACGCAGTAACGCTGAAAGGATTTGTGACCGAGAGCGGTCACAGAAGACCCGTTGGGGGTGTTTCCTGGTGTGCTGACTAAGCCATTTACACTCAGCTTCTTGCTCTCTGGGGCTTCTCACTATCCTCTCCTGCTGGGCCAGCTCATCTGGTCTTCCCCAGCCAAGGCGCAGAGCTGAGATCACTGTTCCCCTCACACACATCCCAAGGAGCAGTACAAACACTGAAATTCTTCAGGTCCAAGGAAAATGCAGCTTTGGACCCAGCTTCCAGGGATATCACTCCCCAAATGAATTACTTAGGTAAGCCCCCTTTAACAATGAAAGGAAAATGCACACACTGATTGCTCCCCCAGGTAACAATTATTTACATTATTACGTTATTTTTATTAAGTATAAGCAGTAGGATTTAAGAGATTGTAAGTGAAAACAGGCAGAGCAAAGTAGATTACAAATGTAAAATAACAGAAAATGCTTATCTAATTCTTTAAACTAAAACCTCAGTATAAACTTATAAACTCACCCTGAAACTGTTCTTATTCCAGCTAAGCCTTCAAACCAGTTCCCACTCCTTGAAGCGTCTGGTTCATTTTTGGGGGGAGTGCCATGCCAGCAAAAGACAAAGAAACTGCTAGCTTCTCATTGTTTTACAGATTTTCACTTTGGGCAGGAATTCTATTTCTACATTCCACCCTTACATGCAAGGGTGGATCTGGTCAGAACCTACCAGTTTGGAGGGGGGGATCACATGACTTCCTAGGACCAACCACTGCTAAGATTTGAAGGTCTACATGCGATGACCCAGAAATTGAGGGAAGCACCCCTGATGGCTTTCTTTCACTCATTTAAAACCATAAAGCATTCCATACTCCATATATCTAACTTTATACACAAGAATTATACGTGCACCAAAATAAGATATACAGATCCAGCACATAGATTGATAGGTTACATGAGATTTTTCCAAAGCATCTTCAAGTTATGCATATTTGTGTCCATAAGTCAATTTCATAAAGCATGGGTGGGATCTGTCACAGGATCCAGCAACTCGGGGCATTAAAGGAGGCATGTTTGCAGGGCAATAAGAGAGCAAAAAAAGTCTTGAAAAATTTTGTGATGCAGCTCTAGAACATCCTTGTTTTGCAGTAGTTTCAGTTCTTAGCAGCCCACTTCACAAAACATTGATAAATTGGAGGGAGTTCACAGGAAAGCAGTGGAAATTATTCGGTGGGTATGTGAGCTGGCTTGAGAAAAGCTTTAAAATAAGTGTAACTTGGCTAAATGAGAACTATGTACAAACAACATAAGTCCATAGACACAAAATTAAATTAGCTAGAGGCAAAAAGGATCATAAGAAAACATTCTACAAATACATTAGAAGCAAGAGGAAAACTAAGGACAGGATGGGCCCTTTAATGAGCCGGAATAGACAATAACAGAAAATATGGAAATGGCAGATGTGAAAAGTGACATTTTTGTTTGCTACTAAACTTTTTGGCAAAAAACTGGAGATCTAGCATTATGACCTGGGAAATTATAGACCACTCATCTTAATATCAGACCTGGAAAGATAATGAAGCAAACAATGTATAGCTTACATAAAAATAAACTTAGCTATGAAGAATATTGAGACGGGACTTTCTAGTCTAGGGAAGGAATCTGACTCTGACTTCTGATGGGTGAGTCAGGAGTGACAGTAACAATCTGAACATCAGTCAGAGGTGACAAGAGTTGCACTTCCCTTACCCCAAGTGGTCTTGGAAAGGATCTGGCATGGGTCAGTCAGCGTATGCATGCAATGAGTTAGAAGACTGTAGGGAGTGACTAAAAAGTCTAAAGATGTATTAAAAAGCTATAGCGGATGAAAGTTGGCTAGTTTCATTTCCTCTAACCATTTTATCATATTCAGTAATGGCTTATATTATCTGAAAAATTAACTTTTTGAGGAATGTATCTAGAATGAAGATAAAATTGTGTTGCCATCATTGCATATAGCAGTACCAGTTAGCTTGGTTTAGGTTTATTTATTTACTTAATATGTAAGGTTTAGGGCAGGAGTGGGGTTGGGGTCCACTGACCCACAGAAAGATCAGTCTGGGGCCACACACAAGTGAGAATCAACAAAACAAACAAACAAAACCCCTCACTGACCTAGCCCCTCACTGAGATGGTGGGTGATGTTACTATATGTGGAAAAGTGTAGAATCAAATGTGAGTTAAAATCCTAAATGACTCAGACATTACCACAGAATTTCTATGGATAGAAATTCCATGCATGAATAAGAGTATAGTAGTAGGAATATTCTTTTAGCCACCTGACCAGGATGGGGATGGTGATTGAGAAATGGTCAGAGAGATTAAAAAGATTACTGGATTTTCTGTTTTTGTAATGATGGATTTGCAGCTATCTGCATATTGAAATGATTATTCATGAATGGATGCAGAGATAAAATGTAAAGCTGCCATTAATGACTACTGGTGGAACAGCTGGTCCTGGAACCAACAAGGGAGAGACCATTTTTTATTTATTCGTATGTGGAGTACAGTATCTGGACCAAGAGATTAAGATCCTTCTAGCAGTAGCATTTAAGTTCAAAAATGGGAAGTACACAATAACAAAGAGGATAGTTCAACAGAAGTAAAAAGGATCAGTCAAAGAGTGAAAAGGCTACAAGCTGCATAGAAACCTTTTTAAAATATTGTAATAGAGGGTCAAACTCTATTTTGAGCCCCAATTTTTAAAGAAAGTAAGAGGACCAATAAAGATGCCACTAATGTCAAACAGAGTAAGAGGTGATTGAAGAGAAAGGAGCATAAATTCTGGCAACTCAAATGTAAAAGCATAATTAGCCAGATCAAACAAGAATTGGAAGAACAAGCAAAAATAAACTAATAAAAAAAACAAACTACAGGCAGTCCCTGGGTTACGTACAAGATAGGGACTGTAGGTTTGTCCTTAAGTTGAATCTGTATGTAAGTCGGAACTGGCGTCAGCTGCTGCTGAAACTGATCAGTTTCAACCGCGGCTGAATCTGGACGCCAGTTCTGACTTACATACAGATTCAACTTAAGAAACCCAGGAGTCCCCAAGTCAGCTGCTGCTGAAACTGATCAGCGGCTGATTCCAGGAAGCCTGGGGCAGAGCAACTCTGCCTCGGGCTTCCTGTAGTCAGCCGCTGGTCAGTTTCAGCAGTGGCTGACTTGGGGACGCCTGGGGCAGAGCAGCTGGGGTGCTGCTGGGTTGCTCCAGTAGCACGGCTCCTCGGCGCTACTGGAGCAACCCAGCAGCACCCCAGCTGCTCTGCCCCAGGCGTCCTGATTCAGCCGCTGCTGAAACTGACCAGCAGCAGCTGAATCAGGACTCCTGGGGCAGAGCAGCTGGGGTGCTGCCGGGTTGGTCTGGAGTGGCGCTGCGGGACCAACCCGGCAGCCCCCAGCTACTCTACCCCAGGGGTAGGCAAGAAAAGCCTGGTCTGCTGGGAGGGGGGGCACTAGCTGCACGCCCCCCCCAGCAGACCAGGGAGACGGGGGTGGTGGGACCGCCCAAGTCCTCCACGGCTTTGCTCCGTCTCCCTGGTCTGCTGACCTGGGAGACGCGGAGCAAAGCCACAGAGCACGCGGGCAGTGGGACAGTCCAGGCGCGCCGCGGCTGTCCTACTGCTGGCGTGCTCCGAGGCTTTGCTCCCCATCTCCCTGGTCTGCTGGTCTGCAGGGAGACAGGGATCAAAGCCTCGGAGCACGCCCGCAGCAGTACGGCCCAGGTGCGCCGTGGCTGTCCCACTGCGGGCGTGCTCCGAGGCTTTGCTCCCTGTCTCCCGACCAGCAGACCAGGGAGACGGGGAGCAGCTTTTCTTGCCCCAGAGGACGGGGGCGGTGGACCGCGGCGCATTTGGGCATCCCACCGCTCCCGTCCTCCGGGGTGAGAAAAGCCCCATTCGTAACTGCGGATCCGACATAAGTTGGATCCGCGTAACTCGGGGACTGCCTGTAAATGCATCAGCCTGCCAATCACTGGGACTACTGGATGATCGAGATGCTAAAGGGGCAAGCCAGGAAAATAAGGCTGTTGTGGAGAAGTAAAATATTATTTTATCAACCTTCACTGCATAAGATGTGAAAAGACATTCTTAGCCCTTTTTTTAGGTAACTTATCTGAGGAACTGTCCCAGATTGAAGTGTCAGTAGAGGAGGGTTTGGAACAAATAAATATATTGACCAGTAATAAGTCACGAGCATCAGTGGGTTATTCATCCAAGAATTCAGAAGGAATCAGGTATATACAGCTCTGCTATTTCATAACCTAGTGTTTGGATCAACGTCTTTACCACATGATTGATGGATAGCTAATGTAATGCTGTTTAAAAAAAAAATTATTCAAGGCAGTTCTGCAATTACAGGCTGGTAAGACTAATTTCAATACCAAGGAAATTGTTTGAAACTATAGTAAAGAATAGACTTATCAGGTGCATAAATAAAAGGGATATGTTGAAGAAGTGTCAACAAAGCTTTTTGTAAAGGGAGGTCATGCTTCCCTGATCATGTAGAATGCTATGAGAAGGGTCAGCAAATACATAGATTGGGTGATCCAGTAGTTCTAGTATGTTTGGACTTTCAGTAGCCCTTTGACAGGGTCCTTCACCAAAGGTTGTTAAGCCATATAGGCGGTTGTGGGATATAAGGGAAGGTCCTCTCATGAATCAGTAACTAGTTAAAAGATAGGAAACAAAGAGTAGTAATTAACAGTTTTCACAGTAAAAAAAGGATAAATGTTGGGGCTCCCCAAAAATCTGTATTTCTATTAAATATATTCATAAATGAGTTTGGGGGGGAGAGAGTAAACAATGAGTTAGCAAAGTTTGCAGATGATACAAAATTACTCAAAATAATTAAGTCCAAAGCTGACTGAGAAGAATTACAAAGGGGTCTCACAAATTGGGGTAACAGCAAGAAAAAAAGTAGATGAAATTCATCAAGGCACAATAATGCACACTGGGAAACATCACAGCTATAGATACAAACTGAAGAGGTCTGTTTCCATTCACGAAAAAAGATGTTTGAGTCACTGTGGATAGTTCCCTGAAAATGTCAGCTTGATGTGCAGCAGCAGTCAGAAAAGCTAACAGTGTTGTGAACCATTAATAAAGGGATAAATAATAAAACAATATAAATCTCTTTGAATGCTGCAAAAGATAAGTTAGGGAAAAATACAGAGAAGGGCAACAAAAATTATCAGGGATATCAAATAGCTTCTGTAAGAGTTTTTTTAAAAGTGCTGTTCAGGTTAGAAAGATGACTACAGGAGGGAGGGACGTGGTGGAGGGGAGGCTATAAAATGATAAATGGTATGGAGAGAGTGAATACAGAGATTATTTACCCTTTCACAGAACATAAAAACCAGGGGTCACCTAATGAAGTTAATAAGCAGCAGTTTTAAAACAAGCATAAGGAAGTTCTTCACAAGTTGTGCATTATGGAACTAGTAGACAGGTTGCAAATGTCAAAATATATCTGGACTAAAAAAAAAATTAGATACATTTATGGAGGATAGGTTTATCAAAGGCTATTTGCCAAGGTGATCAGGAATGCATCCCTAAAACTCTGTCTTCTGGAAACTGGGATTGGATGACAGGTGAGGGACAACTTGATAAATTGCCCTGTTACATTCATTCCTTCTGAAGCATCTGGCCCCTATCAAAGACAGAATGCTAGGCTAAGTGGATTATTGCTGTGACCCAGTATCTATTATGTTTATGTAAGTAATCTGCTCTCTTGGGATGTGATCTGCAGAGGCTTTTTATCTATTAAGTCCTCAGATGTTTAAGTCCTGACTGCCTCTCTTGTTAGTCAATACCATGGTAGTTGTAATCATTAAAATTATTAAAGCTGGAGAAAGTGGAAAGAGGCTGCTTTTTATTTGATGAAGCATCTTAGAGCCCAGGATAGGTGCTCTTTTATATTTGTATAGCTCCAAATACATTTAAGATTTTGTTCTTTTACTTATATAGCTTATAATTGGCACAATTTAGAGATGTGAATACACTTTTAATCATACTTAATAGTCCTTCAATACTATATGTTGTTCAAAATAATTGAAGTCAATGAGTACCTAAGTCTTCATAGAATCATAGGACTGGAAGGGACCTCAAGAGGTCATTGAGTCCAGCCCCCCGCCCTCAAGGCAGGACCAAGCTCCGTCTACACCATCCCTGACAGATGTCTATCTAACCTGTTCTTAAATATCTCCAGAGAGGGAGATTCCACCACCTCCCTTGGCAATTTATTCCAATATTTGACCACCCTGACAGTTAGGAATTTTTTCCTAATGTCCAATCTAAACCTCCCCTGCTGCACTTTAAGCCCATTACTCCTTGTCCTGTCCTCAGAAACCAAGAGGAACAAATTTTCTCCTTCCTCCTTGTGACACCCTTTTAGATATTTGAAAACCGCTATCATGTCCCCCCTTAATCTTCTTTTTTCCAAACTAAACAAGCCCAGTTCATGAAGCCTGGTTTCATAGGTCATGTTCTCTAAACCTTTAATCATTCTTGTCGCTCTTCTCTGTACCCTTTCCATTTTCTCCACATCTTTCTTGAAATGTGGCGCCCAGAACTGGACACAGTACTCCAGCTGAGGCCTAACTAGTGCAGAGTAGAGCGGCAGAATGACTTCACGAGTTTTGCTTACAACACACCTGTTGATACAACCTAGAATCATATTTGCTTTTTTTGCAACAGCATCACACTGTTGACTCATATTCAACTTGTGGTCCACTATGACCCCTAGATCCCTTTCCGCCATGCTCCTTCCTAGACAGTCGCTTCGCATCTTGTATGTATGGAACTGATTGTTCCTTCCTAAAGAGAAATGCAAAGTGCTCCACTTATTAAACCTCATCCTGTTTACCTCTGACCATTTCTCTAACTTGCTACGGTCATTTTGAATTATGTCCCTATCCTCCAAAGAAGTTGCAACCCCACCCAGTTTGGTATCATCTGCAAACTTAATAAGCGTACTCTCTATCCCAATATCTACATCATTGATGAAGATATTGAACAGTACGGGTCCCAAAACAGACCCTTGAGGAACTCCACTTGTTATCCCTTTCCAGCAGGATTTAGAACTGTTAACAACAACTCTCTGACTACGGTTATCCAGCCAATTATGCACCAACCTTATCGTGGCCCTATCTAAGTTATATTTGCCTAGTTTATCAATAAGAATATCATGCGAGACCGCATCAAATGCCTTACTAAAGTCTAGGTATATGACATCCACCGCTTCTCCCTTATCCACAAGGCTCGTTATCTTATCAAAGAAAGCTATCAGATTAGTTTGGCATGACTTGTTCTTCACAAACCCATGCTGGCTATTCTCTATCACTTTATTACCTTCCAAGTGTTTGCATATGATTTCCTTAATTACCTGCTCCATTATCTTCCCTGGGACAGACGTTAAACTGACCGGTCTGTAGTTTCCTGGGTTGTTCTTATTCCCCTTTTTATAGATGGGTACAATATTTGCCCTTTTCCAGTCTTCTGGAATCTTCCCTGTCTGCCATGATTTTTCAAAAATCATAGCTAAAGGCTCAGATACCTCCTCTATCAGCTCCTTGAGTATCCTGGGATGCATTTCATCAGGACCTGGTGACTTGCTGACATCTAACTTTCCTAAGTGATTTTAACTTGTTTTTTGTGTATCCTATCTTCTAAACTTACCCTCCCTCTGCTTGTATTCACTACGTTAGGCACACCTCCAGACTTCTCGGTGAAGACCGAATCAAAGAAGTCATTGAGCATCTCTGCCATTTCCAAGTTTCCTGTTATTGCTTCTACCTCCTCACTAAGCAGTGGGCCTATCCTGTCTTTGGTCTTCCTCTTGCTTTTAATGTATTTATAAAAGGTCTTCTTGTTTCCCTTTATGCCTGTAGCTAGTTTGATCTCATTTTGTGCCTTTGCCTTTCTAATCTTGCCCCTGCATTCCCGTGTTGCTTGCCTATATTCATCCTTTGTTACTTGTCCTAGTTTCCATTTTTTATGACTCCTTTTTTATTTTGAGATCATGTAAGATCTCCTTGTTAAGCCAAGCAGGTCTTTTGCCGTATTTTCTATCTTTCCTACACAGCGGAATTGTTTGCTTTTGGGCCCTTAATAACGTCCCTTTGAAATACTTCCAACTCTCCTCAGTTGTTTTTCCCTTCAGTCTTGCTTCCCATGGGACCTTACCTACAAGTTCTCTGAGCTTATCAAAATCTGCCTTCCTGAAATCCATTACCTCAATTGTGCTGGTCTCCCTTCTACCTTTCCTTAGGATCATGAACTCTTTTATTTCATGATCACTGTCCCCTATACTGTCTTCCACTTTCAAGTTTTCAACTAGTTCCTCCCTATTTGTTAAAACCAAATCCAGAACAGCTTCTCCTCTGGTAGCTTTTTCAACCTTCTGAAACAGAAAGTTGTCTCCAATGCAGTCCAGAAACTTATTGGATAGCCTGTGCCCCGCTGTGTTAGTTTCCCAACATATGTCCGGATAGTTGAAGTCCCCCATCACCACCAAATCTTGGGCTTTGGATAGTTTTGTTAATTGTTTAAAAAAGGCCTCATCCACCTCTTCCACCTGGCTAGGTGGCCTGTAGTACACTCCTAGCATGATATCACCCTCGTTTTTTACCCCTTTTAGCTTAACCCAGAGACTCTCTACACAGCTATCTCCTACGTTCATCTCCACTTCAGTCCAAGTGTGTACATTTTTAATATACAAGGCAACCCCTCCTCCCTTTTTTCCCTGTCTGTCCTTCCTGAGCAAGCCGTACCCTTCCATACCAACATTCCAATCATGCGTCCCATCCCACCAGGTTTCTGTAATACCAATGATATCATAGTTGTATTTATTGGTTAGCAATTCCAGTTCTTCCTGCTTATTACCCATACTTCTTGCATTTGTATATAGGCATCTAAGATACTGATTTGATCTTGCCTCCCTGTTGTGCCCTGACCCTCCTTTCTCCTTGCCATTATAGGCTGTAGTCCCCCCCATTTCCAACCCATCTCCCAGTCGCGCACATTCAGCACTTACCTGTGGGCTTTGCTCACCTGTCCCCGTCGAACCTAGTTTAAAGCCCTCCTCACAAGGTTAGCCAGTCTGTGTCCAACTCTGTGTCTTGCATATAACTTTATACCACAAACGAGGACTGAACAAATGTGTGTATGTGGCCCCAATGATTGCTCCTTTCCTAATGGTACCAATACGTGACGCTCGGTATATTCTCAATAGCGAGGATCTACTGAAATAATTTGGCGCTCAGAAATTCAGTAAACTGTGTCAGTCTCCAGCCCTGTTCTATCTTTAAACTCTTGGTGAGATTGTCAACTGGGAAGTTAATAGTGGTGGTGCCTCTGATACAGGAGCCTTATTGCTGAATATTTTACCATTCCTCCTTTAGAAAGGAATGAATGGTTTCATCAGGCTTTGGCTACATGTGAAGTTTTATGATTAACTCAGTAGGAACCAAGAAGTGAATCAAGGAAAGTCCTTGGTTTTCTGCCAAGCCATGAGCCAGTGAAAGCTTCAGATGATTAGTTTGACACGGAAAACATATCTCTTATCTATTGTACAGTCCATGCATTGTTACTGATTTGCATAACTGTTCTAACAGTGTTTCTCTTATGTTAAAGACAGTACTTTAGTGTTTCCATTTTCATCCCTGCCAAATGCATTGTATGCTTTATCCCAAAACACAGGATCTCTGACTCCTTTTCATTCAGCTTCATTCAATGCCTAATATTTGAAAAAAAATTAAAGAATGTTTCCTTGTTTGCTCACTTTAGAAATACAGAAACATCAGATCACTTCATTTTCAGTTCTAAAGATTATCTGTAAATCTCTAAAACAGTTTTTTAAAGAAAATCCGCACATAGCTTGATTTATAGCAACACTTGCAGACCCTATTGCAATGATGCACCAGTTTACAATAATGCTTCCTTTCAGTAGTAGCATGTAGGTGCTGACTGCCATCTTGGCTTTTGTCATCTTTACTTTAGAACACAATACCTCTAAAGGTAACTTTAAGGGCTAATAACATTATAAGCCACAAATGAGAGGTTTAATCTATAAAGAACAGAAATTTTCATTTTTAATAAATGTTGCATTGAAAAATGAAGTAAGCCCATTGTAGCCATATAAGAAAAATGAATTAAATGTGGTTGTCCTTTGATTCATTACGAGAGAGGCATCTTTGAAACAGTAGCTACAGTAAACTTCCAATAATCCGGAACCTATGGTACCTAGGTGATGCCGGATTAACAGATATGCCGGAGTATCAGGAGGTACTATAAGCTGGTTTTATATATATACATAGTGTGTGTGTGTGTGTGTGTGTGTGTGTGTGTGTGTGTGTGTGTATACACTGTATATAAAGTGTTAACCCTTTTTATTGTACATACTGTATACAGTATACTGTAATGTTTTAGTTTTTTAACCCTTTTTTTATCCTTTTCGCTCAGTTCAGCTGCTGCTGCTGTTATCTTGTGACTCATTTTTTGCCAAAGCTCACTCACTAGGCTCTTGCCATTTTGATGCCAGACTATCAGGAGTGCCAGACTATTGGGCTGTGTCTACACTGGGCCACTTATTCCGGAAAATCAGCCGCTTTTCCGGAATAAGCTGCGAGCTGTCTACACTGGCCCTTGAATTTCCGGAAAAGCAATGATGCTCTACTGTACAAAATCAGCCGCTATTCCGGAAAAACTATTCTGCTCCCGCTCGGGCATAAGTCCTTATTCCGGAACACTGTTCTGGAAAAGGGCCAGTGTAGACAGCCCAGAAGTCTTTTCCGGAAAAAAGTCCCGATCGCGAAAATAGTGATCGGGGCTCTTTTCCGGAAAAGCGCATCTACATTGGCCACAGACGCTTTTCCGGAAAAAGGGCTTTTCCGGAAAAGCAGCCTGCCAATGTAGACGCTCCTTTTCCGGAAAAACTGAAAACGGAATAGTATTCTGTTTTAAGCATTTCCAGAAATTCATGCCAGTGTAGACACAGCCTTGGAGTTTTACTGTATTTAAATAATTTTTTCCTTGAAAGGTTCTGAATAGTCTTTGTGCTTGTAACCACAAGACAGACAATACTTATTTGCATTTTTAAGTTGCTTGAAAATAGAGTATACCCTTTTTGATTTTTAGTACTTCCTTATCTTGTGAAAGAGAGTGGGGTGTTGGCTGAAAATGTTAGAACATAGATTATTTATTTTATTTTACTGTTTTAGGTTATTTTAAGTTCCATGATAAAGGAGTGTGAACAGAAAGTGGAAAACAAGACCGTCCAAGAACCGCAAGGGTAAGAGATCCACTCTTTCATCCTTCAAAAAAAAAAGCCACCAGCTTTTTTTAAGAGTTCGGAGGATTTTGTGGGCATCTTCCTGAATACTGGGCTGTTCTCTAGTCCAAGGCTTAAACCTGTGAATCCTGTCCTGCCATGGTCTATATTTAGAAATAGATTTCAGGAATTTGGTAGAACTCTGTTTGTAGTTGTTGCTATACCCAGTATAAAATGTCAGGCAGTGCACTTTCATCCACTTGGTGAAAATAAAGTTCTTGTTTTTTCATATTGTTTTGTTCTTATGCTTCTAACCCATCAGAAGCAGTACTTGAAGTATTGTCTAACAGGCTGCTGGAAGAATTACATTTACGCACAATCTATTACTCTTTCAGAAAAGAAAAAATATTTTCAGCCTAATAAATGAGACCCTTTAAGTTGTGGGAATTCATCAGTATTGGTTGGAAAGCTTATAACGTGAAAATAATTGAATGGTAGAGAAAAAAAATTAGTGTCAGTTTCCAGCTTTGGCATTGATTTTTCTGTGTGACTTTGAGCAAGTCACTTAACCTCTTCATCACCTTATCTTTAAAATGTTGGTAAAGCTACTTCTCAGGGTGACTAGGCTTAATTCTCACATCACTTAGGAAATTAGAAAAGGCAAGGTTTGTAAGCGTATGTTGCTGAATAGAACTAGTTTTAGTGTGGAGAATAGGTTTCAAACAGATCTTGTATAGTCTTAGACATGGCTGTTAGTACTTAAGATGATGTGTGCTGTTTGTAATTGATGGTGAATAGATCGTATAAGAAGAATTGAACAAATCCTGCAGCGGTTAGCATCAGAGCAACATTTGAAGATATGCCTGAAATCTTGACTAAGTCCACAAAGACTTTTATACAATGCCTAGATTGTAAACCAACTTTTTTCTCAGTCCTGGTCATACTGTAAGAATAATTAATTGATTTTGGGTAGTCATAGATGTCTCTTTGAGGGAGAAGAAATTCAAAAACTTTATAATCTTTGCAGAAAGAAAGCATTTAAACATTTGTACCTTTTTTGCTCTCCTAACAATGGAAAAAGATAGCAGGGATCATATAGGGCTGGTAGCCAGTATATTTTCTAGGTTCAAACCTGCCATATTAAAAAACTAACTAAGGAAGCCTTTCAGAGCTTTATTTCACTATGCAGTTTTCAACTTTCATTGTATTTCTTCTCTATCTTTTCCCATTCCTCTGGGTGAAAGCAGAATTAGAGGAGAAAGGACAAGGCATGAAGTGAAATCATTCAAAGTAGTCATTCTTCAGTGATCTTAATGTTAATTTGCTCTCTGAAGAGTACCAAAAGGTGGAGGGAGCAACACAACAGGCAACAAAGTAGCAAGGGAGAAAGAGGGAAGTAGTCATTTTTCTGCACTGGTGACCAAGCACTGGTTAGTGTGGTTAAAGACAACATGCATGAGGTGTTCTCCAGTTTCAGGAAAACCAGGCAGGAGGGACAGGGGAAAACAAGAAGAGGGACGGAGTAAGAGGAGTCAAGAAATACAACAGAAAAATAGATCAGACACAAGAAAAGCAGAGGTGACTAAAACTTGGATCAAAGAATGAGAAATTGAAAAGACAAAGAATAAATAAAGCAGAATACATTGAGATATCCCTGGTGTCTTTTGAGGGGTTTGACTAGGTGATGCTATGGGCCTGGCTATCTAGCACAGTAAACAGCAGCTGATGGCCACTACTTGCAGCATTAAAAGTGTTGGTTGCTGCACCTGCAATAAGAGGGCTTGGCTTGGCCCCAGCATAGTCTGCCACAGTGTCTCCTTGGTATATATTGAAAACCATAAACATGATGATTACTCCCATTAGCCAGTCCTAACTTCATTTCTCAATTCTAAACATGTGTTTTGCACATGAGCATTCTTTAGTAGAGCTTTCTCTGCTCTGTGCCCTCGGTATCATTTTTTTTAGCTGTGCCAGTAGCACCCACAAAGGACAATTAGAACACAGCATTTTGGTGTACTGTGCAATTCACACCCCTGCAAACTGTGCTGGGAGGCAGTATAAACATAGTTTAAGCTCCTTTGGGGAGATGAGTGTTGGCCTTATATCAAAAGCAACTGTTTTCACGTAGAAGCATTGATGGTCTGCTCTTTTTCATTGAACAGAAGAGTTACTTTGGATGGTATTCTTTTCTGTTAAGTGTCTATCTCAAAGTGGTCTGTAGACCCACTCTGAGAAAGCTGCTACTAGGCGGCCCTGGTTTGTTTGTTTACTTCACTTGGTTAGTTTACAGAGCCTCACAGCGCCCATTAGGTGTGGTTAGCCGTTTGCAGCCAATGGGAGCTGCACGAAGCATTGTGGCGCCTGGGCTGCTGCTTCCTGTGGCTCTCCTTAGCTGCAAACAGCAAACCGGAGTCAGTGGGAGCCGTGAGGCTCCATGTCTGTGGAGCTTGTAAATAAACAGGAGCAGCCAGTTAGCAGATTTCTGTGTGTTCCGCTGACCACTTGGAGAAACTCTGCTCTATGTGGACAGAATTGGTTTTTAATAAGGCATATTGTATTATCTCTTTGTGGCTTTAGTCTAATAGCTATTTTAAATATAGATTAGCCACAGTCTTAAAAACAAATTAGTAAAAAGCACAGTAGTACCAAAATAATTTGAATAAAAATGTAATATTTTACAACTGAAGAAAACCTTCTTGATACCACATTGAGTATTTCCTGTGCAGCGTGGATACAAAAATAAGTGCTACGTGTGCATCAGTGATGCTGCATCCAATTAATTTCCTTCTTGAACGCTAAATACTGAGAAGTAAGATTGAAAAAGAGAAGTCTTCACGTGTCACGCTTGTTTCCTTTGTTTGACCTTCCCTTTTTTGTATTAGATTTCTGTTGCAACATTGCTAAAACAAATGTAAAAATTTGATAGAAAATATTTTGACTTAAGGTATATACTATCAAACTTCCTCCTAAAGCCAAATCAAAACTGGGGGTCATTTTATTAGAAACGTTACATATTTCATACGGGTTTTTTTAAAATACATTATTCAATGGATTTAAGTGTAACCAAAAGACAAGCAAGTTACCAGTGCTTAGGAATGTGATGCAATGACAGATTTAGCCTAAATCACAAAAACGAGAATTAATCAATCAGTTGTGGATATTTACTTACTACGGTTCATCACATTTTCTTTTCTTATGTTAGAAAAATTGATCAGATTCTGAGATCAAAAAGGAACATGACATGTTTTGATTTTAAATCAGAGAATCAAGTATGGTAAATCCTAAAACTGTTGTATAGAAAATAAATTTAAATACATATATATATGACAAAATAGTTTGCTCTTAAGTAACCAATTTGTTTTAAAAAGGTGACTACTTTTTTTTTTTTTCTTTTACAAAGAGCACGGTTATGCGAATGCAGTTTTTTGAATATTTTGGCCTGAAGCATCACCACAAACTTAAGGGAGTACTGTGTTGCACGTACTACATGTAGACATTAGGCAAATTAATGTTTAAAAACTACTTTCCTGTATAATGAAATATATATTATGATAAAACAGAACTGACTGCATCATTTAACATAAACTAACCGGCTTTAAATTTACAATTTAAACAAAAACAAATCTTAATCCTTTGGAACAAATGATCAAATTTCTCACCAAATCAGAGTGTTTAATTATTTAAACATGTTTAACTATTTAGCTTGGTAATGCTAGATATGTTTTATATACATACTTGTCAAATGTTTCTACCTGTCTAGATTATAATATTGTAATAATGTTGTTGGTGCAAATCTGAACATTAACATTCCCAATTTTTAACTTGTTCTAAGCTCTAAAGTATTCAAGAAACTGACATGTTGTTAGCTGTGATGCTGAGTACATGTCCAAGTTGCAAAGAGCTCTGTGTAAGCTCAGAAGAAGATACTGTATCACTCACCTTTGTGTGTCTAAAGTTCTGATGTTTTCCTAAATCTTTGTTTTATATGATACTTTAAGAAAGAACACATGTTTTTCAGTACATATGGATTAGTTCATTGTGGAACATAGGGCCTAAGGACCTGTACAGACAATTCACTTTAGTGGGATGCAGCTTGACTCAGTTGCAACACAGTCTTCCTTCTGGGATCAGGGCCAGCAGGCAGGACACTCCTGGCGCCCAGCCCCACTCCTGGGGATCTCCCTGCCATCCTGCACTGCCACTGCCTCTGATACAGAGGCAACAGTGCGCAGCAGCAAGCATCTCCCTTGCATGCTCTTGATTTAAAACTTGGAGTGGTTGGTATGTTGGAGTTAACCAGGACTGTTAGCCAATAAGTAGTCACTTATTAGTTACCTGGGTAAGCTCTAACATCTCTAGTCCATTTTGTATGCCAGGTATCTTTTTCTTCACATTCAATCCCACCACGTTCATTTACTCTCCAACACCATGATAGCAGTCGTGTTACACCAACAACAGGTATCACCTTTGGAACTAATGTTCTACCCTAACCACACATCGGAATTGAACAGTGCCTCTCTGCAACCTCTTCTGCAAATGAAGCATTCTGTGCTGGGATCTTATTTGCACTCACAAGACCCACAGGTTGCTGCTTTATTGTTCCAAGAGCGCCTAGGGGAAGACTTGCAGGGGGGCACTCTTTTCCTGGTCTGGACAGGTGACGTCTGCTACACCTCCACCTATTCCCATCCATCCATAAGTAGTTGAACAAGATTCAACAGGACCGAGATACTGAGGTTATAGCCCCATTCTGGCCCCATCAGTTTTGGTTCACCAACCTCTTCAAACTCTCCACCTGAACACGGCTCCACCCTGGAACATTCATGGATCTTCTCTCACAAGATTGAGGCCAACACAAGCATCCTACCCTGGACCCTCTTCATTTGGGGATCTGTTTTTGGATAGAGGTTGTAGTAGACAAAGCTTGTTCCATCGTCGTATGACACATCATTGCCTGAAGCAAGAGGGCTTTCACCAGAGCCTGCTACCAAGTTAAATGTAGACAGTTCATCTCATGGTCTCACTGCTGTCACCACCGATTGAGTACAAGTTGCCTATCATCCTCAATTACCACATCAAGCTCAAAATGTCTGGCCTTCCCTAAGTTCTATGCAGATCTGCCTGGCAGCCCTTAATGCCTCCCGCCTCTTCTCCCCCTCTCCTCTCCTCCGCCCCCGAAGGGTGCCTCTGTTTACACATCTTACCCCATTTTGCTTCATGAAACATCACCTCAGTACCTTCCTGGCAGTACTGTGGC
Organism: Pelodiscus sinensis; assembly: GCF_049634645.1. Lineage (NCBI taxonomy): Eukaryota > Metazoa > Chordata > Testudines > Trionychidae > Pelodiscus > Pelodiscus sinensis. The sequence goes on along the minus strand of NC_134712.1, from coordinate 118,637,713 downwards.
CCATGTCTATGTGAGACATTCTCTCTTACATTCTCTTGTCGTCTAGCACAAGGTCACCTTCAAGCCAGTCATGTTCTTACTGGCAATTACTTCAGCTAGATGGGTCAATGAATTGGTAACCATGCTAGCCCCACCTCCCCTTCCCCCTCCCCCCCCAATATTCCAGAAGGATCATTTCCTCCAGCTACAATCTGTCTGCCCCCCCCCCTCCAAAAATGGTGTTTAGAGTTTCATCATAATCAGTGCATTCACCTCCCTATATTCTTTTATATTCTGTCCCAAAGCTCATGCTTCCCATGCACACAGGATGGTGCTGCCTTCTCTGTGTTTGTGTCTTGCCTCCAAAGGACCTGTGCCAAACTGTTTGAAGCCAATGCTGACCAGTCTATGGATCAAGTCTTCTTCTCCTAGAGAATCTCCAAATGGGTTTCCATGTGCATCCATGAATCCTACACAGTATCTAATGTGCATAAGATAGTTACAATTAGGGATGTAACCAGTTAACTGGCAGCCTGGGGCAGCCTGCTGAGCTGCTGGCAGGGTGGGGGTGCTACAACCTGGGCAGGATCCTGGTTAACCAGTTAAATGCCTTGTGGACATCTCATGGCAAGGCATCTGTTGGGCAGCAACGTGGCACCCAGTACACATGCCTCTACGCCATTGCCCAAAGGGCAGCTCCAGACTCCGTGGTAGGCTGTGCTATACTGCAGCTTACTCTTATAACCTCACATCTACCTCCACACCAACCACTCTCACTACTCACTCAAGCTTGGAATACCTATAGGGACCGTCACTTGGAGGAGATTACCTATAGCTGGCGGTTCCTTCAGATATATGGTGCCTGTTTTTATTCCAGTACCCATCCTCCATCCCCTTTTCTGTGAAGTGGTCTAATTCAGGCAAAAGAGGGGTCACTGGAGAGGCACCAAGCCATTCATCCTATTGTACCCTTAGTTGAGAGCACAAGGGGATACACGTGTGGGTCAACTGACACTGGTAAGAAAACATATGCTCCCACATTTGGAATACAAATAGGAACCGTGTATCTTAAAGAACTTCCAGTTACAGGTAAGTAACCTTTTTTGGCTTATGGGAGAACAATTTATAACTAGTTTTCACTTATTTGACATCCTGGTTGGTTTGAAATGTTGGTACTATGTCTGATTGCTACATGTCTGATTTCAGGAAATTCATTTTTATGGGCTTGGATGATGTAAGCACTTGGATAATTATCAAATGGAGAAAATCCCTACTGAGTTTGTATAAAGGAGAACTCTGTTTTAATTTTACTAAATATTGACACTGTATAAAAAATTTGCATTGACATATTAACCAGAAACGTCTTGATGTAGTACAGGAAGTGTCGCCCATTTATTGACACTTCTGCTTTCTGTGATACTCTCATTATAGAAGTGTTCTGCCTTGTGACACAACTTGGACAGTATGGACAGTTTTCTGTTTGCCGGGAAGTGGAATATGCCAGTTCATAGCAAATTTCTGAGGCGTGTGTGACTGTGTGACTTTTTAAAACCTATTGCCATACACTCAAGTGTCTCATGTTCAGTAGTGTTGGCTTTATGGCTTTTCTGAATCTGACTGGAGATTAGATGTGGTCTTCCAAATGTATTGTATTGTACTTGGGCAAATGAAGGCTTAGAGTTTACATTTTCTAGAAGGTAATGGAGTGGATGTTTCATAAAGGGATTCATCTTAAAATGGTTAAGCTAACCTTAACATGAACATTTATAAAGATATTCAGAAAAATCCGTAAGGCGTTTTAAAGTGGTTTTTTTCATTAGTATTCTATTTGAAGGTCTTATAGGACTGCTTTTTCCTATAACTTTGAATGTGGAAAACTCCAGTTTCACTTGTGTGCTTCTATGACCTGAGGTGGACAGGTCCTATAGAAGCTTTGATGGTGCTTGAGAGATACTATCACTGTGGAGGCTGTAGGGAAATTGGAGTTTAGATAGTGCTCAAGTAGCCCATGAAGAAAATTGCTGTTCATCTGGCTTGTAGACTTGTCAACTAAGTGTGCCCTTGGATTTGGTTTTTTCATAGCTATTGATGATAACCTGCCCTTTCATGATTTTTGAACTGTGAATGTGCTGCTAAGACACTTATGTTGCCTATTAAACAGCATTCTTTGGGGTGGGGTTAGTTCTCTTATGTAACTAACTTCTTAACTCTTTCCTAGCTCAATGTCCATTGCTGCAAGTCTTGTGAGTGAAGATACAAAGACCAAGTTTCTGAACAAAATGGGCCAGCTGACTACATCAGGTGCCATGCTGGCCAATGTGTTTCAGAGGAAGAAGTAAAATTTGGAAAAGAAAATCCAACACTAAAATGGACCTCATGCAGACTCATTCCTTGTACTTGAAGTACTTGCCTTTTTATTTCCCCTGTCTGATGTTCTGGTAGTATAATTTTATTCTAACCTCCAAAGATATTTGCACTGCTTTTGAATATCGCTGTGTATCTCTTAATTTTGGGTTATCTGTGGTTGATCTAAAACTGAATTCATTGTCTGTACCAAGTCCCTGTTCTGTGTTCTTGTCTTTCCAGCATTTTTTTATATAGTGAAAGGTATTTTTTATTTTATTTTCTGACAAAATATCAGCAAATATCTGTATTATACACGGAGCTATTACAATGGTACTTAAAATAATGTAAATTTGAAGTCATTGTCATAAAGTAATAAAAGTGGAGATTACTTATGTATTTAAATTATGAAAGAGTAGTGCAGAATTTTTTATGTTTCTAAAATGACAAGGAAGAGCCACCAGCACTAATCTTCTTTTTGGATTGTGTTTTTGTAAGTACTGTACATCTCCAGTCTAGTGGAATAGCAACACATGTATAGAACTGCTTGCACTGCGTCGATCCATGGGAAACATTCAGCATTTCAGATACTTCAGTGCATATTCTGTAAGTAATATATCACATTCTCCAGATAAACCTTTTCTATATGTCAGGGTTTATTTACTTTAACTGAAGCACTTTAACTATTAGTCTACCTACTGGAAGGCACATGTCCTGATTTAAAAAAAGTATTAATTAAGATAAAATCTTGTCCAAGTAATCAAGCTAAAAAGGTCTGACTCCTTTAGGGTCTTATAAGATCCTTAGGCCAGAAGCAATGCACTGTTCTTGAGATGCCTACAAACAGAACAAACATCCACAAAAGCAAAGAGCAATCTCTTTTTCCCCTCGCTGCACAGCAGTATGCAGTATGATGGCTAAAAGCAATAATTAGATCAGTTAGTTAACTAACTCTCAATTCAAACTTTAGAAGAAAATATTTTCATGAGAATTTGTGGCATACAAAATGTCCTAACATATTCTCAAGTAGATTATATACATATTTATAAAATCCATATAGCTATTTTTAACAAATAAAAGCCACCCTTAAAATAAGTATATTTAATTATCAGGGGTTTTTTTCTTAATAAAAATATTGGCAAAAAACATCTCCATAAATTCGAAGTCTGTCCTTGTTCTTATGGACACTTCCACTATATTTTGGTTAATGTGTGAACATCTAAATGTAAACTAAAATGCACATGTGAAACAAAATCTAGATGGAAAAAGTGCACGTTTCTCTGAAAGTGTCACAATATCATTAGAATTGGATTTGGTGGCAATTTGGGGAAGTGAAAGGAGTGGGTAGATAATGAAAGGATAGATTTCTGAAACAGAATGCTGATGTAGTGTTCCCCATGCACCCAGCTAATACCCACTAAAATATTCTTAACTGCTTTGTATCCTTGCCTAATGGCACTGTATGCACAATGCCCAACACACTTGCAATGTAAGAACCTGTTGCACTCACATAACAATCCTTTTATACTGTACAGAGAGGCCTTTTAACAGATAGCTCAGTTCCTGTCCATCGCTTGTTACCATGAACTAATTGTGCTCTTACACACTGACTGTGAAATGAGGAGACATTCCTGAGAAATTGGAAGTGGCTGACTTCCCTGTCAATTGTTCTGTTATAAATAAAGAATTTTGCATATGAATTTTGTATATCAGTTTCTATTTTATTTAAAAATGTGCATTATACAACTGGATTGTGATGTGTGTATATGCCATGCATAGACTGTTAGTTTACCTGATTTACAAAGTATGCATGGCACAGATGTGGATGACTATACCCAGGAGTGGCAATAAGAGGAAAACTACATAAGACCCAGTGGGCCTCATCTTGGAAAGGTAAGTGAGGGAAAGTCACACAGGAATTGCATTCCCATACCAAACCTCCACGTGTGAAGTGGAGAGATGGGAAAGGAATGGAGCACAGATTGCAAGGTCCATCAAAGTCATTAATGCTTCATGAGGTCCCAAGGACTCCCATCATTCTGTTTTTAATCCAACCAAATTCTAAGACTGTGCAGCAATGCTGGCATAATTGGAGTTAAATGGAATGTGTATGAATCATGAGAAATACGCATATACAGCCCCCATATACAGTCTAGTTAAGTAGTCTTTTTAAAGACTCTGCATGTATGACTGAGAGAAGGCTGGAGTCAGGGCAATACCTGTATAGTGAAGACCAAAAAATTGAAGTTTTGTGACTTCAGAGAAGTCTGGTTAGTGGATGAGTGTGCCTTTTGCTGTGATCTCAGGGCTGTGTGGTAGTACATGGTTGAGGTGTTTACATTTGTCTCTTACACACAAAAACATGCTAACATTTAAAGGTGGATGGTAAAGCATTGAGAAGTTGGAAAATTCCAAAATTAAGGTTGCCTGTGCATATTTATATCAGCCACGTTCATATGCATTCTTATGGCGTTTAATTATGATCATGAACTATTTTTTTTCCTACGGGTGCTCTGCTTTAGTCAATGCATCGACGAGACATTGCTTAATGAAGGAGCAGCTATTCTTTTATTTTCTCATTCTGAGTGATTGAGTGTCTTTACTGCATATTATTCAAACACTGCTTTTAATAGAGAATTATTAATTTTCTCATTGGCTTTTCTGAGACACTTCAGTATCTGATTGCATCACAGCCATAATACATTTATTTTCACAACACTCATGTGAGATGAAAGTATTGCCATCACGTTATAGATTAGAGGCCCAGAGGTCAAAAGTATGCAAGGGTTTTTCAAAATACATAACATTATGTAACACTTGATATGTTCAAAGGACAGTTTCCATTGACTTCACTTGCAGCCATGAGTGTTCAGCACTTATGCCAATCAGATCGTGAGTTTCAGAAAATGAGGAACACACAATTTAGAGATGACCAGTGAGAAGTTGGGTAAATGTGACTCGCTCGCCAGGGATCAAATCTGGCAGGGCAGCATTTAACTGCCTTAACCATGAACCTGTCACTTCTCTGTCTACAGTCCCCTGCAACATAGTGTACAGATAAATCATCTTTACTATGCTGGTTAATCTGCAGGATCTCATCCTCTGCCAGTGATACTCAGAACTTAGTCATTCAGAAGCCAAATTAGTAATCAACATTATCCAAAAAAGACATAGAAGCATGAATTAATAGTTTCATTTACTCTGTGTGTGTGTGTGTGTGTGTGTGTGTGTGTGTGTGTGTGTGTGTGCGCACGCGCGCATACAGAGGGCTCGACAAATATGCTTATCAACTCGCCCATGGTGAGTAGATTTCAGTTAGTCACCCCGTTCACCGGCGGTCCGCGCATGTGCAGTGTGGGTCTCGCACATGCACGGTGCGGGGCTGGCAAGTGATTTTTGCCGCGATTGTCGAGCCCTGTGTGTGTGTGTGTGTGTGTGTGTGTGTGTGTGTGTGTGTGTGTATTCTATTTATATGCAGCAAAATGACATACCAGCTAGTCTACAATTTGGATAATACAGTAAAAGCATCCTGATGGTTTAATAACTGGTAATATTGAAACACGCTCCGATTTAATTATGTGCTGCAAAAAGTGACAGAAGACATAGTAAAGATCCCCTTTCAGCCCCTAAGCCTCAGTTCCGAGTTCCACTGCTGCATTTGGACTAGCATTAGAGGCAAATTGAATGCTTTGTCAGTGGGTTTCACAGATATTTGCTGACCAAGGAATGGTGGGAAAGTTGCATATGACCTCTAGGAAAACTTACTTCAAATTGCTAAACGTTGTAGGTATCTTTTTCAAGCAAATTACATGTAATTCTATAGTAGATCTCACTCTAACACAGTCGGGCAAAATCCTCCTCCACCTCTCTTCTTCACTCGTACCAAACCAGCAGAAGTGGCCTGCAGCCTTCATGTGCTGCCCCCTCACTCCTGTCACAATCTTACAGCTTCCACGGGCTGAAAACAGGCCCACGGGAGCTCCCTGAGCTGTGCTTATGGCACAGGCAGTGTGCAAAGTACCTCCTTTCAACCAACAAGCAAGAGAGCACATGGCCCTACAGCTGGTTGCTTTGAGTGGCATTCAGGGTGAAGAAGGCCGGGAGCCTGCCTGAGTGGGCCACTTGGCTGCTGGCTGGGAGCTGCTTATGTAAGTGCCTCCCAGTCAAGTCCTGCAACTAGCATGCCAGCTCCTTTCTCCTACCAACCCTATGCTCCCCCTTCTGCAACGCTCCCCCTGTCACACCCTCTGCATAGCTTGCTCCTGCACCCTCCCAGACCATGCATCTCAATCCCATGTCCCTGTCACAATTCTCTTCTTCACCTAAGCCCTCTCCCAGATCCTACATCCTCTCCTGCAGCCCAGTCCCCTAACCTGAGCTACCTTCTGCGCCTCCCAGATCCTGCACCACCTCCATTAGTAAAGAAGTGTGTGGCCTTCGGCCACTTAGAAATGCTTGGAATGCCCCCCCTCCTCCCTCTGTAAAATAACAAAGTTTCTGATTGCCTCATTGCAGGTGCTTATGACCTAATATGTTTGTTTGGTCTGGTACTAGACAGGAATGGCAAAATAGTCAATGTAGAAAAAGAAGCAATCAAAAATATCTGTTGTCTATATCTTAGCAGAGCAAATTAAATAATTGCAATTCCTGCAGAAAGGCAGGAGGTTAAACCATAACTGCTAACAACAATGGCTAACTTGAAATCTACAGGGCCAGATAACTTGCGCCCAAGAATTTTAAAATAATGGACTGTGGAACGTTCTGACCCATTGATGTTGATATTCAGCAAATGGTGGGATACTGAAAAACTTCCAGAATACAGGAAAATGACTAATGTGCCAATATTTGAAAAAGATTCATATTTTGTGTAGCTATATGCTGGTTAGCTTGACATCACTCCTGTGAAAAATCTGTGTAAAGTCTGGTGTGAGATGGAAGCAGTAAAGATTAAAAGCTTTGTTTTTATTTATTGTATTTTCATAGCAACTACCAACCTAGTTTTGGGGCCAGGACCCTATTGTGTTGGGAGCTCTTCCAACAGAACAATGAGACAGTCCCTGCCCCCAAAAGGTTATATACTTGCCAGTCAACATGGCTCAATGGAAATAGGGTATGAGAATGTCATGGGGGGTTTAAGAGAGGGCTGATTAACAAAGGTAATCGGTGCCATATACTTCAGCTTTGGTGAGGTATTTGACTGAGGACTGCGTAACATTCTGGTTTAAAAACTAGCACTACACAGAACCAGTTAAGCAAGGCTGTCCTGTCCATAAGGTATGGAGTAACCTGCCCGAGACCCCACATTTTGATGGGGCCTTAGTGCAGGCTCTGGGACCAGCAGTAGGGGTTGAGCCTGCCCCCATGCTCACGAGCAGCAGGAAGTGGAGATACCCAGCCCAAGCAATTGCCCTCTGCTCTTCTCCCTTCTCTCTCCCCCCGGCCACGTCCACAATCCCAGCTGTGTCAGTCAGGAGAGGGGGCTTGGAGGAAGGGGTGGGACAGCCTTCTGCACTAGGCAGTGGGAAGAGGAGTGACTGAGCATGGTGCCCCTCCCCCTTTCTTTCTCTGAGCAACGTGGGCCCAGGCATTAATGAAGAGTCTGTCACTGGCAGCAGGGAGTAGCAGCAGGAATCAGAGTGACCTGTCCCCAGCCCGCTGCTCTCTCCCAGCTCCACACTGCATCACTCAGAGGAGGGAGCTTGCTGAAAGGGATGGAACTATTCCTTCTCTGCACTCCCTCTTGCCCCCACACTCACAAGCAGTGGCAGGAAGCAGAGTGATGGGCTGGGAGTTGGGGGAGCAGAGTGGACTTGGTCCAGGTCACTGCTGAGTACAGGAGCTGGCATGACCCCTGCTGCCAGCACCAAGCCCCCCTGACCCCACTAATCCTCGAGCTGACTTGGGGGCAAGGGGTGGTTTGGGGGCAGAACAAGAGTGGGAAGGGGCAGAGGCTTGGGAAGGGATGGAGTGGGAGTGGGAAGTGGTGACACCTGGGACTGAGCATGGGTGGGGGTGTCAGGTCCCCTAGGACAGCTCTGCAGTTCAACACATACTAAATGGTTTAACTGGCTAATGTAAGAAAAAGTTGTAAAATGGGGAATCATCTACTGTGGCCAATTTAATTGTGGATCCGTGAAGGAAAGCCTGTGGGCCAAATAGTTTCCCCCAGCACTCTGACCGCACAGATCTTTCTTCTTCCACAGCTGTCCCAGCAAATCCATCTCTCTGAACCTGGGCTTATCATGATGGAGGAGATCATGTGACCAGCTCCAGTTAGGGAAGCACCGGGAATATAGAAGTTCCATGAGGGTGTCTCCATCTTGTCTTCAATCCTGCTCCTGATTCCAGAAGCATCCTTGCTAGGGACAGAGAGCCGGGAAGGCTTTGCTGATCCATCCTGACATAGGATGTACACCAGAGACTTTTAAACTATCCATTTTTTACATCTCTATGAGCCTCTATCAAGAACTGGGTGATTGATGCATGTAATGTATTCTTAACAATTTCACACTCAACCTTTTCTTTCTTTTTCATTAATAAACCTTTAAATGTTAGATTGTAAAGGATTGGCACACCATGCTCTTTTGGGTAAGATCTGGGGTATAAATTGACCTAGGACTGTAGCTGGTCTTTTGGGACTGAGAGAACCTGTCTGGAGTTGGTGAGATTAGTTGTTATAACCTCTCACCTGTGTAAGGTGTGGGTCTGGTTGTGGCACAGGGAACACTGGGGTGTCTAAGGGGTTTTGCTTGTGAGACTTCTTGCTGGCTAGGGTGGCAGCTGGAGTGCTCTGAGACTTGTTTGGTGTCTTACAGAGGAGAACCCCAGTCTTAGGCTGTAAGTAGCCCATGTTTTGAGCAATTCGCCCTGATGCGACTCAGTGGTGCCCAGACCAACCTGGTATGTTACATACACACTACTTATTGCCACTGCTACCAGTCAGTGAGGGATTTGCTCCCCTGTTACTACACTCCAGTGGGTCTGTGCTCTCAGAGGTTGTGTGGTTGCACAGAGCCTTTGTGTGGGTGGCCCTGACCTCCCATGCATCCCCTGTCATCTGCCAGGTTTGGGGCTGGAACCTGCAGCCTCTTCCACTACAGGGCCAACCTCACCTCCTGACAAGATAGTATGGGGGAATCTCCTGGAAGATTACTTCCAACATTTGTAAAGTGAAAGAAAGCAAGAACAAGCCTCCAGTCCCTCGTAGGGGCAGGTGCATTTAATATTAACACTTTAAATACTCTCCTGCGTACAACAAAGGTGCTATCACACAGGCTTGGATCTCATCTGTGACATGGTAACTGACCTACCCTTACATACCTTGAGAAAGACTTAACCCCAGATCAGAATTGTAGCAAATTAACTGGGCACTAACAGAGCTTCCATTGTTGCACCTAGCAATGTTCTTGTTGAATATAGAATTTTAGCCTCCAAACTTGTTTTGTCATCTATTTTGTCATCTATTTGCGGTCTCTAAGGTCATCAAGCTGGTATCTCTCAGGAACATGTTTTAAGTTAAAAATTAACCAACAATTAACATTTCCTACCAGGAATATTTAGGTGGTGTTATAGTCTTGATGTTCTGAGTGTTAAGTTATCAGTTATGCATGCCATTATATTTTCTTTAAATAAATACTTCAAATGTTAACAACAGATGATTGCAAGAATTTTTTAAGCCTTTAAAAGGTATGCAAACATTGTATTGACACAGTTAAAGCTAATATGTTCTGTAGGGTTGTAGAAAGCATGTTCAGTGAAAGCCATGCTACATAATTTACAAACGCTTATTACAGGTTGCACCTCTATAACCCGGAACTCTCTGATCCAGCAAGGACCATGGATGTTCCAGGATCAGATAGTCCTGGTACATTTCAGGGGGAGAGGGGAAAGGGGAGAAAAGGGGATTGGGAGCTTGGTACTATAGGGGAGTGACATGCAGCTCAGCTGTGCTGTGTGTGGAGAAGGTTCAGGAGCTGGCACATGGTTCAGCTGCACTGTGGGGGGAGCCAGGAAGCCCAGTGGGCAGGGGCCAAGGGGACCAGCAGCAATGGGGCCAGAAATTACCTCCCTTGGTCCAGAAAAATCCCTCATCTGGGACCAGTCAGGTGCCCAGGGTGCTGGACCAGGGAGGTCCAGCCCATATAAAAACTACCTTAATGGTAATGAAAAAACATCTGTTTAAAACCAGAAAGAGATTACTTCACTCACATTGCCTCTCTTTGTTGGACAAGCTTCTCTTGGTGACAAAGACAAGCTTTTGAGCTATATGGACATCTTCAAGAACCTAATATCCTGGGAGCTACATCAGCATGCCAAATCAAAATAATAAAGTAACTTGAACAAAGCATGATTCACTTTGCGGCAGGAATAAATCTTTTCAAGCTGTTTTTTTAATCAGAAATTCCCCTTGTAAATTATTTAGTTTCATTACTACAGCTGATACATATTTGTCATAGTAATTGGGGCTTAGCCCCACTGTACTAAGCACTGTGCAAACAGTAAGAGAGACTTCAAGCCCTGAAGAGTTCAATCTCAAAATCTCCCAATCCTGAAAAGCTGATGCATGCTTGTGCAGGAATGGTATCTAAAGAGACACGATAGAAATATAATGCCCATTCTACAGATAGACCAAAGAGGGAGTAAGTGATATACCTAAAATGACAGGACATTTGATATAGAGATGGGAATTGAATCTAGAGCTCTAGAGTCCCATTGTAGTGCTTAAACTACAGGACTATCTTTATCTGAACTTTTATGCTAACAGTTTTTGACAGGTGAGTGTAGTGGTGTGACTGTCCCACTCTGGAAAGGGAAGGGTTAAGAGCAGGCCAGAGGGAACCTGTACAAACCCAGCCAATCAAAGGGTTTCTTGCTGGGGCAGCCCTGATACAAGGAGCTGCTCAGCAGAGCAGAAGGCAGTTGGGTCTAGACCAGAAATGGTGCAGGATTGGTTCCCTGGGAGAAGCACCTTAGGTGGAAGAGTTCTGGGCAGGCTCAGGAGAGCAGAGAGAGGCTCCAGCTGGATATCTGCCATACTGTAGGTCTTGACACAAGGTTCACGTGGGTGCAAGAGTCACAGGAATGTGGTCCAGGGGGCATGAGCGGTAGAGGGGGAGTGAAGGAGAGCAGGACAAGGATGCTGCCAGAGGGTGCCTGAGTCAGGAGCCAGAGTAGTGGGCAGGCCCTTGCACTGCATCTGACCACCACAGAGCATGGCCTTTATAGACTGTGGCAAGGGGCTAGACTTTGGCTGCACTTGGCCATGGTGGCAGGTGTGAGACTGAAAATTCCTGATACCTCCCCAGAAGGGGGCAGAATGGAGTAGTGGGAACTGCCAGAGGGCAGTGTCCTGAAGAGGACCCTGCAGCCTAGGGAGTGACATGGGTCCAAAACCAGATAGTGGAGACGATAGACCGGAGAGCAACAGGCGAGACACCAGCCAGAAGAGGGTGCCCTGCTGAGGAACAGCGTTAATTCCCAGTGTGACCAGCAGGGGAGGTTGCTGGTATAAACCCTGCTACAGTGAGAAATGGCTTGTAATTAATCTTTCTTTACCAAAACTCCTTGAAAATGTCAGACATCCTTTATTGAGTTTTCATTTTCTGCTCCTTTTTAAAACTTTTAATACTGTATTTACGGTCATGCCCCTGGCTTTAAGACATTGGTGTCAGTGTATAATTTTTATTTCTCCCCCTCTCTCACTTTTTCTCTTCTCTTCAATATGAAAGGTGTTAAAGAGAGGGCAACAGGAATGATTAGTGTAATCAGCTGTTAAAATGTTTCATACATTAGGTTTCATGGTCTGACAGATCTCACAAAGCAAAAGGATTTGGTAACAGGTATCAAATGAACTCCCAGGCTTCTGCCACATCTTACTGAACAAAGTGGTAATGCAATCCCTTTACTTTTTTTTTAAATGCATCTTTGGCCATAGTTTCCATGGTTTTCTGTTTGGATGATGCAATACAGCCAAGTTCCTACATATAGGGTTGTTATAGCTCATTTTATGTTGTTGGCATCACCTTGATCTCCTCTCTGTTAAAAATAAAGTTCCTTGAAGTTAATAGATTGGCCATGACTGCCACTGTGAAGGAAGTGTTGGCCATTAGGAGCCACTTCATCTGTACAATGCTTGTGAACCACTGCTGGGACATTTCTTTGCATATTTCCTGATATTTTCTGGTGATTTTTAGCCCGTAAACGTCACTGTTGTCTTTTGTTGATATGTGTATTAGCAGAACGTACATCTAGTTTTTTTTATCCCATAATTTTTTTATTAAAAGCTTGTATTAGTATTCTCAAAAAAAGAGAGAGGGGAAGAGTCGCTATTAATAAAATATGGGAAAAAATGTGAATGCTTGAAAATAGCATTTTAGCTTTTTTGGCAGGAAAAAGAAAAAGCAATTGAAGGTTTACAAAAACTATAGCTTACCTGACATTGATTTCTTCCCACTTTCAAGAAATAAAGCTGTCCTTTGTTAGGGTTAGTCTTTTCAGATGTACATCAGCAGCATCATAGATAGCATCCTTTGAAACAAGAATGATTTATAGTTCATTACACAGAGAATTTGATATTTAAAAAACAGAATATTATCATACATTAGACTGCAGCATAATGAGTACTCCCAATGAAGAAGAATTGAAGTTGTGCCTTTAGTATTCCATGATTTTTCAAACCTTAACCACACAACCTTGACACAGCACTTAATAGTTCTAAGACATGAGTCTTTTAGGGGGCAGGAGCTGAAAACATTTCACCATAAAGTAAGTAGTGAAGACGTGCCTAAAGTTGGGCTTTTCCTGTGGAAGTTATCTGCAAAAATGAAAGTTAATTTTGGTGTGAAAACTCAACAGAAATTTCCCAATAACAAAATTTTACCATAGTGCCTAGTTCAAATGCCTCATGGGCCGTTCTCATCTATGTTCTTAATGCCTAGGCCAGACTACATTTCCCATGATGCACCCCAATTTCATAGAATCATAGAATAGAATACTAGGACTTGAAGGGACCTCGAGAGGTCATCCAGTCCAGTCCCCTGCCCTCATGGCAGGACCAAATACTGTCTAGACCATCCCTGATAGACATTTATCTAACCTACTCTTAAATATCTCCAGAGATGGAGATTCCACAACCTCCCTGGGCAATTTATTCCAGTGTTTAACCACCCTGACAATTAGGAACTTTTTCCTAATGTCCAACCTAAACCTCCCTTGCTGCAGTTTAAGCCCATTGCTTCTTGGTCTATCCCCAGAGGCCAAGATGAACAAGTTTTCTTCCTCCTCCTTATGACACCCTGAAAACTGCTATCATGTCCCCCCTCAGTCTTCTCTTTTCTAAACTAAACAAACCCAATTTTTTCAGCCTTCCCTCATAGGTCATGTTCTCTAGACCTTTAATCATTCTCATTGCTCTTCTCTGGACCCTCTCCTATTTCTCCACATTTTTCTTGAAATGCGTTGCCCAGAACTGGACACAATACTCCAACTGAGGCCTAACCAGCGCAGAGTAGAGCGGAAGAATGACTTCTCATGTTTTGTTCACAACACACCTGTAATGCAGCCCAGAATCATGTTTGCTTTTTTTGCAACAGCATCACACTGCTGACTCATATTTAGCTTGTGGTCCACTCTAACCCCTAGATCCCTTTCTGCCATACTCCTTCCCAGACTGTCGCTTCCCATTCTATATGTGTGAAACTGATTGTTCCTTCCTAGTGGAGCACTTTGCATTTGTCTTTATTAAACTTCATCCTGTTTACCTCAGACCATTTCTCCAGTTTGTCCAGATCATTTTGAATTATGACCCTATCCTCCAAAGCAATTGCAACCCCTCCCAGCTTGGTATCATCTGCAAACTCAATAAGCGTACTTTCAATGCCAATATCTAAATCGTTGATGAAGATATTGAAGAGAGCTGGTCACAAAACAGACCCCTGTGGGACCCCACTTGTTATACCTTTCCAGCAGGATTGAAAACCATTAATAACTACTCTCTGAGTATGGTTATCCAGCCAGTTATGCACCCACCTTATAGTAGCCCTATCTAAGTTGTATTTGCCTAGTTTATTAATAAGCCTATAATGCGAGACCGTATCAAACGCCTTACTAAAGTCTAGGTATATCCACCGCTTCTCCCTTATCCACAAGACTCGTTATCCTATCAAAGAAAGCTATCGGATTGGTTTGACATGATTTGTTCTTTACCAATCCATGCTGATTGTTCTCTATCACCTTACCACATGCCAAGTGTTTACTGATGATTTCCTTAATTACTTGCTCCATTATCTTCCCTGGCACAGAAGTTTAACTGGTCTGTAGTTTCCTGGGTTGTTCTTATTTCTCTTCTTATATTGTAGAGCATGAAGGGAGTCCCATAGCAACCATGGATCATTGGAGGTGTATGCTGGCTGAGGCACCAAGACTATAATAGAGAATAGAGGCATGAGGCATCATGGCAGCATTTCTGAACTGAAGTTGTGGAGTATTTGGTTCTTTTGACAATGTTTTCCACAGAAAGTGGACATTTAAAATTGTATAGTTGAAAACCCTAACTTCTGTCAAAGTTTTGTGCAAAACTTTTGACTGGCCCTACCTAGACCGTCTATGGCTAACATTATCATTTAAGTTTTGCCAAAATATCCAATTATGCTTTTTTTTTTCAGATCTTCATAACTGGATTTCCAAGGCTCTGCTGCAGTATACAATACTGGCAGTAAGAAGATACCAAGTGATTCACTGGGGCTTGGATCAGGTTCATGTAAATCAGAAACAAATACCTTTACTCAAGCTTTCAAGAAATAGTTGATTTTCACACAGAGGCAAAAGTTCCAGGCATCGAATAGAAATTTTATCCCTGATGGTGAATGTTTCAGGAAGAAACAAGCACCTGTATTGAGGAGTTACAAAAGAAACTGTTTTGCAATGCTGGACATCCTAAAGTCTTTGACTTCTACAGTAATTGAGATCACCCAGCACCTTCCAAGACTCAGCCTATACTGTGTACTAATAATGAAACTGTGCTTGTGCCTGTAAATCTGTTGCCTGAATCAGCAGCTAGTAAACAAGTAGTGCTTACAGTCTCAATATAGTGTATGAGGGTAAAAAGAGGAAGAATCTTACCCAATTGTTCTATTTAAGAGCAACATTTCCGTACATCTTAACTATAAGAATTTGAAAATACCCATACAGGGCAGAAGACCAAGGATTTCCAGCATGAGGGGTGTGCTTAGCTTCTTCAGAAGAATTTTCACCTGTTGCTGCAGTTCTGGTCTATTACTAGTATTCCAGAACTCTTTCCATGCAAATACATCTTTCTTAGGGATCAGCCACCTACTTCACCAGCTTCTAATACTGTATATTGCCAAGTATATGCATAAAAGCGTAACTGACAACACAGATGGAGACTGTATCCCTGTCCCAACATGCTCTTGAATTTATCTGCAATCTTCTCTCAATCTGAGGATAATCTCTACCATGGATTTATATAGAGTTCCTGAGATAATTCAGGAGTTCAACCCCACCTGCAGTACATTTCTTGGTAGGTCAGCTGCCTGCTGAAAGAAAATTCGTTCTTTTTCCTTCATCCTTCCTCTTTTTCCAAAGGCAAGCACTGCTCCTTGAAGCGGGCCACTCCCTGATGGAGAATGTAGCACCATTGAGGTCAGATGGTGGCTTGCTCCTCCTCATTTGTGTTGTCCACATCTGTTTTCTTGAGATATGTTCCCAGTGTGTCTTTATAACATGTCCTCTGACCACCACAAGATCTCTGACCATGGATGAGTTGAGCCTAGAGGGCTTGTTTTGGGAGGTGAGAATCTAGCATGGGCCCACAATGTCCAGCTCAGTGGAGTTGGTGGCAAAAAGAATAAGTGGTTCAATGCTAGTGACATTGGCTCAGTGAGGATGCTGGGATTAGGGCAGCCGTCTTCCCATTTGATTCACAGGATCTTCTAGAGCAGTACTTCCCAACCTTTTCAAGCATACAGACCCCTTTTCAATCTGTTAAAATGTTACAGACTCCCCCAAGGGAAGCAGCAGGAAGTGGCAGCCAGCACGTCCCTTGGCTTGCGCTGCTTCCTCAGCTCCCGCCCATTCCATCCCCTGCTTATCCACGGAAGATATGGCGAGGGGGCTCTCATGGCAAAAGGAAGCTCCTGCCCTGGCACTCTGTCCTTCGCCACGCATAGAGCCCTGTGGGGAAGGGGGGAAGAAAGGAAAGGATCAGGCCCACAGTGGGACTGGGAAGAGGGATGGAGCGTAAACAGAAGTGCAGCTGGTGGAGGGAGGACAGATGGTGCCTATCAAGATCCTATCCCCAGGGCAAGAGGCAGCATATGTGCAGCCGGTTGTGAATGTGAGCCCCAGGCAAGAATTGCCTGGTAGAAAGTCCTAGTCACATGGTGGCCCAATCCTTACTTTTCTTTTCCTTTCCTAAAATTTCCACGAACCCCCTAAAGTACCATCGTGGACCCCCAGGGGTCCACGGACCAGAGGTGGGGAACCACTGCTCTAGAAGCATTGGTGGTGGTGCCCCTTCACACGCTTGAGGGCTGTTGATAGCTCACCCTGGGTCCAGTGAATAGGGGCATCCTTTGGTAATGGCTCTGATGCCTTTTCATGGTCCATGACCTATGGAAGGCTGCCAAGATTCAGCTTTATAAGACAGTTGTCATCCATACATTCTATGGAGGTAAAACCTGGGTGACTCTTTAACTAGGCTGTGTGAAAAGGTGCCGTGCACACCTAAATTCTCTTTTTGAATCCGATATGTCAGTGAAAATGAGGGGAGGGGTGCAATGTACACGCACACGCACACAGAGAAAGATGGTGTATCCAGAATAGTAGGCTCAAGAGAGGGTTGGGGTGGAGACAGTGAGATCTCCCACAGGTACATTAGCTAGCATTTTAACAAAGCTGAGGTTTATTTAGGGCATAACTCAAGCTCTAAATGTTAGGTTTAGAAAGAAATGTTCTACATTAGTGGGTAGAATTGTCAGTGACAGGGTTTCTTGCACCTTCCTTTGAGGCATGTGGCGCTGGTGATGCGACGAGATGGAGCAATGGTCTGACCTAGTATAATGATTCCAAGGTACTTAGGGACCAGCTCTAGCACCTCACCTGGGAGTTTCATTTTAGCCCAAGTATTGAATAGGCTGGGGAAGTGATCTGCTCCCTCACCCTAGTAGCTTCGCCAGCACAGGATGGGGCCATAAAGGTGAGAATCACACTCAACTGCTGCCTTCGCTACACTTCTGTATGCATTGGAGAGGGAAGGTGGGTGAAGTAATTGCTCTGTGAAGTTAAAAAGTTTGTGTCTCTCACCAACAGACAGTCCAATAAAACATGTTGCTTCACCCACCTTGTCTCTCTTGGGGTATGTCTAGACTACATGGTTCCGTTGTTGGAGCCATGTAGATGAGTTTACTAGACATAGGAAAATGAAGTGGTGATTGAAATAATCGCCACTTCATTTACATCAAAATGGTTGCCACGCTGTGCCGATCAGCTGTTTGGCGGCACAGCAGGACAGTCTGGACGCTCTGCGGTCGACAAGGGAAGCCTTTGTCAACCGCTCCGTTATGCCTCGTGAAATGAGGTTTACCAGAGAGGCTGACAAAGGCTTCCCTTGCTGACCGTGGAACATCCAGACTGCCCCGCTGTGCCGCCAAACAGCTGATCGGCACAGCACAGTGGCCATTTTGATGTAAATGAAGTGACGATTATTTCAATCGCTGCTTCATTTTCCTATGTCTAATAAACTCATCTACATGGCTCCGTCAACAGAGCCATGTAGTCTAGACAAACCCTTAGAGAGCAGGTTTGCCTGCTGGGGACAGTGTTTATTTGCAGTCAGGCACCCACCTTGTCTCTCTTGTGTACGTAATGCAGACAGAGCAGACTTTGGCTTTCAGGCTTGTTGAGCCAGCCCTTTTCACAAGCACGGAAATGTGAAAGTAAACTTATGATTCCTGGAATTAGCAGGGAGGGGAACGACCATAGCTCAAACCTCAGCTTTGTTAACATGCTAGCTAATGTACCTGTGGGAGATCTCACTGTCTCCACCCCAACCCTCTCTTGAGCCTACTATTCTGGATACACCATCTTTCTCTGTGTGCGTGTGCGTGTACATTGCACCCCCTCCCCTCATTTTCACTGACATATCGGATTCAAAAAGAGAATTTAGGTGTGCACGGCACCTTTTCACACAGCCTAGTTAAAGAGTCACCCAGGTTTTACCTCCATAGAATACCAATGTATTTATGTCTCCACTTGACCTATTATTGCCCTATGCCTTGGGGTGCTGAGTGTGTGTGATTTCAGAGGAAAGCTGTGCAGCCCACGAAGCCTTTCTCTGGATTAGAAAGCTGTGAGGAAAAACCCTTATGGCCTGATTTCACCTCCTGCCCCAGGCTGTTTGAAAGGGTAATTCATCTGTGCAGAAAACAAAGAATAGTGGCACAAGCAAAGAGCACTGTTTCCCTTTGTGGTTGTGTGTGTGTGTGTGTGTGTGTGTGTCGTCTTTTGTGGGTGTGGAATAATCTATTAAGCCATGTTCCTTCTCGTCATGGGTCAAATCTAGAGAGAGCAAACTTCCTTATTAGATGAGTTTAGAAACATGATGTTCCCCACCTCCACCTGCACTGGTGCAGCAAATACACACAGAAAGGCAGCACAGCTGAAGTGCCTCACTGGTTTTAGGAGTTTTGTTGTTGCTAAAGAGAAGAGGGGAGGGGAATTGCAATGTGGTAGATTTGATGCCTGTCTGGTGTCGTTTCACAAAGCCAGAGGCAAAGGGCAGGAATTTGCTGGGTCCAGCCAGGGCAGTTGCAGGAGGCAGTGTGAGGGGTGCAGAAAGTGGTTTCAGGAAGTAGTGGAAGGAAAGGGTCATCAGGAAATTGCTGGATGGAGCAGGAGGAAAGGGGTGGCAAGAGGCAGTGGGAAAAAACAGGGTAATAGGAGGATGCCAGAGTTAGCAGAAGGAAGGGGACAGACAGCAGCTTGCTTGAGATTGAAAGGAAAGGAACATCAGGAAATTTGAGGCTAGAGCAGGATGCTGTGAAAGGGAGGAAGCAAGCAAGCAGGAGGTTCCAAGAAGTAATGGTTGGAAAGAAATTAAAAATAGGGCAAGAGGGAAGACGGGCTCGGACAGGAGGCAGTAGGGTGGATTTGGAGAGGGAGACAGGGAAAGCAGCACTAACAGCAGGAGGAGGGATCATAGGCTTCATGACTAAACTTCTTCTAACAGAGGGGCGGGGAGAGGAAAGGGAGGGACGAGAAGAAAAAAAACCCTGCATGTTAAGTCCTGAGGAAATGCTGTGGGAACTCAGGCCAGTTTTTTTTTTTTTTTTTTTTTTGGTATGTTTGTTTTCTCCCCTCGTGTAACTGAGAGGAAGGAAAGGAAGAAAGAGAAGTAGCAAATCCAAATGTGCCTTACTCTGCTGTGGCTAGGGCTAGGGGGGTTGGTGTGGAGGATCTAATTTCTGGTCAGTGGCAGCAAAAGGAACAGAGACAGACACACGGACATGTCCATCTCAGCAGGCGGTTGGCTGGTTCTCTGTCTTTTCATGGCTGACAAACAGGTACGGCTCTATTAACAAGTAGATGTAAAATGTATGTGAGGGGGAGTGAGCATTGTGAACTGTTCAGAGGGTCTCTGTGCACTGAAAAGAGCCTCATTGTGCAGGGTTTGGCTTCTCATAGTGACTGTTGCTGAAGAAGAAGGATTAACTTAAGTTTCCCCTGCCTTTTTCCACAGCTTGGCTGCCTACTTGTTATTTTGACTCGCCCTGTCTCACAAGCTTCCAACTCCCTCTGCCTTTAAAAACAAAACACCAAAAACCCAACCCCCCAAAACAAATCCAGAAAATTGGCTTGAGAACCGCCTGCTCCTCCTCAGTGCAGTGTGTGAGAAAATATTTGCAGAGGGGTTGTGGAGGGCTATAATTTGCCAGTAGCCAAAAACACGGCAAACTCCTCCCAATTAAAGATAGTTTGTTCCAAAGAGACTGCTAACACTTGTCTCAATTTTTGTATTACACGGGATCATAGTGGCTAAATATAGAACAAATCTGTAAGGTCAAGTCAGTCTATTTTCCCAATACTGAAGGATTTGTTCCCCTTTGGTATCTTTCCTATCTTCATGGCCTTTATTACTATACAGTCTCAGGGCTTCACAAGCATTAAGAGTTTGATCTTCCCAACACCCCTGTGAAGTATGGACAAACCCCTTTGACAATTGGGGACCTGAGGCAGAGAGAAATTAAATGAGCTGTCTAAGGTGACACACCAAGTTTGTCATGCAGCAGGGAATTGACCCCAGACCCAGGCTAGCCCCCCAACCATGGGGCATCCTTTCTATTTAAAACAGAGACTATTCCCTATGTCTGTAGTAGACTAAATGGGATTTGAATCTATGACCATGGGCGTACAATGCATAACTCTTGCCACAACTCTCACTAGCATTTAGTCTAATATACTCCTAGATGTTCCCAGAGGTGGGACTTCCATCTTTAAGCTTAAGGAGACCATACCACAGCCAAGGAGCCTGATAAATACCTATAGAATGATCAGAATTTTTTCCCATTTAGCTTCCATTTCCATAATGTCATTGTTATTCTTAGTTATACCTCTGTGCACCTGTCTAAATTAGTCTTTTTTTTTTATTATTTGGGGCTAAAACTTTTCAAATATTGGTGGAGAAGTTTCATGTCCCAACTTCACTATTACTTTGGCAATGTTATAATTATATATACATATACTGTTTCCTCTGAAAGTCAGTTCCAGCTGCTCCTGAATCAGTATTATTATTATTATCTGAATGCCTTGTGTTTGTCAATATTTTATTGTTATTTTAGGTATAATTTTCTTAGAATTGCTGTCTTACCCAGAGTTCTGGTCTGTGACTGGGGAGCCTGCAGGGCAAGACATTGTACAAACACAAAGGTTGTGTCTAGACTGGCCAGTTTTTCCAGAAAATCAGCTGCTTTTCCGGAAAAACTTGCCAGCTGTCTACACTGGCTGCTTAAATTTCCGCAAAAGCACTGATGATCTCATGTAAGATAGTCAGTGTTCTTGCGGAAATACTATGCTGCTCCCGTTCGGGCAAAAGTCCTTTTGAGCAAAATTTTTGCAGAAAAGGGCCAGTGTAGACAGCTCAGATTTGTTTTCCGCAAAAAAGCCCCAATTGCAAAAATGGTGATCGGGGCTTTTTTACGGAAAAGCGCGTCTAGATTGGCACGGACGCTTTTCCGCAAAAAGTGCTTTTGCGGAAAAGTGTCCGTGCCAATCTAGACGCTCTGTTCTGAAAATGCTTTTAACGGAAAACTTTTCCGTTAAAAGCATTTCCGGAAAATCATGCCAGTCTAGACGTAGCCAAAATGAAAAGATGATCCCTGCCCCAAAGAGCTCACAGTCTAATGATTTAATGTAGAAGAGTGGGGACTTGCATGTGTGCATTAGCCTGCACTTTAATTAATTGAATCTGATTCATTATTTTCTCTCTAACTCGCTATTGTATTATTTTTCTTTCCTGATGGATGTTCAGAACATTTGCCAATGTGGTATCATTTGCAAATCTAATTGATGTCCAGTACATGATAGAACAAGAAGCAATGGGCTTAAATTGCATCAAGGGGGGGTTAGGCTGGAAATTGGGACAAACTTCCTAACCATCAGGATTTTTAAGCACTGGAATAAATTGCCTAGGGAGGTGATGCAATCTTCATCATTGGAGATTTTTAAGAGCAGGTTGGATAGACATCAGACAGGGATGACCTAGATGGCGCTTGGTCCTGCTGTGAGTGTAGGGGACTGGACCTGATGACCTCTCAAGGTCCCTTCCAGTTCGAGTATTCTGTGATTCTATGATACTTCCTCCCCCAATCATTAACAAAGACATTTTTTCTCAAGTGATTTAATTTTAAGGAAATTATTTCCTGTAGCCTGGTACAGGACATCCCTGCTGTAAGTCACCCCTGTATACATTGGTTCTGCACTAGCATCACTGATGCTTGTGGGACTAATTCAATTTTAAGTCCTCCAATTCCCCACTCTTGTGGCATGCAAAAAAACAGAACTAATTCGCATAAAAAGAAATTAGCCATGGGGGAAAAAATCCCACTTTGCGTCCTTTTACTATACATCCACTTTTTTTTAACATATCTTGGTTGTATAGCAGGGACACCCTGTATCTATCTGTTGCTTAGTTGAACTCAGGAAATGCACCTAATTCAGGATCCAATGCTCCACATCCCCAAAATGAACAGTTCATATGTTTCCTCCCAGATTTATTTCCCCCGTGATATTTTCAAGACACTCAAACAAAGAGGAGTATCCTTTGGTATTGGTTTTATGAGCTTTCCGTTGTACTTAAGCACATGTTTCACTCTATGCATGCTAATGGTTGCTTTGTCAAATAGTGCACAACCTTCCATGGCCCATGTGTTGGATAACAAAGATCCAAAATGATCCGAGTCCCAGGAACAGCTGTAGTTTAGGAAAGGTTGTTATTCTGTGGTGCTTATTGTGTTTAATCATTAATTTTATAACTTCTCTACCATTATTTGACATTTTATGACATAAATAGTTGATAATAATAGAAGTGGTTTGTCTGACATAACAGTACATTTTAACCAAAATCAATGACACATCTCTTAATTCAGAACAGTTGAGAGATGCTAATATTTCAGACTTTTATCATGCCTTCCATCTGAAGATCACAAATATAAATTAAGACTTATAACCCTTTGGAGGTAAGCAGTGTCTTAATTTTGACAGGGGAGAAACAGGCACAGAGAATTAGTGATTTGCCCAAATTAACACTAAAATTCTGTGGCAGAAATGGGAACAAAATCCACACCTCCTCTCTTCCAGTCTTGTGGTTTAACCATGAAACAATTTTTCCAAGACATTTGCCTTTTACTGTGTCAGAATATATAATACCTTCTTTCCTGACACATGAGCAATGCAGCTTGTTTGTGGAATGTTATATATAATTAATATTTTCCCTTTATTTGCTTCATACTTGTTAAGTGCCTCATTCAGATGCGGAATAAAGATGAGGAGAATATGTATTTGTCAGTATTATACAATTTTAATGCCATTCCTCCTTTCTGAGTGTCTGTGAACTGGATTCTCCTTCCAAACCATATAGTAACTATTTGCTTAACATTGTTGTTATGTTCCTGAAAAACGCTATTTTAGTCGAAACAATGTTAAGTGAATCCAATTTCCCCATAAAAATTAATGTAATGAGAGAGAAGGTTAGGTTCCAGGGAAATTTTTTTCAGCAGACTAAAGACAGTACAGGTTGAACCGCTCTAATCCAGCACTTTGTGTTTCAGCAGCATCCATGATCCTGCATGATTTTAGTTAGCCAGATGGCAACTTATCATGGCTGTGGCAAAGTTTCCTATAGTCCCATAAAGTTTGTTTGCAGCCACCAATCCTGGCTCTCAGTGTTCTGTGCTGTAATTTAGATTTATATGATCTCTACATGTCTTCTAAGAGCCCAGCAAGCAGTGGAAATGTTGGTAATGCTGCTAGACAATATTGAGTTTCCATGATTCAGCAAATTCTCTGGTTTGGTACTGGTCTGGTCCTGAGGGTGCCAGACTAGAGAGAGGTTTGGATACGTTTTAAACAATTTTAAACAAACAATTTAATACTGTACATAGTAATGATGTTTGTGAAGCTTGGTTGAAATTGTACAATCAGAGGGTGGAATATTTCCCAGAGAATATCTTGCTACTAACATTCGGCTGAGACCTTTAAGGTTAATGTGGTGTTATTAATATTTTCCCCCATACTCTACAAGGAAGCATGGGCTGAGGCAGGAGCAAGGAAACACAACAGACATGGAATAGAGTCAGGGGCTCAATCAGGGAATGCAGGGAAATCCTGACATCAACACTCCTCTCTCCCTCCTTCTCCCTGACTCCCACGCATAGCAAGCAGGGGACTCCTGGGAATAGCTCCAAGGCAGATGGCAGGAGTAGCACTGCAGTGGGGAGAGGGGCAGCAGACCTACTGCTGTCAGCTGCCCAGCCACCTATAGTACTTTAGAGGGAACTTAGGGGAGCTGATGGAGGACTTCCAGACCATCCCGGTTCCAAGCCCCCATAAGGACAGGCCGCTTTTCCAGCAAATCCTGAAAGTAATGGATAAAACAGGTAGACAAACAATGTTATAAGACTGCCCTGCACAACTTTGAATACGCATGTGCTGTAATACATAAACAACGTAACAACATTAACTGGTACAATGTTAAGTGAGGAGTTCTGTACACAATAAATATTGTGTCTTCCCACGTGGAGGGGTTATTCAGTCCAAGCAATAAGAATGTTTAGGATTTTAGAGAAGTTTCTAAATGTTTTTGCCCAAAACATAGACCTTTCTCCTATCTCATCCACTCTCCAAAACAAAACAAAACAAAAAACCACTCTATAGTATTTATAATGGGAAAAGAAGTAATAAAATAAAGCAAAACTGCCATGAGGCCTCAGTCTTAAACTTTGGATTCTTTGTCATTTAAGTTACAAATATATAGTATAAGCTATTTTGATTAAATTACTTGGCTGGTCAAAATGTACTTTCAGGAAATGGAACTTACAGGGAAATCAAATTTGAGTTGCTCTGCAGTTTTCTAGGGAAGAAGGGGTGCATCACAAATCTAAACTAACTCACCGCAGGGTCTGATATAAAAGTGATAATTGTGTGGCATATGAGGCTAAAACCGTTTTTCCCCTATTAACATGAGGTATAAATGTTGGGCCGCCACAGTAGGTGTAGTCTAATATATGTTCACTGGATTTTCCATCCATACTTTGAAATATTCTATCGAATCTTCATTAATATTAAGCTTCTTCTGTGTCCCCTTCCCTAATGCAACCAGACATGCTCACATCAAATTGTACAAGTTAATAAAATAAAGAGTTTTCTAATAATAGTATCATTTTCATGAAAATATACTCCATCTACTAGCTGGGGGTGGGAGTATGAAAGTTTTTTTTTCATCATCTTCTCTATCGGTCTGTGAGGACTGAAGCACAGTTCAACACCATAATTCTAGATTGAGTCATAATAATGATCCAACTACTAGTACTGTACTGGTACTACCGCCTCCAGTCATTCACTAGCAAAAAAAAAAAAGGAGAAAATTCCAAGGATAGCTCTGCAAAAAAAAAAAAAAAAAAAGTTGGAGATATAAAGAATTCACATGCTGAAACAGGATGGATTGACTGAATCGAACGCTATGTCTATGCAGCAACATTATTCCGAAATAACAAAGTCTGTGTCTGCAATGCAAGCAGTTATTTAGATTTCATGTTAAAATAGTGTCAAGCTGGAGGACTTCTTATTCCAACCCCTGTAGCCCTCATTTTATGAGGAGTAAGGGTAGTCGGAGGAAGAGTGCTCTTTCTTGGACTTCCTGCTGTATAGACAGTGCCAAAAGCTGAAACAAGCTCTTTCAACTTAAACTATGCAAGTGACATAGCTCAAATTGCATAGCTTATTTCAGCTTTAGCTCTGCTGCATAGACATGCCCAAAGTGATTTAAACCACCAATATGATCATTATTTCAATCACCAAGAAGAAAATTTAAATTTAGATAGTTCATTTAAACCATGTTTTGCATTTATACTGATTAGTTATTTTCCCTAAGGAAGGATTGTTTGGTAGCCATTAAAATATGCTGATTTGCAATGAAATAATAAAATAAAACCTTTATACTACATTTGGTGCTGCTTTTTTTTTCTTTTGCTAATCAGTAGGATACACAATATGTAAATACTTATTTAAGGAATTATATAGCTTAACTTACATGTTACAATCCTAATTTTTTAGTTTTTATTCTGTTAGAAAATGATGACTGATGCATTTCTTATTTACTAGATTATTAATTTTGTACTTGTGATATCTGTCAGGCTCTATTTGGATGGAAAATCAAACTCAATTAAAATTCACCAAAACAGTATTTTATTTTTCAATTAAATAAATGACCTTAAATATTCTGGATAAATAAGAAAAAGGGTTTATCAGAACATATTTTGCATTTGAAACTCATTTATTAAACAAAGAAAATATCTGTACTTAATTAATTAATTGAATGGATTACTTCTGGTCTCTGGGTTCATCAAGATTTTTAAAATGAGTATATTTCATCTTCTCCCAACTCTTCTCTAGTTTTTATTATTAGATTGGAAGAAGAAAAAAAATCTTTTTCTTCTTTTCCAAATGCTGTTGATTTTGTAGCTTTCAATGAACGAGTCATAGAATTGAACTAGTTGAATAAACTGAAATGAAGAAAATATTCTCTCTGCACTTGCAGAAAAGGCTGCTGTTGTCAAATGCTAGATTATCACATCAGCAAACTTTGATTCCAGGTGTTAAATTATTGACTTCCACAAATTCAATGGTCTGTCTTTCTTTAAACTTGGCAGCAAACATATACTGCTTAATATTACAGTGTATAATTCATTTAAATTATTTACTACATTATAATTAATTTAGACCTAAACATAGGTTGTCAATTTCAAATTTAATTTCAAATATTTTTAAAAATTAACCTGCATTCAGTTTAATTATAAAATAATTTAAATTTAAGAAATCCATTTTTTTAGTCCATAGATTTGTATTCACCCTGCTTTGAAAAGTAAAATAGTAGGAAGATAAAATATCCAAGTGGTGCCACTTGAATAGATTATTTAAAATTATTTACAGGCGCCATACAGAGGTCAAATTATTGTTGCTATTATTAAAAATTATTTATATTATGGCAACACTTAGTCTCCTGGGAGCTATAGTCCGGTAGTTCAATCCAGGTTATTGGTCTCAATACAGAAATAAGTTATAATGATTTAATGCCTTTGTGCACGAGCTTAGACTTGATGATCTAATGGTCTCTTCTGGGGTTAAATTCTGACACCAGAATACTTGTGAGTCCCAGTCACAGGCCAAGACCCTGTTTGTACAGGCTAGGCACTATACAACACAGAACAAAAGATGGTCCTTGCCGTAGAATGCTTATAATCCTACTATACGACATGAGACAACAGATGGACAGGTGAGGGAGCATGAGGAAACAATGAGACACTGGGCCATCTCATGCCATGTCTAGGATGATTGTTCTTTTTCTGTCTATATTGAACTGTGGTCAGACACATGGTTCATCATTTTCCCCAGCAGTACTGTATTTCTTGGAGATTATACTTTGTCTTTTACAGGAACCCTGGTTTGTCAAATGGCACTGGATAATATTCTGAATACCGCTGCTCACATTTGGTTTTAATTATGCTCAAGCTGATATTGGTACCTTGGAATAATTAGTTTAACTAGATAAAATGGAAGCGTACAAATAGAGATGCAAATATTTGAGTGCAATTCATGCAGTATAAAATTAAAGAGCAGTTTAGGTACATTGCACTATGGACTTAGATTGGTTTTACTCATACAATAAATCTGTTTACAGTAAGTGCAGTACTCTCCTCTTTTATGACTACCTACAGTTGGTAGAAAGTACAAAGTTCAGGGACTCATACATTGTAGAACAAAGACTTTCCTGAGATTATCATTAGCTGAAAATTGCTGAGTTTGCAGTGGCAGAGAGCCCAGTAATTTAGCATAGTACAGGTTGAACCTCTCTAATCCAGCATCCTCGGGACCTGATGGGTGCTGAACCAGAGAATTTGCTGAACCTTGGAGGTCAATATTGTCTATCTGCATTACCAACACTTCCACTGCTTACTGGGCTCCTAGAAGACATTTAGGGGTATTTTAGCTCTAAGTAACAGCACTGAACACTGAGAGCCCGGACTGTTGGTTGTAAACAAACTTTATGGGACTGTGGAGAAACTTGGTTACACCCATGATAAATGGGCATCCAGCTAATTAAAATCATGCCAGACCACAGATGTTGCTGGACTAAAGAAGTTCAACCTGTATACTTTTCCTTAATGTTGCTTGTAGTCCAGTGATTTTGAACTGGGGGTCCACAGATAATGTCTAAGATTTCCAAAGGTGCCCCCAACCTCTATTCAACAAATTTTAGGGATCCTCAAATAAAAAAAGGTTGAAAACCACTAATCTGGATTGTCACCATTGCACTACAGGAGGTTTCATGAAGTTTCAAAGCAGGGGGGTGCTAAGCTCCACTTTTCTCCTAGTTGTCTTTCTCCCACATTTAGGTTCTATTTTTGACATGTCTTTACTGAGAATGGGAACTTTGGAATGTGCTTTGACCCAGATCAGAGTGATGCAGAATTACGCTAGCAGAAGCTCTGGTCCATAATATGCTGATATTGTGACCACTTTACTTGTATATTGCACCCCCTCTCCTGTTTTTCTTTTCAGTCTGTGAACCCTTCAGGGTGGGGACTTTCCTTTCTTTGCACAGTATTTAGATCACATGGGTGCAACCAAAAACAAACTGAAATTAATAATAACTTGCTCCCACTGAACTCACTGGGAGTGTTGCCATAAATTCAAACTGGAGCAGTTTGGGTCCCAGAGCAGAACTTGCAGGGTTGAAGACCATTTCTCCCCAGAACTTTTTCATGTGCTGTTGTTTCCAGCACATCCCACTTTCACTGCCCACTTCCCCCACTATCACCTGTTTAGATACTACCCAATAACTAATACTTGATTCTATGTTCTAGGCAAATGGGTGAGTGAGCCTGTGGTTCACATTTTTGGAAACATTTGTTTAACAGTGCATTTATGACTGGAGCCTTGCCTGGTTTCAAGCAAACAGGGAATTAATCTCTGCATCTCTCCTCCAGTTCAGATCTCACACAGATGGGTGTTGAGGGAGGGAGCAGTAAAGCAGGGCTAGGATGTGAAGACCTGGTCCAGCTCTCAAAGCAGAGTCAGGCATCTGCAGCTCCTTGTGGCTTTAGTCACCTGTACAGTGAATTAAAGGAAACCAAATGAAGGTTACCTGTAATTCTGAATAACAGCATCCACACACAGGTTTTTAATGCTGTTTGTTTAATTCACTTAAAAGTCACACGTTTAGTTCATTTTTATGACATTTCCTAGCTGGCCCCCATGTAGACAAACCATAAGATTCAAGTATAGAAATGGAGAAAGACCTTTGCTCAGTAAGAGTTGCTTTTTTCTTACAAGATTAGCCAGTTCAACTCACCCTATCAGTTGCAGATACTTGATCAGCAAGAAAGAAAATAATGTAATTTTCTCTCACTACTTTGTGACAAAATAAAAGATAAGTAAATGAATAGGATCTCTTCCTGAACAGCAAGGAATTACATTTGTGACAGCAGCTTGGTACAGAATAAATTTAGTTTTGGCAACGTGCATGTTTTATGCTTGTTAGTATCTTTTAATATTATTGGAATAATGGTTTTAGAGCTCAGGACTTAAATCTGACTGTGCTGGTAGAACATTTTTAAGGTAATGGAATAGGTGGTAAAACTGACACATGAAGGGTGTGATCCAAAACCTCTGAAATCAATGAAATCTAGACTGGCCAGTTTTTCCGGAAAATCCGCCGCTTTTCCGGAAAAATCTTGCCAGCTGTCTACACTGGCTGCTTGAATTTCCGCAAAAGCACTGACTTCCTACTGTAAGAAATCAGTGCTTCTTGCGGAAAGACCATTCTGCTCCCGTTCAGGCAAAAGTCTCTTTTGCGCAAAGCTTTTGCGCAAAAGGGACAGTGTAGACAGCTCAGCTTTGTTTTCCACAAAAAAGCCCCAATCGCGAACATGGCGATCGGGGCTTTTTTGCGGAAAAGCGAATCTATAAAGGAATTAAAAGCATTTCCGTAAAATCATGTCAATCTAGAAGCAGCCTGGGAGTTTGGCACCTAAACACCTTTGAGGATCTGGCCAAAGTAACCAATGCGCTCAGTACTACAGTTCTGATTTTACTCTTACAAAAGCAGCAGGATTAGGCTTTGTGCTCTCTGCTTCTCTGACAGAGTTGTAGACTGGCCATGTAATTCTTGCCCAGGCGATAACACTGTGTAGTTTATTTCAAGACTGGATCTCCTGCGTGTGAAGAGCACCCATTTCATAAAACCATCTACCAAAGGAATGTCTGTATCACTGAAAATATCTGCATTACTGCTGCCCAAAGAGGCCTGCCCACATGATCCGTATCAGAACCCCAGGAAAAGGCAAAAAGCAATAAGCCTTAGCAGCCAGCTCCTCAGATGCAGACATGCTCATTCTACCCCTAGGTTCCAACAGGAGTGGTGTGAGGATAAATTTGCAGGGTCATACATTAAGCTCTTGTTGTCTAATGTATTACACTACACTCTGGTCAGGCCCACTGACGGGGGAGAGGGGACAAACGGGACAACTGCCCTAGGGTCCAATGATTCAAAAGGACCCGGGGTTCCCAGCAACAACAGTGGCTAGAGCCCCAGAGTTTTTAAATAGCTGTTGGAGCCACACACAGCGTGCACCAGGCAGTGCTAAGGAGGCTAGCCATAGCCCCACCCCTTCTGCCGAAGACTACATCTCTTCCAGGGGTGCAGAGGTGGCCCCCCACCTCACCCCGGGACCCGGTGAGGCTGTCAACCCCACTGAGTCTGGTAGACTTTTGAGCAAAACAGTATATGCCACACTTACCGTCTTTCACTTAATAGCTCATACTTGTCAAAAGAGTTCTTTACTGTTCATTTTAATTTAATTTATTTTTGTGTATATGTTGTTAGTTTCTGTAATTACATAACATTTATCTTTACTTTCTTTACATAACCAAAACACTCACATAATTAGTTACATTTCCTGTGTGTATTTATAGATGTAGTCAAGAACAGAAGAAACCACTCAGATAATTTAGTCTGGTATCCAGTTTAACGCAGATGTGTGAAATTCTACTCAGTAATGCCTACAGCAAGCCCATAACTTTAGGTTGATTAAGTAAGCAAAAAAATCACCCCTCTATTGTACATCTCTAAAACAGAGCAGGAGCCTAGCACAGAGGGGCTATGTCTAGGCTGCAGGCTTCTTTCGAAAGAGGCTCTTTCGAATGCATCTTTCGAAAGAGCCTCTTTCAAAAGATCGCGTCTAGACTGCAGGCGGATCTTTCGAAAAAGAAATCCGCTTTTTCGAAAGAGAGCACCCAGTGAGTCTGGATGCTCTCTTTCGAAGACGTCCTCTTTACATTGAAGAACGCCTTCTTTCGAAAGAGGAACTTTCGAAAGAAGGTGTTCTTCCTCGTGAAACGAGGTTTACCGCCATCGAAAGAAAAGCCGCGTTCTTTCGAAATAATTTCGAAAGACTGGACGCAGTCTGGACGCAGGGGAAGTTTTTTCGGGAAAAGGCTACTTTTCCCGAAAAAAACCCTGAGTCTGGACACGGCCTAGGTGGTGATTCTGTGGAGCCTCTTGTAGGTGTCTTGGCGTCAGACCATTCATTCTAAATTCTTTATTACTTTTGATCAGTCGTTATGAGTCTGTGTAGAGATAGGAGAAAATATAAAGCTTCAATTATTATTTTTCTACTTTTCTTTATTTTAAATAGGTTTGCTCATGCAGGATTAACAAGATATTGTCTTTGGGAATTTCATTACTCTGTTCTTTTTTCCTGCTTGTCTATGGAATGTTGCTTTGCTGTAGAAGCCTGTTAGTAAAACTGTGATTTCCCCCCTCCCCACACACACACACTCACTTTTATAATCAGTGTGTTATTAAATAGTTTAACAGATAATTGCACATATCCCAATTAAAAGTAAATAGGTTTTAAAAGAAAATTTGATTCCATGAATCATGGTCTAGTGCATGGTTCCCAAACTTTATTAGCTCATGTACTACCACCCTAAAAATATTGTAAATATCTCCTTTTTGTATGTTTTTATTTAGGCCTTATTATTCTTAACTTGAGGATTTTAGGACTTTCTGGTAAAATAAGTGCCTAAAGAAACCTGAAAAGTTTAATTATAAGTAGGGCTGACTAGGATGGGTCTCTCTGTCTGGTTTGTACCAGAATTGCTGCTCAGCACTTGAAAAAAATTTCCAGTGAATGTTTGCTTGAAGCTGATACATTTCCATGTGAAGATGTGGGTTCATGGAAACAGCATTTTCCACTGAAAATGGTTTATCGAGAGGTTCATGTCCAGCTGTAATTATAACTTCCTTTTTAAACATCTCTAGAATTTTAGACACACTGTGATTCTCTGTAATGCACTATCTGCTATTATTTTATCTTCCGTTTTATCCAAATTATAAGAAACGAGTATGTCATAAATTATATTTTGATACATGCTGGAGAGCTACATTCTGTGGTCTGACATTTTAACTCATCTAAGTGAGAAGTTCCTGCTAAATCTTATATGGCTCATTGTTGAATATGAGCCAAAGTTCATTTTGCTTCCCTTTTATAAAAATTAAAGAGAAACGCAAAACGTATCAGGTAACAATTGGATAAAACCAATAAAGTGACATTAAAAAGGATGGGGGGGGGGTGAGAGAGAGATTGAAAAAAGAGGGGTCAGACAGTTTCTTTTAGTATCTGTGATTTGTCCTGCAAGTGATTGTAATTTTTTTTAAGTTTTCAATTAACAAAAAGGGATGGGTAACCCTGGTTGTGTGTATGTAGTGGGGAGAGGATGGGGAGCAGGGGTATCTTTATGGAAGTGGGAGGCCTTGTCCACTACTTGAAATTGAGCAGCTCCAGCATGGACTAAATAAATGAGGGGAGCCTCAAAGGGCAGCCAGCCAGCTTTTCTGCTGCCGAGGACCAAGGTGGCTCTCCTAAGTCATGTAGACAAATTTTTATCCATTGGACCGGACTGATCACTCCCACCTACCAACTTCACTGCAGAGGCAGGAGAGAATTCCCCATGTACCCTCTCTATTCCAGTCCTTCAGGGGCCAGGCTGCAGCCTCTGAGAGGTAGGGAATTCAGAGGGAGCTCCTATGTGAGGACCCTCTAATCTTGAGGTTCCCAGTGGCTACAGGTTTCGCAGTCACTCTAAACGGGCCCTGTGCCTTTTTTTGGCTGAGAGGAGCTATGGCAGTGCAAGTTAGAACCTCACAAGTCTACCTCAACAACCTGAGTTATGTAGCTTAGCACAAGTGGAAAGCTAGGCCCAGAAAGCCATTTGGCTGTACACTGGATGAGAGAGTATATCGCCCAGTGACAGAAGCAGCATCTCACACACCACTAAAAACACTACCATGTCACTGTGGTTGGTGAGTGTTAGTCACCATTATGGCTAAAAGCACCCAGAAGAGTGCATTTTTGCTTCTTGGGCATTCTCTGGCACACTGCAGTACACGGCAACATCTATTCATTTGAAATGGAAAGGTTTGTGGTTGTTTTTTAAGAATTTCTGGCATAGGATCCCCTTCTCTACTGAATAGGGCACTAGACAGAGGACCCAGGAGACATGGGCTCTATACAGTGTTATTTCATAAGTCACTTCAACGCTCTTCCCTTTCAACCATTTGTCTGAAATATTAGGCTCTTCACAGCAGGACTATATCTGTATATGATGCCACCACCCCCCAAATGGCACCTAATCTCACCTAGGCAGATCAATAATATTTAGACTCCCTAAACAACCCAGTAAATTATAATAAGCATTAAATATGTACATATGTGCTTTGTGTATTGACACTTGACAGATAGTTATCTGACAATCATATGGTGAATGAATGCTTTTCATATGACAGAAGGTTTCAAATCTTACTGTGGAGCTAAAGGAAGGTTAGTTAATCCTACAGAATCAGAAGCCATCCCAACGCTGATCAATCTATTGTTTATTTTATTTAATCCAACCTAGTATGGTTCTTATCTGCCCATCCCCAGCATTATATGATGTTTGGTCAATGCCACTACTTCTGCTCTTTTGCACAGACTGCGTAACAGAAATAACTCTGGAGGGTTTGTGATTAATTTATGGCTCTTCCTGTTGACAGGGTTCTGTTATTAAACAGGTGATCCCTCATAAATGGATTTCCTATCTGCTGCTTGTTAAAAAGACTCCATAGGAAGGATTGTAGCATTATTTTACAGATTTTTTTCAATGCATCTCTCTGTTACATGTCAGCAATGTATAGATATTTTTAAATCTTCTTACTAATGATTGCTTTTACCCTATGTTCTTTCTTCCCACTTGGGGCTGGAAGGTTTCAAGATCTAGCAAGTTTACAAAGTACACATTTCTAAGAGTGAAATAGCATTCAGTCCTCATTCCGCCTTTGCGTTTCCTGACTCTGTTTTACCATCTAATGATGGTTCTGTGATGTGGTTTCCTGGTCACTGGAAAGCTGACATCACAAAAACTATTTTGTTCACAATCTGAATTATAGCCCTTCAAGTGAACAGCTGGGACTGCACAGAGCCATCGATGTGCTTTGTGACTGGATTTTTATCAGCAGTCATTAAGTGTACAAGGATGTGTACCCACCTAACTTGGATTATGCCTTTTCTGTATAAATCTTTCGTCTCTATATCACCTCTATGATTAAAAAATATAATTGAGGTCTTCTGTAAAAAATAAAATGGTACTTCTCCATGTGTTGGTGCTGGTGCTCCTTGAACCAGGAAGGTGGGGAAGATGAACAGGAGCCATACTAGATTACCAGTGCTTTTAAGTTTCCTCCATCAAAATAATATTTGTTGGCGAGTGACTCACTCATTGGACTTGCTCAAGCAAATCCATCTCCACAAGGAATAGGAAGCCTGAGGCTGTACTGTGCCATCTGTGTTAAGGCAGAGTTCTCCACTGATTTCACATTAGGACTTCATGCTTTGAGTTAGCATATCCTGTAGTTCAGCTGTACGTGACTTGGATACTGATTTTTTTTAAAGTTGCTATCGGTTTCAGACCCTTTCTAGCAGCGTGGTGGTGGTTTTGATTCTCTTGTGTTTCATCATGGGAAAGCAAGACACTAATGGTGTGGTGCAGCTTAAGACTGATGCTGAAGGAAGTCAGGAACTGTTAAGCAACATTAGCAATGTGGGAAAGGGAGTGAAAGATACAAAACTTTTAAATGTGTTGGGATGACCTCTTGTCTCTGAAGAGGCGAGAAGTGTACTTCTTAAACAAAAGGAACCATTGCAGATCCAGTCCCAGCTGACACGCAAGTGGCTGAAGTGGCTATTGGTCAGCTGTCCCTGGACAAATCTTGATCCTCTGGCTGAACACACCCATGCCCAAAGGGCATTGGAATCACCAGAGTTCTGCTTTGTGAACAACAGAGAGACTGAAAATCAAGCCGTTTCTGCTGCTTTTAGTGTTACCATTAATTCCAAAATCATGGGTTTAAATATCGGTTGACGTTGTATGAGCCAGGATACAACACTGCTCACTCCTCCACGCTAGGTCTGCATTCCAAAAAGGAGTGAAAATGCAGTTTGGTCAGTAAAAATGGTCACCTGTGATATGAAGACCCTTTGAAAGCAGATACGTTGAGTAAAAAGGTGATTTTTAAACAGTTACCACTACTGTCAAAAACAGCACGTAAACAAATATTAGCTTCATAAATCTGAGAATATTACAAATAATCCACAGTGAGCCTCAGAGTTTTGACCAGAAATGACATTTAAAAAAAATACTGGAAACCCCCTAGCTTGTTCTTCCAGATTTTTTTTCTTTGGAAGGAAAGGGGCCCATGAAATTCTATCTTCTCTCTCTCTGATATGTCTATCTGAATATTCATTTGAGCGAGAAAGTAATTTTAGCACCTATGACACACAATTTCTCCTGCCATCATCTTGCTCAACATCACTAAAAATAAATATTTCTTTAACCCTGAAGGCAGGAATCTCACCTGTGTGTGCTTTCAAATATCTGCCTAACCCCATTCAGCTTTTGTAGTCATGATTCATTAAAGCAAAAGTTCTTAGAGCCTACAAGCACTCATGCACATGCTTACCTTTGAACACATCCATTCTCCCTGTGAAGTCGATGGGACTACTCATATGCTTAAAGTTAAGCACATGCTGAAGTGCTTTGCAGAATCAGAGCCTTATGAAAATCAGAAGGAAAGGTTTCTTGATTCCATATGCTACCCATTACTGGAGATGGACACTGTTCTGAGATGATACATATTTGAATGGGCAGACTGGATTACATGTAAGGATTTCAGTAAACAGCTTGTGCTTATCCTATAATTAAAAAAGGGGAAATGGTCTTTAAAATGTTAATTTTCTTTTGTCCATAAGGTGCAGTGTAAAGATTCACCAGTGCTGAGAATGGCAAAAGAATGACTGAGTTTGTTTAATTTATTTCAAATTAGGTTTCCAGATTTACATTTTTATTTATTTTTATTTGATATTTATAAGATTATGTATAATCACCTGTGGAAATGTGGTGCTTTTTCCACACACACCAATACTGTGTACTATCTGAATAATCAGTATTTATACATACAGAATTATTACTGGAGAGGAGAAAAGATGGGTCAGCAATTGGGGTGATCGCTTTGGACTCCACACACCTTATTTCAGTTTCCCATTCTGTCCCGACTGCTTGTGTGACCTTGGGCAAGTAAGTTAGGGTGGCCATAGCTACACAGGCAGATGGAAAGTGCTGGCAGTTACAGCGCCGCCCACAGAGCTCAGCAGTGAAAACGATGTTGGGTGGCCACACTGACTGCCATCAGCACATTAGCGTGGCCACCCTCATGGCACTTGCCATGCCTTTCAGTGCAGTGCATTCTGGGTAGTTATCCCACAGAGCACCTTCTGCCAGAGAGGTTTGTGAGGAGGCTCGGGGCATCCTGGCTCCTGTCCCAATGCCTCATGGTGCACCGCTTTGGACCCCAAAAACCCCGGCATTTCCATCCACGTTTCATGCCATCTTTCAGCAGCTGCTGTGCTGCATGCTCTGCCTCCTCAGTCTGCAGGAATGGATCCCCAGCTGTTGAAAAAAATGCAGATAGGTCTCACTAACACATCATGAATGGCAGTTGAATTATTCCTGAAGCTGCAAAGTGACGAGGAGTCCATACAGTATATGTATGGCGAGATTTCTTGTGGCATTCACAGAGGTGCTGTCCACCGTGCAACACCACTTTTGGGCTCAGCAAACAAGCCCGTGAGTGGTGAGACCACATCATCTTGTAATTTTGGGATGACGAGCAGTGGCTGCATAACTCTTGGATGAGGAAAGTCACTTTCATGGGACACTATTCTGAGCTCTCCCACCTATCCTGCGGCACAAGGACACATGAATGAGAGCTGTCCCACCAGTGGAGAAGTGCGTAGCCATTGCACCGTGGAAGCTGCTACTCCAGAAAGCTTTCACTCCATCACCAATCATTTCTGAGTGAGAAAGTCGACTGTTAGACTCATGCCCATGAAAGTGTGCAGGGCCATCAATCATACCCTGCTGCAAAAGGCCATGACTCTGAAGCAACATGCATGACATTGTGGATGGCTTTGCATGGATGGGCTTCCCAAACTGCAGTGGGCACACACATTCCAATTCTGTCACTAGCCCACCGAGCCTCTGAGTACATTAACTGCAAGGAGTATTTCTCCATGGTTCTGCAGGTGCTTGTGGATCACTGTGGGTATTTCGCAGACCAAAAATGTTAAAGGCAGGTAATTCACTAATTGTAATCAGTAAAATTGTTATTGACTATATGATTAGTCGATGAGGAAAGGCCTCCTCAGTCCCAGCTTGCTCCAGGTCCAGGAGTTACCCCCCTGCACCTCAGCAGTTTAAATGTAGTAAGAGCTGAGCAGGTGCAGAATGACTGCAGGAGACTGCATGGGTGATGGTTGGGTAGACAGGTGTAGGGTGCAGTTGGTGGGACCTGGGGACAGGGTGGTGCCCAAATTGCACTGGCAGTGATGGGGGGTGTATTGAAAATAGTTTGGGGACACTGATTGCAGTAGTGGGGAAGAGCCAGCTGCTCTGGCTGCAGTGCTAGTGTTCGTTCACCGCTCCATAGTGGGGGTTTGTCTTCGCTCTGTGGAAGATCAATGCTACCACGATCGATGTGGACCTGAAGTTTGAGTTAGCGCATCTAGTTTAGACTTGCTAAATGGAACACAGAAAGCACTCCTCCGAGCATCTGGTACTCCTGCTCTTGCGAGGAGTAAGGGAAGCCAAGGGGAGCATTTTCTCCCATCGGCCTCCCATTGTGGGGATGCCGCCAAGCTCAGCTTAAAGTAAGCCAACTCCAGCTACTTATTCTATATAGCAGAAGTTGTGTACCTTAAACTGGGCTGCTAGTTCTAGACCGGTACATGAGTAGTTCCATTGACTTCAGTGGGATTCTTCACAAAAGGTACCCCTTACAACAGGGGTGGACAATAATTTTTTATGTGGGAGCACGCCAAGATTTTGGTAAGTGGTCAAGGACCACACTTTTCTATGGAGGGGGTGTGAGGCCTGGGATGGCAACTGGGTGCAGAAGAGGGCTCAGAGTAGGGGACTGTGGTACAGGAGAAGGTGTGAGGTATGGGAGGGAGTTTGAATGAAGGAAGGGATTGTGATCTGAGGCAGAGGCTTGGGGTACAGGGCCTTGGAGGGGATCTGGGTGCAGGAAGGGATTCTGGCTTAGGGCTGAAGTGTAGGAGAGGGAGCAGGGTCTAGGAGGGAGCTGTGACCTAAGGGTGGGGAGGTACAGAGGGTTTGGGTAATGATCTGGGTCAGGGGAATGAGGTACAGGGTCTGGGAAAGGGTATGGGTGCAAAGAGGATTATGGTCTGGGAGAAGAGTATTGAAGGGGGTGCAAGGTCTGGGAGGGAGTTGTGACTTCCTAGGCGCTTACCTAAGTGGCTCCTGGCCAGCAGACCTGCAGGACTCTGAGGTAGCCTCCCTGCCTGCTGCATCCTCAGGCTGCTCACAATAGCTGGCTGCTCCCTGTGGCTCTCTGCTCTGGGTGCTGAAGGGGAAGGGAGGCTTTGCACACTGCCCTCATCCCCCAGCATAATCTCTCAGCCAGTGGGAGCTAAGAGATTTTTCTGGGGAGTAGGGGCAGCACGCAAAGCCTCTTCCTTCCCCTGGTGCCTGGAGCAGAGAGCCACGGGGAGTATCCAGCTGCTCAAAGTGGCCTAAGGTTGCTCTGAAGTGGCTGGCTGCTCTGTGCCTGAGAGTCCCAGTGGGTCGGGCAGCCCTCGCGCTGGATCCAGTAGCTTGGTGGACCAGATCTGGCATACCCCTGCCTTACAAACATAGATTTGAAATATCTAATCCCTTAAAAAAAGGTTCCAAGTTCCATCCCCCAGTTTGACAGGGAAGAGTTCTGCCAGTCTTCTGCCGGTGAAAGTGTAGCTTCCTCCTGCCTCACAGACAGTAGTTATCTTTAGCTGGAGATACCAGGGACTAAGATGTCCCAAACACAGTCTAAAATAAAAGCCCTTTTTATATTATCTATTCTTCCAACCCAAATTACGTGCTCTACAGCACCATCTGAAACAGACCCAAAGTCTCTTTCACCCTAGAACAAAGTTCATTTCTCTTCTCTTCCTCCACCCTCCATTTTGTGGATAGGTTTCCATTTAATTTGAGATGCAATGCATGTAAGGAATTTGATGTGACTTTTCCTGTTTACTTCAATGGAAATGTAAATAAGAGAAGACTGTATTAAGGGTTTTTAAATACTAGGACACCACGATAGAAAGGAGTGGTGATTGTCACAGTTCATGAATATAAATAGATACCTAAATAGATGTGGTGAGAATATACTATAAATGTAACAAAGGCACCTGTGTTATGTATCGCTCCCCTGTTTTATAATCGGTAACTAAATAACCTGCTTTTAGCCCTTAATCCAAACGTAATAGGGAACCACTGATGAATTATCTGTATAAGTTGCCAGTCCATTCATGCCGTTTTTATTTTTAAAAATTATTCCCCACCCTGTGGCTCTCTGTTTTAAAATACATTTCCATATCCTTCCTTAAAATTAAGGACTTTGTCCTCGTATGGCATTTCATTGATTTTAAGTCTTCCAAGTAAAGAGGAACTTCCAAACTGGAGCAAACAAGGAAGAAAAGAACATTTTGTACAATGTGGCCTGACCAGTTGTATGCCACGTTCACAGATGATTGTGACTAAGAATTTATTAATTCACAGTCCTTCAGCTCTCACGCAATCCTGCAGGGAGGTTTCAATCCATAGCTTGCAATAGCTTGGTCTTTTACCACTTACAACTGTTTTAATGTAATGTCAGAAATTCAGTACATTGCAAGTACATGTTAGAACATTACACTGTCCACAAGATGGTGAGCAGGACCTGTGGGGGGGAGGGATAGCTCAGTGGTTTGAGCATCAGCCTGCTAAACCCAGAGTTCAATCCTTGAGGGGCTATTTAGGGATCTGGGGCAAATCTCTCAGGGATGGTTCTTGGTCCTGCCTTGTGGTCAAGGGAGTGAATTCAATGACCTCTCAAGGTCCTTTCCAGCTCCATGAGATAGGTATATCTCCATATATACTGTCATTCAGCCACTCAGCTGGCCAGTCCTACTTTGCTACATTCGTGGGACTAGCTAACAACTTGGCAGGAATGCACACAGCCCTGAATACCAATTATTCAGGAGGAAAGTGTCATAGGGATGTAACAATAAACACTATACATTATTATTATTATTCATTTATAGTGTAGTAAGCACTCAGTTCATGGACCAGGACCTATTTGTGCTTAACTTTGTACAAACAGAATAGAAAAGATGATTTCTGCCCCCAAAGAGCTTACAAGCTAAGTAAAACTTCAGAGACAACAGGAGACAGATAGGGGAGCAGGAGGGAACAATGAGACAAAAGAACAGTATTTTCAGAACTGGCCTTAATTTGCCTCGGGAGTATTATTATTTACTATTAGGGGCATCAGACGTCAGTAGCATTCAGTCCCATCCAAGCATACACAAAGGCATGGTCTTTCACCTAAGGATCTTACAGTCCAATTCAGATACAGCTCAAACAGTTTAAAGCAGTAGTGGGGAACCTTTTTTGGGTTGGGTGCTGTTGACGCACAGAAAAATCACTCAGGGGCTCCATATAAGTGAGAAACAAACAAAAAACAGAAACAACCCCCTCCCAAGCCTTACTAATGTGGCTCCCAACTGAGAAGGAGAAAGACAATTCCTACAATCCCCTCACACACCAGAGCCTAGAGGGGCCCATGCTGGAAGATTTTGTGTGCTCCAGACCCAAGAAGGGATAGCAGCTGTACTGGAGCACCAGCACGTTCTCCCCAATGCTGGAGAGGAGCCCTGAGCCTCTGAGGCCAGATCCAGGCAAACCAGGGGCCACATCCAGCCCCTGGGCCTTAGGTTCCCCACCCCTGGTTTAGAGACACAGAAATAATGTAGCATAGTATGGTTGAAACTCAAACAGGTCATAGTCCTTTAAACAAGAGAAGGTTTTTTTCTGTCACAAAAGGAAATGAAGGAATTCCAAGCAACAAGATCCACAGTATCAGAAGATGCCAGGTCAGAATGGCAGAAGGATATTAAAGCACTGGAAACTAGAAAGGAGAAAAAGGAAAAAGCAGAGGAAGCAAAAGGAGAACATAAGAACGGCCATACTGGCTCAGATCAAACGTCCATCTAGCTCAGTATCCTGTCTGCCAACAGTGGCCAATGCCAGTTGCCTCCGAGGGAGGGAACACAACAGTGAATCCTCACATGATCCCTCTCCTGTCACCTATTTCCAGACAAAAGAGAGAGATGAGCAGGGGAATGGAAACTGATACAAATTTCACTGTGCACATGGTGCTTTTATAACATGCTATATAACAAAAGCATGACTGTAAGCAGCAAGAATGCCAGCATACTATCCTCAAAGAAGTATTTCCGTGCTCTACAGGCAATATTTCAGTAGCGACAGCCAGTTACAATGAAGAATCAATCACTATCAACAAGGTTTTTTTGAAGTATCTTAAACATTATAAAAGGAATAATTAACAATGGGATGGCTGCTTTACTCTCAGGTGGCAAAAGTAATAGTGAGTTCTGGAAGCCATTCTGTGTGCTAGTAAAAACAAGATACTCATACTGCTGTGCAATCTCTATATGCTTCTTACATGACGATTTTTTTAATGGATGCTAGAATTTTTTATTAATTTCATTATCAGGAAGGCTGTTTTGAACATCTGTTGTGTATCCCAATGGGAAGCTGGGAACTTCTTATTTTCAGTGGTTTAAATAACTTGTTTCTGGCTTTACCAGGTTGCCAAATGTTGGACTTTAAATCACCGGTCCATTTTTAAATCTTGCTAGATCTGAGTCTTGGAATGGGTTAATTCCGTCAGAGAGAAAGGAAGCATTTCTGTCAGGTTGCTTTTTATTTGTTTGCTCATTTATTTATTAAAATAATGGTTATTTGAATCTATATACTGGGCTCAAATGTTAAAGTATAATGCTAGAGAAGATGGGTTACTGAGAAAGAGAAGAGATCAAATTGCAGGATCATATTTATTTCTTACTTGACTGTCACAGCTTTATGTGTGTGTATATGTATATATCTTATTGCATTTATATTACTTCGTCTGCAAAGGACTTTTGATGATGAAACATACGTCTGTGCTGCATCATATTTACTATTTTGCAATATGAAGTGTTGTAACTAATGTGAAGTTTTCCTTCCACTTATCAGAAGCATGAGTAGTATTGTTTAAAACTATTTCATGAATTATTCTCAAAGTGTTGCTTCTATTGTTCTGTTTTCCAGTTATCACTACAAATCTCTCTGGCCTGTGAAAGTGAGCAACGCTATGAATATTCTGGACGATGCTGCACAAAGTGTGAACCAGGTAAATATATTCTAGTGTTCTTATTTTTCAAAAAATGAAAATCTTCTTTAAGAAGTTAGTACTAGGGATCACAATGTCATTTTGGTTTTTTTAGTGCATGGGTCTATTTGCACAACTCCTAGCAAAGTTTTTAAGCACATGCATAAGAACATAAGAACAGCTATACTGGATCAGATCAAAGGTCCATCTAGCCCAGTATTCTCTCTGCCAACAGTGACCACTGCCACATGCTCCAGAAGGAGTGAACAGAACAGGGAATCTTCAAGTGATCCTTCTCCTGTCATCCATTCCCAGTCTCTGACAGAGGCTAGGGACACCATTCCTACCCATCCTGGCTAATAGCCATTGATGGACCTAACCTCCATGAATTTATCTAGTTCTTTCTTGAACCCTGTTAAAGTCCTCATCTTCACAACCTCCTCTGGAAAGGAGTTCCACAGGCTGACTGTGCACTGTGTGAAGAAATATTTCATTTTGTTTGTTTTAAACCTTCTACCTGTTAATTTCACCAAAAGAACAAATAAATATAGGAACAAATAAATAACTTTTCCTTATTCACCTTTTCCACACCAGGCATGATTTTATAAACCTCTATCATATCCCCCCTTAGTCTCCTCTTTTCCAGGATGAAAAGTCCAACTCTTTTTAATCTCTCTTCATATGGGACCCGTTCTAAACCCCTTATAATTTGTGTTGCCCTTTTCTGAACCTTTTGCAATGCCAAAATACCTTTTTTGTGATGAGGCAACCACATCTGTACACAGTATTCAAGATGTGGGCGTACCATGGTTTTATGTAGAGGCAATAAGATATTCTCTGTCTTATTCTCTAGCCCTTTTTTCTGTTCCTAACATTCTGTTTGCTGCACATTGAGTGGATGTTTTCAGAGAACTATCCACAATGACTCCAAGATCTCTCACATGAGTGATTATAGCTAAATTAGTCCCCCATTAGTCCCTCTATTGTATGTATAGTTGGGATTATTTTTTTCCAATGTTCATTGCTTTACATTTACCAGCATTAAATTTCATAAGTCATTTGTTGCCCAATCACTTAGTTTTGTGAAATCTTTTTGAAAGAATGTTTGTAGTCCCCAGCCTATACCACCAACTTCAACAACAAGATATAC
Organism: Pelodiscus sinensis; assembly: GCF_049634645.1. NCBI lineage: Eukaryota > Metazoa > Chordata > Testudines > Trionychidae > Pelodiscus > Pelodiscus sinensis. Next base: position 118,593,581 of record NC_134712.1, on the reverse strand, counting down.
TAGATAATTGATTTGTTCAAAAATGTTCAGTGCTGGAGACACAAAGTGGTATGACTCTCACTGATTACAATGAGACTGTTCATGTGCTAAAAATTACTCGGATATTTAAGTGCAGACAGAGGACAGAGTGAGGAACTGGGATGACAAAGGGCAAAAACCTTCCTAACGCCTGGGGCATCAATGGAGTAACACATGGGCTAAATTTGGACTATTATCTTTAGAGAGTGTCAGTGACTGATACGTGACCACGGTTTTTCCTCTCTTCTTCCAGGAAAGTACATGTCTGCCAAATGCAATGCCACTTCCGAGACTGTGTGCCAGCCTTGCGGCCCAAACGAATATATGGATGTCTGGAATGAAGAAGACAAATGTTTACTACACAGAATCTGTGATGAGGGTGAGTTGCTCATACTGAGGTATTACGCACCTTTGAATGCAAGTGCAAGGTTGGGGGAGTGGGGCTAGAATAGGGTAGTCAATAGGCAGACTGCAGGCCAAATCCGGACAGCCAGAGGCTTTTGAACAGAACCTGTAATCATTTTATTTACTTCTTATTATCAATATTGTTGTTCTTTTATTATTTTCTCTAGAGTCTGGACCCTAACTATACCTTGACTAAGAAATTTGGACCTTACTTTACCAAAATAATTGAGAGAAGGATTGTCAAAGGACCTTAAGAGAATTAGGTGCCCAACTCCCTGTAAATTTCCATCCCCTCCCAAGCTCTTTTGGAAATCTCAACCATAACCCTTAGGCCACCTCTAGTGAAACTTCAGAACAGTGCACTACGGTACTATTGGTGGGCACACAGATTCTTCCTCCCGTTCCCTCTCAGAATAAGGAGCACACATTTTGTGAGTCTATTTTGCCTTCTCATTGTAAAGGCTCAGTTCACCTTCAACTGAAGTAAATAAAAATGACCTCACTTTATGATTCCAAACAATGAGGCATCTCCTTTAAACCAGTTGTCTACTACACTCTTCAGATATTAATGTGACACTTCACACGAATGATTCTCCATCTGACACGCAAGCAGTGTGGACACATGGGAGTGAGGACGGCCATTCCAAATCACATTGAAGGAGAGATTTTTACTTCCATCTGCTTTCTCATTTAGGGAAAGGTTTAATAGAAGTGAATCCAGGAAATAGCACGTTCCAGCGACAATGTGCATGTACATTTGGATACCACTGCAATGAAGACTGTGATTACTGTCTGCGAAATACAAAATGTGCTCCAGGTTTTGGTGTTCAGCATCCTGGTAAGACAGCATCCTGGTAATAGAGTGAGCATCGGGATAATGAATGGAGTCCCAGCCTTTAAATAGGGAGTTAATTGGGATCTCAGGCCAGTGTTAGTGGGGGAGGTGTGTTGAAGTTATAACTGACATATTATCCTCACAATCTGTTTGCGATTTGAAGAGTCATAGTTTCCAAGGTCAGAAAAGACCACTGTGATCATCCCATTTGACCTGCATGATATGGGCCATAGAACTTCCCCAAAATAATGAAGAGACTTGAGAATTTGTATTGTGACTAAAATCTTTTACTTGAGGTGGACCTTGCAAGTTTTATCATGAATTCTATAATTGTCATGGGAGATTTCACTGCATTCCAGATGCTAAGGAATTTGGCTCTGGTTAACTTTAAATATTGTAGCTCCAATAGTCACAAAAGTGTTCTCACATATGTGCTCTCATTGCAATCTCAGCGTTCAAGTTAAGTTGAGCTGGATGAAGTTAAATTTTATAGCACTAGGAGAAGATATGAACATCTTTTAAAAATTAACAGAACAGTAGTTTTGTATGTCGTATGACTCAAGCAGCTTCGTGTATTTACTTCAGACATGACAAAAAATTACCTCTGACATCAGACTAGCTGTGAAATTTCAGGCTAAAAGGAGATGGGGTGGTAGGTTTGTTTGTTTTTTTGGGAGTGGAAATCAGATGAAGTCAAAATTAGGTTTATACTGGACACTGGTAAAAAGGGAAAGCATTGAAGTGGAGGGAACAACATAAAAATGGCACAAGACTGTGTGCTGGAGAAGTGCGGCATCTGGTCTCAGCACAATGGTTTCTTCTCTACGGTAACTGGTATTGTGAACACTTACCAGAACAATGGAATCTCCACTGTGGCTCACCATAGTGTTGGTATAAATTACTGTTATAATTAATGTAACTGAATTAACGCAAGACTGGAAGTTACAATGGAATTAGCTCCTAACAATGTGCATTTTTACCAGAGCTGTGCAAATAGCTCCTGTAGTTTCTGTTTCTCATTTTGACTCTGTATAGACCTCAATTAACACTACTTTCTGCCCAGATTAACTCCTGTTATTTCCTTTAGTGTAATGTGAGATCTTCCTCATGATAGAAGGATTTTCGGGGGGGGGGAATCTTATCAGCAAAATCTTCTCCAAGTCTGAGGTGAAAGTGCAGCGGTTCAGCTGTGCTGTTTGTTTACCACAGTGCAACGAGACAAAGACACGCTGTGTGCTCCATGCCGCTGGGGGTACTTCTCAGACATCTCTTCAGCCACCGATGAGTGTAAATCCTGGACCAAGTGAGTGCACCTCCCCTACAACATTACTGTGATAACCACAAAGCTGCAAGAAGCCTGGACAAATTGATTTTTCAGCTGAAGAATTTGATCCTGGCTATGGAACGTTCAATGGGCTGTCAGTAAGCGTCTCTGTTTGTACCTCTCTGATCAGCAGCCATGCTGCTTTTGACAGAGGATATTTAAATATGGGAATTCTCACATTAGAGCTTGATCTTCACCAGGGAAAAGCAAATGAAGGGAACTGCAACAAAACTGTTGAGTTAGAGCATTGCTGTTCAGTTCATCTGCCTCTTCCTGCCCTTGGTCACTTTTTATACATATCTCTCCTGGATCATGATTCATCTCTTTTTACCCTCTTGTCCTTGACACTTCCTAGAGCCTGTCATGGCTTCTTTGAGAGCACTCTTTTCTGTCTGACAGGAGGTAGTTTCATGATGGAGATTTCTATCTCTATTTTGCTTTCATTTGCTCTCATTCACTTCTCTTTCCTTTCCTATTTCTGCTCTTCTCTCTGTTGGTCTCCTCTGTTCCTCATTTCTCCTCTTCTTTACATCTGTTTTGGTGTAATAAGAACCTGAACGCACACAAGCTAAGGTAAGAAATGGGTATTTGTTTCCTGTCTCCTGATATGAACTCAGGTTATGAAGATTATGCTTATCACATGGCATGATCAATGACCACTGACTCCATACAGTTATACTGGATACTTTTCCTCTCCCATGAGTCATCTTGCCAGGTCCACAGATTGGGGGGGGGGGGGGTAAAAGGGACAGTTGCCCCAGGGCTCGATGATACAAAAGGGCATGGAGCTCCCAGCTGACCCTGCTACAGCAGCAGGAGCAGCAGCAGCCAGAGACCCAGAACCTTCAAATTGTTTCCAGAGCACCGCACCACATGCTCTGGGCAGGGCTAAAAGCTGGCTAGGAGGGTGGGGGCACTGCGTGGCATACTCCAGCCAGCACTGGGGGCTGGCTGCTGCAGCCCAGCTCCTTCCATCCCACACACCTTGCTCAGGGGCCCAGAAAGGCTGTCATCCCCCCCTTCTTGCCCTTCCTTCCTTCTCCGCACCCTCCTGTCTGTTCTCTTCCCCTCCTCCACCTACTCATTGCTCTTTCTCTTCTTCAGACTTCTTCTCTCATAGAGATGAAGCAGTTCAGTTGTACGTAGCATCACCTACATTCCTAATACCCTCTGTCTACCAGTGGGTTTGGTAGACCTAAAATAGTTCAGTGGAGGGCACATTGCTGAGATATATGCTACACAATTAACTAAAATACAATATAACCCCTGGGGCTTGCTTTACCATAACAGGAAGCAAACTAGTGAAGGTGCTATGCATTACAATATAAATTAGAAATACAAATTTAAAACTGTGGAGCAAATACAGCAGCTTTTTGTAGTGACCACAATACAGTGAAAGCAGATAATGCTCTTTAGGTGGGCACGTATGTGGTCACACTACTACATAACACATGCTACATCACATACCAAAAAAACCTACTTTTAAAAAATTGTGTTTAAATTGCAAAATGAGCACTTAAAAGGTAGGAAATATCGGATTGATATTTGCCTGTCCCCCTCTTTCATCTAACCTGTGCACTGAGTGAGTCCTGAATCCTGTGGAAAACTTAGTTAGGTGATCATGGAATTAAAAAGGGTTTCATAATTCATATGCATAAGGGGACTGAGCTAAGGCTCCTTAGGCAAATATAAATCTGGCATTCCCTACCTTTTAAGTGTTTCACTTAGCAACCTAAATAAGAGTCTTGTAATCTAATTTTTTAAATATGTAATTTCCTAATTTTTAAGAAGAAAAATAATTAATTCTGCTTTGCACAAGTGTAAAAGTCCATGCCTTTGAACCCTGAACCTTCAATACTGACTGCTGATACTTGGGTTATAGGACTAACTATGTTGGGTTATTGCAGGAGAAGGCTGTTATCCCAAGGGGTGGGGAGGAAAGGGCCACTGACATCATGTACTAAGCCCGGAGGAGCAGTCAGGGGAAGCCTGGCCCAGGTTAACTCTCTCTCTCTTTCTCTCCCCCCCTCCCCCCCCAGGGGCTGGCAACCTTTTCAAACCAAAGAGCCAAACTACATCAAAATTCAGAACTAGCGGTCAACAAAGAGCCATATAAGAATGCAGGCGTCAGGACAAGGGTCTGGGTGTGTGGAGGACTCAGAGCAAAGGGTGGAGAGTGCTGGAGTTGGCCCAGGGGGTGGGAAGCTCAGGACAAAGGGTTGGATGTGTGAGTGGGCTCAGGGCAGGTGGTGGGGGCTGCAGGACTTGGGGGGCTAGGACAGGTGATGGGGTGCAAGAGTCAGGGCAGTCGCTCGGAGGCTTATGGCAGGGAGTGGAGTGCAGGAGTGAGAGCAGGAGGCTGGGAGGTTTGGGAGACTGAGGGCAGGAGGGGGGTGCAGGGTAGGGGGGTGGGTATGTGGTGGGGCTTAGTGCAGAGGGGGGTGTAGGAATCAGGGCAGGGGGTGAACGGTTAAGGGCAGGGGACTGGGAGGTCTGGGGGGCTTAGCAGGGCTGCCCTTAGCAGCAAATATGATGCTGCTCTGGGGGGGACCACAGTTTCTGGACCCCCCCCCCTCGGCATCTTCTCCAGGAGAGGGGGGCAGACAGCAGTTTCCAGCCCACTCCCTGGCATCTCCTCAGGGAGAGGCGGGGAGGCAGTGGTTTCTAGCCCTCCCCAGTGTGTCCTGGTCAGGGAGATGCTAGGCTGTGGTTCCCAGTCAACCCCCACATGTCTCCTGGGGATGGGAGGAGGGTTGCTGTGCTCCCCACAGCATCTCTTAGAGGTGAGGAGGCTGCCAGGCCACAGTTCACAGCCCCCTAGTTTGTCCTGGTGGTGAGGGGACTGCCAGGCCACAATTTGCAGCCCCCCAGCATGTCATGGGATGGGTGGGGGCCACAAGGCCACAGTATGCAGCTCTTCCCCCAGCATGTCCTGGGGAAAGGGTATGCAGACCCCCTCCCCCCACGTGTTCTGGGGAAGGGTTGAAGCTGGGACCAGGGCTGTGTGGTAGCTGCCCAGCTGCCCCTGGGGCAAGGCTGTGTGGCAGATGGCTCCCCCGTGTGCTGGACCCCAGGAGCAGCCACACTGTGGCCTGGCTCCAACTCTGGCATACAGGGCAGCAGCCTACCACGTGGCAACTGCCAGAGCCGGAAGCCGGACTGTGGTGCGGCTGCTCTGTGGGCCGGAGTGTACCTCACACCAAAGCCCAGCTTTAGCTCCAGCAGCTGCCCGCCATGCAGCCCGCCCCAGGAGCAGCCAGGCAGCCACCACACCGCCTTATCCCCCCACTCTCCCACCAAGCCCACCAGCAGTAGCAGCAGCAGCCACAGCTTAATTTCCACATGCATGGAAGATGAGTGCTGCCACGTGCAGAGGTGGGTGGGATTAGGCGCGCACTCTAGGGAACTCCCAGCGGCTCTCAAAAGAGCCATATTTGGTTCTCTCACAAGCCATATTTGGCTCACGAGCCATAGGTTGCTGACCCCTGCCCTACCCTCTGGAAGTATGGGGCTTTGCCTCCAATGGTGCTGCAGAGCCCATGTGCTGGGAGGAGTCTTTCCCCAATTCTCCCCCTCCAACTCTTCCTGGCCCTGGGTACTGAGAAGAGAGTTGGGACACTGGAGCCATGCATGCGCCAAGTCCAATGAGTCAAAAGTAGTGAGCCTACCTTGGCTGTCACCCTTCCCATCTCTACGCTCCCACAAATTCCCAGTTCAGTGTCATCTGCTGCTATCGCAGCTGCTTCAGTGAGGCAGGGACCTGGCCATTTAGAATGTTCCTTTTATTTTGGCCGTCTGACAAAATATTCTTGAGGAAAAAAAGCAGAAGTAGTGACATAGTGATTGTTAATAGTTGATAAATCCACAAAACGTCAGTAGAATTTCATAGGACACAGAAAACCTTTCTGTTGAGAGTTTTCTGGCTGCCAAATTTCAAAGGGACAATGGAGGTGTTAGAGATTATTCAAAATGAAAGGCTCCAAGAAGCTTGTATAATGGGAAGTGTTAGGCACCCCAAATGTAGGTGTCAGTGCCAACTCTGTGATCATCCAGCATTTATTTTCTTTATTTTTGTAGCTGCACAGCTCTGGGAACTGCAGAAGGAGTCCCTGGGACTGATCGGTCAGATGCAGTTTGTGTGGAGCCTACCATGTCTGTACAACCACAAGATGGTATATTTCATCATATGTAATTATGCATCAGAAAGTATAGGGTAGGATTTTCAAAAGGACTCAGTGAGGCATAACTCTGTTCCCAATGAGGCTAGCTCTAATGGATGCAGTTAAGCTAATTCTGAGTCTTTTTGAAAATCCCCCTCAAAATATTTTGTTATTAAAGACTACTTTATGCTGTTTTGAACTGCAGCTCCTTGTGACAAACCCCAACTGTAGTCTATGTTCAGTACTGTATAAAGCTTTATACTTTTTATTGAAATTACATACCAGACGAGATTATTGTAATACCCATTAATTACCATCACAGTTGCAATTCTGACTCTTTTGCATTCCTCTCATTTTTAACTGTTAAAAGAAAAGCTACCAACTTTTGTCTGTGCAATGTTGATAGCAATAGACACAGCGTCAGTCAAAAGCAGCTCCTGATGTCTGATAATGAGGCCCATTGCCATTTTTATCTTTAATGTGGATGTGCTGTCCCAGAGAGACTATATGTTTCAGCATGCACTGAGCTGTCTTGATCTAAGTTGAAGGCTAAGTCTTGTATGCGAGGGCCTGTGTAGCTCATTGAGACTGCCTTCAGAGCCTTTTGAGGCAAATCAAACATAGCTCTTGGGCTCCTGGCAGTTTACTCATGAATCCTTCAATTGAGCAAAAATTGGTCATGCTTGTATTGGGCTGTCTTCAGAGTTTAAATCTGTAGTTCTTTTTAAGATGGCACTGTAAAGTAAAGCATTGGCTTGATCAGGCTCCTTGTCATGTAACATGATGTGGCATAAAGCTGGTAGAGTTATTTTAGAAATCCAAGTTTGAAAAGAAAAATCTTACTGCTTCCAAGCTAAGTCTAGACTGCAGGCTTCTTTCAGAAGAAGTTTTTTCCGAAGAGATGTTCCCAAAAAACTTCTTTCCAAAGAGAGCTCCACACAGCAAAAGCACATTGAAAAAGCAATCTGCTTTTTCGAAAGATAGCGTCCACATTGATTGGATGCTATCTGGAATTTAAGTTCTGATTACTATGGACGGAGTGGCCACTAGGGTACCTATGCTTTTTTTCTGCAGGCTTCTTCTTTTAGGAAAAAAAGCCCTCTTCCCCATCCCACACACCTTTTTCCAAAAGAGTTATTTCAGAAAAAGGCTTCTTCCTCATCAAAAGAGGTTTACCACTGTCGGAAAACCCCGTGTTCTTTCAACTTTCTGTCGAATGAACACAATTGCAGTGTGGACGTAAGTGTAGTTTTTCCAGAAAAACTCTGCAGTGTAGACATATCCCAAGTAAGCCAGGGTTGTGTCATTGCAAACTATAAGCTGCTCACTGATCTGACTTTTTTTTTTATTCTACAGAAACAAACAAGATCTTGTATGTTCTGACTGTTCCAATCCTCTTTGTGACATTAACCAGCATTATCATCCTTATTGTATATTACAAAAACAAGGGGAAAAAACTGACAGGTACATTATGGCTAATGATTTTTAGGAATTCAACTTAATGTTGGCAGAGGTTTAAACTGTATGATTTGACTTGAGTGGAAATTATCACGTTAAAACACATGTGATGTTTGAAAAATGATATGCTCTACAGTTTATGTATTTTAGCTAGCACCAAATAGAACTTTCGATTCCTTTTCTGTAGGGGTGTGTCTAGACTGGCAAGATTTTGCGCAAAAGTGGCTGTTTTGGCGCAAAAACTTGCCAGCTGTCTACACTGTCCTCTTGAATTCGCGCAAGAGCACTGACTTTGTAATGTACAAAATCAGTGCTTCTTGCACAAATACTTTCACGCTCCTGCTCGGGAAAAAGCCCTCTTGCGCAAGTATTCTTTCGTGTGAGGGTCAGTGTAGACAGGGAAGAATTGTTTTGCGCAAAAAAGCCCCAATGGCTAAAATGGCGATCGGGGCTTTCTTGCACAAAATCGCGTCTAGACTGGCCACGAATGCTTTTGTGCAAAAGCACTTTTTGCACAAAAGCATCCATGCCAATCTAGACGCGCTTTTGCAGAAATACTTTTAACGGAAAAACTTTTCCGTTAAAAGTATTTCCGCAAAATCATGCCAGTCTAGACGCAGCCTAGGAGTATGTCTACATCTACATTATTTCGAAATGACTAGTGTTACTTTGAAATAACTTAGTCCGCATCTACACAGCAGGCAGTTATTTCAAAATAATGTCAAAATACTGTCAAACTGAAGGACTTTTTACTCTGACTCTTGTAACTCTCATTGTACGAGGAGTAAGGGAAGTCAGAGGAAGAGTGCTCTATTTCGAAATAAGTGCTGTGTATACCAGGGATGGGCAATAATTTTTGCCTGGAGGCCACTTCAAAAATTTTTGAAGAAGCCCCAGGCCACCCCGGAAGGGGCACGGCCTAAACAGGAAGGGGCGGGGCTATCCACCCCCAGACCATGATTGGTCTGGGGGTGGGGGAGCCCCTTTGTCCCCCCTTTCCACTAGGCAACCATGCTCCCCCACCCCTAGGCCAATCAGGACCTGGGGGCAGGGGAGCGTGGAAGCCTCCTCTGCTCTCCCCCCCACCCTGCGAGCAGTGCATGATACTTCAAAGCACCACATGCTCCTGGCAGGGCAGGAGGAGGCTTCGCATGCTCTCTCCCCCCCCCCCCGGCCCTAATTGGCTTGGGGGCGGGGGAGCAGCAGGGTCTCTGCAGGCCAGATCCACCCACTTGGTGGGCCGGATTCAGCCCATGGAGGCCCTTTTGCCCACCCCTGGTGTAGACACACCCAATTTCAAAATAAACTATTTTGAAATAAGCTACTCAATTGATGTAGCTCAATTTGCCTCGCTTATTTTTAGTTAAGCCCTGCAGTGTATACCGTAGGGTATAAACTTTAGGCTTATCACTCTGGTGCCTTGTCAAACCAGCTTTTGTGCAGCAATTGGATTGTCAAAATCAGATGTCAAATATACATTCCAGTGGAGTTGTGTTTATGTTTGCAAGGCATGTATTGTGTGGCCTGCATGCTTGGCAGCTGTACTATATCCATCTGATACCAGATCGGGTCCCCAGGACTATTCTGTCCAGACTCCATGGAGGTTACCATATTGCAAAGCAAAACAATCTGCACAATGTGACCTCACACATACTGTACATATGGGCTCACACTAAACAGAGGATGCCTTTTGAGACTGCCTTATTAAAATTGTCTCTGCATGCCTCTAGTACAGACACATATTTGAGAATGTGATCATGTTTATTGTTTGGACTAGGGTCAACATTTGATACAGTATTTCCATTATAGTAGAGAAATGTGATTTTCATCTATTATCAATGGCATTAAATATTCTGCACAAGGGGGAAATGCTTCAGCAATTGCTATGTGGATGTTGATGCATCTGTAGAAACTCATTTTAACCTCTTAAGTATTAATAAATTGGAGCAAACTGTTATTACTTCTTTTGCATTTACTTCCTCCTCCTAAAAATCTTTTTCTCAACTGTCCTTTTTCCCTTTCATTTCCTCAGTTCCATCTGCCTGGGTTTTTTGTGCCATTCTTCTCCTGCATAGTTTAAATACACTTTTAAATAGTGTTTTATAAGTTGGCTACTATTTCCACGCTGAATGCTTGTCTCCCTAAATCAGGAGTCCTTTAGATGGGTTGGAGATAATGGTGACCCTCATTGCAAACCATTTTAGATTCAGTGCAGGTTACAGTGAAATCATATTAATCTGGATTTTCATCACTCTGCAGCCTCCAGTGGCTTTTTATGCCCTTTAAGAGAGATTCCAGACTGACAGATGATACTACTTACATAGCACTCGTGTCTGGGCTCTGCAGAACTAGGAGGAGGCACTATCTACAGTGCAGTGGATAGATATGGGTACTTGGCATGAATGGAACAAATGAATAGCCAAGACCAGGCAGCAGCTAAGAACTGGATATCTATTCTGCTTTTCTACAGACACACAGAAGCAGCATGATATTAAAAAGCACATAGGACCTAGCACTACAAAATCCCCATAAACTATAATTACTATAAAGTAGCAGTCACTGTTACAAAGCATCACTGAGTTTAAACCTTTTCCTTCAGAGATGTTCTCATTTAGTTCCCAGTTAAGCATATCCTAATTAAGCAGGCCAGACTAAAACTGCCATCCCATGGTGGTTTCAGTGTTTGTGTGGGTTTCCCCCCCTCTAGCCTCCTCATTGCTATTTGGGCATTCATGTGACACCTCTTGAAATAGATCAACCAATTGTATGGTTGTAACTGGGTCGATAAGAGGCCAGTCATAGCTTGTTGGCATGTGACCAGGAATAAAGCCCCATTTGATGTGGAACATAGTTTAACCACATTCTATTTTAGGAACTTATAGACATTTGTTCCATAAGGATGTATCCTATTCAAGTTATAATAAACCAGGCTAGACAGTCATTTGGCCTTTTGAACAAAGTAAATAAAAACAATCTTAGACCGTTAGGTTTCATTTAATATAGGTGATAATGAATAACTGTATATTATTTGATCTGTGATTGACTTAAGAAAGCCTGCTAAACACTATTGCTATTATTTTGTTTCCCTTACAGCAGATCTACAGCACTGGGCTAATGAAGTATGCGGCCAAATAAAAGGGACGAAGGTAAATGTCAATGTCTAAATTTTTCATTGTTATTATGCTTTACTGATTTTTTTGCTGACCCTCATGGCAGCCTCAACACTTAGTACAGACAAATGAGTCCACAGATTTCTCCCCAGCTATTCACTAACTACTGTACCACCCAAAGACAGAAATCTGGTAGTTACAACAAAGGACAAAAAAGTGATGGTAGTCTGGCTTTAATTCCTGTAAGAGACAACGAGCCAAGTTTTTCTCTAAGTTACATGAATGTAACCTCTGTGGGTATGTCTACATTTGCACCCTCTTTTGAGAGAGGGATGCAAATGAAGACATTTGAAATTGCAAATGAAGCCGGGATTTAAATATCATGTGCTTCATTTGCATATTTGCGTTATGGCGCTATTTTGAAATAGCACTATTTCAAAATAACAGATGCTGTTAAGACGCAGTTATTTCGAGAGAAAACCCTTCTCTCGAAATAACTGGTAAACCTCATTTTATGAGGAATAAGGGTTATTTTGAGAGAAGGGTTTTCTCTCGAAATAACCGCATCTTAACAGCGTCTGTTATTTTGAAATAGCGCCGTAACGTGAATATGCAAATGAAGCACGGGATATTTAAATCCCGGCTTCATTTGCAATTTCGAACGTCTTCGTGTGCGTCCCTCTCTCGAAAGAGGGTGCAAGTGTAGACATACCCACATGTGAGAGTGACACTCAAGATAAACTGACAGCAGAATTAGGCCCAGTGACTCAGTGTGTGTCCTAGGGCATACTATTTGAATTTTTTCCCCGCCATTCTACATAGCTAGATGATAAAGACCTCTTTATCTACATAAGTACCTATTCCTTTCCGTTTCTGAACAAGGAATGATTTGCATTATACTCTTTTGTTTTTTCTGGCCCTTGTTTGTCTTTTCTAAGAAGTGCTCCGTTAATGATGTTAATTGTTCTAATGTGCTAGGGCTTTCTAATCATTAGGTAATCCCAGGAAAATTCCTGTAAATGCCATTTTTGCACTTACCATAGAAAGTAGCCAAATGAAAAAATGCAGAAAATTGGTGGGCAGGGTCATTGAACATATAAGGCCCGAGTCCATTCCATTCTCTCCAGCCTAAATCAGGAGTGACTCCGTTCATGTCAGAGGAATGGAAGGTGAGCAAACATGGTATAAGTGAGAGAAGAATCAGCTCTTCCTTTATAAAAATGGGGGAGAATATTTAAGGTCAAATCCTCTGCTGAGGTAAATGGTCACTGCTACTTTGACTTAAGGGGAGTTTCACATAAAGACAAGTACTTGACCTTTAGAATTTAGAGGATTTCAGATCAAGGATAGGGTAGACCAGGGCATTAAACTTGAAAGAATAGTCCATTATTAAGAGGAAACCCTTTTGAGCCTTAAAGTGTAGCTTTGTTCTGAAAAGTGACTATAAAAATGGAATTCCATGCTCATTGTCTCAACAATTTTCAAGTCCAATGTGCTCATTTCACAATATTTTTCTAACTCTGTACCTAGCAAGCTCACCCAAAGTTCTGTAAGCTAATCTGGATTCTTCCTTCTTCATGCATCACCATCATTAATAAAGGTTTGGCCGTCAGTGCCACCTGTGCAAACCTGATTGCCTACAACGGCTTACTGAGATGTAGCCAATTGGATCTTATAACAATGAGAGGAAAGAAAGAATAGAATCTAACTCACTTGCTTAGCTGTTTTGGCTCTGAGGCGCCAAAAGGGGCAATAACCAATTACAAATTTATTTTTGTCTCCCATGGGAGCAGATTTGACTCTGAATACACCCAAGGAGCAGACCTATTCAGTGAAATCCTTGTCATATATCCAAATAGAATTTCATTTTACGGGTCAAAAAATGTAGGTGGTGCTGTTCTAAATAAGCAAATATATTGCAAGACTATTAAGTTCTCTAAATAGCATTTCTACTCTGCTAAAGAAAAATAATGTTCTGATTACCTGTTGATTAAACATTTTTTTCTTTTGGATTTCATTTAGGAATCTCCCAGAGATCCTGTTAATACAAACATGGTGAATGCTATGAGTCCTCAGCCTTCTGAAGGAATATATTTGCTAACCCTTGATGACTACGGTTTTTCTGAAGACATGGGTTGCCCAAATGGGCACACTCTCTATGGGAAAGGCAGCCCAGATACAGTCCACTATGAACTGAGAGAAAACATCCCAACATGGTCATCCTCAGACTCGGATACTAAAGACAATTTCAAGCAGATTCCTATGGAAGATGAATATGTAGATAGAGCTCCCCATGCCCATGGTTTTTTACCATTATTGAGTCGGCCAGACAGTAAACCCATGACACCATTTTCAGAGCCACTGGAGGTAGGAGAGAATGACAGCTTAAGTCAGTGCTTCACAGGAACTGAAAGCATGGTGGATTTAGCTGGCTGCTATAGCTCTGATCTATCATATGGAGTGGACTGCAGCCATGCATCCTCAGACAAATACTTACAGAAATCTTGCCCTTGCACCTGTAGTCATATGAAGGATATGGAGAGAAAGGACACAGATCGCTTCCCTGTGAACCCAGAGTCAAAGAACAACTGTATGGGCTGTGGGGTTTCATCTAGGGAATTTCCTAAAAAGTGGAGTGAACCCCTTGGTGCAGCAGTTGACTGTACCACAACTTCACTGGAAAATGGACTTTATCCACAATGTGCCTGTGGCTTGGACTTTCCCTCTGCAGGTCAGAGTACTTTAGCAAGTAATCCTGGCAATGAAGAAACTCCCTCTGAAGGTACTGACACAAAGTACCAGAACACAACCAGAAGCACCTCAGGGGCAAATTGTAGCACTTCAGACATCCCACAAGCATCGGGTAAGCAACTCCTTCTGCAGGCTCACTGTACATCTTTTCATATATCCTTCATACTTTCCCAGTATTATTTTACTTTGAATCACAGTGGAGGGTATGGTTTGGGGGAAGGAGCAATGAATAAAATGAAGCTTTTTTTTCCCCTTCATTTATTTGCCTTGCAGCTACTTTGAATGACCAGGATAAAAGAGCCAGTACATTTGTTTTCTGTTGGATTCTGGAAATGGTCTAGACCCAGTGAGGTTTCATGCTGGTGCCAGTGGTTATTCTCCACCCAGCAAAGAAACCTCCAGCATCTTGGCTCCTACTGCAGAGGCTAGACAGTTTATGCTGTCGTCTAAATATTTTGATGGTGGAACAAAGTGAATTCATTGCATTTTCATCTCCGATCATGAAGTTCTTAGTTAAACACCAATCAGAAGCATGAAGTTTGCAGTTAAACACCATTATGACTGACAAATAAAGAGAAGGCCATTTTTTGTTTCTATAACTTTTTGTTTTTATTAATTTTAACATATTAGAATTAGTTTTAAAATAATTTGGTAACACACTGTTGTTCTGCCCCAAAACTTCTATCTTCTTAATAATTCTGGAACAGAGTTATTTAGTATATTTTTAAATTTAAATGGGCTGCCTTTTCCATAGAGAATGTGCCCTTTAAACTTCAAACTAAATTCCTGACAAACAGGAGAAAAGAAATAAAATAAAAGGAATAGAATGATATAGGGACTAATGTCTATCTCAGAGTAGCACCCCCTTTCTGAACTGATTACTTAACAGCCACTACGCTCTCCTCCCTCAAATGTCTCCTCAATACCCTCAGCTAGGGTAACTAGATAGTAAGTAAGAAAAATTGGTGCTAGTGAGAGGGGGGAATAGGCACCTATATTAGACAAAAGGCCAAATATCAGGACTATCCTTAACAGGGCATCTGGTCACACTAACCATATCTTCTATGATGACTGTAAGAAATCATCTATTTTATGACGGTTGTAGAAACAGGTATATAGTTGGTCCACTTACAACTGTTGTAAAGGGGAAAATGTATACAGAAACAGCATATATATATTTGTGTGTGTGTTTTCCCACATTTCATGTACTTTTAGACTGCAATCTATTCAGGGCAGCAATCCTGCCTCTATACATGCTTTTAAGTCATCTAACAGAATGGGACCTTGAAACTGATTAAAGCCTCTGGGTACTATAGTTACACAAGTATTAATAATAGGCAGTCATCCTGCTATAAATGCATATTATACTGTATCTTGGAGCAGTATGCTGGACGCTTTCATATCGACCTGCCAACGCCCAAATGTGGGATATAATGTGTCAGAGGCCACTGAAAATTGTTATCCACATGGTTGACTTAAGCTATTGCTGGATTCATTCCTTTGGTGTATATGATTCATTCTGTTATACATTATTTGTTTAGAACAGAGGTAACTTTGGGGCTAAAAGGAGGGACATTAAAGGTAGGTCTAGAGATCAGGTCCTGTTTGACACTGGCAGAATGTAACTCCTCTCTTACTCTGTCCTACAGTAGAATGGAGAGAGAGAGAGAGAGAGAGAGAGAGAGAGAGAGGCTATAGCTATTCTGCGGCCTTCTTCCGCAAAAGCTTATGCAAATGAAGCACAGCGTAAAATATTGCCGTGCTTCATCCGCATAATTAATTAGCTGGCGTTTTTGCGCAAGAGGCTTTTGCGCAAAAAGGAGCTGTATAGATGGTACCTTTTTGCGCAAAACCCCCTTTTGCGCAAGACCTGTTCTTCTTGAAAAAGTGAGGAAGAACGGCTCTTACGCAAGAGGGGGGTTTTATGCAAAAAGCCATCTACACAGCACCATTTTGCGCAAAAGGCTCTTGTGCTAAAACGGCTGCTAATTAATTATGCAAATGAAGCATGGTGATAGTCTGTTCCACGCTTCATTTGCATAAGCTTTTGTGGAAGAAGGCTGCAGTATAGACATAGCCAGAGAGAGAGAGAGAGATTAGGGAGCAGAGGGGCACGGAAGATTAGTTATTGGGGGTTTGGACGGATACATGGTTGGAAGTGTATCTCACGTGGTCTGCTGTATATTTCTCTCTGGGTAGTTTTAATTGCATAGGCACCACTGAGTGCCTTCACATACAATAGTGCCACCTGGTGAAACCTGAGTAGGCATACAGTGTTGTTTCCTTACCATAAACTACATATGACTGCTGTTTGGGCCTTTCACAGGGAGAGCCAATTCTAAAGTAATAATTTTAATTAATCAACACACTTCAGATGCATAGTTCATGTGTTATTTTTCTGCTTCTGGAATATCAGTGTTCTGAGGGGAATATCTGTGAGTGCATGTGCCCTGAAATAGGGCTTAGTAAATGGTTCCGTTCTGAGTCATGTTGTAGGACTATAAGGAGCATTAGTCCTCTGTGAATTGCTAGGACAGAAAAAGACACACAATACACATTTTTTAACTTGTTCTCAGTATGGACTGACATACTATTGGAACCATGTAGGTTAGTAAGCAGGAGAAGCGCCAGCATCTTCCTGGTAGGGAGGACTGAGGTGGAGTGAACCGAAAATTGTGGGGCTGCCCCATGCTACGTGTGGGCACAAACATTTATGTTTTAACAAAACGTTCCTAAACGTGGGTTTTATCTATTCTCAAAAGGAGAATAAAAATATATACCAACCAGTGTGTTTCAAACCACATCTCTGGCAGCTCACAGGAAACCAATAGGGAAAAAAACTGAAGTTAATAAATAAATAGGCTAATAATAACAGTAAGAATGCATGCAAACTTCTGGAAAAAATTACTGGTTAAATAATATTAATAGCTAATTACTTTAAATTGGAGAATATATTATATTATATTTAGAAATTAGCCCGTTGCACATGCAAAGTAAACAAAACAACCATGCACACATCGGTATTAAAGCAAAATAAACACCAACCGATCAATATTAAGTACATCTTTTTTCCTTAGCCAATCAAGCCTGTATTTCCATTCCAGCCAAATCACAACCCAATCTGTCCATTGCTGTTATTTGCAGCAAAAGAATTGGTGGCATTGTCAGAGCTAGCTTTAGGGGTGGCCTAGGAGGCGATATTGAGGGGGCATCTTGGTTGGGGGGCTCCATCACCGATACCCCCACATATATACACAGTCGGTCCGAGGCCCCTTTTTCCACCAGGAGCTAGGAGGAACATGGCTGGGGGCTTTCCAGCTGGAGGGTCCTACCATGTGTTGAGCTTCAGATGCTAGTCCTAAATGGGCTGGGGTGGGACAAGGCTTCCTCTTTACCTGCAAGGCCCACTCCTGAGACTGGGTCAGACCCACTTCCATGAATCTCCCCTGGCTGCAGAAAGCTCCCCAGGTCCCCATTTACCGCAGCCATTGCTCCGCAGTCATGGGGGGAGGGGTCATTATATGGGGAGCTGCACTGCATTTTCCTCAGACTGCCTTTTTCCCTCAGGCCAAACTAGGACATCAGCAGCATTCAGAGCTGGGTGGTTGGTGAGCAGCAGCTGCTGGATGTGTGCCCAGCTCTCATGTGCCACCACCAGCAACAGCGCAGAACTGCAGAAGGAAGGGTGGTTTGGCATGGCATTGCCATGCTTACATCTGCATGATTGCTGGCAGTAGTAGTGCCTTTAGAGCTGGGTGGTCAACCAACAGCCAGCGCTCTCTGGCTGCCCCTCTCTGAAGGCAGGGCTGCTACCAGCAGCAGCGAAGAAGTAAGAGTGCTAATGCCATACCTGACACCCTTACTTTTCATAACATTTTAACTTTGCGCTGGGAGAAGTAGTATGGGTAGTGGGCTAAGGCAAATTTTCAGGTGGATAGAGCCCCCAAAACACACCCTAGTGCTACTCCTGTTAGTGATTTTGTGACATGTCACCATTATAAACGAGAACTGGCTTGAAAAGGGAGAGTGGGGAACTGCCACACAAATTACACGGAAATATTTTTCTTTTTTACTCATCGATATTGAAAAATTAAAGAAAAAATGGTGAAATGTCCAGTTATGAAAGACTTTTGGCAGGTAAACATAAATCTTCAAACAAAAGTGTTGTTATGTGGGTCTGAGCCTTCAGACGCCAATTCATATGGTTCCAAATTTTAGAGGAATTTAAAACTGTAGTACAGTGGTTCCCAATCTTTTGTATAATGTGGACCAGCAAACCCATTCACAAACTTTTGGCAGACTGGTAGTATTTTATTTGCATATTCATTATGGTATTTAATTTTAAGAGGCGTCATGTTATTTTACATCACATCTGTATGCGCACAATACATGTCGTAATGGCAGATATCTACAATACTAAAAAAAATTCACAGAAAGAATTCCCCCCTGGGGTACCCTTTTTAGCAACTGAAATTTTGTCAGGGGCATAGTAGCTGGTGCCCACAAGTGGTGCTCTCCCCATCCTGCCCTGTGGGATGAGGGTGGTGTCATTGTATCTCCTCCAACTCCTTCTGTACAACCCTTGCCCTGTGTCTCTCTCTTCCCCAGCCTGGATGCTCTTGCTCCCACAGTCTCTCCACTGCCTCCCCTCCCCGCATTCCCCCTTTCCCTCCCTGTGACCCCCCTCAGAGTTTCCCTCCATTGCACCCGTGCTCCTATCTGCCCCATAAGTCTCCCCTGATCCCCACCAACAGCGCCTCCTGCCTCCTCCTCCTGTCCTGCCTCACATCCCTGTTCCCCCTCATCTCCCTTTACCATGTGAAACCTGGTTTGTGTAAACTGAGTTTGTGGCCACCTTCCAGTTCTCAGTAGGCAAATGTAAAAAGAAACAAAACCAATCCCTGTCATCCTGATTGGCAGCAACTGGAAGCCTCGGTAGAGACACCAAAGGATTGAATGCTGGTGGAAGCGATATATCTACTTACCCCTACGTAGTATGCCTATAGGTCCAAGTTTTCTGTACATTCGGCAGAGCAAAGTGGAGAGCTTTCATTGCCACTCTCTTGAGAGAGAGGATTTTAGTATTAACCTCTTCTATCAAAGTGGCACATTTAACAAGCAGTTAAATGTCAATTACTCATTAACTGACTTGTGTATAACATTCATGTTGTTTTTCTAAAATTGCTGTTCTCCCAATAAACAGCAGTAATGTTCACGGTAAGGGTTATTACTCTGTCCACAAACCAGCATTTGTGACATCAGAATCATGTTGATGGCTGGGGATTGTGACAACTAGATTAAGACTTCCCCAAAGAAACAACCCAGGCAGGAAATAAGGTAGTGCATACAGGAGATACCTTTTAGTCACACATCATGCTAATCAATGATAGTTAGAAAGAAAATACAGAAATAGTGTAGTGGGTTTTAGTTAAAGTAAATAATATTGCTAAAGTGAGCCTTTTGAAAAGACGTCCAAGTGCCACCAAACTGTTATAGATGTGCTCATGTATGGATTCAATGTAATTTATTGGAATACAGTCCTGGCATGCAAACATCACTGTTTATTGGGAGTACCAGATTGCTTTGGGCTGGGCCATGTTTCATAAAGAGTGATTGTTAATGGTTTTCTCTTTAACATTAACGAATAATTGCAGTGACAGGTGTTACAGCTGATTTTTAAAGTATGAAAGAGTCCAAAAAAACCCATGATGAATCTCTAGGCACTGTCCATAATAACTGAGGGTATGTCTACACTGCAGAGTTTTTCTGGAAAAACAGCCATTTTTCTGGAAAAATGACACTTATGTCCACACTGCAATTGCGTTCTTTCAACAGAAAGTCGAAAGAACGCAGGGGTTTTTCCAACAGCAGTAAAGAGCTCTTTCGGAAAAAGGCATGTGTGGACAGGGAAGAGGGATTTTTTTCAAAAGAAGAGGCCTCCAGGAAAAAGCACAGCTGCCCTGGTGGCCACTCCATCCACAGCAATCAGAACTTAAATGCAAGATAGCGTCCAATGAATGTGGACGCTATGTTTTGAAAAAGCACATTGCTTTTTCATTAAGCTTTTGCTGTGTATACACTATCTTTCAAAAAAAGTTTTTCTGGAAGATCTCTTCCGGAAAAGCTTCTTCCAAAAGAAGCTTGCGGTATAGACATAGCCTGATTTAAGTATTCTGTAGTAGGAAGAGTACATCCTAGGCTATGTCTAGACTGCAAGCCTCTTTCGAAAGAAAGCGTCTAGACTGCACGCGGAACTTTCGAAAGAGCAAGCCGCTTTTTCGAAAGAAAGCACCCAGTGAGTCTGGATGCTCTCTTTCGAAGAAGCCCTATTTACATTCAAGAATGCCTTCTTTCGAAAGAAGCACTTTCGAAAGAAGGCGTTCTTCCTCGTGAAATGAGGTTTACCCCCGTCGAAAGAAAAGCCGCGTTCTTTCGATTTAATTTCGAAAGAACGCGGCTGCAGTCTAGACGCAGGTGAAGTTTTTTCGGAAAAAGGCTACTTTTCCCGAAAAAACCCCTGAGTCTGGACACAGCCCTAGAGAGAGTGCATACTAATAATGCTCATCCAAAACTGTTTTTATTTTGGTATTTATTCGAGGTTGAGGAAAGTTAATTCTCCTCAGCATTTCTTAGAATTATTGTATGAATTTCAAAGTTCAAGGCTTTATCCTGCTCTTATAATGGCAAAATGCCCCATTCTCTTCGATGCCAGCAGGAAAGGGCTTTTATGACTGCCATGCATTTCTCATGACCAAACCTTTTAAAAGAGGCTTCTGTTAACATTGTAGTAGGATTCTGTGATTTAGCCTTGATCCCACAATGTGATCAACATGGATGGATCCCTGTTCCCATGCAAAGCCCCATTCAAATCACTGAGCACATCGCAGGATCTGGGTCATAGAATATAATCTCATCTGCTCTTAGGATTGCCCCATCAGTACACTGTACATTATTGGATTCTAGCTGGTCTAATGTTATCCATGGCTGTATGGCTTAGCAATAACCTTTTAAGTCTTCAAATTTTATTTATTTAAACTTACTGCATAATCTTACTGTATAATAAGTTCAATCATTTGAAAAATCACTATGGTGACCAGTAAGCTATAAATATCTAACACAGGGATATATATTCAGACAGTGAGCATTTTAATCATAGATTATGTGTGTAGCATTTCCCAGTTTAATCTGAGTATGTGTATTCGAGAGCAAATTCAGGATCCTGATGGGTTTGCTGCAGCTAGCTGGAGGGGGAGTGTAGATATCTTTTTCCTCCAGGTGAGTTTTAAAGGAAGAAATGTTCCTATCATCCCAGCTAAATGGTCTTAGATGACAGGTTCGGTGTTGGGAGGGAAAATAATAGGAATCAGATTCACTCAGCTAAATATTCATCTCATTAGACAAAATTCTGACAGAAAATATTAATCACACACATATGCTTTTTCTCCCTCCCTTTCCCTAGGAAATGTGACTGGAAACAGTAACTCTACATTTATATCAAGTGGACAAGTAATGAATTTTAAGGGAGATATAATTGTTGTCTATGTCAGTCAAAACTCCCAAGAGGGGACAACAGTTACTGGAACAGCTGATGAGAATGTGGGGAGTCCAGTGCAAGAGGAAAACCTGAACCGCTGTGAGACTTTTGCAGGCAACGCCCAACAATACAAAGAAAAATATGCTGATATGAATCCAGACTACTCTGCAGAAAACGAAGGACTAAATAGCACAGGGGAATATGAGAGACGGCCAGGGCCTGTGGTTCAAGAAGAGACCCAAGACGGTCAAGACAGGAAGTGCTGCCACAGTGGCTCCTTTCAACCTGTGCAAGAGGAGGGAAAACCGGGACAATTTTCAGAGAAAGCATTGCATTGATGGGAATCAACAGCTGTTGGCTCACTCTTAGTGCTTGCCTGAAACACCATGAATACTGAGGGACTGAAGACCAGGCAATGAGCGGCATCAATGGCTTGCACAGTTGTGTTAGCTGCTCAGAGGCCAGGTAGCCATGACTAGATCATTAGATCTGAGACTTTTATTATTCCTGGTGTCTCTTGGAGGACCTCATAAAATGGAACAGACAATTCCTCAGCAAATGCCTGGGATGCTGTCATGGTGGAAATTATTAGTGGAGACAGACGCAAGTGTAAAGCTGCCATCATTGCAGAAATATCTTTTCCCACAATCGTATAAATTGTTCAAGACTTGCTGTTGATTGCCTTATCCTTGGGACATAAAGTGGAAGACTAATTAATTTAGATAGGTTATAAACGGTTTGGGTTTCTCTCTCTGTGTGTACACAACAGCTAGCATATTGCGAATGCTATTGGATTATGGATACTAATTATGATTAATAGTCATAAGGCAAGTCTTAAGTATTGATTAGAATTTTTCTCTGATGACATCCAGGCAAGAATTTGGGGAAGAATTAAGCCAAGCCCTTGTGCATGGTCTTTCTCTTCCCCATTCCCTTGCATGTGGCTGGGAAGGATGGCAACCTTTGCATTCACATTTAGTGCCACTGCTGGCATATGGCTCTTCAAAAGAGGCAGTCATGAACTCAGCCCTCTACCTTTCCCCAGGAAAACATACACCGCAGTCTTTTTAAGGTGGGACAAAGGTCCATGTAACTGATTGGCACCTTGGAGCTCTAGCACACATTGTATTATCTCTTAGGCTATGTCTAGACTGCAAGCCTCTTTTGAAAGAGAGCGTCTAGACTGCAAGCAGTACTTTCGAAAAAGCAAGCCGCTTTTTCGAAAAAAAGCAGCGAGTGAGTCTGGATGCTCTCTTTCTAAAAAGCCCTGTTGGCATTCAAGAACGCCTTTTTTCGAAAGAGCACTTTCAAAAAAAGGCGTTCTTCCTCGTGAAATGAGGTTTACCGCCATCGAAAGAAAAGCTGCATTCTTTCAATTTAATTTCGAAAGAACGCGGCTGCAGTCTAGATGCAGGTGATGTTCTTTCGAAAAAAACCCTGAGTCTGGACACAGCCTTAGGCATAATATTTCCCAGAGCTCACACTGGGGCAATGCAACAGCTAAAATGCAGGGCTGCGCTTTTACAGCACATTAGATCTCTCTTCTACAAAGAAAACCAGATCCGGGTCCTGATTCACCACTGCATTACAGATGCATTTCCACTGAGGGACTCAGCCCCCTTATGTTTAAGACACAAAGGATGTGTTTGTTTGGTGTCTGGTTATATAGCAAATATGACAGAAATCCAAGGGGATGAATCTCCACTTGATAGGTTGAAATTTCCTGCAGATGCAAGTTGTGGGCATGAGCCAGATTTTCAGTTCTTTGAGGGCCAGGGATGAAGTTGCCGTTTAATTCATATTGAGTGCACCCACCCTTTGAAACAGTGACTATTAAATAGTTCCTATCTGACAGAAGAGGGGTCAGGTCTGAATACAAATTCCTGTTTTTTCCCAGGCAACCTGCCATCCCCCTCTGCTATTTGTATTAATGAAAAGAAGACTGATTCGCCTGCACAGATTGGTATCCGTAGCTGATGCTGTTTGAGCTGATGTCAAAATTTAAACCTAGGACCTCTCATGCTAAATGAACGAACAGGTAGAACTAAAGACTAAAGGCCCTGACCCAAAGAGCATTAAAGTCAATGGAGAGTCTTCCCAATGAATTCAGTAGTCTTTGGATCAGGCTGCTAGTCATTCAGGGATGTGCACCTCTATATGAACCAGCCACTAGATGGCTACAGAGACTCATAGAGGATCTCCTAGCAGCAAAAGGGAACTTTCTTGAAAGTGGGTTATTTTCTGACAGGTTTTCAGCTATTAGTGTGTTAAACAGTAGGGCTATGTCTACACTCGCGGATTCTTGCACAAATACGGCCATTCTTGCGCAAGAATCTGCAGAGCATCCACACTGCCCACCCGCTCTTGTGCAAGGAAATTTACAGTATGGCATGGTAAGAGAGGGTTCCTTGCGCAAGAGTTACGCTCTTTTTTATCAGGTGTAAGCCCTCTTGCGCAGGAGTTCTTGCACAAGAGGGCAGTGTGGACGCTCGGCAGGATTTCTTGCGCAAGAAAGCCCTATGGCTAAAATTGCCATCAGGGCTTTCTTGCACAACAGAGCGTCCACACTGCCATGGGAGCTCTTGCACAAAAGCACAACTCGCACATGGCAGTGTGGACTTTTTTTGCACAAGACTTCTTGCACAAGAACCCTTGCACAAGATGTTCTTGCACAAGAAGCCGCCAGTATAGGCATATCCTAGAAGGGACATTTATTCAAGGCCCAAAAAATTTGACATGAGATCCATGCATCTAGATTTAATTCTGTCTTATCTTGAATATCACTCTGCAATGATCCTATTGGCCTCGTGAGAAGGTAAACCCCCATGCACTTCCATGATCCATCTTAAAGGAAAGCAGTCTTGATTAGAGTGCAAGTATCACCCCTCCACCAAAAGGAGCTTCTTTTACTCAAAGATTTCTTGCTAGGAAGGATCTTTTGAAAAGCTCTAATGCAGCTAGCTGATCCAATTTGAAATATCATTTCTGTAGGTGAAGTCCACCTAAATCCTGTAAGCAGACAGTTTATTGAAGTCACATCATCATTAAATGCTCATTCATATATAAAAAGAAAGGCGGTAACCATCTTGCACAGTGTTTGCACATCATTTTAGTGCATTTCTGGGAGGCAAATTTCAGTGCATGATGGTGGAGACCACACATTTTTCAGCCTTCTTTAAAGAAAAAAAGAACACTTAAGTGGTATAATTCCAGGTTAGAGATCTGGGCTGGTTGAATTCTGCATAGAAGGAGAATTTCTCCATTCAAATCATTGGTAAATAAGTTGCTTTGAGGTCTGGGGGGAACGGCTTAAAACACACAAACCAGTGTCTTTTCCTTTCTCTCTGTTGCTTCTTTTCATTGTTTGCATGAGCTGCAATGAAAGGGAGAGGGCTAGAAAAAGCAGGGTGAAATAATGGTTCTATTGATGGCAGTGGGGGTATGTCTACACTGCATTCCAAATGCAGTCTAGATGGGTTATTTAAAAAAAACCCTTCTTTCGAAATAACCCTTAAACCTCATTTTTTAAGGAGTAAGGGTTATTTCGAAAGAAGGGTTTTTTTAAAAAATAACCCCGTTTAGACTGAGTTTTTCTTTCTAAATAGGTGAAGCAAAATGCAGGACAATGTAGCACTTTAAAGACTAACAAGATGGTTTATTAGATGATGAGCTTTCGTGGGCCAGACCCACTTCTCTGGCCCACGAAAGCTCATCATCTAATAAACCATCTTGTTAGTCTTTAAAGTGCTACATTGTCCTGCATTTTGCTTCAGCTACCCCAGACTAACACGGCTACATTTCTATCACTTTTCTAAATAGGGTATTTCAAAAAAGCGCCCAGATGCCATTATGCAAATGAAGTGTGGGAAATTCAAAGCCGCGCTTCATTTGCAATTTCGCTCAGCTGCATTTGCATTCCTCTCTCGAAAGAGGAATGAAGTGTAGACATACCCTAGGAGATTTACCATTGACTTCAGTGGGACCATGATTTTACCAGAAGAATACAAAAATCATTTTGAATAAAATGTGAAAGAACTTCAAGGGTGTGTCAACCTTGGTGCTGTTATGGGAAATTTAGCTTACCAGAAGGTACAATGCTTTTCTCTGTTCCAGACTGAACCCAAAGTGAAGTATGCATTCCTTGATTATGGACACATCAGTGTGCTGTGTGACTCCCCTTCCCTGCCTTGCTGCTCAGGCATTGACCTTAAAGTAATTTCTGCATCTTTGTAATGTTGTTGGTAAGCACTCCAGGGCCAGCACTGTTGTTTGTACAATGGGGCCTACCACATTTATGATCCCAATGTTGATTGGTGCTCTGGCTGCTCTTGTAATACAAATAATTCATGAAAATAAATTCCTAAAGATCTTTTTTCAGCAACAGAAAGATTTACTTACATTAAATGGAAGAAATTAAATGACATCCTTGGAGCTTCCACCGTCATTTTTTTCCAGAAATTCAAATGTGAATATAAAAATCTTCCTACTAACATGCTAGACAGTATATGTCTTTTGATGTCTGGTTGCCACTTGCTCTCCTAGCAATTTTCACAGGGACAGAATTGGGTAAATTATGGAACTATATATAGAATCATAGAACACTAGAACTGGAAGGGACATCGAGAGGTCATCAAGTCCAGTCCAGTGCATTTTATATATATAATGGGCACAATCACACCTTAAGGGTGTGTCTAGACTACACGGTTTTGTCGACAAAAGTGGACTTTTGTCAACAAAACTATACCTGCGTCCACACTGCCTTTGAGTTATGTCGACATAACGTCAACAAAACTCAGCAGTTTTGTCGACATATGTAAACCTCATTCTACGAGGAATAACGCCTTTTATCGACAGAGTTCTGTCAATAGAAGGCATTATTGCATCTACACTGTCCTTTGCGTCCACACTGTTATGTTGACAAAGCGGCTTGCTTTGTCAACAGAACTGGATGTAGTCTAGACGCTTTTTGTTGAGAGTATCTGTCGACAAAACTTCTGTCGACAAAACCCTGTAGTCTAGACATACCCTAAGAGAGGAAGTAAAGAAAATGAATCTTGTTTGTTTAGATTTTGGCTTATTAATGTACATACCTTTTTGTATAATAGGCTTTGTTTCAAAATAATATATGTATTTATCTGTAGTTCCAGGCAGTATGGGAGTAAACAATGGGTCTCAATTCTCAAAGTTAATAGTTTTATCTGTGTCTTAAAGAATCTATTGATGGTTTATGTCAGACAATTACCTCATGTGAATTGAGTATGTATTATAAACGGAATGGAATGCTGAGTGACATCTCTAGCTGATTGGCTAAGATGCAGAGCATTATCTGAGTAATCATGCTGGGTTTAGAGCACTTGGAAGAGTACAGCTTTAAAAAGAAAGCTAGTCTAAACTGTAAGTATAGTAGGCCTATCATTCCTCTATAATTCTCTAGAAAGCCCCTGTAGACACC
This sequence comes from Pelodiscus sinensis, assembly GCF_049634645.1. Taxonomy (NCBI): domain Eukaryota; kingdom Metazoa; phylum Chordata; order Testudines; family Trionychidae; genus Pelodiscus; species Pelodiscus sinensis. The sequence continues at coordinate 118,566,534 of NC_134712.1, read as the reverse complement.
AGTTAAACTTTATAATTAACTAAAAAAAATCAATGCATCTATTTTTTTAATCTTGTAAAAGCAATAACAACCTATCCCTCGGGTATTTCCAGGAGAAATAAAGCTGTCAAGCACAGTCAGTCACACACCTAAAAAATTAGGAGTCAGGATTTCTGGATTCTATGCCCAGCTATGCCATGGACTTACTCTTTTGGCTTGGAGCAATTCATTTGACCTCCATGTACTTCAATTTAGCCATCTAAAACACAGGGATATTACTACTCACCTACCTTGTTTGAGCTTTGGAAGGCTTAAGTAATTATTATATGTAAAGCACTTCAAAATTCTCAAACTGAAGGTGGTATATAAATGTAAAGCTCTATTATTGATTGATTCAACTGCACCTTTGACCATTAAGCCTTCCATCTGGTAATTAAGGTCCAAGAAATGTTATCTGCTGAGACACTGATAACTTAAATATGTCATTCCTATTTCAGTGCAATAACATTGAGAGGCAGAGAATAGATCAGTTTCTTAAAGAACTACTTTGCTGCATCCCAACTCATACGTAAGATTGCCATTAAAACTCTCTCAGCTCTACAGTATGAAAGTACGGTCCTCTGCCATCATGAGGACCAAATTATCACCTCTTGCGGGGGTAGATAGAACTTTACTGCTACAGCCCTGGATATGGCTAGGTCCTGTCCATGCTACAAGCGAGAATTATATTTTAACTATTTTAGGGTCAAATGTGTTATAACTGTGTCTCCAACATGACCGTTTTCATAATGCAGGTGTGTGCTACATTCAGTGATTGTGTGGAGCTTTAGTTTGAACTCCTGCTTCACTCTTTTCCACGGGTAGGCCTTTGGTTGCTGATCAAAACAAAATAACCTCTTTGTCTGTAGAAATGACGTAACAAAAGGTGTGTCTTCCCAATACTTATCATGATCATTTAAATTTAGAACGGCCATACAGGGTCGGACCAAAGGTCCATCTAGCCCAGTATCCTGTCTTCTGATAGTGGCCAATGCCAGATGCCTGAGGAGGAGTAAACAGAACAGGGAATCATCAAGTGATCCCTCTTCTGTCATCCATTTCCTGCCTCTGACAAACAGAGGCTAGAGACACTATTCCTACCCATCCTGGCTAACAAGTATTGAAAGACCTGTCTGCTATGAATTTATCTAGTTCTTTTTGAACCCTGTTAAAGTCCTGGTCTTCACAACATCCTCTGGCAAGGAGTCCCACAGATTGACTGTGCGCTGTGTGAAGAAAATCTTCCTTTTGTTTACAAGATAAGATAATAAAAGGGTAGTTTTTGAAAAGTAGCAATGAGTACGATGTCTCACTGGTGGGATTTTCAATGCCACCTAGGAATTTAGACATTCAATTCCCATTTATTTCTAAAGTAGCCTATGTAGCCTCTGTCCCTGTGATGCTACTTATTGGCTGTGTCTAGACTGGCCAGTTTTTCCGGAAAATCAGCCACTTTTCCGGAAAAACTTGCCAGCTGTCTACACTGGCTGCTTGAATTTCCACAAAAGCGCTGACTTCCTACTGTAAGAAATCAGTGCTTCTTGCGGAAATACTATTCTGCTCCCGTTCAGGCAAAAGTCCCTTTTGCGCAAAGCTTTTGCACAAAAGGGCCAGTGTAGACAGCTCAGATCTGTTTTCCGCAAAAAAGCCCTGATCGCGAAAATGGCATTCAGGGCTTTTTTGCGGAAAAGCGCATCTAGATTGGCACGGATGCTTTTGCGGAAAAGTGTCCATGCCAATCTAGATGCTCTGTTCCGAAAATGCTTTTAACGGAAAACTTTTCTGTTAAAAGCATTTCTGGAAAATCATGCCAATCTAGATGCAGCCATAATGTCTTTCACCCTTAAGGATTCTAACAAGCATTACCAGTTATGTATCTATTCAGTGCTCCTGGGCTGGTAATGCACCGGTAATTCAACATACAACATTGGGCAGGGGAGAGAAATTTTGGGCCATGGACACTAAGACAAACTTCTCCCCCTCTGAAAAGCACCATGAAGTCACCGGGCCAGTGCAACCTTTAGTGGCCTTCAGTCTACAATGCTATACCCTTGGACAGAGGCTAACTATGGTGGTATGAGAGGCTGTGGCATCTATGGAGCAAGCATCAGTGTTATAAAGTCATTTTTATTTCTTATCAATTGAGCCCTTCAACATTGTATCTGAGTCTACAGGGCAGAATCTTGCTTTGACCATATTAGGGAACATCCTTATTGAAACCAGGTCCCCTAGTAGTTGTTCTTGTACTTCAGAAATCCTCTCCTCAATGCCATCCAAAACAAAAAGAAATCAGAGCTGCTCTACAACAGAGCCAAACTCCAAGGTAAAATTAATGCAAAATCCTTGCATGAGAAAGTTGCTTCAGGAAAAGTACTATATCTTACTAATTTGATATTAGACCCTCAAAAAAGGCAACACATTTCTTCACAGTCTGATCAAAAGGGAAATGGTGAGGAATTTCACAGCAAAAGCAGGTCACCGATTGAGTAAATAGGCTAACACTACAGAATTTGCCACCCATCAGCGATCAGTGTGGCTAACAGAAGAAGCATTAAGTGGGGAATGGGGGGAAAAATAGTTTAATTCGTTTTCAGGTGTCATTTAAGACAGTTGCCCTCTATGCATGTCCACTAGGGGTTCAGTCTTGCAGCTTGAGGTTTATGAATGAAAAGTGCTATGTGACCGCTAAATATTATTATTTAAGCAGGGTTCTGCATATAATGCAGCAGCAGAAATGAGTTTCCTTTTTTTGCTTAAGTATTTTTAAATACCTGCAGAACAACTTGTTTTTGTGTTTCCTTTTTTGTTGATTTGCTGCTTTGCTGGCCAGCACTCTTTCATGCCACTGTTTTGATATCTTACATTACAGTATGCATATTTATTAATTTACCAGAGATTGGTGGACAGGCTTGTCCCAACTTGGGGATAAACTGTATTTTTAAATTACATAAAAGGAGCTCATAGGCTGATAAACACTTCAGAAATGCATGGATTAATAACCACACTGCAAATAAAGGTATTACATGATATAGCTACTGTGAAAATGCCCACTACATGATTCAGATCACTGAATTCTATTACTTAAATAAAATAATACAAGTTCATATCTTACTACAGCATACAGCTTTGCTAGGCATGCAAAACCAAATAATCTTTTCTCACAGCACAGTGTAGTCATCTATTTTTATTCACTTGGAACATAGCACATTGCCAATTAAAAGGAGTCAGAATGCTGACAAAGCACATCTATACAAATGAATAATCACAAGCAACTAGTATTACATGAAATAAGTTCATTATATTGCTTCTTTATTTGACACACAGCTCTGCACCGCTTTTTGAACCTCTCTATTCTGGCATTTTCTGGTCCAGCATGATTTTAGTTAGTCATGTGTCCATTTATCATGGGTGTAACCAAGTTTCCCACGATCCCCTAAAAGTTGTTTACAACAACCAGTGCTGGCTCTCAGTGTTCTGTCCTGTTACTTAACTGTAATTTACACCTAAATATCTTCTAAGAGCCCAGTAAGCAATGGAAGTGTTGGTAATGCTGCTAGATAATATTGACCTCCCATGGTGTAGCCAGACACGAACCCCATCTTGGTTTCCGCCCCCCGCCCCAGAGAGCAAGAGAACGGCAGTCAGCCTTTGATGCCCTGGGAACACAGGTTTGCTGCCTGTCCCTGACTCTACCATAAACAGAAACCAGACAGTAAATGGGCTAGCTGACGACCCGGGGCCTCCTGCCGTCCTGATGGCTAGTACCAGTAATTGACACGCCTGCACTGTCCCAGGAGAGGAATCTTCGCCCACCACATACCAGAGGTGCCCATTGTCTGCATTTTCCCAGGTGTGAATTATGCTTTGCACCCTTCGTGGGAAACCTGGCATTCAAAGCCATTTTTCCTAACTGGCCACTTGAGACCAGGAAGAAGCGTACATGACCCAAGGGGTATAAAGAGGGGTATAGTAGTCCACCCCATTTGAGCTCCAATCATCTATACCTGCTGGCAGGTATTGATTGTCTCCCGAGGTCTGTGGGACGTCCAACCTCGCCCTACTTTTTCCCGAGGGATTGAGAGAAAGATGCTGGCCACGCCAAGTCTGGAATGCAGGGGTGAGAATTATACCTGCTATGTGTCTATTTTGCATGCATTTAATAAGAGCTCAGAGAACCAAAGGGGTTTCATGGTACCTATAAGTGACTTATTAGTGTAATTTCTGTCCTGTCCTTTGTAGTGGCTGTGTTATCTGTAACACAGTAGTAGCATTTAACAACTAAGTTTACCCTGTAACAATAAAATAGTAACTGTTTAAGCTTTAACCTGACTCCTTCAGTTGCTGTAACAGAACCAAGCACAATTTTAAAAGAACTTCAGCCGGTCATAAGGGACTCTCTGCCCTGACGGTTGGCTGACACATGGTTCGGCAAATTCTGTGGTTCAGCAGCTGTCGGGTCCCAAGGGTGCCAGACTACAGAGGTTCAACCTATAGAATGTGTCTAATAGAGGGAACTCATAGACATTACCATAGACCCAGCACAGTCCATACACAAGCAGAAGTGTAAAGTAAACGCTTACAGCAAAAATAAGTAGTACTCAGGATTACACTTGTAATCAACATCTGATTACTTTTCAAGCTGAAAATTAACACTCCTTTCATTCTTGCTTTCTTAGGAAACTTCTTTCTTTCTTGAGTCTGAATACAGGCAGTCCCTGACTTACGCGGATCCGACTTATGTCGGATCCGCAGATACAAACGGGGCTGCCACAGAGTACACGGACTGCGGGACCTCGCGGTCCTGCCGCCCGTGTATTCTGGGGCTTTCTCTGCGTCTCCCTGGTCTGCAGACCAGGAAGACTCAGAGCAAAGCCGCGGAGGGGCTTGGGCAGCGGGGCGGCCCCGCTGCCCGAGCCCACCCCCCCCACTCCCCCCGCGCGGCTTTGCAAAGCCGCGGGGAAGCCGGCGGCGGGGCAGCCCAGGCGCGCCTGGGGTGCCCCGCTGCCCGAGCCCCCCCCCCCCCCACGGCTTTGCAAAACCGCGGGGAAGCCGGCAGCGGAGCAGTCCAGGCGTGCCTGGGGTGCCCCGCTGCCCGAGCCCCCCCGCAGCTTTGCAAAGCCACGGGGGGAGGCTCGGGCAGCGGGGCACCCTAGGCACGCCTGGGCTGCTCCGCTGCCGGCTTCCCCGAGACTTTGCAAAGCCGCGGGGGAAGCCTGCAGCGGGACAGCCCAGACGCCCCGTGGCTGTCCCGCTGCCGGCGTCCTCAGAGGCTTTGCTCCCCATCTCCCTGGTCTGCTGGTCTCCAGCAGACCAGGGAGACGGGGAGAAAAGCCACGGAGGACCCAGGCGGCGGGACTGTGGTGCGTCTCGGTCCGCCGCCCGTGTCTTCCTGGTCTGCTGGGGTGGGGGGGGCGCAGCTAGTACGCCCTCCCCCCCAGCAGACTAGGCTTTTCTCCGGACGCCTGTGGCAGAGCAGCTGGGGTGCTGCCAGTTGGTCCCGCAGCGCCACTCTGGGCGCTACTGGTCCAACCCAGCAGCACCCCAGCTGCTCTGGTCCTGATTCAGCCGCTGCTGGTCAGTTTCAGCAGCGGCTGAATCAGGACGCCTGGGGCAGAGCAGATGGGGTGCTGCTGGGTTGGTCCAGTAGTGCCGAGGAGCGGCGCTACTGGAGCAACCCAGCAGCACCCCAGCTGCTCTGCCCCAGGCTCCTCAAGTCAGCCGCTGCTGAAACTGACCAGCGCTGGCTACAGGAAGCCCGAGGCAGAGTTGCTCTGCCCCGGGCTTCCTGGAATCAGCTGCTGATCAGTTTCAGCAGCAGCTGACTTGGGGACGCTTGGGGTTCTTAAGTTGATTCTGTATGTAAGTCGGAACTGGCGGTCAGTTTCAGCAGCGGCTGAATCTGGATGCCAGTTCCGACTTACATACAAATTCAACTTAAGAACAAACCTGCAGTCCCTATCTTGTACGTAACCCGGGGACTGCCTGTACTGAGGTCAAAATGGTGTGTGGTGACTGACTCACTCACTCTGAACTAAAACAAAGTGAATCAGATGTTGCTGTGAGCACATAAGCAGGCTACTTTTTCTTCCATTTATAAGTGATATGAAAGATTTTTTTCAGTCTTTAACAGCCTTGTGTAGGTGTGTCTGCAGGAAATTAGAATGGTAACTACATGAGTGTTCAAGGTGTTTCTTCATCCTCACAATCCCTTTCACAATGCTCTTTGTTGCTCTGTGAGCAAAAGGGTTGCTCTGGTTCAGCAACACACTAACGATACAATCCAGAGAGGCCGTGGTGTTCTGATCCCGGCTTCCTCTATGCTGGAGCTGAGTGAGACAAAGTGACTCCACAATCTCTTGCTGAATGGTGAATTGCCACACTGCCAGTTAGAGGGGTTTACTGTACTGCTACAATAGAGCACCACATGATTTTCTACCACGCTACAGAAGAGAGAGATTTCACCCTTCACTTCTCTTCCTCAATTCCCTTATCTGTAAATTAGGAATAGTACTATTTATAAGTGATGCCCTAAGAAAAGCTAAATATGTTTCATGACAAATTCCAGAATGCTTTTTTTGAATTTTTTTAAACTCATTTGCTTTCAGTAAGACTAAAACATACTTGCTTTTAGTTTTTCTTATTTTTCTGCTTTCCACTTGAAAACTGAAAAAGTGGGGGGGAATGGTTTTCTCTGCTTTCTCTGCCTTTTTTGTCCACCCACATTTTTTATCCCTAGAATGAAGAAGACCAAACAAAGTAAAAACTTTTCATTTGGAATTTTTTTTAAAAATCAACAAAAAACTCCAACTCTCTCTGCTACAATGTGAATACTACATGTGCAATATCTTCATAGTGATCATATTTCCCAAAGTGAAAACAGGATACCAGAGGGCTGCATTCCCTATCATCCCCGAGTCTAGCCTGAGGGTGCCTCCATATGGCACTGTCCACACTAACCTGCCCCCCCCCCATGTTCTTCTTTCCCGTGGTGTGTCTGACTTTTTTGGCGGGGGCGGGAGGAAATAGGCTTTTTCCTGATTTCATCTTGCCAATGGACCATCAATTGGCATAAGCAAACTTTACAAATGCCCAATAGTTTTACCACAAATAAAATTAAACAAAAGTCAAGATGTCTAGGTCAAGGCTTAGAAAGGGGACTGTCTCAGCCAAAATGGGATGTATGGACATGGGATGTTAAAAGTTGGTTAAATAGGTGACCGTGTAACCGCTGAAAATTTCCAAGGTTACATGGTTACATCCTGAAATAAGCTTTATACTGTAGAGCCCACAGAGAAGCCTCCCCAGGAGCAAATAGCCAGACCCTGCCAGCTTGGCTCCCAGGGAGACAGCTTCCCTGCTGCAGTAAAACCACCTCCATGGGAACCAGCTGAGTGTGAACTGACACTACTAATTGATAAGCATCAGCTTCTTGGTTAAACGGTTAGTTGGTTACACTCTAACATCCCTAGTCTGGATACCATGAATAACTTCTTATGGTCTGGGCATAAATGCAACCAGTGCACTTCGCTTCCCACTGCAGCTCATCATTCATATGATCCTGTATAAAAACCAAGTTCATTACACTGCCAACCTAATGTACCATCTACTCTCTCGGCTCATTTCCATTCAGTTTCCCAGCTGAAAACCAGGTCCACTAGATGGAGCCACATGGAAACTTGTGCATGAATGATTTCTTATTTCAGAATGCTTTTCAACAATATGTATATTTTTAAAATAAATAAATAAATGTTAGTTAGCTTCAGAAAACTGAAGGTTGCTGCTCTGCCTCAGCATAGACCTTTGACCTGCTGTGCATGTCATCTGAATGGCACCTGTTATAGTATTTTCAACAAATATTCAGAATAGGGTGATCTTTTCTTTCTATCTGTAGAGGGGTGACTGCCCCACTGAGGCCAACAGGCATTAAAGCAGACTGAAGGGAGCCTGCACAGAGCCCTGGTCAATCAGAGAGAGGCATATAAGGAGCCAATGAGAAGGCAGCTTGCTGGAGCAGCCCTGCTATAAGGAGCTGCTCAGCAGAGCAGAAGGCAGTTGAGTCTTGACCTGTGAGGTTGCAGGACTGGCTCCCAGGAAAGGAGAAGCACCTTGGACAGAACAGTGCTGGGCAGACTAACAGAGAGAGAAAGAGAGAGGCTCCCGCTTGATGCCTTCCGTGCTGTGGCCTTGATACAAAGGCCAGGAAGGTGCAAGGGGTCAGGGGAAGTGGCCCAGGGAGAAAGATGCAATAGAGGGGAGAGAGGTAGTGCAGGACAAGGCTGCTACCAGAGGGTCTCTAGGTTGGGACCCAGAGTAGTGAGTGGGCCTGGGTTCCCCTCTTCCCCTGGCAGTGCACCTTGCCACACTGAAGAGTGGCCTTTATAGACTGGCTTGCCACTGAAGTGAGGGACAGGAGAGGGGTTGCAATTGGTCATGCTGAGTGAGGGTGAGACTGAGTACTGCTGATACCCCAGGAGGAGGGTGAGAAATTGGAATGGTGGGCACTGCTGGAGGGCAGGGTCCTGAAGAGGGTGATGTGGGCCCAGGGCTAAAATGTGAAAAGAGTGCAGAGCGATGACAGGTAAGACACTCCTGAAAAGGAGTGAGCTAATTCTCAAATGACCAACAGGAGGTGCCGGGGAGATGAATCCAAACCCGCTTACACAATCCATAGAGCAAAAATTCTCTGCCGTGGTCAGACTAGATGATCCCGTTGGTTCCTTTTGGCCTGGAATTCTACAAATCTCCTGTAGCTTCCCTAGAACTTTTATTTTCTAAAGCTACACAAAATACAGTTTTTAAATCTTCCTCGGCCTTTGTTCTGCGCTAAACATGTCAAATGCACATCTTTTCAGAAGACAGAGATATCTGTTGTTACAAAGTCAGAAGATGTTGTATAAATCTAGCTGAGATTTTTCAAACCAATTTAAGGAATTTAGCTATATAGTGGAAGATGTGTCTAAATCACTTAAGTAGCTTGGAAATTTTCAATCATTGAACTTAAACAGCTGCCAAAAGAAACCCAGTTGCTGTAACTGGAAGGAATAATGGATTTACAAACTGATGCTGAAAACCTTAAAGTAAGATAGTTAGTCAACACAATCAATTTCAGTAGGACCTTGGCTTTTTTGCACAAAATGGATATTCAGGAAACCCCCAACTTCTGACCGCCCGAGTTACAATCCCCTGCACTTATGGCCATTTTAGTGAGTGCGGAAGGGGCCAAAAAAAAAAACAATTTACATTCTCGGCCTGCATTTACGATAGCACGCGGCACCTATCATAAATGAGGGTTCGAGTTGCAATGCCCCTGACTTGCAACACTTCCCCGGGAACCAATCACGTCACAAGTCAGGGGCATTGTACTTCTTCTTTATCTTTCAATCACTTTAAGAGCATGAGGTGTCCACCAATTTCTGTCACTTGTTTCTATCTTGTGCTGGTTTGTTCATACCAGCACAATTAATGTTGATGGATTTAGCTTCTTTCTCTATGGTTCTATGTAATGCTTTCTAGGTTGTCCTCTTTTTCTCTTTCCAGGTGTGGTCTTGACATGGAAGTTGTGTTGGTGGCATCTCTAAAGCATGTCCTAAATAAATCTGTCAATGTCATTGCCAGATTTGATGCTTTAAGTTAGTGTGCTCTAGAGAGAATTTCCAGTGTTGTAACAAACTTTTTTCAGCGAACTGTGAAAATCTTCTGATGGTATTTATTTTGTAATGAGTTGATCTTATCAATTGCTGCAATGGATTTCCATGGTTGTGCTCTCTAATGGAGGAGAGAGATGCTAGTGTTAAATCTATTTTTGTATCAATGCTGATCATGTTACTTTCCCAATAACTTCAAGTTTAGGAAGGCTGTTTGCTGCTATTCATATTCATTGCTTGATATTAAGTATGGTATTATTATTGTTGCATCTCTTGCTGGCCAGATATAAAATGACTTATTCTTCTTGTGTTTCTCTGCTGGTTGTTTTTGGAACATTGACAGCCATATATTTTTGCCTTTCCCTTGTTGGAGAAGAAACCAGCTTATTTTTCTGTGTCAGCCAAATGCTGGATCTTTTCTTCCATTAAGAGATGTGCTGAATTGAACAACACTGTGTCATCAGCAAAAACAAGGTCATCCAATTGTACTTTATCATTTGCCCATAACATTTCTCAGTTTCCTTCTGCAGTTAATTTCCTCTTGACATTGTCAATGACCTGTAACACAATTCTAATTATTTTGCTGGTATTCTATAATATGCCAAAATTTTCCAGAGACTTTCTCTGGAAAACCTCACAGCTATAAAATTTATCACAAGAGATGCTTACCGCTTTGCATTTTATTCTATGTCTGTGTGCTCAACTATATGGTCTGCAGATCTCAGCAGTCTAAAACCTGCATGCTCCTCTTGAAGCTGGAGAGATTTTTGTTTCTTGATATGTTGCAGGATGATGTTGAACATGATATTCCCAGTCACTGAGAATAATGTGATTCCTCTCCATTACTGAAACTGGTATGATCGCCCTTCTTTGGGATTTCTTTCTTCCTTTGGGTTTGAGTTATTTTCTTCATTTGATAGTCTAATTCAAAAATATAAGGAAAGTCTAGATGGATGTGCTATATGCACCTCCCTAGCTGTTTTCTCATTTTTAGCTTACTCATGGCTTTTATAAATTCTTCCACTATATAAAATCCTTAAACCAATAGAAAGCTGTTCAATCCACTCCGATTAGATACTGGATATGCTTAAATTCAAGGCGAAAAGCATTTTTTTTATTTTGGATCTTTTAATGGTACACAATTAGTGCATAGTCTCTGATCTTCTTCATCTTCTTAAACTTGATCTTCAATTTACAAATACATAGATTATGGTCACTATCCACATCTGCTCCACTGTGTACATAAACATGTGCCAGCAAGCTATGAAAAGTCCTTGCTATGAAGAAGTGGATTTCTTGGATCATTTGTAGTGGGATCTTTAGACAAAATTATTACTCAAAACCCAACCAGGCTAGGGACACAACCAGCTCTCTGCACCACTCAGAAAAGCATTGAAGAAGAGCAGGCCTTCATCTGGTAGATACAGAACCTGAAAAGGAAATTACACGGATATTTGCTCTAAAGGCTTCCAGAAATTAAAGCCCTTTGAAGTGAAAGACTGACTGTACTAGCAATAAAGTTTTCTTAACTCATATTAAAATGGGGCCAGGTTAACTGATAAGTGAAATGCATTGAATGCCAGCAGTTAAAGGGAGGAGGAACATAGCTTCTCTACTTAAAAGCATAGGGAGAGCTGTCTGTCATCCCTTGTTGCTTCACTAAGCTTAGGGAGAGTTCCTCTTCCTGGCTGGCTGGTTTGTGGAGACCTCCTTCTTGTCTTTCAGTCTTCTTTAACCACTCTTTCCAGTTGTGCTCATTAACCTTGCAGAGAACTGCTTCATCTTCAAATATAGTCTTGCAGAGGAACAAAATACTCCACGTGGCCTCTGTACATTGTGTATCTGTTTAGTGGCATGACATTATTGTTGAGTCTCAACTTCTTCACGGACTGATGTAACATGATGACAGGGACTCTGCAATGCAGCCTCAAGATGTGATTGTGTCATGTTTCTCTGTGATTCCATTCAGCGACAGCCTCTATGCTCCTCCTTTCCCATCTAACTCCTTGGAAGGACAGAGTATAAAGGCATGGAGGTCAACAGTGTGTGCCCCCTGGTGTAATCAGGTGTATCACTGAAAAGGGGCCTCTGCCCCATACCCAGGTTGTATACAAGACCAAGCAGGCCCTTTTTTATATTAAATAGAACCTCTTACAGAGAATGCTCTCTTAACAGGAAAGAACAACATCAGTGTTCCACTGGAAACTCTGCCCTTAGGTTAATCAGTCCTACATCTCGCCACACAGCACTCACCACCCCTGAATTCCCTGCCTGTAGCGTGAGGTGTTCAGCTCACTCACTCTTCCCCTGACAGTGCATGGCTCTTTGCAAAGCAGTGCTCTACGGATACCTACACACAGTTCATTCTCCCGGACTGCTTGGTCCCTGGCCTGGGAACATTTTCACTTTGGGCCTGCTCTTTCTCTCAGAGCTTGGAGCAGTGAATTTACAGTTACGATAAAGCTACAAAGTCTGATTCTGCTCATTTGAGAAACTCTTTTTATTAAAGATTATAGTATATGCCAACCGGTAATCATTTACCTGAAATGGTGAGAATGAGACCATGTTTTTGTGGTAAGTCAGGGGATTCTGCTTTAAGTGCTGGCTGATGGTATATCTAGTGGTTCATAAGATCTTTACCGTTTCATTATTTAAGGGTTAAATATCTTCTATTCAAGACTTAAGGCAGGTGATCCCTGGTTCCATCTGATTCACGAGTTTGCCACAATTTGGAGGAAAAAATAAAACATTTTTGTGCTCAGTTATTTTTTGTTTTTAAAAGGGCAACTCTTCAAAATTCCCCTGAAGGTGTAAATGCTAACAGTAGTCCCGCTGGAGGTGGATCTGTGGGCAGAATACAGGTAAAACAAGCAAAGATGCATGAAAAATGTGTCAGCTGCAAAAAAAAGTTTGTCTACACTTAAAAATGTACCTCTCGATGGCAATGTCTACACTAGGAAACTACAGGTTGGACCTCCTAGCTCCATCACCCCAACCCGATACTGCCAAGTGTTTTCTGGGGTTTCCCGGCCGGGGCTGCCGGTCCCACTGCCTGCACCCACTGGGGGTACCCTGGAGTTCCCTGGCCCAGAGCTCTACAACTGCTGCCTGGCCCAGCTAACACCTGGGTTTCCCCAGCTGGGACCAGTGCTCCCCACCCACCACCTGGCTCAGCTGGTCAACCCTATGTTCTCCCGGCTGGCTCCCGCTTTTGGGCTTGGGGACTCTTTGATTCAGCAACGTCTGTGGCCCTACTGGATGATGCATGTTGCTGGACCACAGAGTCCTGGATTTGGGAGGTTCAACCTGTATTTCAAAATTAGTACATTTGACATAAGAACTCTTGATTTAACAAATTCAAACTAGCATGTCCTCATGCTGGGGAAGCCTCAAAATTAGTTTGAATTAGTCCAGAATAGCACATCCACATGGAATGGAGCCTGCCTTGGACTTAGAGCCCCCAGTAGCACTGTGGGAAGGGCACCAGGAGGGTGGATACTTCCTGTAGCTGCTTGGTCCAGCAAGCTGTGACATGTGCTTTCAAGGGCTCCTCTCTACAGCTGCATCTCACAAGCCACTCCTCCACTGCCTCCCCCCTCGGGACAGAAAAGGGCACATGCCTTCTTGCACTCTGCCTGCACAGACCCCACAGCCCTGATACCATGGAGCCAGAGCTGCTGTGTGGTTCCATGACCCCAGACTTCTTCGTGTTGGCTTGACATGGGAAGGTGTCCTACCACGGAGGCCAGAAATAAGGCAGGCCTCTTCAGGAATCTCATGAGACGGAGCAAGGGGTTCATGTGTGAGAGCATCGTGCACCTGAGTGCTCTGGACGGGTGCTCCATGTGCACACACGTGAACAAGCTGTAGTGTGACTCCCCCCCCCAGGCTGAGAAGCCAAGAGAGGAGCACACAGCACGTTGCCTGAACCAGCTTTTAGCTAGAGAAAGTTAGATGTGCCCAATGGGAGGACTGAGTTGGGCTACCAGGACCCCTTCTGGCCCCCAATGACTGACCCGGGTCACTGAGACTGCTGCCACAGCCTGAAGACACACCGAGACCTCTGGGCCCTGATGACTGGACCAGTCCACCTAGGCCTCTACCTGAGCCGGAGCCAGAACCTATGGACACACTGCCAGCATCTTCATCCCCAGCTGACTCCGAGGAGCAGTGCCCAAGCCAGCTAGACCCCAGGGGGATCTGGGAAGTGGCCTAAGGACAGCTGACCTCAGAGCAGCTGAGAGATAGAGGTCAGTTGGGCAGCTAGGATCCCTGCTGACCTAAAGACCTGGTCAATGTGGTGCAGTCCGGATCCCCACCGACCTAGTGGCTACTGCACTGCCACTGTCAGAGTCCTTAACTGTTAATCTGCGGCTCTGCCTGAACTGAAGGCCGGGCCTTATAAACTGCCTCTCGGCCTACTGGGAGGCTTAAGTCCCTGACTATTTAAACTGCTTATTTGGTGCCCACCCTGACCAAGGGCCTGGCCTTTATAAACTGTTGCTCGACCTGCAGCTAGGCCAAGACATGCTAAGCAAACTGTGTGGCGACTGAGGCACTGCAATTGCCCTTTTGCTGGGCGGTCTAGGGAGTCAGCATGGCCTCCCATTGACCTGGACCCTTTACAGGAGGTTATTTTGAAATAAAGTCCTACTGTAGACCAGGGCTATGTGAATGCTCTTATTTGGGAATAAAGGCATCCACATGAAGATTTGCCAGAGGGTGGAGATGGATGGCAGGAGAGAGATCGCTTGATCATTACCTGTTCGGTTCACTCCCTCTGGAGCACCTGGAATTGGCTACTGTCAGCAGACAGGGCACTGGGCTGGATGGACCTTTGGTCTGACCCAGTATGGCCGTTCTTATGATCTTATGTAAAGTGCCTGGAGCAGCCCCGAGAACCATGTCCATATTATCTCATGTGTGTGCACACGCACCCTCCACACCCAGACAAATACAGAGCCCACATTTTTGTTTTAAACATAAAAATAAAATCCAGGACAGGGAGGAAAATAAAGGACAGCTTAGGCATAGCAAGATGCAGATGCTATATACAGCAATAGCAAAAAAGGATGAGCTGTATGATTGATTAAATTGACCAGGTTAAGTTTCACAGCTCCTCCATAAAGAGCTAGGCTGTGTCTACATTGGCGCGATCTTGCAAAATCTTGCTGCCTGTCTACACTGGCTGCGAGTTCTTGTGCAAGAACACTGACGTTCTAATGTATGAAATCAGGGCTTCTTGCGCAAGAACTATGATGCTCCCACTCAGGAATAAGCGACTGTTCTTGCGCAAGAGGCCAGTGTAGACAGACAACATGAATTTCTTGCGCAAGAAAGCCCTATGGTTTTTCTTGCGCACGAGAGTGTCTACACTGGCATGGATGCTCTTGCACAAAAGCACATCTCTTGCACAAAGGCACATGCCAGTGTAGATGCTCTCATCTGGAAGAGTTTTTTCACAAGAACTGTTCTGCAAAAGAGTTCTTGCGCAAGAAGCTGCCAGTGTAGACGTAGCCTTAATCTTTAAATGCTCTCGTTTGTTCTAGAGACAAGGTGGATGAAGTAAAATCTTTTACTGGACCAACTTCTGCTGGTTGGTGAGACAAGCATTTGAGCTCTTCAGGTCTGGAGGGAAAAGAGCTGTGTACACTTGAAAGCTTGTCTCTCAATAGAAGATGGTCCAATTAAAAGATGTTACAGAGGCAAAGTAAGAGAGGTAGCAACATGGGATTGATGCCGCTACAACTTCATAATTATTATTTCTAAGCATTTTAATGTACAGCTGTCTTTAAGTTTGTCTTTTTTTCTGCATCTCTAATTTCCATGCTAGGAAGCTGTGAGGACTCCTAAGTGTTTAATCTCACATGTTAAAAGCTTGAGGTTGTAAACGCACAAATTAGACATAACACCCTTCTATGGAAGTGTTCTCAGGATTGTAGGAAGTAGGTGTTTAGTGTTATATTAATTTTAAACCTATAATTAGTGTGATTAAGTCATGTCCATGTTCCAGTTGAATTCAATGTATTCTCCCTATCCACATTCCCCTGCTCATTAATTGGAATGCAGTGGTCCAGTTTGTCCAGACCAGGGGTAGGCAACCATTTTTGGAAGGGGGCCACTTCACAAATTTCTGAAGTGGCAGAGGGCTGCCTCAGAAATGGCGGAGCCTCAGGCAGAAGGGGCAGGGCCAGGATACTTCCTGTGCTCCCCTGCTCACAGACCCTGATTGGCCTGGGGGGGCACATTAAGTCTTTGCTCCCTGGCCCCTTAGGACCTAGAGAGAACCGTCTGCTCCCTCATCCCCAGGTCTCGATTGCTCTGAGGGTGAGGGAGTGCAGAGTGGCTGCAGGCCAGATCAACTGGGTTGGTGGGCCAAATCCAGCCCATGACTTGCCTGCCCTTGGGGTAAGGGATTCAGGAGCAAAAGGGCCTGTGAGGTCAGAGTTTGGGTGAAGGAGGCAGTTGATCTGAGGCAGGAAGGGATTGTGATCTGGGTCAGAGGATTGGGGTGTAGAGTCTGGGAGGAGATATGGGCTCAGGAGGGGGCAGAGGGTTTAGGTTATGTGGGGCTGGAGGGTGAGAGTGGGGGGCAGAGGAGGGAGGGCTTGGGGTGCCAGAGGCAGGCTCTGTTCAGGAGATTTACCTGTGAGACTCCCGGCCAGCAGCCCAGCTCCCCCACGCCTGCACAGGCTGCAGGGCCATGTGCTCGGTGAATAAGAGCCTGAGGATAGGGGAAATTGGTGCTTCACATGCTGCTTTTTTTTCACACAGGCAGCTTCCTTTTGTCAGAAACTGGCCAATGAGATTGTGCTGAGGGCGGGAGCAGCCGTGAAGCACCACCGCCCCCTCCCATCCCATCTCACAGTTTGTGGAATACAAATGGCCCAGCAGCTGCTTTTCTGAGTGGCATGCGAGGGCAGGTCAAGCAGGGGAGACTGCCTATGGCTCCCTGCTGTGACTGCAAGCTGGATCTGGTGGTTTGGTGGGCTGGATCTGGCCCACGGAGCGTGTTTTGCCCAGGTCTGCTCTGGAGTGTCACTGTTGCACTGCTCCAGTGGTGTAGGGAAGCTCTTAGGGTCCGTCTACACTAGCTCGTTAGTTCGAGCTAGGTAGGGTAATGAGGGCAAACGGAGTTGCAAATGAAGCCCGGGATTTAAATATTCCGGGCTTCATTTGCATGTTCCCGGGTGCCGCCATTTTTAAATCCCCCTTAGTCCGAACTCCGTGCCCGTGGCTACACGCGGCACGGAGTAGGTAGTTCGAATTAAAGATCCTAATTCGAACTACTGTTACTCTTCATTCCATGAGGAGTAACGGTAGTTCGAATTAGGATCTCAAATTCGAACTACCTACTCCATGCCGCATGTAGCCGCGGGCACGGAGTTCGGACTAAGGGGGATTTAAAAATGGTGACACCCGGGAACATGCAAATGAAGCCCGGAATATTTAAATCCTGGGCTTCATTTGCAACTCCGCTTATCCTCATTACCCTACCTAGCTCGAACTAACGAGCTAGTGTAGACGGACCCTTACAGCTCCTATACCACTCCCTCCGGCATAGATGTGTTTCTAGGTGATTCCTGGCTAGTGAAGCTGCCTCTGTAGGCCATTGACAGCTGATGGTATCCTATTTTGTGCCTAACCTTAGGTTAATATCCACCTCCCCGCAAGATGAAAAATCCTCTTAAGCTATCTTTGCTGTCCAGTTCTGTTGGGCCTTCTCTCCCTGCATTTGCACCAAGTATACCTCAGTTAATCCAAAGGATCTTATCCAGTATATTTTTACTTGCTATAAAACTGTTGAGAAGTGTTCTTGAGTGCTGTTAAATAGTTGCCTGTTGTCCACCATTGAGTTGTTTTCATCCCTCAGTCGGTGTTGAGGGCACTCGGTCCTCAGCCACTTGCAGGATCAATCCCAAAGTTTGTCAAGCACTTTGACAAGAATGAACAATCTTAGTGTGTATACATATAAAAGATTATCACCAGCTATTCTTTACCTGTTGCATGACAAAGACTACGAAGAGCATGAAGAACAAAAAGGACAAACTGGGTCATTATACTAAATAGCATAATGAACAGAGTTGCTTAACCCTTGAAAACAAAGTAAAATCACCAAGAAGACTTGTGTTCAGAAGATATAAAATGCAGTGGAGATGCCTAAGGAAATATTGCCTTGATTAGTTATTCAAAGCCACAGCACTTCTGAAGAAGCTGCTAATGAGCAACACTGTCAAGGCTATTTTCCACACTGTGTGAATAGCTATTCAGTAGGAACTTGGGTGGTTATAGAGCAGAAAATCTGAGGGGTTATGTGGGTCAAACAGATAAATGTGGCTCTGCAGATAAATGTGGCTCTACACACATCTGTGACCCAGGGATCTCTTGAATGTGAGCACGCACAATAATTCACCAAAGGATAACATGTTAGGTGTCTAACAAGAACCAGTAGCCCACTAGTCATCATGATCACTGTGTAATATATGTAAGGATAATCTATAAAGTTTTGTATCTATACCAAAAATTATCTTACAGGTAAGGCAGGTCACCAGCATGTGATCTGACTTAGGTTCCACCAGACAAGAGGTAGTAGTTTATCTTTTTCTGTCTGATCATGTGTGTTTTGTGTATAGTCTTCTTCACAATGGAGGCCTATTTGCATTATTGAGCCTACTGCAAATTCAACAAGTAGTAAGGGGTTATCCTCTTCATGAGTAAAGACAATGAATTCTGGAGGTATAAGCAGGAATACTTGAGGTACACTCTGGATCTTTCACTTCAGACAAACTGTCAGTGCATTCTGTTTTACCCAAGGAGGGTCACAGCCAACCTGGCTAAAAAATGGTGCAAAGACCCTGGATGAGCTAAATGTCCTTAAGTAGGAGTTTGGTAATTAATCTAGGCTTTAGAAATTTTTGATGATTTTATTTTACATTTACACATTTGCTTCCAAGATTTGCTACATCTGTTTATATTGAAAACAAGTAAAAGTGCTGTGTGTTAACTGACCAGTGACCAAAGACAAACTGGTAAGCTAAAACAAAAAGCAGGACTATGTAGCACTTTAAAGACTAACAAGATGGTTTATTAGGTGATGAGCTTTTGTGGGCCAGACCCACTTCCTCAGATCAAATAGTGGAAGAAAATTGGCACAGCCATATATACCAAAGGATACAATTAAAAAAATGAACACATATGAAAAGGACAAATCAAATTTCAGAACAGAAGGGGGATGGAGGGGGAGGTAAATGTCTGTGAGCTAATGATATTAGAGGTGATAATTGGGGAAGCTATCTTTGTAATGGGTAAAATAATTAATGTCTTTGTTTAGACCAAGACGTAAAGTGTCGAATTTAAGCATGAATGACAGTTCAGAGAATTCTCTTTCAAGTCTGGTGTTAAAAGGTCTTTGAAGCAGGATGCAGGTAATCAAGTCGTTGAGACAATGCCCTTTCTGGCTGAAATGGCAAGAAACTGTTTTTTCTTTGTGATCCTGTCTAATATCTGTTTTGTGGGCATTGATTCTTTGGCAAAGTATCTGAGACGTTTGTCCAATGTACATAGCAGACGGACACTTTCGGCACATGATAGCATAAATTATATTTCTGGATGAGCAGGAATATGTGTTCTTGATCTTATAACTCAATTGGCTAGGTCCAATAATGGTGGTAGCAGAGTGAATATGTGGACAAAGCTGGCAACGGGGTTTGTTGCAAGGAAAGGTTCCAGGGTTGGTATTAGGGTGGTATGTCCTGTGGTTGTTGGTAAGCTAAGGTATCTAGTTTCTTTGGGAGCAGCAAATCCGCAAGAGTGCGGTGGATCAGGGACTGGATGCTCTGCAGGAGCATTTGGAGGGCTAACAGATTGGAGTATACTCCTTGTTAACCTGGAGGGGAGAACCAGGCTGTCTACAGTGCCTCACAACCTCAGGGTAGGCAGTCAAGAAGCAAGGCACAAACCCCTAAATTCTATAATTAGATTTCACCAACTAAGAAACATGTGTGAACTCCAAAAGCACTATAATAGCCTGGCCATGAATCAGACTGGTGTACCCAAGGGAACTATTTTGCAGCCCTGGTAAAACTGCCTTTATGACACACCAAAAATCACAGCAATATTCAGGTTAATACCAGTTCCAAGGGAAAAGTCACTTACTCCAGATCAATTGCACCCCCAAATCTTACACCAAAGACGATGCTTGCAGCCATCTCTGTAATATTTAATCTTTTGTTTGTTTAAGAAAAGAAATAAGAGTTATTCACAAGATTAAAGTGGATAAACACATATGCAAATGAATTAGTCTTAAACTCCAAAGTTTTTTTTAGTGGCTGCTATATAGGCAAGCTCTGTATGTCATTTAGGGTTAGCAGCTTAGGGGGCTCTTATTTTACTAAAAAAAAAATTGCCTTGTCCAAATTCCAGGTAGCATAATGATGAAGTTCCTTCTGGTCAGGAATTTTTATTCTCTTTCCCCACATTTCAAACTGTTAAAACAAGTGTCAGCCTCAATCTCTGCTTCATGGGTGTGTGTGGAGGAAGGTAATCAACAAAGTAATTGCCTTTCGATATTTCACAATGGCTCATTTGGTTTGTGTGCCTTCTTGTATTCAGCACCAGCATTTTATGCTAATGAATGCTTTCTTCCTGTTTTTTGTCTTACACAATTACAAATATCCAATATAACTTTTCAGCACAGGCTACAGACATTATGTGCAATTAATACATGCAGCTTCCTACAAGCATTTCATCAGGTCTAAACACGTTTTTAGCATCTTAATAGCTATTCTAACATTGCTAACACATAGTAAGATTGGGTTGCCTGCTATGAATTTGTTTAGCAAGAGGGCATGGCCTCTCTCCCAAACAGACTGGGAGACTCCCTTGCCCCTGGAGGGCGGAATCAGGGCATTCACACCCACCTTGCTGGAAACACAAGGGTGGGATAGAAAGTGGAAGTACAAAGGGAAGACCCTCAAGCTCAGTTGTGAGACACCTTTTCTCCTCTGATAGCTCAGGTCCATCTGCTGCTGGAAATCAAACTTGATGAATACCACAACAATGCTGAAGCCCCTAAGTAATTGTCAAAACTGCCATGCGCAGAGGATGCCAAGGGGCTGTCAGGGCTGCAATTAACTGTGTACCCTGAGGGGATGGATGAGAACCCCAGGACCCAAATGTCCCACAGCAGGAGCCTAGGAAGTAGCCCAGGAGAACCAGATGATAGTCTGGTTGAATTATGGCCTGAAACTAGATCTGTGTGTTTTGGGCAGATCCCTCCTCACCCAGTGACAGAACATTCTGTCACTAGAGAGACCCTGGCTTGGGACCCAGTGGAGTCAGGTGAGCTTGGGTCCCCCTGCCATCCCACCTCCAGGCCAAGGAGGCCTCTGTTTGTCTGTGCTTCACTGGCACTAAGTTGTCAGACTGTTTGCTGTCTGTCTTGACTGCAGGCTAGAGCCCCTAACTCTTTGGTACCCCTCCCAGCCTGAGATCCAGAGCACTTTGATCTTTCCAGATGGCAAATGAGGGGGTACCTAACTGGTGTTCCACCATGCCAGAAGGCTTAAGCCACCTGTGCTAATTTCCCCTGGGCTGACCCCTATAGAGGCACCACAGAGAGTAGGCATGACCTCCCCCCTCCCCCAGATGGATGGGAGGGAAAACCCCAAGCTCCTACAATTTGTCAGTGAGGCTTGGGAGCCTTGGAATGAGCTGGCATTTGCTCTGCCAGGATCAAAAGGAGAGTTTGTGTTGCCTGTCATCAGAGGAGTTGTACTGCTGACTCCAGCAGGCATAGACAAGGTCTCCTCATGTTTAAGGCCAAATGATAGTGAGATGCCTCACAGTTCGGGGTGCTCCCAGAAAGCATCACAATGTTACTACCTAATCCTACATTCTGTCATCAGAAGGCCATATGATTATTGTTGGTTTTGCCCAAATAGGAACAAGATTTTTTGATCTGTTTTTTTGTTTACAAACTGTTTTCCAAAATATGGTGCAGGAGGAGAGGGGAATAAAAGGCACAGAGGGGAAAACAATACAGCATATTTTTAACTACATTTTGAAATTAACTAAGTGCTCAGTCAGGCAGAAAGATACGGGAATACCACTGCATGTGGCAGGGGCTCAAGAGAAGGGAGCTGTACTAAAGGAGATGAAGATCTTTATGGGCATTATAGAGGAAGTTCATGGAAGGTGTGTTGAATGATTTATGGTCTGACATATAATACCTTACATTCCTGTATCAAACCATAGATTACTGTATAAGTACCGGACATATCAGATGTTTGCTTTCACAAGTACATGGTTAAGCTGATGCCCATGCTGTCTGTGCGTGTAAATAGTCACAGATCACTCCCATAGAAAAGTGACCCAGGGGAGTTACGTGATATGATAAAATAGGCCTGTTTCTAGTGTTGTCAGACTCTTTTCTCTGACGATAAGACAGGCAACATTCTAGGGACCCTTGGAAATAATTCCAACATATTCACTGAAATAGCCCAAGCTTTTTATGCTAACATTTTTTTTAGCTTGTTTGCCTGTGTTATTTGGCACATATGAGTATTTGTATTGCACAAGTTTGTCTAGTGGGTGTAGGGGTGAGGCTTACCCTCAGCCTGATCAATATTATATGTTTGAAAGACCAGAGTCGCTGCCTGTTATCTAAAAAATTGGGCAAAAGATCAGTGAGGTGTCCTCTCCCTCTCTTTTTACAGAGTAAAACAAAGTATTGATTTTTCTTTTACAACATATCTTCCCCTGCTGAATGAAAGAGAGCTGATGGTTCAGATCAAACAAATGAAGAGGTAATTACTGCAAAATTCAGAAAACTAAAACCATTTTAAAATATCAGGCAGTCTATACCTAAACTCTATGCCGTCCCAAACTGATATTTACCCATCATCAAGAGACTGGTTGAGTCCGTTGCTGGGACCCCACAGCTTTATTCTCCAATAAGATTTAAACACTGGCAAATATATCACTGGCAGTCACAAAGCAAACAGATGTTATGAAAACACATTAGCAAACAATTACTCTTTACTTGCATTATATGGAGGTGGCTCTGCTAGTTCTCAGTGTGATCCAGGGGAGAGGACACTGTCCTGAGAGTCAGGAGCCTTAGGTCTTATTCACAATTGTTCCCCTGATTTGCTTTGTGACACTGAATACCTGTCTCTGCTTCCATTTTCCCATCTAATAAAATGGAAACTATATTAACCTCCGTAAAATATTTTGAGAACTCAAGATAAAGCACATATTATAAGTAAATATTGTTACAGGGGGAGTTAATACAAGTATTTAAATACTTTATAAAAGAAAGCATCAGACATTCTAAAGATAATTCATGAGTTTTTTAAAAATAAGCTTTAACACCTGTGTAAGGCAGAATTTTGCAAGCCAGTGATTAAAAAGCTCTCAGGCTAAGAAAACACATTTTTGAAACTCTGCTCAAGTTGATTGAGTTGGAAATTGTTAAAAATCACCATTTCCCCTGCTGCAGTTTGATTTTCTTGGTAAAATTTTGCCAGCATGTAAAATAATAAGTGAAGATGAACATTTCAATGCAGATGTTCTCAGGAGAATTTTTTTGTTGACCTCAGAGGTTTTTGCCAACTCTTGTATTTTTCCTAAAATAATTAGCTTTAGAAAAATAATCACATATACACATCCAAATAATTGTAATTTATTTCCTGATAAGTTATATTTACTCAGCTCCTGCAAGCCTAGAGACAAACTAAACCCTTGGTGGGGGTGAGGAGGGCTACAGGAGGCAAAGTTGTACAGTAGGAGCCTGGGATTGGATCTCAAAGCCCCACAGCCAGAGCCTGTCCCCCTGCCACTTCAGGGCTGAAGTCCAAATCCTGAACCCCACCGCTTCTGGGAAGGTGGAGAACTCACCAGCTGCCTGCTTCTCCAGCGTTGTGTCCAAGGTGCCTGGGGAGGATGGCGAGGTTGAGTATTGCCCAACCCAGCTGACAGCCCAGCAACCAACACCAAGATGGTATGTCCAGGAGCACCAGGAGAGGAAGGGGCTACTACTTTGCTCCCATTTCCTCTCATAACAGCTCAGCTGGCTGTGGCCACAAGAAAAGCCACTGGTGGTCATATGCTGCCAAAGAAATGCTGTTCTAAAGTCCAGGCCCACCATGGCATGAAAGCAGCAACATATGCTGCTCTCATGCCAGGAACTGCCAGAACATTTGTATCGAAAGGGTCACAAAAGTAGAAAGAGAGCCTAGCCAAGCCAGGCTGGGCCATCAATCTGTTCCCCTATTTTGGGAGGAGGGGATTGCACACAAGGAACAGGGAGAAAGCTAGGCCAGACTCCATTACTCCTTAAACTCAGCACATGGTGCCAGTGTCTCATATTCTCCTACTGTAGGATAACTACCTTCTCTTGCTGATTGCAAATGTAACCAGTCTGTGGCATGTGCTCCAGACTCAGGCTCTTCTGATGGTGAACGAAAAGAGAATATAATAGTTGTATAGAATTTACTTTAGAATTTTCTTTAAAAAAACCCTAAGAAATTACCTACAACCCAAACTGCATTAACAGAACACTATTTAGGCTGCAAAGTCAAGCACTCAAAAGTAGAGCTGATTGAAAATGCAGTGGGGCAGTTTTCATCAGAATATTTAGTTTAATTAAAATTGAAATCTTCTGCAGCAGTGTGTCAAGTATGACCAAAAAATTTAGGAAAAATAAAAAATTTCAATTTTGATGATGTAAAAAAGGTTTGTTTTGGTAAGGTGGAAGTATTTCATTTTGACCTTGACATTTTAAGTCATTTTGTGTTGCTATTCTCTTAATGTTATTGTAATAATATATTGTATCTCTTCATAGTTGATTTAATATTTTACATTCTAACATTACCAAAGTACAGTAAAACCTGTGTTATCCAGCACGCTTAGGGATTAGGGCATTCCAGTTATCTAAAAATTCCAGTTATCTGAGGGTTCCCATCAACCTAGGAAAAAAATGGACAATAATAGTAAAACTTAAGTTTTTAATATTGGTAGTTTTCTAGTGTGAGGCAGTTGGTCTCACATTTCTATTTTGAGTTAAAGATGATTAGTACTTCTTAAATAAAAAATTGTTAAGCCAATCATGGTAAACCAAGCCAGGCCTGTGCGCCTGAAGATGTGACAGTGTTGTGGCTGGGGGCAATGCTGGTTAACAAAGTTTTTTGGTTAACAGAGTGCTGGATAACAAAGGTTTCACTGTACATTGATTTGACATCTCAGAAATAAAACAGATACATATTTACTAATTAAAAATATTCAGAATTTCTATTCTGTGGCAAATTTCAAAATTTTGACTTTATTCCAATTTGGAACTAAAACAAAAATTTCAAAGCATCAGAATTTTTCACCAAGTCTATCAAGAATTAGGCATCATATTTATGGTTTCCCAGGCAACCTTATTTCTGCTTCATTTTACATACACATTATGCTATAGTCTTTAATTATACTGTGACATGCTATCTTCCCCTGGTGACCTGTCTCATTTAGTGCACAGGATGGATGCACAAGGCAGAACTAAGGTTTCATGGGCAACTGTAAATAACAATTTCTAATTTTCTATTGTTTGATGTTGTGCTCTAGATAATTTTCTTTTAATGTAGGTTTTGCTTACCTAACTTATTATTATAAGTTAGCCAGAGTACAATGAGAACAGAGTTGAACAGGTGACAGTTATTATTTTCCAGCAGAAGGAAGTTTGCTTTAAAGCACCAAACTGCCAAATTAAGGAGAAAAGAGTAAAAGCAAGTGAAAGGAGCCAGGTTCAAAATGCATTAAACCAAGTTTTTGTAGCGTCGACAAACGGTGGAAAATGCATAACTGTCTCAGATATCTCCACAGTGAAAGATATATGTGAGTGAGACTAGAGAAAGGTATACTTTGTATCTAACCATTTGCTTTGGTCTCTTGCCCAAGAGGCCTGGTGCCAAAGAACACCTAAAAACATCATGTGAATCTCATTATTTGCTTCTCAGAAGCTTGACTTGTCTCCTGATATACAGGCAGTCCCTGGGTTACGTACAAGATAGGGACTGTAGGTTTGTTCTTAAGTTGAATCTGTATGTAAGTCGGAACTGGCGTCCAGATTCAGCCACTGCTAACTGACCAGCAGCTGACTACAGGAAGCCCGAGGCAGAGTTGCTCTGCCCCAGGCTTCCTGGAATCAGCCGCTGATCAGTTTCAACAGCGGCTGAATCTGGACGCCAGTTCTGACTTACATACAGATTCAACTTAAGAACCCCACGCGTCCCCAAGTCAGCTGCTGCTGAAACTGATCAGCGGCTGATTCCAGGAAGCCCGGGGCAGAGCAACTCTGCCTCGGGCTTCCTGTAGTCAGCCACTGGTCAGTTTCAGCAGCGGCTGACTTGGGGACGCCTGGGGCAGAGCAGCTCAGGTACTGCTGGGTTGCTCCAGTAGCGCCGCTCCTCAGCACTACTGGACCAACCTGGCAGCACCTGAGCTGCTCTGCCCCAGGTGTCCTGATTCAGCCGCTGCTGAAACTGACCAGCAGCGGCTGAATCAGGATGCCTGGGGCAGAGCAGCTGGGGTGCTGCTGGGTTGGTCCAGTAGCACCAAGAGCGGCGCTGCGGGACCAACTGGCAGCGCCCCAGCTGCTCTACCACAGGTGTCCTGAGAAAAGCCTGGTCTGCTGGGGGGGGGCCGCGGTCCCGCCGCCCGGGTCCTCCGTGTCTCCCTGATCTGCTGGGGGCTCCCCCCAGCAGACTAGGGAGACGCGGAGCAAAGCCGCGGAGGACCCAGGCACAGGACCGCCCAGACGCGCCGCGGTCACGCCGCCCGGGTCCTCCGCGGCTTTGCTCCGCATCTCCCTGGTCTTCTGGGGGGCCTCTCCCCCAGCAGACCAGGGAGACGCTGAACAGCTTTTCTCGCCCCGGAGGATGCAGGCGGCGGGACCGCGGCGCGTCTGGGCAGTCCTGCCGCCTGCGTGCTCCGGGGCGAGAAAAGCCCCGTTTGTAACTACGGATCTGACATAAGTCGGATCTGCGTAACCCGGGGACTGCCTGTATATTGTTTGAGGTGGGAGGATACTACTGACTACAAGTAAAAGATATGCCTCTGATTTTCATCTAAGCCTTTTTCCCTTGTTCAAATCCCACATCAGGATGTTCTCTTAATGTTAATAGAGTAATAGGCCATAGCTATACAACTGACCAAGAATAATTTCTGATTTACTGAACCAGGATCAAGGCCCCATTTCCTTATTACTTAATATTGCTTGGCTAGTTGACTTTTAAAAAGTATCATCACTTTCTTTGTTAACATCCCACTGGCTTTGTCCTGTTTGCTCTTATGGGTCGGGTCAGTTCAGTGGCTCTCAACCTTTCCAGACTACTGAACCCCTTTCAGGAGTACGATTTATCTTGTGTACCCCCAACATTCACCTCACTTCCTCCTTACATTTTATAAGATATATGCTTGTTAGAACTTAGCTATACTGTCTATTCTATCTTGTATAGAGCACCTTTAAATTAATTAAATAATTTCATCTGCCATATTTAAGGACCACAGATATGAATTGTTACTACTTAAGTATTGCCCTGGAATCAAGGCTGTTTAGAAAACATAAGCCAGAGAAATAAGACAAAAATCCACACAGTCTAATGGCAAGATTTCTTCAGATTGTCTAAGATGCTGCAATCTTTTGCAAGAGTTTTTGTGAAGGCAGCTAAAGAGATTTCCCCTTTTTCCTGGTCTGTAAATGAAATTAGAAAATGTATATCAAAAGATATGATGTGCCAAATAAAGTAGTAAAAATTGGAAACCTGACAGAATCTAATATTGTGATTAAATCTACTATGTATTTGAGAGAGCTTGTCTGTGACCAAATGAGTCGATCTGTCCATCTGTTCAAGAACTCCTGAAACAGTAAGCGCTAGGACCACCAAATTTGGTGCTGCTTCCTCTTATCATAACTTAAAGCAAGGTAAAGGTTTGGTTGTGCCAGGACAGTAGGAGTGTGTCTAGACTACAGGGTTTTGTTGACAAAACTATACCTGCGTCCACACTACCGCTGAGTTCTGTCGACATAACGTCGACAGAACTCAGCAGTTTTGTCGACGCTGGTAAACCTCATTTTACGAGGCATAACGCCTTCTGTCGACAGAGTTTCTGTCGACAGAAGGTGTTATTGCATGTAAACTGTCCTTTGCGTCTACCCTACCATGTAGACAAAGCAGCTTGCTTTATCGACAGAACTCAATGTAGTCTAGACGCTCTTTGTCGACAGAAGTTTTGTCGACAGTATCTGTTGACAAAACTTCTGTCGACAGAAGCCTGTAGTCTAGACGTACCCTAGGATGTGCCTGGAATGTGATTATTTCTCATAACACGAAAAGGAAGAGTCTGCTAGCATGGACAGTTTTACTGTGTAATGGCCACAAGGGACCAGAGATGGGGACCGGGCAACTATAACCCCATTAGGGCAGCAGGGCTCAGGAGTGGAGGTAAGCATCCCTCCTGCCTCCCTGGCCAGCACAACCACTGCCGCAGCCAGCCCTAGGGAGCCACTGCCCAGGCAGCATGGCCCCCACCAGCTCCTGCATGTTCCTCCTGCCCCCCGACACACACACAGAGCCCCCTTCCTGAGCTCCTTGTAACTCCCAAGCCCTGACTCCTGCAACAACACACACACACACCAGCCCCATTCCCTGAGTCCCTCCTCACCCCCCAACCTTGATTCTTGCACACACATCCCCTATCCCCGAAGGACCCAGGCAATGCTGAGTAAATCTTCTAGCGAAGTTACATGTATAAAAGGGAAGTCAATTATAAGTGAGATAGCTTTGGGCAAAAAGCTGTAAACTTTAAAGGCAAGGTTTATTACCTTGCAGGCAATCCTGGTTGTGTTTATATATAGACTTTTTATTGTTTAAGTAATAAAGTGAAGAACAGAGGTTAATATTTTCAATCAAGCAGTCTTATGTTATCAAGTTAATGAAATACACTTGTGCTGAAAGAGGCAGTAAATAGGAATTGAAACTAAATAATGTGTTTATAAGGACACTTGATCACAGAGTAGAATCAACAAAAATATAACCATTTGATTAATAATGCACAGCTCAGCCATATATACATTGTTGTTAAAAGAAGGAGAACATGTATGGAAGATGTATACAGCTGTTCCAGCCTGCTGGAAAAAAGCAGTCTTTGAAGTGACTTTGCATTTCATAATGGATTGTTGAAACAAGTTTAAAGAGCATCAAAGAATATGGAACGATTGTGTAAATTGCATGAACTTTAAACTGGGCATTTCAGTAATTAGCAGAACTTGGATGGAGAAACTGCAACTTGAGCACACACAATTGAAAAACTGATAAAGGAACACACCAGAGAACGGGCTACAGAAAATGATTTGCTGAAGTAAGTTGCTGAGCATAGCAAATCAATCAGTGTTCAATATATGT
Organism: Pelodiscus sinensis; assembly: GCF_049634645.1. NCBI lineage: Eukaryota > Metazoa > Chordata > Testudines > Trionychidae > Pelodiscus > Pelodiscus sinensis. Next base: position 118,537,427 of record NC_134712.1, on the reverse strand, counting down.
CCCAAGATGGTTGTGCTAACAGCTATAGCCTAATTTGCTTTAACACATGGCCGGTGTGACAAAATGTGAACATTCTAGTCCCAGTTGCAAGAACTCAAAGGTGATGCCTCATTCCCTAAGTGGATGGTGAGCAAGAATATCTCTCATTTTGAATTTTTGGAAGAAGTTATGGTTCACCTTCTGACTGTGTCCATACCAGCATCTCCAAAACAAGGAAAGGAGTTGGACCACCCAGCAGAAACAGAATAAAAGCCCCTGTCTCTTTCAGCATGCTGCTTCCTGAAAGCTGAAGACACCTTGAAGAAAGAAGACAGAAGTCTTGGGTCACCTACCTGGGAGTGACATCAAGTACCTATCTACCTTTAACTGCCTCTATTTTCACTGGGAAAATGATATAGTTGTGTCCGTCGTTCACCAGTGTTGCTGTGAACAGCTGAGCAAAGATCTGATGATAAGTAACACAGAGACTTTTTCTAGAGCAGGGCTACTCAACACGCGGCCCATCGGCCGTTTGCAGCCCGCAGGTGGGAGCCAAAACAAAAAAGTAGTCAATGTAATAGTCTTCTGTTGATATGCGTTTTAGTAGTTAAATTCCTGGACTGTCATTGCTCATTAAAAGTGCTGTCATATGAGTGGCAATTAGGTAAATATTGCATTTTAGTAACATCAGCACAACTGATTTAAATGGGGCCTGCGTGTTGTGTAGTCTTGCCTTAATCTTTGTATTCATGCCTGTCAGGGTGAAAGAAGCTATTTGCATATATTTGCATATATATTTGCATGTACATGCAACCACACACAAGTTGCGGCCCTCAGCATGTGCTGTGAGTATCATTGTGATCCCTGGGCTTCCGAAGTTGAGTAGCCCTGTTCTAGAGTGACTACCCAAGTGAGTCAACTGACCACTTCCTGAAACTAGGTACCCATTTGCATAGTTATATATGTGCTCTTTAAATGCTGTCAGAGAGTTACACTGTGCCCATTGTTTTATAACCAGCTCCAGTCAAGATTTCAGAAGAGTAGCTTTGAAAGTGAGTTACTATTTATAAATGATAGAAATGTAGCCGTGTTAGTCTGGTTTAGCTGAAACAAAAAGCAGGACTATGTAGCACTTTAAAGACTAACAAGATGGTTTATTAGGTGATGAGCTTTTGTGGGCCAGACCCACTTCCTCAGATCGAATAGTGGAAGAAAATTGGCATGACCATACCAAAAATAATTTTTTTTTATTGTATCCTTTGGTATATATGGTCATGCCAATTTTCTTCCACTATTTGATCTGAGGAAGTGGGTCTGGCCCACGAAAGCTCATCACCTAATAAACCATCTTGTTCGTCTTTAAAGTGCTACATAGTCCTGTTTTTTGTTTTATTTATAAATGAGATTGAGAACCCTGTACATATGTCTACCATAGCTGACGCTTTCATACTGTCTTTCATACAGCGTTAGAAGCGATACTCAGGTTCAGGGGCAAATATAATTTGTACGGTAGTAGCTTAAAATGGTAGACTATATAGCTCCCTTGGCAAGGAGATGTGAGTGAATTGGCACGTAGGTAATTGACCAATTGCCTTTTGCTTTAGTTTTGTTTTTGGTCTTATCCTTTCTTACAACTTTATTCATTGTTGTATTTGTTTTACCATAAATTGTATTAATGTAATGTTTTTTTTCTTTTCATAATTATTAGTATATTAATTGAATAGGGTATGTCTGAAAGACACGTAGCATATTATGGGCAATATAGGTATCTTTCAGACATGCAAAAAGGGATAGTCCCTGATCCCAGGAGCTCACGATCTAAGGAAAAGACAAGGGCTATATCTAGACTATATCCCTTTTTCGTAAAAGGGTTGCAAATTAGACGTATCACAATTGCTAATGAAGCGGGGATTTAAATCTCCCCCACTTCATTAGCATAAAAATGGCTGCCACTTTTTTTCAGCACAGAGCTTTGCCGGAAAAAAGTGCCAGTCTAGACGCGGATCTTTCGGAAAATAAAGCCTTTTCCGAAAGATCCCTTATCCTCATATGAGGGATCTTTCGGAAAAGGCTTTATTTTCCGAAAGATCCGCGTCTAGACTGGTGCTTTTTTCCGGCAAAGCTCCGTGCCGAAAAAAAGCGGCAGCCACTTTTTATGCTACTGAAGCGGGGGAAATTTAAATCCCCGCTTCATTAGCAATTGCAATATGTCTAATTTGCATCCCTTTTATGAAAAAGGGATGCAATCTAGACGTAGCCAAGGAGTTAGAGGACAAGAGGAAGAGGAACATCAGCAGGCTGTATACTGTGGCAAGGTCTTGGCTCAGGCCCCTTGCCCTGAGACACCTTCTGGTCCACAAATCAGCTGGAGACCCCTTCTGATGCATTCACCCATGCCTTTTACTATCAGTTTCCCACAACCTTCTATTTACAGAGTTTTTGGATTACAGCAAACTCAGCCAGCCTCTTCTGTGCTGAGGCACACACTCAGGCACACCCTGGCTCCTCCCTCCTAGCTCTTCTTTGGCTACCTTATATAGCCCTCTAGCTAATGAGGCCCACAGCTGCTTCTATTAGCCCTTCAGTTCTGGGCTTGCTTAGCTGGCTGTAATTGGCCTTTTCAGCCAGGCTGTAGTGGCAGAGCTCTGACTTAGCCAGCAGTCTGTTACAATACCTTATGCAAGTCAACGCAATTCACTGTTAAGCAGCATGGAAGAAGTGAATCTTTAAGAGAAATTCAAATGTTGACAGAGTTGGGACCTTGCAGATGAGGTCAGGGAGGTCATACCATGCATGGAGGAAAATGACAAATGGGACAAAGACTGGGAACATTGGCAGAAGGCGAGGATGGAGAAATGATGTGATGCTTGACAAGAGATGATGACTAGGGAGGGATTGAGTTATACAATGCTTTGAAAGTGGTGAGAAGCAGCTCAGATCTGATTTAAGGAAACAGACAGAATTGTTGACAGCTCAAAGTTATAATAAAAAGTTAGTAACTAAAAATCATTCCAACATCCCAAAGGAAATCTCTTCCATTAAAACAATTCCATGTTTAATTGTGTCTCAAGCCTCTGGCAGAGAAACAGTGACTCACCCTATATATTGTTGTGTGGTCTTTACTACTCCTGTTGTTATTTCTTCTTCATCTCTTCACCTTTTGCATCATATCATTCTGTTTCCCCCATCTCTCATATTTTACCTTCACAGTTTCCATGAAGTATTATTTTACCTTTGGCTCAATTGCCATAATTTCATTACAGGTGGCCCCTGACTTGCAACGCAATCGGTCCCTGGGGAAGCATCGCAAGTCGGGGGCATCGTAACTCGAACCCGCATTTACGATAGGCGCAGTGCAACATCGTAAATGCAGGCCGAGGACGTAAGTTGCGGGTTTTCAGCCCCTACCACAAAAATGGTTGTAAGTGGGGGGGGGTCTCAACTCGGGCCATCATTATGGGGGGGGTTCCTGTACACTTTTCTCTTCATCTCATGTAGGATTGGATCAATTTTGGCATAACTCTTCCCATGTCACCATGATTTGGTGACCAGCCCTCAATTCACATGACTGTACCTGATTTCCATTGGTTGCTAGCATGCTGTTTGGCTCTTCTCCCACGCATTGGCAGACAAGAATTATTATTAAATCAAGGATGTGGTGGGTTTCACTAGATGAAGCAAAGCATGGTGGAGCATCTTAGATTTACAAGCATTCCTCACGTCTTCAAATCTAGTAACTCTGCCCTTATGGCGCTCTCGTAAAAAATGCATCCGGATAATCCATTGGCATCCTTTTGCATACAAACATTATCACATCCATCTGTGACAGGTTGTATCAACTCTGCACTGAAGTTGATGGAGTGACCTTCGCCTAGCTGGCTGAGAGGGCCCCACCACCACAGTCCTGCTGGGCATGCTCCAACTGGAGACTCACTATGGGTATGTCTACACTACCGCCCTAGTTCGAACTAGGGTGGTTAATGTAGGCAACCGAAATCGCAAATGAAGCCCGGGATTTGAATTTCCCAGGCTTCATTTGCATCTTGCCAGGCGCCGCCATTTTTAAATGTCCTCTAGTGCGGACTCCGTGCCCGCGGCTACACGCAGCACGGACTAGGTAGTTCGGATTAGGCTTCCTATTCCGAACTACCGGTACACCTCGTTCCACGCTCTCCAGTGCTCTCCAGCCCCACTCCCGAGGAGCCCCCTGCCACTCCAAGTATCAGAGGCAGCAGTGCGGGGTGCCAGGCAGGAGCTGGTCCACAAGGGGAGCCAGTTTAAAAAATAACTCCCCTCGCGGACTGCTTGCCATTACACCCGCCTGCCCTTGCCAGTAAATGTTTTAGCAGGCTGGCCAGCAGCCCAGCTCAGTCCCAGCTTGTGCCAGGTCCAGGACCTACCCCTTCTGCAGCTCTGCATTTCTCTTCTCCCCCCACCCCACTCCCCAGCCCTTGGCTGCAGTACTGGAGGGGAGAAAAGAAAAGAGGAAAAAAGACCCCTGGCAGCCAGGGACGGGGGGAAAGAGAAGAAAGGCCTCCCCCTGCCCTGATATCCTCCTCACCCCCACAACCCTCATTCTCTCACACACACCCCACTCCCAACATCCTGCCCTCCCACATCCCTAAGGTCCTGGCCTGACTTCTGTATCCCGCCCCCATCAGCTCCCTACCCTGAAGGACCTGGATAAGTCTTCTAGTGAATGTATAATTAAGTACTTTCAGCTCTTCAGAATGATGGGCTGTCTTATTAAACTACACATCACAAATCAGCTGCAACAGATTTTTCTAAGGACTCCAAACCTTTTTAAAAGGAAGACATGCTTTTTCTTTTCCAGCACTTAAATTTTAAAAACTATTTACCTACGTAAGATTTGGTGTAGCATCCATCAATACAGTTTCTCAGTACCTAGCACAGATTTTTAGGGTATATTTTGTATGTTATTCAGGCATGGCTTTTCAGAGGCATTTAAGGGAGTTAAGCACCCAACTCCCACTGAAATTTGTTGCATGCTGGAGTTAAGAAAGGCTGCTTTCTACTGATTTCCATTGGGTTCACTTAATTAACAATACAGGCAGTCCCCGGGTTATGTACAAGATAGGGACTGTAGGTTTGTTCTTAAGTTGAATTTGTATGTAAGTCGGAACTGGTACATATTGTAGGGGAAACTCTAGCCAAACATTTCTCCAGAGCTCAGTTTTATTCTCCCACACCTCACTTCCCTCAGTCCTTTATTCTCAAGCTGAGGTGTCTGCTGAGAAAAGCCACTCCACGTCTCCCTGGTCTGCTGGGGGGTGGGGGGGCGCTAGCTTCGCGTCTCCCTGGTCTGCTGGGGGGAAGCAGCTAGTGCAGGGTTGCTTCACCCCGTTTGTAAGTAGTGATCCGATGTAAGTCGGATCCATGTAACCCGGGGACTGCCTGTAGTTTAAAGAAGCCCATATGTCATAGGTATTCAGAACTGAGAAAAAAATCCCTGCCAATTCTCTAATATGGGAAAAGAGAAATTTAAAAAATAGACAAAATTATCTTCACACTGCTTTACAATGTTTCAAGTGGCAAAAAAATGAAATGTTTGAAACCACAATGAGTACACTAATCCTCTCCCAAGAACTTAGAGGATTTTTTAGGCATGCTGCCAGAGGTTGACATTAATACACTATTATTTTATTTAATTGATTATACATTGTTGTTCGTATTGATTTTGCAGCTTTTTCTTTGGGAGACAATACAAACGGCCATAAAGAAAAATAAAAACTATTCATTGTGGAGTAGCTGCATTTGATTATTGTCTCATATTGATCTGTGGGGTAGCAGTAGTGGATTCCATTGTCTGATTTATGGCTTCCATTACCATTTTTTTTTCTTCTTCAGGAAAATTAAGATTATTACTTGTGCTTCATATAGTGCCTCAAAATGCACAAGGCACTTTAAAGATCTAGAAGATAAAACATGACCCTTTCCTGAACAACAGATACTTTATTATTTGATATGGTAGCCTCTAGAATTCTGACCAATGTCAGGACTCCATTGGGGGTATGTCTAGACTACAGGCTTTTGTCGACAGATACTGTCGACAAAGCTTCTGTCAACAAAGAGCGTCTAGACTACATCCAGTTCTGTCGACAAAGCAAGCCGCTTTGTCGACATGACAGTGTAGATGCAATAACATCTTTTGTCGACAGAACTCTGTCAACAAAAGGTGTTATACCTCGTAGAATGAGGTTTACAGCCACCGACAAAACGTTATGTTGACAGAACTCAGCAGACGTGTAGATGCAGGTATAGTTTTGTCGACAAAAGTCCACTTTTGTCAACAAAACCCTGTAGTCTAGACACACCCTGTGATTGCTACTGTACAAATAAACAGTCCCTGCCCAAATTATTTTAAAATCAAAATATATAAAACCAGCAAAAGGTGGGAGAAAGGGAGTGCTATTGTCCCTGTTTTACAGAGCAGAACCCGGGATGCAGAGAGATTAAGTGACTTACTCAAGGTCCCACAAGAAAAATCAGTAGTGAAGCCAGGAACTGAACCCAAAGCTCTTGAATCCTAGTGTAGCAAATGCAGTGGCCATCCTGTTTAAATAAAGCCCATGTCTGATCCACATATTTCTTAATAACTTGAAGACTTACCCATCATTGCCTGGGTCCTTCAGGACAGAATCTGGCAGTCTGAGGGGAGTGCAAGAGTCAGGGCAGGGGGCAGAGGCTGGAGGCATGAGGGTGGAGGTGAGAGAATGAGGGTTGGGGGTGAAGAAGGGCTTAGGGCAGAAGGTCCCATCCAACTGAACTTCTCTCCCCTCCAGGCCCCTGGCTGCCAGGGGCCTTCTCTCCCTCCCTCTGGTACTGTGGTCAGTGGCCGGGGTGAGGCATTTGGGGCAAAGCGCCCTACTTGGTCAGGTGGCAGAGCCCCAGTCCTGCTGGCCACTCTCTTGGTAGTGCGGCTGTCCCTAGTGGCTCTGCATATAGCTCTGCCCTGTGAGTTTGCTGCCCTCAGCAACCACTCTCAGTATTGTGTCCCTGCTCGCAGTGCCCCTCCCTTTCCATGTTATGGGAAACAGTCCCATTCTTGGCACTTCTAGAGAGCGAGAAATACAGCGCAGAGCTTCGGGGCTTTCTCCTTCCCCTTCCTCTCCAGGAAGCCGGTGCTGTAATCTTGCAAGGGGGACACAAGGCTGGAGCACCAGGCAGGCGGTAGCTTGAGGCAGGCAGCGGTGGCATTAAGGATATGTCTAGACTACGTGCCTCTGTCAGCAGAGGCATGTAAAATAGGCTATCCGACATAGTCAATGAAGCGGGGATAAGGGAGCGGTCAACAAAGGCTTCCCGTGTCGACCAAGCCGTGTCTTGACTGCCGTGCTGTGCTGACAATCAGCTGATCCGGCACAGCGCGACGGCCATTTTTATTTTAATGAAGCTGGGGATATTTAAATCCCAGCTTCATTGACTGTGTCGCGTAGCCTATTTTACATGCCTCTGCCGACAGAGGCATGTAATCTAGACCTACCCTATGTGTCAGGGTCCCAGAAGAATAAGTTGGGCCAGAGGTGGCTGCCACTGCCACCCCATAACCCTCCTGCAGGGAAACTAGGGGCCAGTGAAGAGCCCAGGGTGCCCCCCAAAAAAGGTCTTGGGGGGGGTAAACCCCAAGCTATGGCTGCTGCTTCCCCTTCTGACTCTGCAAAGGATGAGAAGGGCAGAGCGATGTAGAGTGACCCGAGGCACGTGGTGGTCGCAGCTTCCCCATTCAGCGGGGAAAGCTGATGGTTCCTGGGAGTGGCAAATGGCACAAAGAAGTGCCCCCCATCTCCTCATACCCAGACCCTGAACTCCCAGCACCTCATGCACCCCCTTCCTTGCTGCACCCCCAGCCTGCTCCTGTCCCCTTCCCCTAGGCAGACACTCTGCCAAATTGAGGCCCAGCCTCCATCTGGCCACAGCATCCTGTCTCTGGTCCCAATTCTGGGGTAGGCCTCATGGTCCAGCCCCCATCTGGCTGCAGAAACAGCTGGTGGCAGCCCCGCTCCTACTGCAGCGTGGGTAGTAGGGGAGGCCACAATCCAGCTGCGGTGGACAGATGGGGGATTAGCACTGTGGGTGGGTGTGTGTATGTGGACTTTGGTCTCAAACCCTTCTCCTTTTGAAGTCAATGATAAAATTTCTATTTAATTGTTTGTGGTTTTTTATTGTTTTCCTCCACCCACAATTTAAAATTTCAGCAAAGCAAAAAACAAATTTAAAAAAAATCAGCCAAAATCTTAGGACTGAACTGAAAACTTCAGTTTTGAAATGCTGCCATGGTGCCTCATTCCTATGTTCTCCTCTAAGCACTGAAGCTCCCTGGATGCACCACAGACATAGCCCTAAACAGCTATGGGAGTCCATGACAGTGTTATATCATGGGAGATGTAGTCTGGCTGGAGAATTCAAGCCATAGAGGAGAATGGTGCATGAGACAATTAAAGTATAAGCCTCATGAAGCATATTTCCAATAAAATAATTCTGGTTTTGACCAAGTTGTTTTGGGGTTTCAGGTGTTTATTCTTTCAGTAACATTTTCCATGGAAATTAGGCATATCATGAAAAAAATGCGTTCAGTGGAAACCCCATTTTCTATCTAAAAATTGTTTCAATGGAAACTTTTGATCTGTGTATGCAAACCCCATCCCCTTAGGAATGTGTAGTGGATGTGTGTGGACACCATGGTTAAACTTGAGGGGTGTTCTCCAATCTCACACCTTCCACATTCAAGTCCTACAGCAAAAGCACTTGCCTCTGTGTCCAGAGCAGCATGGCCTAACAGCCCAAGTCAATATAGCAGATCTTTGCTAAGGGCAGTATGGCCTAACAGCAAGAGTCAGAGGAGAGGGTCCAGAGTATCCTCACCCTTCTGGCCGGAACATCCCCCCAGGGTGGGGGGGGGGCTGCTGTGTGCTTCTCAATATGTGTGAGAACAAGGGGGAGACTTTCCTGCCAGGGTCGGGGGCAGAAGCAGAGTGGCTGGCCAGGGCTTTTGACCAGCCAGGCTACCATTCAGTGAGCCCATCGGGGGCTGTGCTCATCAGGGAGGCCATAAGGGAGGGTTTCAGCCAAGGCCACCTGTGAGACTCTCCCCTAGTCCTCCTCACAAGGGGCACCTGCATTGCCCCTGTGTGTCTTTCCTCCTCCAGCCCTCCCTTCCCCTGCCCACACTTCCCACCTTACACCCTCCCCTACAGACGAAATCAAAAAGGCTCCAGGCTGAAGATCAGCACCTGGCTGGCAGGCATGGTGTCCAGGCTGACCTGCTCCTCCTCCTCCTTGCCATCCTCTTCCTTCACAGCCCCACCCTCCTGGAGACTGGTGACAGGCATGTCTAGGCCAGAGTCAATGACAAGGAGGGGCAGTGGCTGCCCCACCCACCCCAGGATGGCATCTATCTGATCAAAGTAATGACATGTGTGGTGCTGTTCCAAATCAGGAACTCTGTTCCCTGGCCTCAATGTATCCCTGCCACAGTTCTTTGATTTTAATCCTTAGTTCAGCCTTCTGGGCCAGGCTGGTGGCCATCTGGCCATAGACATCAGCATTTCACTGTTTGGTGCAGAGATCCTGGATGTTCCTTTCCTCACCTCAGACACCGATGAGATCTAGGATCTCTGCACTGGTCCAGGCCGGTGCCCTCTTTTGACCCTGGTCAAGGGCTTCAAAGGTGGCAGCTGGTGTGCTTGCAGCTATGGGGGGCTTGGAGAGAGTGCTGGGGTCTACCATTACTTCACATTAGGATGCTGGTGTGTGGCACAGGCTGGCAGAGCTGGTATGGTGCCACAAGCCCTTTCCCTTCTGCCTGCAGTTTTAAAGACTGCAGGAGAAGAGAGCATTGTCCGGTCCGTGGCCATAAGGGCAGTAGTGAGAGGCCTCTGAAGGCCAATTATTTCAAAATAACAGCAGCTGAGCAACCCCACTCACGCTATTTCAAAATAACCATTTCAAAATAGGCATTATTCCTCATGAGAAGCAGGCATTATTATTTTGAAATAATGGGCTTGCTGTGTGGATGCTCACCTTGTTATTTTGAAATAACTCCCCAGTGTAGATATACTCTTAAGGTATGTCTACACTGCACCCTTATCTCAAAATAGTTTATTTCAAAATTCGGTGACGTCTACACAGTACCAAATATTGAAATAAACTGTTATTCTGAAATCTCCCTTAACTCTCGTGGAACGAGGTTTACAGGGACATGAGAATAGTGAGCCTGTTATATTTCAAAATAATGAGCATGCTCAAAAGACACAAAATAGCTATTTCAGGATACTTCCGGTATCCCGAAATAGCTCTGCAATGTAGACGTAGCCTGAAAGACTAAGAAAAGTCTCTAAGAGTATGTCTACACTGCAGCACTATTTCAGGATATTTCTAGTATCCCAAAATAGCCATTCTACATCTTTGAAACAAACCTGTTATTTCAAAATATAATGGGCTCGCTATGCCAACATTCCTGTAATCCTCATTTCATGAGGATTAAGGGACACTTCAGAATAGCAATTTATTTCAGAATTACAAATAAGCTATTTCAAAATTAACTCGAAATAAGCTACTCAATTTGCACAGCTCAAATTGCATAGCTTATTTCGAGCTAAGGCTGCAGTGTAGACGAATCCTAAGGTGCTACAGGAGTACCCATATGAAGGTGATGGGTCGCACATCATGTCCGTGTTGCACATCATCTCCATATTGGTGCATATAAAAAATTCATTCCACTTGGGTGGGAGAAATTAGAAGGAACACTGGCATGATGATGATGCTGTTCAGCATATGCTACCACTACTAGAGTAACATCATTCATTGGGGCATGTTCAACTTCCTACATTCAAATTCTGGGATCATTTTTCCACATTATGCAAATACTACTTCTAAATGCAAAAGGATGACTGGAAACTTGCTACACACACAGCATGCTATGCTTCCATACCTCCTTACTGTAGATAGGCCCAACTACGCCAGGTTGGCACCAATCTACATGCATGTTATATTAAATCACCCTAAAGAAATACAGAATGCCTTTGACTTTGGAGAATTTGCTGTGCATCAGACTCCTGGAATGAGGAATGACATGGGAAAAGAGCAGCAGTGGGATTATAAAACTGACAAGAAAGAAGCCTTTGTTGGATGGTCTCTCAAAATATATCCTGGGTGAATATGCAAAGCTAGGAGAGACACAAGTTGCCTAACAAGAAGTAGAGAAGAGGGATACCATAACTGAAGAGCAATGAAGAGCATGTTATAGTTCTTGTCAGCTATGTCATTGACAATATGACAAACCCATTTGATCCTGAATCACATCCAAAGGTGGTTATCAATGTATCTACTGGGAGGGTTGCATGTAACATCAGATGTATCAGAAAATAGCATATATTGGTGAAACACAAATGGAGAGATTTATGAGAGGTGCGCTTGATTCTGATGAGATGTGTAGCTTCTTCAGGCCAGTCAAGAAATATGGTGTCAAAATATTTGCTGATAAGGCCAAGAAGACCAAATTTCAGCTTGGAAAAGGAAAGACAAGAACAGCAGTTTTCAGTTCAGACACTGTTTTCCACAGTGTCCAGTCCTTAACAAGATACAGAAATGATGTCTCAATGGCAGCTGTTCTTAGTCACTCAAAAGGGCCTATACATGTGGCATTTCATGTCAATGCAACGATGAGAAGAACAAACAAAGGTGAATTAGGGCATCAACTAGAAGCTCATACTGAAAGGATCCATGAGCTAAGAGCAGGCAAACAAGAAACCACAATGCCATAGATGTTGCACAAATGGTGGGAGACAAATTCCGCACATTCAATGAATTGGCTGCTGAATATTTGAGACAGACCCTAAAAAGATTTGACAAAAGTCATTCTGTAATCAAAGTCTTTGATAGATATGACAACAATAATGTGAAAAATGCAGAAAGACAGCACCAGGAGGATCTCAGGTTGATTGCTAGATACCCTGTGTCTCCATGGAAAAAGTTTCTAAAAGTGGAATCCAACAAGCAACCACTTGTAAAATTACTCTGTAAATAGGTGGTCCAAAATGCACCCAAGCATGTAGAAGCACATACAACACAAATACTTCTGCTTGCTGGTGGCTTTTCTGGTTGTGAAATAGCAAAATCCATCACCAGAAACTGTGTTGAAGAAGCCCAAGACTTGTACAGTACTCAAGGGGAAGCAGACACAAGAATGCTTCTTTGTGCTGTCTGTGCCAATATGGCTTTTGGATCTTTTGATGTCAAAGAAGCCATAGTATTAGGTCACTTGATATAAATATTTTTGTGTTTGCTGTTCATCACTTTCCAAACATGGAACACACAGATAAAATATGGCTTGAAATAGTCACCGTTACCAAGATAACAAAAGAGTCCCTTGACATCTGTGCATACAATTGTGACAAGCTCACTCCTAACTTCTGTAACATACTTCTTTCTGTATACACATTAAGAAGCTGTGACTCTGAATCATCCTTGTTTGGTACTGGAAAACATCTGTTTAATGATTTCAAAACAGAGATCTTACCACTTCAGAGATCCTATAAAATTGAGAGAGCATGATGACAAGCTGCAGTTTCTGCAGCAAGGAAGTTGGTAGCTATGATCCATGACCAGCGTGAGAAAGAGATTCAGACCCATAGAGATCTGAATTGCTTGTGCCTCAAAAAGGGCAAGTCACTAGTCTAACTCCCACTACATGTTGACAGTTTTAAAGAGCAAATTAAAAGAGAATCTTGGCAAACAAAAATCTGGATATCTTTGCACATAGATGAACCAGATATTGGATTGTTATTGCAATATGAATGGAAAAAAATGTGACTGATAAAGCTAACAAGAATGAATGCAAATATTTCAGTGGTCATTTCAATGTCCTGATGGTGTCATAATTTACCCCTGTTCCTTTGATAATGGGACCATTTGACAATTCCACATCATACCTCATCTTAAAGTAGAAATAATAAGCTTCCAAGTGATGTATGATGTATTGACCAAATCACTCAGTATGTGTCTGCTGCTTCCCGTAGTGGTAACTAAACATCATTTTTGTTCAATGGTTGTTTGGTGACCTACATGAAATAAACCAGTGGTCTCAATCTAGGTGTTTACATCACAAATAACATAATCGTAATTGCCACCCTTATTGACAAGCTCACCAGAGAGTGATTGGTTGGTCTTTGAGAGCAAGTAACCAACCATTTTAACACTAGAAATAGTCCTGTTGGGAAAAAAAGGTGAGGCACATTGTAGGTAAACTTCCATTGCATGTGCTGTAACTATCCTTCAATGAGTTAAAATAATCGTCTTATACAAAGCAAATCCACTAGTTGAAACATTCCGTATTCCTACAGAGGATGGTAGAGTGAGTTTCACCTCCACAGCAAACACTTCATCACCTTATCTGCTGCCCTGAATATTAAATCCTAGAAATGCCACTTCATCAATTTATGTGCATGCCTTTTGGAAAGAAAGTGAAATACTGTATGAAATATCTTTTCTTAAACATATGCTTATTTTTCAAAGCTGTTTACTAGTGCAACACAGAACTACTCCAAGGCACATGCACATTTAAACAATAAAACTCTTCTTGAGTTATAAGCTTTTTTACATGCTGTATTTACAAAAGACGTTAATCACACAATTATACAGGATGTTTCTACTAAGCCACACCTTTAAAGGATATCCCAACAGAAATTACTCAAAATAGATTTATTCTGAGGGGATTTGCTGCACATATGAAGACACAGGATGAAGGAAAGTTTGCGGCACATACTCAAAACATTTCTCTCTCCCCTCTCACTCTCTAGTTATACAATAAATCATATATTCTGGAAATATGCACAGGGAAACATCCACAACAATTAGTCACCTCTCTTACTTTTGACTTGGAAGTCCAATTTCAGAGGTGATGTGTAAGTTACGCTCTTCTACTGATGATACCGTCATACCCTCTGAGTACCTTACACACTCAACTCTTCTGCTGTGTAAAGAAATCTAGGGTGTTTGAAATTACATGTCAAAATGTAAGTTAAACTACAGCCATGCTGCCAAGCACAAGCATTCAAAAATCTTGAGTTAAGACCCAATAATTATTAGATGGCCTAAAATCCATGAGATTTACAAAAAATGATCAGTTCTTTTAATTTGCTTTATACTTTCTGAGCATTATAGGGTATGTAGGACCAGTGGCACTGGAACTGTTTGTAGGGTGTGGGGGCTGAGGTGCACCCCCCATACACACACACCTGTTCATGTACCAGACAGGGGTCACATGTAGGCTACATCTACATTGCATCCCTCTTGTGTAAAAGTTTATGCAAATGAAGTGCAGATTAGCATATTGCCACGTTTCATTTGCATAATTAATTAGGGGCCATTTTTGCTCAAGAGGCTTTTGCGCAAAAAGGAGCCGTCTACACAGCTCCTTTTTGTGCAAAAAAACCCCTCTTGTGCAAGAGCCGTTCTTCCTGAAAAAATGAGGAAGAATGGCTCTTGCGCAAAAGGGGTTTTTTGCACAAAAAGGAGCCGTCTGCATAGCTCCTTTTTGCGGAAAATCCTCTTGCACAAAAAAGGCCCCTAATTAATTATGCAAATGATGTGTCATAATATGCTAATCCATGCTTCATTTGCATAGGCTTTTGCACAAGAGGGATGCAATGTAGACATAGCCATAGGGTTGTCAACTCTCCTGGACCAGATGTAATTGTCACAAATAGCGTTTGATCAGTCCAGTCAGGGAGAGAGGACAACCTAGCCAGAGCTGGAGGCAACTGCAGAGCCCCAGGCCAGAGGCAAGAACCCTAGTGGCAGCAGAGCCTCCAGGGCCGGAGGCCTGGACCTTGGAGACAGAGGGCTGCAGAGCCTGTGGTGATGGCAGGTAGCAGGACCCCAGAGATGGCAAAGGTGGCAGGATGAGGCCAGGAGCCAGTGGTGGACTGGCAGCAGGGATGGTCCTTGGGCACAGCGAAGCCTGGTGCAAAACCAGGGGGTGCTGCAGCTACCCACTGCACCCCTATCCCACTCATATGCACAGGGTGACCTAGTGTTTGGGTTTTTTACATAAACAGGTCCTGGCAGCTCCAGTCAGCACTACTGCCCAGGGCATTGACTGTGCTGCTGGCCGCACAGTGCAATAGCTCCCTGCTAGCTTCCATGCCATGCATCTCCTGGAAAGTAGTTGGCATGTCCCCCATCAGACTCATATGCATAGGGGCAGCCAGGGGGCTCCCACACACTGTCCCCACCCCAAGTGCTATCCCCGCAGTTTCCATTGGCAGGGAACCACAGTCAATGGGAGTTGTGGGGCAGCTCCTGATGTGCCAGGCCTCCATTAGGAGCCGCAAGGGGGACATGCTGCTGCTTCTGGGAGCTGCTTAAAGTACGTGCTGCCTGGAGCCTGCACCTTTGAGGCGCCCCCTGCCCAACCCCTTTTCCCCAGCCCTGAGTCCCCTCTCACTCTTCACACTCCTCAGTTCCATTCCAGAGCACCCAACCCCCTCATCTCCAGCCCCAAACCAGAATCTGCACTCCCAGATAGAGCTATTACTCCCCCTGCGTCTCTCATTTCTGGCCCCACATCAACCTGCATGCCCAGCTCAGAGCCCATACCGCCTCCCACTTCTGCCTCAGCCCGGAGCTTCCTCCCATACTCCAAACCCTTTGACTCTATCACCCAACCCAGAACCTCTTCTTGCAGCCCAAAACCTTCATCTGTGGCCCCATCCCAAGAGCCCACACCCCCTTTCACATCCCAACCTACTGCCTCAGCCTGGAACCCCCTCCCGTTCTCTGAATGCCTCATTTCTGGCCCCCTGAGCTAGCCCACTGAAAATGAGGAAGTGAGTGAGGGTGGGGAGAGTGACTGATAGAGGGAGAGGGGATTGAATGATTGGGAATGGGGCCTCAGATAAGGGGTATGGCATGGAAGGGGTGGGGATCTCAGAGAACGGGTGGGACAGGAATGTTCTGTTTTGTGCAAATAGAAAGTTGGTAACCCTAAGGGTACAGTTGGGTCATGTTTTCGGGCTTATCTCTGCAAACTAAACGGTAACTTTAAAAAAACCCACAAAAACTAATAATCTCAAGTAAACTTTTTTTCTTCCAGAGCTGCGGCTTGAGGAACAACATCTCATATCACAAAACACGTGATAAAATCGTAAGAGTAGGCAATTATGCTGCTATTTAACATCAGATCTTTCAGACCCTTGGGGTGCGCCTAGACTGGCAAGATTTTGCGCAAAAGCGTCTGCTTTTACGCAAAAACTTGCCAGTTGTCTACACTGGTCGCTTGATTTTGCGCAAGAGCACTGACATTCTACTGTCCGAAATCATTGCTTCTTGCGCAAATACTTAGACGCTTCTGTTCAGGAAAAAGCCCTCTTGTGGAAAAGATTTTGCGCAAGAGGGCCAGTGTAGACAGGCAGCTCAGACGGTTTGCGGAAAAGCAGGCTAAACGGAAAAAAGCCCTAGTGGCTGTTCGGACACTCTGTAGCTGCAAGCCTGCTCCTGACTTCCTGGTAACACGAGACCCCTTAAAGGCAGTCCAGACTGCTGAGGCCATGAGGCAGAAGCCCTTCTGGGACCTCTGGCCACAGCTCTGCC
Organism: Pelodiscus sinensis; assembly: GCF_049634645.1. NCBI lineage: Eukaryota > Metazoa > Chordata > Testudines > Trionychidae > Pelodiscus > Pelodiscus sinensis. Next base: position 118,520,837 of record NC_134712.1, on the reverse strand, counting down.
ACGCAGCCCCTAACACCACCCAAACCACGATGGCAGCTCCAGGGGAGGATCAAGCACCCGCACCCCCAGCACAGGAGGCCCCAAGGGGCCAAAAAAGAAGGGCCCATCCTGGTCCTCGGGGGAGCTGGAGGCACTGCTGGACCTCTGGCAGGAAGAGGAGCCCTGCATGAGACCCACTCCCGGTGCCGGATTGCGGACATCTTTCACCGCATGGCCCAGGCGCTCGCCCAGCAGGAACATCCAGCCTGAACCCTGAAGCAAGTCCAGGCTAAAGTGAAAGAACTGCACCTGGGCTATGTCCGGGCCAGCGAGGGTCAGGGGGCAGGAGCTGACACCTGCCCCCACTACCGACGGCTCCACGCCATCCTGGGCCAGCCAGCACCGCAGGGACCGGACATCCCTGTGGACACCTGCATGCGCCCCCCCGTCACCAGGACCACCGAGGTGGGGGAAGGAGACAGCAGCAGCGGGTCGGAGGACAAGGCCAGCACTGCCACCTTGCAGGCCCCCTCTGGCAGCCCTACATGTCCCGTGCGTCCTTAGAGGCCAGGGAAGGATCCACCAGTGAGTGTTGCCCTTTGCATTCACAAGGGCAGGGGTGGGGGGGAGCCAGGCGCCCGGAGGGGGGAGGAGGATAGCTTGTCACTCAGGCCACGTGAGCTGCACGGGCTGTGTAGCATTAGGCAGTATGCAGCACGTGCAACCATGTGGCCGCAGCAGGCAGCTCCAGGGCACGCCTGTGACCGTGCTGTTCACACATATCTGGTGGGACCGGGCCAGCCAGCACCGCAAGTGGGTGGATGCTGGCTGGGACCAGCCAGGGTCCCAGGGGCTCAGGCCAGAGCCCGCACCTCCGCAAGGGTGCAGCACGCAGAACGGCAACACTGTCCCATGCCTGGCTGAGAGGCACAGCCAGCTGCTCCTGGGAAAACCGCAGAGTCACAGCCCGTGAGCGTGGCCCCCACTGAGCCCCTCGCCTGCTCCTGGTGCCTTGGCTGGCTCCCCGAGGGAAGTCCCCACTGCGGCCACACATGTCCCTGGGTTACGTGTGTGAGGGCTAGCGGGACGGGGAGAGGGGAAGCGCTCGGGCCGGACCTAGGACCGCCTGAGTTATGATGCAAGGATGGTACATTCCCCAGTCACTCCTGGTTCTGTCCAGGAGACATCTCACGTAATGGGGATCTGAGAGCCCAGACCACGTCTGCTAGCTGTGCTCCCAGGCACTGTGTGAGGATTCATCTCGCTCCCTGTCAAACACCATTGATTAGCCCAAAGCCTCTCAGCCTCCACCAGCAGGGAGTTCCACAGGTTAACACAACACACGCTCCCTCCCACCGTCCAAGGGGCCAGGACACAGACCAGTGGTTACAATACATGGAGGAGGACCCTACTCCAGGTGCGTTCCTGTATGCAAACATACAACACGGAGGGGACGGGGGGGGGAAATCGAGTGGGCCCAAGCCACATTACTGTGGGGTCACCTGGGCTCAGGGGTGGAGGGCATGAGGTGTGGGGACAGTGGTTGGGCTGCCTGACTGACCCATCCTTTCTTCTCTTCCCTGCAGCGGGACCAAGCACAAGCCGGGGACCCTCTAGCCTTGCAGCAACGGCAGCAGCAGCATCCCCAGCCGCCCAACCACCATGGTGGCGGCTCCGCCACCGGGACCAGCTTCTTCAGCGCCACATGCAGGCCGTTGAGCGCGTCAAGGCAGCCATCACTCAGCGTGTGGAGGCGGACCTGAAGTGGCGCCAGGAGGCCTGGGGTTCCTTCCAGGCCCAGTGCATCTGCATGGCAGATTCAATTGCCACCCTCACTGCCCACATTGGCCATGCCATCCATTATGGCATGGCCTTGCCCCTAGCACTGCCCTACCCCCTCCTGCAATGGCCCCTCCTGCTCCTGTCCCTCCTGCCCACCTCCCCGTGCTGCCTGTCCCGACGCAGCCTGCCCCCCATGTGCAGGTCTGCCCCCACAGGAGCAGTCGCAGGGACCACCCCTCCCAGGAGTAGCTCCTCCCCCTCCCAGTTGAAGGTCTCCTTCCCCTCCCATCCTAGATCTTCCCTCTCCCCATTGTAAATAAAAAGTTACAAGTTTTTGTGTTCAAGAAAAAACTGTGTTTGTGGTTTATTGGGAGGTAAGGGGAGGGTAGGGGGAAGGTTAGGGGATGGGAGGGAATTGTAAAGGGAGACTGAAGCGATCCTACTATGGGGCCTGGGAGAACATGTCCATCAGGGCCTCCTGGATGCGCATCCCATCCTGGTGCTGGTGGAACAGCAGCTATGCCGGGCTGTTCGTAGGCCTGGCCCTCGCCTGCCATCCATGTGGGGAGAAAGGCCTCCCCCCTCTGCTCCACAAGATTGTGGAGCACGCAGCACGCAGCCACTACTTCCGTGGCATTCCACTCACCCATCTCGAGACGGGTGAGCAAACAACAGAAGTGGGCTTTTAAGCAGCCGAAGGCGCACTCCACTTGGTTTCGGGCCCAGTTGAGGTGGTCATTGAACCGGGCCCGGTTCTGGTTTGGCCGCCCCATATAGGGCCGCATTAGCCAGGACAGCAGGGGGTAGGCCGTGTCCCCCATGACACAGATGGGCATAGGCACATCCCTGACAGTAAACTCCCACCGGGAGAAGTAAGTGCCCACCTCCAGCCTGCAAAACAGGCCGGAGTTCCGGAGGATGCTGGAGTCGTGTGCCCTGCCAGATCAGCCCGCATAAATGTCCAGGAAGCAGCCACGGTGGTCCACGAGGGCCTGGAGTACGATTGAGCAGTACCCCTTCCTGTTCATAAAATGGGCCACTCAATGCTCTGGGGCCCAGATGGGGATGTGGGTTACATCCAGGGCTCCCCCGCAGTTGGGGAACCCGAGGGCAGCAAAGCCGGCCACCGTAGTGTCCACATCGTGGAGGCAGATGACTCTCAGGAGCAGGACATCGTTGATGACATGGACGACCTGCAGAAGGGTGCAGAGAAACACAGGGAAACACATCACATAAGGCAGGGTGAGTATGCGCTCCCTTGGGCCCCCACCCCACCAGCAGGCTTGTGCAAGGGAGGGACGGCCCAAACCCCTGGGTGACCCAGCCTGGAGTCTTGGCTGCCCCTGGGCATAGAGTACAGCACCCTCCCCCCACCCCGCTGCCCCTGGGACTTACCTCCATCACAACGACACCGACGGTGGATCTGCCCAACCCGAACTGGTGTGCCTCTGATCGGTAGCTGTCCGGGGTGCCCAGCTTCCAGACTGCAATGGTGACCCTCTTGTTGACGGGGGTGCCCGCAGCCAAGTGGTGGTTCTCTGGAGTGCAGGGGTGAGCCAGGCACACAGCTCCAGGAACATCCGCTTTCGCATGCGGAAGTTCCGGAGCCATTGCTGGTTGTCCCGTTGCCACAGGACCAGGCGGCACCACCAGTCCATACTAGTGTCCAGTCTCCCCAGTGGCCTCTCTATGCTGGGGTGGGGATGCCATGGCCTCTGTGGTGAGGGAATCCAAAGCGACCTGTGCCTCCATGTCCTGGAACAGGAGGGCAGCAGCCTGGAGCACCAGCTGCAGGCACTCCAAAATGGCCGGAAGGGGCCAGAGCAGGCACATGGCCACCCCTAGCTCCATGGCAGACAAAACAAGCAAGATGAAAAAAAACCCAGGCAATGTAGATGCGCTTTTGCGCAAAAGTGCATCGTTGTTACGATAACTCCGGGACCAATCTAGATGCTCTTTTGCACTAAAAGGCAAAAGACAGAGAGCAACCACCAAAACTGCTACGGCTGTCAGTCCCTGCAAGAGGTCCTATAGCAAACAGCAGGAGAGGAATGGCTGTCCGAGGAGATCCCTTTAAGCACGTGTCTCAAAGGAGCTCCAGACCCTGCCCCCGGAAAGGGCTGGTGCCCTTTTGCCCTTTTCAAAATGGTTCCGGGCTTCTGCTTTTGCACAAAAGCGCCTTGCTAATGTAGATGCGCTTTTGCGCAAAAGCGCATCGTTGTTATGATAACTCTGGGACCAATCTAGATGCTCTTTTGCGGAAATACTTTTAACGGAAAACCTTTTCCATTAAAAGTATTTCCGCAAAATCATGCCAGTCTAGACGTAGCCTTGGTGTGTGACACCAATTTAGAGTAGTAGAGAGCAGCACTCTGTGTTGTAAGGGACTCTACCACATCCCTGCACTCTCACCCCATTCACAGGCAGCCCCCTCCTGCACATAGAACCTCTCATTTTCAGTCCCACTTCAGAGCCTAAGTGACTACACAAAATCTAGTAGCCCCACGCCTCCAGAAGAGTTAATGTGACCCTGCCTGCCACTGTGTTTGTATGTGACAATAGCCCTGCTGCACTCAGATATCACTAGCTGCAAGAATAACCCCTAGATTACATGAGCATTAAGACACAATTTAGGGTATGTCCACACTACAGAGTTTTGTTGGAAAAATGGCCTTTTTTCCAACAAAACTTGAGGAACGTCCACACTGCAATTGCGTTGTTGCGAAGAAAATCGAAAGAACAGAGGGGTTTTTCCGGTGTTGGTAATCCTCATTCTACGAGGAAGAAGCCTTTTTGCGAAAGAGCTCTTTCGCAAAAAGGCATGTGTGGACAGGGAAGAGGGAGTTCTTTTGGAAGAAGAAGAAAGAGGAAAAAGCACAGGCATGCCCTGATGGCCATTCCATCCATAGCAATCACAGCTTACATGTGAGAGAGCATCCATTCAGTCTGGACGTTCTCTTTCGGAAGAAGCTTTTTCGGAAGATCTCTTCTGAAAAAAGCTTCTTCCGAAAAAAGCCTGCAGTCTAGACGTAGCCTTAAGAGTATTCCTGAGATTGCTCTATATTGCTTTGGAGCTGAGCAGGTCCATCAGATTTGGAGGAGGATTATAGACACCTTTGCATCCCTTCAGTCCTGAATAATGTGGAGCTCTGGTAGACTTAACAACTTAAGTACTGCCATACTGGATCAGACTAAGGTCCATCTTGTCCAGTATCCTGTCTCCAATAGTGGCCCATTCCAAAGATCCAGGGGATATGAAGAACAGGGAAATTATGAAATAATCCACCCGGTCTTCTGCTTCTGGCAGTCAGAGTTTATAGTTGTGCCAAGCATAGAGCTGCATCCCTGACCATCCTGGCTAATAGCCATTGATGGATCTTTCCTCCATGAGCTTATCTAATTCTTTCTGAACCCATTCTACTTCTAGCCATCACAGTATCCCATGGCCATGAGTTCCACAAGGTAGTTGTGTACTGTATAAAAAATTACTTCTTGTTTGTATTTAATCTATTGCCTATTAATTTCATCAGGTGACATCTGTTTTTTTGTATAGTGTAAAAAAATAAACAACACTTTTCTATTAACTTTTTTCCACGCCATTCCTGACTTCTGTCACATTCCTCTTGGCTGTGTTTAGACCGGCAAGTTTTTCCACAAAAGCAACTGCTTTTGCGGAAAAACTTGCCAGCTGTCTACACTGGCTGCTTGAATTTCCGCAAGAACACTGACGATTCATGTAAGAAATCAGTGCTTCTTGCAGAAATACTATGCTGCTCCCGTTCGGGCAAAAATCCTTTTGCGCAAAAGGGCCAGTGTAGACAGCTCAGATTTGTTTTGCGCAAAAAAGCCCCGATCGTGAAAATGGCGATTGGGGCTTTTTGCGCAAAAGCGCGTCTAGATTGGCACAGACTCTTTTCTGCAAAAAGTGCTTTTGCGGAAAAGCATCCGTGCCAATCTAAACGCTCTTTTCTGCAAATGCTTTTAACAGAAAACTTTTCCGTTAAAAGCATTTACGGAAAATCATGCCAGTCTAGACATAGCCCTTTAGTTCTAAGCTGGATAAGCCTGATCTTTTTAGTCTCTCCTCATATGGAAGCTGTTCCACATCTTTGATCATCCTTGTTGCACTTCTCTGAACCTTTTCCAGTTCCACTATTTCCACTGTGAGATGGCACAACCAGGACTGGACATAGTATTCAAGGTGTGGGTGCATCATGGATTTATATAAACGCATCATGGTATTTTCTATTTTACTTTGTTTCCCTTTCCTAATAGGTTCTAACAGTCTGTTCGCCTTTCTGACTGCTGCTACACAATAAGTGGAAGTTTTCAGAAATGAACTATCCATGTGACTCCAAGATCTTTCTTTTGTGCAATAGTGTGACAGGGTGGCCCTGCCCCGCACTGAAGCCCAGGGAAACCACTTGGCACAGGGGGCAGAGAGGGCCCCATGCACGCAGCCCTACTGGGCATGCTCCCAGGGAAGCCCAGATACAAAAAGCTGCAGGCCTGCTCAGAAGGGGCAGACCACGGTCAGAGCTGGGGCTAGTGCCCACCCGCCCAGGGCGCCGACCGACCCACCAGAGAGAGAGTCGCCAGGCCCAAGCCGGGCTCGACCCCAACAGCGGAGCTGCCGGCTGACCCCCCGCGACCCAGGCACTGGACCGGCCACCGCAAACCCCGACGCCGACCGGGGAAGTGCTGCTACAGCCACCCGACTCGCGCCAGCAGGTGGGGCCGCGACGGGCCGGGGGCCTGGGGTAGGAAGTGACCCAGGGCAGGGAGCTGGGAAAGCCCCTGAGGGCTCGTCGCGTTGTGGGGAGGAACCCTCGCGAGCGAGTGGTGGGAGCCACCCGCCGCTGATAGGGCCCTGGGTCAGGGCCCAGTCGAGAGGGAGGGCCCGGGCCCCCCACCCCTCCTGCCCTGCACCCCGGCGAGTGGGGGCTCGGCTAAAGGACTAGACCGCAGGGCCTGGGTACTAAGGACTAGGCCGGGAGGCCGTATTCCCCTAATAAAGGGGCATTGCACTTTGGGACTAGGCCCGAGTGGTCTGAAATATGCCCCGGAGGGGGGCGGCGACCCCGAACGAGAGGGGCGCCCCCGACAAATAGTTAATTTAGAACTTATATTGATATATGTATCGTTTGGATTATATTTTCCAATTTCATTACTTTATATTTGAATTTCAATTTAGAATTTCATCTCCCATTTTGTTGCCCAGTCACTCGGTTTTGTGAGATCCCTCAGTAACATCTCACAGTCAGTTTTTTTACTTAATTACCTTGGACAATTTTGTATTGCCTAAAAACTTTGCCACTTCCCTGTTCCTTTTCCAGATCATTAAGGAATAAATTGAACAACACAAGTACTGATTCTTGCAATCTCACTCTTTACCTCTCTCTGTTCTTATCCTTTATTTCCTATCTGATTATTGGCCCCTGTTTCCAAAGATGAAAGGCTTTTATAATAACTCACTGCTCTATCTTGGCACTCCTCCCGCCACACACCAATTATTACTATTAGCTGTCAGACACACTTTCTATGAGCTGCACAATAAATTATCTGGATTAAGGCAGATTTAGATTTAGTGGGGCGCTGGGTACAGCTTCATTTTTGGGGGCCTCCTTGGGGGACACTGCAAAAAAAAGTCTTATCTTCCCCCACCCCATTTTTCATTCTGTTTTTCTTCCTCCTTCTCCTATAAGTAATAGGAAGTAAATGAAAATAAAGTGAGGTATCTTGATTGGGGCAGGAGATTGGGGTCCAGGAGGAGCTACAGGGGTCAGGCTCTGGGGGATAATTTGGGTGCTGGGAGCAGGCTCTGGGCTGGGGCAGAGGATTGGGGTGTAGGACACAGAAAAGCAGCATTTACCTCAGGAGGTGTGTGACTGGCATACCCCTCTAGTAGTCCTAGGTGAGGGGCAGGGAGTCTCTGCATGCTGCTGCTCACAGGTGCCACCCCCACAGCTCTCACTGGCCACAGTTCCTTGCCAATGGGAATTGCTGAGTTAACCCTCAGGGTGCTGGTAATGCATGGAGACACCCTACAGGAAGCAGGGGCATGCCAGCCACTTCTGGGAGTGGTATGGTACAGAGGGAGGGAGGCAGAGCAAGCAGGGAGCCATCTTAGCCCTGCTGTTGGCATGTCTCTGTGATCCTTTTGTGGGGAGGGGAAGTGGGTCTCAGTATACCACCCAGCATGGGGGCGGTGATCCCCCCTGTCAGGGGCACACAGAAACTTGCCAGAGTGGCAAGAAACCACACATCACAGCATGCAGGCTGCCTGTCTCCTTGAGCCCTGAGCTCCCCCTGTCCTTTGGGGTCGCATGATACTTCATGATGTGTTTAATGTTAAATCTGCTCCTGTGTCTGGTGCATATCTACTTTGCTAGGTTAAGTGAGCTAAATCCTGGTCCTGCTCTAAACAAACAAAAGTATTCTGGTTTTCTTCATTGGGATTAACATTTTGTTTTCAGTGGGTATATGTTAACCTTTCTTTTCTGATTTACTTTAAGGACTATCAGATTTTTTTAAAGATTAGAGAGACTCCTCTGGATGGAAGCTAGAACCATTGTCACTGAATGAGTCACATTTTGTAATTGCCTCTTGTGGTGTTATTGACAGTTCAGCAGTAAACTTTCATTTTCCCATCTTGTTTTCTTTTACATTTTCCTGCTGTGTCTGAGTTTCACTTTCATTTCAGGGTTGGTCTCTGAAACATTTAAGTTTCATTTCTGTTTACTTTCTTTATGCCTGTGCCCTCCCATTTTGTTCCTGCTCTTCTCCCTGAGCCACAGAATATTTTCATATTCACCTTCTTAGATTGACTTTCAATCTCCTTCATGCTATTTCATTTTCTTTTTCTCTTCCTTTCCCTCTTTCTCAAACTTGGCTTCTCTTTGGTTTTTCTGCTTTTCCTTAAGTGCTACATTTTAAAACAGTACAAAATTACAAAACTCAGTTTGGGATACTGATAAACTAAGAACAGCTGGGATAATCAATGGAATGTAAGCATGTTTAAAGTTAAGCATATTAGAGTTTTGTCCTGAATAGGGATGGATTTAAGCATGTGCTTAAGTGCTTCCCTAAATCAGGGTATGTCTACACTACCCCGCTAGTTCAAACTAGCGGGGTAATGTAGGCATACCGCACTTGCAAATGAAGCCCAGGATTTGAATTTCCCGCGCTTCATTTGCATAAGCCGGGTGCCGCCATTTTTAAATCCCGGCTAGTTCGAACCCCGTGCCGCGCGGCTACATGCGGCACGGAGTAGCTAGTTCGAATTAGGCTTCCTAATCCGAACTAGCTGTACTCCTCATTCCACGAGGAGTACAGCTAGTTCGGATTAGAAGCCTAATCCGAACTAGCTACTCCGTGCCGCGTGTAGCCGCGCGGCACGGGGTTCGAAGTAGCCGGGATTTAAAAATGGTGGCACCCGGCTTATGCAAATGAAGCCCGGGAAATTCAAATCCCAGGCTTCATTTGCAAGTGCGGTATGCCTACATTACCCCGCTAGTTCGAACTAGCGGGGTAGTATAGACATACCCTCAGGGACTAATTGATGTGCTGTCCACATCATTGACTCAGACTCATCACAGAAAAGGCTCGTGATGACATTCTAAAAATAATTTGGAAATCAAACCTTGGCTGGAGCTCAGGTTCTGAAACCCGTCCCCTCTCTCTAGGCTTCAGTGCTCAACTCACAGCTTCAAAGCTGCTGTCTACACTCCTACTTGTAGAGCACTAGGACAAGTCCCACTAGTAAAACTCTGTCAACCTGGGCTAGGAGGTTCATTGCTACAAGCTGGTAAACATACCCTAAATTACTAATCATTTCCAACCGTCCAGCACACCATGTATATATGCAGCTTACCATATAGTAGTAGATTTATTAATTAGTCCCTTTTGGATCAATCCTCCACCCTCACCCAAAAAGGAAAAAAAAGTGTTTTACTGCTTTTACTATCAAATGTTTAACTGTTTGGAATTGTCATGTATCAGGTTTATATCGTATATTAGTATTTATTAAAGTATCCAAGACTCATGTCTATAGTTAAGTATTTATTTGTATAATTTATATAAATGTGGGCCTGATCTTGCAGTTTTCACTCAAGCAAAACCTTCACTGAAGTTATTAGGCTATGAGTTCAGGTCCTGCTTTTGCATTATTATTCCTAATTTGGTACATAAGCCTATTTATTCTCTGTGATTTTTTTTTAAATCAGCACACTGAAAATAAGACACCTCAAATGTAAGCACTACATTGTATATAAATGATCAAAGCAGCCTAAATTTTCAAGTGATCTAATAAAATTCCAGAACAATGATTTCACAATGACAACATAAGGAAATTACCATAATGTAATGGTACCTGGATTGACTAAAAAATATGTTATTGAGCCAGGTCTCTGTGTTTGGCCAAACTTTTATTAGTGTAGAGTCTGAGGGTATGTCTACACTACAAAGTTAGTTCGAACTAACGGACATTAGTTCAAACTAACTTTAATAGGCGCTACACTAGCGCTCCGCTAGTTCGAATTTGAATCGAACTAGCGGAGCGCTTAGTTCGAACTAGGTAAACCTCATTTTACGAGGATTAAGCCTAGTTCGAACTAGCTAGTTCGAATTAAGGGGTGTGTAGCCCCTTAATTCGAACTAGTGGGAGGCTAGCCCTCCCCAGGTTTCCCTGGTGGCCACTCTGGCCAACACCAGGGAAACTCTATGCCCTCCTCCCGGCTCCAGACCCCTTAAAGGGGCACGGGCTGGCTACGGTGCCCGTGCCAGGTGCAAGCCTGCCAGCACCCAGCCGGCAGACCCTGCACCTGGCACGGCACAGAGCCACCCACCCGATGTCCCCCAGCCCACCCCCTCTTCCCGGGACCAGGCTGGCGGCTCCCGGGAGCTTGCCCTGGACCGCAAGAGGCGGGCACCTTCCTGGGCTAGTGCGGACATTGTGGACCTCGTCCATGATCTCCGCACTAGGCACAGGAAAGTGGCCGTCTAGGGCAGGATAGCTGCCAGCCTGGCCACCCAGGAGCAGGTGTGCATGAAAATCAAGGGGGTCCACTGAGACCCCCGACCCTGAGCCCTGAGCTTACAATGGCCGTCCTGGGTCAGACCAAAGGTCCATCTAGCCCAGTAGCCTGTCTGCCGACAGCGGCCAACACTAGGGACCTTGGAGGGGATGGACCGAAGACAGTGACCAAGCCATTTGTCTCGTGCCATCCCTCTCTAGCCTTCCACAAACTTTGGGCAGGGACACCACTCCTACCCCCTGGATAAGACTACTCCATGGACCCAACCTCCATGACTTGATCTCACTTCCCTTTAAACTCTGTTCTAGTTGTAGCCTTCACAGCCTCCTGCAGCAAGGAGTTCCGCAGGTTAACTATTTGCTTTGGGAACAACAACTTTCTCTTACTAGTTTGAAGCCTGCTACCCATTCCTTTCCTTTGGTGTCCTCTAGTCCTTCTTTATGGAAACTCATGAAGAACTTTTATGAATGCACCCTCTCCACCCAACCCCTGCTTTTAGAGACCTCTATCCTGTCCCCCCTTCGTCTCCTCTTTTCTAAGCTGAACAGTACCAGTCTCTGTAGCCTCTCTTCATCTGGGACCTGTTCCCAACCCCTGATCATGTTAGTTGCCCTCCCCTCTCCCAGCCTTTCTCTTCCCCTCTCCCACCTCCTTTTCCCAGTCTCCCCCAGTTTTGTTCAATAAAGACAGAGTCAATGTTGGAAGAAACGTTATCTTTATTTTGTACATCAATAAGAAGGGGGGCTAGGGAAGGGTAAGTGGAAGGAGATGAGGGAGGAATGGGGTACGAGCCCCCGATGGGGATGACTGGGCTGGCTTTGCGGGCTTCTGGGGGTGGAAGCTCTCCTGCAGCCCCCCGATTACCCCCTCTCCCCTGATGGCAGCCTGCGGCAAGTGCAGCCGGGCTGATGGCCGAGTGGTGTGATGTGCCCAGTGTGGGTACTCCGGGCACTCCAAGCCAGAACTTCTTTGCAAGCGGGGCACCCCTTAGAACTGTCTGTCTGGGGTGGGGGTCGGGACCCTTTAAGTGCAGCCCTCGGCTAGCCTGAGACAGCATCTCCACGCTCTAAGTCCTCCTCTGATGCCCTGCCGGCACTGCTTCCGGCCATCCTTAAGCCCTGTTCAGAGTCCACTCAATGTGGACTTGCTATTTCGAATTAGCAAAACGCTAATTCGAACTAGTTTTTAGTTCTAGACGCGTTAGTTCGAATTAGCTTAGTTCGAATTAACTAATTCGAACTAAGTTAGTTCGAACTAGCGCTGTAGTGTAGACGTACCCCGAGAGAGCAAGGGACAAAAGCACCCATATATCACTTTAAACCATAACAGGTCATACTGAAGTATACTGGTCATTTCCACTTCTTTGCTACATCCCTTACATCAGGAAGAGCTGCCAGGATGGCTGCCACAGAGTCGCTGATACCAGCTCTTTGCCACTGGAGTGTTCCCCTTTATAATGGGAATTCTTCAACTGACCATCTAGGTCAGGGTGGCCAACCTGTGGCTCCAGAGCCACATGTGGCTCTTCAGACATTAATATTCAGCTCCTTACATAGGTACCAAATCCAGGGCCGGACCTACAGGTGCCAACTTTCCACTTGGGTGGAGGGTGCTCACTGTTCAGCCCCCAGCTCCATCCTTGACTATACACAATATAAAAGTTTGATTTTTTTTTTTTATAAAGTGAAATGACTATTTGCAGAGTAAATATAATAGAGATACACTTTGGCTTATAACTAACGCTCAGCTATAAACTCTGGCAAATCTGAATGATGTTTATAAAATTACTATAATGTGCATGACATTTACTTAGGTGTTTAATAAACAGTCTCTTTCATTATTGCAAGATTAGCTTCTCTAAGGATAAATAGAGCTTTTTAGTATTAGCAGTCTATACTTAGTAATTATAAGCAGTTTGACGTGGTTTTGCATCATTCTCATTAAAATATATTTTATTCATCACTATGTTGTTTTTCAAGTCATGGATTTAATTCCATTCTCACTTATACCAGTTTAACATAAATATGTGGAAACAGAAGCAGGAGCCATGATATGTTTTAGACCAGGGTTTCTGAACCCATGGGCTAAGAGGGAATCCAAAACTGGATCATCAAAATGTTTCAGAAGGTCACATGGCAGCTCCTTTTCCACAGTCTCTGTTCCAGGCACTATAACTGCTGCACTCAAGCTTGGACAAGCAGTCATGATGACAGGAATCTGGGTAAACCAAATTTAAGAGAGGTACTGCTAGGCAATGAGCCAGGTCACAAATCCTCCCACACAAATTTGATCCAGTCAGGGGAGTAGGGCTATACCTGAGCAGTGCTGCAACCCTATAAGTTGCAATGCTTGGATCGGAGAGCCAACCCAGCCTCACAGCTCTGAAGTTTCCTCTCTATGGTGAATGTCACACAGGACCCAAACCAACCCAAAGCAGGACAAGTGGGGCAGCAGGAAGGGAATTTCACCTCCATGCCCGGAATTCACCTCAGCAAGCCACCCATTCTGTCTGGGTGGGGGAGGCAAAACCAAAAAATTGTGGGGGGCATGTGATACTATATTTCCTCCTCTATGTTGCCTTTGGAAAGACACGCACAGATGGTCGCTCACCCCATGTACTAAAAAGCCTAGTTACTGAATTGCAACAGACCATAAACATTTAAAAATTATTCCTTAGCCCAAAAAAGGTTGAGAATCACTATTTTAGACAATTCGGACCACTGTCTGATCTTATATTAGAACACTGAATTATTATATTTGGGAACAACATATGTGAACAATACACTGGTCTTATTTTAGTCTGATTTTTCCATGTTTATTTAAGGCATATACTCCAGTTATTTTTACCATGATTTTTGTATGTAATGTCAAGAGCTCAGCAGGATTTTAATAAAACAATTAGGCATTTTAATATTAGCTTTAAGTACATTAACTATGATATATTTATAAAGGATATAAACAATTATGCTTCTGAACCTAAAACTGTTCTGCTATCTGTATAAATAGGGGTTCGGCCTTCTGAGAGATTAATTCCCCCCTAATTCAGCCTTGTTATCTATAACTGCCATTAGGAATTGCATGTTTTTCCCCATTTCAACAAAGAGGTGATTGTATTATACTCAACCCGGATATAAGATATACAGACAGTCCCCGAGTTACGCGGATCCGACTTATGTCGGATCCGCAGTTACGAACGGGACTTTTCTCGCCCCGGAGGACGGGAGCGGCGGGACGCCCAGATGAGCCACGGTCCCGCCGCCCACGTCCTCCGGGGCGAGAAAAGCTGCTCCCCATCTCCCTGGTCTGCTGGTCAGACCAGGGAGACGCGGAGCAAAGCCGCGGAGGACGCCCGCAGCGGGACAGCCCAGGCGCGCCACAGCTGTCCCGCTGCGGGCGTCCTCCGAGGCTTTGCTCCCCATCTCCCTGGTCTGCTGGTCTGGGCTGTCCCACTGTTCTTAAGTTGAATCTGTATGTAAGTCGGAACTGGCGTCCAGATACAGCTGCTGCTGAAACTGATCAGTTTCAACAGCGGCTGAATCTGGATGCCAGTTCTGACTTGCATACAGATTCAACTTAAGAACCCCAGGCATCCCTAAGTCAGCTGCTGCTGAAACTGATCAGCAGCTGATTCCAGGAAGCCGGGGGCAGAGCAACTCTGCCTCCGGCTTCCTATAGTCAGCGCTGGTCAGTTTCAGCAGCGGCTGACTTGGGGACGCCTGGGTCAGAGCAGCTGGGGTGCTGCCGGGTTGGTCCAGTAGCGCCGAGGAGCGGCGCTGCGGGACCAACCCAGCAGCGCCCCAGCTGCTCTACCCCAGGCGTCGTGGGCAGAAAAGCCTGGTCAGCAGCGCGTCTGGGCTGTCCCGCTGCAGGCGTCCTCCGCGGCTTTGCTCCACATCTCCCTGGTCTGCTGGGGGGGGGGGGGCGCAGCTAGTACCCTCTGCCCCCCCAGCAGACCAGGCTTTTCTGCCCACGACACCTGGGGTAGAGCAGCTGGGGCGCTGCTCGGTTGGTCCCACAGCGCTGCTCCTCGGCGCTACTGGACCAACCTGGCAGCACCCCAGCTGCTCTGCCCCAGGCGTCCCCAAGTCAGCTGCTGCTGAAACTGACCAGCACCGACTACAGGAAGCCTGAGGCAGAGTTGCTCTGCCCCCGGCTCCCTGGAATCAGCCGCTGATCAGTTTCAGCAGCAGCTGACTTGGGGACGCCTGGGGTTCTTAAGTTGAATCTGTATGGAAATCAGAACTGGCATCCAGATTCAGCCACTGTTGAAACTGATCAGTTTCAGCAGCAGCTGAATCTGGACGCCAGTTCCGACTTACATACAGATTCAACTTAAGAACAAACCTACAAGTCCCTATCTTGTACTTAACCCAGGGACTGCCTGTATATAAAACACTGCTACAGAGTCTTTCAAACAAGTATATCATAGAGTTTTAAAATAAATGATTATGCTTCAATTAACTAATGTCTCTGAGCAGAAGTTGTGTATTGAAGAATCACAAAGCTACTCCTTGGATTTCTTTAACAAATAGTCAACTTTCATTTAAAAAAAGAAGTGTTTTACAAGGCATGCTGAAGATCAAACAGCAGTTTAACCAGCTTCCTAAAAACTATTTTCCTCAGCTGCTTTCAAGCTGTGCTGCTCTGTCTGTAGAGTGATTAATTTAACATGGGTGCAGACTAGAATATTAGTTGTATGAATTCATTATTTCCTTGTCTGTTTTCTGGAGCTTCTACCAATAGGAGTACCTGAGACAATCATAATCAGATTCACCAATGAACTCATACTTTACAACATTTAGGGCAAGCCTATATTACAGCACTGTATTGGTTCAGCTGCACCAATGCTGTGCAGATGGAGAGACCTCACTCATCCATATAACTATGCCACCTCAGAAAGAAGTGAAACTCCGTCACTACATAGTACACTTATGGACAACATGAAACTTGTAAATCACTTGGAGTGATAAAGATTTTCATGCCACTGAGTGTCGTAAGTTAGATCAACTTAAGTGGTAGGGTAGGCTGTTTGCATAGTGGTAATGCCTAACTTTTAGGTATGCCATGCAATGGAGGCAGGTGTGTAGGCTCCCTATACAATGTGCCTTTAAAAATGGCATCCCCAAAAGCCAGCAAGCTGAGGGGAGAGCCACATAAGCTTGTTAATAGCAAATACTTAGAAGAAGGATGTGACCTAAATCCCATGTGCTGAAATACCTTTGGGGACCTATGGCTAGATGCCGAAATGGTGTCTTTTAGATGATATCATAAGCTTTTGTGGGCACAGCCCACTTTTTCAGGTGACGGGAGAGTTGGATGTCCAGAACCAAAAATAAATAGGGGGCAGGGGAGAGTTAAAAGAAGCAGATAGTTAGCAATTAGAGAGTGTAACCGTTTTCTTAAAGCCCACCTCGAGTCTGGGTGGTACACCGTCCTAAGTGGGAGCTCCGCTCCTCGTCTGGGCCTCCGGCCTTATGGAAGCACTCGCGCCGCGGGGGAGGATCGAGCCTAGGTGTATCCCCAGGGGGACCGGGAAGGGGGCTCGGGCCCTCCCTCACTCCGAGCCCCGACCCAGGGCCCTGAGAAAGAGGATGTGCGTCCCCTGTCAGTGGAGGGGGTCAAGTTTCCCCCAAACCCTCCACTTGCGGGGTTTCGCGGCCCCGCCCTGGGTCCCTTCTTCCCGGTCAATATTTGTACGGATTCCCCCAGCGTGGAGACAAGCTTACCCTCCGTCCGCTTCGGAGGCCTCCTGTCCGCCCGGACTCCTTGGGGTCGAGATCCTTCCGCCGGTCCTGGGACTCCCCCTGGAGTCGGACACCCTCCTCCTCCTCCCGGCCGAGGCCGGGGCCTTTTTGAATTCCCCGCTCCTTGGCGCCTTGGCCTGACGTCACCACTGCGTCCCGGCCCCCGCCCTGCTTGGCGTCTTGGCCGGCGCCTTCGCTGACGTCATCCTCAGGCGCCGGCTCGGGCCGTCCATTATCGGCCGCGCCGGTGCTCGGCGCTATCGCCCCGCGCTCCGCGGCGCAATTCCCATCGTCCAATCTCCCCTCCCGGTCTCTGCCTCCCTCCTCGGGGCTTATCTCAGTGCGGGGTCGGGCGGGGGTTCCGCCTACCCCGTCACACACCTCCCCCCTTAAGTACCTCCCCATCCCGGCCTCCCTTTTGGCTCCCCCCTCCGGTATTCGCGAGAGGCAATCAGCATTTGCATTTGCACTGCCCGATCTGTGCTTTACTTCGAACTGAAATTGTTGTAAACTTAAATACCAGCGCAGTATGCGGGAGTTTGTGTCCTTCATTCCTTGTATCCATTGAAGGGGTGCGTGATCCGTCACCAAGGTGAATTTTGCGCCTAAAAGAAAATAACGAGTAAGAGTAAAGAGTCAATGGCCCACTTGAGGGCCAGGGCTTCTTTTTCGATGGTGGCGTAGCCCTTTTCTCGGGGAAATAGCTTACGGCTTAAGTACAAAACAGGGTGTTCGACCCCCTCCTCCTCCTGGGCCAGTACCACCCCCAGCCCCAAATCCGAGGCGTCGGTCTGTAAGATAAACGGTTTAGTGAAATCGGGCTGTATCAGTACTGGTGCGTGAGTGAGCTCATGTTTCAGCTTCCTAAAGGCGTTGTCACATTGTTCTGTCCATCTTACCTGATGGCCTTGCTGCGTGCCCGTGAGGTCCGTGAGGGGTTCCGCTATCGTTGCGAAGTTGGCCACAAATCGCCGATAGTATCCTGCGAGCCCTAGAAACTGGTGGACCTGTTTTTTCGCCGTTGGGGGGTGGGGTAGTCCTGCACCGCCTGAATTTTGCTAAGCAAAGGTTTAAGTTGGCCTCGTCCTACGGTGTACCCCAGGTAGGAGACCTCCCTCTCTCCGAAATGACACTTTTTGGGATTGGCTGTCAACTTCGCTCGTCTAAGTGCTTCTAGTACGGCCGCGATATGTTCCAGGTGTTGCTCCCAGGATCTGCTAAAGATAACAATATCGTCTATATATGCCGCCGCGTATTCCTGGTGGGCACGTAATATGTGGTCCATCAGTCTTTGAAAAGTGGTGGCTGCCCCGTGTAAGCCGAAGGGCATGTTTATAAACTGGTATAGTCCAAATGGCGTGGCGAAGGCTGTTTTACTTTGGGCCCTGGGAGACAGGGGGATTTGCCAGTACCCCTTAGTTAAGTCTATCGTGGAAAGGTATTGGGCCTTCCCCACTCGGTTTAGCAGCTCGTCTACGCGAGGCATGGGATATGCGTCAAACTGGGAGATGGCATTTACCTTTTGAAAGTCTATGCAGAACCTAGTGGTTCCGTCTGATTTTGGGACTAATACTATGGGGCTCCTCCATTCGCTGCGGGATTCCCTGATTACCCCCCAGTCTAACATTGCTTGAAGTTCCCTTTTCACGGTGTCGCATAGCTTGCGGGGTACTGGCCGTAGCTGGTCCCGCACTATCTTACCTGGTTCCATCGTTATTTCGTGTTGGATCTCCGGCGTCCGTCCGGGGCGGCTAGTCAAGATTTCCCGAAAGCGTTGTAACACCCTCTTCACCTGGTCCTGTTGGGTTGTTGAGAGTTCCTTCCCGATCTGGGCTTGCTCCATCACTACCTCTGGTTCACCCCAGGGTCCGAATTCGATGTCCGTGGGCCGCGGATCGATTAAGAGGGCCTCCTGCGGTTTCCATTCTTTTAATAAATTTATATGGTATACTTGGGTCTCCTTCCGGTGCTATTAAACAATACTTCATAGTCCACCGGCCCCACCTGTCTTACTACGCGGAAGGGACCTTGCCACTGGGCCACTAGTTTCGAGTCCCCTTTTGGAAGCAGCAACAGGACCGGGTCACCGGGTGTGAACGATCTCACCTTGGCCTTCTGGTTGTAATGGGCTTGTTGTCGCTTCTGGGTCTTTCGCAGGTTTTCTCGGGCCCCTTTGGCAAGGTGGCGGAGGTTCTTCCGTAACTTCTCTATGTATTGGGCTACCCCGAGGGCCAACGTCTCCTGTTCCTCCCAGCCTTCCTTCACCAGGTCCAAGATTCCCCTTGGTCGTCTCCCGTACAGTAGCTCGAACGGGGAGAAGCCCAGCGACGCCTGGGGCACTTCTCGGATTGCGAACATCAGGGCCGGCAACAGCTTATCCCTGTCTCGGGGGTCGTCCCTGACGAACTTATGCAGCATTTCCTTCAGGGTCCGGTTAAACCTTTCCACCAGTCCATCGGTTTGCGGGCAGTAGACGGCTGTTCGTAGTTTCCATACCTGAAGGATCTTACATAATTCCGTTATTACTTTCGATGTCAGATTCGTTCCCTGGTCTGTCAACAAACAGCTCTTTAGGTAATCCCACCCGGGAGAACAGCCTCACTAGTTCTTCTGCTATTACCCCAGCAGTCGTCCGTCTTAAGGGGATAACCTCGGGGTACCGAGTTGCGTAATCTATAATAACCAGGATGTACCTGTGTCCTCGACCCGATTTGTCTAGGGGGCCCACCAGATCTAAGGCAATACGCTCAAACGGTGTCCCCACTATCGGTAGGGGGATAAGGGGTGCGGGAGGTACCTTGGTGGCCGACGTTTGTTGGCAATGTGGGCAGGAGGCACAGTAGTTTCTTATGTCCTGATACACTCCGGGCCAGTAGAATCGCTGGAGGACCCGTTGTTATGTCTTTTTGGCTCCTAGGTGGCCGGCCCAGGTGTGATCGTGGGCTAAATCTAGCACCTTCCATCGATAGGGTTTCAGTACTAGCAACTGCCGTTTTTCTTCCGCTCCTCCCTCCCCTGGTGTGACACGAAATAAGCGGTCGTGCTGTACCTCGAACCGAGGGCTTGTATCCTTTGCTCTTCGCCCCCCCCCGCCCCGATGCTCCCTACCTGGGTCCAAGCATTCTGTAACGTGGGGTCCTCCCTCTGTACCGTGACGAAGTCACCCTCGTCCAGGTCTAGGTGGAGTGGTGGGGGTGTGATGTCCCTTGGAGCTCCGTCCTCCGGGGTTGCATTTGTCACCTCCTCTCCTTGGGCTGCGATCCTGTAAACATCTGGCCCCCCCTTCCGGGTCTCTCTCGCTCCCCCCCCCCCCCAGTCGTGCAACAGGGGCCCTAGGCCGGGCCAATCCCGGCCTAGGAGGGCGGGATATGCTAGTCGGGGGGCTATGGCAACCCTCCATAAGTTCCGTCTTCGCCCATCATCGACCTCTACCGTCATTGTCTCATACGGGTGGATGTCCCCGTGGACGCATTTCATGTATACCTTGGGGCCCCAGGATTTTCGGAGTTTGAGAAGGCTGGCCCTCACCATCATCTGGCCACATCCTGAGTCTAGTACCGCTGTCACCCAGCGCCCATCCACCCTTATCTTATGGGTTATTGGTTCCCGTCCCCACCTGTCCCTTGTTACCTTCTGGGTTGGCCCCTGGCCGAAGGTGCAGTCCATAAGGGGACAGTCCTTCTTAAAGTGCCCTTCTTGCCCACACTGGAAGCAGGCGCCCCTTGCCCCCTCTTCATGTCTGGGATTCCTCTCGGGTCCAGGGGCTGGTGTCTCTGCGCCTGGGGTTCGTCCCTCTGGGTAGTTCCAGCGCGGGGCCAGGCCTCTCATCAGGGTTGGGCCCACCGAGGCTTGGCGTCCGTACCCTGTTTGTGGGCGCGCTCCAGCCCTCGGCAGGAGGGGTCCTCCGGCGTGTGCTTCCTTGGGTATAGACCTGGGGCGGGGTACTTCTGATCCCTCGGCAGCCAGGAAGCGTTCCATCAGGGTGACCGCCTCATCCAGGGTTTCGGGTAAGTGTCTCCGCACCCAGCGTTGCCCTTCTGATGGCAAAACTTTCACGTATTGTTCGAGGATGACGGCCTCGGCCACTTGGATCCCGGACTTATTCTCCGGCTCGAGCCATCGCATCCCCGATTCTCTGATTCTCTGGGCCACCGCCCTGGGGCGTTCCCCCAGGATGTACCGGGCTTCCCGGAATCATTGGCGATGTGACTCGGGGGAGACTCCTAGCTGGTCTAGAATGGTTTCTTTGACTTTATAATAGCACAGCGCCTCTCGCGCTGACATCCCCTGGTATGCGAGCTGCCTAGCTCCTGATAGGTAAGGGGCCAACAGGGTCGCCAATTGGTCCTGTGGCCATTTTGCGGTGGTCGCTACCTGTTCAAACGTGACGAAGAAGGCTTCAGGGTCATCTTCGGGCCCCAATTTTGTCAGTCGGATCGGGAGCTGCCGGCCCACCACATCTTCTTCCACTCCCATCAGTGTGGCCCCGCTGTTTCTGGCGTTGGCCCCGCTCTGTTGCTCCTGGAATTTGGCTAAGATTTGTTGCAGCGCCTGGGTTTGCTGCTGCTGCAACTGCTTTTGGTTCTCAACCAACCAGTCGAGTACCTTATTCAACTCCATCTCTGCCTGAAGGGAATTAGCAGTTTGTTGGATCAGGGAGGGGGTCCTCCCTCCCCTTTTTCCTTGAGTCACTTCTGACCGTGCTCGCCCCCCTAACCAGAGTTAGGGTCGTGCCCACATTCTCCACCACGTGTAACCGTTTTCTTAAAGCCAACCCCGAGTCTGGGTGGTACGCCGTCCTAAGTGGGAGCTCCACTCCTCGTCTGGGCCTCCGGCCTTATGGAAGCACTCGCACCGCGGGGGAGGATCGAGCCTAGGTGTATCCCCAGGGGGACCGGGAAGGGGGCTCGGGCCCTCCCTCACTCCGAGCCCCAACCCAGGGCCCTGAGAAAGAGGACGTGCGTCCCCTGTCAGTGGAGGGGGTCAAGTTTCCCCCAAACCCTCCACTCGCGGGGTTTCGCGGCCCCGCCCTGAATCCCTTCTTCCTCGTCAATGTTTGTACGGATTCCCCCAGCGTGGAGACAAGCTTACCCTCCGTCCGCTTCGGAGGCCTCCTGTCCGCCCGGTCTCCTCGGGGTCAAGATCCTTCCGCCGGTCCTGGGACTCCCCCTGGAGTCGGACACCCTCCTCCTCCTCCCGGCCGAGGCCAGGGCCTTTTTGAATTCCCTGCTCCTTGGCGCCTTGGCCTGACGTCCCCACTGCATCCCGGCCCCCGCCCTGCTTGGCGTCTTGGCCGGCGCCTTTGCTGACGTCATCCCCAGGCGCCGGCTCAGGCCGTCCATTATCGGCCACGCCAGTGCTCGGCGCTATCGCCCCGCGCTCCGCGGCGCAAATCCCGTCATTCAATCTCCCCTCCCGGTCTCTGCCTCCCTCCTCAGGGCTTATCTCAGTGCGAGGTCGGGTGGGGGTTCCGCCTACCCCGTCACAGAGAGGAAGAGTACTAACACCAGATTCTACACAGACAAAGAACCATTGGCACCTTCGTTGGTTGGTTGGTTGACAGGTATCTCGATTCAGACCATTGGCATGAGAATTAAACTTGTGAATGAATTGTAGTTCCAACCCTTCCCTGTGTATTTGGCTTGTGGGATTGGTCTGTAACAAAACAGTAGCTTTGAAGATCTCTTAATGAGTGTCCAGGTAGATTAAAGTGTTCACCAACAGGTTTCTGTATGTTCCTTTTACGGATATCTGATTTGTGTCCATTGATTCTTTCCCGTAGGGACTGTCCAGTTTGTCCAATATATATAGCAGTGGGGCATTGCTGGCATTTGATGGCATAGATCACATTACTGGATGTGCAGTTAAATGAGCCTCTGATTTGATGGTGTATGTGCAGGGGCAGATGACAGTTTTGCAGGGCCCCGGGCAGCATAATTCCACGGGGCCCCCCCTTTGCCACGGCGCATGCGCAGCGGTGCCACGGCGCATGCGCGGGGCTTTTTGAAGCGCGGGGCCCGGGGCGGCCGCCCCGTTCACCCTGCCCTATATCCGCCCCTGTGTATGTGGTTGGCTCCCAAGATGAATTCTCTTGTATAGATATGTGGGCAGAGTTAGGACCGGAACTGATTGCAGAGCTGGGTTCCTGGATGCTTACGATGTAGCTGTGTAGTACTGTTACCGGAAATAATTTGTTTCAGGTTGGGGGGTTGTCTGTAAGCAAGAATAGGCCTTTCCCCCCCAGGCCTCTGAGAGTGAGGGATCATTTTCCAAAGTAGGTTGTAGATTGTGGATAATGTGTTGGAGGGGATTAAGGTGTGTTCTGTAGGTAATGACAAGTGGAATTGTGGTGTTTTCTCTTTTGGTTCTGTCTTGAAGTAGTTCATGTCTAGGTACTTTTTTGGCCCTGTCAATCTGTTTTTGCACTTCTCCAGGTGGGTATTTCAGTTTTAGGAATGCTCCATGAGTCTATATAAATCCTGTAGGTGTTTGTGTCTCTCTCTGTGGGATCGGAGCAAATCCAGTTATATGTTAGGGCTTGGCTGTATACAATAGATTGAGAAATGTGTCTGGGATGGAGGCTGGAGGCATGAAGTTAAGTGTAGCAGTTGGTAGATTTCTGGCACAGGGTGGTGGAAATTTAATTGTACTGTAGTGTCAAGGAAGTGGATTTCTCGTGTGGACAGGTCCAGGCTGAGGTTGATGGTAAGGCAGAAGTTGTTGAAATCCTTGTGAAATTCTTCAAGAGTCTCTTTTTCGTGGGTCCATATGATGAAGATGTCATCAATGTAGCATAAGTAGAGTAAAGGTGTTAGGGGGCGAGAGCTGAGGAAACGTTTTTCAAGGTCGGCCATAAAGATGTTGGCATAATGCGTTGCCATGCGGGTGCCCTTGGCTGTGCCACTGACTTGAAGATACCAATTGTCTCTGAATCGGAAGTAGTTGTGGGTGAGGACAAAGTCACAGAGTTCTGTAATCAGGTGTGTAGTGCTGTCATTGGGGATGGTGTTCCTGATGGCCTGTAATCCGTCTTCATGTGGAACATTGGTGTAAAGGGCTTCTACATCCATAGTGGCCAGGATGGTATTTTCAGGTAGATTACTGATGTTTTGAAGTTTCCTCAGGTAGTCAGTGGTGTTGCAGAGGTAGCTAGGAGTGCTGGTAGCATAGGGTCTGAGGAGGGAGTCGATATAGACAGATAATCCTGTGGTGAGCGTACCTATGCTTGAGATGATGGGTGGTCCGGGATTTCCAGGTTTGTGTATCTTGAGTAGCAGATAGAAAGCTCCTGGTCGTGGATTGCGGGGGGAGGGGGGTATTAGTATAAATTTGTTCCTGAGCAGCATCAGGGAACTTCATGAGCAGTTGTTTCAGGTTTTTTTGGTATTCTTTAATGGGATCACAGGAGAGAGGCTTATAGAATCTGGTGTTGGTGAGTTGTCTGGTTGCTTCCTGTTCATAATCTGTTCTGTTCATGATGACTACAGCACTTCCTTTGTCAGCCTCTTTGATTATGGTGTTAGGATTGCTTTCGAAGCTGTGTATAGCATTGAGTTCTACATGACTCAGGTTATATACTGTATGTTTTTGTTTGCTGACAATGTCAGCTCGAGCACGTTTGTGGAAACAGTCGATGTAGTAGTCAAGCCTCTCGCGACTGTTAGTAGGGGTCCACGTAGAAGCCTTCCTCTTGTGGGACTGGCAGGGGGGGCAGCAACATCAGTGTATTGTACATCTGTGTATTGGAAATATTCCTTTAGGTGGAGGTGGCAAAAATAGGATTCCAGATCTCCACAGAACTGACTCATATTTGTAGGAGTAGTGGGGCAGCAGGAGAGTCCTCGAGATAGGACAGATTCCTCTGTTGGGCTCAGAGTGGTTAGATAAGTTGACAGTGTTGCTGGGTGAGTTGAAAGTATCTGGAATGAGAGATCCTAAGGCATGTAGCAGTTTGGATAATTTATTGTCCTTTTTCCTCCAAAGGGAGATAAAGTGGTCCTTGTAGGTGGTTCAATTGTAGTAAAGTCTGGAAATGATGAAGTGTGTGTGGATGCTTGGTTTTTTTATGATAGTTTCTAATGTGGAGAACTCTTCCTTGATTTTTTTTTTCCTGTTTGTTGTATAGAATGCTGATAAGGTGATTCCTGAGTTTGTTTGCAAGTGTGTGGCATAATCTCTGGCTATACACCATGGCTGCATCTAGCCTGGCATGATTTTGCGGAAATACTTTTAACGGAAAAGTTTTTCTGTTAAAAGTATTTCCGCAAAAGAGCGTCTAGATTGGCACAAATGCTTTTGCGCAAAAGCATCTGTGGCCAGTATAGATGCGATTTTGCACAAGAAAGCTCCGGCGGCCATTTTCGCCATCGGGGCTTTCTTACACAAAACATTTCCTTCCCTGTCTACACTGGCCCTCTTGCGCAAGAACACACAAATTCCCGCGCATAGGCCTGTGTGAGCACATCAAATCACGGCAGGAGCTAGGACTTGAGGCTAGGAGCGCTGTCCCCCGAAAGGCACAGATGGGGCTCGGGCTCCTCTCCCTAGGCAGCCGGGGACAGGCTTCCCCTGGCCACGGCTGCGCATTCCTGCTCTGCTCTGTACCACACTGCGGCGGGCCGCGCTGGAGCAGCGCTGTGACCTGCCCGTCCCAGCACCAAGCGGCTGCGAGACCCCACCCGGGCGCTCTCAACCTAAACCAGGGGCTCGTTTAGGACCCAGCGGAATCAGGGAGTGGAGGTCGGAGAGAGGAGCGGGATGACGTAGGCAAAAGAGCCACCACGCTGCCCGCTGATAGGCTGAGGCGAGGCGTTCTGCTCTTCTCCCCTTCCCCCCTCCCCTCCCGGCCGTGTTCAGTCCGCGCCGGCGAGTAGCAGAGCAGCAGCGCCCGGGCCTCGCTCCGCGCACGCACTGGGGTGGCGGCGCGCGTCGGGAACCGCCAGGACCCGCCCCGGAGCCAGACACCCCCCCCCTCCTCCCCGCAGCCCGGGCAGCAGTATGAGCGGCTCCTCCGGGCGCGCCCACCGCTGAGCCCCGCCCGCCCGGGCCTCGCGGATGCTCGCGCCCCCCACGGGCTGAGGATGCTGAAGATGAAGCTGCCGCTGAAGCAGACGAACCAGCGGGCGGAGGAGGCGGCGGGGATGGGGCTGAAGGAGCCCGGCAGCCTGGACTGCCACCTCCAGCTGCAGCAGGTGCCCCGGCTGCCTGCCCGAGGCGGGACATCGGCGGGGTGCGGGCGGGAGCGGCCCAGCCAGTTGCCTGGCTTGGGGCCTGGGCCTGGGCCGCCGCCGGCTCCTGCTGCGGGCGCGGCGGCCTGCCGCACGGACAAGGAGACGGTGTACGAGTGGTTCGGGCTGGTGCTGGGCCCGGCGCAGCGGCTGGAGTTCATGGTGGGGCTGCTGGACCTGTGCAACCCGCTGGAGCTGCGTTTCCTGGGCTCCTGCCTGGAGGACTTGGCCCGCAAGGACTATCACTGCCTGCGCGATGCCGAGGCCAAGGCCAACGGGCTCAGCGACCCCGGGCAGCTGAGGGACTTCCGAGACCCGGCCGTGCGCTCCAAGCTCATCGTCTATCTGGCGCTGCTGGGCTCCGAGAACCGAGAGGCCGCCGGCCGCCTCCACTGCCTGCTGCCCCAGGTGGACTCGGTCCTGAAGAGCTTCGGGGCCCGGCTGGGGGGGGAGGAGGATGGGTCCGAGGAGGACATAGACGGGCATGGCGAAAACGGCCAGGCCTTGTCTGTTGAGAGCCTGGACTTAGGGGCTCAGGAGCAGCTGTTGCTGCTGTTCACCATGGCCTCGCTGCACCCAGCCTTTTCTTTCCACCAGCGGGTCACCCTGAGGGAGCACCTGGAGCGGCTGCGGAGCACCCTCCATGGGGACCAGGAGGAGGATGGCTTCAGCCCTGCAGCTCAGGTACCAGAACTCCCACCCCAGTTTCCAGGCAGCATCCTACCGCATGTGCTCTCTTGGGCTCCACTCTTGCTTCCTCCATCTTCTTAGCTAGTGAGGCCCACCCCCATCCCACCCCCCCATCCTCTGGCTGTTACTGTAGGAATTTCCCCTTGTGACATAATAATGCCCCCAAGGTAGTTCTGGGAGGAGAGGGAGTTCTTCTTGGTAGCTTCAGGCAGAGCTGATTACTGTCTAGAGTTTTAGGATGCAAAACATCACTAGTGCAATCTAAATTACACTTATTTGCCAAAGTTTAAATAGATAACAATATCAAAAGCTTTGGCCCACTGTTGAAAAGGGATTTCACATAGGCTTTAGTGATATATCCAGTGTGTTGTAGCAACTGAATGGCCAAATGCCAATGTACATGTAGGCAAGAGATCTTAGCTTTTTAATGGGACAGTGGGTTGTATGACAGACTCAAAGGGACTCTTGAATTGGCAGGGCTCAGGAGTATAAAGCCCTCTCTTGTTAGAGACTATGTAAGTATAGCTATACTGCCATGGCACCATAACACTAATGCACCCTATGCTGATGGAAGGGATTTTTGTCAGAGAAGCAACACCACTGTCCCAAACAGTCAGAACAGAAATAGTTTTGCCTTAACACATTTACGTTTACACTAGGGATTATGTTGGCATAATTATGTCACTGTGGATTCTGGTTTTTTCACACTCCTGAGTTAGTTATATCAACTTAACTTTTAGCTCAAGCCTAAGATTTGCCCCCAAAACACCAACATTCTGTAAGAAGGCTGAAGACCAAGTTACACTTTCATATCCCTACTGTCCATTCCTAGTGTAACTGTTTACATGGTTAACCCATGAGCCTGGACTCATTGGTTAATGTTTACAATTACATACAGGCCCCTTGTATGGTAAGCTAGCTCCTGATGTTCACCAGCTCCCAGAGAACTGCCTGCTGCGCCCCACTACTGCTCTGTATCAGAGGCAGCAGAGTGGAGGGCAGGCAGGAGCCGATATGCACGGGGAGCCAGCTTTTAAGCTGTCTCCCCACACATACTGGCTCCCAGGAGAGGCACCTGTCATCCCCCCCACCCTCCCATATGTAACTGTGTAATGGCTGAAAATTTCAGCCGTTAAATGGTTACTTAAATACATTTTAACATCCCTAGTGGATAGTGGTCATTTTACTATGTGACCAAATTAAAATTTCCAAAACTAGATTTTCTGTTCCAAGTGGACAGCTTAACTTCTTAGTAACTGTTAAATAAAGTTAAATAACCTCTATTGCAGCCACAAGTGGCTCATAAGTGAGAGTGAAGTCTTTCACTTAATGACACAAGTCTTCTTTCCCTAAAAATCAGCTATAGTGAAACTCAAAATTTCACTCAGTAGCCTTAATTTATACTCAGCGTTTTTGAAATTTTTTTTTAAACTTTGAAACAATTTCTCATTTATCAGACTACCATTTTTTATGGCTCTATGGATTTTTGTCTCAAGATAGCATTCTTAAGAGCAAGGGTGGGAAACCTCAGGCCAGGTGCAGCCCTTGGCTTGCCTGGATCTGGCCTCTGAGACTCAGGGCTCCCCCCAGCATTGTGGAGCCCTCACTGGTGCTCCAGCCTCTCTCGCTGCCTCTCTGTGGGGCTGGAGCACACAATCTACTAGCCTGGTCCCCCTTAGGCTCTGGTGTGCAAAGGGAATGTAGGGAGTGTATTTCTCCTTTTTACTTTGGGGACACATCAGTGAGGGTTTGTTTGTGTTTTTCTTTCTCACTTGTGTGCAATGACTGACTGATTGTGTGTGGTGGGGGGGGGGGCTCAGCGGTCTCTGACCCAAAAAAGCTTCTTCTCTCCCCCACCCCACCCCACCCCCCATTTGAGGAACAAAGCATATGGACTGGGTGTCTGCAACTTGTTCCATGTATAGAAATGATCTTGTTTGTTCTACAGTGAAGAACTTTCGTTAAAGTGTTTGACTACCTACAATAGTGTCAATATGCAGCTATCAAGGGGATGGGACAAGCAGTAGTTGGGTAAAAAAATCCATGGCATCCTGAACAAAAGAGAATAAGCACTTCTTTCCAAAGATACCAAGGAAAACTCTTATTGCAGTGTGTCTTGAGATACCTAAGGACCAGATGGTCATCAATTTTTTAAGATTTCATACATTTTAAGTAAACATTCAACTCTGTCTTTGAATTATTCAGTTGGCAGGTCTGCAGCAGTGAGTAGATGTTCGGATGGTAAAATCTTAATGAATTCACATAAGCTGTTCAATAAAGTTGGGAAGATGTGTGCCTTATTTTGGCAAAATCATCTGCATCAAGTTTGGCTATAACAAAGACCTGCCAGGATTCACTATGTGAGGGGAAAGGGTTCTGATAAAAAATAAATTAGCTGGGAACTTTTTTCTGTTGGGTGTGACTACTTCAACTGAAATTAGAACACAATAAGCACTTATAACTAGATGAGCGATAGTATGAGAGCCTTAACCAGACCATTAAGTTAGTTTTATTGATAAGGGTTCAAGTCCACAGCAGTGCTAAGGCATCTAAATAGGGTAACCAGATGTCCTATTTTAAAGGAGCAGTAATGTATTTAAGGCGGAGATGGGCAATATTTTTTTGCCAGGGGGCCACTTCAAAATTTCTGAAGTGGCCCCGGGCTGCTCTGGAAGGGGCTGGGCCTCAGTGGAAAGGAGTGGGGCCAGGATATTTCTGGGTTCACCACCCCCATACCATGATTAGTCTGGGGGGTAGGGGTAGTGCCTTTGCTCTCTCTTCTACCCCCCCCACCTGCCAGGCTCCTCCTAGGTTCTCATGCCTCTGGCTGGGAGGAAACTTCCCCAGGCCAATCAGGACCTGCGGGCAGGGGAGTGTGCAAAATCTCCTCCCACCCTGCCAGGAGCACATGCTGCTTTTAGGTGTCATGTGCTGCTCGCAGGGTGGGGACAGAGCGGAGGACACTTTTCATGCCCCCCCTTTCCTCCTGGTCCTGATTGGCCTGAGGGCAGGGGAGCGTGGGAAGCCTTCTCCCACCATGCCAGGAGTACTTGGCACTTCCAAGCACTGTGTGCTCCTGGCAGGGTGGAGGAAACTTCATGTGCTCCATCCACCTCCAGGCCCTAATTGGTTTGGGGGCAGGGGAGTGGCAGAGCCTCTGAGGGCTGTATCCACCTGCTTGGCATGCTGGGTCTGGCCTGCAGAGGCCTTTTTGCCCACCCCTGATTTAAGGCCTCCTGCAGCTGTCCCAACTTTTTCTTAAAATGAGCAAATTGTCCAGTATTTTCTGCTTCCTCCTCCAGCAGTAGTAGAGAGGGGAAAGTGATTTCCAGCCTGTTGCCACCTGAAACCTGCAGAGTTTTGGTACTTGCTTCACCTTTTCCCTCCCCCAGTGCCCTGGATCTTGCCCCCAGGGAGCACAGAGCTGCTCCTTTTTCTAGGTATCCTTTCATAGCCGAGTCATCTCTCTGGCAAGACTTAATAGCCACAGAAGCTCCTGAGTCCTGGTGCACCATATGTGCCCATGCTGTTGCTGGTGGACAGGAGACAACTGGGTTCTGTCAGTGGCCAGCAGCAGGTTGGAGGTGCTAGTTGCCTTTTGACATGTGGGCAGGAAGGGATGAGCTTTGAAAACACATGGGCCAGGTCATCCTTTCTTCCCTTGTGGCTGGAAGCAGTTGCTATCCCTTCTCTAACACACAGCGCTGAGATCTGGTGATCTGTTCTAGTGTGCACACTAGCAGAAATCTGGGGGAACATGTGATTATTAATGCCCCTTTCCCATGTGTTGCCTTGGGAAGATGCAGAACCAGGTGAGAGAGGTCCATCCTGGGGGCCCAGCGAAATAGACGGAGGAGAGAGCTGAGCAAGAACAGGGTCAGCTGGTTGTTCATCTCTCTTTCTCTTCTTCCCCCCTCCCTCCCCCCGGTGAGATAGGCGTGGGGGGGGGGGGGGAGGATGGAGATGTATCACCTCTCTTTGTGTGAATCCTAAACTTAAAGATAAGTTAAATAAAGAATCTTACAACACAGTATTTCCTTAAGTGGTCAGTCAAGTCAGCTTAATGTTGATATGAATGTTGTACTGTGTAGTTCTGATTGCCATTGACCTCACTTGAATATGAATAATTTTACAAGTGTTCTGTATTTAGCACAGGAAAATATGGATCCCCTATATCGATCTAAACCCTGCCTTAGGATGCCAATTCCTGCCAAATCATGTAGGTGCTTGTGTTTCTGCTACTGGACTTGTATGCTGTTCCCTCCCTCTACATGTCTCCCAGTCTATGCCCCAGACTAGTGATTTGTATGTTTGCCTGCCTGAATGGTTTGTGGGGCTTAATCCGATAGGTGTGATAGAGGCTGCATATTATGTTGGGTCCCATTCAGAATGTAGCCACTGAAGGAGGTGATATTGGTGATGCCCACCTTTATAATTTATTTTTGTGGTTAGATCACTCAGCTGGGATGCAGGAGACCCCGATTCAATTCCCCTTTCTGTTGCAAGGGGGAGAGTACTTGAACAGTGATTTCCTACCTCAAAGTCCTCTGACGTATGGGATTCTTGGGAGGGGAGCCCCCTCATGTTGAAGTAGTTTCACCATGGATAAAGAATGAATAATTAGAGCATGGGGACTGAACTCTAGATCTCCCATCTCTGAGGTAGATACTCTAATCACTAGTGTAGTTACTCTTGACTTGTGTGCTCTATATATCCATAGTAGATCCTCTGGGCCAAAGTCAGAATTCACTGTGTACGGACCCTAACTCAGCTTTGTAGATTACGGGGTTCCCATGATTTTCTTGACGCCCTAATGCTCGGCATTGCAGTTCATGTCCCTTTGTATAACAGTTCAGCTTTAGCTTAAAAGCTGTGGTTTAAAAAAGCCTTGTTAGCATAGTTAACATACTCTATTCTAAGTAAAATGGAGTGGTAACCAAATCAGGTTGGCTCACCCCTACAGTCACTTTGTATAACTTACAACAGTGGTGGACAGTCATTTTTGCAGGGGGGGGGCATTTAATGAATGAGTAATCTGGGGCTGGAGGCTTTAAGAACATAAGAACGGCCATACTGGATCAGACCAAAGGTCCATCTAGCCCTGTCTCCTGACAGTGGCCAATACCAGATGCCCTAGAGGGAGGGATCACAACAGGTAATTCTCATGTGATCCCTCCCCTGTCACCCACCTGCAGAGAAACAGAGGCTAGGGATACCATTCCTACCCATCCTGGCTAATAGCCGTTGATAGGCCTAACCTCCATGAATCTATCTAGCTCTTTTTTGAACCCTGTTAAAGTTCTAACCTTCACCACATCCTCTGGCAAAGGAGTTCCACAGGTTGACTGTGCACTGAGTGAAGAAAAACTTCCTTTTATTTGTTTCAAACCTGCTGCCTATTAATTTCATGTGGTGACCCCTAATCGTTTTATTGTGGGAATTAAAAGGGCTCGTGCCTCTGGCTCCTGCTCTGGTAGCATCACAGCCAGGAGCCATTTAAATAGACTCTTGTTGCCTGGAAATTTGGTGGCACAGGCAGCAGGCTATAAGTAGAAAGCAGCCAGATGCAGTCTAGATCTCTTCCCCCTCTTACCCCCTCCTCCATCTTGCCCAGGCCTGGGGTACATAGAACTAAAGCTGCAGCATCACCTTTTCCCTCCAATTTTTATAATAAATAACACTGAGCATTTCCTATGACTGGGTGGATGGATCTTGCCTATAAATGCTGTGGGCTCCCAATCAAATAACTTACAGTTAAACCAGGGGAGACAGTGTGGTTGGAGGCATGGGTTTGCCATTTACATGCTTAAGGCCACACAGCAATTCATGTAACCTGTAGGTCCCAATTTACACATAGGAGGTAAATGCCCTTTTTCCCAAGGGAGTCATGGGTTTGTCTGCACCTCTTCTGGTGGGTGAGATGCTAATTATTGGAAATTTAAGGGACTACCTGCACATTTGGTTTTATAAGCTCCAGCGGGATAGAGTTTGCAGTAGTTTGTACTGGGCGTTTCTAGAGTGTTTGTTTCTGCCAGGTTAGTTCCACTGCTGCAGTCATTCAGTTTGTCAGTTACACGTGGGAGCCCCAAAGGCAGGTGTTTTACTTCCATCCTTCATTGTAGATGTGGCAGCTAAACTCAGACCTGTCCAAATGTCGCTTCCCCCTGAACGCAGCCCCAGCCGCTTCTGTGCCAGCGACGGGCTGGAGAACCCTCCTAGCCAGAGAGCAGAGAAGTGCGCACTTCAGGGGGGACCTACCAAGGGGCCGGGCTGTTGCTGTGGAGGAGGGGTGCTGGGAGGAGCCGGATCTTCACCACCCGGCTGCCCTGCAGGGACGGTGCCCAGGAGAGCGCGGCTGCCCCTGTGGTGCATCGCGGGGAGGGCAGCGATACGGGGAAGATGTGTGGGGAGGCGAACCCCCATGTTTCACTGGGGGAGGCTTGCGCTGCCCTGTCGCGTTGGTAGGGGGGAGGGGCAGAGCGAGTCAGTGTTGGGTTGTCTTTGTGGCTTCCCGCCCCGATTCAAAATGGCGGCAGGGAAGTTGGGCCCGAGTCACGTGACCTTATGCCTGCCCTAAGGGCGGAGCCTTCCTTATATAACGAGCTGGCTCTGGCTGGTTCCGGCGCGGGGATATGTGTGCGGGCGGGGGCGCTGGCCGGCGCGATTGTGGCGCGCGTCCAGCCAATGGGAGGGCGCAGTGTCGGCGCGTGCAGGTCGCTTTTTCGGGCGGAGGATGGGAGCCGTGGGTCGCGAGGCGGAGACAAGCTGCTTAAGGGGGGTTGGCGGCCGTAGAGCCGAGTGTCTGCCTCGCCCCCTGGGGGCTGCGTCACAGGCTAGAACCGGTGGGGTGAGGAGCGGGCAGAGGTTTTCCCCGGCAGCCAGCGAGGCGTTGTTTGTGGCCGCCTCTCCCTGCGGCCCGCCCGCCTGCTAACCTGGCGAGCAGGGCGGCAGCAGCAGCAGGGACTGGCTCCAGAGCTCTGATCCCGCCAGAGGCGGGAGGTCTCTAGCTGACGGGGCTACCGCAAGTGCGGAGGACGGTCTGTGGCTTTGTCTTCCAAGAGCTTTGTCCCACCCTCTCCCTCGCCAATCTCCTTATGCAGAGTCCTGTAACCCTAAGTTTCCTCACCTGACTCATGCTCAGCTGGTAAATCCCCCAAAATACCTACTAAAACAACCAAGAGCCCTGTGGCGCCGTAAAGACCACCAGATTTATTTAGGCGTAAGCTTTGGTGTGTTAAAAAGTCAGATTGCATCTGTTAGTCTTTACAATGCCACAAGACTTGTTTTTTGCAGTCAAAAATTAATACTGACCGACTAACACTGCTAGAAATAACATACATACAGGGACAAACCCCCATGGACTAGTGTCCTAAATCCAATAATTTTGCTTGTCCTAATAGATAACGAGTTTTGAAATAAAACATTTAGATTGGGCAGATTTTTTAAAAAAATTTTTTGGCATAGATTTGAGGGATAATGTCAACACTTGGAAGTATGGTTTTTTTTATCATTTTAAATTTTCATAATTGCAGGAAATTATGGGTGGCCTGACAAATTATGTAGTGACAATAGACATTGACATTCAAGCTGTTAAAGCTTTGTAACTGTTAACAAGGAAGTTGTCAGCACTCCATGTCAAGATACAAAGTATCATCGTCCAACATCAGTATTATTGAGAATCTTGCTTTGTGGAGTGTTTTTTGACATGCGGTACAGTGAAAGTAGTTGGTTCATTCTGTTGTCATCTCTGTAGGTTCTTGTATCTTGAGGAATGTTAAGAAGAAGCATGTAATTGATTAATCGTGTAGTTGACAAAATTTTGTTTTAATGGATAAGGGTTAGCACTGCAAGCACTCATCCTGGCTTCTGCTGATTCCTGGGAGCTATCCCTGCTGTGGCTCTGCAGCTATAATGGAGTTAGCTCGCTTGCAGACCTAGCATGAGCCAGGTCTGAGCTGGGCTGCCTGCCCACCAGCTCCTAAAATACTTTTAATGCACAGCCACAGCAGGGATAGCTCTCAGACCCAGCACCACCCTGGAACGAGTCAGACTGCTGGCCACCCCTCTAAAAAATGGGGGGTGGGAGGAGAGAAGGCTTGTAGTTGGTAACATTAACCAGTAAGCTTTTGCTTATCGGTTAATTGACTACACTATTATATCCCTAACCTCCTTATGCCTTGTTTTTTCATTTGCTAAGGAAGAAGCAACGGATAACTTGACACTGCAAAATTAGCCCATAGAATACACTGCTATAGATAAAACTGAGGCAAGTAGTTGAGCAGTGACTAAAAATGGGCATATTTAGAAAATATATTTATCATTATCCCTGTAAGCCTTTCTTATTAGAAGCCTAAAGTAAAATTTATTAAAATCTCCTATGTTAATGTAATCTGCTTTAGTGGCAAACAAGAGGACAAATGGTGGTTGTACTGTGCCATTGAGAACAAGATGGATAACTCATTGCACTCTTGACCTCCGATGAGAGCTTGTCAGCTTTCTATTAGTTGACTTTTCAGATTGTGTGTCTATATCTATATCTATATAGTGCTTTTTGTCAATGTACCTCAGTCTTCAATGTATTTATTCTCACACCACCCTTGTGAGAGAGGAAGTGTTATCCCTATTTTACAAATGAGAAAATTAGGCATAAAGGCTAAGTGGTTTGCCTGAAGTCACACAAGAAGTTCCTACAGGGAATTGGTTGTGTGAGATCTTAGTTCTTGACTTCTGTCCTAACCATTGGATAGTCTTTTCACTTGTAATGCAAATAAAACAAGGCATTTACAGATCCCCGATTACTCTAGGAAAACATTTCTTGGAAACATTGCCACAATTGGTCATAAATAGGAAATTTCAAGGTAGCACAGCAGTGGGTTTACACCTAATTAAGATGATTAACTTCATTTGTTTATTGTACCAGTAAATAAGTAGCCTGGAAAAACTTCTAAAAAGAACTATTGATTAGCAGCTGCTTGTCATAACAGTATATTTCTTCTGTAATTGGCCATTTAGTCTGCTACTCTGATTATGTGAGCATTCCGTTTCACTTAATCTAATCTTTTTTTCTTCCCATGTTTTAAAAAGAAAAACATGAAACCTATAGACCATTAACCAAAAAAATTATTTTAATTAAAAGGTGACAGTTCAAATATAAATTAGGGATGTGAAAAATGTTAAAAATTAATCACGTAACCAGTGGAAATTCCATAGGTTATATGGTCTCTTAAGTATGCCTGGGGATAGACTATATTAAGGAAATAGGCTGTACAGTAGTGCCTTTTGTCACTCACATTTTAAATTTGAGTATCTTGGGTCTGACCTGTAAGCAGAAAGCCAATTCCTGCTTTTGGTGGTTTTTAGGTCAGTTTTAGAAAATGCTGGCAAATACAGAAGATCCAGCTTTCTAAAATGAATGCTTTTACTATAGCTTTGTTTCCTAAATCTCCTAGTTTTAAAGCCAACAGAGTATATTATAGCAGGAAATAACTAAGGATGTTAAAATGTGTGTATTCAACTAAATGTGTAACCACTGGAAAAATTCAGTGGTTAAATGTTTACATGCAGGCGGGGGGAGCTCCCTGGGAGCTAGTGCATCTGAGGAGAGGGCAGGCAGGTGAGAGCAGGTGCTCACCAGGAGTCAGCTTTTAAGCCTGCTCCCCATGTGTATGGGCTCCCACCTGCCCCCTCTCCAGTGCTGCTACTTCTGTATCAGAGGCAGTGAAGAGTGTGGGGGCTTGCATGTAACTGTAAAGGTTAACAGATGAGCCCAGGCTCTCTCATCCCTAGAAATAAGTTAGTTATTCGAAATTGTTAATAGTCTTTCTGATGTCTGTGGTACAGATAACTTTAATGCTGTATCTTTCAAGGCATTAGGCTGTGACTTAAACAGAGCCATAATAATCTTCTGGCAGCTGTATTTGTCTTTTGAAAGTTGGATAGCAAGAAGTCACTTCTGCTTTTCCCAAAACATGCTAAAAATTGTCAGTTCAAATATCTTGCTTAACTACAGCCATAATAACTTGTTTTTGTCAACTTCCATTCAGTGTCCAGATGCTAACAGTTCTATGATCTAATAGAAAGTGAGACCAGGAATTTAGATGAAAGCAGAAAGACAGAGTTTGAAGTAGCTTGGCCTCCATCAAAAGTCTCTTGTGTTTGGCTGTCCATTGTATCCAGTGATGTTATGGCCTAGTTGACAAACCACTTCCATTTTACTGGAGTAGTGAAGAGGTCTGTTTAAAAATGCCTCTCTCTATCCAAAGCATTTTTATTTTTAATTGTAGAAAAATTTCAATTCGTAAAGCTGTTAAAATTATAATTGGTTCAATACTCATATTGTATTCTGAATTTATTATACATCTCAGCAGGCTGGAATGATGGATGTTAGAGTGGAGTAGGCTAAGGATTGCAGTTGAATGACTAAGCATCTGTTCAAAGCATTTTAATGTTCAGAAGACTCTCGCAATTTTTCCTATTAATAGAGAAGTCATAAGCTTGAAAACAGAAAAATTTCTCAAGCCTAATAAAGCTCACCCAGAATAGACCAAGTACAACAATGGTGTGTTGATTTAAATAAGCAATTGAATGAGATTTTTGTGCCGGTCTGATTCAGTGTAAAATAGGAGCAGGGATGCTTATGGTGCCTTGAACCCATATTTACACTGTTCTGGTTCTGGACTGCTCCACAGCCCTTGATGCCACTAACTGTGGGGGTGGGGAGTAGGGCTGTCTAAGTTATAGTATCTTGTCCCTGAGTGCTTGTTGCCTGTGGCACTGCATAGAACTTAACTTTTGTCCTATTCCTTACGTGCCTCTGTTGCAAGATGTATGAATGGGTCCTTACAAGACCAGTTTGTGTTTGGGGAAAATACACTCATATATTTAAGGCAGGGGTCTAAAACACACAGCCCATGGGCCATTTGTGTCCCAAGAAGTTCTACAATGTGGCCTGTGCACAGCTGCTGGCACGTGAGTCCCCTCAGCCTTGGGAGGGGTATTTGTACTCTTTCCCCAGCTCCAGTCCCTGTTCTGCCCCCATCCTGCCTCTTCCCATCCCTGTTTTGTCCTCTTCCCACCATTGAACCCCTTTGTTAAAGCCTCCTCTCCCAAGGGACATAGCCTCAGGGCTTACTGAGGGAGTGGCAGCAGGGGATTGGGGTCCCTCCCCCTGCACTCAGTGCAGTGGCAGAAAGCAAAGCACCCCAATCCTAGGGTGGGCTGACTTGGGAGGTGGAGTGGAGCAGGCTGCTACATAGCTCTTCTTCTCTGCAGCTGCTGCTGCCCTTGTGCAGGCAGATGGGTGGTTCCTGCTACTGACCCCAGCTTAGCCAGGGCTCTGCAGGCTACAGTGAATATGGGGGACCATCATGTCCATAGGATGGTTGGGACAGCTAACATGGGACCTGGGGTGGCTTTGCCAAATAGTATTATGGATGGGAGAGCTGTGCACCTACTCTCTCAGGCCAGAGAGACATGCCAACAGTGGTGCAGAGCTAGCAGCTGTAAGCTGCTCTAGCTCCATTACCAGTGGTGTCATCTGGGGAATCCAAGGGGAGTTTAATTGCCCAGGGGATGCATGGGGGCAGGGGGACATGCTTGCTAGTAGGCGGGGCCTGGAGATGCGTGGGGCAGGGAACATACTGAGACACACACATCCCCGTAGCCCACCTGTTGGCCCACTAGCAGGACTTGAGGACTGGCACTGATCCTAAGGTAAATTGAGTTTGAGACCCCTGGTTTAAATGTTTTAATGCTCCTTTATGCAGGTAGAGAAGACCAGAGTAGGTATAAAGAGGGCTAAGACAAGGGTGAGCATCTTATCTTTTGTATACATAATGCATATAAAACTCTGAAATCTATAGTGAGAAATGTTATTGTCTGCCCCTGATCAAGGTGAAGACTAGAGGAAGCACTTCATATGACTCTATACCTCTTTTTCCCTTGCCTGTAGTACCATTCACATCTCCATATTTTTAATTTGACTCGTTCTTTGCTTATCTGAAGTAGTGGTAACACACTCTGGGATATCGTTAACACCTGTAAAAGCTGCACTGATACTATGATGATTACATCCACATTTGAAAACAAATGGACTTGAGAGTTGAGAATATGTAAATCAGAACTGTTGGTGAAGGTATTTCTGTTTAACAGGAATTCAATCTGCAAGGAAAACTAAGCTTAGCAGAAGTAGCAGCATCCAGGCTTGGTGCTGCGGGGAAAAATACCCTGTGAATCATCAGCATTTCAAAGTTATTTTCAACTGATCACTCACTCTTCTAGCTTTCCAATGTGAGTGGCAATTGGAGTGCAACTCCAAATATTAAAGACAGTTTAGCATGTTGCGCTTCAATGCCATACCCTTTTGGTTCCCTTAAAATGTACTCTGAAGTTGAATTCCTAGGAACCCCACTTTCAGTACAGGCAGTCCCCGGGTTACATGGATCCGACTTCCATCAGATCCCTACTTACAAACGGGGTGAGGCAACCCCGCACTAGCTGCTTCCCCCAGCAGACCAGGGAGACGCAAAGCTAGCACCCCTCCCAGCAGACCAGGGAGACGTGGAGCGGCTTTTCTCAGCAGACACCTCAGCTTGAGAATAAAGGACTGAGGGAAGTGAGGTGTGGGAGAATAAAACTGAGCTCTGGAGACGTGTTTGGCTAGAGTTTCCCCTACAATATGTACCAGTTCCGACTTACATACAAATTCAACTTAAGAACAAACCTACAGACCCTATCTTGTACGTAACCCGGGGACTGCCTGTATATTAAAATATAAAATTTTAGGATTTTGTACCGTTTACCCTAATAGGGGTGAACATGCTGTTTACTAAAAAAACACAAACTTAGTACAGTTAAATTCAAAAAATTCAGTCACAGTGGTCCTTGCAGATCTCTCCTGAAATATTTCCATGCCATAAGCTTTTTTTGATCCAGGAAGAAATTGAAAAGGCAGTGTGTATATATTGACTTGTGACGTGCATAGCAGTTGAAGCATCCACTACAATGAAATAACCAATCTCAGACTCACTGCCTAATCTTTCCAGATGCCATATTTGATAGTTCCTTGGTTCATTTCACTTGCCCTAGTTACTTTGTGACTGGAGACATACAGGTGTTTATCATCTTATTTTATGATGGTTTGAACGGAGTTGTATACATATTTATTTTAGTAGCAAAATCATAGCTAAGTAATATGAGGGGTGTTTATACTACAGATGTAATAGTGTAGTTGGCTAAACGATTAACCAGTAAATGAAAACTTATTGGTTAATGCTATTGGCTACATGCAAACTACAACCCCCAGGGGAGAGTGGGCTCCCAGTAAATTTATTAGAGGACTGGCCAGCAGCCTGGCTCAGTCCCAACTCCCACTGATTCCAGGAGCTAACCCTGCTGCGGCTCTGCAATAATACTTTCCTTGCAGAGCCGCAGCAGGGGTAGCTTTTGGGGCCTAGTGCGAGCTGGGACTGAATCAGGTTGCCTGCCCCCAGATCCTTAAATACTCTTAGTGCAGAACTGCAGCGGGAGTAGATGCCAGATCAAGCACAAGCTGGGACTGAATGCTTGCGGTGCTAATCCTTATTGATTGACGACTTACACGCTTCTTACTGGACATTGTTTATACACTTGTATTTGAGTGTTTAGAATTAAGAGAATAAATTATTTAATGCCAATCTATTTTATGGTATTACTGTATTTGTCAATTTTTAAAAAAAAAAGACTAGTGTTTAGGGATGCAAACAATTAACCGGTTACCCAGTTAGCATCACCCATTAACAGGTGATATTAAATTATAAGTTTAACCAGTTAACTAATTAAACTGATTTTTACATCCCTACTAATGATCTTGATTGTCCAACTTGAGACATTTTAAAGGAACCTGGTAAGTAGACAACATTTTATTTTAAAAAAAAGTCCCTTTGAAAATGTCTCATGTTGAACATCTTGAAAATTGAGTTACTGTCACTAGTCACTTCTTAAAAATCTTAGTTATTGTCAGTAACGTGTGCTGTTTACCCATAAGAAAAAATAAATTGCTTGCTTGGTTGCTACTAATAGAAAAACACACACTCTCAGATTTGACCATTTGTCTTGCATAATTTCAGTTGGTGGGGGTTTTCTGAGAGTATAATTATTTGAAGGATCTTCCTTTCAATTTTTTTTCACCTTCCATATAGAATGACTTTTCCTGTAGTGACTGCATGCCAAGTAATGAGAACTGTTTGGATCACTTCACACCTCATGATGGACTTTCGATGGCCTCTCGTAGACCTCAACGGGAAGGTATGTAAATAAAATGGTTTGAATGGTTTTGATATTATTTGCATGTTAAATTTAAGCTAGTGTAGTGGGACACCTATGTTTTGCTTCTCCCTTCAGTTAACCTATGTGCAGCTGGACCACTTCATCTGCATCACTACAGAAACCAATATTGCAAAACATTTTATGAATAAAGATGTTGAGAAGTAGTAGAGAATTGTTGCTTGCTTGATTCACTTTTCCTACCTAAAACTCAGACTTTAAGGCCATAAGGCTTTGTGTTTATCTAGTTCAGAGGTGACCAGACTGGCTCTCAAGCCACGTGCTGCTCTTTTACAGTTAGAGTGCAGCTTACAGAGCCCCCTTTTCTCCAGCCTGCCATTTTTCACCTACCAAATGGAAGGTAGTTCAGGGCTCTTACCCTGTGGAAGAGGAAGTTCAGGGGCTTCTGCCCAATTAGGAGGGGACCTAAAGGCTTCAATCCTGGTGGAGGCACCTGCCAGATCTTAGAGCCTTAGCACGTCTCTTTCTGAAGCTCTGAGCACCAGCAGACCTCTCCAGTGTGGTTGATGACCAAAGCCCTAATATCCTGCCACAGGGTAAAACTTCCAAGCAGGCACGCTTAGCTCTCCAACTTAAAAAGATAATCATATGTGGCTAGAAGGATCAGTACATTTTGCCACTCAATTTAATCTGTCCTCCTGCATGTTGCAGGCCCTAGAACCTCACCCACCTGCTCCTGTTACAGACCTATGATCTGTGTCTGAATTACAGCAGTCCTCAAATCATGATTTAAAGATTTCAAGTTATGAAGAATCCACCATGGGAAGTAAAATGAGGAAAAACAACAGAAGAGAGTTGGTAGTTTTTCAAAGGAACATTAAGGGCCTAAAAGCAAACTACTCCACTGTGCAGGAAAGATTAAAAAAGCATGGCAAGAGACCACCATGGCTTAACCAGGAGATCTTACGTGATTTAAAATAAAAAAGGAGTTGTATGAAAAGTGGAACCTAGGTCAAAAAACAAAGGATGAATATGAGTAAACAACATAAATATGTGGAGGCAAGATTAGAAAGGCAAAGGCACAAAATGAGCTCAATCTAGCTAGAGACATAAAGGGTAACAAGATGTTCTGCAAATATATTAGAAGCCAGAGGAAGACCAACAGCAGGGTAAGCCAAGCTCAGTAAAGAGGGAGGAAAAAATAACAGGATACTTGGATATGGCAGAGGTGCTTATGGATTTGTCTTGGTTTTCACCAAGAAGTTTGATGGTGATGGGATGCTTAATATAGAGAATGCTAATGAAAATGGGGTAGGTTTAGAAGTTAAAATAGGAAAAAAGTTAAAAATTACTTAGATGTCTTAACGTCACCAGGGCCTGATGGAATGCATCCTAGAATACTCAAGGAGCTGATAGAGGCGATATCTGAGCCTTTAGCAATCTTCCTCGAAAAGTTGTGGAAGTCGGGAGAGAGACTGGAAGACTGGAAAAGGACAAATATAGTGCCCATCTATGAAAGGGAAATAAGAACAACTACAGACCAGTCAGTTTAACTTCTGTGCCAGGGAAGACAATGGAGCCAGAGGCAGCCCTAGACTAGCTACCAGCAACTGGCACCCCAGGCGAACCATGCAATTGGAGCTCCCACCTCCAAACCCCTCAATGATATTGTGCCACCATTTGGCACCCCATTTAACTTGGGACCCTTGGCGACCGCCTACTTCGCCTCTATGGACGGGCCGCTCCTGAATGGAGCAAGTAATTAAGGAATTTGTCTCCAAACATCTAGAAGATAAGTTAGCATTGATTTGTAAAGAACTAATCATGTCAAACCAATCTAATATGGTATCAAAGAAAGCTAACAAGTCTTATGGGTAAGGGGAAAGCAGTGGATATGGTATACCTAGACTTTAATGTAAAGCATCTGATATGGTCTCTGATGACCTTATCAATAAACTTGGGAAAAACAACCTAGATGAGGCTACTATAAGGTGGGTGCATAACTGGCTGGGTAACTGCTCTCAGAGTAGTTATTAACAGTTCACAATCATGCTGGAAGAACATAACAAGTGGGGTTCTGCAGGGGTCTATTTTGAGACCCGTTCTGTTCAATATTTTCATCAAAAATTTGAATGTTGGCATAGAGAGTACTTTTATTAAGTTTGCAGAACCAAGCTGAGAGGGGTTGCAACTGCTCTGGAGGGTAGGGCCATAATTCAAAAGGATCTGGGAAAACTAGAGAAATGGTCTGAGGTAAATAGGATGAAGTTTAATAAGGACAAATGCAAAGTACTCCACTTAGGAACAATCAGTTTCACACACACAGAATGGGAAGTGATTGTCTAGGAAGTACTGCAGAAAAGGATCTAGCGGTCATAGTGGACCACAAGCTAGATGAGTCAACAGTGTGACACTGTTCCAAAAAAAAAAAACCCCATGATTCTGGAGTGCATTAAAAAGAGCGTTGAGACAGAAGTCATTCTTCTACTTTACTCTGCACTGATAGGCCACGTTGGAGTATTATGTCCAGTTCTGGGCACCACATTTCAAGAAAGATGTTGAGAAATTTGCAAAGGTCCAGAGAAGAACAACA
This sequence comes from Pelodiscus sinensis, assembly GCF_049634645.1. Classification (NCBI taxonomy): domain Eukaryota; kingdom Metazoa; phylum Chordata; order Testudines; family Trionychidae; genus Pelodiscus; species Pelodiscus sinensis. The sequence continues at coordinate 118,477,525 of NC_134712.1, read as the reverse complement.
AAAATGATTAAAGGTCTAGAAAACATGAGACACAAGGCTTAAGGAACTGGGCTCCTTTCTTCTAGAAAGGAGAAGACTGAGAGGAGACATGATAGTGGTTTTCAAGTATCTAAAAAGGTGTCACAAGGGGTGTGTCTAGACTGCAGGCTTCTTTCGAAAGAGGCTCTTTCGAAAGCATCTTTCGAAAGAGCCTCTTTCGAAAGATCGCGTCTAGACTGCAGGCGGATCTTTCGATAGAGGAAATCCGCTTTTTCGAAAGAGCACCCAGCGAGTCTGGATGCTCTCTTTCGAAGACGGCCTCTTTACATTGAAGAACGCCTTCCTTCGAAAGAAGAACTTTCGAAGGAAGGCGTTCTTCCTCGTGAAACGAGGTTTACCGCCATCGAAAGAAAAGCCGCGTTCTTTCAAAATAATTTCGAAAGAACGCGGCTTGAGTCTGGATGCAGGGGAAGTTCTTTCGAAAAAAGGGTACTTTTTTCGAAAGAACCCCTGAGTGTGGACACGGCCAAGGAGGAGGGAGACAAACTGTTCTCCTGGGCCTCTAATGACAGGACAAGAAACAGTGGGCTTATATTGCAGCAAGGGAGGTTTAGGTTGGACATTAGGAAAAACTTGCTAATTGTCAGTGTGGTTAAACATTGGAATAAATTGTTTAGGGAGGTTGTGGAATCTCCATCACTGGAGATACTTAAGAGTAGGTTGGATAGACATCTATCAGGGATGATCTAGGCCGGGGTGGGCAATAATGTTTGCCCGGGGGCTGCTTCAAAAAATTTTGAAGTCGCCCTTCCAAGGTGGCCCGGGGCTGGGGTGGGGCCTAAATGGGAAGGGGCAGGGCTACCCCAGCCCCAGACCACTATTGGTCTGGGGGTGGAGGAGCCCCTTTGCCCCCTGTTCCCACTAGGCACCCCTGCCCTGGAAGAACAAAGACATTAACTAGCTGGCACATTACAAATCCAATTGTTCCTGTCTCTAACATGTACTTTTTCACAGCAGAAACTATGAATGGGATACATCCAGGCCACTTACTTAGCCTTGCTAACATGGGTCCTACAGTTGACTGGTACTACTTCTGCTGGGGGGAGAAGGGGGATGGATGGATAGACAGATCTTTCTGTTACTTTTACTCAGTTCATCTGATGAAATAGGTTTTACCCATGAAAGCTTGTGGTTCTATATATTTTTGTTACTCTCTGTGGTGTCACAGGACTAATCTCTTTTATTGAGAATCTGATATTTGAAGAGTAATTTTCAGATCTGAGACACTTGCATCCTTGAATAGCAGGGCTATGGGCTTCTGCTCCTGTTTGCCTCAGAGTAACTGGCAGTGAAGGTGCATGATTCTCTAACATGGTGATGCTATCATAACAGACAAATAAAAATTTAAACTAGACCTGTACCTAGTACAACAAATTGCTGTGGTGTTTTTTTTTTTTTTCAGCTGTCCACATTGAGAAAATAACACTGAAAGGAGTATCAAGAAAAAGGGCTGACAAACATTTGGAGTACACGTTTAAAGTAAGCAAATAATAGCTGGCTTTTAAAAATACATTTTGAATATAAAGTTAACGTGGCTTAGGGATATAAAAATGTCTTTAAAAATAATGTTAGATTTCTCTCGCTACTAGTTCTGTCAAAGCGGTGTCTACATATTCCAAGACACATGCTCTCTACTTCTTTCATTTAGGCATGGCACAAGTACTGCCTTATTTCCGGGCTTGAGTTGTGAAGATGCAACATACTGAGCATCAGTTAGACCTCCAAGTGCTGATATGCTTGAAAATCTTGACCTTTTTGTATCTAACCCAGACCTGGAGAGCTATATGTCTGTGAAAATTCTAAAACAAAAACAGAGTGCTACTAAAATATGTATACTAAAATTGTTTCATTGCACAGATGTTCTGAGGTTCTTGTCTGCATCTGCCTCTAGGAAAGATATCAGAAAGGTGGTCAAAGTCATGTTAACCTTTAAGAACTATGTTCTAATGTTTGGTAGTACAAGCAGTGGTCCTTACAAGCACTGCTTTCTGGAAGGTGCATCCTAGAAGCATGAAAATACCCAGAGAATTATGTGATGGCTACTGAGGATTGGGGGTTGATTAAATGAGTAGTGCTTTGCTACTATACTGAAGTGCAGTGTTAGACTATTGTGGCTGTGCATCAATGACCTTGAATTCTGTAATCTACTTCGATTCAATTAAGACAATTAATTTGCCCTTAGCCGATACTGTGTAATGTGACCAAGTACATAAAGCACTAGATTGGGGTTCAGATGCCTGACTTTTTCCTGGCTCTGCTACTTCCATGCTGGGTAATGCAAGTCATTTCACCTCCCTCTGTTAGTTTCCCCAGCTGTAAAATGTGATAAGGATACTGATCTTTTGGAAAGCATTTTGACGTCTGCTAATAAAATGCTATATAAAAGCAAGGTATTTCAGAATCTAAACTTACAGACCACTAGCAAGTAGACCATAAAAATGTAACTATATTCCCTTTCAAAAACTTTTAAATTTGGAGCTAAAGTTAAAAAAAACCTCAGTTTGTCTTTCTTCCCCTGAAATAAAATGTTGTACAGAACGTTAACTTAGAATTTAGTCTACAAAATGTGGAATACACTGCAAATGCACAGGATGATGTAGCTGAAGCAATCTTAACTGAGAACAACCAGAAACTTGGATTGTCTTTTTCAGCTGGAAGTGAGCCTCCCAGCCTGATAAACAGACTTTGTACTTGCTCTACTTGTATTGGGATGCTAAAAGTAGGAGTTTGGATATTGTGGCATGGGCAAAGATTCAGTCTAGCTATCAGTTCAGATCCAGGGGGGTTTGCAGGGTTGGACTCTAGAGGCAAGTCCAAGCAGATGCCCATGCCATGATTTCCAAACTGCTACTTATAATGCACTAGCTTGAATAAATGTAATGTGAGTCACCCCTCTCCTATCCCACCCCCCTTGGCTAAGAGGCATGCTCCCATCTTCAGCGTAGACATACCTTTTAGACAGCCATCTCTAGCCATTGCAAAATCATTTTATTGGTGACATTAACATGAATAACCCAAAGGTGTTTCAGAGAGCCAGTCTGCAGATTATCATGATAGCAGTTTCCAAATCCAACGACATGAAGGAGGCAGAGACTTGCTGGAAAGCATTAAGTGAATTCTTCAGCTCCTCTTCCTTTGTTCCAGTAGGGAGGAGGATAGCTCCTTCTCCGGTGCATCTGGGAATAAAATCTTCTCTCCAACTTTTGTCTCTTGCTCCAAACCAGTTGAGATGCGTGCCTTTTAAGTTCTTCTCTAGTCTTCAATAGACACAAGGAAGCTGTCGTCCTCCATAGTCCCTACCATCTTATAAGGTTCTCCTGAGTCTGGATTGGAAATCATACTTAGTACCATTCAGTTATTGCTAAATACCCTCTTTGAGCTATCAGCTCTACTTTGTGATGTATACGATCTTCTAAGGTTAGGTTTGAACCCAAGAAATGGAACTGAACTTAGCAGAGGAGTGGAAAATAATTTACTCTTCACTTAAAGTAAATATTTAGAGGCTTTATTTTGCTGATCACATTTTGGACTAGTGCAGCAAAGCGTGGAGAAGCACTGATTTCAATGTATAAACACATACCAGAATTTGGGGCCTACTCTAATTTCATAGTACTTCTTGAGGCATACTTATGTTGCATCCTACAGCCATGTCTTGTATGTTTTTTTAAACATTAAAACTTTAAAACTCTAACTTTGAAATAGCTAATATATAATACAACTAGAGTACGTTAATAGATGGTTTGACTTCCTAAGCAAGAATAGTGGAACTAAACTTTGTATGCCTGACAATGAGTCTTCTCCTCTAAAGAAGCAGTGTGGTTTGCTGTTCTTATGCCTGGAACTAGTAATTACTGAGCGCTAAGACTGCATCTAGTAATTAGTTGGGTAGCCTCTGAGTGATTTAGGCCTAAATTTTCAGGAGTCTGCAAGTCTTGTGTGCCCAGGTAGATTCCCATCTCCTTCCCCTTTGCCCTAGCATTCCTGGGCACACTAGAGATGATGGATTTCACTTGAAATTATTGGTGCTTGTTCCTCCAGAAATGATGTCTGAGTTGTGTTTGTAGAGTGCATCCAAAGTTAGTACAAGTTGAACCTCTGGTCTGGCAACATGATTTAAGTTTGTCAGTTGTCATGGGTATGGTCAGTTTCCTGCAGTCCCATAAAGTTTTATTTATAGCTACCAGTCCTGGCTCTGTGTTCTGTGTTGTAATTTAGAGCTACATAATCACTAAATCCTAAGAGACCAGCAAACAGTGGAAGCATGCTTTTTTTAAACCCTTTAGCTACTTTTTTCTTTGTTCCAATACAGTAAAATTGTGTAACAGCACGAACAGTTTTATGAAGAGCTGATAATCTTTGCCTATGCATAGGCATATATAGGGTCTGTCAATAGTCGTACCTTATTGAGCAGCATTGCAAGTGCTGTTTTATTTATTTGCCTTGGTGAAATAGAGACCAACTCACTACTAGAGATGTTAACTGACAGTTATCTATGTTAATGTGTAACAGCTGGAAATTTTAGCGGTTACATGTTCATGGAGTGGGAGTTGGTGCTCTCAGGGAGCCGGCTTTTAAGTCTGCTCCCCATGAGCACCAGCTGCCACACGTTCTTCTCCCCCTGCTGCCTCTGATAAGGAGGCAGCAGTGCCAGGGGCACGCATCTCTGCAGGAGGGGAGTCAATAAACATGGGGAACTGGCTTGAAAGCTGCTTCCCGCATGTACCGGTTCCTGTCTGCCCCCTCCCCCCACATACAGCACCCATGCTGCTGCTTCTCTGTCAGCTCTGGGGAGGGACAGGTGGCTCCAAAGGACTTGGCAGTGCTCGGGTGGGAGGCAGCACAAACAGGGGCAGACGGCTCCACGGGAGCCAGCTCCCCCTTCCTCTCCCTTGCTGCCTCTGATACAGAAGTAGCAAAGGGGGTGGGGGCATGTAGTTAATTTTACTGATAATTAACTGATAAGCCTAGGCTTGTGTAAATGACTACATGCTAACATCCTTACTCACTACGATATTGACCTCCTGTAGTTCAGCAAATTCTCTGGTTCATCACCGTAAGGACCTGATCAGTGGCTGGGTCAACTTGGAGTCTTTTTGAAAATGTAGCTCTTACTACCTTTATTTTGCCAAAATGGTTAATAATACTTAATTGCAGTTGGTATTTGTATGCCAGTTTGAAATGGATAGTTCTGTAGATGTACTAAACATAATTGAATAGTATGATACAAGTAAAGAAACATTATCTAATTTTTTTTTCTATCTCCTGCTATCAGGTAACCTGGTCTGATCTTTCCATAACATGTGTAACAAAAACACACCAGGAGCTGCAGGAATTCCTACTAAAAGTATGTATTCACGTGTAAGCAATCTTCACAGTACTGTACATCATGCTGCAATTTCATGGGGTATGGCATTACTAGATGATTCTGGCTCTTATTAGCCATTCTATTTAAAGGAATGTTCATTCTATTGTGATATATTATTTTCCAAGGTATGTTGACCATCCTGTCTAAGCAGGTCTACAAGATAAGGCCCTTGGTTGGCATAAGATGGGAGACTAATCTTGCTAGCCTTGCTAACCAAAGTTCTAAGTGTCATAACTGCAAAGCTGGATTTATTTATGTTCACAGTGGAGCTTAGAGCTTAACACTGGACATTGCTACATGTACTACATCAGGCCTGCACAACTTGGAAAGCGGTGAGGGCCATATTACTCCAAAGAAAACAGCTGCGGGCCGCAAGGGTAGGTTTTAGGGGGAGTGATACTTTATTAAGAATTTTTCAATTAAAAATCAGGCCTGAACAATATAAGGCTCCCAATGCCCTTACCCTCTTCTCTCCCAGCATCACCCTGTCCCCCCTCCCACTGACAGCTCCCCTCCTGCCCTTTTCCTCATTGTTTCCACTTGACCCCCTGGCATTTGTGTTTCCTGCACCCTGCCCCTTGGTGCCTTCCCCTTTCTCCTGACCTGCCTCCCTTCCCTCAGCACAAGCCCCTTCCCCTACCCTACCTGGCTTCTGCCTTCCAGTTTGCGGGGCTGCTGGAGCCTTCTTGAATCTGGCAGTTGCCGGCTGTGATATCACGACACCATGTCACGACAGCGTCCTGGTGTCTGACGGTGTCCTGCCCTCTGGCTCACGCCCCGCCTCCTCCCACTGGAGCTGCATGCAGGCAACCCGGTGACGAGAATCGCCGCACTTCCCCCTCCCCGGTGGCACTCCACTCCTCCGCCCAGCTGGTGGATTGGATGAGGCCATGCCACCCGTAGTCATCACAGGCCGCACAGTGAGCCCCTGCAGGCCGCATGTTGTGAAGGCCTGTGCTACATGGATGCTAACTAACAACAACAAATGGTCTGGTAGCACTTTATAGACTAACAAAACATGTAGATGGTAGTATGAGCTTTTGTGGGCACAGCCCACTTCAGATGACTGGAGTTTTGAGTTTAGAATGTGCAGACCCAAAATAAATAGGGGACAAGGGAGAGGGGGGAAGGAAAGAAAGGGGACAGGGAAACAAGGGGCAAAGTTTATCCTGTACAAACTAAGTTGGCTACTCCCTGAAGTTGCTAACACAGTTAGTGTTGCTATAAGAAAATTTCTTAATTACTGATGCAAAGCCAAGAATACCAAACCTTTTTATATTCTGTGTTATAAGGATAAATGCAGTCCTCTTCTCTGAGGAACTCAGAAAATGTGAATAAACTAGTGGATATTTATGCTGCATATTAATTGTCCTGTAAACTGGGTTAAAATAGTACCATCATTCTAGCAACAGTGTTCTGTATCCATTCCTCAGAAGCTATTCTTAGGTTGGGACTACCCTAGGGAATCTGTTTTGTAAAAACAAAGCACCCCTTCCAGTGATTCCAAGCATTAACAAGAACTTGTCTCTAATAGCTTCTGATGTTAATTAAGAGGGTAATAGTAAAATTGTGGTACATGTACCTTTATACAAAGAGCATCTTGATGGACTCCGTTGCATAGGAATTATCATGTTGGTGGAGCTTTACTACTCTAAAAGGGGACTTAAGATTTTAATTTCATAGTGAAAAGCCCTTCTTGCACAGCATAGAGTTCCAGACTTTTTACTGTTGTACACTTTTTCATTTGAGAGTCTTCTGGATTCATGAAAAATGTGAAGGGTTCTAAGATGTTTCTCAGCTTTCCAGTAGCCTCTCAAGTGATAAATAGGGATACCCTGATATACCTGTTTGTCTGCTTCCAGATGCAAAGCTAAGCTTGGAGATTTAGCCCTTAAGAACACAGTAGGTATGAATTTAGTTGGTGTATGTATGAACCTGGTCCAGATTGCAGACTTGGCTGGTGTGAATCCTTCCCTATTAACCACAGTATTTTACCATTATGGTGCTGGCCAATCACTTGGCTCATCAATGTGGTGCAAGGAGGTAGTGGCTCTGTCATGAGCCACAGGATAGTTGTAGTGATATTACATCCTTTGATAGGGAGGGTCCACATCCTGGCCGACCTAATTCAGCCAGAATCAGTGGTACTGGCATGATCCCTGAAAGTCTGTTGCAAAATGAATATTTTTCTGGTAGGGGAAGATCTGATGGTTGTGACATGACCAATACCTATGTCAGGGTTATGATTAATGGCTTCATCTAGCCTACAACAGGTCAGCTTAATTGAAGAGATTTCTATTGCTTTCCTCTTCTATCCTTTTGATTCAAAGCATGTGGAATAACATCTGGCAGGACAGGGCACTGCTTTTAGTTTACATTGCTCTACTTGTGCATCTCACAGTAACAGTGTGAGTGCACAGTTACTGGAAGTAACTTTCCTATACACATACTCCAGGTTGCAGCTTTTGTATTTGATATCTCTTTTAATATCTCTAGGTCCTCTTGTACTAGAGCAGGGGTGGGGAACCTCAGGCCCAGAGGCCGAATGTGCCTGGATCCGGCCACCAAGGCTCAGCATTGGAGAGCCCATGCTGGTGCCCCAGCCTCCTTGCCACCCGCCCATGGGGCTGAAACAAAATCTAATAGACTGGGCCCCCCTTGGCTCTGGTGTGCAAGGGGTATGTGGGAAGTGTCTGCTTCTCCGTCAGGAGCATCTCTCTTTACTTCTCTCTTCTGAGTGCATGGTCCCCAACTGACTTTTTTTGTAGGTCAGCAGCCCCCAATCCATAAAAAGTTTCCCATCCCTGTCCTAGAGCAATTCAGAGAAAGAACTCATTACAGGCATTGAAAACTTCTCATATGACACTTTGTATTAATGCAGGTACTTAATTCCTGTCCAGTGAACAACTTGCAGTTCCTAGCTAGCACTCTGACTCCAGTGTCTTCAAATGTGCCAGGGGATGCTACTGACAGACAATTGCTTCTTTGTAAACTATATAACCCATTGATTATAATTGATTTAAGTAGATATTAAAAGCTGAGTGTTACCATTGAGTTAAATTTTGAAAATTGATATTGAACTACTAGCATTTCTCCAATTGAAAAAACACTGTTCTTTTTATTTATTTTACTTAAGCTTATTCTCAATCTCTCTCATACTTTCTTACCAAAGTATGTAATTTAGAAGCTTTAGTGTGAAGATTAACAGAATTTTTTCCAACTAGATTGGAATTTCTGATCAGCCTCAGACACTTTAGTATTCACACTTCTCTAACATTATTTTGCTATTAACCATGGTGCATACTTCTAGAGCAATGAGATCGGTTTTAAAAATAGCAAATCCAAGCTCGGTGCTGGTTGGTAAAGAGTACGGTAATTACATGTATAAAAGAATACTGTTGTCAAGACTTTGAATATACAAATGCATAACTCATATTTGGGACATTTTCACCAGCTTCCAAAGGAACTGTCTTCTGAAGCGTTTGACAAGACCATTTTACGAGCACTAAATCAGGGTTTCCAGAAGAAAGAAGAACGGCGGCACCCAGATCTAGAGCCAATATTAAGGTAACCAACTGAGCAGTCTGTCAAGTGAGCTGTTAACTGCACAGCATTCTCTAAGATTTTTCAGGAGCTCTCTACTTCTTCAGAAAAGTATAAGGAGATATGGAGGTTTCCACGTGTGCCTCGTATCTTATTATATAAAGTTTCTCCATTTCCTTGTCTGATTTACTTTTTTTCCTCCCTTTAACATTGAAGAAAAAAAATTGATTCCTATTTTACAGGTCAAATAAGCATTTCTTTCCCTCCACCAATGTTCAGTCTGTCTTTATTCCCTGCCACAAAGATCCCATTTTGTCTTTGCTTTCTTCCCTCCTTCTCAAATCTTTTGTGAACATGTACTGCAGAACTTCATTTTGAAATCTGTAGAGGTTTCCAGACTAAGGATGTTAAAATGTGGTTACTTTCCTAATTAAGTAGTCACTAGACTTTTTTTTTTTTTTTAAATAATCAACTACTCAATTTGTTGATAAGGATCGCCATTACAGTGCTCAGTCTGGCTTGTAGATCCCAGCATAAACTCCCCTGCTGCTGCTCTGCATTACAGAGGTCTGGTGAGCAGACGTCTTTGCACACTGACTCCTCTGTCTCTTAATATTGCAGAGGTGGGGGGTGATGCGACAAGTCGATAGCTCTAACTGCTAAGCTCCTGCTTGTTCTAACTGCTTGTTCCCTATAAACTGAGTGCTTGGGTGGCCACCCAAGAAGATTCAAATGCTGGCAAGCAACTACAGCTGGCAGCATGTGTTTCTATTGGTGATACACGTCCGCACATGCCTAGGTGTACAAAACAATATTTATTTCACACATGGAAGGAAAAAATTAGAGGGAACGCTGGAATGCTCCAAGTTCTAGGCACACAAGTGCAGTTAGCAAAGCTATCCTATCTTAGGAGACTCTTGGTTAAGATGATTTCGTGGCTCGCTTGGATGGAGTGCCACTCGAGCAGCCCACTTACTAGCCTAGCTTGCCTATTGTTGCTGTATATCAAAGGGCTAATAGTTCCATATAAGATAAGAGGCAGTGCGTGACCACACTGCTTGGAAGAGTGGATAAGAGTAGTAATGTGCACTTATGGAATTCAGTTGGTTATCTATGTGCAGAATTTGATAGTCCCAAATCATCCAAATTGGTTTTAATAGAAAATTCAAGACATACACACTCTCCGACCTAAACTCTGTTTTAGAAAGTGCATATATTTTAAGGCTAATAGCATGATAGGAAGGCACTACTGCATGGTTATGAAATAATTACAAAGGCATGACATTCTTTTAAGGTTACTCTTACATCCAAATGTATTATTTGGGCATCTTAAGCACATTTCCATACTATATTGCTAAATATCCTGTGATGCCATGCATTAACCATATGATAATGGTGTTTTGGTTTTTGTGGTTCCAGGTTAAATTAAACTAACTTTATTTCCCCTTGTGATGTCACTGCAGGATCATTAAATTTTTTGGTGTGTTAAATGTGACACAACTTGAAGTTTTTCAACAATGAAAAGTATAGTTTTCTGGAAAAATGGAATTGGGTAATACTTTTCAGTAACAAAAAACTGGGGTGGGATTTTCAAAGTACTTGATGTTGGCCCTAACCCATTTGAAGGCTCATAGTCTAGTCACTGACTCAGTGGAAGCAAATGTAGATGAACACTGAATGATTTTGAAAATACAGTCCTTATTCTTAATTAAATTTGAAATTCAGACCTCCTGAACTTTTTTTAGTAGACCAATTTATATCTTCATGTACTGAAGCAACACTGTACTAGTCCAAAAGACAATGATGGGCCATTTTATATTATCTATGCCAAATTTAAGTGTTAAGCTTAAGTTCCATGTCTAATTTAGGCTGGTTTTAATTGACTTGTGGTTTAGCATTTAAAAAACAGTGTGTTAAAGTAACTGTAACTTTTATTTCATTTCAGGCAGCTATTTTCAAATACATCACAAGCTTTTCTGCAGAATCAGAGAGTGTACAACTTCTTCCAATCAATTTCATCAGAATCTTTGCATACTCACAGTAAGCAGTTTCTAAATGTTTTGTATAATATGAATAAGCTGTAAGACTTCCTTCCTGCCATTCAGTTAACTTTATACTTTTGATGAACTTCGTATTCTCAAGAGTGAGGCCACTTCTACAATTGGAACAAATATCGAATGAGATGGAAGATTCTGTAGAATAGTCTTTGCTTTCTTTGAGGTTTTTAATCAGGCTTGCAACGCTGATTAGGTATATGCAGCAATTTGGGGCTTCCTGATTTTGGGTACCCAATAAAACCACCTTCTGTTTATGGCCTGGCTTCCCCTCCATCAATAGAACTAGTGGAGGTGGACAAAATTGAATCAGACTTCTTGCTTTGGGTCATATCAGTCAATGTTTGTTTCTGACTTTTTGGGGGGAGAATTATTTTTTCTCCCATGCTAGACTGAAAACTGCAATGTGCAGACTTTTTGCCTGTGCAGACCTTCCCATATATTTGTAGAACTGCAATGCGTGTGGGGAGCATATTAGCTTCTTGTTAACTATTAATTTGCACATCGTCTTTACTACCCTCCCTGAATCCTTCTGTAACAAGGCTGCTATCATGTTTATCAGCCCTGTAAAGTGAATGATAAACACCTTCACAAATTTCCAACAGACCAATTATGGATTCAACTGGGTTGATTTTGGATAAGCTGCAACTTCTTATCTCTGTTCCTCATGTTTTTGTAGATGCTTGGTGCTTAAAGCAGGATTTGTACCAGCTATGTACTTTGTAAATGTTGGGGCAAACTGATCTCCAAAAGGTGTTGGATCTTGCCCAGAGTCTCTTTTGGGCTCCCACCCAACAGAGATATGAATCTTACAGTAGATTTCCCTCGTGGGAAATCTTTTATGCAGCATAGGTTGGTCATGCAGGACAGTTGGCCCTCTGATGCAAATGTATTAGGGTACAGCCTAATAATATGATCATTTCTTTTTCCGAAGGACACCCTGCTGCACTAAGTGCATGAGGTGGGCCATGTTTGTGTTTTGGGAGTTGGAAGTCTCTGTAAGATTACTAAATCAGTTGTTGCAAATGTTTGAAGTTAAGTTGCAAATGAGGCAGGTTACTGTAGGATGCAAAAGGGTAGTTTTCTGCTTAAGGAAGCTGCTGTGAAATGGATTCTATTGCTACCCTTTTCATAGTTCCTTTGCGAAGCAAGTTGCATAAACCGAAATTTAGTGGTGATTGTTCTGGGTGCAATATCTCGGACACCGTGCTGTGGCTCACAGAAGTGGTGAGCATTTGCAACTGAAGTCAATAGGAGCAGTGCTTATAGCACTTCAGATGTTCAAAATAGTGGATGTGTTTGACAACCTGGGCCTGAATCCCTGCCTTAGATGACCCCCGTGCCCACTCTACAGTGGGGTAACTATATATCTTGCATCGCACAGCTGTTTTGAAGATAAAATGTTTATAAAGTATTCCTGTTTTCTATAGGGATAAATACCATAAAAGTATGAGGGAAATTTGTGTTCAAGGCAGATTTTGTATGGTAAATAAAATGGAGCCACATACGGCGGATAAAGAAATTGATGGGTAACCATTCTGTGAGCAGTCACATGGGCTGCCAGGGCACCAGCGATGAGATGGACTGCTAGCTCTGAGTTTTGGTTAAGTGTCACACAGTGCTTCTATATCCTGGGAAATTTCCAGAATTCTGGGAATTTTTGAGTAAAATGTGTCCAAATGGGAAATTGGGAATCTTCTTGAAATTGTTAAATCCTGGGAAATTTTCAATGAAATTAAAATTTCTGTTCATTTGTCGTTCCTTTGAAATAAAAATTTGTGGATGATTCAAATTTATCAAAAACAGCTCTCAATTGGTCAACATTGTCACATGACTTTTACCCTCCGTCATGTGCTGTGCAGCTCTACTATATATGGCGGCAGGGCTGAATGCAGTTGCCCTGAAGCCGGAACTGGTGTTAGATGTTCCAGATTATTTACGTTTTCAAACATTTGTAAACTAGCTCAAAAGGTTTTAGCATGTCACATTCAAATGCAGAATGTGAGAATTTTTTCAATGGTTACAGACATGAAAACTAAGAAAAGGAGTAGTATGAAAACTAAAACACTTAATTCTAGTGTAATTCTCAGATCAGCTTTTAAAGCAAAAACAAAAAGTTCTAGTTTTGTAATTACAAAGAAGCATTTAAGTTTACATAATAAAAATATGTACGAATATGCCAGAAAAACTGGAGGTCAGACTGATAAAAATATTAATGATGGTGATAACATTTCTAGAGAGGAGTCAAGTCATGACTTATCTGATGAGTAAAACTCATCGTGATAGTTCAGTATTATGTATTAAATATTCTGTTCATTTTATATGAAACAAACGTTTTATATATGACCAGTTTCTTTATCGTATATAACTGAAGTGTATACTGCACTGATTTTATCTTGCAGGAGTAAAATAATTGTTTTATTATTCTTTCATTTTATGAAATACCATCCATGAAGTAATTAAGGATATGTGGATATATAAAAAATAATTATTTTTGGCTGAAAAGTTCAGCTTTAATAAAACTATATTTTTAATTATAGGGAGCATCCTGTAATCATCAAAATTTATTGTCATATTTTGAGTTTACTTTTATTTGGATATATAATTATTAGGAAAACCAATGAATTAACTAAACATAAAATAGCCTTTATAACTATAACATAAAAAATCTGGGAATTTTTCATCAGATTTGGGAAATTTTTAGTGCTGGCCTGGGAAAAGTTGGCAACATGATATAGAAGCCCTGGTATCACAGCACACACCCCACACCTCCCTCTGCAGACTAGAGAAGCAACTATAGCAAAGTTAACCACTAAATAAATGGTTAAACATGGGGGTGAGCCATTGAAATTGCCTAGGGAGGTTGTGGGATCTCTGTCATTGGAGATTAAAAGCACGTTAGGTGAAACCTGTCAGGGATGGTCTTAGATTTTAAAGTGTGTGAAGAAGATTAAAACTAATCTTAAAACTGTGCAACAGTTTTAAAATGGCGCACTTGTTCACTCTTTGTCTCAAAATTGCTGGTCCTGGAAAGGTTTTGTCCTGAGTGTGTTACTGGTATAGTTCATGTTAATGTGTCATAGTTGGAGTTGAAAGTGTTAGAATTGCAAAGAAATACAACTTCTTCAACTAGTGTCCCCATGGGTGCTCTCCGCTGTTGGTGTCAGACTCGTCCTGGTGCCGTAGATCGGAGACTTTTCCAGCAGTATCTAGTCAGGTCACGCATGTACAGCAAGGGGGAGCATTTGCTGTTTGCGCATTTGGAGTTCACATGCATGGCCCAACTCCCCTTAGGTGTGGTTTTTTTTTTTCTGTACTGCCCTTGGTCACAGACAGAGTCCAGTTCCCTCCTCCCTTTTGAGTACCTGTAGATAAGAATTTAGTTTGCACTTAAAGTTCTTGTTGTTCCTTACTTCCACTTTTTACTTTAAAAAAATAAGACTTATTTCTCATGTAAATAGTTATTGCGTCAACGCTGTCATGAGGCAGCATAGTGAAACTGGGCCTGCCAGCAGCCCTTTCAGAAGACGGAGAGAAAATAAGAAAGCATTGTCTACAGAATAGGCACAGAGATTACAAGAGTCTACTATAACATACAAGAATCAAGTAGACAACTCTGAGTCAAAAAAGAGAGAAGGAAGAACACTTCCAAAAAAATGCTTGGCTCTCCTGGGTTAAGTGCAACAAGTGTCGTGACCCTATGCCTGCTCTAGATGGCCATGGGTCATGTATTTGCTAGGGATGTTAAATATTGCTTAATTGTATAGTCGATTAACCTCATGAATCCTTATTGGTTACTCGACTATTCTATAGTTCCTGGGGGATGGAGCCGGCAACCAGTGCACTCTGGCCCCACTCCCTGCATCTTTGTGCTGCTGCCTCTGTATCAAAGGCAGCAGTGTGGGGCACCAGATGGGAGCTGGTCCGGAATGGAAGCAAATTTAAAAAACCTTTCCCCTTGTGGACCAGTTGCCTGTTACCCTGTGCTGCTTCCTCTAATACAGAGGCAGCAGCGTGGGCTGGCAGCAGCCCCTGTCTGGGGGTGTTCAGAGCTCCCAGACCTGGTGCAAGCCAGAACTGAGCCAGGCTGCTGGCCAGCCTGCTAAAAAATTCACTGGCGGGGGGGCATATATGTAGTCTCTAGTATTAACTGATAAGCTTTTGCTTATCAGTTAATCAACTATACTATTACATCCACAGTATTCACTGCTTGGGTGAAGCATATGTTCAGCAGAAATATGTGCATTGTTACAGCCAGGGCCTGGAAAGACAGAGCTCAGACTCAGGATGTTGCTATTTGAGGCTCCAGAGTCTTATCAAACAGCTAAGGGGTGGAGTACTCAGCAGGAGACCCCCATTAAACAGAAGAAACTGACAGGTTCACCTTCATGTAAGATGCCTGTGAAAAAGAGTATTTCTGGCCCACCCCCTACCTCCCAGAGTCAGCATGGGAGATGAACCGGGCATCCTGTGCTGCATCAATCACTGAACCGAAACCGCAAATTCCAATGTCCGCGGCACTAGTGTCAGCACGGAAGACCCCAGAAGTCTGGGAACCAGACAAGATCCCAGCATTGCCTGTGCCACAGGTGCTGAGCAAAATGCCAGCACCAATAAAGGCCAAAGCAAAGTCAACCTGAGACTTGCCTGTCTCTCCCAGCCCGGAACTGGTGCCTTCCCCACTGGCACCACGTTCATTGGCATGCTGGAGCATTCCTCTGTTTGCCACCGCTCTGCTCAGAAGCACGGTTGTTATGTGTTGATGTTGAGGACATGTTCGAGATCACTGCACAAGGTCTCCCACAGACAGCCTCTTTGGTTCCCATCCTGGCATCCTCCTGTTCACCAAGACCACTGGTCATTTCATACGACAGTGAATACGACGACAATCACAAGAGTGGTTTTTCTCCCAACACTCCTCCCCAGTCAGATCAATTACACCCTCTTGAAGGGGATCGACCAGAGTATTCTCACCAGCCTCTGTGGCATCTGGATTGGTCTTACTTCCCTCACTACTCATCACGGTGGTCTCCATATGTAGGCACTGGACACCATGCAGACATTAACTGATGGCACCATCAACACCTACCCACAGATTGGTACTAGACTCACATTCATAGTCCTCCTCCAACAGAGGATTTGGAGACCAAAGAGGGACAGATTATTGATGGCGTTGACATTGAATGTTTGGGAACCTCTCTGATGGATTAAAAACTCTTCCTCACCAGACGAGGCGGTCATCCCAGTCAATACATCTCCTTAAAACAATTTCAAGAACTTTTCAAGAGGGATGCCACTAGTCAAGAGGTCATGCTATCTGAGGTGCAAGAAAAGCAACACACTTAAAAAAAAAAAAAAAAAAAAAAAAACCTACAGCCATCTGCAGAAACACAAATGGACTACTAATTGACAAAGCCATTATGGAGGCAGCGGACAAGGTCTGGCAGACACCAGTCTCAGCTCTCCCCACTAAGTGCTCTGGCAGAAAATACTTTGTTCCATCAAGAGGCATGGGCTTTTTATTCCTCCACCCGCAACCCAGTTCTCTGGTTGTAGATGTTGCAAACCAAAGGTCCAAGAATCCAAAATATAAATCATCCAATCATGACAAGCGCCTGGATTTATTTGGCAGAAAAATTTGTCATCCACATTACAACTTCGTATAGCAAATTACTTGCCAATCATGACTTTGATAATAACACTAAGCTGACTGAGCTAATGCAGCATCTCCACCAGTGCCTCACGATCATGCAATTTTCTATTATTGTCTGTGCCCTTTTTATAACTAATGGGCAGCAATAACTACAGACTGTTGGGTCCTAGGGATCATAAAATGCAAATATTCTGTTCCACTTATCAGTTCCCCCATCCCCCTTCAGGGACCCCCTCACAAGTCACTTCTATGTCAAGAGGTGGATAATAGGTGCCACAGAGACCGTGCCCGAGCAATATTGGGGCAGGGGATTTTACTCAAATTACTTTCTCACGGAGAAGAGAACTGAAGGTTGGAGACCCATTCTTGATCTGTGCTGTTTAAATAAATATCTCCACAAACAATGATTCAAAATAATCATGCTCACATCCATTATTCCAGCACTAGACAAAGGAGATTGGTTTGCAGCTCTTGACCTGCAAGATGCTTATTTTCATGTAACCGTATGCCCACCTCCCAAGACATTTCCTCCATTTTACGGTCATCCCGGAACATCAAGTCCTGCCTTTCAGAGTTTCTTCTGTCCCTAGAGTCTTCTCAAAGCCACTCACTGTGGTGCTTAAGTCGTGACGGTAGCATGAATTTTCCCTGCCTCCACAACTGTCTTATACATGGTCCACCTCAACAAACGACATGGGACTTAATCCTTTTTACCAAAAGGCTTTTCAGATCTCTTGGCCTCATCGTAAAGGAACAAAAATCCACCCTATGTCCTGCACAGTCTCTAGAGTTCATAGGAGCTTGTCTGGATTCCACGACAGCAAGAGCACATCTCCCCACCCCACGTTTCGAAGCCATAAGAAGCTTTATTGCGATCTTAATGTCCAGCCCTGCTGTGACTGTATTAACCTCTTTGGCTCATGGGCCATATGGCTGCCACAACGTATGTCCCATATGCACATCTGCACTTTCTCTGTCTCTGGCATTGGCTGTCCTCAGTTTACATCCCATTCAGGCAGCACCCACATAAGCAGGTAACTGTCCCTATGAAGGTTCGTGTCTCCTTCAGTGATGGTGAATCCAAGCAACCTCCTTGCAGGTGTTCCATTCCAGCCACAGCCCTCTATACAAATCGCTACAGATGCTTCCCTCCTCGGGTGGGATGCACACATGCAGGGTCACTGCGGTTAGGGCAGATGGTTAGCTCACGAATCCTACTGGCAAATCAACCTCCTAGAGTTCCATGTGGTGAGCAATGCTTGCAAATATTTTGTCCAGTACATTTGCATCTCTGCAATGCATATTCTCAGACAACATCACCACTATGATTTATGTCTATTGCCAACGTGTGTGCCCGTTCTCCATCCCTCTGTAGAGGCGGTACACCTATTGAATTGGTGCATCTGCAACAACATCAATCGCGTTGCATCGTACCTCCTGGGTTGAGGGGGGGGGGGGGTCAGCAATGCAGCTGAAGATGCTCTAAGCCATCATTTCTCTAGACAATTAATGGAAACTTCATACAGATGTCCTGCATGCCCTGATTCGTTGATGGAGATTTCCAGTGGTAGATCTTTTTGCAACATACCAGAATTCCAAGTGTCCCCAATATTATTCCAGGATGGGGATAGGGCCAGGGTCTCTGGGAAACGCCTTCCTTATCACATGGGAGGCTCGCCTCTATTACGCATTCCCTCTACTCTTATACCCAGAGTCATCAGGAAGATCGAGGTGGATGGTGCCCTAGTCATCCTTATAGCTGGTGCCTTGGCCAGACAGACTTGGTTTCCTTGTCTTTATCAGATGTCTCATCGACCTCCTTTTAACCCCCTTCCAAGTTGGAAAGACCGCCTGTCTCCAAAGGCAGGCAGGTTTGTCCACCCCCCCAACACAAACGGTACACCTGATGGCATGGTTTCTCTCTGACTCTTGAAGATCGAAAAGATATGTTTGCAGCAAGTGAGAAGTGTCCTGATTCAGAGTAGAAGAAAGACTGTGCAATACCTACCTTCAGAAGTGGAACCACTTTGTAGCATGGTGCATCAACATTGGTGCTCAGTGGACTGCCATTCCCCTTCATGTGATCTTGGATTACATTATGCGTCTGAAAGAGATCACGGTCTATCATTTTCCTCCCTCAAAGTACATCATGCTGTACTGGCAGCTTTCCATCCTCTGATGGATAGGTTTTTGATATTTGTGCATCCTATCAGACTTCTTAGAGGGCTGCATAACCTTAATCCTTCACACAGATGTGTAGCCCGCATGTGGGATCTGGACTTCATGCTCAACACACTAACTAGACCTCCAGTTGATCCCTTGGTCTCATGCTTGCTGCCCCTATTAACAGCAAAGATGGTGTTTTTAATATTCGTCTTGCTGATAAGATTGCTAAGTGAAATTACTGCTCTCACGGCATCACCACCTTCCACCATGTTTCATAAAGACAGAGTAGTCCTCTGACCCTATCTCTCCTTTCTACCTAAAGTATGCTCAGAATTTCTCATTAACGAACTCATTGTCCTCCCTACCTTTTAGCCAAAGCCTCATGCTTCTCGAGAGGAGGGGTTATTACATACCCCGGATGTCCGCAGGGCATTATCATTCTATTTAGATCGTACACGGCCTTTCCACAAATCAAACATTATTTCTCTCCCTTGTGGGATGCTCTTGGCATACATCATTATCGTCACAGCATATTTCCAAAATAATTACATCATGTATTCCCCAATGTTACTCATTGCAAAACATCACTTCCTACACCTCCGAGAGTGCATTCTACATGGGCCATAGCTACTGTAACTGTTCTGAGGGGAGTCCCTCTTAAGGATATCTGCGCAGCAGCTACATTGTCTTCCAGCCACACCTTTAAGACATTATACAATATCCTCACAGATAGAGACAAGTTCCACTGTACACAAAGAAAAATCGGTGAGTTGGGCCGTACATGCGGCCCTCTCCCCCTTTCCAAACGTGTGGCCTGACTAGATACTGCTGGAAAAACCTCTGATCTGCAGCACTGGGACGAGCCCAACACCAACAGTGGCGCACTCACGGACGGGAGGGCACATCTCAAAGAATCGTTACTGCACAGGGTTACTGTTACTGACTTTCTTAATGTTGTCATGATGTGTCCCGCGTCCTTGCATTTGGCACATCTGTCTTATGTATTTTTGGCTCTAATGGTATATCTAACTGCTATTTAATTAGCTAAAATTAAGATGGTATCTTTAAGTTGGCATGAGCCCAATTTATCATTTTTTCCTTAACCTAGCTTCTAGTTTTCTGTACTGAGAAGCTAACTTTTTACCCTGAATGACTTACTGTAACTCCCTAGAAAACTACATAAAACTTATTCTCTGCAGGTAACTTACAACCCTCTTTGAAGACAGCTAAGGCAGCAGAACACTTCAAGGAGGACAGTTCAGAGGCTTCAAGTCAGGAGGAAGGTATTCATATACCCAAAGGTTATTTTTATGAGTAAAATTTTGTCAGGCTTACAGTCATAGAAATTACGTATTTGACTTCTACCTCTTGTAAAATACAGAGGACTTCAGATGAAAGTGGCTATATAAATTTTATTTGTTATTGCACACTTTCAGTAACTTAATATGGTCATTATATTTGTGAATAGGAAGGCTTTGGAGGCATGTTTGCTTTTTGAGTTGCTTAGAAGCAGGGTTGAGCAGCCAGGAAGAGTTGTGGGGTTTGTTAGGATGCAAAGATACTTGTGACTTCCTCTTGTGTGTGCTTTTTAAAACTTTTTTTAATGACCAGGTTAAATGTTGAGTATGGTATTCAGTTTTATATAGTTGACACTTGTGTAAAATATCTTAAACATGAAGATCCTCTTTACATGGAAATTCTTAATTCCTCTATTTTTATATCAGAGCTGCACATCTGTAGCATGTGTCCAGTTCAGAACAATTAAAATCACTGTTAGCATCTGGATAAGGACTGGTACTTCTCACATACATCCCTTCAGAATTGTTTATGGTATTAGCCCAGTAGATATGTCCTCTCATCTTGAAAGGAATGTCAAGCCAGTTTTGCATCATTTGAGCTGTAGACAAGTTTGACCTTTTTGATATGTGAAGGAGGGCATGCAAAGCAAAGAAGTGTTAAACCATACTCTTCACTAGTATATAGCGTAAGATGACAGAAATGCAAGGTAGAATGTGATGTACTTCTGAATGCAACTTTTCTGAATCTCTTGTCAAATGTAAAAAAGGCAGCAGCAGCTGCTAAAGACATCTGAAGACTAAATTCCTGTTTAAACCTCCAGTTTCAAGAGAGCTCACGATAGGTTGCTTGCTTCTTTAGTAGAAATGTTACAATCTTTTAATTTTAGCTATTTCATCATAATACCATGGTAACATAACATAACTATTTTTCAAAGGATCTCTTGTTTTTACCACCCAGTTGTGTCCAGCAAGCTATTTGGACAGGGTCCTGTTAGGAGATGTTTTATCCTATTGATCTTCTGGTTGTGTGGTGTTGCAATGCATTAGCAAAATGTATGATTCTTAAGATTCTGTACTGTACATGCCAGTGTTGGTTGACTTGTGTCAAATTTGGTTGCCTTCAAGGCAGAGACAATGTTTTACCACTGGACAACTATATGTAATTCAAGAAGGCTTTGTTCTCTTTTGGAAAGAAAATGCTGCCCATTATGCTCTCTCTTAAAATTAAAAAAACACTAAGAAAACTCTGGAATGTTTGAAAATGGTTCAAATTGTTCTTTTCACATTGTGCTTAAATGAAGTTTTTTCAACTTTTAAATTTCAAACGCATTTCAGTGCATGCTTAGTGCCATTTGAATAAACTTTGGGGATGCTTTTAAACTTTGTACTTTCTAAATAATCCCTATCTCTATTTTGATCTTGTTCTGACTTGCATTTTTAAGGGAGTTCAGGGAAATGATAGCCTGGGGTCAAAAGATGTTACGTGGAAGCCAAAGATAATCAGCAGTGAGACTGGGGAAATTTTATTTTTGGCAGTGTAATAAATATACAGTACTTCAGAGAGGTAAAAAGACAAGGTTTACTGCCCAAAAAAATAAAAATTGATTTTTTCCGCATCTTATTTGTAAAGTTCTGAGTAAATTCTATCAATGCAGAAATTTAATAATTCAATAGATTACAATTTACTTGTACCTGATTAATCTTCTGTGGCAATATCCAGCTTTTGGAGAAAGGAAATGGATTTCCATTCTCCCTTTCAATTTGGCTGATTTTTTTTTTCTATCCCATTGAGAGAAATCTAGCAACATTTTGACAAAACCAAAGCACCTATGATTTGTCTTTTGAGAAATAATCCCAATTGTTTATGAAAAGTATGCTTCTTTCCCGGTGCTTTTTGCTATTTTATATCTTTTCTGTGAAACAGGGTATGAAGGTCCCCACTCCTACCTATCTTGTCCATGTCAACTGACCCTGCTTCCATGCATTGTTTGTGAACTTGACTGGCCTTCTGTGAAAGTGTACAGGTTCCACTTTTGTGGATCATGTTGCCAATACTAGGATCTTTGTCTTCAGTAGCCTTTGTCGTTCTCCTGTTATTACCCAAACATTCAGTGAAATAGTCGAACATTTACTGTAGGGATTATTTTCCTGATTTGACTTAATAGAAACAATTGTTGCTGTTGGAATTGCTGATTTGTTTTCTTTTTTCCCCAGATGTAATGCAGCACACATCAGTCCATAAAAAACATAAT
Organism: Pelodiscus sinensis; assembly: GCF_049634645.1. Taxonomy (NCBI): domain Eukaryota; kingdom Metazoa; phylum Chordata; order Testudines; family Trionychidae; genus Pelodiscus; species Pelodiscus sinensis. Next base: position 118,455,155 of record NC_134712.1, on the reverse strand, counting down.
GGGACAAGTCCTGTTGCCAAGTAGGTATTAAGGTTTAGAAAACTGGTATGTCTGACTTGAAAGTAAACTTAAATCCATATGTATTAGTTACTTGAAACTTCAGGAGCATGCAAGTTTCTTTTTGGATCAGGGTGTTTTCAGAGTGTCGTATACCTTACTGTTCTGTGTGTTACGTTGTCTTAACACATTTTAAGGAGGAGTTCAGTTGGGAGACATCCCTGGAAAATTCTCACTGAAGTATGGGTTTTTTCTTTTGTTCTTTGTTTTCATGTAGCTGTCTAACATGTATGACAGGTAACTCCATAAACTTCTTTTCCAAAGGTAATCCATGTTTTTGGGTATTAAGCCTTGGAAATCAGATTTAAAAGCTGATTAGCTAGTTCTGAAGAATTTTCGGACTGTCTTGCAAAAAAAATGGCATTGTTATCCAGGAAGAATACAGAACATTGTTACCCCAAGCTAGCTTTATTTTTCTCCAAGAATAGGTCTTTGCCCAGTAGTTGCCAACTGTGTTCAGCAGAAAGGGTTAATAACTTTTCTGGTGTACAGTAGATAATCACCTATTGAATATTTACATACACCATACACCCATCCCCAGTTTTCAGTAATTCTTCATATTATTGAATCTTCCCTCCCGTGTGGCTTCTCAAATTTTTCCTATGGAGGAAATCGTTACTAGCTTTCTACAGTTGTCCATCAGCTGAAGCATTGAAGTCTTTACTTAGTTTATGGTCCATTGTAAATTGACTCTCTTTATTGCCAACCCAGTTGAAACAAATCTTAAATATGCTTTCCCATGTATATTTTAGTCCTTGAATTATTAATGAAGAAGGCTAACAGTAAGCCTGTCCAGAAATTTTGCAGAGGGTATTTGTTGAAAGAATGGCCCTACTGTATAAGGTCAGTGGTCTATCTAGCCCAGTATTTGGTCTTCCAGTTCTGCCAATGCCAGATGCTTTAGAGGAAATGAAGAGAACAATTGAGTGATTCATCCCCACTTGTCCAGTCACAGCTTCAGTCAGTTAAAGATTTAGGGACACCTGAAACATAGAATTGCATTCCTGGCCATCTTGGCTAATAAGATATTGCTGGAGCTATTCTCCTCCATGAACTCATCTTTGATTTTTTTTTTTTTAATACAGTTGTATTTTTGACCTTCACAACATGCCCTGCTAATGAGTTCCATAGGTTGACTGCATTATGTAAAGTTATACTTTTTTCTGTTTGTTTTAAACCTGCCTATACATTTCATTAAATAACCTCTTTTTTTGTATTATGCGAAGGGTTAAATGCATCTTGTTTGAACCTTCATAATATTAGACATCTATTGTATCCCTTCTCTCCTTAATAGTCTCTTTTTTCCAAGCTGAACTGTCCCAGTCTTTCTAATTTCTCCTTAATAATAATTAAGCAGTTCCATACCCATAATAATTTTTGTTAATGTTCTATTTTTTCCCCAATTATAGTACTGTTTTTATATGAGGGTGACTAGAGCTGCACACAGTATTTGAGCTATAGGTGTCCCTTTCCTAATGGTTTCTAACATTAACTGCACACAGATTTGATATTTTCAGAGAACTATCCATGGTAACTTCAAGATCTTTTTTTGAAGGTAACAGTTAATTTTGATTCCATGACTCCGAGGTGCATTATTTTGCATTTCTCAATACTGAATTTCATGTGTCGTTTTGTCACCCAGTATTGTGCAGAGTTACAAAGGAGCCTCAGTCTACTTTGGACTTATATAATTAATCAAGATAGCTATTATTTGCACACTTTGCCACTTCACTGTTACTCTTTGCCTAGCTTATTTACGAATATGTTGTATGCTTTAAGTGGCAGTGCAGATCCTGAGGGGAACCCTGTTGTTCAGGAGTGTGGGGAATCTCTGGGCCCTGCACTCAGTGTACACAGCCAGATGTGACTTGCAGCCAGCAAGTAGAACAGAAGGTTTATTCGTTGTCAGGGACACAGTGTAGCACAGATTTGTTTAACACAGGAACCAGAAACAGACAGTACACTCCAACTTGGGAAGAGGGGGACTCAGGGCCAGCACACTGGCCCCCTTCCTGTATCCTCCACCAGCTCAAAGAGGTCACACACCCAGCAACTTATCCCCTAGCTTGGAGGCAGCTCCGCCCCCTCATTTGTTCAGATTCCCTGGACAAAGTGTCACCTGGTTGCTCCCCCCCACCCAGGCTCAGGTTACAAGATAACCTGTGCTGATGTTCTATACATGCTAAGATGGGGCAGCCTTCCCCTCAGTAAGAGCCATCTCCAGCTGTACACCAGTGCAGTGCCCAGGGAAACTGGGGTGCACACAAAGTTACAACAGCACGGGGCAGTAGGAATCACCTAGTACATAAGATAGTGGCTTACTATCTTTTTAACCAGTTACTGATGCATAAGAGGGCCTTCCCTTATCCCATAAGTTCACTGTTCTTCAAGGCCTTTGATGAGGAAACTTGTCAAAGGTTTTCTGAAAGTCCAAATATACTACATCAACTGGCTCACTGTTGTCCACACATTACTCCCTCAAAGAATTCTAATAGATGGATGAGGCATGATTTCCCTTTACAAAAGTGAAGTTGATTGCCCTCCCTACCCCTGGATATCATGTTCATCTGTGTGTTTAATTCCATTCTTCCCTGTAGTTTCAACCAATTTGCCTGGCACTGAAGTTCAACTTGCTGGCCTGTAATTGCCAGAATTACCTTTAGAGCAATGGTGGGCAACCTGTGGCCCATCAAAGTTCTGTGTGTGGCCACAAGACATTTTGTTTACTATTGCTTATGTGCAGGGCTGCCAGATTCCACTGGTTTATGTCTGCATAGTTTTCCCTACCGATATTACTAAAGTGACACATACCTTAAGCACGTGTACGTGAAGTAAGGTGTATGCTGATTGCATAGAACATTGACTGTGAGCCATTCACGCCCTCTATCCAATAACAATGCTGTTACGGTTCAGTCAGCACATCCCACAAATTCTAGGTACACAAACACAGTTAGCAAAAGTACCTTATTATCCCGGGAGACTGTCTTGTTTATATCAGTCTTGCAGCCCACTGAGATGGAGGGTCACTCACGTGGCCTACTCACTAGTCCTGTTTGACCATCATTGCTTTGAGCAGTGGTTCCTAACCTTTTTTAATACCAAAGATGGTAAACCCATTCACAAACTTTTAGCGAATCAGTAACATTTTATTTGCAAATGTGCATATTTATTATCGGGGCTTGATGAACCGTGGGAAAGCCGCTTGCTAGCCCCGCACTGCACATGTGCAAGAGCTACATTGCACATGCGCGCACTGCCGGTAATGGGGCGTTGGGCTGAAATCTACTCGCCACGGGCAAGTAGATTCAATAGGTTGTCGAGCCCTGTTCATTATGCAAATAAAATACCTACATGCTTATCCCATCTTGTCCCTGCACATCCCTCTACCTTCAACTCCAGAATCCTCTGGCCCTGTCCAGCTAACCTGGTACTCTGTGTCTGTATTAAACCTGCCAAACCCATCTGAGATCCCCCTATATCCCACTAACCCCATTACCTCACAAGTCTGTCTTGCCTGTTACCCCAGTGCCCACCATCTCCCACTACCCAACACCCCCTACTGCCAACTTTTGTCAACCACCTCTGTCTTGCCTGGAGCCTGTCCTGCATCTGCTGTCACTATCAACCTTGGCATGCTGTGTCCCAGAGACCCCTGACTTCAATTGACAACCTCCCTTTCCCCGCTCCTGCCCCACTACCCCAGTGCCCCTTGCTTCCCAAACTCCATGACTGCCTGTTGTGCCAAACCCTGATCCTGTCCCACTGACCCTGTAACTGGCTGTTCCATAAACTCTGAGGCCCCCCCCCGACCCTGCTCAGATGTCCTCAGATCTGCTGCTCCGAGACAAAGCATGAGATGCACTGCACCTGGCTACATAACCACTGACCCACTGCTATCCACAACCTCTTGCCCTCTGACTTCTAATCCCTGCCCTCCCTCAGCCCCACTTCAGCTTTTTGCTCCCCAGCGCCTAACATTCTTTGACCTACGCCCATGCCCTTTGACCCTTTAACCTCTGACCTTGACAGCCTGTGGCAACACTCTTTTGCCCTGTGACCCCACCATGCCCTCACTCAACATCCCTTTGCCTTTTCACCCCATAGTACACCTGTACTCCCCGGAGCAAGGCTGCCCTCTTTAGGAAGCGTGACCATTACTGTAGCGGAGGCAGGCGAGTTGGGAATTGCTGCTTTAGAGCATTTTAAACTTCAGTGTCTTGTTATCTATCCTCCAGTCCCCAGTAGAAAGGTTCTTTTAAGCTACAGGTTGAACCTCTCTTAACTGGGACACTCTGATCGAGCAACATCCCTGGTCTGGCAGAACCACAGATGTCCCGGGACCAGGGAGTCTTGATGAAGAGGTAGTGACTGGCAGCCCTATAGCAGGGCTAGAGCCTAGTAGCAAGGCTGCTCTGTGGCAGCAAAATGGGAGTCCAGCAGTAGGGCTGCTGCCTAGTGGTGACACTGCAGGAGAGCTTGGGGCGGGAGGGGGGAGGAGGGAATCAGCAGGTATAGAGCTCAGCAGCAAAACTGCCCAGCAAGACTGGGAGGCAGCAGGGCTGCCTGGCTGCACATCCAGGAGCCCAGCAGCCCTGCTACTGCCAAGCAGTGCAGCTGCCCAGCAGGGCTGGGAGTCTTAACATGGGGCTGCCTGGTGGCAGAGCTAAGAACCCAAGAATGGGGCTTTTGCCCAGTGGTGCAGCAAAGAGCCTGGCAGCCCCGCTGCCACATGCAGAGCTGCCCACTAAGACTGGGAGGCAGTGGGGCTCTCAAGCGGTGTTGCCCTGTGAGGGTGGGAGCCCAGCTGTTGGGCAGTGGGGCTCCCAAGGTGGAGCCAGGTGACCTGCATGTAGAGGGGCAGGGGAAGCTTGCTGGGAGGCTGGCAACGAGACCATGGCTGAGAGGGACAGTGACAGGAGAAAATAACCCTTCCCTGGGACTGGTCAGGTCCTGAGGGTGCCAGACCAAGGAGGTCCAACCTGTATTTGATTATATGCTGTAGTTTGTACTACTTTAATTTTAATATTTTAATTCATTCAGATCTCTTTGGTGAATACCACCTGGCCCTGGTGACTTTACAATTTTTTCTGTTTCTTCTATTTGTACTTCAAGCTGGGACAGTTCCTCAGTTTTGTCATCTAAATGATGCAGACATCCTCTGCAGTGAAGACCAACGTAAAGAATTCATTTAATTTGTCTTCATCTTCCTTGAGTTTTCCTTTAGCACCTCAATCATCCAGTGGCCCCGTGGACTATTTGGCAGGATTCCTGCTTTAGATATACTTTTTTTTTTTTTCCGTCTCTAACTAGTTGCTCTTGGAAGTTTTTTCATGATCTGCCGCCTTATATTTGACTTGCCAGAGTTTGTTCCTTTTTTTCTTCATAGGATTTAAGTTTCATTGTTACAGGATATCTTTTTGCCTAAAGCAGTATTTCACATTCACTGTTGAATGTCCTGGTCATATAGGCAATCTGCTATGAAGCATAGAATTTCTATCTATTGAGATTCTATGGTACACAATGATTATTTTAGACTTTTACTTTACTTTGGTTATTTTGACTGCTTTCTTTCACAGAGTAGGTCATCTTGGCGGGGGATTGATGTCTATATATAATATAATATAATATAATACAATATAATATAATATAATTTTTTTCCCAAATACTATTGATTATCCTCTTTCCACCAAGTTTCCGTGGGGCTTCTTATTCCAATACCCTCATTTAATGCCATCCACTTTGGTCACTCATCTTAGAAAAGCTATAAGTATGCGCTATAATGGTTTTTAGAGAAGCTTAATTCTCCCAGAAAATCTATATGCAATTTCCTTATAGCCTGCTACTTTGTTCTTCATAATTTGTGTATACATTTTCATGTATCTTGCCCAAAAAACCTACCAAAACCAGAAACTGCAAAATGTCTAGCATAAGAATGAATATGTATCTTAAATTCTGTGGCTCCTGGTACAGAGTAAGAGGTCCTAATTTTCCACTCTCCATTAGGGATATTAAAATGCATTTAAGTACTGGTGTAACCACTGAAAGTTTCTGTGGTTACACATAGGGAGGCAGGCAGCTCCCCGGGAGCCAGCTTTTAAGCCATCTTTCTACACGTACCAACTCCTGTCGAGCCATCCCTCTTCCCCATTGCCTCTGATAGAGAGGCAGCAGGGGAAGGGGCAGGCAGGAACCAGTATGCCCTGGGGGAAGCCACCTGCCAGCAATGGAGGGTAGGGCAGGTAGACACAGTCTCCCATGGAGTTGCCTGCGCCGTGTGCTGCTGCTCACGGGGAGCCAGCTTACCAGCTCCCACTTGGCCTGCCATATATAAACATGTAACTTCTATAAATTTCTGCAGTGTAACATTTACAAAAATAAACTTATTTTAACATCGCTAATACATATTCTCATTCTCTATCTAAATTTCCCTTTATTTTTTTTAAATACTCTTGAAGCTAAATCATTGTTCCATGCTACACCTTGTCTATAGATATAATAAATTAAGGCTAAATGAAATCGATTGAGTATATAATATGAAGATTCTGTTAATTTTTTTAAAGTAGCACCTTTCTTTTCCCAGTTGTTGGAATGGTGCAGGGGTCCATCTTTCATGATTTGAAGCAATCTGAAATTTGAAGTGTTCTGTCCACAAGCTGATGGAAGAGATAATCTTTCACATATAGAATCTGCTAGTTTCTGTGAAGTGAGGAAAAGTCTGAACTTCTCCCTGCTTGCAGCAACTAAGACGGACAGAAGTAATCTTGCTATTGTAAACTTTCCCTTTCCCCCCT